>NC_135727.1:45229821-46532946 GCF_964656455.1 Halichoerus grypus | reverse complement strand
GGCCTCCCTCATCAAGATGATTCAGACAGGAGCAATCTCAAGCATAGCCTTGTTTTGGGAATCTCATAGGGCAGTGGGCATGTGATTAAAAAGCCAGAGAGACCATGCACACACACGTGTGCACACACACATATCCACTTACTGAAGTGTTGCCTCTCAGCATGATCCCTGTCTCACTGTCATGCCAAAAACAAAGGCAACAACAGGAGTATGGGAAATCAGCTGGTGCCTCTCACCCAGGCTACCTGGGTTCCCCCTCAGTCTCTACCACAGTATTAACTGATCCTCCCACGAATAAAACAGTTGTGAGTATCCTTTATGACATCATGCGTGTTCGCATGGCTACTTCCTGTGTCAGTTTGGAATTCTGCCTACATCATTGCTATGTCGTTGAGTACATGGTAATGGCATCCCTGCTATGGTAGGGAAAGAACAGGGTGAGAAGTACAACAACACTTGCCCAATGGCAACCAACATTGGCTCAGTATTGGGCAGACTCACTAGAGTTCTTTGACCTCCTCACAGAAGTCCAAAAACGATTGTATCCACAGTCCCTTTCCAGATCATGAATATTAGGCTCACAGGGGTTAGGTACATTTCCCAGGATTTCTCAACCAAGTCAGTGGTGGAACAGAAATTGTGTCCTCACCTATTGGTCTGCTTCCACATCCTAAGTGTTCCTCTAGCTAGTGTGCTGGTTCTCCTTTAATGGTGGACTTTCAGGTCTCAAGGACAGATTTCTGCGAGCAGACCAGGGATGATGTTTTGTGAGAAGAAGTTAGTCATTCTTGCTTGGGTGGGTACAGGTGCCTTGGACCAAGTGGAGATATGGGTCTTGAACTAGATGGATAAATCTGTTTGGATCACAGTGTTTGCAGATTAGGAGTCACTTCGAGGTGGCAGTGTGTGGCATATAATGGGGCTTAATTAGTATTTGTTAAATGAATGCAGGCAATGTAGATTTGTGATCAACAAAGCCACTTTTGAGAATCCATACATCTCAATAATTTCTACCCATATCTACTTATTCCAGAAAAAAACTGGGCTGCAGAACTGTTTCACAACCTGCTTGTAAAACTACCATGTCTTGAATTTGTCTTTTGCAAAATTAGTCTTTTTTATTAGTGTACAGTTAGAACTAGAGCTAATTACCCACCTCTTGGTTAATGCTAAAACTACCGCTTTTCTGATCTGAGGAGGCTTTTTTTTTAAATTTTATTTTATTATGTTATGTTAGTCACCATACAATACATCATTAGTTTTTGATGTAGTGATCCAGGATTCATTGTTTTCGTATAACACCCAGTGTTCCATGAAGTACGTGCCCTCCTTAATACCCATCACTGGCTAACCCATCCCCCCACCCCCCTCCCCTCTAAAACCCTCAGTTTGTTTCTAAGAGTCCATAGTCTCTCATGAGGAAGGGAGGCTTTTGCAATCTGGTGGCAGAAATGAGGAGAAGTTTTCCTTAAATCCAGCAGATATAGCTTCTTGGGTGCCTGGTATGTGTAGGAACATTGTTCTGGACCTACATGTATGTCTGTGAGTGCTCAGCTTTGTGACAGCAGTATGGTCCTTGTATCAGAGGAAAGCAAGAGTGTGTGAATGAGCATGTGTGTATGCATGGGCATGTGTTGATATTATCTGTTTTACATTTGTATAATTAGATTACAGATACATGTATTTCAAATCATGTTAGAAAGTGCATTGCCACACAAAACAGGACCCTAAAGTACATTTTCTTTTCATGTATTATATACTATATATACCCAATACTTGCTTCTTGTTTTTAATATGCCCTTTAATTTTTTTTTACATCTTGGCATTTTAATATTTGAATTGATTTTCAAATTTGAAGTGTTAGAATTCTCTATACAAGGTATTTTTAATGGTGGAAGCCAAATTACCAAGTGGAGCATGGCTTGGGATTTAGAACAGTCCCAAGTTTTGATTCTGTGCTCTACAGCTTCCCAGAAGAAGCACATCATATTTTAAATTATAAGAGACAATTTCTTAAGGATATTTACACCTATATACTTCTCCACTAACAGTGCAGGAGGATCTAATTTCCTACAGTATGCTTAACCATTCAGAAGTCATTCTTACACTTTGACCCAGACATTTCACTTTAAAATATTCTATGCTGAAATATATACTTATAATTATATGACTGTGTTTTATAGGCTCTTTGACACAGAAAGACAATGGGATCAGGGAGTGGCCGATATTGACAGAAGAGGGGTAGAAATGATTGTCCCTCAAATCAAGGATGGGAAAGAAGGGGCATGGGTACCTGACATACAGAGCAAAAAGTCCAAGGGATGGATGTATGGGCCAGAAAGATGAGGATGATCATTAGGAAGAGAATGAAACACAAATGGAAAAAGTCTATGAGGAACTGAATTCATCCTGGCAATATACACCTCTCTGGAAACCGTCCTTTCTTTCCATGTATAACTTGTCTGTCTCTGCTACTTCATCTTCAAGCTGAACACCAGAGAAATAGTTCCCACACAGTCTGAGAAAAAAGAGATCATACAGGGGAAGAGCATACAGTGATGAGTCTCTTGGACAGAAGGTTAGAGTTAAGGTCATGTTGGTCCCAGACACCATAGTCAATATTGCCCACTGGACTTTGGGTACCATCCCAGTGCTCATTTCAGCCCTAACACAGAGTCATACATCATTGGTTATGGGCATAGGTTTAGAGGTCAGATTAATGAGGGTTTGAATCCTGGTGCTAAATTCTATGGTCCAGGGAAAGTAACTTTGACTTCATGGTGACTCACCTTATTTTTTTTTCCCTTAAATTGAAAATAGTAACAGTTTTGCCTCATAGTTGTGAAAATTGAGTTAATATATGGAAATACATGGAAAACACCTGGAGAAATGCCTGTGACCAAATAAACACTGTAAGTAAGTTAGCTATTATTAGGTCAGTACTTAGTACAACATCTGGTGTTTAGTAAAGGATGAATGGGTGTTATTTGCATTCATTGTTATTAGTCCTCTGGGAAATGAGAAGGAAAACAGATGGGTGTATGGGAGAAGATTGTGGTATCAGCTATTAATGTATTTTATAAAGTAGCAACAGTAAAACAAGATAGCCTTAGTGTGAAATTATCTGACATTTATCTGATTAAGAGAACCAAAATAAAAAGCTTACACTCTGAAATAGGCATACAGACTGATTTGAAAGGGGGCTTACATTCTGAGTTCCAGTATTTTTGCTAAAAATGTATCATTATTTTAAAAAGTGTGGGGCATCTGGGTAGCTCAGTTGGTTAAGTGTCTGACTCTTGAGTTTGGCTCAGGTCATGATCTCAGAGTTGTGAGATCAAGCCCCATGTCAGGCTCCATGCTGCTTAAGATTCTCTCTCTCCCTCTCCCTCTGCCCCTCCCTCCCACTTATGTTCTCTTTCTCTCTATAAAAAAATGATTCAAGTTTAAGTGGTAGGCTCAAAAAACAAGATAGAATACTCCTGACACCTTATGACACTATGTGAAAGAAAAAAAAGTCAGGATACAAAATTGTGTATTACAGAGTGATGTCAGCAACATGGTTGACCAGGAAGCTACAGGCCTTCCTTCCCCAACAGAGACATTGAATTAACACCAACATATGAACCCGAATACCTCTGTAAAGACTCTGGAGATCAATTGAGAAAATACAGCTTTCAAGCCCTTATAAAACCAAGAAGAGATTTTAGCTAAAGGGGTAGTAAAATTCATGTTGTTTTGCAGGATTGATCATGCCCCTCTGTCTTTGTGACACACCACAGAACAACTGGGAGGAAGCCGCCCATATTCCTTCCTTCCCTTGGGATGGAAACAAGAGTGGACCATATATCCAACATTCTGGCTTGTTAGGGGACTGATCCAGGATGAATTTGTCTTGTTTAAATTAGAAAACTTACTGGGCTTGCATCAAAGTTTAGAAAGTGCTGAAAACAGAGGTGAGCAGTAAATTGGAACTGCAGTTTCACAGGCAGATGCCAGGGAGAGCAAGAGACCAGAAAATGTATGAAAGGTCTTAGAGCTTCCAGCAAGGTTGACCTTAGTGAAGGTCATCCCCTGCATGAAGCCTGTACACAACAACTGGTGGAGTTGGTTGCTTTTTCAAATGCCCAAGTATTAGCAAAATTTACAAGGCCTACAAAGAAACAAGGAAATATGGTCCAGTTAAAAGAATAAAATAAAACTCCAGAAACTGACTGTAAAATAAAAAGATCTGTGAGCTGTCTGACAAAGAATTTAAAATAACGATCCTAAAGATGCTCAATAAGCTAAAAATGAAAACAGACAGACAACTGGATGAAACAGGAAAACGATGTCTGAACAAAATGAGAACATCAACAAAATGATAGACACTACAAAAAAAGCAAAAATTCTGGAGCTGCAAGATACAAGAACAACTGAAAAATCTGTAAGGGGTTCAACAGTAGAATTGGTCAGGCAGAAGAAATAATCAGTGAACATGAAGACAGGTCATTTGAAATCACTAAGTCAGAGGAGCAAAAAGATAAAAGAATAAAGAAAAGTAAGGAGACCTATGGGACTTATGAGGCATTATAAAGAAGAACAATATATGCATTAGGGGAATCCCAGAAAGAAAAGAGAAAGGGGCAGAGAGCTTATTTGCAAAAATAATGGCCCAAACTTCCCAAATCTGAGGAAAGACATGGACATGATGATTCAAGAAGCTGAAGAAATTCCAATTAGGATAAATTCAAAAAGAATCACACTAAATTACATTATCAAATTGTCTAAAGTCAAAGACAATGAGAGAATCTTGTAAGCATCAAGAGAAAAGCAATTCATCATGTACAAGGGAACTTTTTATATGATTACCAGTTGATTTGTCAGCCAAAATGTTGCAGGCCAGAAGGGAGTGAGATGATATATTCTAAGTACTGAAGTAAAAAAAAATAACTGTCAATAAAGAATACTGTATCTGGCAAATTGCCTTTAACAAATGAAGGAGAAATTAAAACTTTTCCAGATAAACAAAAGCTGAGGGAGTTCATTCTCACTAGAACTGTTCTACAAGAAATACTAAAGGGAGTCCAAGCTAAAATAAAAGAATTGTAGACAGAAACACTAAGCTGTATGAAAATATTAGATTCTGCAGTAAAGGTAAATACATGGGCAAATATAGTAACCTGTACTATCGTAATTTTGGTGCATTAAATGACAATGAGAATTTAAATCACAGAAATATTTTTAAAAACCTATAAGTCTATGTTAATGAATATACAATATATAAAGATGTAATGTGCAACCTCAGTAGCATAAAGTAGGGGAGGTGGAGGTGTAAAGCAGTAAAGTTTTTGTATGCAATTGAAGTTAAATTTTTATCAATTTAAAACAAATGCTATAATTTTTTAAAAAGATTTTATTTATTCATTTGAGAGAGAGATACAGAGAGAGAGAGAGAGAATGAGCAGGGGGAGAGGCAGAGGGAGAGGGAGAAGCAGGCTCCCCACTGAGCCAGGAGCCCGATGTGGGACTCAATCCCAGGACCCTGGGATCATGATCTAAGCCAAAGGCAGATGTTTAACCATCTGAGCCACTCAGGCGCCCCAATAACTTTAAGATGTTTTATGTAATTACAATGATAACCACAAAGAAAATATCTATAGAATATATGCAAAAGCAAATGAGAAGGGAATCAAAACATATCATTACAAAACATCAATTAAATACAGAGGAAGACAGTGAGAGAGGAAAGTAGGGACAAAAAAGCTACAAGACATACAGAAAATAATGAACAAAATGGCAATAGTAAGTCCTTTCCCATCAGTTATTACTTCAAATGTAAATGGATTTATCTCCCCAATCAAAAGACATAGATTGGCTGAATGGATTGAAAAAACAAGATCCAACTATATGCTCTCTACAAGAGATTCACTTTAGATCTAAGGACATACATAAGCTGAAAGTGAAAGGGTGGAAAAAGATATTCTATGCAAATGGTAACCAAAAGAGAGTCGCAGTGGCTATACTAATACCAGACAAAATATACATTAAGTAAAAAACTGTCAGAAAAGACAAAGAAGGACATTATATAATAGTAAAAGGATCAATTCAGCAAGATGATATAAAAATTATTTATGTATGTATGCACTAAACTACAGAGTTCCTAAATACATGAAGGAATCTTTGATAAAATTGAAGGGGGAAATAAACAACAATACAATAATAGTAGGAGACTGTAATACCTAACTTTCAATAATGGATAGAACATCCAGATGGAAGATCAATAAGGAAATAGAAGACTTAAGCAACAGTATAGATTAATTGGGCCAAATAAACATATACGAAACACTCCCCCAAGAACAGCATACATTCTTCTCAAGCGCACATGGGACATTCTCCAGGACTGCATGTAAGGCCACAACGTAAGTCTTAACAAACTCAAGAAGACTGAAATAATACAAATATCTCTTCCAATCACAATGGAATGAAACTAGACATCAATACTATGAGGAAAACTGGAAAATCCATGAATGTATTGAAATTAAACAACACACTCATAAACAACCCATGGGTCAAAGAAATTACAAAGGAAATTAGAAACTACTTCTAGACAAATTAAAATGAACATAAAACATACCAAAACTTATGGGATGAAGCATAAGCAGTGCTAACAAGGAAGTTTATAGTTTTAAATGTGTACATTAAAAAGATGAAAGATCCCAAATCAACAACATACTTTTATTTTTATACTTCAAGAAATTAGAAAAAGGCCAAGCTAAACCCAAAACTAACAGAAGGAAGGAAATAATTCAGTAAGAGCAAAGATAAATGAAATAAAGAAGAGATAAACAATAGAAAAAATCAACGAAACTTTAGAGTCGGGTTTTTGAAAAGATAAACAAAATTGACAACCCTCTAGTTAGATTCACTAAGAAAAAAATAAAGATCCAAATAGCTAAAGTCAGAAATGAAAGAGGGACATTACAACTGATACTACAGAAATGGAAAGTATTATAGGAGTATGTTATGAACAATTGTATGCTAACAAATTGGAAAACCTAGAAGAAATAAATTCCTAGAAAAACACAAACTACCAAGATTGAATCATAACCGAAACAGAAAATCTGAACAGATCGATAGTAAGGGGAGTGAATCAATTATCAAAAACCTCCCAACAAGGTAAAGCCCAGGGCCAGATGCCTTTCACTGGAGAATTTTATCAAATATTTAAAGAATGAATGCCAAATGAAACCTGTCCAAAAAACTGAAGAAGGAATATTTCCAAGCTTATTCTAGGAGACCAGCATTACCCTTATACCAAAGCCAGACAGACACTACAAGAAAACTATAGGCCAATATCCCTGGTGAATATTGATGCAAAATCCTCAACAAAATATGAGCAAACCAAATATAACAGCACATTAAAAGGTTTATACACCATGACCAAGCGCAAGTTATCCATAGGATGCAAGAATAGTTCAACATGTGAAAATCAATCAATGTAATAAACTACATTAACAGAATGAAGGACAAAAACAGATAATCACAGTTATGCAGAAAAACCTTTTACATAATTCAACACATTTTCATAATTAAAAAAAACACTTGACAAAATAGGAATAGAAGGAAACATCACTAATCAGCAGAGGGATACAAATAAAAACCACAGTGAGCTATCACCTACACCTATTAGGATGGCTACAAAAAAAACCCAAACAGAGCAAGTGTTTGTGAGGATGTGAAGAACTGGAAGCCTCGTGCACTGTTGGTGGAAATGCAAAACAATATAGCCTTTATGGAAAATAGTATGGAGATTCCTCAAAAAATTAAAAATAGAACTACCATATGACCCAACAATCCCAATTCTGGTTATATATTACGAATTGAAAGTGGAGTCTCAAAGAGATATTTGCACATGCATGTTCATAGCACTATTCATAAACAACCAAGAGGTAGATGGTAAAATGTTCACTGATGGATGAATGGATAAAAAAATTTTGGTATATACATACAATAAGATATTATTCAACCTTAAAATGGAAAAAAATCCTGTCACATGTTACAAGATGGATGAACCTTGAAAATACTATGCTAAATGAAATAAGCTGGTCACAATAAGACAGATACTGTATGATTCCACTCTTATGATGTATCTTAGGTAGTCAAATTCATAGAAACAGACAGTAGAATGGTGGTTATCAGGGGATGGGGGAAAGGGCAAAGAGAACCTGCTGTTTAATATAGTTTCAGTTTTGTAAGATGAAAAAGTTCTGGAGATTGGTTTCACAACAATGTGAGTATACTTAATAGTACCAAACTATATACTTAGAAATGGTTATGATGGTAAATTTTATGTACTGTGTTTTTTACCACAATTTTTAAAAATGTACGTTATAATACATTATTCAGAAATAAATATTAGTGAAAGTTTGTTTTGATTTATAAACATAAACATAAAGAAGTCAAGGTAAAAGAACATAAGAATGTCAACTGTGTTTAAAAATGGGTGATTGGAATGCAGACATTATACTTTCATGTCCACGCTTCACTAGTATACACGGCTGGGTTGAGGTTCTGTCAGGTGCTTGGGGGGAAGCACTACTCCTATTGACTCATTACACAGCACAATAGAAATAATTTATTATTGATAATCAGATCCCCCTGTCTTCTCTCTGATTAATAAGCTGCAACAATTTGGACGATTCACCCAATTTATCCTGATCCCAAATTACTTATATGTAAAAATCAGGGATTAGAGCTAACCACCACCTTGATCAAATATAAAGCATATACCACATGCGTATATACCATAGCAAATTAGTCTCTTTTTCTCTCATCTCCATGTAAACCTTGATCTGCATTCTGTCACTACATATTCATTTTGCCTGCTCTAGAATCTCATATAAATGGAATCATACACCCTGTATGCCTCTGTGTCTGGCTTCTTTAAGTCAGCACAATGTTTTTGAGATCCGCCCATGTTTTTGCTTTTTTTTTATTGCTGAGTAATATCCCATCACATGTATCTGTATACCTTTGATATTATTTTAATGAGATTTCAGGAAGAAGTGAAAGTAAATCTTTATGTTAAATCAGCCATATTTCTTGATCAGTTTTCTGTTCTTTTATAATGGATATAACTTCTTCCTTTATCACTCTTTTATCTCTCTAGAAAATATTATCTTAAGGTCTTGTTCAGCTTTTTCTGTTTTTTTTTTTATATTCCCTTAGTGCAAATCATTTGATTTGTTGAGTTTGTTCTGTCTCTTCCATCCTTACCTTGGGTTGTAATTGTCTCCTGCAAAGAAAGCTTCACTGCCAAGTTAGCACTGTGCTCATGGGTGCTTGGCTTTCATCTGCACCTTGTTTATTACTATTGGCATATTATATGTATTTATTAATGTAATATCATTATTCCAAAACCACAAGTATAAAATTTTCAAATGAAATATTGTTAAATATTTACACTGTCATCATTTAAATCATTCAGGTAGTTCTGAACCTTGTTCACACACTAGAGCCACTTGGGGAGATAGAAAAAAGAGGGAGGAGTTAAGATGGCAGAGTAGTAGGGGGACATTAAGCTTGCCTCATCCCTCGAACACAGCTAGATAAATATCAAATCATTCTGAACACCCAAAAAATCGATCAGAGGACTGAGAGAACAAAACTGCACATCTATAGGTAGAAAAATGACCACCTGTGGAAGGTAGGAGCTGCAGAGAGTTGATTTGGGGGAGAAAAGACTGTAGGTCCTGTGAAGTGGAGGGAGCCTTGATCACAGAGAGGAGGGAGAGGGGGAGAGAGAGAGAAGCAGCAGGTAGGGGATTACACAAGGAAAATTCTTCCCCAAAACCACTGACTGGGAAAAGAGGGGGGGACTGACTACCACAAGTTATTATAAGCAGCAGAGTGCAAAGTCTGAAATTTTAGAATTCTGAGCCATCACCAGGGTCATGCCTGGTGGGCTTAGCGGTGCTCCTGTGCGGAAGGAGGGCAGAGACCCGGGAGTGGGCATAATGGTCTGAGGATGCCCTGGGTGGCATGGGGAGAAACAATTCCCCTTCTTTGGAGTGAATTTGGGAGTGGTGACACAGCCTCTCCAGGGACAAAAGAACTGGCAGTGCCAACGTGCTGCCCTATTCCCTAGCATAGGAACAAAGACACCAGCTTTCTTGAGAGAGAGAGAGCATGAGTGGGGGGAGGGACAGAGAGAGAAGGAAAGAATCTCAACCAGACTCTGCACTGAGCACAAAGCCCAACGTGGGGCTCAATCTCACAACCCTTAGATCATGACCTAAGCCAAAATCAAGAGACGCTCAACCAACTAAGCCACACAGGCACCCCTCATATAATCAGTTCTGTTCAACATCTGACTGAGTCTCCCAGGCAGTGAATGAGTGCAGTTAACCAAAATAAATAAATGCATACATATATACATAAATTAATAAATGTGTAAGAGTGAAGAAACAAAACTGTCTTCATAAAAAATTCCAGAGAATCTACAGAAAATTGTAAGAATAGAGATTAACCAATTTATTGGATGTAATACTAATATATACAAAAGAATTGTACAAATAGAAAATAGTATTTCATTGTGAATATATCATTTACAATAGCAAAAAGATTTGGTCTGTGAAATATTCTGTGAATTGGCTCACTTGGCAACTCTCAGTTGTAAACTCCATGATGTTCTGTTAAAGCAGCCTGAATGGACTAAGACACTACCTCTCTCTTTGATATTCAAATTGCATATTAGCATAGTTATCTTAAAAATATGACAATATAAAAATCCTTTTACCTTCATTTCTGTATGTCCCAAATTTCTCTGATGGAAGAACATATGTTTGTTGTTGCTGTCTTTCGGACATAGTGTTTTGTATATCAAACCTGGAAGTGCTGAAATGAGAGAAAAGGTAAAATGGATATCATATAATAAAAATATTACACATGACAATATTCTTTAACTGTCTATCAAACAATATTTCAAAATCCCACAAATGTAAACACAATCCTTTATTTGCTGAATTTTACTCATTCACTACCATCTATGTGATCTTTATGAAATGTATCATCCATAATTTTACTTAATATATTTTTCTTAAATAAATTTACTATTTTTTCCATATGAAGAACAGGAGGAAGGGAGAGAGTTTTCAAGGATTCTAAGAAGCAATGGTTAGAAAATCAGGAGGAAAATCAGAAGCTAATAGTGTCTGGTTGGATTAGTTTAAGCCATTTAGAAATCCCTAGCACAAAAATATACGCAACCAATGTGCACTTTGAAAAACTGTTGAACTACAAAGTTAATCTAAGAAAAACATTCTTTTTTTTTTTTTTTTAAAGATTTTATTTATTTATTTGAGAGAGAGAGAGCACAAGAGCGGGGAGCGGGAGAGGGAGAAGCAGACTCCCTGCTGAGCAGGGAGCCCGATGCGGGACTCGATCCCGGGACTCCACGATCATGACCTGAGCCGAAGGCAGTTTCTTAACCAACTGAGCCACCCAGGCGCCCTAAGAAAAACATTCTAAAACTTCATAAAATGGCTACTGTCACACTTAAAAATATTTTTTGAGTATAGCTGAACTTCCACACTTTCATTGAAAAAATATCCAATTCTGGGCGCCTGGGTGGCTCAGTTGGTTAAGCAACTGCCTTCGGCTCAGGTCATGATCCTGGAGTCCCTGGATCGAGTCCCGCATCGGGCTCCCTGCTCGGCAGGGAGTCTGCTTCTCCCTCTGACCCTCCCCCCTCTCATGTGCTCTCTCTCATTCTCTCTCTCTCAAATAAATAAATAAAATCTTTAAAAAAAAAAAAAAAAAGAAAAAATATCCAATTCTTTAAAAAAGTCTCTCTTCTTCCCTCTCCATACAAAATCAAAGAAGAAAGAGAAATTAAGATCAGATTTGGAATTATTTATACAAATTGGCATCTAGGGGTGCCTGGGTGGCTCAGTTGTTAAGCGTCTGCCTTCGGCTCAGCTTATGATCTCAGGGTCCTGGGATGGAGTCCCGGCATTGGGCTCCCAGCTCAGCAGGGAGCCTGCTTCTACCCCTCCCCCCCCACCCTGCTTGTGTTCCCTCTCTCGCTATCTCTCTCTGTCAAATAAATAAATAAAATCTTTAAAAAAAAAATTGGCATCTAAGAGGTCTTTGGTGTCTTTGATAACAGCACGGTCAGACGATGGCAGAGGAGTCCAATACAGACAGCTAATACGGCAGGGTGATAATCAAGAGTAGGGCTTCAGTGTGGGGGTGCGGAAGAGGAATGGGAATGGAGTCCCACCGCGTTTCTAGAGACTGACCATTGAGAGAAGTACATGAACCCCTGCCGCATCCTCTCATGCCAATTCTCTGACGGTGCCCAACCCACCTGAGTGCCGCTTAACGCGGCAGGATATAAAAGTTGAGGGAAAGGATGGGATCTGAACCCGAGTTTCAGGAAATTTCTCCCTTTGCCAGGGTGCAGACCACAGTTCTAAAGGTCTTCTCTTTGTATAGGTCTGACTTCTCAGAAAGCTAAGTTGAGCCACACTTCAGGAGACTCCACACACTGAAAAGTACACTCGCACACGACCATAGGGGCCGTAGGGGGATCACGTGACTGCAGGATCCGTGTAACCCACAGCTGTCGGGGGTCTACCTGACTTCCAGGGCCTTCACCGGCAGGGTCCACATGACAGAAAGATCTGAGTGACTTCAGCAGCCGTTGATATTCGAGCGACTGAGAAAGCTGAGCCTCACGTGACCAGAGGATATAGGTGACCAATGGCGATTGGGTAGTGCGGTGCTCACGTGACTGCCACGTAATGGTAGGAGTCACATGGCTGCTAACTCATAGATTTACAGTTTGGTATCCCATGATCTCCATGTGATAGAGACAACTGAGCCTGACGTCATCGGAAACAGGACACCCATGTGACTTTGAGAGCTGAGGCTTCCACATACCACTAGCTAGTAGGGGCCACATGACAGGAAAAATCCACATGATGGGTAGAATTTAAGAGTCCGTGATGCTGTAGTGACTTGAAGCTGAATCTACCACGTGATCATAGTGGCAAGTGGTTCAGAGAGACCAGGTGAACTTAAGGTTTAGAAGCCCATGGTATTGACATGACCAGTATGTCTGGACCTGCCACGTAATTGTAGTGTCCACATGATGACAGTATTCATATGACCACAGCTTTAGGAACCCACAATGTTCAAATGCTGGGTCAACTTTTTAACAGTTGGGTGCAGTAACAGTAGTATTCTCCAATCTGCATATTTTAGGAGACCATTCTCTTCATGAGATCTGAGATTGCCCACATTCCTGGGCTCCCTAGTGATGGTGGTGGCTCCAAGTGACCTTCCTTAACACACAAGCTTGGGCTTTACCTCCCCCACCCCTTTTTTAATGTGCTAATTCTATGTTATTTTTCTAATAATGCATGAGATTTAAAACATAAATTAATACATAGCAATGAAATGGGTCCTTCCTAAAACCATAACAATTGCCATATTGTGGAGATTACATCAAAAGCCTAAGGAGTGGTTACAGATAAGCATCGTTGACTTAATTTCGTGCAAGTCTAAAGGAAATTAAAGCAAACCAAGTAAGTGAATTTTAGCTTTTAATTTGAAAAAAAAAAAGGTATAATAATTACTATGTGTCAAGGACTTAAAAATGTTAAATCATTTAATAGTTGTAATTCTATGGAGTAGGTACTATCTTTATTATTCAAATTTTCACAGATGAGGAAGTTGAAGCACAGATGTGTTAAGTCACTTGCCTAAAAAGTCAGAATTTATAGATGTCAAGTCAGGGATTACCTTCAGACACTCTGGATCCAAACTTTGTGTTCTGATCAACCACTAGATTCTCCAAAGAAAATTAATATTAATTCAGCCTTCCTTATTCAGACTAACTGGAAAGCCATCCTCAGTTTCTGAAAAGTTGAGATAATGGAGGACCTCTTTGAAATGCCATTTAAATAATTTCAAGTACTACCAGTAATTAGAACTAATCAAACAAAATTGAAACTTTAATTTTTAATTAAGGCCCTTAGATTTATTTTAATGTATAAATATAATTGTAATAATATATGTAATATTCATTTATATAATAGGTGGTATATAATGTTAAATGCTAGTTGAAAACATCTCCTTTTAAATAAATACCAAAAAGGGAAATATTGCAGAATTTAAACATAATACCTGGCTCTTGCTGGAATTACAAAAATTAAAAATGAGTGGAATATGAATTAGATATTACTGTGTATATTAGATATACTTTGAACTTTCCTAGAAAGAACAGAGAAAGGGGAAGAATATACAATGTAGTTTTTTTTAAATTGCAGTTTTATGAACACCTCTTTTGCTGATTTGTGTGGAAAACTGAAGCTTTGTATGTATATCCACAATAAATTTGATGTGGCCTTTCTGGTTTGCTGATTTAGGAAACTTAATGCTATAAAAGCAATGGTATTATTTTGCTGGGTACCTGCAATATAGCATAGTTACATAAATAAGCTGAAGAAAATTCAACAGACCCAAATTTTGCACCAGGGCTGAATCTGAATATTTTAGTAAGGGGGACAACAGACTCTGTGTTTGTATTTCTAAGACTACTGAAGGAAGTTGTGATTTTTTTTTTTTTTTGATTGACTACAATTTGTGAAAATTGGTGTTCTGTAGATAATTTTGAAAAATCATTTATGGGACACATGTAAATGCAGGTTATGAAAATGGAGCCATGTATTTACAATAAAACCTATTATGAAACTTCAAATCGGATTTAGGAAGCATCTTTCTACAGTCACAGGAGTCTGACATCAAGACCTTCTGCCTGGCCCGACTCTAGTTTCTGTAACTACCTACAGATGGACAGATCACAGTGTAAGACACAGCAGAATTATACCTATCCCACTTATGCTCAAGTGGGACTTACACATATTGATGGTGATTGAGATCAGCTTCTTTCACCAAAAGATGAACACTGTAGTTCTAATTATAACTTTTCCTCAGAAGAGTCAGATTTTCTCCTGTCAGACCTGTAGTCATATCATATATTTTTTCTCTGATTACCAGGAATTTTTTAGGATTAAAAAAATATTTAGTTACATCAATGGGTGCCTGTCAGCACTGTTTAATATACATTGGGGGGTGCTGAGCCTGCAGATAAACATCTATATGAACCCAGCTTATATGTGCTAGGCAGTTTACACACTGCATTTATCAGATGCTGCATTTATTTAAGTGAGGCAGATTGATATGTCATTCTTCTTGAACATTATTTGGCAAGATTTACTGGGAACAACTTTTATTACTTTTATATTTTTCTTTTGTGGTGAACATTTTGGAGGTCAGCGCTAGTGGCTTTTGGAGGAGTGGCTTTACCTAACACAGAAAGATGGAAAAGGGGAATAACAGGCATTTGCGATCTGTTAAATTAAACATAAATACTCAAATGCTTCTGGTTCAAGAAAAAATATGTACAACTGAATTAGAGGTCCTTTGTGAATTTACTTTCAGAAAGTAAAATTGACTTACCTGATAACATTATACAAGGGAATTCATCAGATATGACTGTATCTTTATAGAAATTGTAATCAGAACATGTTTGTTTTTTTGTTCCTTGAAGAAGTTCATTATTTAACTAGAAGTAATTTTACTGTCAGTGTCAAGCAATGGGAAAGAAGAGAACCAGTTGTAGACAATGCTCCATGACAAAGTGCTCCCTATGCTCCCCTTCCCTAATATAATGTAAAATTCAACAACTACAGATGAGTTCATTCTTGGGGGCTTCCACAGCATGGAAATAGAAAATTACATCTACAATGAAAACTTCTTTGAGGCCAAAGGATGGAGAGGAATGAAAAGATTGGGATTCCTTACAGGATTTTTGCTCATGAGCTGTGCCACTTATGATAAGTATGATTCTCTGATACAGTTTGAAAACCCCATTCACATGAAGACCATTAAAAATAAGTGTGGTTCAAGGCTTTAAAGTTATCAAAAGTGGAAAATGTAAACGGTCTCACCTTGGCTTTTGTTATCTACTCAATGTAACTGTTTTTTGCCACTCAAAAAATAATCTTTAAAAATATTGTGAAATCAGTTTTTATGTTAAGCAGCTACACTGTTTTCTTGTTATTATATCACACTTCAATCTATTGCTGAGCAATATCCCTGCAAATGATATAAATGAGTGAGCTTAGCCAGCTTTATTCAGAAGAAAATTAGGCTTGGGGACTAAGTGATATTGGTAAACTTTGTATTTCCATAATATCACCAGATAATTTCTTAATTATCTACTTCACAACAGTCTATTTGAGCCCAATTATAACCTAAAATGTACAAGATGCTCTACCAGTATATTCTTTCACAAAATGCAAAAAACATGGCATGTCCTGTGATCTCTAAAAACTGACAGGTCCTTTTTTTTTTTTGTCACTGAATCAATTTTATTTATTTTTATTTTTTTAATTTTAATTAATTAGTTAATTTTTCTATTATTAACATATAATGTATTATTTGTTTCAGGGGTACAGGTCTGTGGTTCATCAGTCTTACACAATACACAGGTACTTTGAATAGTCCACTAGAACCTGATTCTGAAATCCAAATTTAGTTCAGTGTATCGGTTTTTATATGGGATACTTTTATACAAACCAGCAATTAAAAGTCTTTCAAATGATATAAATTAATACATGCAAATGGTTAGAGTAGAAAAACTGAAAATTTAGATTTAAATACTCAAGTCCCTTATGCGGTAATAGACATTGAAACACAAATTATATGAGTAAGTGTAATTGGAAATTAAATAAATTTGACATCTGCTACACTAACCAGAAAATCATACTCTAGCTACACAATTTTTAGCTGATAAATTTGGTAAGCACACACTCAACATCCTAAAACAAAAGTCTCATAGGGCAAAAATTAAAAATACTGCAGAAGAGGGAGCTAATTTTCTTGATGTAGTTTCCTAAAGGAAACACATTCTTTTGAAAGGGATTGTAGAATGTAGCTTATAATTTGTTTCTTGTAATAAACTTATTATTGATAAAATATTATCAGTAATTAGACTTGGTGAAAAGGAAGGACAAACAATGTTTAAAAAATTCTTCTATTAAATACTAGTAAATCAAATCCAACCGCACATTAAAAAATCACTCACCACGATCAAGTGGGATTTATTCCTGGGCTTCAAGAGTGGGTCAGTATTTGCAAATCAATCAACGTGATACACCACATTAATAAAGGAAAGGATAAGAACCATATGATCCTTTCGATAGATGCAGGAAAAAAATCATTTATTAAAAACATCAAAAAGTAAGTTGATTGTTATAAAATGACTGACTGAACAGGTTGCTCAGTTGGTTTGGTCAATCATGACATTAGTAAAAAATGAAACAACAAACAGGATACTTCTTTTTTTTTTACTTTGGCAAGAACACAACATCAGAGCTACCTTCTTAACAAATTGTGATCAAAAGTATTGTTATCTATAAGCACAGTGTTGTACATCAGATCTCTGGAGTTTATTCATCTTGCATAACCAAAATTTATACATGTTGTTTAGCAGCAACTCCCCATATCTCCATCCTCCTACCTAGCCCCTGATAACCACCATTCTCTTCTTTGCTTCTATGAAATTAACTATTTTAGATGCCACATATAAGGGTAATCATGCAGTACTGTCCTTCTGTGACTAGCTTATTTCACCTAGGAAAACGCCTTCAAGTTTCCTCCATGTTGTTGCATATGGCAGGATCTTCTTTCTTAAGGTTGAATAATACCCCATTGTATGTATATATCACATTTCTTTATTCACTTATCTTTCTATGGAACTTTTGGTTGTTTCAACGTCTTGGCTATTGTGAATAATACAATGAACATGGACTACTAATTTCTCTTCAAGATCCTGATTTCAATTCTGTTCAATAAATACTCAGAAGTGAGATTGCTCTAGCATATTGTTGTTCTGTTTTTAATTTTTTGAGTGACCTCCATACTATTTTCCATAGAGGCTGCATTATTTCCCATTCCCACCAACAGTGTAGAAGGGTTTCAATTTCTTCACATCCTCACCAACATTTATCTTTTATTTTTTTTATCACAGCTATTATAATAGATACGAGGTGATCTCACTGTGGTTTTAATTTGCATTTCCCTGATGATCAGTGACATTGAGCATCTTTTCATGTACCTATTGGCCATTTGTGTGTCTTTAGAGAAATGTTTACTCAAGTTTCTAGCACAAAGAAAGACAGCAAAAGAGAAAAAGAGGGATAAAAGAACTATAAAACAAACAAAAAACAGTTTTTCAAATGGCAATAGTAAATCCTACCCTATAAATAATTACTTTAAATATAAATGAATTAAACTCAAATGAAGTAAAGTTGCTGAATGAATAAAATACAAGATCTAAGTATATGCTGTCTACAAGAGACTCACTTTAGATTTAAGGACACACATAGGTGAAAGTAAAGGGATGGAAAAAATATTCCATGCAAATAGTAATGAAAAGAGAGCAAAAGTTGCTATACTTATGTCAGACAAAATAGATTTTAAGTCAAAAGCTGTCAGAAAAAAATAAAAAAGAATGTTATATAATGATAAAAGGATCAATCCATCAGGAAGATATAACAATTATAAATATATATGCATCCCACATCAGAGCACTTAAATATAGAAAACAGACATTGGCAGAAAGGAGAAATGAACAAAACAGTAATGGTAGGAGACTGCAATACCCTACTTTTACTACTGGATAGATCAACCAGATAGGGAATCAAAAAAAAAAAAAAATAGTGGATTTGAATAACACCATGGACCTAACAGACATATACAGAATTTTTAACCCAACAACAGAATATACATTCTTCTCAAGCGCCCATGGAACATTCTCCAGAATAGATCACATGTTAGGTTACAAAGCAAGTCTTAATAAATTTAAGAACATTGAAATAATACCAAGTATGTTTTCTGACCACAATGGAATGAAACTAGAAATCAGTTGCAGACATGGTCATGTACATAATGAAAATTTTCTTAATTAAAAAATAAAAAATAGCAGAAAGAAAACTAGAAAATTCATAAATATGTGGAAATCAAACAACACAGTTTTGCACAGCCAGTGAGCCAAAGAAAACATTAAAAGAGAAATATAAAAATATCTGGAGAAAAATGAAAACAAAAACACAACATATTAAAACTTATGGGATATGGCAGAAGCAGTACTAACAGGGAAGTTTATAGTGAAAACATCTACATTGGGGCGCCTGGGTGGCTCAGTCGTTAAGCGTCTGCCTTCGGCTCAGGTCATGATCCCAGGGTCCTGGGATCAAGCCCTGCATCCGGCTCCTTGCACAGCGGGAAGCCTGCTTCTCCCTCTCCCACTCCTCCTGCTTGTGTTCCCTCTCTGGCTCTCTTTCTCTCTCTGTCAAGTAAATAAAATCTCTAAAAAAAAAAAAAAAAAAAAAAACTACATTGAAAAAGAAAGATCTCAGGGCGCCTGGGTGGCTCAGTCGGTTAAGCATCTGCCTTCAGCTCAGCTCATGATCTCAGGAGCCTGGGATGGAGCCCTGCATCAGACTCCCTGCTCAGTGGGGAGTCTGCTTGTCTCTCTCCCTCTGCCTCCCCATTCCTGCTCATGCTCTCTCTCTCTTGCGCCGGCACAAATAAATAAAATCTTAAAAAAAGAAAGATCTCAAGTAAACAACCTAAGCCTACATCTCAAAGAACTATAAAAAAGAATAAACTAAAGAGTAAACATGATGAAACTAATTTGATTGTGTAGATGCAGCCTGAAATAAAATATGAGCAAAACCAAAATACACCACACAATTTATCTATGTGATATAAAGCATGTTAATTAAAAGTTTACATTTTTATCTTGGTGCTTGGTTTTCATATCTGTATATTTGCAGATTGAATTATTATCTTTTTTTAAATATTTTATTTATTTACCTGAGAGTTAGAGAGAGAGAGAGAGAGAGCACAAGCAGGGGGCGCGACAGGCAAGGGAGAAGCAGGCTCCCCGCTGAGCAAGGAGCCTGATGCGGGACTCGATCCCAGGACCCTGGGATCATGACCTGAGCCGAAGGCAGATGCTTAACTGACTGAGCCACCCAGGCGCCCCTGAATTATTATCTTATTTTAGATTTTCTTTCACATGCATATTTTGTGTTTGTTAAGACAAATATTCCTTTTAACCTACTGGCATACCTCTTTTTATTGTATTTTGTTTTATTGTGCTTCACAGATCCTGTAATTTTTTTTTTTTTTTTTTTTTTTTTTACAAATTGAAGGTTTGTGGCAACCCTGTGTCACATTTTGGCATTTTTCCAATAGTATTTGCTCACTTTGTGACTCTGTATCTCATTTTGGTAATTCTGACAATATTTTAAACTTTTTCATTATTATTATATTATGGTGACTGTGATCAGTGATTATGACTCACTGAAAGCTAAGATGATGGTAAGCATTTTTTAACAATAAAGTATATTTAAATTAAGGTATATAAATTTTTATATAATGCTATTGCACACTTAATAGACTACAGTTTAGTGTAAACATAACTTTTATACCCATTATGAAACCAAAAAATTTATTGGACTCATTTTATTGAGATATTCACTTGATTGTGTTCTGGAACCAAACCTGCAATCTTTGCATGCTGCACTGGACGTCTTTGAGATTCTTCCAAAATTTGTACTGTGTGAGTGAGAACTTTAGTGCTTTGTAACTACCCATTCACTAATTCAGTGTAGGTAATTCTTGAATAGAAGTACCTGTCTTTGTTACTTGGATAGAGAGTATTCGGAAACAAGTACAGATTAGGTATTGTGGGTATTATGCTTATATTGATAAATGTGCTTTGAGTTGGTCCCTGGAGGTGACATCTTTGTTTACCTACACATATTCATTCCTCACCTTTTTAATGGGCTCAAATTTTCATTAGCACACCACTTCTCTCATACAGTCATGTGTTTGGGAGGAATTTGACCACTAGCTCTAAGGGTGTGTCCAGAGTTAGTCTAATTGAACCCCATAAACCTATGTCCCTGGCCACAGTGATTGGTTCAAGATTGAGCCTGAATCTTTATACCCTGGAGTCACTGGATCAACTAACCTTGAAGCCTCTTCTTCTGGACTCTCAATTATACAAGCAAATGAATTTTCTTGTTGTATAAACAAAAATGACTTTTACTATCTGTTACTTGTAACTTTGTTACTTACTGCTTTATATATTTTTAAAGCTATGTTATCAGGTGAATGTAAATTCAGAATTTTTATCTTTTTAATAAATTTTCTTTTATGATTATATAGTAACCTTCTTTATTTCAAGTAATGCTTGAGATCTACTTTGCCTGACACAAATACAAATAAACCATCTTTCTCTTAGTTTTACTGGTCATTGATCATCACTTTACTTTCATCTTTTCTGTGACAGGCTATTGTACCTGCTTTATAACCTACAAAACTCTGCAACACGTTCGTAAAGCTTGTATTATAGACTATTCGGGCTGCCATAACAAAAATACCTCAGACTAGGTGGTTTAACAACAGGAATTTGTTTCTCATGGTTCTGGAGTCTAGAAGTCCAAAATCAAGGTGTTGGTAGGTTTGGTTTCTTCTGAGGCTTCTCTCGCTGGTTTGCAGATGGCTGCCCTCTTGCTGCCTCCCTCTTCACATGGTTGTCTCACTGTCCACGCACACTCCTGCTGTCTGTGTGTCTTCAGCTCCTTTAAAAAAAACAAAATGGATTTACTTATTTAAAATTTTTATATTTGAGTATAGTCGACACACAACGTTACGTTAGTTTCAGGTGTACAACACAGTGATTCCACTTCTCTATAGGTTGTGCCATGCGCACAAGTGTCCCCATACAATGCTATTACGATGTCACGGACTATACTCCCTATGCTGTGCCTTTTATTTCCGTGACATTCTTTCCATAACTGGAAGTCTGTATCTCCCACTCCCCTTCACTCATTTTGCCCGTCTCCCGACTCCCTTCCCCTCTGGTCACCATTGGTTTGGTCTCTGTATTTATGGGTCTGATTCTGCTTTTTGCTAAACTCCTCTTTTTACGAAGCCACCAGTCAGAGTGGATTAAGGCATATAACAGCCTCACTTTAACTTAATCACTTCTTTAAAGATCCCATTTCCAGACGTAGTCATATTCTGAGGCACTGGGAATTAGGGCTTCAACATAGGACTTTTGGGAGAACATAATTCAGTCAAAACAAAGCCCAGTGTTAAGATGGCATTATTATAAGAGACAAGAGAGCAGAGGCAGGAACAATGACACAGAGCAGGCAGGAGGATGGCATGTTAGGCTTCCATTATCTTACAGCTTCTCCAGTTCATATGATTCTCTAAGGGCCAATAAACTTCCAAGCATTGGACTGAGAAATGTGCTTTGCCACTACTTTGGCCTGGACCTGAAGGGTGGGAGCCAGTATATTATACTAGTTAATAATTCATAGCTTCAAGTTTAACATTTTCTTATTACCAACATACCTTCTATTTTCTTTTAAGACACTCAATCTTCCTTAACCGTAACTTCCTAATTAGATATAGACAGAAAAGAGTCATGCTCCTCAAATTGTTATGAGAATTAAATGAAATTTAAGTATATTTCTGCACATAATAAGGACTAAGTGTTTTATTGGGTGGAATGTTTGGAAAGCTGGTTCCTCAGCCTTTTATTTACACAATGGACAGGCTCCCGGTGAACAGCTTTCTATTCTAGGTCATGCCACAGCATTGTCTATGAGACATGCAGAAGGGGAAGAGTTGACCTTGTAAACTGGGGTTAGACAATATAGGGGCCCAAATACCTCCTTTATGCCAGAGCCTGTTGCGTTTCTCTATATAGATTCTTAAGCTTCAGGAAGACAAAGACATTGTCTGAATTTTTTATGGTCCTATTTTCCCTTCTTATCATTATGCTTGACATGCACTAGGAGCTTGAATGAAGGAATGAATGAATGAATGTGTGAATGCATGATAGTTATATTCCATGCATATATCCTTCTTCCCTCTAACAGTTAATAGCCCCTAGCAGACCAGGACCCTAGGTGTGGAGCCAGTGCTCCCAAGTGATTCAGCATAAATTTATGGAAAGGAAACCTATGCTTGCCTCTAACCTGACGAGTTTCAGAGAGGCGTTCTGGAGATCTTGGCCTTTGTATCTTCAGAAAAACTTTTACATACACTCCCTGTGCGTCTTATATAGGTGGCCTGAGAGATATTTAAAGATTAAGTGAAGCTTCTGAAGGTGATCTAGCTAACAGGAAGAAGCAGTCAACAGATTTCCCTGGGGGCTGTGGGTTATCAAGAGGTTACTCTGGTTACTCATTTCCACTATCTAATTAAAGAACTGGAAGTGAAACCCTGTCCAATGATGTAGGCTTACCTCTTGGAAGAATTCCAGCTCCAGCACTCAACCAATTAGATTATGCCCACCCACACTGAAGAGGGAAATCTGCTTTACTCAGTTTATCAACTCAAATGCTAACCTCATCCAGAAACATCCTCATAGGCACGCCCAGAAATAACATTTTACCAAAATATCTGGGCACCCTGTGGCCTTGGCAAGTTGACACATAAAATTAACCATCATGATGATTCTCATCTAAATCACCTAGTACCAAGGCATGGCATAATAAGGGATAACATGGGCAGAGGAGTAACTGTAGATGTCTAGTTGAAAACTGCAGGATGGAAGGAAGGATAAGGGAGAACACTGGGACTACCTCCTGAATCTGCCACTGTGAAGGGTTGTTCTGGCCTGAACTGGGAGGAAAGCTGAGCACTGTGAAGATCTTTTATCTTTCTTTTATCTTACATATCACCATGGAGGTGAACAAGCAAGACTCTATTCACTCATAATTTATTGTTTTCCAGAGTGGCTGTGCCAGTTTGCATTCCCACCAACAGTGCAAAAGGGTTCCCCTTTCTCCACATCCTTGCCAACACCTGTTGTTTCTTGTATTGTTGATTTTAGCCATTCGGAATCACTATATTGTACACCTGAAACTAATATTACACTGTATGTTAACTAACTGGAATTTAGATAAAAGCTTAAAAAAAACCCACTGATATCTAATAAAAAAAATAATTTATTGGCTTTTCCTCAAGATAGACATTATAACTAACAAAGCCATTTTAATGAAATCCCCTGAACAAAGCAACTTTTTATCCCAGTTTCATTGGTAATAGTCCATGAACTGAGGGTTTTTTTTTTTTGGCCTCCTTTCATAGAGCAGTGCTTTTGAAATAGTAATGGTCCCTTTCTGCATGTTAAGACTATCCTTCTTTTTATTTATTCAGATGAATTCATAACCGCTAATTTGTCCAGATGAGAAAACATTTATCATTAAAATCAATAAGAAAAAAATTCTCTTGTAAAGCTAGTAATAATATTGGACACTAAGCATTAGAAAAAGATAATATAAGCAAGGAAAATTATAGTACATGTATAATTATAGATGTAAAATTCTAAATAAAATATTACCAAATTGAACTAACCAATATCTTATAAAGAAATAAGATCACAAAGGATTTATTCCAGAAATGAAAGCATAGTGGACTGTTAGAAAAATCTATTCATTAACTTCTGCTTATTCCCGGAAAATTGAATACAAATTTTTTTTGATCTCAGTAGAAAACCTCCTCAAATGAAGAAAAGGTGGGAAAAAAGGACAGCAGACAAAAAAAAATCTGAGCAAAATTTTGGAAGCTGGAGAACAGATGGATCGTAATAACTGTAATAACTCCTGAGCAGACCACAGAAACTAAACACCAAGTCCCTAAGAAACAAATTGCAGAATCCTAAAAGACTAAAAACGTGGTAGTCCTAAGTACCTTCCAAGGCAAAGACCAGAGTATGGATTTGATTACTGCAGGAGTCAGTAAAAGCATCTAACGCAGAGCCTTTAATCACCCTTATATTTTGTACTATTTGAAACAGCTAGGATTCCTACCTCACACTCAACACTAACCCTAATTTTCTTTACACCCTCACTATATTTTACTTTTCCTGTAATAGTCATTGCATCTCATCCTACAACGGGTAGTTCATCATTCCGTGGGCACTGGAGTGGGGTAAAGTTGATAAATGTTTGTTTTAAAAATCAAGCTGCCAAAAAAAGACCACCGCAATCTAGAACTTCTCTTCTTAGGACTGGCAGACGGTCAACTGAACAGGCAGAGCAGGGCGCAAGCACAGGGTAGCAGTGGGAGGAAGCAGGCACCTGTCAAAATGCACTCAATGTTTTTAAAACCTCTGTGAAGAAGACTGGAGCATCTCCTGCAGCTGTGCTTGTTTGTGCGAGTTTGAAACTTCTAAGTTTCTTCAGAATTGTTGTTTCTCTGAAGGTAAAGCCCATATTTAACCATTCAAATTTGGTTGAAATAATTTGCAGTAAAGGGTGGCAACCTTATTGAAGCAGGGTATTATTGGGGCACTTAGGGCCACTTTTGACAGCAGGTGCTGAAATCCGTCTCCCATCTTTCAACTAATGATAAATTTAATTACAAAAAATATTCAAGGTGCCTTTTATTGATATCCTCAGGAGTACAATGAGAGAGGTTACCTGGCACAGTGCACAATAAAACTTCATCACACTGTTTTCATCAGGCAGTCTTGCCTCCCTTCCCTGCAGTCTTACGAGATGGAAGAGTATCAGCCCCTGTCCTCCTTGAACAATCTCCTTCTCTCCAACTCTCTGTCCTAGGTGGGGCCATTTACTTCTCTCAGCTTATCACTGAATCCTCACATACATTACCTTGTTCTAGCACATAAAGAATCCTTTTTTATATCCCCCCTCTTTAAAGTATGAGAGAGTTGCATATGTTTTTTTTTTTTTTCATTGTCACATTGATTTTCTCATTTCCTTCTCATAACGTCAAATATAGTTCTTCTTCACCACAGGGATTTTTCAGCCAATGGCCCACAATGTCTTTTTCAACATATGGTGTAGGCTGGAGCTATGATGTTCCTGCCTAGTGCCAACAATTTCAGCAAGTCCACTTTTGCCCATGAAATATCAACTGTGTTCACTGCTGCCTAGTCTTGGCCAGATCAGAGGGGCTTGTCTAAGAAGTCCTTTCTTTCATACCAGTTTTTTACCAAGGTTTGGGGTGGGGCTGTGTTTGTTAAGTCTTCCACATAAAAGGTAAGGATAGAAGGGTCAATTATGTTTCTGAAACCCATTCCTAAGATTCTCAGAGAGTGAAAATTTAGGGGCCTGGTTACTCAATTGTGAAATGTGAAACACAGAATATACATTTGAGGTAGGTTTCTGGGAAACAACTGTCCTAGGTTATGAGTTCATTCTTTTATCCAAACAATTTTAACAGACTTTTTGAGGTATAATTGACATACAATTAACTGTATACATTTAAACTGTACAACTTGTTAAGTTTTGACACATGCATGCAATCATAACTGTTATAAAGATAATGAACATATTAATTAACCCTCCTAAATTTCTCATGCTCTTTTCTAATTCTTCCCCACTCCCTCCTACACCCCCTCTACCACCCCCAGACAAGAACTGATTTGCTTTCTGTTACTATAAATCAGTTTGCATGTTCTAGACTTTTATATAAATGGAAAAATACAATCTTATACTCTTTTTTCTTCTAGATTATTTGATTTTGCACGATTATTTTGAGATTCATCCATGTCGTTAAGTGTATCAATAGTTTGTTCCTTTTATTGCTGAGCAGTACTCCACAATTTGTTTTTCCATTCACCAAGTGGTAGATGTTTCACTTGTTTCTAGTTTTGAGCTATATGAATAAAGCTGTTATGAAACTTATGCACAAGTCCTTGGGTGGACATATGCTTTCATTTCTCTTGAATAATTATCTAGGAGTAGAATGGATATATTATATGGTAGGTATAGTGTAAGTTTAACTTTTTCAAAACTTCCAAATTGTTCTTCAAAGTGGTTGTACCATTTTACATGCCCATTCAACAAATAATTATTGAAGTTCTACTATGTTACAGGCACTCTTCTAGATGCTAGAAATATAGCATTAAACAAAACAAAACAGACAAATATGCAAGTTCTCATTGAGAAGAGCTTGAAGGGGTCCTAAGGTGGTCTCAGGAGACAATCTTTGAGATTGAATTTAATATGCTGGATATTTATGACAGAATTCCATAGGGATAAAAAACTACAGATTGGAGGAGGAAGAAGTAGGATTAGGCCAAGGTAAAAGTCAGCCTATGATGCAAGTCTAGTGATAGCTTTTGCCCACTCCATGTTGAGTTGAGGAGCTAAAACGTTCCACTAGATTTGTCAGGCATTGGGCCTAAATGGCTGGGCCTTTATACCCTACCTCAATGAGGAACACCACAGGAAGGGCATGACTTATGGGCAAGACACCTTTTGGCAGCAGAGGTTATCCCAGAAACCAATGATAGCTGAAGGCTATCTGCTGATATCAGTTGCCACAGGGTGGGCAACAAGTCATTCTCTGAAGGGGATACCAAGGCAACATTACTCTGAGTTCCTCACTGTCTCTCTACCATTTGCTCTGATTGGATCCACTTCTCCACAGATCCCCAGAAAACTCAGTGGGTCTGTATTACTGAAGGAAACTTAGAAGATAATAATTACCAGCCCATATCTGCATCTGGTCTTGTGGCCACAACAAATACTCATCTCTTTCGTCCACTACCCATTCTAGATTCCCTTCATCTTCAGCCCCCAAGTCTGATGGTTGTAATGGGTTATGAGTGGTATTATTTAGACCCTCATTCCTGGTCATTTTATTCTTCTGGGCCTGGGCTTCTCCATTATCCTTTTACTGTCAAAACCGGGCAGGGAAGTACTAAGCAGTGCTCAATGGATTGCTTAGTAGCCAAACATATTTCTTCCTGCCCTCAATGTGTAATAATGTCCATACCCTCTCCTGATAACAGTCAATTACCTCTGCCAGGATGGTGACTCCTCTTTTACAGGATGGTTGATGAGCATGAGGAGGACAAAGTGCATGAGTAGAATTTGTAGCTTATAATTCAATAACCCAGAGTTCTAGAAACCAGGCACCTAAATTTCTCCAACCTAGTCAATTGGAATGATGGCAAGTGATGGGTCCTGCTTATACCCCCTTGTTTTCCAGATCCAGCTACTATCGTTTTTGAGGACCAGAACCATACAAAAGTCTTTTGCTCATGGTGTATATTGAGTCCTAGATGATGACTCCCAATTCTATTAAGTTCTTTAAACAGAACTTCACCCAGGCCTTCAGCAACCCATTCCAATCCTTTATTAGGCAGCAGCTTCTGGGTGGTGCAAAATGTCATATGACCAGTGAATTCCATGTTTGTGGGTCCATTTCCATACATTGTTGCTATAAAGTGGGTCTCTTTGTTTGATATGATCTTTTCTGAGAATTCCATGACAGTAGATCAAACACTATACTCAGATAAAGGTGATGGCTAAGACCCTGCAGGCAAACCATCACCCTCAGTATGTTATATTCCTCTCAAAAGAGTCATCAGCCTTTTCAGAGTGAAAAGGCCCAATCTATTCAACTAGTCCCACATTTGGTGATCAACGTTGGTTTCTGTGGCTGGAAGATTAAACATTCAACATTAGCAAAGCTGTATCCACCTAGATAAGTCAAGACTCATACTGTTGGACCTAGGCATAGCCTCCATCTCTCCCACCATGGCCACTTTGTACATGTTACTATTAATATGAATAAACATAGATATTAAAAATTTATTAGCCCATGGACTTTGTTTATACCTCCCCCTGACAAACACACACACACACACACACACACACACACACACACACACAGACACCATTTTCTAGGGCTTCCCCCAGTCCCTAGATGAACTCATGCTCACAATAAAATCCTCCTTTTCTCTGGACTAAAACAAATGTCACATGCTTCCTGATGGGGCTTGCCACCGAAAATGATTTAGGATATCCCAAAGGAAGGAAATCTTTCTATTGTCAGGGTAGAAGAAAACAGAGGAGTTAAGAGGCTATTGAGTAGCTAATCCCTCATTTGTCCTGAAGTTCCCTATCCTCTAATGAGGTAGTAGCCAGAAAATCTTACAATGACACCATAAGCATATGTTAGTGGAGAGCTGGCTTTCTATGTATCCCACAAACATCGCTCTTGAAAAATTTAGGTGCATTTATAACTTATATTCCAAAGATAATTACAAATATTTTAAGCCAAAGTGGTGAATAATTATGGGCATTTCAGACTGGTGAGATATTTGGGGAGATGAAAGTCTTGGCCTGGTCTGACTTCTCCCTTGATCATTTATGTTGATGGCAAGCTTCCTGCCCCAAATGTATTTGCATTAGAGCCAGGTATTTCCCAATGGTTATCCTCACCAAAGTAACATCCTTCAAGAACTGTTACAGTCATTGAAACTTATCCTTTACTTCCTTATATCTTTCTCTAACTTACATGCATGCATTTCTTTCTCTCTAACATGATGAGCTTCATGAAGAAAGTGATAGGGATCTTAAAAGTCTTCATATCAATGTTCTATATGTCCACTGTGGTAGTTACATGTGTGAATGAATTTATCCAAATTTATCAAATTATACACCTAAAATGGATGCAATATATTGAACATAAGTTATAGCTCAGTAAAGTTGATTTTTAAAATGTCTTCGTATAATCCTAAAATTTGTATGGAACCAGAAAAGACCCCAAATAGCCAGAGGAATGTTGAAAAAGAAAGGCAAAGCTGGGGGCATCACAATTCCGGACTTCAAGCTCTATTACAAAGCTGTCCTCATCAAGACAGTGTGGTACTGGCACAAAAACAGACACATAGATCAGTGGAACAGAATAGAGAGCCCAGAAATGGACCCTCAACTTTATGGTCAACTAATCTTCGACAAAGCAGGAAAAATGTCCAATGGAAAAAAGACAGTCTCTTCAACAAATGGTGTTGGGTAAATTGGACAGCCACATGCAGAAGAATGAAACTGGACCATTTCCTTACACCACACACAAAAATAGACTCAAAATGGAGGAAAGACCTAAATGTGAGACAGGAGTCCATCAAAATCCTAGAGGAGAACACAGGCAGCAACCTCTTCAACCTCAGCCGCAGCAACTTCTTCCTAGAAACATCGCCAAAGGCAAGGGAAGCAAGGGCAAAAATGAACTATTGGGACTTCATCAAGATAAAAAGCTTTTGCACAGAAAAGGAAACAGTCAACAAAACCAAAAGGCAACAGACAGAATGGGAGAAGATATTTGCAAATGACATATCAGATAAAGGGCTAGTATCCAAAATCTATAAAGAACTTATCAAACTCAACACCCAAAAAACAAAGAATCCAATCAAGAAATGGGCAGAAGACATGAACAGACATTTTTCCAAAGAAGACATCCAAATGGCCAACAGACACATGAAAAAGTGCTCAACATCGCTCGGCATCAGGGAAATCCAAATCAAAACCTCAATGAGATACCACCTCACCCCAGTCAGAATGGCTAAAATTAACAAGTCAGGAAATGACAGATGTTGGCAAGGATGCAGAGAAAGGGGAACCCTCCTACACTGTTGATGGGAATGCAAGCTGGTGCAGCCACTCTGGAAAACAGTATGGAGGTTCCTCAAAAAGTTGAAAAAAGAGCTACCCTATGACCCAGCAATTGCACTACTGGGTATTTACCCCAAAGATACAAATGTAGTGATCCGAAGGGGCACGTGCACCCCAATGTTTATAGCAGCAATGTCCACAACAGCCAAACTATGGAAAGAGCCAAGATGTCCATCAACAGATGAATGGATAAAGAAGATCTGGTATATACATACAATGGAATATTATGCAGCCATTAAAAAAAACCCAAATCTTGCCATTTGCAATGACGTGGATGGAACTAGAGGGTATTATGCTAAGCGAAATAAGTCAATCAGAGAAAGACATGTATCATATGATCTCACTGTGATGAGGAATTCTGAATCTCAGGAAACAAACTGAGGGTTGCTGGAGTGGTGGGGGTGGGAGGGATGGGGTGGCTGGGTGATAGACATTGGGGAGGGTATGTGCTATGGTGAGTGCTGTGAATTGTGTAAGACTGTTGAATCACAGACCTTACCTCTGAAACAAATAATACATTATATGTTAAAAAAAAAAAATAAAGAAGATAGTAGGAAGGGAAAAGTGAAGGGGGCGAAATCGGAGGAGGAGATGAACCATGAGAGACTATGGACTCTGAGAAACCAACTGAGGGTTCTAGAGGGGAGGGGGTGGGGGGATGGGTTAGCCTGGTGATGGGTATTAAAGAGGGCACATATCGCATGGAGCACTGGGTGTTATAGGCAAACAATGTATCATGGAACACTGCATCAAAAAATAAATAAATAATTTTAAAAAAAATGTTTACAAGATTAAAACAAAAAAATGTCTTCATATCCCTTCCAGAATCTAGAGCTGAGTCCTGCTCATATGTGGAATCAAGTATTTCCTGATTGAATTATTCTGTTAAATTGTATAGTTGTTTTGTTTTGTTTTTGCTATAGCCAAGAATATCATCAGGAGCTCCAGACATATATCCAACAACATGGCCCCACCCAGATTTTTTCATAGGCTCCACAAACAACATGACCAAAACAGAACTGTCAATTTCCTGGCATTGCACTAAACCTGACCCTCCACTCAATTCCTCATCTAAGAAAACCACCCTAACCCAGTTGCAAAGATCCACATTCCAAAAGATACACTTGGTTCCTTTCTATCCCTCACCACAAACATGGACTTCATCAGCAGGTTCAGTACTACTTCTTTTTTCTTTTTTTAAAGATTTTATTTATTTATTTGACAGAGAGAGACATAGCGAGAGCAGGAACACAAGCAGGGGGAGTGGGAGAGGGAGAAGCAGGCTTCCCGCAGAGCAGGGAGCCCGATGTGGGGCTCGATCCCAGGACACTCAGATCATGACCTGAGCCGAAGGCAGACGCTTAACGACTGAGCCACCCAGGCGCCCAAGGTTCAGTACTTCTGAGTACTTCTAGCTGCCTTGGGTATAAAAGTGTAACATATATTCTATACCAATTATCCTTCTTTCTTAATAATAGAATCCCAGGGCACCTGGGTGGCTCAGTCAGTTAAGTGGCTGCCTTTGGCTCGGGTCGTGATTCCATGGTCCTGGGATCGAGCCCCACATCCAGCTCCTTGCTCAGCAGGGAGCCTGCTTCTCCCTCTGCCTCTGCCTCTCCCCACTGCTTGGGCTTGCTCTCTCCCCTCACTGTGTCAAATAAATAAATAAAATCTTAAAAAAAAAAAATAGAATTCCACATTTATTTGGGACAGTAGTGTTTCCAGTAAAAGACCACATCTGTAGCTTCCTTTGCAGCTACGTGTGGTCACATGACCAACTTCTGCCCAACAAGGTGATTGTAAAAGTGTTGTGTGGTAGTTAGAGGAAGAGAGCTGAAAGGCAGCTGAACTTCTCAGACCAAGATATTACTTACACCATCTGTTGTGGACTGAACTGTGTCCCACCCAAATTCATATGTTGAAGCTCTAACCCCCTGTACCTCAGAACATGGCTGGATTTGAAGACAGGGCCTTTAAAGAGGTAATCAAGTTAAAAAGAGGCCATTAGGGTAGGCCCTAATCCAATCTGATTAGAGTACCTATAAGAGGAGTTTAGGAAATACAGAGAGATACCAAGGGTGTGTGTGCACAGAAGGATGACCATGTGAAGAAGGAGCAAGAGGGTGACCACCTGCAAGGCAAGAACAGAGGCCTCAGAAGAAATCAATGCTATAAATACTTGGATCTTGGCTTTCTAGTTTTCAGAACTGCGAGAAATAAATTTCTGTTGTTGAATCCACTCAGTCTGTGGTATCTTTGCCCTAGAAAACTAATATACCATTAGATAAGGCTTTCTATTTTGACAGCTCATGAGAATCAATTGAGGAGCCTTAAAAATACTGATGACTAGATCTACCCTTAGAGATTCTGATTCAGTTTCTCGAGTCTGGGCATTGGAGGGGATTTTACTGTACATCCGGAGTTGAAAACCACAAGTCTAAGAGAATAATGTTTTGCATCCTATAGGGAGGTTGAAAATATTGGATCTAGCATCATGTAGAAGGCATTTCCTCCCACCCCATATCTCTCTTCCTCCACTGCTTTTTTCCACCCCACAGCTCCCTTTTTTTTCTGTTCTAGCCAGATCCCCACAGATGGACCCAGAGATTCTCCCTCCTCTTCATCCTATTACAAATCCAAGATCCATCTTAATTTAGGGCACATTAAGCAGCTTCAGCCCCACTTCCGGCCCTCCTTGCCGAGAAAAGTTAAGTCTTGAGGAGCTTCACCCTCTCTGATTCTGCCTGTTAGCCTGAGCCAGGACTCAGAAGCTACCTTCTAACCTCTTAGTCCAATTAAGAAATGCACAAAACACAAGAACCAGAGATTTTACTAATGGAAAATAAGCATATGAAAATATATTTAACATCTTTAATCATCATGGAAATGCACAATAAAATATAAACACACTTATCAGAATGGCTAAAAAATAGTGAAAATACCAAATGCAATGAAATCTATGGATAAACTGAATCACTCAGACATCGCTAGTGAGAATGCAAAATGTTACAGGCACTCTGGAAAACAATTTGGCGTTTTTTCCCCCCAAACTAAACATGTAATAACTGGATAGTACAGCAGTTGCACTCAAGGCAATTTACCCAGAGAAATGAAAATTTGTGTTCACATGAAAACCTGTACTTGAATGTTCCTAACAGTTTTATTCATAATAGTTAAAAAGTAGAAACAGCCCAGATGTCCTTCAATAGGTGAATGGTTAAAGAAACGGTGGTAAATCCATACCATGGAATACTATTTGGCGATAAAAAGGAACGGTTTATCAATACACTTAACAACTTGGATGGCTCTCAGGGGAATTATGCTAAGTGAAAGAAATCCATTTCAAAAGGTTATCAAGCACTGACAGAAGGATAACCCCACCCCCAATAATAACCCTGTTTCCACTGCCACTCAGTAACCAGACTCCTTCCATACCCCTACTATGTCTGCTTCCCAGACTCCTTGGCTGGTACCTGTAGACCTCCCACAGAGCCAGCCTTTGGAGATTGTCTGCCACCTTCCCTACATTTATAGGTTTATACCCAAACCAAGGACAATTTTATTTTATTTTATTTTTTAAAAAGATTTATTTATTTATTTTAGAGAGAGAGAGTGGGGAGGAGTGAAGGGCAGAGAGAGAGTGAGAGGGAGAGAAGCAGACTCCCCGCTGAGCACAGAGCCATTGCAATGCCAGGCTCGATCTCACGACCTGAGCCGAAATCAAGAGTGGGATGCCTAACCAACTGAGCCACTCAGTCGCCCCCAAATCAAGGACAATTTTATACCTGCATTTACTCTGTACAACAGCCCAAGGAATGGGCAGTCTAATCTTCATTTTCAGAAGAAGATACTGAGTCACACAGAGGTCATGTGACTTAACCAAGGTAATACCCCTGGTGAATGGTGGGGTCAGGAAGATAACCCACATTTTGATTCCAGACCCCATGCCCTTGACCACTAAGCTAGACACTTCGGGTCTACCTGTTTGCTTTCTACAATATTGAGAAAATCCTGAGGACTGCATAACCACGTTCCCATGGCCCTTGAGCCCAGGCTGGGCTGGGAGTTCTACCCACAAGACAGCACTCACCTGGAATTGCTCCCAGGCGTAGCAGCGAAGGTTTAGGTGAACACAGAACTGAGACATTCCTCCCACTTCAACAGCAAATAACAAACAACAGGACTCCCTTAGAGTCATACATGCTTCACACGCTCACACAGCATTCTTCAGTCAGGGTCTGACTTGATATTCATGCTGAAGGGGACAATTGTTCTCTGGAGGTCAGGGTGTCCGGTATGGGGATGGCAACAATAGGAGCCATCTGCTCCCAGTGACAAGGGCCCTCCTATGTGCCAGGTCCTGTGACAACCACTTCATTAGTTCATTTGATGCATTTTTCACAGATGCCCAAGAGATGCACATTATTAGTTCCATTAGCAAATGAGGAAACTTCCAGGTTAAGAGCCCAAGGTCACAGAGTAAGGATCTAGGGTGAGAGCTGTCCAACTCCTGAGACTGTGTCCCTAATGCCCAAGCTGTGTGGGGCAGACCGGCATAGACCTAGTTCAGACCAGGATGATTTGAGGGCAGCGTGGAAATGGGAGAACATAACGGGAATAGGAAGAGAAGGGAAGGCACCAGGGAAGCTGGGAGAGTTCTGAGAGGGAGCCCAGCCAGCAGGGAGAGAGCAGAGGAGCATCTGGGAGGAGGTTCTACACACACGCACCTTCCTTGAACACCCCGTTGACAGAGAAGCAGAGCATCGTCTCCTGAAAGGGAAGGGCCCAGGTGCTAAGTCACCTAAACTTCCTACTCACCCACGGCTTTCTGGGGCTGCCTGAGGGAGGAAGCCGGTGCTCACCGTCTGGAACCACATGTCCACCATGAAGGAGCTGAGGTCATGCTGAGTTTTGGGCAGCACACAGAGGGAGCGCATGATGTCACATTTTGTATGCTTCAGCGGCTGAACACGCAGGGCTATGGGGGGAGGAGAAACAAGCGAAGGTCAGGGGTTGCCACACCCTAGGCCCTATAATTACCACTTCACACCCCTTTCCCTGCCCAGTCTTCCCCATCACACACGCACAGGCGTCCTTGAGCTTCTTCATATTCCTGCTTTCCTTGAAGTACTCGCACAAGCTGCTTCTAGGAGAGAAAGAGGAACAGGAGGTGGTGGTCTGGCCAGTGTGGGTGTTTCCAGGAGCTGCCCTGTATCCACTGGGGAGCCACAGGGCCCAGGAGCAGAGTCGGAGCTTTGCTACTCACGGGGCTGACTCCTCGGGGTGGAAGGGAATGGCCAGGGAGAAGCAGGCCTCATCGTGGTAGGCACTGAGGAGACCCTGACGGTCTCCAGAGTCGTAGATCAAGTAGTACCTGTGGGAGAGTAATGAGGACAGTCTATCTCTGTGGTCTGGACCTCAGATGAGATTTCCAGACCCAGTCAGCAGTCCTGAGCTTGGGTGGCCTCACCCATCCTAGCCATCCCTTTCCCCAGATTCCCAGGAGTACTTACTGCTGCAGGAATTGCAGGACTAGACTCTTCAGTGCATCAGATCCAAAGAAGCTTCCCTGAAATCACAACAGTCCTCAGGACCACGGCTGATAACCCCTCCTCACGCACCGCCCCAAACCCGGCTTGACCCGCCCTCCTCACCTTGCAGGTTGGTAACCTCTTGTGGGCTGCAATACCAATACTGGTTGGTGAAGGTGACTCCTGGCTGTCCTGGGGAAAGGAAGAGGGAGTGGGCAGTGTGGACCAGGAGCTGGTGCTGAACAATCAGGGAAAGGATGGGCCCCGGAGAGGGTGAGGGTCAGAGGCCAGGTGCAAAAGGGCCCTGGAAATTACATGGGCAAGACTACATTTGGGATCACTGTCTTGGGGTCCCTGATGCCCCTGGAGAACGTGGTTGAAGGCAATCTGGAGCCCTTGTTGGGTTCCCACATGGATCTGGACCTCCATGAGATTGAAGGGTCATGAAAATTGTAACTTCTGCAAGACCTAAATGGCTTCAGGGCAGGTTTGGGGCAGCATCAGCGCCAGCAGAGGAGTCAATGATCAAGGAATACACCTACCAGGCTTAGTAACTTGGGAAAAATTCCAGGATGGAGCTGCAGAAATCCAGACAAAACAGAAAAGTCAGTGAAACTTTGCAGGTGTCCTTCATCATGGGAACAAGCACACTTACACCTGACACACAGCCCAGTACGTCCCACCTACACTGCACTGTCCTAGGCTTCCAGGGCCCTTGGCACCTCCCTTGTGGATGGACCTAGACGGAAAGCACACACTCTCTTCCCCCTCCTCTCTCTGATTCCATTCCTCCACCCCACCCCCTCCTCCCTCTCTTTCCCCTGGGTGGATCCCACCTAGACTGTCCTGACTCCCGTGTCCAGTGCCACCAGAAGCAACATTTGGAGCCCAGGCTCCAGGGCTGCCTTCTCCTTCCTGCCTCCTTTCCTTCCTTCAGGTCTCCACCAAAGGCTCCAGAGAGAAGAGGGAATGGGGTGGGAGCCAAGGGCTCTGCTACCTCACTAGGGGTCCAGCATGCTGCAGGACCATGACACCCCACAGGGGTGGCCCGGGATGCTGGGGCAAGGAGGTGAGTGAGGCAGGAACCAGGAGGCAGGGGGGGAGAGGGAGGGGGATGAAGACAGAAGAGGGGTTGAAGGTAGGAAGGGAGAGGTGAGAGAGACATAGGGGAGTAGAGACAAAGGAGGGAGAGAAGGCAAAGCAAAGGGAAGGGAAAGAAGCTCTACCATGGTGCTGGGGGTCAGGGAGGAAGAGAGGAGAAGGGGGAAATGGCTCTCTGCCTGCAGTCCCTTCCTTCATCTGCCCTGGCTGGCCCTGGCATCTGATGTAGGAATGGAAAACACGCAGGTGTTGGGCTGGGGACCCATTGCACACTGGCTGAAACTCTGTCACTTGTGTGAGCTCAGTCTGAGCCAAGCATGGGGAATGAAGCAGCCACAGGGGCAGGAGACCTACCCCAGAGGGAGCAGAGGGTCAAGCCCAGGTCAGCATGGAGCTGAGGGTCTGTGGTCCCCTCTTATGATCACCACCTTCCCTCCTGATGACCCCAGTGCACCTGTGCCTGTCCCAGTTGGTTCCTTGCCTGAGGGATTATACGCATGTTGGGCTACCCAGGGCTCCTCTGAAGGACCAGTCTGGATGATGTGACATGCGGAGGGAGGGGAGGGGGCAGTGCCTCTGAGAGGCCTGTCCTTCTGTCCTCTCAAGCACCTCTGCCCTCTGCCTTCCATTCCTGCCTCAGGAAGCCCTCTGCTCACTGGCAGTCACCCACTTCCGGCCCCCTGACTCAGGGAACCCTGGTTTCTCCCAAGGAGGGCCCAGCTCCTGGCAGGGGGTCAGAGGAACGGATGTCATGATGGCAGTCCCCCAGGACCTCGGCCCTCAGCATGGGGCAGGAAAGCCACCAAGGCAGCCTGGAACTGGAGGGGGGATACATTTGGTTCAAGGAAAAGAGGGTCCCTCTCAGAAAAGGGAGGGAAGCCCTGTCTCGGCAGGGAGGCAGAAAGGCCCATCTCAGCATGAGGCCCTGGGCTGGAGGGCCCCTCTCAGTCCAGGGCACCAGCACCGGGCTCAAGGTGGTCACTCTGGTCCTAGTGAGGAAGGGGAGCCCTGCTTCGTAGATCACACTTTGGGGTTGGCACGCTAGAGAAGGCTGGGTGCAGACAACCTGCAAACGGACCTCAGACCAGACAAACTGGTGAGCAGGTCAGAGGAAGGGAAGGAGATGTCTAAGCATAGGCGAGGGACACAGAGAAGAGAGCATAGGGTCTCCGGTCCCCCCAAAGGAACAGAGCTGCTGCCTCCTCCAAACAGGCACCGTCAGGCATAGTTCAGAGTCCCACGGGGTGACACAGTGTACAACTGACCTTATGTTGGTTGATTTATCAGGGAAGGTGGTGCACAGGGGGCTTCTATCGGCACTCATCTCTTCTGGCTGCAGACTTTTGCCCTCGTCCGACTCCCCTGCAGACTTCACCTATAATTATGGGGAGGAAACACGTGGAGCAGAGAGAGATGGCCAGGATGACCCTGCAGCCCCGGTCCTTCCCTTCTCCAACAAATCCACTCCCCTGACTCTTGTCACCATCCTGTGAGCACTCCCAACTTCCTTTCAAAGCAGGATCTGGGTACCACACCTCACCTCACTGCTGGAGAGGGTCAAGCTCTCGATGCTGGCGGCATTCTGCAGAGTGTTGGACAAGCCATCCAGCTGGCAGGGGGTCTTGGTGCTCGGGCTCGAGGGCAAAAGCTATGATGAAGAAAAAGTTAGAGTGAGGACCGCAACAGGGGATATCTGAGACCAATCTGCCTCTTCTACCTAATCTCTCCCACCTTCAGCATCAGTCTCAGCACTGGGACTGAGTCCTCACCTCGGGCATGTTCTTTTCACGGGTCTGCAGGGAGGCAGCCATGCTGTTCCTAGGATTTGGTACCATTTCAATATCATGGGTGATCAAGTCTCCGAGAAGCCGAGAGGAGGGAATCGGAAGGCTGCGAGAGGCCCGGCTGGCAGAGCCCCAGCACCAACCCCTCCCCCACGTTACCGTCCCTAAGTCTCCTTCCCAGACAGGCCCCTCTGCCCTCAGCTGCCCCAGAATTACTGCTGTAGGCATACCAGGGGCAAAGAGGACCCTCTGGATGTTAAGAGATTGCTGGGAGACTACATATCGTTTGTTTATGGTCAGCTGCAGAGTTAGAGATGGGGTCAGTGGTTCTTGAAAACCAAGCAAGACTTATTTTGCAAAAAAATTATTGTTTATCTTTGGTAATAAGTCTAGACTTATTTTGCAAACAGATTATTGGTTATATTTGGTAAAAATTAGGGTGATTATAGAGACAAAATATGTTTCAATAACACATCTTTGTAGATGTTAGATTTTAACACTATTTGCTGTAAACTGGACTAGGTCCTGGTTCCTCCTAGGGTCCTCCAGTGCCAGGCTACAACCCTCGAAACTACCATTCTGATTTTTCTCCCACCTTTCTGACTTGGAATCATTTATGAACGAAAACTTCCCTTTTCCTGAAGTCCTGCAAACTAAATATAAATGACTTGATGTAAAGAAATCCCCATAATAGCTCATTAATAGACACTCTTGGGGCGCCTGGGTGGCTCAGTTGGTTAAGCGACTGCCTTCGGCTCAGGTCATGATCCTGGAGTCCCTGGATCGAGTCCCGCATCGGGCTCCCTGCTCGGCAGGGAGCCTGCTTCTCCCTCTGACCCTCCCCCCTCTCATGTGCTCTCTCTCTCTCATTCTCTCTGTCTCAAATAAATAAATAAAATCTTTAAAAAAAAAAACAGACACTCTTTGTGCTTACTGCTCTGTGGGCCACTCAAAAAGAGCACCAAAGACATTCGAACTGCAAACCAGAAAGATCTGTTAGATTGCCACTACCTGCCCTCACTCTATCTAAAGAGGCTTTAAGTCGGACATCTACAAGTCTCATCAACTGGCTACCCTCAGAGCTCAGAAACTGGCTTAACGTTTGATCCAAACATGAACCTTTGTTTTTCTTTTGTTTCCATAGAAATGCCTTTTATTTAATACCCGATTACTTGAAACATACGTGTAACTTTGAGAATAATACCTGCAATCCTGCCTCCTGAAATTAGTTTGACTAAACCGACCTATTGCTGGGACTAAGAGACGGGACCAACAAGATGAAACAATCCACCTGCTCCGTATTTAATATGTGATACTCCCAAGGAAGTATTCGTGGTGGGACCTGAAGGGGTTCAGGACAGCCCCCACCTCAGAATATGGCCACTTTGACATGTGCATTATTTTGAGCTGAAGGCACTAGAGAACCTGCAGACTCAAGAGAAAGTTTTGTCCCTCCTTTAAGCACACAGAAAAATCTAAATTGGGGGTCTTTCCCAGAATAAGAGTTATTAACAGAGATAAATTTTATCTGAGTGATGCATCTATATGGTAGGTCAAACCTCTTATTGCCAAACATCTGCTCCTGTTACCACCGTGTGAAGTGCATTCCTTTCCTCTGACATCCCAGACCGCTACTCCGTTCTCCTTGGTTCAGAATGACATATATATCTCATTCTGCCTGATTGCCTTTGAGATTTACAAGACTATGGATTCCTCATACGTACATCTATTAAATTTGATTTCTCCTGTAAATAAATAAAGAGCTCACTCACTCACTCATGGGTCAAAGTAGAAGTCTCAAGGGAAATTTAAAAAATTTAATCTGAATGGAAATGAAAATTCAATATCAAAATTTGTGGGATTCAGCAGCACTGAGAGCGAATTTATACCACTAAATGCATACATTAGAAAAAACAAAAATGTTTCAAATCAATAATCCAAGCTTCTACTTCAAGAATATAGAAAAAGAACAGCAAAAGGAACCAAGACCAGAATAAGGTAGACAGTAATAAAGAGTAGAAATTGAAGAAATTTAAGAGAAAAATAACAGAGGAAATGAATGAAATGAGCACCTGCTTCTTTGAAAAGATCAATAAAATTGCCAAACCTCCAGCAAGACCGCTAAAAAAAGAGAGAAAAAAGATAAATGACCAAAATCATGGTTTAAAGAGGATGTCACTACAGATTCTGCAGACATAACAAATATAATCAGAGTATATTATACTATGGGTAACTCTACACACATCAGTTTGACAACCTAGATAAAAGGGACCAATTCCTTACAAAACACAATCTACTATAACTCACCCTATATGAAATAGATCATTTGAAAAGTCATCTATTAAAAGAATTGAGGTTGTAATTTAACAACTCTCCCAAAAATCCAGGCCCATAGGCTACTACTGGAGAATCCAATGGTAAGGGGAGAATTAAGATCAATTCTACAAAATCTCCACCCAGAAAATAAAAAAGAAGGGAATATTTCTCAATTCATTTTATGAAACTAGTAATAACCTAATACCCAAACCAAAGGAAGGAAGGAAGGAAGGAAGGAAGGAAAGAAGGAAGGAAGGAATGAAAGAAGGAAGGAAAGAGGGAATGAAGAAAGAAAGAAAGAAAGGGAAGAAATAAGGAAGGAAAGAAAGGGAGGAAATAAGGAAGGAAGAAAGATGGAAGAAAAGAAAAAAAAACACCCTACATATCCCCCATGAGTACTGACGCAAAAATCCTTAACAACATATTAGCAAATAGTATTCAGCAATATATAAAAAATTATACACCATGACCAAGTAGGGTTTATTCCAAGGATGGAAAGATGTTTTTCATTTTGGTACTATGGTGTATTACATTGATTTTCTTTCTTTCTTTTTTTTGCCTAAAGAATAAAATAAATTTATTTATTTATTTGCCTACAGAATAAAATTTTTTTAGTTTTTTATAATTTTTTATTTAAATTCAATTAGCCAACATCTAGTACATCATTAGTTTCAGAGGTAGAGTTCAGTAATTCATCAGTTGCATATCACACCCAGTGCTCATCACATCCCGTGCCCTCCTTAATACATTGATTTTCTAATGTTGAACCATCTTTGTGCATAAATCCCAACTGGTCATGACGTATAGTCTTCTTAATATGCTGTTGGATTCAGTTTGTTAGTACTTTGTTGAGGATTTTTGCATCTATATATATATATAAGAGAGATTGGTGTGTAGTTTTCTTGTACTGTCAGTCTGGCACTGGTATGTGGGTAACGCTAACCTCATAGGAGGAGTTAGGAAGTGTTCCCTCCTCTTCTACTTTTTGGAAGCGTTTGAGAAGGATTGGTACTAATTCTTTAAATGTTTTTTTTTTTAATTTTTTTATTGTTATGTTAATCCCCATACATTACATCATTAGTTTTAGATATAGTGTTCCATGATTCATTGTTTGTGCATAACACCCAGTGCTCCATGCAGAACGTGCCCTCCTCAATACCCATCACCAGGCTAACCCATCCTCCCAACCCCCTCCCCTCTAGAACCCTCAGTTTGTTTTTCAGAGTCCATTGTCTCTCATGGTTCTTCTCCCCCTCCGATTTCTCCCCCTTCATTCTTCCCCTCCTGCTACATTCTTCTTCTTTTTTTTCTTTCTTAACATATATTGCATTATTTGTTTCAGAGGTACAGATCTGAGATTCAACAGTCTTGCACAATTCACAGCGCTTACCAGAACACATACCCTCCCCAGTGTCCATCACCCTAATTCTTTAAATGTTTGAGAGAATTCAACAGCGAAGGCATCTGGACCTGGGCTTTGTTGGGAGATTTTTGAATACTGATTCATTAAAAATAAAACAGGAACCTAATAAAAATGGTAGTGTTGTTTCAGACCTGTTAAATAATTACTTGTGTAAATACTACAATATTTATGGACGTTTACTTGATAAAAATGTGAAGTTTGCTTGTAAAAGTCGGTGTCTACATGCAGAAGAATGAAACTGGACCATTTCCTTACACCACACACAAAAATAGACTCCAAATGGATGAAAGACCTAAATGTGAGACAGGAATCCATCAAAATCCTAAAGGAGAACACAGGCAGCAACCTCTTCGATCTCAGCTGCAGCAACTTCTTCCTAAAAACATTGCCAGATGCAAGGGAAGCAAGGGCAAAATGAACTATTGGCACTTCACCAAGATAAAAAGCTTTTGCACAACAAAAGAAACAGTCAAAAAAAGCAAAAGACAACCGACAGAATGGGAGAAGATATTTGCAAATGACATATCAGATTAAGGGTTAGTATACAAAATCTATAAGGAACTTATCAAACTCAACACCCAGAGAACAAATAAACCAATCAAGAAATGGGCAGAAGACATGAACAGACATTTCTCCAAAGAAGACATCCAAATGGCCAACAGACACATGAAAAAGTGTTCAATATCACTCAGCATCAGGGAAATCCAAATCAAAACCTCAATGAGATACCACCTCACACCAGTCAGAATGGATAAAATTAACAAGTCAGGAAACGACAGATGCTGGTGGGGATGCGGAGAAAGGGGAACCCTCCTACACTGTTGGTGGGAATGCAAGCTGGTGCAGCCACTCTTTTTTTTTTTTTTTTTTTTAAGATTTTATTTATTTATTTGACAGAGAGATAGAGAGCACAAGTAGGCAGAGGGAGAGGGAGAAGCAGGCTCTCCACTGAGCAGGGAACTGGACATGGGGCTCAATCCCGGGACCCCAGGATCATGACCTGAGCCAAAGGCAGCTGCTGAACCGACTGAGCCACCCAGGCACCCCTGGTGCAGCCACTCTTGAAAACAGTATGGAGTTTCCTCAAAAAGTTTAAAATAGAGCTACTGTATGACCCAGCAATTGCACTACTGGGTATTTACCCCAAAGATACAAGTGTAGTGATCCAAAGGGGCACATGCACCCCAATGTTTATAGCAGCAATGTCCACAATAACCAAACTATGGAAAGAGCCAAGATGTCCATCGACAGATGAATGGATAAAGAATATGTGGTGTATATATACAATGGAATATTATGCAACCATCAAAAATGAAACCTTGCCATTTGCAACGACATGGATGGTACTAGAGGGTATTATGCTAAGCGAAATAAGTCAATCAGAGAAAGACAAGAAGCATATGATCTCACTGATATGAGGAATTTGAGAAACAAGACAGAGGATCATAGGGGAAGGGAGGGAAAAATGAAACAAGATGAAATCAGAGAGGCAGACAAACCATAAGAGACTCTTAATCTCAGGAAACAAACTGAGGATTGCTGAAGTGGAGGGGGGTGGGAGGGGTGGGGTGGCTGGGGGATGGACATTGGGGAGGGTAGGTACTATGGTGAGCGCTGTGAATTGTGTAAGACTGATGAATCATAGACCTGTACTCCTGAAACATATAATACATTATATATGTTAATAAAAAAAGTGGGTGTCTAAAGGGTTACAATTTGTCAGTTTCCCTGAAGTGGTGGAAGAGGGGTCACCTGAATCAGACAGAATGTTCTAACACCTGACGTGGATGGGTATGGCTCATAGCAAGCACCGTGAACTGAGGGAGCTGGTCCATGTTTGGGGTATATGTGTACCCTTTTGTGTGTTCTTAGGTATTCAGCTGGGAGCAGTTTCCTTCTTTCACCTAGTGTTTCTCAGAAATAAACTGAATTTCAGTGAAACAGATTTATGTTTTTAAAAACAAACTTGTTCAGAAAACAATTTGAATGTACCACCCTCACTGATAAAATTACTACAGTAATTTTTTCCTAGTAATTTTTAAGTTCAGGAAAACGTTATTGGCTGGGTGGTAAGATTAGGCATGAAAGAAACCATATGATAATTGTCTTTCTCTGCTTGACTTATTTGACTCAGCATAATCCCCTCCAGTTCCATCCATGTCGGTGCGCATTGTGGGTGTTCATCCTTTCTGATGGCTGAGTAATATTCCACTGAAGACCATAGGGGAAGGAAGGGAAAACTGAAGGGGGGGAAACCAGAGAGGTAGACAAGCCATGAGAGACTCTGGGAAACAAACTGAGGGTTTCAGAAGGGAGGGGGGTGGGGGGATGGGGTAGCCGGGTGATGGGCATTAAGGGGGGCACGTGCTGTGATGAGCACTGGGTGTTATACGCAACTAATGAATCATGGAACACTACATCAAAAACTTATGATGTCCTGTATGGTGGCTAACTGAACATAATAAAAAAAGATTAGGAATGAAATATATATATTTAATTATGATATATATGTTAAATTATAATATATATTTAATTATTATATGTTATACATATATATTTTTTATCTCATACCTTGTACAGCTTTTCTTGCTGGTAATTACTACTGCTTTTAATAAGAATTCTAGGTTGATATCAGTCTCCCTTCTCTCTACTGATTTTTTATATATCAAGGATATTAATCCTATATCAGGCATATATATGTGGCATTTTTTTTCTTCCCATCTCATCATCTTGCCATGTGCTCTTTATTTTTTTTTTTTTTTTTTTTTTTTTTTTTTTAAAGATTTTATTTATTTGACAGGCACAGCGAGAGAGAGGGAACACAAGCAGGGGGAGTGGGAGAGGGAGAAGCAGGCTTCCCGCGGAGCAGGGAGCCCGACGCGGGGCTCGATCCCAGGACCCTGGGATCATGACCTGAGCCGAAGGCAGACGCTTAACGACTGAGCCACCCAGGCGCCCCGCCATGTGCTCTTTAATACTGTCTTTCCCCAAAGGGGTTGTTTCCAAATTTGCATAGATTTGTATGGCTGAGAATTTATATTGTTCTCTGTATAAAAACATTTGACTAATATACTAGGGGCACAGAACACCACCCCCCAGGTTTATCAGAGTAATAGAACATTCCCCATCTCAGCAGCCACATGGCCCTGGGGAGCATACACAGCCTGGGCTTGCTGGGGGGGAGCTCCAGGATTTGAGTCTCTACTCCACTGTTCCCCAAGAGTTGCTGACCCTCTGACCTTCCCTTTCCTCCTCAGTGGACCAGTGAACATAATACCTGCCTCGAATGGATTTTGCAGGGATTTGACAGAACATGCAATGGGATTCTTTGTTATCAAAAGAATCAGGGATACTGGGTGGAACAAAAACAGAGAAAAACCAGTCATTTGGGTGAATGAGTGTCACCCTTACCAGATAACCTTTGGTTTCTTGGGTGAGCTGGGCCTCTCACCTCAATTGCAGGCCAGAGAAGAAAGATCAGGATTGGGAAGATGACAAGACCAATGTCTCCTTTCAGAGTTTTAGGTTTCAGGATCACGAATAGCTTCATGAAGGCCTTTTCTGGGACCTTGATCACAACGTGGAGGGAGTGAAGGGAGGGAGTTGGGAGATCAGCAAAGCCTGGAGCCCTGAGTCTCACCCTTTTCACTTGGCCTAAATTCCCAAATCTTATCTTGGGCACAGCAAGAACTATAAGGCTCTGGTGTAGGCCAAGCGGTTGTCATGAAGGTATCTGGGGTGGAGGAAGAAAAGGCAACATCCACTAGGATCAAAGTAGAGCTACTCTGACAGCACAGTGCCATTTCCTGATCTATGAGACAGAAACATGCCTCCACATTCACTGCATCATATGCAGTAGAATGAGCTCTGTGGCAGTGTGTCATGGGGAAAAAAATCCTGGTACCTACGTATCTCTAGATGAGGAAACTGAGAATAAAGGAACAGGTTCATGAAATTCATAGAAGTAATGCACACCTGTTCAAAAACAACTAGCTGGGTTATATGTGCTGAGACCGAAGTGTTACATGTGATAATGAGTGAAATAAAGAAGCAAAACAAATTACCTGCAAATTTCCATTATTCACTCCCTTAATCTTCCCAACTCACACCTATCCCTGCACACTTCGGTCACTTACGATCTTATCCAGGGGCCCTCACGGGCGTCATCCATGGCTGCAACTCCATCTTGCTCCTAGAGGGGTGAAGAATGAATCCCAGAACTGCTTTGTTCAGACCATGTATCACACCTCCCACGGGAAGCACCCCAGCATCTTGTTCTTTGAAAGAAGCTAATGCGGTATCATGGTCTGAAATTGGAAAAAACACAGAAAAAAAATGAATAAATGTAAAAGGACAACACAAAATAAAACACAGAGTAGAAAACACCAAATACCAAGAACAAAATCCTGGGATGCTGTCCTGGCTAATGAAGAAATATCACTGATTTTTATAATTGAAAAAGAAATATAGCACAGAAGACTGGGAGGCTGCACTGTACCTCCTGGGAGATGAGAAGTAGGCAGAATTCACCGCCCAGGAGAGAGCAAGCACAGCAGGAAGGACTTGGACAGAGGGTCCATTGTGAGGCATTATCCCTGCTCTGATGTGTTCAGGCTGGGTGACCTGGAATGAGTTCATTAATGTCTGTAACCCTCACCTCCCTCCCGTGCTCTAGGTGGACAATTCAAGCTCCTCTGTGTGGTGTTAGATTTTAAAGGTCATAGTGAGTCCTCCACCTGAAAAAAATGAAAGATAGTCTGAAGAAAATATATCCAGAATGAAGCCTGGGGAGAAAAAATGCTGGGACAGACTGAGAGAGGGGGCAAGAATTAAAGATAATACAGTGAATAACACATTTAACTGGAATCCCAGAAGGAGCGAGAGAGAACAGGCCAGTCCTCCAATTGTTAAATATGATATATCTATTAATTTAGATCTTTAATTACCCTCAGCTATCTTTTATAATTTTCAGTGAATAGGCCTTGCACTTATTTTGCTAAATTTATTTCTAAGCATTTTATCCTATTTTACACTACTTTAGGAATTGATTTCTTAATTTCATTTTCTGATTGCTCATTTCTAGTAAATAGACATTATTGATCTTTCAAAATTTATGTAATACTACTAGTATTTCTTTTATAGATTTCTTAGGATTTTCCACACACATGATCATGTTACCTGCAAATAAAGATAGTTTTATTTATTCCTTTGCAATCTATATGCCTTCCATTTCTTTTTCATATATTTTTTAATATTTTACTTATTTATTTGATAGAGAGAGACACCCTGAGAGAGGGAACACAAGCAGGGGGAGTGGGAGAGGGAGAAGCAGGCTTCCCACGGGAGCCCAATGCGGGGCTGATCCCAGGACCCTGAGCAGGGAGCCCACGACTAGGGGCTCTGATCCCAGGACCCTGGGATCATGACCTGAACCGAAGGCAGACCAGATGCTTAACAGACTGAGCCACCCAGGCACCCCAGGATATTAGTTTTAGGATTTTCTGATAGAGGTGGCACTTTATCAGGTTGAGGAAGTTCCTTGCTATTTCTAGTTTGATTTTATCCTGAATGGGTGTTGGATTTTGTCCAGTGCTTTTTCTGCTTCTATTGAGTTGATTATGTAGTTTTTGTAAAGACTCATGCACGATGCCATAGTTAGTAGGCAATAAGTAACATCTATTGTCAAGCTTACAATCTTAATAGTTCAAAAAAATTAATTACCTTTAATTGGAGGTACTTATAATGACTTTTATTTGCTTCTTTACATTTTCCTCTTTTTACAGAAATATTAAAATTTTAGCCTAAGTTTATACCAGTAATTAAAATTTACACACTTTTAGGGACTTGATCTAGTAATTCACTCCTATCAATACGATTGCTATTTAGTTTTTCCTTTATTGTTATTTATTTTTTCAATCTGGGATCCAATCAAGAATCATGAATTCATGTTTTTTCCACCTTTACTGAGATATAATTGACATACAACATCGTGTAAGTTTAAGATGTACAATGTCATGATTTGATACACATATATATGAAATGACTATCACATATGCTTCATAAACACATCTAGCACCTCACATAGTTACCTCTGTGTATGTACGTGTGATGAGAACTTTTAAGAACTACTCTCTCAGCAACTTTCAAATATACAATATAGTACTATTAACTATAGTCACCATGCTATGCAGTAAATCCCCAGAACTTACTCACCTTGTAACTAGAAGAGTCTCATGCTCTACTGACTGGGCCAGCCAGACGCCCCTCCCCTGGGGACTTTTCAGAAAAGCAGCTGTACAAAGCCTTTCACCCAAGAAGGTAGAATTTCAGTCTCTGTTACCTTTTTCTGCATCGTCTGCCATTGGGGACAACAGTGACATGGTGAAGACAGCACTAGGACATAGGTGGAACACCCCTGCGGGATCCCAGTTCTGCCTCTTAGGGAGCTCCAAGAGTAGCTTGGTAGAGCAGCGCCCAGCCCCGCGGTCTCTCGAGGGCGTCGTAGATCAAAGTTTGGATGCGCGGGGACTTGGCGTTGTTCCTCGTGACAGGGCGGCTCAGGGGGTCTTGGCCAGGAGCCCGATGCCCTGCGGGGTCCTCCGCAGCCCCTCGTCGCGGCCGCTGCCCTCCAGCAGCAGGGTCCCGTCTTTGAAAGCTCCGGCCCCGAGCGCCAAGGTGACTTGGTTCACGTCGCCGGGCGCCAGCCCCACTTTCCAAATCTCCTTGTCGCCGGCCGCCGCCGCGTCCCCTCCGGCCGGGTTAGCGGCCCCGCCGCCGCCGCCGCCGGCCACCCCCGCCGCCCTGCGCGCCTTGAGCCCCACCTGCCTCGCCCCAGCCGGCCGCTTCGCCTTCTCGGCTGCTGCTCCGGGAAGCAGAGGCGCTCGGGGTGCGCGGATGAGGCGGCGGCGGCAGCTGCAAGCCCGGCAACTGCAATGCCGTGACCCGCGCGCCGCTCCCCACCCCCCACCCCCAAAAGCAAGCAAAGGCGGGCCCCCCGGGGGGGGGCAGGGGAGGCCGGGCAGCGGTAAGAGGTCACATCCCGCGCGGGTCAGCCGCGGGACCCCGAGGGGCGCAGGCGGGGGGCCGCGGGGAGGCGGCGAGGGCGCACGAGGCTGGCGCCGAGGCGCTAGGGCGTGGGGTGGCGGCGGCGGCGGCGGCGGCGGCACGCCGTCCGGCGGACCCGAGGCAGCATCGCAGTGTACTTACCAGCCGGCTGCCAGCCTCCCGCCAGCCACACACGCGCTGCCGCTGCCTCCGCCCTCCTCTGCGCTCCCCGCCCCCGGCGCCCCTCCCCGCCCCCCGCGCCCCTCCCCACCGGCTCCAGCCTCAGGTCCGCAGAAGCAGTCGAGGGCCCAGCGTAAGCCTGCTATTGCTGTTTAAACGTCCACTGGCACAAAGTTTCTTGCAGGTGGGTTCCCTAGTTAAATTGCTGCCCTGTAGGGAACCCAGGAAAGTCTGACCATGTGCCCCATATAGGTTATCTCATTTATTCCTAGGAGGAAGATAATCATCATCCCCATTCTCTAGATGAGGAAACAGAAACAAGAAGCATATTGTCTAGGGTCATACAGCCACTGAAAAGAAAAACAGAGGTGGTAGCAAATGCCTTTCTGATTGCCAACCCCTTATTCCCCCCGAGGACACCACCAAATTCAGCTGTAATCTAGAAAATCATATGGGAATTGAGGTCCTTCTGAACCCAAACCACTGTTCTTGTCTCTGTAACATACTCATTTGGCTGTAAATCACGTGCTTACAAGATTGGAAGATTGTTTTTTGTATTGGGAAAATTATCGTACCCTAAAATATGGAGGATATTATTCCATTTAACCATTTTAAATGTATAGCCCCTTCGACCATACCATTTCTGGAAATTTACCTGGAAGAAATCGTTGCTTCCAAGTTTTCCTGTTACAAAGAGCACATAGTTGTACGGGAATTCTGATCACTGATTCAGACAAGGAGGATGAGGTGAGGAAATGGAGGAAACTGGAAGGAAACTGGTTGAAGTGCTAGGATATGATTTCAGGTCAGCACCTTTAACGCTGTTCAACATGATCTCATCCCCAGTTTCCTTCTTGACTTTCATTCTTTTTATGCTTCCTTTCCCTCACTTTTTTCCAGCCAAGCTGGCCTCTGTGTGGTTTCGTGAATATGCCAATTATGCTGTGTCCTCTGGACCTTTGCATTTGCTATTCTCTCTACCTGGAATACTATTCCCAAAATACCCCCTAGACTCTCTCTGGGACCTTCTTAGAATATTTGCTTCAAAATCGTTTTATCACTGAGGCCTTCCCTAGCTTCCTTATTCATATCCCCTATTCATTACTTCCCTATTACCTATTCATTCCCTGACCCCCACTCTCACTATCCTCCTTCCTTGTTTTTCTCCTTAGCATTTATCACTCTCTGTCCTACTAATATTGTACTTAATTTATTTTCTATCTCCCTCACTTATAAAAACAGAGGTTTCTGTCTTTTTTTGTTAACTACTGTATCCTCAATGCCTATAATAGTATCTGCACTTAGAAGGTGCTCAAAAAATAGTTGTTGAGTGAATTAATTAAATTTCTAAAATGCATGGCAAGATTGTAATGACATGTTCTCACTTCTAAGGAATCTCAGGATCTTTAGGCATGTATTCTGTGCCAGGGATGGTGTTTGTTGTATGATAGATGTAACCTTATGTCTGACTTATGCTAAAAAAAAAATCTTCCTCTCATAACTTTCTTGCCACTCTAGGTAATTTCACAAGAAATTTTCCAATAAATATATGCCAATATGAGATCTTGTTGTGCTGCTAATTTGTGAACTCCTATTTCAATGGAGTCACAACTCCCTAATATATATGGATGGGAACATGGTTTTCCAGTCCCTTTCTAGGAACCCAGGAGTCATGTGGATCAATCTCAGTTTTCAATACAGGGGTCTATGTGAAACATCTACACAAATAGACCTTCAATAGTAAGGAGGGAGTAGTATATTTGTGAGAGTGACAGTGGTCTAACAGAAGGGTTGAGGAAGTGGTGATAAGGCTACTTTTTCCTTTTAATTGATTAACTTATCAGGTAATTATGAAAGCATCACTGTATATTACCTGAAAAATTAGCAGACAAGCATAAAGCATGAAATGTGAAATGTCTGTAGGAGAGTCTTTCTTTTAATGTAGATACTAAATAAATCTCTTGAACTTTCAATAGGTTGTGGGAAGCTATGGCCCTGTAGTAATATGTTAGGTTATATTAACTGGCCCTTTTTCAGCTGAAAGAAAAAAATACAGCGCTGATGCCAGTGGCATTAGGAGAACTTCTGGATTCCTTGCTATACACAGGAGCTTTTAAAAGCCCTTATTTCCCCACATATTTTTTTCCCAACCTCTTTTTCTCCCAAGCTTATCAGTTTGTCTGTTGCTTGTCCTGACTTTTGCCCTTTGCTCTAGGCTGATGTAGTCAATACTTTCACTTTTGAATGCTGTATTAGTCTGCTCAGGCTGCCATAACAAAATACCACAGACTGGGTGACCTAAATAACAGGAATTTAGGGGCACCTGGGTGGCTCAGATGGTTGAGCGTCTGCCTTCGGCTCGGGTCATGATCCTAGGGTCCTGGGATCGAGCCTGCATCGGGCTCCTTGCTCAGCGGGGAGCCTGCTTCTCCCTCTCCCTCTGCCTCTCCCCCTGCTCATGCTCTCTCTCTCTGTATCTCTGTGTCTCAAAGGAATAAATAAAATCTTAAAAAAAAGAATAAGAATTTATTTTTTTCACAGTTCTGGAACCTAGAAGTCCAAGATCAAGGTGTCTTCTGAGGCCTCTTTTCCTGACTTGCAGATGGCCACTTTTTGCTCTGTCCTCGTATGGTCTTTACTCCGCGTGCACAGATACCTGGTATCTCTTGTGTGTGTCCGAATTTCCTCCTCTTGTAAGGACACAAGCCAAATCGGTTTAGGGCCCATCATAAAAGTCACATTTTAACTTAATCACCTCTTTATTTTATTTTATTGCCACAAGATACATTTTATTTTTTTAATTTATTTATTTTTAGTCTAATCACCTCTTTAAAGACCCTATTTCCAAATATAGTCACAATCTGAGGCCCTGGGTATTAGGATTTCAACATATGCATTTTGAGGGCACATAATTCAGGCCATAACAATCCACACTCTGGATACCCAAAATTCATGTCCTTCTCATATGCAAAATACATTCACCCCTATCTCAACAGCCCAAGTCTTAACCTATTCCAGCATTAACTCTAAGTCCCAAATCTCACCTAAATATCTAAATCATGTATGGGTGAGACTCAAGAGATGATTCATCTTGAGGCAAAATTCCTGTCCAGTTGTGAACCTGTGAAATCAGATAAGTTAATCTGCTTCCAAAATACAATGGTAGGATAGACATAGGATACAGATCCTCATTCCAAAAGGGACAAGATCGGAAAGAAGAAAGGAATCACAGATTACAAATAAGTCTAAAACGTAGCGGGAAAATTCCATTTGATTTGAAGCCCCAAGAAATAGTTCTCTTTGGCTCAATTCTCTGTCCCCCAGGCCCACAGGAGTAGAATTTCCACTTTCTGAGCCCACTGAGATGGCAGCCTCACCACCTTGTCTCTGGGTGGCAGCTCCACTCCCAAGACCCTAGGCCTTGTGCTCTGAAACCAAAGAGGCGGCCCTGCCCTCTTAAACCCAGGAAGATACTGCCCCATTTTGGGGTCATTCTTAATTTTTCTTGAAGGGTAATACATATTCACAGCTGGACAGGTCTATTGTTCTGTCCTGTAGAATCCCAGAAGTCCAATAGCTTTTCTTCATTTCGTCTCATCTTTGTCTTCTTCGGGCAAAGCTCGCAGTGTTCCTGCTGGTATAACTCCATCTCTGTCTCTGGCTTCTGCTGAGATTGTTGGTTACACTATGAGTCATGCCCATCATCTACTTTCTGGAGTGACTGTCCAATCACACCTTTGTTGTTCTCTCCAGAACATGCTTTCTCGTTTTTTTGCAATATGGACAGACAGAATTTTCCAATCATAATGTTCTGGTGTTTTTTGCTTAATGATTCCTGCTCCAATTTACCTCTCTCTTCTTATATTTTATGATAAGCAGTAAAGAGAAACCAGGCAATGTCTTCAACATTTTGCTCAAAATCTCCTATGATAAATATCCAGATTCATCACTTACAATTTCTACTTTGCACAAAATTCTAGAACACAATTTGGCCAAGTTCTTTGCCCCTTTGTAACAAGGATCACCTTTCCTCCAGTTTCCTATAATATGTTCCTCTTTTCTCTTTAAAGTCTCACCAGAATCACCTTGAATGTCCACATTTCTACCAACAGTCTCTTCATGGCAATCCAGACTTTTTCTAGCATGCATCTCAAAACTCTTCCAGCCTCTACCCATTCCCAATTCCAAAGCCACTTCCACATTTTAGGCATTTCTTAAGGTAGTACCTCACTTCTCAGTACCAACATTTGTATTGGGATTCTCCAGAGAAACAGAACCAGCAGGATGTTTATTTATTAGTTTGTCTTAAGAAATTAGGTCACATGGTTGCGGGAGCTTGGTATGTAAAAAATCTGCAGGATAGGCTTTCAGGCTGAGGACCCAGTTTGCATCCAAAGTCAGTTTACTGGCAGAATTCCTTCTTGCTCAGGGTGGTTAGCCTTTCTTCCATTAAAGCCATGAACTGGTTGGATGAGGCCCACCCATATAGAGGGGTTTTTGCCTTACTCAAAATTCACTGATTTAAATGTTATTTTCACCCCCAAAATCTTCATAGAAACATCCAGAATAATGGGTGACCAAATATCTGGGCACCATGGCTCAGCCAAGTTTGTAGATAAAATGAGCCATCACAAATGCTTTCAGCAAATGCGGCCTGGGAAGTCACTCCAGCCCTGGGAACTCTCCAAGTCAAAAGGAACAATGGAAAGCCCTTGAGATGGTCTTTCAAGGAGCTGCCAGTGGAGCCGAAACACACAACCACCATTCTTTGAGAATAAGGTCTGTACTGTTCCCTCTGGTACTTAGTAACCTGCACCAGGAGTCTTCATGGCTGCTGCTGATTCAGGGAATGGGAAGGGTAAGAGAGGTGCTTAAAATGCCGCCCCTCTCTCTTGCTAATATGCTGCAGCTTCTTTCTTCATTAAGCTTTCCCCTGGTTGTTCTAAGATTTTGACTAGATTCCAGAATTCTGGGAAAATTGAGTCTAACAGTTTTTGCCAGCTTAGTTGCTTTTGTAGATGGGCCGGGCCCTGGAGTTTGCTACTCTGCCATTTTGAGTGGCATCACCTCCTTAAATTAAACCATCTTTATGGACTCCTAAAAGTAACAGGATACCTAGGCATTGTGCCTACTGTGCTTAATGGATAAGATCACCCAGGGCCTATCTAAGGTCTTTGTACCCAGAGGCATTCTGGGTCAGCACTTCTCCAGGGATAATAAACTTCCTGGCACAGATCAGCTTCAGAGGTCAGAAAAAGGGTGATTCAATTCCCAGCTATGCCCCTAACTCTGTGATCTTGGCCAATGGACTTAACTACTCTGAGATTCATTTTCCCTCTTTTCCCCACTTGGTTCTCAGAACTAATTTAAGAATTCAAAGAGATAACAAATGTGAAAGTGCCTAGCCCAATACTAGTACTCAAATCTCATTCCAATTCTCTCTCATCCTGAAATTTTCCTTGAGCTTTCTATTTTCTCTCTTGCCACTTTTCCACGGGGGAAATTAGTGCCTGGTAATGGCTGCATAAATTACCCCTTGAGTAGTGTTTGCATTCTCACAAAGGACAGTCTTTAGCCCATTGGATTTAAAACTTTTTTGATGGAATTGAAAGTCTGTTCCTTCTGGGAGAAGAACACTTTAGAAAGACTATTTCTCTCCTCTCTCCAGATACTTTGGGCATTGGCATGTGCTTTTGGTGAGGGAAGATCTCTGGTAGATGATGGCGTTCCACTCTTGCAGAGTGGTGCCTTCTTCCTCAAAGGATATGATGTTTGACAAATCAGACACAATACAGTGGATTTACAGATATTAACTGCCTACAGGTAGGGAGTTGTATGATTTGAGGCACATCACTCAAAACCTTACTTTGCTCATCTGTGAACTTGGGATAATGAAGGGGGGATGTGAAAACATTTTAAAAACTTGAACTGGGGAGGAGCAAGATGGTGGAGGAGCAGGAGACCTAAATTTCATCTGGTCCCAGGAATTCAGCTGGATAGGGATCAAACCATTCTGAACACCTACAAACTCAACAGGAGATCGAAGAAAAGAATAGCAGCAACTCTCTGAACAGAAAAGCAACCACTTTCTGGAAGGTAGGACGTGCGGAGAAGTGAATCCGAGGCGATATTTGGGAGGATAGACGGCAGGGGAGGGGGCCTCTGTCAGCCGCTTCTGGCAAGTGATAGAGTCGCGGAGCACAAAATCGGAACTTTCAGAAGTCGGCTCCGCTGAGGGATGTCGCTCCAGTGGCTAAGCAGGGGGTGGAACCCTCACAGGACAGTGTTGTCTCGGGACCCTTGGGGTCACAGAAAGCCCGGGGGTGCCTGAGTGCGGCAGAGCTCCCAGGTATCGGAGCAGGGAAGCCGGCTGCAGAGACGGAGCCGAGGCGCGGGCTCTCAGCTCGGGGTTGCCATAGACCGTGATCCGCGGCACAGTCGGGCCACTGCTCCTCCAGCAGGGACCCAACAAGCGGCAGATCTGGGGAGACTCACCTTCCTCCCCCGGGAGGAGCGGCGCGGGAGCGCACCGCAGGGATCTGCTGGGTTTGGAGACTCCACACGGGGTTGTGTGCCAGAGATAGAAATGCTCCGTCACAGGCCAGGTGAGCACGGAGTGCGGCCGGAGACCGGGGAGACGGGAGTGACTGACTGCTTTTCTCTGGGGGCGCAGTGAGGGGTGGGGCCCCGAGTTCTCGGCTCCTCCGGGGTGGAGATTGGGAGGCCACCATTTTCACTCTCCGCCTCCAAAGCTGTACGGAAAGCGTGCAGGGAACAAAAGCTCTGGAGAGCAAACCTGAGCAGATTACTTAGCCGGTCGGCAAGGGCGGAGCAATTCTGCCTCCAGCAAAGACATTTGGGAACCACGGCAACAGGCCCCTCCCCCAGAAGATCAGCGAGAACAGCCAGCCAAGACCAGGTTTACCGATCAGTGAGAATGCCAGCGCTAGGGGAATAATGCACATAGAATTCATGGCTTTTTTACCATGATTCTTTAGTCTTTCAAAGTTAATTTTTTCAATTTTCTTTTTTTCTTTTTCTATTTTTTTAGTTGAAGCTTTCTTCTTTTTCAACCAACATCTTATCAATTCCTTTTTTAAAATATTTTTTAATTTTTTCATGTTTACACTCATATTCTATCTCTTCATTGTAGCTAACCTTATTTATTGTACATATAAGTTTTTTTCTTTTAAAATTTTGGGATACAGTTTCTTCTAACAGACCAAAATATACCCTAAATTGAGTGTATGACATTGTCCTAGTCTCCTGCCTGATCACATTCTCTCTTTTTTTAAATTTTTTCATTCTTTTTTCAACCAACTTCTTATCTTATCAATTACTTTTTAAAATCTTTTTTAATTTTCATCTTTACAGTCATATTCCATCCCTTCATCGTATTTACCCTTATTTTTGTATATATATAAGTTTTCCTTTCTTTAAAATTTTGGGAGGCAGTTTCTTCTAACAGACCAAAATACACCCAAAATATAGTGTGTGGCTCTGTTAGTTTCACCAGCTTGATCATATTCTTTTTTTTTCCCTTTCTTTCCCCCTGGTTGCGGGCCTCTTCTGATTTGTTTAGTGTATATTTTTCTGGGGTCGTTGTTACCTTTTCAGTATTTTTTTAGCATTTTGTTCTCTCTTTCATCTATTCTCCTCAGGACAAAATGACAAGACAGAAAAACTCACCTCAAAAAAAAAACCAAGAGGCAGTACCAACTGCCAGGGACCTAATCAACACAGACATTAGTAAGATGTCGGAAATAGAGTTCAGAATGACGATTATAAAGATACTAGCTCAGCTTGAAAAAAGCATAGAAGATAATAGAGAATCCCTTTCTGGAGAAATAAAAGAACTAAAATCTAACCAAGTCGAAATCAAAAAGGCTATTAATGAGGTGCAATAAAAAATGGAGGCTCTAACTGCTAGGATAAATGAGGCAGAAGAGAGAATTAGTGATATAGAAGACCAAATGATGGAAAATAAAGAAGCTGAGAAAAAGAGAGATGAACAACTACTGGATCACCAGGGCAGAATTCGAGAGATAAGTGATACCATAAAGTGAAACAACATTAGAAAAATTGGGATCCCAGAAGAAGAAGAAAGAGAGAGAGGGGCAGGAGGTATATTGGAGCAAATTATAGCAGAGAACTTCCCTAATTTGGGGAAGGAAACAGGCATCAAAATCCAGGAAGCACAGAGAACCCCCCTCAAAATCAATAAAAATAGGTCAACACCCCAACATCTAATAGTAAAACTCACGAGTCTCAGAGACAAAGAGAAAATCCTGAAAGCAGCTCGGGACAAAAGGTCTGTAACCTACAACAGTAGAAACATTAGATTGGCAGCAGACCTATCCACAGAGACCTGGCAGGGCAGAAGGGACTGGCATGATATATTCAGAGCACTAAATGAGAAAAATATGCAGCCAAGAATACTATATCCAGCTAGGCTGTCATTGAAAATAGAAGGAGAGAGAAAAATCTTCCAGGACAAACAAAAACTAAAAGAATTTGCAAACACCAAACCAGCCCTACAAGAAATATTGAAAGGGGTCCTCTAAGCAAAGAAAGAGCTTAAAAGTAACATAGACCAGAAAGGAGCAGAGACAATATACAGTAACAGTCACCTTATAGGCAATACAATGGCACTAAATTCATATCTTTCAATAGTTACCCTGAATGTAAATGGGCTAAATGCCCCAACCAAAAGACACAGGGTGTCAGATTGGATAAAAAAAACAAGACCCATCAATAGGCTGTCTGCAAGAGACTCATTTTAGACCTAGAGACACCTCCAGGTTTAAAGTGAGGGGATGGAAAACCATTTACTATGCTAATGGACATCAAAAGAAAGCTGGGGTGGCAATCCTTATATCAGACAAATTAGATTTTAAACCAAAGGCTATAATAAGAGATGAGGAAGGAAACCACATGATACTTAAAAGGGTCTATCCAACAAGAAGATCTAACAATTTTAAATATCTATGCCCCTAACATGGGAGCAGCCAATTATATAAGCCAATTAATAACAAAATCAAAGAAACACATTAATAATAATACAATAATAGTAGGGAACTTTAACACCCCCCTCACTGAAATGGACAGATCATCTAGGCAAAAGATCAACAGGGAAATAAAGGCTTTAAAGGACATACTAGACCAGAAGGACTTCACAGATATATTCAGAACATTCCATCCCAAAGGAACAGAATATACATTCTTCTCTAGTGCCCATGGAACATTCTCCAGAATAGATCACATCCTGGGTCACAGATCAGGTCTCAACTGGTACCAAAAGATTGGGATCATTCCCTGCATATTTTCGGACCACAGTGCTTTGAAACTAGAACTCAATCACAAGAGGAAAGTCGGAAAGAACTCAAATACATGGAAGCTAAAGAGCATCCTACTAAAGAATGAATGGGTCAACCAAGAAATTAAAGAAGAATTTTAAAAATTCATGGAAACAAAGTAAAATGAGAACACAACTGCTCAAAATCTTTGGGATGCAGCACAGGTGGTCCTAAGAGGAAAGTATATAGCATTACAAGCCTTTCTCAAGAAACAAGACAGGTCTCGAAAACACAACCTAACCCTACACCTAAAGGAGCTGGAGAAAGAACAGCAAATAAAGCCTAAACCCAGCAGGAGAAGAGAAATAATAAAGATCAGAGCAGAAATCAATGAAATAGAAACAAAAAGAACAGTAGAACAGATCAATGAAATTAGGAGTTGGTTCTTTGAAAGAATCAATAAGATTGATAAACCCCCGGCTAGACTTATCAAAAAGAAAAGAGAAATGACCCAAATAAATAAAATCATGAATGAAAGAGGAGAGATCACAACCAACACCAAAGAAATACAAACAATTATAAGAACATATTATGAGTAACTATATGCCAGCAAATTAGATAATCTGGAAGAAATGAATGCATTCCTAGAGATGTATCAACTACCAAAACTGAACCAGGAAGAAATAGAAAACTTGAAGAGACCCATAACCAGTAAGGAAATTGAAGCAATAATCAAAAATCTCCCAACAAACAAGAGCCCAGGGCCAGATGGCTTCCCAGGGGAATTCTACCAAACATTTAAAGAAGAATTAGTACCTATTCTTCTGAAGCTGTTTCAAAGAATAGAAATGGAGGGAAAATTTCCAAACTCATTTTATGAGGGCAGCATTACCTTGATCCAAAAACCAGACAAAGATCCCATCAAAATGGAGAATTACAGACCAATATCCCTGATGAACATGGATGCAAAAATTATCACTAAAATACTAACCAATAGGATTCAACAGTACATTAAAAGGATTATTCACCACGACCAAGTGGGATTTATTCCTGGGCTGCAAGCTTGGTTCAACATCCGCAAATCAATCAATGTGATACACTACATTAATAAAAGAAAGAACAAGAACCATATGATCCTCTCAATAGATGCAGAAAAAGCATTTGACAAAGTACAGCATCCTTTCTTTTTTTAAATTTTATTATGTTATGTTAATCACCATACATTACATCATTAGTTTTTGATGTAGTGTTCCATGATTCATTGCTTGCATATAGCACCCAGTGCTCCATTCAGTATGTGCCCTTTTAATACCCATCACCAGGCTAACCCATCCCCCTACCCCTTTCCCCTCTAGAACCCTCAGTTTGTTTCTCAGAGTCCATAGTCACTCGCGGTTCGTCTCCCCCACTGATTTCCCCCCTTCATTTCTCCCTTCTTACTATCTTCTTCTTCTTCTTTTTTTTTTAACATACAATGTATTATTTGTTTCAGAGGTACAGGTCTGTGATTCAACAGTCTTACACAATTCACAGCACAGCATCCTTTCTTGATGATTAAAACTCTTCACAGTGTAAGGATAGAGGGTATATACCTAAATATCATAAAAGCCATCTATGAAAAACCCACAGCAAATATCATACTCAATGGGGAAAAACTGAGAAATTTTCCCCTAAGGTTAGGAACACAGCAGGGATGTCCACTATCACCACTGCTATTCAACATAGTACTAGAAGTCCTAGCCTCAGCAATCAGACAACAAAAAGAAATAAAGACATCTAAATTGGCAAAGAAAAGGTCAAACTCTCACTCTTTGCAGATGATATGATACTTTATGTGGAAAACCCAAAAGACTCCACCCCAAAACTGCTAGACTCATACAGGAATTCAGTAAAGTGGCAGGATATAAAATCAATGCACAGAAATCAGTTGCATTTCTATACACCAACAATAAGAGAGAAGAAAGAGAACTTAAGGAGTAGATCCCATTTACAATTGCACCCAAAACCGTAAGATACCTAGGAATAAATCTAACCAAAGAGGCAAAGGATCTGTACTCAGAAAACTATAGAATACTCATGAAAGAAATTGAGGAAGAGTCAAAGAAATGGATGCTCATGGATTGGAAGAACAAATATTGTGAAAATGTCTATGCTACCTAGAGCAATGTGCACATTTAATGCAATCCCTATCAAAATACCATCCACTTTTTTCAAAGAAATGGAACAAATAATCTTAAAATTTGTATGGAACCAGAAAAGACCCCGAATAGCCAGAGGAATGTTGAAAAAGAAAAGCAAAGCCAGTTACATTACAATTCCAGACTTCAAGCTCTATTACAAAGCTGTCATCATCGAAACAGTATGGTACTGGCACAAAATCAGACACTTAGATCGATGGAACAGAATAGAGAACCCAGAAATGGACTCTCAACTCTATGGTCAACTCATCTTTGACAAAGCAGGAAAGAATGTCCAATGGAAAAAAGACAGTCTCTTCAACAAATGGTGTTGGGAAAATTGGACAGCCACATGCAGAAGAATGAAACTGGACCATTTCCTTACACCACACACAAAAATAGACTCAAAATGGTTGAAAGACCTCAATGTGAGATAGGAGTCCATCAAAATCCTTGAGGAGAACACAGGCAGCAACCTCTTCGACCCCAGCCACGACAAATTCTTCCTAGAAACATCGCCAAAGGCAAGGGAAGCAAGGGCAAAAATGAACTATTGGGACTTCATCAAGATAAAAAGCTTTTGCACAGCAAAGGTAACAGTTGACAAAACCAAAAGGCAACCGACAGAATGGGAGAAGATATTTGCAAATGACATATGAAATAAAGGGCTAGTATCCAAAATCTGTAAAGAACTTATCAAACTCAACACCCAAAGAACAAATAATCCAATCAAGAAATGGGCAGAAGACATGAACAGACATTTTTCCAAAGAAGACATCCAAATGGCCAACAGACACATGAAAAAGTGCTCAACATCGCTCGGCATCAGGGAAATCCAAATCGAAACCTCAATGAGATACCACCTCACACCAGTCAGAATGGTTAAAGTTAACAAGTCAGGAAATGACAGATGTTGGCGGGGATGCGGAGAAAGGGGAACCCTCCTACACTGTTGGTGGGAATGCAAGCTGGTGCAGCCACTCTGGAAAACAGTATGGAGGTTCCTCAAAAAGTTGGAAATAGAGCTACCCTATGACCCAGCAATTGCGCTACTGGGTATTTACCCCAAAGATACAAATGTAGTGATCCGAAGGGGCATATGCACCCCGATGTTTATAGCAGCAATGTCCACAACAGCCAAACTACGGAAAGAGCCTAGATGTCCATCAACAGATGAATGGATAAAGAAGATGTGGTATGTGCACAGTGGAATATTATGCAGCCATAAAAAATGAAATCTTGCCATTTGCAACAATGTGGATGGAACTAGAGGGCATTATGCTAAGCGAAATAAGTCAGTCAGAGAAAGACAAGAATCATATGATCTCAATGATATGCGGAATTTGAGAAACAAGACAGAGGATCATAGGGGAAGGGAGGGAAAAATGAAACAAGACGAAACCAGAGAGGGAGACAAACCGTAAGAGACTCTTAATCTCAGGAAACAAACTGAGGGTTGCTGGAGTGGAGGGTGGTGAGAGGGATAGAGTGGCTGGGTGATGGACATTGGGGAGGGTAAGTACTATGGTGAGTGCTGTGAATTGTGTAAGACTGATAAATCACAGACCTGTACCCCTGAAACAAATAATAAATTATATGTTAATAAAAAAATTTTTAAAAATAAAATAAAAACTTGAACTTAACCAATGGGTGGCAGTATAATTATTAATTTATAAATCCACTATTATAAAGTCATAGCTGATGGCAAAATGCCTACTCACAAAGCAATTACCTAAAAACTATGACAATAGAAGGAATTTGTGATTCATAGTTAATTCTCACTTTCCCTGAAGGCACACTTTCCCTACAAAATCACTCCTAGTACAAAAAATGAAACCACAAAAAATGTTAATTCCTAGATTCAATTCCACTTATGATTGTTGTGAAATTTATTTGCTTATTTGTTTATGTCAAGCTTTATTTCAAAATATTGTCAAGGCAGCTCACAAAGATAGAGACTTGATGACAGGATTTTTTTAAATGAAATTGTAGATAAAGTTAGGTAGAAAAAATAAGAGTGAAGTTATGAGGGATAATGAGAGTAAGTTTGATATTGAACCCTACATGTAATGCTTCAGAGCTCCCCACATAACCTGGTCTAATAATTAGTCTGCCTTTGACCCCTGCCAGTATTCATTGCCTCTTGAGATAAGCCAGTTTACCTTTGGACAGCTATGACCATTGGAAAAGACTTCTTCTTGGGGTCACCGCCTTGTAATGTAGCATTTAGTAATTGTCTCCCAACTGTTACTCTCTACGTGATATTCTAATTTAATCAATATGTATTGAGAGTTCAGTATCTGTCAAAACTGCGCTGACACATTATCTTATTTCAATTTCATCCTCAAATAACCTTGTGAGATGAGTTTCTTTAAAATCTCCATTTTATAGATGAGGAAAAGTAAGGTTGCAAGAGGCTAAATGACCTCCTTCCAGTTACCTTAAAGCAAATGAGTGTGGCAAGTGGTCTATCAAACCCAGGTCTTCTGAATCTGAATACAATGCCCGCAATACTCCATGTCATTTCACCATAATGTATAGGATTTTTTCTTCTCCTACCGCACTAAAAGCTACCTGTGCATTTGATAGGTTTCTGCCAGTTATTGAATAACAGATATTACACTGAAGTGAATTCAGAGAAAACATAAGGAATCACCTCCTGACTTCACTGGATGTGCATTGAAGAAATCTATAAAGCCAGAATTTTCTTCTTTTCTGGGATGGGAATGAGCCCAGCTCCACCTAACCTCTTAAAGGTGCTATCAGCTATGGAAAAGAAAACCATAATGCGGATTACTTTCTTGGCTACTTCATGCAGTATTTCAGGATAAATGAGAGCTTGATAAGCCATGGCTCTCACTTCTCCCCATAAATGTCCCTTTATAGAATTTATAGATTCACCCATTTTATGGTGGTTGAAAATTCCAAGAACCAAATAAACCTCTTGCTTAGAGCATTTCTTAAACTAAAGGGAAAGAGTATTTGCATACTTCCTGTTTTTCTATCTCCTTGGGGAGTACCAGATACACTTCCTTTTTCTAACAAATCTCCTTGACCTGTATATATTACGGGTGCAGTAAGATAGATGTACAGCTAATCTTTTGAAAAGAATTACACAGATTTCCCTGACACACTGTTCTATCCTCAGTGAGCCAATTAAAGATTTCATGAATTCTCCCTCTTCAATCTTGTTATAATATACCTAAAAATTATACAAAAACAAAAGGAAGGAGACATGAATAGTCAAATATTTAGCAAGGTTATACTAATAGTTTTATTTTGTTTTTAGAATAGCAGACCTGTGGAAAATCCTTTTCTAACTTTCCAGAATATGATTAATTATTGCTACTCCCAAACATTTGTTTTCTGAGTGCTTATCTTAAATTGAGGTACACAGTGAAGTTACACTGACAAGTCCCATGGGTCAATTTTTACATACTTAAAGTTTTTAATCCTCCCTGGACTTGATTAAAAAGTCCCAAGAAACTTGAGCCTGTAGTTATATTATTAGGCTTCTTTCAACCTGAAGGCTATCTCTTTCCTTTCATGGCATCATGACATTAGATTGACTTTCTTGGTATCAGTCATTGTGAAATTAGCCTGTCTGAAATTAAGTTTTCTCTCGGACATCTACGACCCAGCCCTACTCTTTCAGAGTCTTTACAAGAGAAATTCATAGTCTTTTTCTGTCTCTTAATCCCAGTTTTCTCTGACATCACCCTAGTCCCTGATATCACATTTGGATTACCATACAGATTCTGTGTCTGTCTTCTTCCCTGTCCACCCTTCCAACTTCACACTAACACTCTTTTTTGAATGAACACATTAGACTCATTTAAGACCATCCAGTCCAACTCCTTCTCATTTTCTGCTTAGAAATCCTCAATGACCCCTGTTACTTAACAGGCAAAGACTATAACCCTCTCTGTCAAGGCCTTTCAGGTCTACCCTACTCTCCCTGTGCATATTCTCTCTTACATACCCTCAAGTGGGCTGCTTTCTCCATCTTTATCTCTAACCTCCCTGCATTATGGGGCTCTTCCTGGAAACACCTAGCCCTCTTACAGTCTGGCCACACATTTTCTGGCCTCTGAGCTCAGTCCCAGAAAGCCTCCTCCTAGGACTTTCCTTCCTTTAGAGTGCACATAGATCCCTTTTACCCTGATCAGACCAACACTTCTCAAGCCAGGTTAAGTTGTGATTTGATTATAGTTATTGGTCTGGTGGCCAGCAGGAGTCATGGGGATAGATGCTAGAGGAGGGGACAAGTTTGGCAAGGCAGAGGGCTAAATATCATCTTCAATGCTAACAACCAATTGGGAGAAATAGGTAGGATTGTCAGATTTAACAAAAAAATAAATACAAAAAATCCAGTTAAATTTGAAGTTCAGATAAACGATGAAATTTTGTTTTAGTGTAATTGTGTCCCAAATACTGCATTGGACATAGTTATACTCAAAAATAGCTCTTTTTCTGAACTTCAAATTTAACTGGGCATTCTGTATATTTTTCTGGCAATCCTAGAATTGGTCCACTTTTTCAAGATAGAGGGCTCATGGGAGATGAGATTTCAAGAAAGAGCTGGAAATCCCTTTATATGCTACCAAAGATGCCTGCTGGCTTTCATATTTTGCTTTAAATTGGTAATTAATTCTCTAAACCTTTCATTTTCTCTCTCCGGTACATGAATGGCACTCAGCAAGAGTCAGCAGATTCTATATAATTGCTGTTTCCCCCAATCCTCTCAACTGCTTGAGATATTATATTTGCACATACATTTCTTTTCACTAGTATCACTGGTGAAAGTTTTAACAATTGTACTGTTGTAGCACACCACGGACTACTTATTACCAGTATTTTACCCACTACCATGATTGACAGGATCCTCACTTCCCGCTCCCCAAATCCCATTTTTGGAGTCTGTTTCCTAGGACTACTCCTGATACCACCGGTCTTAGGTAAGGTTCTGGGGGAAAATAATGATGAAATGGAGATTTGTTTGTAGGTAGTTTATAGGCGCATGTTCAGAAGAACAACACTGTGAGGTAGTAAGGGAAGCAGGATTAGCAGAGAAATTGAACCGTGGTACAGTTACAGCAAAGATCTCGACTGATCCCATAGGGAGCTCTGGAACTAAGATGGCCTTTTAGAAGTGCCCAAAATTGAAACAGGAGACCTTGGCATTTGTATATACCTACATTATCCCACCAAAGGATACAGGTTGCCCCCAGGAGAGGGCATGATCTTACAAGACACAGTTCTCTTCAGACAAGGCCAATTCCCCCAAAAGTTGGAGAAATGAGTGCCTTTGTCCTGAGATGTTGGGGCAGGGGTGGTTCTGGGCAGCACAAATACAGTTCCATTACAACAAATTTATCTCCCACTGGCTGTCTTTTATTTGTTCTATCAATCTATATAATTTCAGAAATTTGTCTTTATTTTCCTTTTTTCTATTCTTTATTTCCCTGTCTTTAACATAGTGTCTCTTCTCTCTTGTATTCCTGGCAGTTTAATCTCCAGTTTTTAAAATTTATTTACTTAATTCTGTCACTTTTTGTTTTACATCTTTCTGTTGTCTATTTCTGGGTTCTCTTTCTGAATTTTTGCTGTGTATCAAAGCTCTTACATGTTCTTTCTTTCAGCTCATTTTAAAATACTGGGTCAGGTTAGTTTTCATTTACTTTGTGTCTGCTGCATTTCTCTGGTGTGTTCACATTCTACTAGGTCTGGCCTTCCAAAGTGCTATTCTCACTTTCAGAAGTTTATTTTGCTGTCATAATACTTCCTGAGATCTGCTTTCTCTGGAATCTTCCCTTATCCACTACTATCTGAACTTTCCTTTCCCCTTACCCACAGTGTTTCTGTCCTGTTCGATTTGATTTCTGAAACTAGCAGTTTTCTTTTTGTATGTGGATTTGTTCTGTAGGAAACACTATGCTGGATAGTTCTGAAATCCTCAAGGGCCTACTTCACTACAGCACTCTTTAATCTCTTGCTGATTCTGTGTAGTTTTTTTCCACTCACCGTAATTCAGAACCTCTGATGGCTTCTATGAATGTTTCAGTTGCTCTCAAATCTATTTTTCTAGTTCAATCAAGAAATGGTATCTCAGTTTATAGTGGTGGCAGTGAGGATGAAGAGAAGTGAACATTAAGAGAGATATTTTGGTGATATGATCAAGGAGAATTGCTTATGGACTAATGTAAAGTGAAGAGGTTCTCAAAAATGGTTTTTGGCTTGAGCAATTGGACAGTTTTACAGAAATGGGGGAAACTGGGAGGTGAAATGGTTGGTAATGGCAGAAGCAGGCACTCTATGTAGCTAGCTATATTGTTTGAGGTACCTATTAGATAGCCAAGTGGATGTATCAAAGAAATGTCTTTGAACTGAGAGGAAAAGGTCTGCTTAGATGTCACTTCCTTTGGGAAGCCTTTCCTGAATGTCCACTTCCCATTCCATTAAGCTTGTTACCCTTCTATCCACAGCACCTTCAGCACTCCTATTGTAGCCTTTATCAAATTTATATTGCAATTTCCTATTTATTGGTCCATTTACTCTGTTGAGTGTGAGCTGTTTGTGGAAGAGAACCTATGCTCTTCATTTTTTCCCTCAGGTTCCTTCCTGGCTCAATGCTGACAGTCAGCTCTTATTATTTGTTTAAGGCATGCATATGACAAGGCAGTCAATTCCATTTTTTCCCTATAGCTACAATTATTGAAAATTATTTTCCAAATTCAGCCAAAATTTGCCCCCCCATAATAATACCCAATATATATTGAGTATGTATCTATGGAGCTAGGTGCTATTAATTTACTTGTCTGAATACCATTTGTCTTAGATCATATGTGATCTTATGTCTGAATGAGCATATTAGTCTTTCAAACTAAGCATGTAATAAAAATCTCAATGCTGTTTTCACATGCAATATCTTAAAACTATGCCTCCTCAAATATATTTTTGTATTGTCTTCTATAGCCAAATGCAGGATTTAATAGTTATACTACTAAATTTCATCTTATTAGATTCAGCCTCAACTCCAGAAGTAGAGATAATTTTGGATCCTGCATATATATTTAAATATCTTGACTTTTACTGTAACCTCCTAGTGCTCAGAGGCAGAAGTTGGGAGCGGGGCAAATGTGCCAAAGTCAGACTCCAGGTTCTTGTCCCCAGCTTCAACCAGAAAATATTTTCTGGTTAATAGAAAATTAATTTTATGATAGAGTTAACAAAGTTTATTTTTGTCAAAAGTTTTTGTCATAGAAATTTTCAAAACCACTTTTTAGAGCAAGTCACTGGTAACTTCCCCAAGAATGTAGTCAATAGCACACCCTTATCCCTCCCCCAACTTGCCACCCCACCTAATTTAGATGATTTTAAGGTTAAAATTTTGTATGATTTACACAATATTGATGAAATTGTGTGCTAATTTTAATAAATCATTGATCTATTTCAGTTATTTGGAAAAGATCATAACAATTTGGTGTCTTAGTGAATATTCTGATGATGTATAGTTTTGAATTCCTACCCTCCACCTTTCAACAAAAAATGGACTTCTGCAAAAGAATTTATCAATTCTAAAAATGCTTACAATTCAATAATCTTGTCTTGCACTTTCTGTGGAAAAAAGCTGCATTTTTTGCCAAGTTCAGAAAAGAGATTTTGCCATTTGTGTGGGTAATTCACAGTCTATTTGCTCTGTTCTGGTTCTTTTCCCCCTCCTTTCACCAATATACCAGATGTGTTAAAAAGAAGAGAAGTAGTATTGTAGTACCAAATAATCTTATACTAACAGTCTTGTGGAAGAAAGGTTAATTTGGGAACTATCTAACTCCCTTTCAGACTATTCATTAAACCTGGTATAAACCCAATCATATTATGCTTCAACTCATATTTACCATTTCAACAAAATCTCAAGGAAAAACCACTGTTAAGTGTGTTGCCTACATGCAGATACATCACCATCTTATTTACCTTTTTAAAAAAGATTTTGACAGAGACATAGAGAGAGAGCACAAGTAGGCAGAGCGGCAGGCAGAGGGAGAGGGAAATGCAGGCTCTCCGCTGAGCAGGGAGCCCCACGTGGGGCTAGATCCCAGGACCCTGGGATCATGACCTGAGCCGAAGGCAGATGCTTAACCAACTGAGCCACCCAGGTGCCCCATAAATTTATTTACCTTTTTGATAAGTTTAACACATCAAGGGAATACTATAGCCTATTTTTCCTATTCCTGATGACTCCAGGTTGGATTCTGATAACATTCCCACACAGTCACATGGCAACTTGATGGTACAACTGAGACCAGAATCCTGGGATTTGGATTCCCAGGATTTTCTACGGTACCATGGTGATGTTCAAATACTTACGAGGTGCTAATCATTAAAAAGAGGAGCACCAGTGTAAAAAAAATTATCAAGATGCGACAATTTAAAGGTAATGTACTCTGGGAATGCAGGCTGGTGCAGCCACTCTGGAAAACAGTATGGAGGTTCCTCAAAAAGTTGAAAATAGAGCTACCATACGATCCAGCAATTGCACTACTGGGTATTTACCCCAAAGATACAAAAGTAGGGATCCGAAGGGGTATGTGCACCCCGATGTTTATAGCAGCAATGTCCACAATAGCCAAACTGTGGAAAGAGCCAAGATGTCCATCGACAGATGAATAAAGAAGATGTGATACACAATGGAATATTATGCAGCCATCAAAAGGAATGAAATCTTGGCATTTGCAACGACGTGGAACAGGAGGGTGTTACACTGAGCGAAATAAGTCAATCAGAGAAAGACATGTATCATATGACCTCACTGATATGAGGAATTCTTAATCTCAGGAAACAAACTGAGGGTGCTGGAGTGGTGGAGGGTGGGAGGGATGGGGTGGCTGGGTGATAGAGATTGGGGAGGGTATGTGCTATGGTGAGCACTGTGAATTGTGCAGGACTGTTGAATTGCAGATCTGTACCTCTGAAACAAATAATACAATATATGTTAAAAAAAAGAAAAGAAGATAGCAGGAGGGGAAGAATGAAGAGGGGGAATCGGAGGGGGAGACGAACCATGAGAGATGATGGACTCTGAAAAACAAACTGAGGGTTCTAGAGGGAAGAGGGGTGGGAAGATGGGTTGGCCTGGTGATGGGTATTAAAGAGGGCACGTTCTGCATGGAAAAAAAAAAAACTCAAAAGAATTTTTTATTATAAAAAAAATAAAGGTAATGTACTCTTCACAGCCCTCTCCCACTTAGAAAATTCTTCCTTCTCCAGTTTCAAGTTATTTAGTTGGTCAATTTTTTTAACTTAAAAGTGAACTCAAGTCTGCTTCTTCTACTAAGCAAGATGTGAAATAAATGAAATTATTACAACCTTACATTGTGATCTCCCAAGAGGTGCAAACTGTATAATTGTTTCCCCTCTCATTCCCAAAATAAAATCATCTTTGGCTGGGAAATGATTGGTTACACAAAACAATATATAGAAATTAAAACACTTTAATATAATATAAACATTTCCAGAATATAGACTGATTTTGTATCAGTACATTTTGAGAGCTTTTTAAAACTATATATCATCTAAACTTATTATAGACTGTTTCATTTTCACTTTCAGAACTAGAAAATATAAAAATACACTGCAAATTAGATTTAACAAACAAAAAAATCAGTCTAAATCGCTTCATACATTTTTCTTGGAGAAAACCAAGAAACAAATAAACACACAACAACAATAATAAAATACCAACACTATCACAAACCCAAACAAGGAATGGATTCTCTAATGCCTGGTAATTCTCTCATTTAAAATAAATTATCTCCCATGGGTAAATAATTCACCACCACAGCAATTTGATGAATAGAAGTAGAGACAACCTCACTAAGCAAAATTACATTATATGTAAGAAACGTAATTTTTCTTTCCTTTTTTTTAAGAAAATGAGGAAAAGTAACTTAAGGAAAAGGCATATTGAATACTTTTACTTCACTTGGCTTTTGTTAGAGGTTAAAGTTAATTGTTCACTTAGGAAAATTCAAATAACAACAATTTCATGAAACCAAACTCTTCAACTTATTTCTTCAATTCAACCTTAAGGGAACAAAAGTAAAAAGTTCAAAATCCAAGAGTAGACTCATCCCAAATCATTATCTTTCTTCAACAGGTTTACTTTTCTTTTCTATTCTTGTGTTCTTATGTTCTTCTTTCTCAGAGGCTAGGTTTATGCTTGTTTCTTCTTTCAATTCATTTTCAATTTTTATACCCCCCCAAAAAACTAAGCTTTCCTGAATTGACAATAACCATATTCACCTCTTCTCTTCTTCATTGGATGTTTTTGTTTTTTGTCTAAATCCATTTTCTAAACTGATTTCTTCAATTCATCCTTAGGTAAACAAAATGAAATGTTCAAATTCTTAGAACAGACTCCTCCCAAAACATTGACTCTCGTCTTTTCTTCAACAGGTTTCCTTTTCTCTTATGTTCTTGTTGTGTTTTTATGTTTTTCTTACATTCTTTCTCAGAGGGTAGGTCTAAGCTTGTTTGTTTCTTCTTTCAATTCAATTTCAATTTATACACACAAAAACTAAGCTTTCCTGAACTGACATTGACTGTATCCACTGCTCCTTCTCTTCACTAGATGTTCCTGTTTGTCTAAATCCATGTTCTTAACTGATTTCTTCAATTCATCCTTGGGTAAACAAAACTAAAAGCTCAAAATCCAAGAATAGATTCATCCCAAAGCATTTCCTCTTCTGTCTTTTCTTCAACAGATTTCTTTTTCTCTTTCTTGTGCTTACGTTCTTCTTTCTCAGTGGGTACACCATGGCTTTTTTTCTTTTTTCGATGTTTAAGCTTTCCTGAACTGACACTGACTTTATCTCCCTCTCTTTTCCTTTGTTGGATGCTCTTGTCCTTATCTAGATCAGTATCCTCATAACTCTTTTTCCTTTTATGCTTGGACTGCTCTTTCTCTGGCCTTTCTTCACTTTCCTCCAGGTGTCTTCTTCTTTTCTGATGTTTCCGTTTATGATCTGCTTGATGGTCACTGGTACTGTTTTCTGAGGAGAGGTGCTTGTAAACTTCAGATTCTACACTGTATGGGCCAGAGTTATTTTCTTGCTGACTAAGGCTCAGGGGTACTGGTTTTTCTGGGAAATAGTCTCTGATGGGTTGACAAGAGGTCATGGAGTCTAGTCTCTGTTTGCTGTCCTTAGTTGGTAAGCAATGAGGTAACTGGTTTTCTACTGCTTGTGAAATACTGTATGATCCTGTATAGGTCTGGGAAGTCTCAAATGGGAGTTTTTGCTCAAATATTCTATGTTTGGGTCTGGAATCAACCATTTCTTTGTACTTACGGGTTTCCGTAGAGCTATTACTAATCTTTCTAAAACAAGTCTTTGGCTCTAGTCCTCTGGCTTTCTGCACTTTGATGTAATCTTCAAGTTCATCTTGGAAAGAATCATAAGTCCTCTTTGAATGAGCTGGTAACCGGTGATGTAATTGGCTTTCCACTGGTGAAATATTATATGGTTGTCGGTAGGTCTGGGAAGTCTCAAGTGAAAATCTTTGCTCAAATATTCTTTGTCTGGGTCGAGAATCAACTTCTCTGTACCGACGGGTTTCCATAGAGTTCTCTCTTATCTTTCTGAAACAAATCTTTGGATCTAGTCCTCTGGCTTTCTGCACTTTGATGTAATCTTCCAGTTCATCTTGGAAAGAGTCATAGGTCCTCTTTGAACGAGCTGGTGAGCAATGAGGTAATTGGTTTTCTCCCGTTTGTGAAATATTGTATGATCTTGGGTATGTCCGGAAAGACTCACATGGGAGTCTTTGTTCAAACATTCTATATCTGGACCTGGAATCAACTACTTCCCTGTACCCACGGGTTTCCAAAGAACCCTCTTCCATCTTTCTGAAGCAAGTCTTGGACTCTGATCCTCTGGCTTTCTGCACTTTGATGTAATCTGCACATTCATCTTGATAAGAGTCTTGTGTCTTCTTTGAATTCTTCACTAGGTTGATAACAATGGATTCTCTGCAAAGAAGACAGTAGAAAGTTCTTGTTACTAGGTTATTTTATTCTGAATATTTTCTTTGCTTTCAAAAAGATTAGTTTGGAAAAACAAAAACAACAAAAGCCCAAACAAATTTTAAAAACCTACTGCAATATAAAAGCTATAAATCATCACTTTTTATGCCAAAAAGAAGCAGCAGGGATAGTCAGATATTTCCCATGTACCTCACAATTTTTTACACACAAAAAATTTTCAGGGCTGAGATAAAAGGGAAGATGCAGACATAGCTGCTACTGTCTTAGTACTTAAAATGTAAGGCATGTTGGGATATGCGGGAAAGGACCAATAATATTTAATGCCCCAAAGATGGTCTGATCTGAATGTCACATTGTTTTAAAAGTTTTAATTAGTTCCTTGTATAGATCTATAAATATAATGGCTATTTATTCTGGAACTCTGAGATTAAAAAAAAAAAGAGTCTGAAGATTAATTTGGTGAATCAGTTTAGCTCCTAAGTATTCAGACTCAAAGTAGATATATTTTCTACCAGAATAAAATAATGTAACAGAAACACTATGCTTTGATTTTTAAAGCAACAAATGAAAAATACAATAGTTAAGTGCCCCTCTGTCCTGCTACCTGACTTGTCCAGTCCTTAATTGTCCACTTAATCCTCTCCTCCTTAAAACAATAAAATAGAATGGAATATTTATCGAGCTCCTATTATATGCCAGGCCAGGCACCCCACACAAATTTTTAATATTTCATTATAACAACTTCATATTGGAGCTATCCAAAGTTATACACTTGTTAGAAAGACAGATCTGATATTCCAATCCAGGTCTGTCCAACAGCAAGACCTTTTTTCTTAACTACTGTACCTCGCTGGAAGGATGATGACCAGATCACTTTTATCTCCTGGAACTAAGAACCTTCCAGGACTTAATTGAGTTTGTATGGCTCAATGAGAATGATCCTTTAGCATCTCCCCAGAGAAGGACAATGCTGTCTGGTCAGGAGGGGTGCCAATTATCCAGCTCTGCCAGTATACTATCATGGCTAGAAAAGTCCCTAGGGGATTCAAATACCATCACCTCTAGCAGTATCAAATACCATCACCTACAAATACCATCACCTATAGCAGTATCAACTCATAGGGAAATGAATGCCTAGAAAGTTTGTAAAGTACATGCAAGGGTATTTGACAGAAGCCCTGCTCTTTGGTGTCACAGGAGGATTTTGGTAAAAAAAATACTTACTTAATTTGGTGTTCACTTCCTTGCATATGGGATCGGAACATTTCTAAAGATGTAAAGGTGATATTACAAATATGGCAAACGTAGGTTCTCATACTAAATGCTGAAAAAATAGAGAGTCCAAGTTAAGGAGGTCAATATGGACACACTTAGAATCACAAAGCTGGACAGGAATTTACTGAGATCATCTATTGAAATTTCCCAATTTAAAGATAAGGCCCAGAGAGGTCAAATGACTTGGTCAAAGTCAAAGAGCCAGTTAGTAATAGAGATAACCTCTCAGCGCCCATACTTCTTAATTTAGAGCCCAGAATTCTTTACACTACACCACACTGCTTCTCTAGGCTTGGCCTCTTTCCTAAGAAACTGCTATCTGCCTGCCTATTGTTTCTACATGAAAGTGTAGCAGGCACTTCAAATTTAGTACATCCAACCAACGATTGCCTCTTAATCCCTTAACCAACCTTTTTGCTTGCTCCTAATTCTCTTTCCACCCAATAAAAACCTGAAAGTTCCCAAAAGATCAAACAAAAGCAAATTTTTACTCTCTTACCTGAAATCACTGTAGTGCATTAGTTTACCAAAAGTAATTTCCACAGACAGATTTTAGAAAGGAGAGAGGTTCAGTGAGCCCCACTCTCAGGATAAAAGCTGAAAGCAAAATTCTAAAAACTACTAGTTACCACTTCAAAAGAGTCAAGAACTATAGAATAGGCATACCAGCTACCTCTCTATTCTGCTTCTTAGGTAGAATTGAAAGCAGGGGATAAATTAATCTTTATTTTCTTAACCTCATTATTCTTCCACTTTCTCTTTGGTCAGAAGTAGCAAATTAATAAATTTCATAAGCCAAATATAAAAAATCCCACCCTAAAGAAGGGGCAATAAATTGGTGGCTGCAGTAATTTTAGGGTCAAGCGAGGTCATCTTTTGAATCAAACAGCACCTTCATCATTCAAAGGATGCTAAATTAATCATTATCGAGTGTATGGGTCTTGTCCAAGCAAAGATTATTCATAGAAACAAGAGAATATTGTCAAGGGGAAAGAAAGATGCTAACTTGGAAGAACATGAGGCCTCTGCTTACTACTGACAGATACTCTAGTGGGCCCAGGAGAGCTCAGCAGGTTATGTCAAAGACTGAATGAATGGTTCCTCATAACTATCCTCTCTCCCAGTGCTCTGATTTCATGCTCACCAAGTCACTTTCTGATTATAATTTGGTTTCCCATATTCTTTGATCCCAAAAAAGGGATACCCTGGATGATAGATCCAAGTTTTAAAAACCCTGAGAACTGAAAAAATATATATCTTCTCCTACCATAAATCAATATCAGAATGATAATGTATTAACTTAAATTACAATGTTTCCCAGACTTCTCTGATAAGAGTTACTTGGAGCATTACTTAAATATAGATCCCCAAGCTCCTCCCTTGGAGAACATGATCCGCTCTCTCTAGGAGAGGGAATTTGTATTTTAACAATACCACAGGTAATTATTCTTAGAGAACATGTGGGAAATACACTAAGGGAATACCTTTCTAGTTCCTTGATTATTTATAAGTGTTTGCCAAGTTTGTTTGTGGTCTGGTCAGTCCCTGATTTGAGGCTGATCTACCGTGAAGATTCTGGACTTCCTGCAAAGCTCAGGACTAAATCCAGGACCATGCATGCTCACAACAAACCTTTTCAAAAAATTAATATCCTTATTTAACAAGTGCGAAAATTAAGACTCAGATTTGCTTGGCCAACACCATACATTTTGAGAGCACCCAAGTTATGCAAGATAAGCAGGACACCTGGTTTCCTCTAGGTTAGTGGTTCTCAATGCTAGCTACACATTAGAACCATGGGGAAAACTTTAAAAATATTCATGTTACAGGTCCACGTCGGCCCACTTAAATCAGAATCTCTAGGAATTGAACCAGGCTTTCTTACTTTTTGAAAGCGTTTTTAGATGATTTTTTTTTTTATACAGCCATTGTTGAGCACCACTGCCCTAATATCAAGCCAATGATCTTCATTATGATTATAAACTTAGATTATATTTCAGGGGTTTTACATATTTGTTTAGTGCTTATAAAGTATATAGTATACATAATATTCTCCTCAGTTCCTCCTTTGTTTCTTTACAAATTATATTGGAAGATTGTAATATAGTTAATATAGGGGTTTAGAGAAGCTGCAGGTCACATATAAAAGGTCCAGAGGCAGTTCTGGAACTCTGGTCTGATTACTATTACCTTAGCCCTTGTCTTTTTCATACACTGATATTCTTTATCTTTTTCTAGATATAGACATCTCAGAAAATAATATATAAAAATGGTGTAAACAATTTCTGTGAAGATATGAAGTCTATTTATTGGCTCCAAGTTCAGAATTCCTGGTCTAATCCTTCTGTAACCTGCCTCCACTATGTTTCTTTTTCTTTTCCTTTTTTAATTGAAATATAATTAATAGTGTTACATTAGTTCCAGGTGTACAATATAATGATTCAACAATTTTATACATTATTTAGTGCTCACCAAGATAAGTATACTCTAAATCTCTTTAATCCACTATGCTTCTTACACTTCATTCAGAAGCTCAAGCTTCTTTGCATCTCATAGCTTTCAGAATCTTCTATAACCTAACACTTGTGGTGCCCATTTTTCTCCTAATCACAGCTCTATCTTATAACTCCCCAGACTAAGATCTTTGTTTTCAAAGCACAGATTGGGGAAGTACATGTCTTTATAGTCTAACGTTGTGGTCCTCAATCTTAGCTCTATATCCTAATCAATTGGGGAGTTAAAAAAGAGAAAACAAAACACTAATGTGTAGGTCTTATGGATTCTAATTTAATTGATTTGAGGGATGGCCTGAGCATTGAGATTTCTAAAAGCTCCCTGTATGTTTCTAACATGTAGTCAAGGTGAGAACCATCAGTCTAATAGCTTAAATGGAAAATAATCAATTGAGAGCTACATATAAGCAAAAATGCAACTTAATGTGGGATTTACTTTATGAAGTAAAGTAGAAAAAGTCTAATTTACCTGTTTTTAAGTTACGGCAGGAGAAAAAAACATTTTAAAAAAAGTAACATTTGTTAAGGACCTATTCTGTGATGGATACTGTACTGCTTCATTTCATCCTTTGACAATACTGTGAAGTAGCCTTATTTTTACTTTACACCTGAGGAATCTGAGGTACAACCGGGTAAGTGACTTGAAACATATCTCCCAATCTATGTTTATCCTTCTACATGACACCGCCTCTCAATAAACAATTAGCAAATACTGAGAAAAACTATGTACTTATTACCATATAAAGTGCTGAGATGGATATTGCAGAATAAAATATAATCCCTTGTCTCAAGGAGGCTAATTCAGTTAAGGGGCTAAAATTAATGCAATTGTCAACGAAAAAGTGAAGTCTATGAGGAATCAGAGGAGGGGGAGAATACCAGCAGCTAGAGCAGTGAGGGAAGTTATGATGGATCTTGGAGGACAAGAAGGATTTGAATTGTAAGGAAGGCAGATAAGGGCATTCCCGGGGATGAAAACAGTATCAGATATGGGAGAGACAGAAATGAGCATGATGTGTTGACTTCAAATAATCTGTTCAATAAACGCTAAGCACCTTAGCGTTAGCTAATCTAGCATTATGCTAGATTCTAGGGTTACAAGATGAATAAAATGGGCAGGTTGCTCACAAATCCAAGTGAGAAACATATATAAACAATGAATTTCAATCTCATTTGATAAAAGGTAAGAGGTGTGCTTAAGGGGTATGGAAGCTCAAAGAAGCAGAGTATGGGGGTCTGAAGAAGGCTACTGGAAGAGATGATGCCTTAAACTTGGAAGGATGAACAATAGTTAACTTGACAAAAAGAGTTGAGAAGAGTATTGTACGGAGAGGGACTAGCATGATAGAAGCATAGAAGTGTTTATAAGAACTTCTTAAAATTTGGAATTGTTGTGGAATAAAATATAACAGGATAAGATGGAAGAAGCAAAAAGGTGTCAGATCAGAGAGATGTATAGGTTATGCTACAGAGCCTAGACTTTTTATCCTGTGTATTGGGAAACCTTGAAATGTTTTAAGTAGTAAGTGACATGGTCAGCTGTGTGTTTGAGAGAAGTCTCTCCTCTAGCTGCAATATGGAGGATAAATTTGAGAGGAACAAGCCTCAAAGTAAGGAGACCACATGTATGTAAATAACTAGATGAGCCAAGAGATAAGGAGGGCATGAGCTAGAACACAGTAGGGATAGAGAGGAGCAAGGAGACTGGTGAAATATACCATTAAAACTGGCAAAACTAAAAAAAAAATAAAAACTGGCAAAACTTGGTAACTGATTGAATGTGGGAGATAAGTTTACCTGAAGGGTGTGAGAAGGGGAAGTGTAGAAGAGTGGAAGAGAGTCCTGGAGAGTGGTGTGGGTTTTAAAATCACGGCTGAGAGGAAAGTGAAGGAAAAGGTAAAGGATTAAATAGGACTACAAGCCCACAGAGATTGGATCCCAAGACTCCGTTGAGGTACCCAATCTCTAGCTTTACATAATTTTCCATAGCGTCACCCAGTATCCTGAATGTAAAAGTAGAAAAGGTGGACTGTGGAATTTATTCAGGGTTGAAATCTTGCTACTAAGGAGTGAGAGAATAACAATGAGGTATATGTAAAGCCTTCCAGAAGGTTGTTACAACATTGAAGTGTGAAATGATGGTAGTGGAAATGTAATGGAAAGGAAAAATAGTTCTAATAAGACTTGATAAGACTTGCTGATGGACAGGATATAGGAAAATTGAGTAGTTGAAGATGCCCTCAAAGATTCAAATGTAGGTGACTAATAAATAGTGGTACAGTTGGCAAAGACAGGAATCTTGGGAAATTCAAGTTGGTTTTAGAGAAGATTATTAATTCAATTTTAGGTATGTTGAGTCACAGGTGAAGGTGAGATATCTAAGTGCAATAATGAGGCTAGAAATTAGTAAGATAAACAAAACAAATACAATAAATAAAAAAATACATACATACTTTAGTTCCATATCGTTATGGTAGCCATTCCTGTGCTAATAAGATCTGGCCTGGATGAGGGACATGAAGAAAGCAGTGAGAATGATGAAGAAAGAGAGATTAGGTATAGTAGGAACATATATAAACAAAACAGATGGAAAAAAGGCAGAGACAGAAAGAAGGGAGAAAATGGGGTGATGAATGAAATAGTTAAGGTGTCATGTATCAAATGGTTTCTGTCTTACCACTTGCTCGCTTATAATATGGGCTTCTGCTGTTCTGTTCTTTGAAATTCTCATTAGCTAATTTAAATTCTCCAGCTATTTTTTAATCCTCAAATGTTTACTGTTCTTAAAATGGGACAGTTAAAAGCAGGGCTGAAAATTTGTTCTTTGAGCTCTATTATGCTAATGGTCAGCACTCCCTCCCTGGCCAGATGAAAATTTCACCAAAATTCTCCTTCTCTTATTCTAATAACCTTGAAACTTCAGAATGCTAACATGACTCTCCCTTTAGAAGTGACCAGAGTATGTACACTTCTCATAGCTGACTCAGTTCCAATTTTACCTAATGCTGTCCATTAAACTAGAAGGTACTTATTTCAGATATCCTCACCCCAGCAATAGGAAAAATATCCTAACAAGTTAAAGTTTGTCATTTCTCCAAACATCTACTACTTTCAGAAGCCCTACCACTTTTATTTCTACACTTGCCTAAATCAACATTCTTCAAATTCCTAGATAAAAACACAGATCTCTATGTAACTTTTTGGGATATGTTGAATCACATTAATTAGGAAACTTAAATAGTACCAATGCAGGGTTAGCACTCAATATATCAAGATTAGTAGTTCACTGATTCTATATTAAACTAATCGCTATTGAGGTAGGCCTACTCTGTGCCAGTTTCTATCTCTAGCACCGGAAATACAGATGAGTTAGGTGAAATCCCTTCCCTCAAAGACCTTACACATTCTAGTGGGAGATAAAGACACACAGAGAGAAAATTAGACATGCAGGCTAAGGAAGCACAGAAGATAAGTCTTGAAGGGAGTGAAAAGGCTTCTCGGGAAGTAGTATGTTAAAGAATGAGTTAGGAATTAGATAAAGAAGAGGAACATGGAGATGTTCCAGGTAAAATGGCAGCATGAAAAAGGGCACAGAGACAAGAAATAGGGTAATGGTTTCTGGAAACCATAAGCAGTTTGCAGGTTCTGACCTATACAGATCATGGCAGGAAGTAAGAAGGGATAAGCCTGGAGAATATAGGCAGGGAATGATGGTAAAGAGTTATGAAGCTTAGATTTTTATCCTCAGAAAAAGGAGAAACAAGTGAGGATTTTAAAGTAGGGAATGACCTGGAAGGATGTGCACTTTAGGTGAAACACTCTAGTGGTTAAATTGAGGGTAGATTTGGAGAGAGAAAACTGATGGCAGGGATAGTAGTTAGGAGGCTGTGGCAATATTCTAGAACAATGCTTCTCAAAATTTAATGTGAGTACAAATCCCCTAGGGATCTTGTCAAAATGCAGTTTCTGTTCCAGCAGGTCTGCAGTGAGGCTTGAGATTCTTTTTTCTAACAAGCTCCAAGTGATGCTGATGATGCTGGCCACAAACCACACTTTGAGTACCAAAGCTCTAGGAAAGATGTTGAGGGCCTGACCTAGTATGGGAAGAGTAGGGCTGCAGATAAGGGACCAGGTAAAACAGTCATGGCTTGGTGTTTCATTAGATATAAAAAGTGAAGAAGGTAGTGTTGGGGGATTCACAGTTAACTACAGGTTTCTACTCTGAATAACTGAGTGGAATTGAAATGGATATGAGGTATCCAGGTAAAGCAGTAGCTGCCAGTTGGATATGAGTCCAAAGCTTGACAGAAAGGTTATAAGCATACAGGTAAGAGATGAAATCAGGGGAACAGCTTAGATCATGTTTGTAGAGTAAGGCCAAGAATGGAGCCACAGGAACACCTACATTTAGGTAATGAATTAAAAAAGAGCCCCCAAAGAAAACAGAAAAGAAACAGAAACACAGAAGAAGAACCAGAGCATAAGGAGTTACATATGACAAAGAATAGGGCTTCAAGGTGGGAGTAATGAACATTTTCACATGAAGCAGAAAGGTCTAGTAAGAAAAGAATTGAAAAATAACAGTGAGTGGAGGAAAAGAAGTGGGAAGAAGAGAGAATATGAAAAAGGAATAAAATACACTAGTAGTGAGAAGGTGCCTGTGGGGGAAAAATGAAAAAAAAAATGGTTAGAAGAGCAAGTGGATTATTCCAGTCAGGATCAGAATCTTTATTGTGCCTGAATTCTTGCCAGTCTTTCTAGCTCCTTTGTTAATTCTCTCTCCTTCCCACTTCCACCAATCTAAATCATATACATCCTCTATGAAGGTTTTCTGAACCATGATGTTTCACTCCTCTAGTTATCAAAAATATGTACATAAAAATTCATGTCTGTAGCCTCTTGCAATGAAGTGTTATTAACCCAACTAGTTTAGACACTTGCTCCTTCAGGGAAAATGGTATATCCTCATTTGTATTCCCAACAATGACTAGCCTAGCACCTTAGAGACACTTAAGCCATACTTAGTGACTGAATAATGTAACCACATGACACTAGTTAAAAATACTTCCTTATGTACCTATGATATAACATGGAACCACGGGAATACCTATATTTGATTCTATAATTCATAAAGGTCATCTAAACTTTCTGAGTCTCATTTTCTAGAAAACCAACAGAAAGAACTAGATGGACTCTGAAGTCCTTACTCATCTAAAATTGTATAATCCCATCACTGCTATCAAACTACAGCAAATTGATATATACATAAACCAGTATGTTTTATAAAATATCAACTTCCTATGAAAGAATTTTGGGATATTTTTACTGTTTACCATTTGCATCTGATTTTGCTGGAAGAGGTTTCTCTCTTATGTTGTCTACAAACTTCTTCCTAGCTTCATTTCTTTTGTGTTTTTTCCCAACATAATGCTGTTGGGCCATTAATGGACTATTAAAGGAAGCAGGACAGAGCTTGCAATACTTGTTTGGATTATTCAAATCCAAAGCACTGCTGGAAGAGGAAGGCATAGTCTTGTCTTTAATCCCACCTGGAGGAGGCTTGACGGCAAGGGGCTTCAGAAAAGTTGATTCTGCAGAAGTAGTAAGAGGCACACCTGCTGAAATAGTTGTAATGAGAAGTGATCAACATATATTCAGCTATTAGAGTTGCATTCATTACAAAGTACTAGGGGAATTCAGAATTCTTTGAAAACTGCTATCTTTGGACTTTTTTTCCACACAGGGCTGTTGGATAAAGGTACTCAGGTTAAAAAGAATTTCCTTCTGTGAGAATAGAAATTTGAATACAAGTCTGTCACCAAGTTTCTTCAACAAAGGTACAGGGAGGAATATTCAGCATCAGGCATTGGCTAATTATATTCACTGGAAAAATCGATGAAAGCACGAGAGCTTAGGATGGTTCTTAAAATCAGTGAGGGTAAAACAGATGGTACCAACTTTTAAGCTGGTGTCTTTCTTGAGTACCCCAGTAAGTCTATCCAGTCCAGATGTGTGGTGTTTGTATCAAAATAAAATTTATGCAGTTGTTTAAGGCTATAAAGTTATATGTTTCCACAATTATAGTTATTTCAGAGCTCTTACATTTAGTATCCTACCTGAGCTCAAATTGATGAATTTGGGGGACTGAAAATAAGACTTTACAAGATGCTTTCTATTGTAGGGCATATGGATTCTAACCCTCCTTAGATGACAGAAAGAAAAACAAATATACAAAAATTAGAGAGACTAGAATAAGTTTAAAAATAATTCTGGTTTAATTTTTTATTATTGTTCACAGTATTATCATTCATAGTATTCTTTCTTTCTTTCTTTCTTTCTTTCTTTATTTATGTTCAGTTAGCCACTGTATAGTACATCATTAGTTTTTGATGTAGTATTCAATGATTCATTAGTTGCGTATAACACCCAGTGCTCATCATTATTAAGAAAACAGTATATTTTAAGTTTGGATGAGGCCTACAGTATGGATTGGAAATTAACGTTGGTAAATTTTCCATACTAGTCATGCCTTATTCCTAAAGTGTTGAAGCTAGTGAGAATGTGGTAAATTATTTATTCCAGAGGATTAATCATCTCGTTTTTTCTTCTGGCACACAAATTTTTCAAAATACAAGTTTGATTTTCCAGGGTGTACTCTGCCATCTTAGGCCAGAAGTGAGATCTTTAGGTTAGATTTCTCATGTGCTGGTGACTCAACATCACTGGAAGGAGGAAAGAGGCAATGTTTTACGGTTCTCTGTATCTTTGGGATCTAGCATAAAATAAGTACCCATTACTGATTGATGATGTTGGTGGTACTTTATCAGAAGAAAGAAATGAACTATCAGGGTAGAAGGAGATTCTGTAACTTACTATTTTTTTTTGCTTGTAGTTATAGTCAGAAAACGCTACACCATAACTATATTATGGTAAAAATACTGGTGTGAACACACATGTGAGATAATGTTCTAGAAAGTACTAAAGAAGAAAAAATGAGATAGATGGCAAGGGAAAGAAGAAGGAGCTAAGTAAGATTTTATGATCTGATTAGAAAATGGAGAGCTCAGGCTGCTTTTTGTTGTTTCTTTATAGCAGCATAGCAAATCACCTGCTTTCATTTGTATTTAATAAACTAAAAAGGAAAGGTCATAACATTTCTTAAAATTTAGCTAGTAATTATAATCTCTATATTAAACGACAAAGATACAGAAAGAGATTAACTGGGCAGAAGAAGAATAATCAAGTTATTACTCCAGAATGAAAGTCTCTCCAATAAAAAAATGGATAGCAAAGTTGGACAAAAAATGGTAAGGAGACCCTGTATTGAAGCTAAAGAGGTGAATGTAATCTTACCCATCTCTGGCTGAAATCCTGATGGAGATACCTGATCATTCTCCTCCATTAATTGCTTCAGTTTTTTAGCATGGACTTTTCCCACATAGTGAGACTGAGCAACAACTGGGGAGCTAAATATCATGTTGCAGAGATCACAAAATTTGTTTCTGTCCGCTACTTCACTCCTGTGGACCTGAAATAAGCACAATCTTGTTAGAATGATTTGATAACTCAAAGTTTAGAATTGCGACATCAATATAGGCCACTTACCTGAAAATTCCTAACATCCATCTTCATTTTCTTACCAGGCACTTCATTTTGTTCCCCATGCATTTGAAAATAAAACCTAACATTTTGAGCATGTTTTTCACTCTGAAAAAAGATATAATATGACTTTGTTTATGCAACAACAGAGACACTCTGAGTTTACACCTCTTTGAATTTGAGGATAGCACTTGTGAGTTGTAATATATGTGGTGTGTACCAAGTTTATGAAAGAGCTTCACATGCTTTTTCAAATCTCTAACTCTCAGTTGAAATGAAATGCTATAATTTAGAGGTCAATAACTTTTATTTTCTTGTTTTTGACAGAGACTCCTGGTTGCTTCCCAATATCAAATTTCTTCTTCTAAGTTACATGTCTTGGGCAATATACCCAGCTAAAAGCCTGCATGTTTCAGCCTCCCTTTCAGCAAAATGTAATCATGTGACTAGATTCTGGCCAATAAGATATAATCTGAACTACTGGGTGGAACTTCTGCGAAATCTCTTTAACAGGCTGAGGGATGAGCCCTTCTAACCTTCTTCCCTTCTGTTTCTGGAATTAAGATGGAAAGGTCACAGTTCTAACAGTCATCTGGGACTATAGGGGATCTTGAGGACAAAAACTAGCTCAGCAGAACAGAAAGACAGAAGATGCCTAGGTTCCTGATGATGTCATGGAACTGTCATACCAGCCCTGCACTGCCTACCTCTCATATTCTTTTATGTGAAGATTTTAACCCTTCCAGGTTAAGCATATTAGAAAAATCTCTAAAAAATGTGTACAAAATAAATAATAACAAAAATACTCATGTAGGTAGAAGGGAAACTCACATTTCTGAGCACATGCTATGATACAATCATTATCTATAGAATTTTAAATTATGAAATATATCCATCTTACAGAAAAGTACAGGAAATAATATAGCTGAAGCCCATATCCACCACCCAGTTTTAACAGATGTTAATATTTTGCTATCTTTCTTTCAGATCTTTTTTAAAAGAGGTAAAGTTTTATATATATGATCCTATCTCTTGTTATAAATACCACTCAATATGTGGTTTGTCTTTTAACTTAATGATGATTTTTTAAATGTAAAATTTCGCCACCACATATCTTTATTTTAAAGCTATAGCAATGAGGTGAAACTATTGTACAGAAAGGCAAACAAAGCAATATAATAATACAGAATAATAGCCTCAAAACATATATATGAAATTTAGTATATGACAGAAGTGCCACTACAAATCCATGTAGCAAGAATGGACTGTGAAATATAACAGTGCTGGGACACCTGGCTATCTGTATGAAAAAAAGTCATAAAACACCCTCCTCCATATGCAAAATTCAATACGAAATGGAGTAAATACATTAATATGAGAAACAGAACTTTTAGAAAATAGAGGGAAATATCTATATGACAAAAGTGCAAAAAATGGTTGCTTAAACATATAAGTATAAACACAAAGGGAAATATTAATAAGTGCAACACCCTTAAAACTCAAAACTTCTTTGTCAAAAATTAATTGACCCTATAGTTGTGGGTTCATTTTTGGATTTTCTATTCTGTTCCATTGATCTAAGTGCCAGTGGCATACTGTTTTATCACTACAGCTTTGTAATAGAGCTTGAAGTCCAGAATTGTGATGCCTCCAGCTTTGCTTTTCTGTTTCAAGGTTGCTTTCGCTATTCCAGGTGTTTTGTGGTTCCATATAATTTTTAGGATTGTTTGTTCTAGCTCTGTGAAAAATGCTGGTGGTATTTTGATAAGGATTGCATTAAATGTGTAGATTGCTTTGGGTAGTATACACATATTAACAATATTTGTTCTTCCAATCCAGGAGCATGGAATGTCTTTCCATTTCTTTGTGTCCTCTTTAATTCCTTTCATCAGTGTTTTATAGTTTTCAGAGTATAGGTCTTTCCCCTCTTTGATTAGGTTTATTCCTAGGTATCTTATTGGTTTTGGTGCAGTTGTAAATGGGATTGATTCCTTAAACCTCTCTTTCTGCTGCTTCATTACCGGTGTATAGAAATGTAACAGATTTCTGTACGTGGATTATGTATCCTGAGACTTTACTGAATTCATTTATCAGTTCTAGTAGTTTTTTGTTGGAGTTGTTTGGGGAAACTAGACAGCAACATGGAAAAGAATGAAACTGGACTACTTTCTTACACCATGCACAAAAATAAATTCAAAATGGATTAAAGACCTAAATGCGAGAACTGAAACCATAAAAATTCTAGAGAACACAGGCAATAACCTCCTCTTTGACACCAGCTGTAGCAAATTCTTTCTAGATATGTCTCCTAAGGCAAGGGAAACAAAAGGAAAAATACACTATTGAGACTTCATCAAAATAAAAAGCTTCTGCACAGTGAAGGAAACAGTCAACACAACAAAAAGGCAACCTACAGAATGGGAGAAGATATCTGCAAATGACATACCTGATAAAGCGTTAGTATCCAAAATATATAAATAACTTATCAAACTCAACACCCAAAAAATGAATAATTCAGTTAAAAAATGGGCAGAAGACATGAATAGACATTGTTCCAAAGAAGACATCCAGATGGCTAACAGACACATGAAAAGATGCTCAATGTCACTCATCATCAGGGAAATACAAATTGAAACTACAATGTGGTATCACCTTATACCTGTCAGAATGGCTAAAATCAACAAGACAAGAAACAATAGGTATTGGCAAGGATGTGGAGAAAGGGAAACACTCTTGCACTGATGGTGGAAATGCAAACTGGTTCAGTCACTCTGGAAAACTGTATGGAAGTTTCTCAGAAAGTTGAAAGTAAAACTACCCTATGATCCAGCAATTGCACTACTAGGTATTTACCCAAAGAATACAAAAATACTAATTCAAAGGGATGCATGAACACCTATGTTTATAGCAGCATTATCTCAATAGCCAAATCATGGAAACAGCCCAAGTGTCCATTGACTGATGAATGGATAAAGGTGTGTGTGTGTGTCTCACACACACACACACACACACACACACACACCATGGAATATTACTCAGCCATCAAAATGAATGAAATCTGGGACGTCTGGGTGGCTCAGCTGGTTAAGTGTCTGCCTTCGGCTCAGGTCATGATCCCAGGGTCCTAGGATCGAGTCCCACGTCGGGCTCCCTGCTCAGTGGGGAGTCTGCTTCTCCCTCTGCCTGTTCTGCCTGCCGCTCCCCCTGCTTGTGCTTGCCCTCTCCCTCCCTCCCTCTCTCTCTCTGACAAATAAATAAAATCTTTAAAAAAAAGAATGAAATCTTGCCATTTGCAATGACATGGATGGAGCAGGAGAGGGAGAGTATAATGCTAAGGAAAATAAGTCAGAAAAAGACTAATACCATATGATTTTACTCATATGTGGAATTTAAGAAAACAAATGAGCAAAGGGAAAAAAGAGAGAGTGAGGCAAACCAAGAAAAAGACTCTTAACTATAGAGAAAAAACTGATGTTTACCAGAGGGGAGGTGAGTGGGGAGATGGGTTAAATAGGTGATGGGGATTAAGGAGTGCACTTGTTGTGATGAGCATTGGGTGTTGTATGGAAGTGTTGAATCACTATATTGTACACCTGAAACTAATATTACACTGTATGTTAACTAACTGTTAAGAACTTAAATAACTTAAGAAACATTCAAAACTTCTACAGTACTGTTCTATTTGACATGTGCAATAAATACTATATACTGAGATCGTCTGATAGTATTAACCAAGCTGTATACTAAAGAGGAAAAAAAATCACCTTTTCAAGTACAGTATTTGTATGGAAATGCTTTCAAATATATGGAAAGTTATATATAGTTTTGATTTGATGATTTAATAACCATAAACACCAAACTTCCAGATGGCACTGAAATTTAAATTTAAAAATATGCTACATTATCAACAATAGCCAAATTATGGAAGGAGCCCAAATGTCCATCAACTGATGAATGGATAAAGATGTTGTATATATAAACAATGGAATATTACTCAGCCATAGGAAAGAATGAAATCTTGCCATCTGCAATGACATGGATGGAGCTAGAGAGTATAATGCTAAGTGAAATAAGTCAATTAGAGAAAGACAGATACCATATAATTTCACTCACATGTGGAATTTAAGAAACAAAACAAATGAGCAAAGTGGAAAAAAGAGAGAGAGAGAGAGGTAAACCAAGAAATAGAATCAACTACAGAAAACAAAGTGATGGTTACCAGAGGGGAGGTAGGTGGGGGATGGGTTAAATAGGTAATGGGGACTGAGGAATGCACTTGTGATGAGCACCAGGTGTCATATGTAAGTGTTGAATCACTATATTGTTCACCTAAAACTAATATTGCACTGTATGTTAACTAACTGGAATTAAATAAAAATTTGAATAAGAGAAAAAAATGGTAACCTATAAAATCTATAATAAAATCGGTAAGAAATGGAATTTTAAGAGACATGTACAGCCCATTTTCTATTCTTATTAAAACCATATTGCTTTTCAAAAATGTATTTTGGAATTCAAACAATTCAGTTTAAAAGTACTTATTTCATAATACAGTGAACAGCAAACCTGACTCTTAGGAAATCTAGCTTTGCTCTCCCCAAATTTTCCCAGAGCAGAATAGCTTTTCAAAGGTTCAGAATTCTATAAAACATTTTTAAAACCCAGTCTTTCTGAAAATGTATAACCTTTCAAAGTACTAGAGTTGACAATGCTGTAAATACCAATTTCATTTTATAAAGTGCCAACTTTTTAATTGTAGGCTAGTAGCAAACATTTTGTAATTATACGATGTGTAAACTTATCTGTTTGCTTTTTAATATAAATTTTTTTTGCAATGTATTTTTATTGCCTGCATTATTTGCAGAGTTCTGTGAAGATAAGGACACTGTATTATTTATAATTCAATCCTTATAACTATCGAAGTTCTGAAGTATTGTAAGTTCTCAATAAGTATTTGTTAATAAAAAAATGCTATAACATTACATAATGCTTTGTTGCCATTAAAATATTATTGCCATTAAAATATTACAGAAAAATAAAAAGATGTAATGATAGGACAGGTGTCCAGAATATGCTCTGATATGAAAAAAGAAGTAAAAAACAACATATACAATGATCTTTTGTTAAAGTGTGTGTGTGTGCACATGCGCGTGCAGAAAGCATACTGGAATCATATCAGCAAAAGAGAAGTTAAATGATGGTTACCTACAAGTGACAGCATTATAACTGAATGTGATTTTCTCATATTTTTGTATATTTTCTACACTGAATAGTACTTCATAAGCCCACAAAAAGCTATTTTCTCAAATTTAAATTCAAATGGTTCGAACCACAGTTATCACAGAGCCCCCTGATTGTGTGTCTCTCTTTACTAACTCTAAATCTTTGAACTATGGGGTCTGAGGATGTACTCAGCACTGTCACATATTTGATTTCACTTAATTCTCATGAGCTCAGTAAGTGAGATTTTACCACCCCTATTTTGCAGGTTCAAGAAACATGCTCAGAGAAGTAAAGTGACTTGCCTAGGGTTACACAACAATGATGGAGTTAAAGCTTGAATGCAGGTCTTCTCAATCCAAAGCCAACAAAATTTCCCTATCTGTAATTATAGTAACTGAATCCCAGTCAACATAAGAACTGAAATATAGCTGCCAATAACATTAGCAATGGGCAAAACGAGGTGTGTTTAAAAAAGTAAAGTTGGCATTGTATTTTTTAAAGCGAATTTATCTAGTACTTTTGGTAACCTAGACACTAGATATGAAAGAAATCAATAGCTAATCATATGATATAGAAATGGGGAGGGGCAACACCAAATGAAAGAAAAGAACACTGGACATGAAATCAGAAGAAATCATTTTTAAGTTTAGTCATGCCAATGATGCTATGAATAATCATGATCCCTCTGGGTCTCAGTTTTTAAATCAATAAACCAAAGGTGTAAGAACATTAAACATTCTCTCTCCTAGCTTTAGAATTCTATGGTTCTGTGATTAAAAAGATGTTGGCTAAGTCAAAGGCAAGACTGGTTTATTTTGTTTTTACAGTCTTCATTTGCTATAAAGGAAGACTCTGGAGTTCTATAATATCCCTTTATTCACATTAATAGTTTCGTACTCAAGCTTTATAATGCCTGCCTTATATTTACTATGAGGACATGAAGGATATAGTGGCTTGATGAATACAAAGGGAGGCAGAATGGTGTGAAGAAAAGGAAAGAAGCTTTGGAGTCAAAAAGACCGATTTTAAACCCAAATTCCCCAAACTTAAGCTAATAAGTTGCTGTCCCTCTCTGAGCCAGTCTCCTCATCCATCAAAGGGAAATACTATCACCTCTTTCACAGGATTTTCATAAGAATCAAAAATGATAAAATATGAAGTTTATCTGCTACATTTAAAAACCTTTAAATGAGTTTGGAGGATAAACAAATATATAAATAAATATATGTATACATTAAATCATAAAAAATGAAATAAAATAAAAACCTCCTATAGACTCTATTCCCATTATTTTTAACCTACCTCATAATGTGAAATCCTTTGTGATTCAAACTGTAGCACCACTCCACAAATATTACAAAAGTTATCTGTATAAAGTTCAGTCTTCTCCTCTTCACTCCAAGTCATATCTATGAATAAAATAAAGGAAGGTGAGACTGTATATCACATTAATGAATATTTAGAAGTATCATTTTCATTCTTCAACTCTCTATTACTTCATATGTCACCTCAAATCTGAGTGCCTGTGAGGCTACAGTAATAACTTTTTGCTTATCGAGGTTGCAATTTAATATGGGTATATTAAGTATGCTTCTAATGTCTGATATAGTAAGAGTTACTTATTTAGTATGATAAGTCTAGGCAATATCATTCCAAAGGAAAAGTTATGGGGTTATCAGTAACTTCATGAGCTTCATGGGATGATCTAGGGCACCAATAATGAAAGGCAGGATTAAAAAATCCAGCCTTGGAATTTTGTTTTACAAGAGATAATCCTAAGAAAAGCATTGTTTTAAGACTGTCACTTATCTAGAGCTATGGCTATAATGTTATCTAAAAATCATTTGGAACCACAAAGAAACTTTGGTCATGGTGGGCAAACATCCTCCATTATTGTAAAAAGACTAGCATACCCATCTGGCAAAACATGTCTCACACAAGCCCCTCAAAGCTATAAAGTTATGTTCATGTAATAACATCTAGAAATTATGCTATAGTGTTTCTCACTGTAGTAATAACACATACTGAAACTTTCTGCATTTACACTTGAGGTCCACACTTCTACCTAAGATTCTTAACAGGTGCAATGTATTCTGCCAAAGTTTATTAGTTTATCTATAAGTTTCAAATCACAAAACATCAAAATTTTGCTCACTACTTGGCTATTTAAATGAATAAGTTGATACCACATATTTATGGAGCAATGCCAATGATACATTAAATTAATAAGCTGAGCATACTGGTAAGATTTTGAATTTCCCTTTAAAATCTTTAGTAAATATTATAGTTTGTTGGCAATATAACTTATTACCTAAGTTAAGTTTCTGTTGTAGAAGAAAAAATATAACACATCCAGTTCCCAACACTAACAAAAATTAATTATACACCACATAGAAAAAATATGGAAAGAAATAAGTTAAATTTAAAAGTGGTTAACTCTGGGAAATGGGGCTAGAAAAGGAACAAAGGGAGAAACTTTAACATTTTATTCTTTATAGTTATCTTGTTTTAATTTTTGCAAAACACATGTAAAACTTTCTATTTAAAAACTTTTAAAGATATTTATTTTATTAAGATTTATTTATTTTAGAGAGAGAGAGAGTGTATGAGCAGGGGGAGGGGCACAGGGAGAGGGAGAGACAGAAAGAATCCTCAAGCAGACTCCCCACTGAGTGTGGAGCCCAATGCAGGGGGCTCAATCCCAGGACCCTGAGATCATGACCTGAGCCAAAATCATGAGCCAGCCACTTAACTGACTGCACCACCCAGGCACACCTAAAGATACTCATTTTAAAAGTTATGTCAGATATCTTCAACTAAGCTTAATTTTCAGTATCACTGTATGCACTAAAAAGGCTTTCTTAAAAAATTGCCTGTCCAAGATAAGAATAACTATAATTAACATCACTAATCATCAGGGCAATGCAAATTAAAACCACAATGAGGTATCACTTTACACCTGTGAGAACGGCTAAAATCAAAAACACAAAAATTAACAAGTGTTGGTGAAGATGTGGAGAAAAAGGAACCCTCATACACTGTTGAGAATGCAACATTGGTGCACCCACTGTGGAAAACAGTATGGAGCTTCCTCAAAACTTAAAAATAGAATTATCATATGATCTAGTAATTCCACTACTGGGTATTTACCCAAAGAAAATGAAAACACTATGTTTATTGCACCCCTATGTTTATTGCAGCATTATTTACAATAGCCAAGATGTAGAAGCAACCCAAGTGTCTAACCATAGACAAATGGATAAAGAAGATGTGATGTGTATACACACACACACACAAACACACACACACACATATACACACAATGGAATATTACTCAGCCATAAAAAATGAAATCTTGCCATTTGCTACAACATGGATGGATCTAGAGGTTAGAATGCCAACTTAAGTAAGTCAGTCAGAGAAAAGACAAACACCATACCATTTTACTCATATATGGAATTTAAGAAACAAAACAAATGAACAAAGTAAAAAAGAGGCAAACCCAAAAAGCAGATTCTTAAATACAGATAAAAACCTGGTGGTTTCCAGAGGGGAGGTAGGTGGGTGAAGTGGTGAAATAGATAAAAGCATTAAGAGCACACTTATCTTGAGAGACTATGGACTCAGAAACAAACAGAAGGTTCTAGAAGGGAGGGGGATGGGGGGATGGATTAGCCTGGTGATGGGTATTAAAGAGGGCACGTACTGAATGGAGCACTGGGTGTTATACGCAAACCATGAATCATGGAAAACTACATCAAAAACTAATGATGTAATGTATGGTGATTAACGTAACAATAAAAAAAGCCAACAAAACAAAACAAAACAAAACAAAGAGTACACTTATCTTGATGAGCACTGAAAAACAGAATTGTTGAATCATTATATAATACATCTGCAACTAATATAATACTATATGTTAATTATAGTTTAATAAAAAGAAAGAATAACTGTAATTAGGAACATGTCAGAAATGCCTTGACACTTAAAAATTTATCCCTATAATATATCGATAGTATCCCCTCTGAATTATTTTTTTAGATTGTTTTAGAATATATGATTTATCTTTGACTCTAAAATCAGCAAGGTAAAGAGGTTAAAATGTATTTCAGGACTTCCCTTGTTTCAGAATTAACTATTATATGCAATTTGAGCATACTGGTAAGATTTTGAATTTCCCTTTAAAATCTTTAAATAGTAAATATTATAATTTGTTAGCAATATAACTTATTACCAAAGGAAAGCTTCCTTTAAGAAGACAAAAGAAACTACTAATTTAGAGGTTCAATAATTCCTAAAATATAACACTCATTTCTCTCTTAAATCAATCTTTAATTCCAGATTTCCCCAGGTCTAAATACTCAATGTTTGAAACTCAATGTTTCCCAACTCAAGTTGGGAAATACCAAGGACGAGTAATTTATTTATTTATTTATTTATTTATTTATTTATTTATTTTCAATTTTTTAAATTATTATGTTATGTTCATCACCATTCATTACATCATTAGTTTTTGATGTAGTGTTCCATGATTCATTATTTGCGTATAACACCCAGTGCTACATTGAAAAAAAAAAAAAAAAAAGAATGAGTATTTTAACCCAGCCTTTCATTACTGGTACCCCACATCATTTCCAGGAAGCCCATGAAGTTACTGGCACCCCTGTAACTTTTTCTTTAGAATGGTATTGCCTAGACTTACTGCCTTTGACTCATTTCCTCAAACAAGCTCTTGGTCTTTTTTCTTTATTAAATGGCACAATATTTCAGGCTCAAAGTCTCAGCCATTCTTCTCCCCAGAAAATCACTATTTCATGTCAATTCTAGCTTATAATGTCATTTCATATCCATCTCTTCCTTTTCACTTCCCATAACACCACTCTAGTTCAGGCCATCAGTGCCTTTAGGCATCATTTAGCTTTATGATATTTATTGAAGTTAGCTTCAAAGTACTATGGTAGACATTTTGGAAAGAGATAAGGAAAAAGAATGAGCATCTATTGAAGGCCTTCTATGTGTCAAACAAAACAACAGCTTACCCCTTTAGTCCTTAAAACAAATATGCAAGGTAAGTGGCATTTCACATATTCTGAAGATTAGAAAATAGGGATTCGGTACAATCAAAATTACTGGTCACATGTGTTATTTGGTGGAGCTAAAACTTAAACTTTATCTCTCTTTCCATTATATACATTACTGTCCCACATGTTAGAAATGATGAATTCCTAATCTCAAGGAATTTACAATTTAGTAATTTTAGTAAGTGTATAGAAAAAACGATGATCCCAAAATCAAATGTCATAAGTGATAAAAGACACGAGGTACAATGTGTTCCTGCTGAGGAGTTTGAGAAAATCTTTCTAGAGAACAGGTTTTGAACTAAGATTTAAAAGATGTGTAAAATTCAGATAAAAAAGTGGAATAAACATATTTGGGGAGAGGCAAGTATATGAAGGACGATAATTGAAAGGTTGGAATGAGGCCAAATCATAGCTGTCTTCACTAGGGCATTTGGATTGAATTCTGCATTCAAAAAGGGAAAAGAAGTAGCTCAAAATGGGGATAGGAGTTAGGAATCAATTGCAGGCAGGAGGTCACTGAGGCTTGAACCAAAGGAGGGGCAGCAGGCACAGAAAAGAAGGAATGGATAGAAGAGATGTAACTATCAAAACCAGGGGGCATTAAATCCGGAGCTTAGAATTTGCTACGAATATGATAAGCTTTTAGATCTATCACATTTAAGCTTACACAATGTTATTCCTGATGCAAAAAGTGGAACTTTGACCTTAGATCAAATAAATTCACTTACAATTACTTGTCAATGGGATATTCTTTGTGATTATAATATAATGAATGTGCTCATGTTTTGACTTCAGTGAATAAAAAACTAAAATATACAAAAATCTGTAATTAAAAAAGATACTGGAATGTTGATGCACATTAAAATGTACTTAGGAGGATTGACCCTAATTTTCTTTAAATAGCATGCTTTCCTAATCAATTCAAATATGATTAAATCTACGTTCAAAATTTCAGATAAAAAAGTTCATGTAAATATTATTCTCAATTAGGTATCACATCAAATTCACATGCACAGTTTTTCAAAATCATACATGCTGAACTAAAAATCTCTGTGGGTGGTCCAATCCAACCACAAGTGATTCTGATAATCAACCATGTTGGGAATCACTGCCCTACAGGACAGGCTCAGATCCTTACACATAACGGCTGTCCAATATCTATTTGGTGACTAAGCTGATTGATATACAGGTTTTGTCATCTACGATACTTATCAAGCTAACTGTGCTTTAGTATAACCTGAAATGATTTTTGAAAAAAAGAAAGGAAAAAAGAGAAAGAAAAAAAGTATTCCTTGACACTACCTCAAATCTATATAAATCTCCAGAGTTGAAGCCCAAGAATCTGTGTTGTTAAATAGGGTCCCCAAGTAATCTCTTAAACAGCCTACCTAGTGATGCTAGTTCAACCTTTCGCAAAGGTAGTTCTCAACCCTGGCTGCACACTGAAGTCACTAGGTTATTTTTAAAACATACCAATACCTAGACTCCACCCCAGACCAATTAACCAGAATCTCGGGAGTGGGTCCACACCATAGGTTCTTGTTTGTTTGTCTTGTTTTTAAAAGCTTTCCAGGTGATCTGTTGCTGAATCTGTTGAACTGAAAATCTGTTTTCCTGGAGAAGGGGGGTCGCAAACTTTAGTGTGCATCAGAATAACCTGGAAACTTGTTAAAAGATTAATTAATTATTGGGTCCCATTCCCAGAACTTCTTATTCAGTAGTTCTGGGGTGGCGGACCAAGAACGTACAATTTTTTACAAGTTCCCTGGTGATGCTGATGCATCACTGTTCAGTCTCATAGTGTCTCAGAGCTTCCACTGGTCCTAGTTCTATTCCTCAAAGTCATTGTGAATATAATCCCTCTCCTAAAATGGCAATCCTCAAATATTTTAAGAGAATCGTTACATCTTTATTGCCCCTCCCACCCTAGCCTTTTTGTGAACTGATCCCAGTTCTGTCATGCAGTACGATTTCTAGTCCTCTCACTAGTTTACCTAAATCCCTGCCATTCATAAAGTGTAACATAAGCACAATCACCCTAATGGGGTCACAATAACAACAAGCTAGTAAAATGAGATCATCAACTCATTTTTTTATTGTAGTAAAAATGTATAATATAAAATTTACCACCCTAACCATTTTTAAATGTACAGTTCAGTAGTGTTAAGTACATTCACCTCTTTGTTTTGAATATTTCTCTCCTATTAATATAGCCCAAGATAGCTTCACTATTTTTTTGGTGGGCACATCATACTATTGACTCATGCTAGGCTAACTTTTGACTAAAATACAACCTTTTTCACCTGGAGCCAAAGTCTGTGCTGCAGGACATAGTTATATAGATAGAAATGTTTATGGCTCTCAAAAAGACCCAATATACACTTGTATTTGTCTCATTTAAGTTCTCCTTTGTTAGATTCTACCAATAATTCTGGCCTTTTAGATCCTGAATCTGTAGACAGGAGGCTTGTGGAAGCTGGCTTTTTACTGAGAACAATCATACATGATGGAGTATTGTTTTTCAGAGGGCACCCCACACTGCCAAATTTTCTTCAAACTGCATTTCCCCTAAATTTGACCTGAATGTAATGATTGCTACTTTCTAAAGGTTATACCTGAGGCTTGGAAAGGTCAAGCAATTTGTCTAAAAGTTCCATAGTTAGTAAGTGCCTAAGTCTGCCCAAGATTTCCGAGAGCTAGTTCTTAAAAAGGCCAAAGTCTTGAATGAGAAACTTCTTCTCTAGGTTTGGCATATATAAGAAATACATGTCTGATTCACAAGAGATGCTAAAAAATGTTCCTTTAGACCCTACTATACCCCTACCCCCACTATTTGAGACATGATTTTTGGACTCCCAGAAGTAAATGGCCTATTGCCAATTCTAAAAGTGGGAGAGAAAATTGGTGATATATAGTGCGTTTTCCAGCCTGTCTCAGGGGGAAGACCTAGAGGGCAGACCAACTTCAGGGAATAGATGTTAAATTAGGGGTCATGTGAGTAAATGATGTTGGCTGTGAGGAAGATGGCTGGAACAGGAACTAATGTTTATTGTGGACTCACTATATGCCAGGAACGAAAATAAGTGTGCTCACAAAGAACTGGGGCTTTGGAACTGGTTCTGGTAGGAATGAATAGCTGAAGAAACTTGGCAATTTGTTTCTTCCTCTTTTTCCTTTTCTTCTTTATACTCTCTTCACATCTTTGCTCTTTATAAACTGGTTAGAATTTGAAACAAATGTTATTTTTATTGGTTGGTTGTTAATATGGGCTCACAATGATTCTTAATTCCAAAAGGAGTTAAGAGTTGTAAAAAGCACTAGAATGAGAGACTGCATTAACCTTTACCCTGCTATTAACTAGCTATCTGACTAAGAACATAACACAATCTTTCATATTTCCATTTCTAAAGTTTCTTTGTACTTGACCATATATGGGTTGATAGTTATCAATAAGAAAAGGTTGTATTTTAGATAGAAATACATAGAGAAGCAAAATTTTGGTGGGGTACTTATAGAAGGATCCAAATATCTTAGCTCCTTCCAAATAATAAGTCTATCAGGAAACACAAAAGATGGTTTGAAGTTTTAAGCAGCTATACAGTTGCACAGACTTTAGGGCCTAAAAATTCAAAAGGTCCCAATATTTCTTCCCCTACTCCTCCATTATCTGCATTTCCTTATCTATGTCCTAACCCTAAAATTGGTTCTCTCCAAGTTATTTCTTTGCAAAAACATACACAGCATTTCAATTACTAAATATAATGTTTTGGTCATTATAGCTGGTGTCAACAATTTTTTTTTTTAGCAAATTAGGGTATTATTTTAGTTATAATTTAGGTATAAGTGGCTGAGTTTTCTTTTCCAACAATGAATACACCAAATTCATGGCAGATGGTCCTGCATCTTCCAATCTAATTTAGTTAGAAGTTAGGAGAGCTAGGGTTAAAAATATAAGTAGATTACATATTAGAATATCAAATGACAAAATAATGATAAATAAATAAATAAAAATAAGTAAGTGTGACTTCATCCCTCACCTGCAGCAAATAAAGTTCTTTGAACATGGGAAGGTAAATATCTCCCAGTCGATCTTAAGACATGTTGCTTTAATATTCCTAGCATAGTAGCATAGTACTTCTCAACTGTTCTTCATTCTCTGACATATTTGAATTTTATATGCCATCATAAACTTGGAAAAGAGATATGGATAGGGGAGCAAGATTTTATACTCAGAATCAAAGCCCATCTTAGTGTAGCTTGATAGCGAGATCTTAGTGATACAATGGTGTCCTCTCAAATAAAGACTGGGATATACTGTCTTTGAAACATACAGGAGTTTCTCACGATGATAACATTTCTTTGCATTTTAACCTAAAAAAAGCAATGGGAAATAAGAAAGCACTATCAAAAACTAGATTCAAATTGTCAGAGACCTAAGGCTGATAATGGAGTTACAGCTTAAAGGAAATGGAACAGATGAAATAAAACCATGTTTCATGCATGGTCCTGTTTACATTCAGAGTATTAAAAGAGTAAAACTGCTTTGCAAGACTGTCCTCTGTGGTCACAATAAACAGTACACTTTTATTGCCAACTGTTAACAAATTAAGCATAACTTTTAAATATTTTATTTTCCAGATATTAGACACATCAGAAAGTTCTTTAGATTGGAGAAATATGGTCATATAACAAAACTATGACCTACAGGTACAGAGTTCCAGTTTGGGAAAATGAAAAATTTCTGGAGATGGATAGTGGTGAAGGTTGCCTAACAACGTGGATGTACTTAATGCCACTGAGTTGCACACTTAAAAATGCTTAAAATGGCAGTTTTATGTTGTGTATATTTGGCCACAATAAAAAATGTAATAAAATACTGAAAAAAGTTAAAATAAAAGACAAAAGCACCTTCTTCTCCCTCAACCACAGCATGAAGGGCAGGCAGTTCCCCTGCAGTCAACTTATCACTTAGAGGAAAATGCATGAGCAAGTAATAAACCTTTGTTTTGCTATTATCACATAAGTGATCCTCTCTTGAATAACAATTATAAGGGTTAATTTTCATAAGGGTTATTTTAAATGAAAGAGTGGTTTTGTGACAAACCATAAATGGGATCTGATAAGAAAGTTCATGTATTTGGTGCTCCTACAATTTGATTATATTTTTGTGTGGCGTTAGCCATTGGTGAGAGAAAGAATCAATTAATTTTCTATTAATGAAAGTGTTTAGTCTTTTTAAAAATTTTATTTATTTACTAGTCAGAGAGAGAGAGAGAGAGAGCGCACAAGCAGGGGGGAGCAGCAGGCAGAGGGAGAAGCAGGCTCCCCACTGAGCAAGGAGCCCGATGTGGGACTCGATCCCAGGACCCTAGGATCATGACCTGACCGAAGGCGGAAGCTTCACCGACTGAACCACCCAGGTGTCCCAAGTGTTTAGTCTTTTTCTTTCTTTCCTACAGGAGTGTTTACATGACTTGAGAAAGCAAAGCTTTCATAATAATTTGGAATGGGGGAAAAATCATGACCTACAGCACTGGGTAGTAGGAAAAAATAATAAGCTTTTGAGTTGGTCAAACAGATTCAAATCCTCTCTCTACCTCTATTATACCCTTGAGCAAATTATTTAACCACTCTGAGCCAGTTTTTTTATCTAAAAAGTACAGAAACACAATGTCTCTCCCAGAACATGCTATTAAATGAAACAAAATTTTAAAAAAATGTTTAACACACATAATCGCTTGATAAAGTGTGCTTGTTTACTAATTCAGTAGCTGAAAGTTTTACTTAATATTATATATAATAACTTTTTATCAGATCAGAGTAATTTTAGAGATCATTTAGTCCAATGTTTCTGAATCTTAGCACTATTGTCACTTTGGGCCAGATAATTCATTGTTGTGAGGGGATATTCTATGCATGGTAAGACATTTAGCAGCACTCTACCAGCTAGAAGTTGGCGGCACTCCCCAGTTGTGACAAACAAAAATATCTCCAAACATTGACACATGTCCCTTGTGGGGCAAAATTGCTTCTAGTTTATAACTGATTTAGTCTAATGTTCTCATTTCAAAATAAGGAAGCTAAAGTCCAAAGAGGTCATAGGAAACAAAGGAGTGGGGAAGTTAAAATATATCATTCCAGATTCAGGTGGATTTGGACTATGAAAAAGTTCCGAAGTCTGAGGAGAGGCATTAGTAATAGCTGAGGGATGTTCTTAAGTAAGTGAAATACAAATGTGAGTACAAATAATTAACATTCTGTGGATTAGAATCCCTTATGTTGATATAAAAATATTCAATTCAGCTTGTTTGAGTATCTGCCTTTGATGATATAAAAAGCAAAGAGGATTCACTTCTCAGAAACTCGTTTTTAGAGACCCTTGTTGGATTGTACCTACTCCAAATAGCTGCATTATTATGCTAAAGTAAAATACCATTAACTTCTGTATCCAAAAATGCAATTGAGTGTGAAATCCAAATTATCCTATTTGAAACTTTCTTCTAATACTACTAGATAACACCAGACAATTTAGGATAAAATAGATTTTTGTGATAAAAGAAAAACATTTATGGCATGAGTCAGAAAAAAAATAATGAATCTATGCCTACAATTTGGTCCACTCTCACTAATGAAATTAAAAACCATACAGGATCTGGGGTGCCTGCATGGCTCAGTTGGTTAAGTGTCTGCCTCTTGATTTTGGCTCAGGTCATGATCTCAGGGTCCTGAGATCGAACCCTGTGTTGGGCTCTGCACTGGGCAGGGTTGCCTCCTTAAGATTCTCTCCCTCACTCTCCCTCTACCCCCCTCCCCAGGCACCATGCATGCACGGGCTCTCTCTCTCTCAAAAACAAACCCCCAAAAAACAACCATACAGGATCTCTGAGGAAAGGAAGATTGTAACATCCCTTCAGTTCTAAGTATGAGAACTTTCTCTGTTCACTCCAATTAAATGTTTTTCGGTTATCTTGATAAGAAGTTTAAGCTTATTCAAAGTAGATGATTCTATATATAAATGGCTATAATTAACAAAATGAATCTTACTTCCATTTGTTGCATGACAATTAGATTTAGTTGTACAAAAGACCAACTTTCTTCCTCAAGACAACCCATCAGATGTTTACAGCAATAACTAGCTATTAATTGTTTTAATGCTTTGTTGAAGTGGGAATTTCACAGTCCAACTGATCTTGTTGCAAAAAAAAAATAGCATTCTAAAAAAACTCTGCATCCTATTTTAATGAAGTGACAAGAATGGAGCAAACCTTAGAAGAGTTGGCTGCAATCATATAAACATAAATCTCACTCTTAGTCACAGATTTAAAGTCAGGTTAATATAAAGTCAAGTCAATAAACCAGTCACAGATATAAAGTCAGGTTAATATAAAGTCAAGTTAATAAACCAGAAAAATCATCATCTTAATTCTGCAAAGAGCATATGTGCTGTATTCTCCATGATTACACCTTTTGAGATAGCCTCCCTCAAACATTTTGATTTAAAAGGATTTTTTAATAGCTGACTTGACCTTTGCAATTTTTTAATGCCATCATATAAAGGAAAGATAAACAGAGCTCAACACTAAGTTATAGTGGAAAATGGATCATGTTAACCTTGCCAAGGTGTTTTAACTCTTTTTTCCCCCTAAATGTCACAACCCATTTAAGGAATTTTCAGAAATATTATTTGTGCCAGAAATGCAGATTTGTACCCGTGAACGTTATGAACACTCAGTTATAATGCTATCTAGTATCCTTACTTTCTCAGTTTATAAAATTAGTACCTGACCTATAAGTTTGGCAAGTTTTGGCTATTTTACACAGATTCTTACAAAAAAAAAATAATGAAGGCTTTCCTATAGCATATTAACAATTACAAAATACAATGTAATTAATAAAATAACTGGGAGTACTAGTTATATGTTTAATATTTACCTTGTCTTTATTTAAACTAAGTCCCTGACCTCATAATATAAGCACTCTGTGGCTAGTTAGCTCTGGAGTCCTGTCTGCTTGTGAAGTTATAAAATGAATTCAAGTACTGTGTATATCCAATAATTTACTTGATCCCATACCTACTTGGTGTCAGAAAGCCACCATGCCATTCATTCCAACAGGTTAGTAAATGTGAATGGATCTACAAGACTGGTTTCAGGTGGAAAAGAATCAAAGTTCCTACCCTAACAGATAGGTGATGAATATAGGAAGGGGCATGCTTAGTCAATATTATCACATATTGACACCTAATTAAAGACAGAGAGTCAGAAACTAACCAGTGGTCATTAACCTCTCTCCAGACATCCCCACCCTGCCAAATGTAAAGAATTAAAAATTAATTCTAACAGTTTGCTAATTATTCCTTCCTAGATACCACATTTATAATATAATGTGTTTTAGTGTGCCTGTAGTCTATAAGACACCATGGGTAGAATACAGGTTTATAATAAACAATGGGGCAGTCCTGATAGTTTAAGAGTTCGACAAGTGATATTTAAAATTGTATTTTTCCTATTTATTTGTTCATTTTATACTTTTACTACCAAGCACTACTATTGAGCTCTTTAATATAGCTGTGTCTAATTCATCTATATCCTCATCACTGAGCATAGTGCCTGGCACACACACATACAGATGTTCAATAAATGATTCCTGAGTAAATGAAGGAAAGGCCATTAACTAGGTTTTCTTATGGTGGACTTGAAACTACCGAATAATATGGAGACAAAGGTAATTGTTAGGTAATTGCTATGCAAATGGATAAGTAACTAAATAAAAAGCCAGCAATCCTCCAATCTAAAACAGAATCCACTTAATCTATTTTTTCTTAAAAAGAAGAGGTAAATAAAAGGGATTTGTTTTTGTTTTGATTTTTACTATGATTACACTGGAACCTTAATACTGGGTGAAAATTCATTTTTGAGCCATTAAACATTTTTGAAAATGTTACTGAATGAAATATGAAGTGTCCTACAAAATCTCATGACTCTCCTTTCCATGAATTCTGGGTAGGTATGTGTTTTGTCATATGTCCATTTATTTGGCATTTCTTTTGTTTGTTGTTTTGTTTTTATTACCCAATTTGCCATTTATAACCTCAAAAGCTTCTAATCTCCCCTGCTTGGCAATTTCTAATCTCCACTGACATCTGCTCATTACCAACCCCAAGAAAGATGTTGGCTATAGTTGAAAATAGTTCAGCAAATACTTGATCAAACCACTTTTAATGGTCCTATCTGGAGTGGACTTGTAATAACTGGAATCTTGACAATTCTTTGTCACTATTTAGACGGATTTTCTAACCAGGGCTTAAAAAACAAACAAGCAAAAGATACTGGCACACCATAAAGCAACATTTTTCTCTCTTCTCCTTTATCTACTATCATACAACTGGCAACCATTTATAGTCTTTATAAATATTTAAACAAAAATATTTTTGTGACCTAATAATGTTTTGGACAGTGTACTGTATCACATATTTATCTTTTGTTAAGTGGAAAGGTAAGAAGAGAGTTATGGTTTGGAGTGAACAGTTAATGAAGGATATTTACCTAAAATGAAATGGTAAGAGATAATTTTTAGGTAGCAATTATATTTGGTTTCATATCCTAGTAAATGGTCTCAACACTAACAACACAGATTTCATCACTCACTGAATGTCAAATGATAACTATGGCCAAAGTTTCTCATGGCTTATGAATTACTGTCCTAATGCACAGCCATGGAAATGCCATCGAGAGTATCAATGCAGAACTGCAAAATCATGGTTCATACTTTCAGATCTGAAATCAACCTTGGAGTATGGCTGGTCCAATACCTCTATTTCAGAAATGTCAAAACCCAAATCCAGGAAGTTTGTGATCTGTTCAGGGTCACAAAATCTAGTAGATAAACAACAGAACCTAAGTTCACTGCACCAGACTCCTATGCTAGAGCTCTCCTCATTTTGCCGGCTAGTAATAGTATATACAGGGTATTGCTACTACTTTATGAATTTCTATCTCTTAAAGCCTTCAATACCTACATAAATTCAAAGATACTATAACCAAGCCAGTCACAGAGACAGGCAAAAAGCCATTTGCTCCATGAGATACCCATGAGATACTGGTCCTAAAGCTTACTGTGGAAAGGCCATGACAGCGAGATTGAACTGTGATCTCGACCACCTCTAAAAACTGTTCTCTCCTTCTTTCTAGTTATACATAGTTTGGTATAATAACAAAAAAATCCAGATTTCATATTTTCATCCTGAAACAACTGTACAAATCCAGGCTGACTAAAGACACTACAGTCTTTCAAAGGTTGCCTTCAGTAAGAGAGTTAATAAATAAAAAGACATCACCATATCACAGTGTATTTCTAACTTCCATATTTAGTAAGTGGCATTTATGTAATGTGCCTATGACCAATATTGTAAAGGATTTTTTTTTTTTACTGCTTTGCCATTCCTCCAAAGTGAAAGGTGTGAAAAGTTATGAAATACCACAGAGGGATGTGCCACTTAAAAATGTGAAGAGAAAATCATTTTTATGAGGTAATTTTAATGGGGTGTCCTCCTAAGAAAAAGGAACTTAAATTATTCTACTCCATTTTGGTGTCCACGTCTTTCACTTTGGAGGCAAGTTAGCAACATAAGGTAACACACAAATACTGGAAATTAATTACGAAATTGACGATGGCAAAATGCTTTACTGAGCTCTTCTGTAGTGGAATCGGTCTTAACAATCTAAGAAGCATTTCCAAACACTGCTTTAAAACACATTTCAATGGCAAATTTTACAGTCTGCTATTAGTAGGCTGTTTACTAGTATATAGTATTTTGTGTGAACTAGAAACCACTTATTACTGAAATCGTCAAGAAGTATCTTTTTTATGTTAGGAGTAGTATGTGTTGGTAGGTACAACAGCACTTATTAAAATCAAAACCATCTCAAAGATGGGCCCCTAAACCTTGCTCTACAAGGTCACACCCTCAAATAGCCAAAGAAAACTCTCCAAAGTGATTTCTGAAATCTGTGCTTCTACCACACTCCCTTCCTTTATTCTTTTCTTTGTACAACCCCCTCCACCAGACCCTATGATCCTAAAATCTAACAGCTCCTACTTTAAAGCTCAAGTATACATTCTAACCTCCCCAAATTCCTAACCTCCTCTCTCTTTAAATATCCTACTGCAAGTTTCTACACTGCAGGATGCTGAATTTCACCAAACGGGGTTTCCTCCCTCTTACTTGTTTCTTCGGCCTTTTCTTTTTTTTTTTTTATCTCTGCCCCCTTTCTCCATCAGTCCCCCTTCCCTTTCCCTGACCCTCCAGCTCCACAGCACTTCTACCTTGCCCCCTCTCTTTTTACCAACTCACACCTCAGCTTCGTAGACCATCCTGAGGCACCCTGGCTGGGAGAAAAACTATGTGGTATTCTTCTTCCCTTTAAACTCCTGCCTTGTGAATACCTGCAGCTTCTTTTCCTGGGACCCCTCCATCCTTTTGGGGGGGTAGAAGTAGGGAAGCCCCTCTCTGCTTCGGTCCGTCTTGCACACTCGGGGCTACTACGGCAGGGCGGGGCGGGGCGAGCTTGGCCTTTACTGCGCCACAGCAGGTGGGGGGTGGGGCGGTGACGAACCGCGCCCAGCCCGATCCCGGACGGGCTGAAGAGAGGCAGCGAAGGAGATGGGGCCGCCCCCACACCCCGGGACGGGAACTCACCTTCTCTGAGGCAAGGGCGGGTGTCTACTTTAAAACTACTGCCCCCCCTCCCCGCCGCCGCCATAGTGGAGCCGCCAAAGCCGCCGCCGCCGTCGCCACAGCCACCGGCAGGCGGGCTGGCAGGGGTGGAGGTGGCGGAGGAGGCAGGCACAATCACTGCCGCCGCCACCGCCGCCGCCGCGCAGGCGGTGTAGGAGGAGGAGGCGGCAGAGACGGTAGCTTCCTGAGGGGAAGACTCCGCCGCCAGCGGTGCGACTGTGCTCGGCGCCGCCGCCATCGCAGCGAGGCGCGGACAATTGCACTTGCGCCTCGCTCCCGTTAAGCCGTTTTAGCCCCGCCCCCCCCGTTTAGCCCCGCCCCCTTCGCCCCTCTTTTCCACGCCTCAGCTCGAGCTTCGTTCTCGCTCCTTCTCCCCACCAATAGGAACGCTTTAGACCCGCGGGCTGCCCTTCCCCCCTCCCCCACTGCTTGGCGTCACCCGTTTCCCTTTGGAGGGGAAGCGATGATGGCCAAGGGCAAAGGGCAAAAAGCGCGGGATGTAAAAGCACGTGGGCCTCACACAGTGAGGCCTCTTCCTTTGGAGGAGTTGATCTAAAACCAATTTAAGGTTAAAAAAAATGTCTGGAAACCAACTGATTTCACCCCCAAAATATCTCTTTCTTGTACAGAGAACAGAAATAAACAGAATACTCGGTCATGACTTTCGTCATGGGGCCGTAAACGACTACTTATATATACATCTACCTATTTAAATTACAGTAAAAACCTGTGAATCTGGTACCCAAAGAACTAGAATATTACTGATAATTTAAAACTTCTCAACATTTTCCCCCAACTGCCCTCCTAAAGAAACCAATATCCTGATTTATATTTATTATTTCCATGCTCTTGTTACGTATATTCTTACCACATACATGTATGCCTAAACAATGTTTTTTACTTTTGTTTTAAATTTCGCAACATTTTGTATCTTTTTCTAGGTAGCATTTTGGGACGTTTTTCTTTTGCTAAACATTTTGTTTCTAAGATTCATCCATGTAGCAGTAGTTCATTCACTTTTAATGCTGTATAATATCCCATTCATTTCCCTGTTGATGGATATGTGTCCTGGTGCTTCTGTGCAAAAGTTTCTCTTGGGTATGCTCTCCTTTCCAGTCTCATTTCCATTACTCTATTTCAAGTCATCATCTCTTGTCAGAACTATGGCTTCTTACTGGTCTCCTTTCCTCTGATCTGAATCCCTTCCACTGCCCCCACATCACCACTCTTATTTTATGATTCAGCAATATTAAATTAATTACAGATTCCTATGAAGACCGTCATTTCATTATGCAATGTTGTATATATTGTTCCCTCTTCCTGAAATGCCCTTTTCCCCACATTAGGCACATGTCTAATGAGCCCTTATACACCCCTTGAAACCCAGATAATACATCACTTCCTCCAGTAACCTGTTTTGTCCTACTTAGACTTAATTCCACCCTCCTCTGTGCTGCCCCTATATCCTGTGCATATTAGTTTTGTGTGCCTTTCTTCTCCATAGCCTGGGAACATTTTGATACAAAAGACAATTCGTTTTTTTCTTGAATCCTTCTGCTCCAGCACAGTAAAGTCCTAGAGCCAAGGTCATGAACCAGTGGTTCCTAGGGCTAGGTCCCTAAGTCCCTAGGTCTGGCACACAGATATGTTTTGATTAACAGTAAAATTGTTTATTACTTCCTTGTCAATATTTGAAAGGGTCATTTCATGCCAAGAAAAAGTTTCTTAAAAGCACTGAAAATTTGGCAGTATTGGCTGTGCATTTCTGACTACCAAATCTGAAGACTTGGAATGCTGGGCTCTCAGGAACATGTCTTTTCCGTTTTGTGGTTCAGTAATTTACCCAAGATTACCTGAGGTGTTGAATGGTTTCTCTAATTTTCTATCCTGTCCTTCTGGAAGTTAGTGCAATGTTTACTCATCAAAGAAATTACTGGATAGATCACACACAAGAAATATTCCACTGAAATAGCCAATAGGACAAGGTAAGCCTAAAGAGGGAATGTAATTTTATCCCTTCCAATATTGTGTGCAGGGGGGAGGAAATCCCTCAAAAACATTGCTTCTCAAAATATGAATCGCCATCCTCTTGTATAAAAACCATTCAATCAAAATCTTTGGGGAGTGTACATCACTCAGGGTTTAGTCAGCAGAAGAGAAACTGCACTAGGTATTTTATTTTTTTATTTATTTTTATTTTTTTATTATGTTATGTTAATCACCATACATTACATCATTACTTTTTGATGTAGTGTTCCATGATTCATTATTTGCATATAACACCTAGTGCTCCATGCAGAACGTGCCCTCTTTAATACCCATCACCAGCCTAACCCATCCTCCCACCCCCCTCCCCTCTAGAACCCTCAGTTGGTTTTTCAGAGTCCATCGTCTCTCATGGTTCGTCTCCCCCTCCGATTTCCCCCCTTTCATTCTTCCCCTTTTGCTATCTTCTTCTTCTTCTTCTTTTTTTTTTTTTTAACATATAATGTATTATTTCTTTCAGAGGTACAGATCTGTGATTCAACAGTCTTGCACAATTCACAGCGCTCACCATAGCACATACCCTCCCCAATCTCTATTACCCAGCCACCCCATCCCTCCCACCCCCCACCACTCCAGCAACCCTCAGTTTGTTTCCTGAGATTAAGAATTCCTCATATTAGTGAGGTCATATGATACATGTCTTTCTCTGATTGACTTATTTCGCTCGGCATAACACCCTCCTGTTCCATCCACGTCATTGCAAATGGCAAGATCTCATTCTTTTTGATGGCTGCATAATATTCCATTGTATATGTATACCACATCTTCTTTATCCATTCATCTGTCGATGGACATCTTGGCTCTTTCCACAGTTTGGCTATTGTGGACATTGCTGCTATAAACATCGGGGTGCACATACCCCTTCGGATCCCTACATTTGTATCTTTGGGGTAAATACCCAGTTGCACTAGGTATTTTAAACAGAAAATATTTAATATAGGAAATCTGGTATGCTAAAAAATCATCAGAAATGTTAGAGGAATAAAACTCAGAGGACTTTTTCAGATATTGTCAGCCAGCACTGGGAAGCCTTTGTACCCCTTCTGTGCACTCCCCTGTATTGCAGAAGCTGGAAGCCTATGAATTACATTTCTCAGATTTCTTGGCCAGCAGGATTCTGAATATGGTTTAGGTCCTACTGATGATATACATTTGTATGACATTTTAAAATAGAATGGGGATAAAAGCCATTCTTTATATGGATTCCAAAAGATATAAAACATGAATTTTTGTGGTGACTTTAGCATTCATTCTTCACAAGTCTTATACCCAAAGGCTCTGGAGGACATATAAGATTAACAATAGTTTTCTGCAGTCCCCTGACCTCTGTGTGGTAGTTATAATTTCCTGTCTTTGGACTATAGCATTCAATAAATATTAAGTTTTTATTGTTATTCTAGTTACTTATCATACATTATATATGTTTAGATGTACAATATAGTGATTCAACACTTCCTGTGCTCATCACAACAAGTGTACTCCTTAATTCCCATCACCTATTTAACCCATCTCCCCACCCACCTCCCCTTTGGTAATCATCAGTTTCTTCTGTATAGTTAAGAGTCTTTTTCTTGATTTGCCTCTCTCTCTCTTTCTTATTTTTTCCCTTTGCTTGTTTTGTTTTGTGTCTTAAATTCCACATATGAGTGAATTCACATGGTATTTGTCTTTCTCTGAAGGACTTATTTTGCTTAGCATTATACTCTCTAGCTCTATCCATGTCATTGCAAATGGCAAGATTTCATTATTTTTTTATGGCCAAGTATTCCATTGTATATATACTACATATTCTCTATCCATTCCTCCATCAGTGGACACTTGGGGGTCCTTCCATATTTGGATATTGTAAATAATGCTGCTATAAACATAAGGGTGCATGTATCCCTTTAAATTAGTATTCTTGTATTCTTTGGGTAAATACCCAGTAGTGCGATTCCTGGATCATAAGGTAGTTCTATTTTTAACTTTCTGGGGAACCTTCATACTGTTTTCCACAGTGTCTGCACCAGTTTGCATTCTCCCCAACAGTGCACCAACAAATATTTATTAAATTATGGAATTAATTCTGCCCTCTTAAGCTCCATGGAAAATTATGTGCCTGCTGTTCAATCAAACAGTAAAAAGGGGAAGAGGATAATGCATGAAATAAAAGAAAGTAGTTAATTTTCTCTGCATTCCACAGCTCCATTTGGTGATGTGTCATAACACAAAAAAATGCCACCAAATCTCAGTCATACATTATGATAATGAGCACATACTTTCCTTTCTTCCTTTTACACTTATCATTGCCTCTATGACAGTAATGCTACTAAGTGAATGCCAAAGTAATTTCTTTCACAGGAGAGAGGAAGTGGGATGTGGCAGAAAGTAACAATTGACAAAACCCTGCCATGGGCTAGACGTTTTCCATAATTTTTGTCTTCTCACAACAGTGATGTTATATTGGGCTCATTAATCCCATTTAAAGAATGTAAACTGAACCTTGTTGATGTCACTAACTATTCCCTGGATTTTAATTTAGTGATTGAAATAATCTGTTTACATCACTGGGCTACAGGGAGGACACTGTATTGCCTCAACTAAGCTTTAATTACCAACTCGCCAAATCATAGAAAGAAAATGCAGGTGAGGGCACGTGTAAAAGGTTAAGGTGGAGGTCAGAGATACCAAAAAGAAATGAAGGAATATATCTGCATATTTGAGAAAGCAGTAAAAAAAAAAAAAGGTATACCAGTGCTCCTTTCACTATTTTTACAGTGAAATATGATATACTTTGTTTGGAATAATATGGGGAAATTAAAATTTTAATATCACCAAACACAATACACTTAAAGCCATCAGAAAATGAAAGAAATAATTAAAACATAATTTAGTGGCATATAAGTAATATAACTGACATAAAAACGAATCTAAGTAGAACAGTTATGTTCAGTTTTATGAACAAATAAATCAAAGGTGAAAAAAATGGCAATCAAACATCCAAAGTTGTTCAACAACAAAGAAGTTAAAGAAAAGCAAATAGATTGTGATATACAAATAAGAAATGCATAAAATAGTATATATAATGTTACTTAGTTTTATTTATTTTTTAAAGGATTTATTTATTTATTAGAGAGAAAGCACGAGTGGCAGGAGGGGCAGAGGGAGAGGGAGAGAGAGAGAAAGAGAAGCAGACTCCCCATGGAGTCCGGAGCCTGACGCAGGGCTCAAGCTCATGACCCTGAGATCATGACCTGAGCCAAAAAAAGGGGAGTTGGATGCTTAACTGACTGAGCCACCCAGGTGCCCCTAATGTTACTTAGTTTTAAATAAACATATTTACATATGAATATATAGCATTTAAATTATATTCAAACACACATAAAATATATCTGGAGAATATATTAAAAAATACTAAGAGTAGAGAGCATATGGCAAATCAGGGTTATGATGAAAATATGAGATGATTTATATATTTCTCCATTATTTAAGCAGTAATAGTTATGATAAAAGTATGATAGCATAAGATGTATCTGACCGGCAACTGATGTTTTGGAAGTATATTTTTATTGACATGAAAAGTTGTCAGTAATATATTTTATTGACATGATATATATATATATATATATGTGTGAAAAGGAGATTATACAGAGATTCCTTAGATACAGAGGGAGGAACATCAGAATAATGTAAGACCTATCCACAGAGACCTGGCAAGCCAGACAGGGCTGGCAAGACATATTCAGGGTAATAAACGAGAAGAACATGCAGCCAAGGATACTTTATCCGGCAAGGCTGTCATTTAGAATGGATGGAGAGATGCAAAGTTTCCAGGACTGACAGAAACTGAAAGAATATGTGACCACTAAGCCGGCCCTGCAAGAAATATGAAGGGAGGTTCTATAAAAGGAGAAAGACCCCAAGAGTGATATAGGATAGAAATTTGCATAGACGATCTATAGAAACAAGGTCTTCACAGGCAACATGATGAAAATAAATTCATATCTTTCAATAATCACTCTCAACATGAATGGCTTAAGTGCTCCCATAAAATGGCACAGGGTTGCAGATTGGATAAAAAGACAGGACCCATCCATATGCTGTTTACAAGAGACTCATTTTGAACCTGAAGATACATCCAGACTGAGAGGGAAGGGATGGAGATCCATCTTCCACGCTAGCTGACCTCAAAAGAAAGCTGGGGTAGCAATTCTTATATCAGACAAATTAGATTTTAAGCTAAAGACTGTAGTTAGAGACACAGAAGGACACTATATCATTCTTAAAGTGTCTATCCAAGAAGAAGATCTAACAATTGTAAATATCTATGCCCCCAGCATGGGAGCAGCCATCTACATAAGCCAACTGTTAACCAAAATAAAGAGTCATATTGATAACAATACATTAATTGTAGGAGACCTCAATACTCCACTCTCAACAATAGACAGATCATCTAAGCAGAAAATCAACAAAGAAACAAGAGCTTTGAATGACACACTGGTCCAGATGGACCTCATAGATATATACAGAACATTCCACCCTAAAACAACAGAATACTCATTCTTCTCAAGCACACATGGAACTTTCTCCAGAATAGACCACATACTGGGTCACAAATCAGTTCTCAACTGATACCAAAAGACTGAAATTATTCCCTGCACATTCTCAGACCATAATGCTTTAAAACTGGAACTCAATTGCAAGAAAAAATTTGGCAGAAATTCAAACACTTGGAAGCTAAAGACCACTCTGCTCAAGAATGTTTGGGTCAACCAGGAAAGAACTTAAACAATTGATGGAAACCAATGAGAACGAAAACACATCAGTCCAAAACCTATGGGAGACTGTATAGGCAGTCCTAAGGGGAAATACATAGCCATCCAAGCCTCACTCAAAAAAATAGAAAAATCCCGAATTCACCAACTAACTTTACACCTTAAAGGACTAGACAAAAAGCAACAAATGATGCCTAAGGCATGCATTAGAAGAGAAATAATTAAGATTAGAGCAGAGATCAATGAATTAGAAACCAGAAACATGGTAGATCAGATCAACAAAACTAGAAGCTGGTTATTTGAAAGAATTAATAAGATCGATAAACCACTGTCCAACTTATCCAAAAGAAAAGAGAAAGGACCCAAATTAATAAAATTATGAATGAAAGGGGAGAGATCATGACTAACACTTAGGAAATAGAAACAATTATTAGAAATTATTATCAACAACTATATGCCAATAAATTAAACAACCGGGAAGAAATGGACGCCTTCTGGGAAACCTATAAACTCCCAAGACTGAAACAGGAAGAAATTGACAACTTGAATAGGCTAATAACCAGTAATGAGATTGAAGCAGTGATCAAAATCCTCCCAAAAAACAAGAGTCCAAGGCCTGATGGATTCCCTGGGGAATTCTACCAAACATTCAAAGAAGAAATAATACCTATTCTCCTGAAGCTGTTTCTTAAAAATAGAAAGAGAAGGAAAGTTTCCAGACTCATTCTATGAGGCCAGCATTACCTTAATCCCCAAACCAGGTGAAGACCCCATCAAAAAGGAGAATTTCAGACCGATATCCCTGATGAATATGGATTCCAAAATCCTCAGCAAAATCCTAGCTAATAGGATCCAACAATACATTAAAAGGATCATCCACCATGACCAAGTGGGATTTATCCCCAGAATGCAAGGATGGTTCAACATTCACAAATCAATCAATGTGATAGAACACATTAATAAGAGGAGAGAGAAGAACCATATGGTCCTCTCAATTGATGCAGAAAAAGCATTTGACAAAATACAACATCCTTTCTTGATTAAAACTCTTCAGAGTATAGGGATAGAAGGAAAAATCCTCAAGTTCATAAAATCCATCTATTGAAAAACCCACAGCGAATATCATCCTCAATGGGGGAAAGCTGAGAGCCTTTCCCTTAAGATCAGGAATACGACAAGGATGCCCACTCTCACCACTATTGTTCAACATAGTACTAGAAGTCCTGGCAATAGCAACCAGACAACAAAAAGAAATAAAACGTATTCAAACTGGCAAAGAAGAAGTCAAACTCTCTCTCTTCACAGGTGACGTGATACTTTATGTGGAAAATCCAAAAGACTCCACCCCCAAATTACTAGAACTCATATAGCAATTCAGTAATGTGGCAGGATACAAAATCAATGCACAGAAATCAGTTGCTTTCTTATACACTAACAATGTAAGTGTAGAAAGAGAAATCAGAGAAATGATTCCATTTACAATAGCACCAAAAACCATAAGATACCTTGGAATAAACCTAACCAAAGAGGTAAAGGATCTATACTCTAGGAACTACAGAACACTCATGAAAGAAATTGAAGATGACAAAAAAGATGCAAAAATATTCCATGCTCATGGATCCGAAGAATAAACACTGTTTAAATGTCTATGCTACCCAGAGCAATCTATACCTTCAACGCCATCCTGATCAAAGTTCCAATGACATTTTTCAAAGTACTGAAACAAACAATCCTAAAATTTGTTTGGAATCAGAAAAGACCCCAAATCACCAAGGGAATGTTGAAAAAGAAAAACAAAGCTGGGGGCATCACATTGCCAGATTTCAAGCTATATTACAAAGCAGTGATCACCAAGACAGCATGGTACTGGCACAAAAACAGACATATAGACCAATGGAACAGAATAGAGAGCCCAGATATGAACCCTCCACTCTATGGTCAAATAATCTTTGACAAAGCAGGAAAAAATATGCAATGGAAAAAAGACAGTCTCTTTGATAAATGGTGCTGGGAAAATTGGACAGCTATATACAGAAGAATGAAACTCGACCATTCTCTAACAACATACACAAAGATAAGCTCAAAATGGATGAAAGACCTCAATGTGAGACAGGAATCCATCAAAATCCTAGAGGAGAACATAGGCAGTAACCTCTTCAACATCGGCCACAGCAATGTCTTTCAACATACATCTCCAAAGGCTAGTGAAACAAAAGCAAAAATGAACTTTTGGGACTTCATCAAGATAAAAAGCTTCTGCACAGCAAAGGAAACAGTCAACCAAACAAAGAAGCAACCCACAGAATGGGAGAAGATACTTGCAAATGACACTACAGACAAAGCGCTGATTTCCAAGATCTATAAAGAACTTCTCAAACTCAACACCCAAAAAACAAATAATCAAGTCAAAAAATGTGTTAGAAGACATGAACAGACACTTCTCCTAAGAAGACATACAAATGGCTAACAGACACATGAAAAAATGTTCATCATCATTAACCATCAGGGAAATTCAAATCAAAACCACATGAGATACCACCTTACACCAGTTAGAATGGCAAAAATGGACAGGGAAAGAAACAACAAATGTTGGAGAGGTTGTGGAGAAAGGGGAACCCTCTTACACTGTTGGTGGGAATGCAAGTTGGTACAGCCACTTTGGAAAACAGTGGGGAGTTTCCTCAAAAAGTTAAAAATAGAGCTACCCTATGACCCAGCAATTGCACTCCCGGGTATTTACCCCAAAGACACAGACGTAGTGAAAAGAAGGGCCATATGCACCCCAATGTTCATAGTAGCAGTGTCTATAATACCCAAACTGTGGAAAGAGCCGAGATGGCCTTCAACAGATGAATAGCTAAAGAAGATGTGGTCCATATATACAATGGTATATTACTCAGCCATCAGAAAGGATGAATACCCAACTTTTACATCAACATGGATGGGACTGGAGGAGATTATGCTAAGTGAAATAAGTCAAGCAGAGAAAGTCAATTATCATATGGTTTCACTTATTTGTGGAAATAAGGAATAGCTGGAGGACATTAGGAGAAGGAAGGGAAAAATGAAGGAGGGGGAAATCGGAAGGAGAGACAAACCATGAGAGACTATGTACTCTGAGAAACAAACTGAGGGTTTTAGAGGAGAGGGGGGTGGGGGATCGATTAGCCTGGTGATGGTTATTAAGGAGGGCACGTACTGCATGGAGCACTGGGTGTTATATGAAAACAATGAATCGTGGATCACTACATCAAAAACTAATGATGTATTGTATGGTGACTAACATAACATAATAAAATTAAATAAATTTAAAAAATAACAAAGATAAGGGAACTAATCAATAGTAATACAATAATAGTAGGGGACATTAACACCCCACTTATGTTAATGGACAGATCATGCAAACAGAAAATCAACGAGGAAACAGTGGCTTTATACAGTACACTGGATAAGATGGATTTAACTGATATATTCAAAACATTCCATTCTAAAACAGCAGAATACACATTATTATCATGTGCACATGGAACATTCTCCAGAGTAGTTCACACATGAGGCCACAAAAGAAACTTCAACAAATTAAAAAAGAATGAATACATACCAATACCATGCATCTTTTGTGACTACAATGCTATGAAGCTAGAAATCAACCACAAGAAAAAATCTGGAAAGGCCACAAATACATGGGGGTTAAAACACATGCTACTAGACAATGAATGGGTCAACCAAGAAATCAAAGAAGAAATCAAAAGGTACACAAAAACAAGCAAAAATGAAAACACAGCAGTCCAAAACCTTTGGGATGAGGCAAAAGCGGTTTTAAGAGGGAAGTTTATAGCAGTACAGGCCTACTTCAAGAAGCAAGAAAAATTTCAAGTAAATAACATAAACATATACCTAAAGGAGCTAGGAAAAGAACAAAAAAACCAAAACAAGCAGAAGGAAGGAAATAATAAAGATTAGAGCAGAAATAAATGATATAGAAACTAAAAAAACAGTAGAACAGATCAATGAAACCAGGAGTGGTTTCTTTGAAAAGATCAACAAAATTGATAAAACTCTAACCAGAGTCCTCAAGAAAAGAGAAAGGACTCAAATAATAGAATCACAAATGAAAGAGGAGAAATAGTAATCATCACCACAGAAATATGAAAAACTATATGCCAACAAATTAGACAACCTAGAAGAAATGGATAAATTTCTAGAAACATATAACCTACCAAAACTGAAGCAGGAAGAAATAGAAAATTTGAACAGATTCATTATCAGCAAAGAGATTGAATCAGTAATCAAAAAAATCCCAATAAGCAAAGGTCCAGGATCAGTCAGCTTCACAGGGGAATTCTACCAAACACTTAAAGGAGAGTTAATAGTTAATCTTCTCAAACTATTCCAAAAAATTGAAGAATAAGGAAAACTTTCAAATTCCTTCTATGAGGGTGGTGTTAACCTGATACCAAAAGCAGATAAAGATGCCACAAGAAAAGAGAACTACAGGCCAGTATCTCTGATGAACATAGATGCAAAAATTCTCGACAGAATATTAGCAAACTGAATCGAACATTACATTTAAAAAAACATTCACCATGCTCAAGTAGGATTTACTCCCAGTATGCAAGGGTGGTTCAGTATTCACAAATCAATCAACATGATACATCACATCAATAAGAGAAAGGACAAAAAACATACGATCATTTCAATAGATGCAGAAAAAGCATTGGAAAAAGTATAGCATCCATTCATGATAAAAACCCTCAAGAAAGTAGGTTTAGAGGGAACATACCTCAACATAATAAAGGCTATATATGAAAAACCCACAGTGAATGTCATATTCAATGAGGAAAAACAGAGCTTTCCATCCAAGGTCAGAACAAGACAAGGATGTCCACTCTCACCTCTTTTATTCAACATAGTACCAGAAGTCCTACCTACAGCAAGCAGACAACAAAAAGGAATAAAAGTCATCCCCAATGATAAGGAAGAAGTCAAACTCTCACTATTTTCAGATGACATGATACTATATATAGAAAACCTGAGAGATTCCACCAAAAAACTACTAGAACTGATAAATGAATTCAGTAAAGTCATAGGACACAAAATAAATGTGCAGAAATCTGTTGCATTTCTATACATTAAAAATGAAGCAGTAGAAAGAGAAATTAAGAAAACAATCCTATTTGTAATTGCATCAAAAATAATAAGGTACCTAGGAATAAACTTAACCAAAGACCTGTACTGTGAAAAGTATAGAATGCTTATGAAAGAGATTGAAAATGACACAAAGAAATGGAAAGACAACCATGCTCATGCATTGGAAGAACAAATATTGTTAAAATATCTATACCACCCAAAGCAATTTCCACATTCAATGTAATCCCTATCAAAATACCAACAGAATTTTTCACACATATAAAGCAAACAATTCTCAAATTTGTATGGGAGCACAAAAGACTGAATACCCAATGCAATGTTGAAAAAGAAAAACATCTATTGAGAGGATCATATGATTCTTGTTCTTTCTTTTGTTAATGTATTGTATCACGTTGATTGATTTGCGGATGTTGAACCAACCTTGCAGCCCAGGGATAAATCCCACTTGGTCGTGGTGAATAATCCTTTTAATGTACTGTTGGAGCCTATTGGCTAGTATTTTGGTGAGAATTTTTGTATCCATGATCCTCTCAATAGATGCAGAAAAAGCATTTGACAAAGTACAGCATCCTTTCTTGATCAAAACTCTTCAGAGTATAGGCATACAGGGTACATACCTCAATATCATAAAAGCCATCTATGAAAAACCTACAGCAAATATCATTCTCAATTGGGAAAAACTGAGAACTTTCCCCCTAAGGTCAGGAATGCGGCAGGGATGTCCACTGTCACCGCTGATATTCAACATAGTATTAGAAGTCCTAGCCACAGCAATCAGACAACAAAAAGAAATCAAAGTCATCCAAATCAGCAAAGAAGAAGTCAAACTCTCACTCTTTGCAGATGATATGATACTTTATGTGGAAAACCCAAAAGACTCTACCCCAAAACTGCTAGAACTCATACAGGAATTCAGTAATGTGGCAGGATATAAAACTCAATGCACAGAAATCAGTGGCATTCCTATACACCAACAACAAGACAGAAGAAAGAGAAATTAAGGAGTCGATCCCATTTACAATTGCACCCAAAACCATAAGATACCTAGGGATAAATCTAACCAAAGAGGCAAAGAATCTGTACTCAGAAAACTATAAAATACTCATGAAAGAAATTGAGGAAGACACAAAGAAATGGAAAAACGGGGCGCCTGGGTGGCTCAGTTGGTTAAGCGACTGCCTTCGGCTCAGGTCATGATCCTGGAGTCCCTGGATCGAGTCCCGCATCGGGCTCCCTGCTCGGCGGGGAGTTTGCTTCTCCCTCTGACCCTCCCCCCTCTCATGTGCTCGCTCTCTCTCATTCTCTCTGTCTCAAATAAATAAATAAAAATCTTTAAAAAAAAAAAAAAAAAAAAAGAAATGGAAAAACGTTCCATGCTCATGGATTGGAAGAACAAATATTGTGAAGATGTCAATGCTACCTAGAGCAATCTACACATTCAATGCAATCCCCATCAAAATACCATCCACTTTTTTCAAAGAAATGGCACAAATAATCCTAAAATTTGTATGGAACCAGAAAAGACCCTGAATAGCCAGAGGAATGTTGAAAAAGAAAAGCAAAGCTGGCAGCATCACAATTCCAGACTTCAAGCTCTATTACAAAGCTGTCATCCTCAAGACAGCATGGTACTGGCACAAAAACAGACACATAGATCAATGGAACAGAATAGAGAGCCCAGAAATGGACCCTCAACTCTATGGTTAACTCATCTTTGACAAAGCAGGAAAGAATGTCCAATGGAAAAAAGACAGTCTCTTCAACAAATGGTGTTGCGAAAATTGGACAGCCACATGCAGAAGAATGAAACTGGACCATTTCCTTACACCACACACAAAAATAGACTCAAAATGGTTGAAAGACCTCAATGTGAGACAGGAGTCCATCAAAATCCTAAAGGAGAACACAGGCAGCAACCTCTTCGACCTCAGCCACAGCAACTTCTTCCTAGAAACATTGCCAAAGGCAAGGGAAGCAAGGGCAAAAATGAACTATTGCAACTTCATCAAGATAAAAAGCTTTTGCACAGCAAAGGAAACAGTCAACAAAACCAAAAGACAACCGACAGAATGGGAGAAGATATTTGCAAATGACATATGAGATAAAGGGCTAGTATCCAAAATCTATAAAGAACTTCTTAAACTCAACACCCGAAGAACAAATGATCCAATCAAGAAATGGGCAGAAGACATGAACAGACATTTTTCCAAAGAAGACATCCAAATGGCCAACAGACACATGAAAAAGTGCTCAACATCGCTCGGCATCAGGGAAATCCAAATCAAAACCTCAATGAGATATGACCTCACACCAGTTAGAATGGCTAAAATTAACAAGTCAGGAAATGACAGATGTTGGCGGGGATGCAGAGAAAGGGGAACCCTCCTACACTGTTGGTGGGAATGCAAGCTGGTGCAGCCACTCTGGAAAACAGTATGGAGGTTCCTCAGAAAGTTGAAAATAGAGCTACCACACGATCCAGCAATTGCACTACTGGGTATTTACCCCAAAGATACAAATGTAGGGATCCGAAGGGGTATGTGCACCCCGATGTTTATAGCAGCAATGTCCACAATAGCCAAACTGTGGAAAGAGCCAAGATGTCCATCGACAGATGAATGGATAAAGAAGATGTGGTATATATATACAATGGAATACTATGCAGCCATCAAAAGGAATGAGATCTTGCCGTTTGCAACGATGTGGATGGAACTGGAGGGTATTATGCTGAGCGAAATAAGTCAAACAGAGAAAGACATACTGTATCATATGACCTCACTGATATGAGGAATTCTTAATCTCAGGAAACAAACTGAGGGTTGCTGGAGTGGGGCGTGGGGTGGGAGGAATGGGGTGACTGGGTGATAGACACTGGGGAGGGTATGTGCTCTGGTAAGCACTGTGAATTGTGCAAGACTGTTGAATCTCAGATCTGTACCTCTGAAACAAATAATGCAATATATGTTAAGAAAAAAAAAGAAGAAGATAGCAGGAGGGGAAGAATGAAGGGGGGGAAATCGGAGGGGGAGATGAACCATGAGAGATGATGGACTCTGAAAAACCAACTGAGGGTTCTAGAGGGGAGGGGGGTGGGAGGATGGGTTAGCCTGGTGATGGGTATTAAAGAGGGCACGTTCTGCATGGAGCACTGGGTGTTATACGCAAACAATGAATCATGGAACACTACATCTAAAACTAATGATGTAATGTATGGTGATTAACATAACAATAAAAACTAAAAAAAACCCATTTAAATGCAAAAGTAAATAAAATAAAGCCTGGGAGTAAAAAAAAAAAAAAAAAAGAAAAACGAAGTTGGAGTTATCACAACTCCAGACTTCAAGTTTTATTACAAAGTTATAGTAATCAAAACAGTGAAGTACTGGCATAAAAATAGACACACAGATCAATGGAACAGAATAGAAAACTCAAAAATAAACTCACAATTACATGGCCAATTAATCTTTGGCAAAGCAGGAAAGAACATCCAATGGGAAAAAGACAGCCTCTTTAACAAATGGTGTTGGGGAAACTGGTCAGCTACGTGCAAAAGAATGAAAAAAAATCAGTTTCTTATACCATCCACAAAAATAAATTCAAAATGGAAGAAAAACCTAAATGTGAGACCTGAAACCATAAAAATCCTAGAAGAGAGCACAGGCAGTAATGTCTCTTATATTGGCTGTAGCATCATTCTTCTACATATATCTCTTGAGGCAAGGGAAATAAAAGCAAAAATAAACTATTGAGACTACATCAAAATAAAAAGCTCTGCACATCAAAGGAAACAATCAACAAAACTAAAAGGCAACCTACAGAATGGGTGAAGATATTTGCAATGACATATTCAATAAAGGGTTAGTATTCAAAATATAAAAAAAATGTATACAACTCAACACCCAAAAAACAATCCAGTTAAAAATGGGCAGAAGGCTTGAATGGACATTTCTCAAAAGAAGACATCCAGATGTTCAACAGATACATTAAAGGTGCTCAACAACCCTCAGCATCAGGGAAATGCAAACCAAAACTACGAGATACCACCTAAGAATGGCTAAAATCAAAAACACAAGAAACAACAAGTGTTGTCAAGGATACGGAGGAAAAGAAACCCTCATGCACTGTTGGTGGGAATGCAAACTGGTGCAGCCACTGTGGAAAACAGTATGGGGGTTCCTCAAAATTTAAAAATAGAACTACCCTATGATCCAGCAATTGCACTAGTAGATATTTACGCAAAGAATACAAAAATAGTAATTCAAGGGGATACATGAATCCAGATGTTTATAGCAGCATTATCTATAACAGCCAAATTATGGAAACAGCCCATGTGTCTATTGATAGATGAATAGATAAAGAAAAGGCAATAGACAGATCTATATCTATCTATCTATCTATCTATCTATCTATCTATCTATCTATCTATCATCTATATCTATACCTATCTATATCTCTATATCTATATATCATCTATGTCTATATAATGGAAAATTTTTCAGCCATAAAAAGAATGAAATCTAGCCATTTGCAACAACATACATGGAGCTAGAGAGTATAATGCTAAATGAAAAAAGTCAGTCACAGAAAAACAAATACCACAAAATTTTGTTCATATGTGGAATTTAAGACACATAACAAATGAGCAAAGGAAAAAAAAGAGAGAGAGAAAGACAAACCCAGAAATGTACTCTTGACTATAGAAAACAAACTGATGTTTACCAGAGGGGAAGTGCATGGAGGGATGGGTTAAATAGGTGATGGGGATTAAGGAGTGCACTTGTTGTGATGAGCACTGGGTCATGCATTGAATTGTTGAATCATTGTATTGTACACCTGAAACTAATATGCTCTTTGTTAGCTATATTGGCATTAAAATTAAAAGAAATAAACATTTTTGTAAAAAATAAAATAAAAACCTCCATTCTAGAATGTTTGGATGTGGGTCTGAATATTTTTGTAGGGCCTTGTATTCCAAAATTACTCAAAAGCACCACAGGACATTTAGTTCATTATAAAATAAGAGTTGGCATTTACTGGGCACTGAACATGGTGAGAGAGGATGTGGTCTACCTCATATGCTACAAAGACTGATGGGTCAGATTATGGGACACATGCCTGCTGACTCTCACTTTAGCACTTAATCCAACAGACCAACTCCCCTGAGTATATTGTCTTATCAGCATAAAGGGACAACACAGATATCAGGTACACAGAAAGAAGGATGTTGCAATTCTATAGCAAGATTATATATTAATGGTTCTTAGTCTTTTTCCAAAGGGACCTTTGGACATGTCCTTAGCTAATTGTACACTGGGAGCATTTTTTGTTTTTGGACATAGGACTCTTGTTGACATTGATGCCTGAAGACCTGAAACATTTTCATGGTCTTCTGTTGGAGAGGGAGCATATGAATTAGCCCAGGCTGACTCACTGTGATTCTAATGAGTTTGTCCATGTCTGGCTGATTGTTGTTCTAAAGAGTCCATGAAATCATCTGCTTGTCATCTCCCTGATCCACAAATATATAATTAGAATGGATATATATGATAGGCGGCAGAACCTCCACATTGGTTCCTTAGCCTGTGAGGAAAACATTATCATTCTGGGGAAATCCAAGTGGAATCCTCTGAAGCTCTACACTTTAGTCAAGACACTAAAAAAAAAAAAGAAAGAATATGAAATCCTATGGGGATTGGTAGAAATTTGTTGCCACCCTTAAAGACTTAACGGATGCAGGACTTAAATAATGATGCCCATCATTTTCCCATTTAATTCATCAGTCTGGACCAGAGGGATTATGAAAGAAGAGAGTAAACTATCACAAACTCAAACAAGTATTAGCTCCAATTGCATCTGCTGTGTTGAAAGTGATATCTTTGCTAGAGCAAATTAACATGGCTTCAAGTACATGCTATGTGGCCACTAATCTAACAAATACGTTCTTTTCCATCCTAACATGAAGAATGTCCAGGTGCAGTTTACATTCCCATGATTTAAACAACATATTAATTTGTGGCTTTGTCCCAGGGATATGTTAATACTCAAATTCTGTTACAATATAGTCTCAAGAGATGTGGAACATGTGGACATTCTGCAGAACATCCTTTTGGTTTGCTATATAGATGGCATCATGTTAATTGGATCAGATGAGAAAGAACTCAAAGTACATTCAAGTCTTTAGTAAAACATATATGCTTCAGAGAGTGGGAGATAAAACCATTACAAATTCATATCAGTGAAATTTTTAGGGGTCTAGCGGCTTGGGCATAGTGAGACAACCTTATGAAAACACAGGACACATTACAGCATTTTCATCCTTCCATCAGGTGGGGTAGATGACAAATCTGACAGACTGTGGAGGCAGCATATTCCAAATTGGGAATACTGGGAATACTTGGGAATACTGTTTTGACCCATTTACCAAGTGGTATGCAAAGGTAACAACTTTGAGTGTGGCCTGAGTAGGAAAATGCCCTGCAGCAGGTCCAGTGGGATATAAGCAGCCCTCTGCTTGGGCCATATGACCTAACAGATCTTATGGTATCAGAGGTACATGGAGAAGAATAGATTAAATGTAGAATTAATAGCAAGCATCAATAGGAGATTTACAACATACTCTCTGATATTCTGGAGGAAGGCCATACCATTTAAAATGAAGAATTAGACACCATTCAAAAAAGAGCCCCTGGCATGTTATTGGGCCTTGACAGAGGCAGAAAACCTGATCCTTCAACACCAAGCGAACATATAGCCAGAGTTTCCCATCATGAGCTGGATACTGTCAGACCCACAAAATCATGAGTTTGATTGGACCCAGCAACAATTCATTGTAAATTAGAAGAACATAATAAAAATAAATAACTAAGTAAATAAATAAGAAGCAACATGGCTGAGTTTTGGCATGGGAACGTTCAGAAAGCACAATTAAACTATTAGAGTGGGTAGCCCAATTATCAAAACTTTTAGGGGCGCCTGGGTGGCTCAGTTGGTTAAGCGTCTGCCATCGGCTCAGGTCATAATCCCAGGGTCCTGGGATCAAGTTCCACATCGGGCTCCTTGCTCAGTGGGAAGCCTGCTTCTCCCTCTGCCTGCAGCTCCCCCTGCTTGTACACTCACTTGCTCTCTCTTTCTTTCTTCCTCTCTCTCTCTCTCTGACAAATAAATAAAATCCTTAAAAAAGAAAAAAAGAAAACCTTTTACATCACAGCTTCAGGTCTCAACTCACATTTATGGCCATGAGAGATCCCTTATGAGCAGCTGACTGAGAAAGAAATGGCCTGAGCCTCATTCGTGGATGGGTTGGCCCAGTATGTGGGTGCAAGTTGAAAATGGAATGCTGCTGCAATAAGCCTCATTCAGAGGTAGCCCTGAAAGATATCCATTTTTTTTTTCTTAATCTCCACTTACTCACCCATCCCCTGAGGTCATTCTTTTTCTTTAACATAAGGATCGGTGCCTGGGTGGCTCAGTCATTAAGCGTCTGCCTTCGGCTCAGGTTATGATCCCAGAGTCCTGGGATCCAGCCCACATCGGGCTCTCTGCTCAGTGGCAAGTCTGCTTCTCCCTCTCCTACTACCCTTGCTGGTGTTCCCTCTCTCGCTGTGTCTCTCTCTGCCAAATAAATAAATAAAATCTTTAACATAAGCATCTATTGCTGTATTTTTTTAAGTTTTATTATTGCATTATAGTTGACATACAGTGTTAGCTTTAGGTGTACAAGATTAGTGATTGAACAGTTCATTACTCATTGCTCACCATGATAAATGTAGTTAACATCTGTCACTATAAACAATATTAAAATATCATGAACTGTATTCTTTGTGCTATAATTTTCATCCTTGATACTTACTTATTTTATAACTGGAAGTTTTTACCTCTTAATCCTATTCCTTTAGTTTTCCCATTCTTCTAATCCTTTCCCCTCCAACTACCACCAGTTTCTTGTCTGTATTTATGAGTCTGTTTCTGTTTTCCTTCTTTTTCCCCCCCTCTTTACTGCTTTAGCTGCATGCCACATGTTTGGTATGTTTTATTTTTATTTTAATTCCATCCTAAAATCTTTATAGTTTCACTTTTTTCTTTCTTCTTCAGTCTATGGGTTATTTTGAAATTTGTTACTGAGTTTCCAAATATTTGGAGAGTTTTCAGTTATCTTTTTGTTATTGATTTCTAATTTAATTACACTGTGGTCGGAGAACGGTCTTTGTATGATTTAAATCTGCTTAAATGAATTGAGACTTGTTAAGTTGTTCAGAATTCATTCATTTATCATGGCCTCTAATGCTACCATGCTGACATGAGAGACCTAAGTCTTGTCTATATTATTCCGATAGCTTTATATAATTTACCTACTTTTATACTTGCCTTCTTTCAGTGTAGTCTCAACAAAGAGCCAGAAGGATGCTTTTTTTAAAAAAAAAATTCTATTTTAGGGCGCCTGGGTGGCTCAGTTGGTTAAGCGACTGCCTTCAGCTCAGGTCATGATCCTGGAGTCCCAGGATCGAGTCCCGCATCGGGCTCCCTGCTCACCAGGGAGTCTGCTTCTCCCTCTGACCCTCCCCCCTCTCATGCTCTCTCTCTATCTCATTCTCTCTCTCAAATAAATAAATAAAATCTTTAAAAAAAAAAAAAAAAAAATTCTATTTTAATTTGTTATTTAACATATACTGTTATATTAGTTTCAGGTGTACAATACAGTGATTCAGCACTTCTATACAACACCCAGTGCTCATCTGGACAAGTGCACTCCTTAATCCCCATCACCTACTTAACCCATCCCCCTCTCTCCTCTCCTCTGGTAATCATCAGATTGTTCTCTATAATTAAGAGTCTCTTTCTTGGTTTGTCTCTCATTTTTTCCCTTTGCTTGTTTGTTTTGTTTCCTAAATTCCACATATGAGTGAAATCATATGGTATTTGTCTTTCTCTGACTTATTTCACTTAGTATTATGCTCTCTAGCTCCATCCATGTTTCAAAGGGCAAGATTTCCTTCTTTTTTATGGCTGAATAATATTCCATTGTATATATAAACCACATCTTTACCCATTCATCAATCAGTGGACACTTGGGCTGTTTCCATAATTTGGTTATTGTTAAGTAATGCTGCTATAAACATCAGGGCTCACGTGTCCATTTGGATTAGTGTTCTTGTACTCTTTGGGTAACTACCCAGTAGTGCAATTACTAGATCATACTAGATCATAAGCTATTACTAGATCATAAGTTATATTTTTAACTTTTTGAGGAACGTCCATACTGTTTTCCAGAGTGGCTGCACCAGTTCACATTTCCACCAACAGTGCACGAGTGTTCCTTTTTCTCCACATTCTCACCAACACCTGTTGTTTCTTCTGTTGTTAATTTCAGCCATTATGACAGGTGTAATATCTCATTGTAGTTTTGATTTGCATTTCCCTGATGATAAGTGATGGTGAGCATCTTTTTATGTGTCTGTTGGCCACCTGTATGTCTTGTTTGGAGAAATGTCTGTCCATGGCTGAAAGACACCCATTTTGAGGGTAAAGCTTCCCAGTGTGCATAACATCTGTTCATTCACCTTGGTTCAAAGAAAATTGGCCCAAGGTGAGGATATATATGAATTCACAGGCAGTGGAAAATGGATTGTCAGTTTGTTCAGGGTTCTGAAAGGTGAAAGATGAGAAAATCCAGTACAAAAATGTCTGTGAGGAGGCATGTGGATGGACTCCTGGGAGTAGGCAAAAAGTGAACACCTTCGTATGCATGTTAACGCCCACTAGAGAGCATGGAAAAAGGTACTAAACAATCAGGTAGATAGAACAATCCAGCCAATTGACCTCAATCAGTTCCCATTATTATAGTGCCAGCAAAATGGTCACTTGAAAGGAGTAACCATTAATGGAAAGGATGTAAGTTATGCATGGGCCCAATAGGATGGGTCTCCTGAATTTATTTCTCTGTCTAGCAGTACCACTATTATGCTCTGTCCCTCTGTACCATCTTTTCATTTTGGGGCTCATTGGGAAATTTTCTCTTAAATCATACTATACAATAAAATCAAGAGTTAAGAAAATACATGAACATAAAGGAAAATGATAAAGCTATTATTTTTTTCTTCATCCTATAACCACTGAATCTTGAAAACAATGTGATATGTATGTCCATCTGTCTGTCTCTCTCTCCACACACACATACGGGGGGGGGGGAGAGAGAGAGAGAGAGAGAGAGAGAGAGAAATTGATTCCTTGAATTGATTCCTTGAAAGATGAGATACCACTTAGCAAAGGAATAAAGCCAGTAGTTTGGTTGCTGGAGAGGCCGCTGTAGTAAATTCAGGAGACCTCTCTGGGTCCTGGTACCAGATTTAACCCAGTAATTCTATAATAACCTTGCATAAATCCCTTCACCTCTCTTCTTTACCTCACCTATCAGCTTGAATTTCACCTGCCATGCTTCTCAAACATCCAGGAAAATGCAGGAGAAGAATGTGAAGATTAGATGAATTATTTTAATTAATTGCCTTCTGGCTCATGATATTAAAGCATGGTGGCATCAACAGACAGATGGGGGCCAATTACTAACAAGAGCAGAGGCCTTGAGTTCAGTAGCCCTGGGTAGGAGGTCCCAGCTTTATGAAAAAGATGTGAAAGTGCTTTAATGTACCCTGAATTAAAGTTATTATTGATCATTTTGCTACAAAAATGGAATCCAGTTTAGCATTGTATCCAGTGAGAGTCCACACAATTCCCCATTGAACAACATGTGTCCATTGCCTTAAGAGCTGCCAGCTTCCCTCCTAGATTATATATGATGTCTTCCTTCTTTCAACTGAGGCCTGTTTCTCCATTCCAGTAGCAATGAAGTAATGAGATACATTTCTGTCCTTCCTCACCAACACTAGAATTTAAAATGCAAACCAGGACTGCTCTTCCATATAGGCTCCATTCCCATGAGAACATATACCTATGCAATGAAGTTGTCGTTGATCAAGACACTGATCCCAAGACAACCAGTGTGTGATCCACCTAAGAGCACCAGGATCATAAAAACATAGCCAATACACTCAACCTTTTTTTTTCCAACTGTTTTTTCAACACATATTCAAACTATATTTCTCATTTGTGGAACCCATATAATTTATAAAACACTGTGTCTCCATGGATCTTCCTCTATTAATATATTGCCATAGTAGACATTTAAGCTTATAGGACATAGAACTTATGGAGTCAATTTTCGTATTTTTATTGATCTTACTTCAGGGGTTCTTTTCAAAAACAGCTCCGATGTTAAAGGCAATAACATTGACTATAACGTCATTAGGACCTGGGTTACAATATCAATCTTTTCATTCAGTGACTCTGTTACCCAAGACCTCATTTAGTAAATGCAGTTGCTAATACTCTACATCACAGGTATGTTGTATGGGATAACTGGGGTAATTTATGTCGAGGAGCAAGCACAGTGCCTGGCACACAGAAGACATGCAGAATTCCCTGGGTTTTTCAGAGTATGAGGACCATGTAAACCTTCTTCAATCCTTGAAAACCCCAGTGGGCACTTAAAGATAAACAACAACAACAATTTAAAAATAATATGACTTGTTGGTACTTATTGTGAAAATTTCGTAGGATAAAAGGAACCAAAAGAAAGCATGGTGATTTTAAACCATGTCCACAAACTTTTTGACACTCCCATCAAGAGGTAGGGTATATGGTCTTTCCCCTTGAACCCGGGCATGCTTATGACCTATCTTTAACCATTAGAATATGTCAAAGTGATGCTTTGGCAGTTTCTGGGCATAAGCATTGAGAAACTGCAGCTTCTATTTCCTTTCTCTTGTGTTATTTGCACTTGGAACCTAATCACCATGTTGTGAGGAAGCCCAGGCCAGTGGCGATATCACATGCAGATGTCTGGTTAGCAGTTTCTGCTGAGGACCCAGCCCATAACTAGCATCAACTAGATAGCTTCAAATGATATCAGCCCTAGCCATGAAGTCATCCTGAACCTCTGAGTTTTTCCAGCTGAGGTTTTAGATATTATGGAACAAAGAAAATCTGTCTCTGCTCTTCCCTATCCAAATTCCTGACCCACAGTGTTGGTGAGAAGAACAATTGTTAATTGCCACTAAGTTCTATGATGGTTTGTTACACAACAATACATAACTGGAATGGTAAGTATCAAAGTAACCTTTTTATGTTGAGGGAGAAGGCAGGGTGAGGCCAGTTTCTGAAAGGGCCCAATGTGACAAACCTGCTTAGGTTTTCTCATTTTCTCCTCCCAAAGATCATATAAGGAAGGTTTCTTTGCTCCCATTTTGAAGATGGGCAATCCTTGAGTCACAGAAGGTAACTTACATTTCCTGGGATAGACACACACACACACACACACACACACACACACACTAATCCAGAGACGATACATCTAAATATTGGTATTGATTTATCTTGTGATATGGCAAAGTGACAGGCAGCAAAATTAAAAATTTCCTCTTATACAGAGAAATATATCTGCCCTAAATATATTTTTTGCCCTAAATTTGTTAGTTTGGTCATCAGGAGAAGAAACTGATACAAAATTTTAAAACATAAGATAAATGGGGTTTTTAGAGGCATCTGGGTGGCTCATTCGGTTGAGTGTCTGGTTCTTGGGTTTGGCTCAGGTCATGATCTCAGGGTCGTGGCATTGAGCCCTAAGTCAGGCTCCAGCTCAGCACAGAGTCTGCTTGACCTTCTCCCTCCTCCGCTGCCCCTCCCCCTGTGTGCTCTCTCTTTCTCTCTCTCAAATAAATAAATAAATACATAAATAAAATCTTAAAAAAATAAATGGGGTTTTTAATTAAAATGGAAAAATGATTTCGTGTAAATGTATTTCCTTTACATTCAAAGATGTTAAATATATATTATTAACAAAAAAGTGAGGTTATAAGCACCTTTTACAAAAGGACTGCGCTTTTGGTTCAATCATATATCATAGTATATTTATGGTGTTTATATACAATGTATATATTTTTCAGTAATATAATATACAATGCCATATATTTTCTTAGTATGTCTCTAGCTCCTGAACACTTCTGATCTCTCTCTTTTTCTCTCTCATTTTCTCTATCTCTCTTTCACACCCCCCATACCTTTCTTAGCTGAGAAAGGGGCTGAAGGATACTTTTTGTCATGTGATTTGGTGTTTGAGTGCTCTGCCTGATTATTCTATACCACATAAAATCCCCTCATGTCCTCTCAACTCCCTGTTACCTGCTATGTGATGTCCAGGTTGCAATTTTGGATTTCTTCACCAGATGGCACTGAACTATGACTAAAAACAGTATCTGTTACAATCTATTTTAAATATAGATTGTGAAAAGGTATAGAAAAAACATAATTAATAGCCATATTCAGTGATAACATTTTTCCTGTCAAATTATTATTATGAATACAAATAATACACTTTCACATTTACTGAGTGGCTACATTATCACATGGTCCTGATAGGGCTGGTGGATGTCAAAGGCCTGCAGTCAGAGCAAAGAAACTACAGAGTGCAGGGATTTAGGGACCCTAGGACAGTGGCCTGGATGCAGACTAAGCAGTGGAGGCCAGAATGTCAGCTACTTACAAACAGAGCTGGCCAGTTTTACTTAAGCCACCAAGGAACTTCCCAGACCACCCATTTCCCAGCCAAGGATCTATATGGGTCTGTTCGTATAACAGTGCCAGAGGGAGGGTACTGGATTGGACAAAATGCATTAAAATTCCCCAGTTTCCAACCACTAATCTTTATTCTCCTTTTGTTGGCTGGGAGGAAAACAAGTAACAATGTATTCATTTAACATATACTGATAATTTGTTAAATGCCAAGAACAACACTGCTTAAGTTATGTGCATTCTTTCTTTTACTCATCACTACACTTATATGGTGTGTATTTCCATTTCTATTTCACAGATGAGAAAAGTGCTCATGGAAAATACAGAACTCTGGTCAATTATCATGGAATTGGCAAGAAGTTTGAGGTCAGGTTTTTATTAAGTATTTCTATACACAAGATCTCTTTTTGAGCTTTGTATTTTGTTCCTTAACCTCTCATCATCCCCTTTCTAGCCACAAACAGGCACTTCTCACTTATAGGTCTAGATGTACAATACCCAAATGTAACATTACCTTCAACTTAATGACATCTCCCCATTCTACTATCCCTTTTCTATCTTAGCATAAAGCATGCTAGATTGGTATCTAGCAAACAACGGAAAGAGGTCCCATGAAGGGCAAATAATAGAATGTAGTTCACTGAAAATTGAGAACCTGCCCCTATCCCCAATATTTATTCTATATGCCACAAGAAAGCTTTCTGCCAAAGTTTGCTGTCCTTCCCCCAATGTCATAGTTTTAAAGTTTGGTTAACTGAAGTTTCCTCTTTGTAGGAAGTAGAGGTCTTTACACCTGATACCATACTGACAACTGTATGGATCTTCCACTGAAGAAGAAAAGATCTTAAATTAGTTCTCAGAGTCAGCATTATTAAGTAAGATATCATCTCTGGATCCACCTCATTACAGTGATATCAAATGAGGAGGCACTATAGGATCCAAGATGACAATGCATGTGACTCCCATAATAATAAACAGGCACCCCTAGCACACCAGAGACTATATGCCAAATGCCCCCAAATGTGAGCATTCTGGTTAGGCTTGTCTTTGCTGTACCTTATTTAACTTGTGGCTTGGATCTGGGATTCTACCACTTCAACTCAAAGCCACAATACTTGGTCTCTTTTTTATCCTACTTGTTTGGAGTGTTCAAGTAGTTCACAGTTTCTCCATAAAAAAAAAAAAAAAAAAGAAAAATTACTCCATAACTCCCGGGGCGCAAAAGGCAAATACTCAGCCACTTTTGTAACAATTTTTCAAATGTAGAACTTTGTCTCAAGGTCTTGAATCTAGCTCCGGATTCATGTGAAGAGTTCCCAGCCCCTACCACAGTAGAGTCCTTGTAAGTATCATACACAAGCCGATAACAGACAATGACATAAACAAGTACTGTCATCTCAAGAGTAACAGCCTTAGCCCAGCAGTCCAACACTTTAAAGATGATGACCTTTACCTAGTAGATAAACATATCTCAAATAATGATCTCAGCACAACTTGGCAGTTCAAACCTTGACACTGATGCCCTAAGATGTCCTGCCCCTACAATCCTGTGCCAAAACCCACCAAATAAAGATTCTAACCTCTTCTCTGTTCCCAAACTTAACCTTGGCTCTTTCTTTTTTTTTTTTTAATTTTATTATGTTATGTTAGTCACCATACAATACATCATTGGTTTTTTTTTTTTAAAGATTTGTTTATTTATTTATTTGAGAGAGAGAGAGAGCAGGATAGGGGGCAGGTGTAGAGGGAGAAGCAGACTCCCCGCTGAGCAGGGAGCCTGATGCGGGACTCGATCCCAGGACTCCAGGATCATGACCTGAGCCGAAGACAGTTGCTTAACCAACTGAGCCACCCAGGCACCCATACATCATTGGTTTTTGATGTGGTGATCCATGATCCATTGTTTTTGTATATCACCCAGCGCTCCATGCAGTACATGCCCTCCTTAATACCCATCACCGGGCTAACCAATCCCCCCTCCCCCCTCCCCTCTAAAACCCTGTTTGTTTCTGAGTCCATAGTCTCTCATGGTTCATCTCTCCCTCCAATCCCGCCCCCCATTTTACCTTGGCTCTTTCACCTCGCTTATATGTCTACCTGGATGCCCTATAATTTTCCCAACTGCCCTCTTTTCTCTCTCCTGCTACCTTATCCCTCAATTTCTATCAATTCAGGCCTCTGTTCCCTACCTACCTAATGCTAATGCCACCATGGTTATTGTCGACTGCTTAACTGAAGATCCCACCCATCTTGTTTATCTACATCTCTGTGATTTCAGATTCTCTCTTATACAATATAAGGACATCTTGCAGGGAACTAAAGCTTATTGGCAGTCTCCATTATCTATCCCTGATGCACCAAGGAATTCTAGGTAGATTATTTAGATTTGTTCTTGACCCACTCTTTCCCATCATGCATGCCCTCTTGGTGCAAGTTAGCAGCCTATCAGTTAACTGATTTACTCCAACTGATGCCCCACACCATTTAATTTCCCCTCTTGGGTACATGAGGGGAAATTTACCTTTCACAAAAGTCCAAGACTCCAACCCCTACTATGCTTAATAATTGGGACCTAGCCATGAAACCATCCCTATAACTGCCCCCATATCACTTCCCATTGTGACTGCCATGACTGCAGTAACTATGATTTTCCCTTGTCCAACAACCTGCATGTCACTGTCCACTATTCCCCAGTTATCATCTCCACTTTCTATGTTTTCAGATCTGCTGGACAATATCTATGTAATAGCATGTCACCTAAGAGCTAAACCTCTAGCAATGGTGGGCCTGCTACCTAGTGCTCCAGCCTGGACAACTACTTATGCAACTAATTCTTGTCCTCTTGGAGATGTTTGATATCCAAAATGACTACTCATCATCCTCTCCCACTCTTATCTTTGCATCTCTTTCCAACATTCTCTTTCCCTTATTACCATTCTTTTCATGGACCCCACACCTTTCCTGCCTCCCACCATCATTCAATATTATACACAGCCTTGTCCCTTCATTAAGACTATTTGGCCCTCTGACTGGTGTGAGGTGATATCTCATTGAGGTTTTGATTTGGATTCCCCTGATGTTGAGCGATGTTGAGCACTTTTTCATGTGTCTGTTGGCCATTTGGATGTCTTCTTTGGAAAAATGTCTGTTCATGTCTTCTGCCCATTTCTTGATTGGATCATTTGTTCTTCGGGTGTTGAGTTTAAGAAGTTCTTTATAGATTTTGGATACTAGCCCTTTATCTCATATGTCATTTGCAAACATCTTCTCCCATTCTGTCAGTTGTCTTTTGGTTTTGTTGACTGTTTCCTTTGCTGTGCAAAAGCTTTTTATCTTGATGAAGTTGCAATAGTTCATTTTTGCCCTTGCTTCCCTTGCCTTTGACAATGTTTCTAGGAAGAAGTTGCTGTGGCTGAGGTTGAAGAGGTTACTGCCTGCGTTCTCCTTTAGGATTTTGATGGACTCCTGTCTCACATTTAGGTCTTTCAACCATTTTGAATCTATTTTTGTGTGTGGTGTAAGGAAATGGTCCAGTTTCATTCTTCTGCATGTGGCTGTCCAATTTTCGCAACACCATTTGTTGAAGAGACTGTCTTTTTTCCATTGGACATTCTTTCCTGCTTTGTCAAAGATTAGTTGGCCATACAGTTGAGGGTCCATTTCTGGGCTCTCTATTCTGTTCCATCGATCTATGTGTCTGTTTTTGTGCCAGTACCATACTGTCTTGATGATGACAGATTTGTAATAGAGCTTGAAGTCTGGAATTGTGATGCCGCCAGCTTTGCTTTTCTTTTTCAACATTCCCCTGGCTATTTGGGGTCTTTTCTGATTCCATACAAATTTTAGGATTATTTGTTCTATTTCTTTGAAAAAAGTGGATGGTATTTTGATAGGGATTGCATTAAATGTGTAGATTGCTCTAGGTAGCATAGACATTTTCACAATATTTGTTCTTCCAATCCATGAGCATGGAACGTTTTTCCATTTCTTTGTGTCTTCCTCAATTTCTTTCAAGAGTATTTTATAGTTTTCTGAGTACAGATTCTTTGCCTCTTTGGTTAGATTTATTCCTAGGTATCTTATGGTTTTGGGTGCAATTGTAAATGGGATCGACTCCTTAATTTCTCTTTCTTCTGTCTTGTTGTTGGTGTATAGGAGTGCCACTGATTTTCTGTACATTGATTTTATATCTTGCCACTTTACTGAATTCCTGTATGAGTTCTAGCAGTTTTGGGGTGGAGTCTTTTGGGTTTTCCACATAAAGTATCATATCATCTGCAAAGAGTGAGAGTTTGACTTCTTCTTTGCCGATTTGGATGCCTTTTATTTCTCTTTGTTGTCTGATTGCTGTGTCTAGGAACACACCAGTCAGAATAGCTAAAATTAACAAGTCAGGAAATGACAGATGTTGATGGGGATGCAGAGAAAGGAGAACCGTCCTTCACTGTTGGTGGGAATGCAAGCTGGTGCAGCCTCTCTGGAAAACAGTATGGAGGTTCCTCAAAAAGTTAAAAACAGAGCTACCCTATGATCCAGCAATTGCACTACTGGGTATTTACCCCAAAGATACAAATGTAGGGATCTGAAGGGGTATGTGCACCCTGATGTTTATAGCAGCAATGTCCACAATAGCCAAACTATGGAAAGAGACAAGATGTCCATCGACAGATGAATGGATAAAGAAGATGTGGTATATATATAGAATGGAATATTATGCAGCCATCAAAAGGAATGAGATCTTGCCATTTGCAACGACGTGGATGGAACTGGAGGGTGTTATGCTGAGCGAAATAAGTCAATCAGAGAAAGACATGTATCATATGACCTCACTGATATGAGGAATACTTAATCTCAGGAAACAAACTGAGGGTTGCTGGAGTGGTGGGGGGTGGGAGGGATGGGGTGGCTGGGTGATAGACACTGGGGAGGGTATGTGCTATGGTGAGCACTGTGAATTGTGCAAGACTGTTGAATCACAGATCTGTACCTCTGAAACAAATAATACAATATATCTTTAAAAAAAAAGAAGAAGATAGCAGGAGGGGAAGAATGAAGGGGGGGAAATCAGAGGGGGAGATGAACCATGAGAGATGATGGACTCTGAAAAAGAAACTGAGGGTTCTAGAGGGGAGGGGGGTGGGAGGATGGGTTGGCCTGGTGATGGGTATTAAAGAGGGCATGTTCTGCATGGAGCACTGGGTGTTATACACAAACAATGAATCATGGAACACTACATCAAAAACTAATGATGTGATGTATGGTGATTAACATAACAATAAAAAATAAAAAAGAAAGACTATTGGCCCTCACATGTCTGAATTGATCTAAATTTTCCCACCAGAAATTTTACCCTCCAAGCCCCCTTGGGCTACTTGTTCTGCTGTGGTACCACTCTCATTCAGCAGGGCCACATACTCTACTCTTCCAATCCTCCCCTCCTACCCTATACAAATTAACCTTTTTGTATGCATATTTAGTACTCAGGTCTCCCTACATCCAACTAGAAAATCCACTTTTCTTATCTAGTTTTCCCACACAAAAAAGCACGAAACTATCTTTTTACCTATTATATTGGGACTCATTACAATCTTTAGTGTAACAGGCACAAATCTAGGTATTTACGATTTGTTAGCACAAACTCAATTCATAGAGGCCACCCATAAAATGTCATGACTTCTGGAAGACCATATATATCAAGCAGCTCAAGCCTTAGAAGCCCTAATGTCGCATGAATCTTTCTAGCTGCTATGAGCCAACAGTACATTAAATGGATTATTTACCACGACCAAGTGGGATTTATGCCTAGGCTGCAAGCGTGGTTCAACATCTCCAAATCAATCAAAGTGATACATCACATTAATAAAAGAAAGGACAAGAACCAAATGATCCTCTCAATTGTTGCAGAAATGGGGTGCCTGGGTGGCTCAGTCAGTTAAGCATCTGCCTTCGGCTCAGGTCATGATCCCAGGGTCCTGGGATCAAGCCCCGCATAGGGCTCTCTGATCAGCAGGGAACCTGCTTCTCCTTCTGCCTACTGCTCTGCCTACTTGTGCTCTTTCTCTCTCCGTCAATTGATGCAGAAAAAGCATTTGACAAAATACAGCATCCTTTCTTGATAAACACTCTCCACCATGTAGGGATAGAGGGAACTGCCTCAATATCATAAAAGCCATATATAAGAAATACCCACAGCGAATATTATGCTCAATGGGGAAAAACTGAGAGCTTTTCCCCTAAGGTCAAGAACATGACAGGGATGTCCAATCTCACCACTGTTGTTCAACATAGTACTAGAAGTCCTAGCCTCAGCAATCAGAGAGCAAAAAGAAATAAAAGACATCCAAAAGCGGAAGGAAGAAATCAAACTTTCAGTCTTCACAGATGACATGACACTATGTAAAAAACCCAAAAGACCCAACCCCCAAATTGCTAGAACTCATACAGGAATTCAGCAAAGTCGCAGGGTATAAAATCAATGCACAGAAGTCAGTTGCATTTCTATACACTAACAATGAGGCAGAAGAAAGAGAAATCAAGGAATCAATCCCATTTGCAGTTGCACCAAAAACCATGAGATACCTAAGAATAAACCTAACCAAAGACGTAAAGGATTTGTACTCTGAAAAGTATAAAACACTTATGAAAGAAATTGAGGAAGACACAAAGAAATGGAAAAATATTCCATGCTCATGGATTGAAGAATAAATATTAAAATGCCTATGCTACCCAAAGCAATCTACACATTCAATGCAATCCATATAAAAACACCATCAACATTTATTACAGAGCTGGAGCAAACTATCCTCCAATTTGTATGGAGCCACAAAAGACTCCAAATAGCCAAAGTAATGTTGAAAAAGAAAACCAAACCTGGTGGCATCACAATGTTGGACTTCAAGTTGTATTACAAAGCTGTAATCATCAAGACAGTATGGTACTGGCACAAAAACAGACACACAGATCAATGTAACAGAATTCCAGAGAACCCAGAAATGGACCCTCAACTCTATGGTCAACTAATCTTCGACAAAGCAGGAAAGAATATCCAATGGAAAAAAGACCGTCTCTTCCACAAATGGTGTTGGGAAAATTGGACAGCCACACGCAGAAGAATGAAACTAGACCATTTTCTTACACCATACACAAAAATAGACTCAAAATGGATGAAAGACCTAAATATGAGACAGAAATCCATAAAAATCCTAGAGGAGAACACAGGCAGCAACCTCTTTGACCTAGGCAACAGCAAGTTCTTGTTAGACACGTCTCCAAAGGCCAGAGGAACAAAAGCAAAATGAACTATAGGGATTTCATCAAGATAAAAAGCTTTTACACAGCTCTGAGAAACAAACTGAGGGTTCTAGAGGGGAGGGGGGTGGGGGGATGGGTTAGCCTGGTGATGATTATTAAAGAGGGCATGTACTGCATGGAGCACTGGGTGTTATATGCAAACAATGAATCATGGAACACTACATCAAAAACTAATGATGTAATGTATGGTGATTAACAGAACATAATAAAAAAAAAAGTTTTTACACAGCAAAGGAAACAGTCAACAAAACTAAAAGGCAACCTCCAGATTGGGAGAAGATATTTGCAAATGTCTTATCCAATAAAGAGCTAGTTTCCAAAATCTATAAGAACTTATCAAACTCAACACCCAAAAAACAGAAACAAAAAAATCCAGTCAAGAAATGAGCAGAAGACATGAACAGACATTTCTCCAAATAAGACATACAAATGGTTAACAGATACATGAAAAAATGTTCATCACTCAGCATCAAGGGAATACAAATCAAAACCATAACGAGATACCACCTCACACTGGTCAGAATGGCTAAAATTAACATGTCAGTAAACAACAGATGTTGGCAAGGATGCAGAGAAAGGGGAGCCTTCTTACATTGTTGGTGGGATGCAAACTGGTGCAGCCACTCTGGAAAGCAGTATGGAGGTTTGTCAAAAAGTTAAAAATAGAGCTACCCTATGTCCCAGCAATTGCACTACTAGGTATTTACCCCAAAGGATACAAACAGTGATTTGAAGGGGCACATGCACCTCGCTGTTTATAGCAACAATGTCCACACTAGCCACAATATGAAAAGAGTCCAGATGTTCATCGACAGATGAATGGATAAAGAAGTTGTATATACATATATACAACTATACCTTTATATGTATATATAGTGGAATATTACTCAGCCTTCAAAAAGAATGAAATCTTGCCATTTGCAATGACATGTATGGAGCTAGAGTGTATTATGGTAAGTGAAATAACTGTCTGTGAAGGACAAATACCATATAATTTCACTCATATGTAAAATTTAAGAAACAAAACAGATGAACATAGGGGAAAGGGGAAAAAAAGAGGGAGGGAAACCATAAGAGACACTTAACTATCAAGAACAAACTGAAGGTTACTGGAGGGGAGGTGGTGGCGGTGTTGGCTAAATGAGTGATGGGTATTAAGGAGGGCACTTGTGTTAAGCATGGGATGTTATATGAAAGTGAGGAATCACTGAATTTTGCTCCTGAAATGAATATTACACTATATGTTAACTAACTAAAATTTAAGTTAAAAAATTGAAACACACACACACACACACACACACACACACACACACACACACACTAAAGTAAATCAGGAACCAAATGTCTCACCAAATAGGGAATATCAACAATAAGACAAAAATTTCAACAAGGAGTAAAATACCAATTCTGGAGCTGAAAAATACGATTGAAATGAAAAAAGGCTAGATTGGTTCATCAGTTCTTCAGTCAGAAGAAAGAATCAGCAAGCTTGAAGATATGACATTTGAAATTATCCAGGTTTAGGAGCAGAAGAAGAAAGGAATGGGAAAAAAATGAACAGAGCTGAAGAGGCCCATGGGACACCATCAAGCACACATATGAGAATCTGAGGGAGATGAGAGATAGGGGAAGAGAGAATAATTGAAAGAATAATGGCTGAAACCTTTCCAATTTGATGAATGATATGAATTTATATTGCCAAGAAGCTGAATAAACCCTAAGAAGAATAAATCCAAAGAGATTCACATTGAGGTACATTAGAGTCAAATTGTCAAAAGAAAAAGAACCTTGAAATCAGTAAGAGGGAAATGACTTCTTGTATATATGGGCTACTGAATATGATTAACAGCCAATTACATATCAGAAGTCATGTTGCCAGAAGTCAATGGGAAGACATTTTTAAAGGGCTGAAAGAAAAAAAAAAGTAAACCAGGAATTCTATGCCCAGCAAAGTTGCCCTTAAAAAATGCAGGACAAATTAAGATATTACCAGATAAACAAGAGCTGAAAGAGTCCAAACAGTTAATAACAAACATAATGGAAATAATTGATAGTAATACAATAATAATAGGGGAATATAACAAGAGATAAAGAAGAACACTATATAATCATAAAGGGAAAAATCCAACAAGAAGTTATAACAATTGTAAATATTTATGTACCCAACATGGGAGCATCCAAATACATAAAGCAGCTAATAACAAACATAAAGGAAGTTATTGATAGTAATACAATAATAGTAGGGGGACATTACCATCCAACTTACATCATTGGACAGATCATCCAAACAGAAATTCAAGAAGCACAGTGACTTTGAATAACACCCTGGACCAGATTGATTTAACAAACATATTCTGAACATTCCATTCTAAAACAGCAGAATACACATTATTTTCAAGTACACATAGAACATTCTCCAAAATAGATCACATATTGTGATCTGTGGATCACTTGTCCACAAAACAAGTCTCAACAAATTCAAAAAGATCAAAATCATACCATGCATGTTTTCTGAGCACAATGCTATGAAACTCGAAATCAACCACAATAAAAAATCTGGAAAGACCACAAACACATGGAGGTTAAATAACATGCTACTAAACAATGAATGGGTCAACCACGAAATCAAAGAAGAAATAAAAAATTACATGGAAACAAATGAAAATGAAAACACAATGGTTCAAAACATTTGGGATACAAGAAAAGTGGTTCTAGGGGGGAAATCTCTAGCAATATAGGCCTACCTCAAGAAGCAAGAAAAATCTCAAACAACCTAACCTTACACACAAGGGAGCTGGAAAAAGAACAAAACCCAAACCCAGCAGAAGGAAGGAAATAATAAATATTAGAATAGAAATAAATGACATAGAAACTAAAAAACACAATAGAACAGATCAATGAAACCAGGAGCTGGTTCTTTGAGAAGATCAACAAAATTGGTATACCTGTAACCAGATTCAGAGACAGACAGAGAGGGAGAACGAACTCAAATAAACAAAATCATTAATGAAAAAGGAGAACAGTTAACAGCATAGAAATAGGAACAATTTCAACAGAGTATTACGAAAAACTGTATGCCAACAAATTGGACAACTTAGAAGCAATGGATATTCTTAGAAATACATAAGTGACCAAAACTAAAGCAGGAAAAAATAGAAAATTTGAACAGACTGATTGAAAAGGAGGTTGAATCAGTAATCAAAATATTTCCAACAAACAAAAGTCCAGGAGATTCACAGGTGAACTCAACCAAACATTTAAAGAAGAGTACTATATGTTGGCTAGTTGAACATAGTAAGAAAGAAAGAAAGAAAGAAAGAAAGAAAGAAAGAAAGAAAGAAAGAAAGAAAGAAAGAAAAGTTAATACCTATTCTTCTCAACTTTTCCAAAAAATAGAAAAGGAAGGAAAACTTCAGTTCATTCTATTAGGCCAGTATTACCCTGATATCAAAAGAGGGTAGACACCACAAAAAGAGAACTACAGGCCAATATCTCTGATGAACATAGATGCAAAAATCCTCAACAAAATACTAGCAAACAGAATCCAACAATACATTTTAAAAAATCATTTACCATGATCATATGTGATTTATTCCCTGGATGCAAGAGTGGTTCAATATGTGCAAATCAATCAACATGATGCATCACATCAATGAGAAAAAGGATAAAAAAAAAAGCCATATGATCATTTTGATAGATGCAGAAAAAGCATCTGACAAAGTACAACATCCATGATAAAAATCCTCTGGAAAGTAGGTCTAGAGGGAACATACCTCAACATATAAAGGTCTTACATGAAAAACCCCCAGCCAACATCATACTCCATGGTGAAAAACTGAGAGCTTTTCTCCTAAAGTTAAGAACAAGACGGGCACCTGGGTGGCTCAGTTGGTTAAGCAACTGCCTTCGGCTCAGGTCATGATCCTGGAGTCCCTGGATCGAGTCCCGCATCGGGCTCCCTGCTCGGCAGGGAGTCTGCTTCTCCCTCTGACCCTTCCCCCTCTCATGTACTCGCTCTCTCTCGTTCTCTCTCTCTCAAATAAAAATAAATAATAAATAAAATCTTTAAAAAAAAAAGTTATAAAAAAGAACAAGACAAGGATGTCCACTCTCACCACTTCTATTCAACATAGTACTGGAACTCCTAGCCAGAGCAGTTAGACAACATAAAGAAATAAAGGTAATCAAATTGGTAAGGAAGAAGTAAAATTTTCACTATTTGCAGATGACATGATAATATATATAGAAAACCCAAAAGTCTCCACCAAAATATGACTAGAACTGATAAATGGATTTAGTAAAGTCACAATATACAAAATCAATGTACAGAAATCTGTTGCATTCCTATACACAAATAATGAAGCAGCAGAAAATGAAATTAAGAAAACAATTCCATTTACAATTGCACCAAAAACAAAATTTCTAGGAATAAACTTAACCAAAGAGGTGAAAGACCTGTACTCTGAAAACTATAAAACACTGATGAAAGAAATTGAAGATGACACAAAGAAATGGAAAGACATGCCATGCTCATTGGTTGAAAGAACAAATATTGTTAAACATCTATACTACCCAAAGCAATCTACAGATTTAATGCAATCCTTATCAAAATACCAACAGCATTTTTTACAGAACTAGAACAAACAATCTTAAAATTTGTATGGAACCACAAAAGACGGGAAATGGCCAAAGCAACCTTGAAAAAAAAAAAAAAAAACAAAAAAAACAAAGCTGGAGGTACTGCAATTCCAGATTTCAAGTTATACTACAGTGGTAGTAATTAAAACAGTATGGTATTGGCATAACAATAGACGGATCAAGGGAACAGAATAGAAAACCCAGAAATAAACCTACAATTATATCATCAATTAATCTTTGAAAAAGGAAGAATGAATATATAGTGGTAAAAAGTCTCTACAACAAATGGTGTTGGAAAAACTGGAGAGCTACATGCAAAAGAAAAAAAAGTACAATACTTTAATTAAGGAGGGCACTTGTTGTGATGAGCACGGGGTGTTATATGTAAGTGATGAACCACTAAATTCTACTCTTGAAACCAATATTACACTATATGTTAACTAACTAGAATTTATTTATTTTTTAAAAGATTTTATTTATTTATTTTAGAGAGAGAGCGCGAGTGTGTGAGTGGGGGGAGGGTCAGAAGGCAAGAGAATCTTAAGCAGACTCCATGCTGAGTGCGAGCCCCATATGTGGCTCGATCTCCCATTCGCGAGATCATGACCTGAGCCAAAGCCAGGAGTCGGACGCTTAACCGACTGAGTCACCCAAGCGCCACAACTAACTAGAATTTAAATAAAAACTTAAAAAAAATAAAAGTAGACCATTTTCTTTCACCATACAGAAAAACAAACTAGAAATGGATTAAAGACCTAAATGTGAGACTTGAAACCATAAAAATCCTAGAAGTGAGCACAGGCAGTAATGTCTCTGACATTGGCTGTAGCATCATTTGTCTAGATATGTCTCCTGAGGCAAGGGAAATAAAAGCAAAAATAAACTATTGAGACTAATCAAAATAAAAAGTTTCAGCACAGTGAAGGAAACTGTCAAAACTAAAAGGCATCCTACCAAATGGGAGAAGATATTTACAAACAACATATCCAATGAAGGGTTAGTATCCTAAATATGTAAAGAACATGTGTGTGTGTGTGTGTATGTGTGTGTACAATGGAATATTATTCAGTCATAAAAACAAAGAAATCTTGCCATTTGCAATCACTTGGATCAAGCCAGAAAGTATTATGCTAAGTGAAATAAGTCAGTCAGAGAAAGACAAGTACCATATGATTTCACTCATATGTGGAATTTAAGAAACAGAACAAACAAACAATGGGAAAAAAAATAAGAGAGAGAGAGAGAGAGAAATCAAGAAACGGGCAGTTAATTATAGAGCAATCTGATGGCTACCAGAGGGGAAGGGGTGGGGGAATGGCTTATATAGGTGATGGGGATTAAGGAGGGCACTTGTCATGATGAGCACAGTGTGTTGTATGAAAGTGTTGAATCTCTCTATTGTATACCTGAGACTAATAGTATACTGTATGTTAACTAACTAGAATTTGAATAAAAACTTAAAAAATAAGAATACACTTATCATGATGAAAAAAAAAGCTGAGGGAGTCCAACACTAGTAGATCTGCTTTAGAAGAAATGATGAAGGGAGTCTTCCAAGACTGAAATGAGAGAACACTAAGCAGTAACTGAAAAGCATACAAAGCAATGATGACCAATGGTAACATAACTACATAGGTAAACATAAAAGCCAGTAGCATTACATATTTGAGATGCAACATTTCAATTTTCCCCGTATTATTTAAAAGATGAATCCAAAAATCAATAATTATAAGAGTATGTTAATGGGCACAAAACGTATAAAAATTTATTTTTTAAAATAACAATAGTGGAATTGAGCTGTAAAGAAGCAGAAATTTTGTATACTGTTGAAACTCAATTGGTATTAATTCAAACTTTAATGTTATAATGATGATAATGTAATCCCCAAGGTAACCTCTAAGGAAAACACTAAAACATAAGCAGAAAAAGAAATGAGAAGGGAATCAAAATGGTACACTAGACAAAATCTATTAATTACAGAAGGCAGTAATGGAAGCATCAAGGAACAACAACAACAAAAAAGAAACCACGACGTATTGAAAGCAAATAGTAAAATGATAAAAGTAAGTCAATACTTACGAGTAATTAATAGTACATGGATTAGACTTTCCAATTAAAGACAAAGATTGGAAGAACTGATAAAACATGATCCAAATACATGTGGTTTATAAGAATCACTTTAGATCCAAAGATGCAAATAAGTTGAAAGTGAAAGGATATAAATAGATATTCCATGCAAATAATAACTAAAAGAGAGTTTCAGCGGTTATACTAATACCAAAGTAGTCTTTAAGTAAAAAAAAAAAAAAAATTGTTATAGGAGACTAAGATCATTGTATACTGATAAAAGGGCCAATCCATAAAAAAGATACAATAATTATAAACATGTACACACCTAACCACAGAACGCCAAAATATAAGAATTAAAAACGGACAGGACTGATGGAAGAAATAGACAATTCTACAACTATAGCTTAGGATTTCAAACATCCAGTCTTAATAATGGATAGAACAAGTAGACAAAAGGTCAGTGATAGAGAACTTTAACAACAGTATAAACCAACCAGATCTAATGGACATATATGAACACTCAGTTACAACCCTGAGATCATGACCTGAGCTGAAATCAGGAGTCAGGCACTTAACCGACTGAGCCACCCAGGCGCCCTGGTCTCTAACTTCTTATCCATAGGTCTCAAGGATAAAAATAAAAATGATCTTTTGGTTATCACATACTGCTTTCTCTTCAGCATAGTTAAGAGTTTGCACTTTCTGTCTGGAGGCTGTCAGTATCCCTGTAGACTGTCAATGCCCCCCGTTTTCCACCCAGACTTCTAGAAAACTCTGTTGGCTGAATTTTGGCCACAGCCCCTCCCTCCCACCTTCCAGTTACCCGATATTCAGGCTGCAGTTCAGGCTTCTGTCACGAGGTGGCAACAATGTACCTTCGTCATCACACTTCTCTACAAAGTTTATTCAAGGAGCAAAAACCCACAATACCCTCCCTTAAAACCTAGCCTTTGAAACTATGTACAGAATGATTCTAGTTCTATCTGAAAAACCGATAGGTGTAAAAGAAGATCGTAAAACCATATATTCTGGAGTCTGTCGACGATAAAACACCAAGTGGCAGTGGCACGCCTTAGCAGTCAGCAATAACAATTGTCATTGTCAATTATTTTTCAATAGCAAAATATATATGTATTTAGGAATATAAAGAAGGTATGTTAGGAAACTTCACTCAGACATGAAGTATAGCCCTGATGAGAAAGTGGTATGTATGAGCATGACAATATTTGAAGTGAAACAGTTTAAGACATAGAAACCTACACACACCCAGAGATTCACTGATAAATTTCTACCATAGAAACAGACTAAGATAAATAATCACACATAAATATCTGTTTTCGGATAAATTTGTTAAATTTGCTTCTTCATAAAATTTACTTTCTTTTTTAAATTTTATTTTATTATGTTATGTTAGTCACCATATGATACGTCATTAGTTTTTTTTTTTAAAGATAGTTTTCTATGGCCTCTTTTTTTTATTATGTTATGTTAATCACCATACATTACATCATTAGTTTTTGATGTAGTGTTCCATGATTCATTGTTTGTGCATAACACCCACTGCTCCATGCAGTACGTGCCCTCCTTAATACCCATCACCCAGCTAACCCATCCCCCCACCCGCTTCCCCTCTAAAACCCTCAGTTTGTTTCGCAGAGTCCATCGTCTCTAATGGTTCGTCTCCCCCTCTGATTTCCCCCCTTCCTTTTTCCCTTCCTTCTCCTAATGTCCTCCATGCTATTCCTTATGTTCCACAAATAAGTGAAACCATATGATAATTGACTTTCTCTGCTTGACTTATTTCACTTAGCATAATCTCCTCCAGTCCCATCCATGTTGATGTAAAAGTTGGGTATTCATCTTTTCTGATGGCTGAGTAATATTCCATTGTATATATGGACCACATCTTCTTTATCCATTCATCTGTTGAAGGGCATCTTGGCTCTTTCCACAGTTTGGGTATTTCGGACATTGCTGCTATGAACACTGGGGTGCATATGGCCCTTCTTTTCACTACATCTGTGTCTTTGGGGTAAATACCCAGGAGTGCAATTGCTGGGTCATAGGGTAGCTCTATTTTTAATTTTTTGAGGCACCTCCACAGTTTTCCAAAGTGGCTGTACCAACTTGCATTCCCACCAACAGTGTAAGAGGGTTCTCCTTTCTCCACAACCTCTCCAACATTTGTTGTTTCTTGCCTTGCCAATTTTTGCCATTCTGTTTTATTTCTAAAGCAATAACTTCATGAGTACATCTCTTTAAAGCATTTTATCTTTTGTTTTGAATTTTTATTATTGAATATTATTATTTCCTAATTACAGCATTTAAAGCAATATAGAAAAGTATATTTATAAAATAAAATTATCCTGTAACCCCCACCTGCCTGATCTCCACTCCTGAACTAAAGTTGTCCGTTGTCTATAGATCGGTATGTGTTTCTCCAGTGTCTTTCCTTGTCTCTGTACATGTTAATGTAATTTGTATTTACATATACATGAATATGTATTCACATATTGTATTTACATATACATGAATATGTATTCGTGCATATTTTCTCAGTATTTTAATTTGCATTTTATTAGCTAATGTATTTTGGAATACTTGAAGTTATTTACTAGGTATGAATATTGATTATTCTTCACATGAATAATCTGTTAATATCATCTGGTTGCCTCTCTCTCTTTAATAGTAAGCACGTTTTATAAACTATGGATATTAGCTCTACATTGTTTACAGATATTTTCTCTTCTATTCTCAGCCAACTGTTACTTATTTTACTAAACAGAGGTGTTTTAATTTTTTTGTTGTTGTTGATTTTAAAGCGATACAGATCATTGTAATAGAAATTGAGCAATACCCTTGCCATTATCAATTGTCCAGGGAGATTAGAGCATTCAGAGCCCTGACAGCTTCAGAATACAATGGGAAAGCTTTAGAGCAATTCCAAATTTAACTCGTGCACTGGCATTTATGGGGCTGTTTCCCTGATTTACTTTAAAAAATTTTTAAAAATTCCAGTTATTTAACATACAGTGTGATATTAGTTACAGGTGTACAATATAGTGATTCAACACTTCCATACAACACCCAGTGCTCATCTGGACAAATGCACTTTTTAATCCCCATCACCTACTTAACCCATCCCCCTCTCCTCTCCTCTGGCAACCAACGGATTGTTCTCTATAATTAAGAGTCTGTTTCTTGGTTTGTCTCTCATTTTTTCCCTTTGCTTGTTTGTTTTGTTTCCTAAATTCCACATATGAGTGAAATCATATGGTATTTGTCTTTCTCTGACTGACTTATTTCACTTAACATAATACTCTCTAGCTCCATCCATGTCGTTGGAAATGGCAAGATTTCATTCTTTTTTATGAATGAACAATATTCCATTGTATAGATACCACATCTTCTTTATCCATTCATCAGTCTATGGACACTGATGAGCTGTTTCCATAATTTGGCTATTGTAGATAGTGCTGCTATAAACATCAGATGCATGTATCCCTTTGAATTAGTATTTTTGCTTTATTTGGGTAAATACCTAGTAGTGCAATTGCTGGATTAGCGTACTTACTTAACCATCTCCTTACTCCTGTAATTGGATCTGAATAATGGGAATAATCATAGGCAGTGTGAATAGCAGTTAAGATTAAGGCAGATAAAATGTAAAATACGTCTTGCTTAAAGAAGCCCTGTGACTTTTTTCTCTCTCTCCTAGTTTTATTTCAGGAAAGAACATCACCTCTGTCTGTGCCTGAACCCCACAGTTTCTCAGGAACCAGACAATCCCTTGGCCCTAGATATGTTTCCAAATGGCAAGATTCCATCTCCACTGTCATCTTCATCACCAATGTGGTATTTAAATTTAATAGTCCTCAAGCCAGAATGCTCATTGTCTAAAACTGTGGCTCCTTTTTTTTTTTTAAATTTAAATTCAGGTAGCCAACATATAGTATATACTTAGTTTCTGATGTAGTGCTCAACAATTTATCAGTTGTATATAACACCCAGTGCTCATCACATCATGTGCCCTCCTTAATGCCCATCACCCATTTACCCCATTCCCCTACCCACCTCCTCTCCAGCAACCCTCAATTTGTTTCTTATAGTTGAGTCTCTCATGGTTTTTCTCCTTCTCCGATGACTTCCCATTCATAAAACTGTGGCTCTTGAATGTTCTCTGGAGTAGGCTGTAGGTTGAGACCCATTCTAGTCACCCATAGATGTTTGACCCTGGAGAGTATGAGCCTTTCAGAGTTTGAGTTTCATCATCTATAAAATAGAAATGATGTTACCTTCTTCATGGATATATTGTGAAGAGAATAGGTTAAAATTTAGAAAGCCTAAGCTCTATACACTAGGACTTAATTCTTGTCCTTTCCTCACCCGGCCTCCTTCTTCTCATGAAAGAGATGACTTTGACCCCAAACAAAAAGCACAGAAGTAATAGATAGCAACTAGAATGTAGCACCAGGAAGTCAAACACACACACTTTTATACCACATATTAGTTTGGTGCCATTTCTGTGTTTTAGGATGTATTCCCTGATTGAGTTGAGATAATGGAGGAAAATTATTATGCCCCCCTTTTTATATTCCATGTGCAATCCTTTCCTTGTTTCTTTTTTTTTAAAAAATCTTTTAGGCACGTTAAGAGGGTGGATCTCATGTTAAGTGTCTTTCCTGGTCTGTATACTTTGTAGGTTGAATGTGAGAAAAGCAGAATTTCATTGAACACTAGATAGAAGAGACATTCAGGGGGAACAACAATAAAGGGTCGGCTGGACAGAAGATTGGAGTCAGAATACCTGAGCCCCCAAAGCCCCAAGTGTACCCATCACTGGCCACAGGACTTTGGATGAGTTGCTTCTCCTGTGCTGGCCTCAGCCTTCACACAGAGTCATACTCAATACAACCCTATAATCAGGGTGTAGGCTTTGAGGCTAATAAACTGGAATTTGAACCTAGGCATCATTAGGCATATTTTGCAAGACCTCCTTTTGTTTGAAGCTCTCATATCAGCATTTCTAAAATGGTGATCAATATGGTACTTACTCCCATATACCTGTAGTGAAGATTAAATGAGATAATACTTGGAAAAGACTCAGTATGGTACCTGATACTTTGTAAATGATCAGTAAAGACTCACTTATTTTAACAATATTGTTATTATTAGACTTCCCAATCATCAAAAGGAAGCATAATATGGGTGGATTTACTGTATTGTGAATATATGTGCAATGCATGTGATGGTGTTTTCTGTCAGATTTATTGTTAAAAAATAGGGCTAGATGAACTGCAAAGTTTTCTCTGTAAAATTAGATTTTTTTCCTCATACTATGTGATTTTATGGTACAAAAGAAAAATACTAAACTATATATATGTATGTATATATATACACACAAAACAACATATATATGATAATAGTCACATAAAGTATGTATGTAATGTATATATAGTACAGTTGCATATAAGCATACATAATAACAGAAGGGCTTACAGCAAAACATCTACAGTTATTTTTTTTAATGATTATAGATTGTTGATTTATGTTTTCATCTCAGGACCTTAGTCTGCCTTAAACATTTATAAAGATGAGTGTGGATTACATTTGTGATCATAAATACAAACCCTAAAAGCTTTCATTATGATTTATTAGATATTCCAAACATAAAAATGAACTGCACTCCCCATAGTCAGGTTAACAAATGAACTTTACCAGTATATTTCCATAGGTTTACCTAGGTGTTATTGGGTAACTTGAAGTTTCCTCCACACATTTTGCTTTGAGATTCGTCTACATTCTAATTGCTGTAGCTCTAGTTCAATCACTTTCACTGGTATATTGTAATACACTGTAAAATTGTACCCTGATCTACTTATCCAGAAAATCTGTTTATAGACATTTGGATTGTTTTCAAATTTGTGCTCTTGGAAGAGTGGGGCAAAGGCCTTTCTTCTGCAGGTCTCCTTGGGCACATCTGCCAAGGGTTCTGCATATATATATATTTATGGGTCCATTTGAAGTATCATTAAATAGGTACAATCTGCTAGATATAACCAAATTGTTCTGGATAGTTGATGTACTAGGTCACAATGCAACCAGTTGTATATGGGAGTTCCTGTTGTTCTACATAGCCCAGCTAAAGAGGAGGTAGAGTACCTGGTTCCAAACAAAGGCCTTTGAATCAAGCTCTTTCTGTTAGTGTTGCATGACCCTGGGACATGTAAGTAATCTATCTGAGCCTCACTGTTATAATCTGTGAAAGGAAATCCTGATACCAAGCAGAGTACCTGAAACATACAGACTGGCAGCAAATGTTTGCTTTCTTCCCATTCCATCTTTTCTCTTCTCTAAGAGAGATTTTATTTTAACCTCAATATTACTACTTTGTCTTAGCGTTTGAGAATGTTAAAAGGAAAACAAACACACTAATGTACATTATAAGAGATTCAGGGGCATTTTTGTGATATGGAATATTACAGAATGAGTTGTCTGATGGAGTTGGGATGAGGAGAAAGTGCCTACTCTTTACTATTGAATTGTGGGCTATTTGGGCCCAGAGGTTTACATATATATCTTCTGATATATTCGGATTATTGTGTTCAGGTCCTCCATTTCCTTGTTGATCTTAGGCCTAGCTTTTCTATTTATTATGGAAAATGCAGTATTGAAGTCTCCAACTATCACTGTATAATTATCTATTTCTCTCCCCATTCTTGCCAATTTTTATTTCATGTATGTTTTAGTTTCCTCCTGCTGCTGTAAAAAATCACCACAATTTTAGTGGCTTACATAACACATGTTTACCATCTTATGGTTTTGGAGGTCAGATGACTGAAATCAATTTCAGTGGGCTAAAATCAAGGTGATGGTAGGGCTTTTCTCCTTTTGAGGACTGTAGGAAAGAATCTGTTTCTTGCCTTTTCCAGCTTCTAGGGGCTGTCCGCATTCCTTGGTTTTTGGGCACATCATTCTAACCTTTGCTTCTGTTGTCACATTTCCTTTTCTGACTTTCCTCCTTTCTTTCATAAGAACCCTTGTGATTACATTGGACACATCTGGATAATCCAGGATAATCTTCCCATCTCAGAATCCTTAACTAATCATATCTAAAATGTCCATTTTGCCACATCAGGTAACACATTCACAGGTTTTGGATTTTAGGATGAGGGCATCTTTGGGGAGCCATTATTCTACCTACGACAATGTATTGTAGGACTCTGCTGTTGGGTGCACATATGTTTATCATTTTTATATCTTATATTGACCCTCTTATTATAAAATGTCCCATTTTATCTCTAGTAACTTCAACTTTCTTATGGTTGCCATTTGCATGGTATATCTTTATCTACCCACTTACATACATTCATTTTTTTTTAATTTGAATTGTGTTTCCTATAAGCACCATATTGTTGGATTGTGTTTTTTATCCACTCTGACAATCTTGTCCTTTTGATTGGATTGCTTAAACCATTCACAATTAATGTTATTATTAATATGGTAGGATTTATGTCTGCCAATTTACTTTTTGATTTATGTTTCATGTCTTTTTGTTTTTCTTTTCCTCCTTTATTGTTTTATTTTGCATTAAGTGAATATTTTCAGTATTCTAGTACTTTCAATGTTTAAATATTTCACTAGCTGAGTATTTCAATTCCTCCAATGATTTTGTCATTATGTTTTTTAGTTGCTTACATAGTGGTTAATTTAGGGCCTATAATAGACATCAACTTATCAGAATCTACTTTGGATTTATACTCATTTCAGTGAGATATAGAAACATTACTCCTGGATTGCTATATTCCCTCCTCTACTTTTTGTGTTATTATTGTTATGCATATTGCCTATATATATAATAAACCTGACAATATAGTTATCATAATTGTATAACTTTATGTCTTTAAAGAAGCTGAGAGAAGAAAGAAAAATATATATTTATGAGTTTGTTGTGTTAGCCTTTTTAATTGCCATTTCTGATTCTCCTCATTTCTTCCTATGGATTGAATTACCATTTTTTGTTATTTCTTACTCTAAAACAGTTTTGCTCCTACCTTCCTCCTTTGTACTGTTATTGTCAAATGTATAATTTCTCCTCTACTGACCTCCTTTGTCATCTAAGGAGTTCATGGAGCTTCATGAGATCTCATTTGGGAAAGCACTTTGGGTTCTTGGGAAAAAAAGGAGTGACTTCCAAGTAATTACTTTCTAACTTACACTGCAGATATCATCAAGTTCCGTATTGGATGAAACAAATAATACAGTAAGTATTTTTTTTTTTAATTTATTTATCTGACAGAGAGAGACACAGCAAGAGAGGGAACACAAGCAGGGGGGTGGGAGAGGGAGAAGCAGGGTTCCCGCCGAGCAGGGAGCCCGATGCGGGGCTCGATCCCAGGACCCTGGGACCATGACCTGAGCTGAAGGCAGCCGCTTAACTGACTGAGCCACCCAGGTGCCCCTACAGTAAGTATTTGTTACATTTAGTTGAATAACAATTTGTATCTGACTGGAGAATTCCTGCCCTCAAGGAACCATGGGAACTTACTTTTACTGTGTCAGCCACTTTGCATTTGTTACCACATGCATTTCTCACAATGCTTCTGTGTGGCAGAGGTTATTAGCCACAATCTATAAAAGAAGAAACTAAGACCTAAAACAAACCAGAAAAATTTTCATGAGGCTTCATGATTAAATGTATTCCTTCCAATTGTTTTATGTGCTTTCCTGTTTATTTATTTATTTATTTATTTATTTATTTATTTATTTATTTTATTATGTTATGTTAATCACCATACATCACATCATTAGTTTTTGATGTAGTGTTCCATGATTCATTGTTTGCATATAACACCCAGTGCTCCATGCAGAACGTGCCCTCTTTAATACCCAGCACCAGGCTAACCCATCCCCCCACCCCCCTCCCCTCTAGAACCCTCGGTTTGTTTTTCAGAGTCCATAGTCTCCCATGGTTCGTCTCCCCCTCTGATTCCCGCCCCCTTCATTTTTCCTTCCTGCTATCTTCTTCTTCTTTTTTTTTTTTTAACATGTATTATTTGTTTCAGAGGTACAGGTCTGTGATTCAATAGTCTTACCACAATTCAAAGCGCTCACCATAGCACATACCCTCCCCAATGTCCATCCCCCAGCCACCCATCCCTCCCCCACCCCCACCACTCCAGCAACCCTCAGTTTGTTTCCTGAGATTAAGAATTCCTCATATCAGTGAGGTCATAATATATACAATGGAATATTATGCAGCCATCAAAAGGAGTGAAATCTTGCCTTTTGCAACGATGTTAATGGAACTGGAGGGTATTATGCTGAGCGAAATAAGTCAATCAGAGAAAGACATGTATCCTGTTTTATTTTTACTTTATTTTAATTCGTGTCTTTTAGGATAGGTCAGAGATACATCTGAACTGGATGTCTCTAACTGCTTTTGAGCTATTGGGTTATAAGTTATAGCAGAAGAACAAAAAGGATAACAGGTCTGCTGGGAAGGACAATGGAAGGAAAGTTAGGGGGTGTTTGTCCCAGTGCCTGACCCATCACTGATTTGGAGGACCTGAATAAGTTTCTTCCCCTCTTATGGCACCATTTCTAAATCACAGTTATAGCACTGAAGACTGCAAACAAAGGCCGATCCTTATTCCATTCCCAGGAGATATTTGGCAATGTCTGGAGACATTTCTGGTTGTCACAAATGGGGATGGAAGTTGTGCTATGAGCATTTAGTGGGTAGAGGCCAGGGACACTTGTTAACTTTCTACAATGCATGGGACAGCCCCTACAACAAAGAATTATATAATTCAGAGTGTAAATAGTGCAGAGGTTGAGAAACCCTATTCAAGGCACCTGCACTGTCATTAAGAGCTGCCAGAGGTCACACATTATATATCCTGGTACCTACACCTGACAGTGGCACCAGTGGAGGAGCTCAGGCTCATATGTCCATTGCTCATTTTTTTGTTATTAAGGTATTCATGGATTTTCATATTAGATTTTTGTTTCGTGATTTTGTAGCGGGATAGAGAAGGCAAGCAGAGTTTAATTGAGCCCATTCAACTTACAAATAAACCATATTCTTTTTAATAGAACTTGATTCTAAAAAGGTTTAAGAGAGTATTGTTAAAGCAGGGAGTTTATAGAAAGAAACTAAGTATTCAGAATAGGAAATTTCTTAAATTAATTAAGGCACACCTAAATGAATAATGGAATTTTAGGCAACCATTAAAGTGAATTATGTAAGCAATAAGAAATGATTGTCTTTTTATTATTGAATTGTAAGAATTATTTATATATTCCAGATACTATTCCTTATATATAAGATTTGCAATATTTTCTCCCAGTCTGGAGGCTGTACTTTTACTTAAAAAAAAAAACTTTAAGGGCACCTATGGGTGGCTAAGTCAGTTAAGTGACTGACTCTTGATTTTCGCTCAGGTCATGATCTCTGGGTCGTAGGATGAGCCCCACATAGGGCTCTGCACTCAGGGGGGGTCTGCTTGAGGATTCTCTCTCCCTCTTCCTCTGTCCCTCCCCCCAGTCATGTTGTCTCTCTCTCTCTCTCTTTCAAATAAGTAAATAAATCTTTTAAAAAACTTTGCTGAGTAATAACTGACAAATATCATTATATGTATTTGAAGTATACAACATGATGATTTGATATACATGTACATTGTAGAATGATTACCAAGATCAAGATAATTAGCATATCCATCACATCACATAGTTAATACAGGTAACTTTCTTGTGGTGAGAATGCTTAAGAACTTTCAAGTATACAATATCACATTATTAACTATAGTCATCATGCTGTACTTCTTATTATTATTATTGATACTTTGTGCCCTTTGTCCTACATCTTCCTCTTTCCCTCTCCCCCTAGCCCCTGTCAAGTACCATTCTAGTCTGTTTCTATGAAATTGGCCTTTTTTTCAGATTGCCCATATATGTGATACCTTATAGTATTTGCCTTTCTCTATCTGAATGATTTCACTTAGCCTAACGCCCTCTAGATTCATCCATGTTATTGCAAATGCAAGATTTCCTTCTCTTTTATAGCTGGGTAATATTCAATATATATATCACATCACATTTTCTCTATCCATTCATCCACTGAAGGGCATTTAAGTTATTTCCGTATCTTGGCTATTGTGAATAATGTTGCAACGAACATAATGTCCAGATATCTCTTTGAAATACTTACTTCAGTTTCTTCAGATATATACCCAGGTGTGGGATTCCTGGATCATAGGGTAGTTTTTATGTGTGGTGTAAGATAGGGGCCCAGTTTCATTCTTTTGCATGTGGATATCCAGTTTTGCCAGCATCATTTATTGAAGAGACTGCATTTTCCCCATTCTGTGTTCTTGGCATCTGGGTCAAAAATTAGTTGACAGTATATGCATGGCTTTATTTCTGAGCTCTACTCTGTTCCACTAGTCTACATGCTTGTTTTCATGGCAGTGCCATACTGTTTGGATTATTATAGCTTTGTGATACAGCTTAAAATTAGCTAGTGTGGTGTCTCCAGCTTTGTGCCTCTTTCTCAGGATTGTTTTGGTTATTCAGGGTCTTTTGTGGTTCCAAATAAAATTTAGGATAGTATTTTTCTATTTATATGAAAAATGACATTGGAATTTTGATTGGGATTGCACTGAATCTGTAGATTGCTTTGGGTACCATGGACTCTTTTGTAATACTCATTGTTCCAATCCATGAATATGAGATATCTTTCCATTTATTTGTATCTTCTTCAATCTCTTTTATAAATCTCTTATACTTTCCAGTGTACAGGTCTTTCACCTCCTTGGCTAAATTTTTTCCTAAGTATTTTATTTTTCAATATTATCATAAATGGGATTTCTTTCTTAATTTCTTTATCAGATAGTTCCATGTTAGTGTATAGAAATGCAACTGATTTCTGTATGTGGATTCTGTATCCTGCAACTTTACTGAATTTATTTATTTAGTTCAACGAGTTTTGTGGTGGTGTCTAGGGTTGTCCCATCTGCAAACAGAGATGACTTAACTTCTTCCTTACTGATATAGATGCATTTTATTTATTTATGTTTTCTAATTGCTATGGCTAAGTCTTCCAGTACTATGTTGAATAGAAATGGTGAGAGGGGGAATCCTCGTCTTGTGCCTGATCTTGGGAGAAAAGCTTTTAACTTTCACCACTGAGTATGATGTTAACTGTGGGCTTGTCCTATAAGGCCTTTATCATGTTGAGGAAGATTCTTTCTATACCCAATATCATTATTTAATGACCTTCTTTGTCTCTTGTGACAGTTTTTGACTTAAAGAATATTTTATCTGATATAAGTTAGCTACACCTGTTCTCTTTTGGTTTCCATTTGCATGGAATATCTATTTCCATCTCTTCACTTTTAGCCTGTAAGTGTCCTTAAAATTGAAGCAAATCTTTTGTAGGCAGCATATACTTGGGTTTTGCTTTTTTATCCATTTGTCGAATCTATATCTTTTATTAAAGAATTTAAACCATTTCTTTTCAGAGTAATTATTGTTAGGTAAGGATTTATATCACCATTTTGTTAATTGCTTTCTGGTTGTTTTGTAGTTCCTTTCTTCTTCTCTTGCTGAATTTCTTTGTGAGATGATAATTATTTTGTAGTAGTATGTTTTGATTCTTTTCTCTTTATCATTTGTGTGTCCATTATAGATTATTGTTCTATGGTTAGCATGAGGCTTTCATAATACATTTTGTGTTATAACCATTTAAGTTGATAAAAACTTAAATTCAGTTGTGTAAGAAAGTTCTATTGATTTATCTGCTGCCTTCTCCACAATTTATTTTGATATACCAACTTACATCTTTTTATATAGTGTGTCCATTAACATAATATTGTAGCTTTAGTTATTTTTTTAACACTTTTGTCTCTTAATCTATATGCTGGAGTTCAAAGTGATTTGCAGACCATCACTGCAGTATTAGAGTATTTTGAATTTGATTACGTATTTACCTTTACCAGGGAATTTTATACTTTCATATGTTTTTGATGTTATTAATTAGCATCCTTTTATTGCATCTTGAAGAACTACCTTTAGCATTTTGTAGGGCAGGTCTGGAGGTGATAAATTCCCTCAACTTTTGTCTGTCTGGGAAAGTCTTTGTATCTCCTTCATTTCTGAATGACAATTTTGCTGAGTAATATATACTCTTAGTTGATAGGTTTTTAGGTTTTTTTGAACACTTTGAATATATTATCCCACTCTTTTCTGGCCTGCAAGGTTTCTGCTGAGAAATCTGCTGAAAGCCTCATCAGGAATCCCTTATATGTGATGAGTCTTTTTTTTCTTGCTGTTTTCATAATTCTCTTTATTTTTGATTTTTGAGAGCTTGATTATAATGGATCTCAGTGAAGAACTCTTTGAGTTGAGTCTGTTTGGGGATCTTTGAGCTTCATGCACCTGGATGGTCATATCACTCCACAGATTTGGAAAGTTTTCAATCTTTAAATAAAGTTTCCTTTCTCCCCCTCTTGTCCTTCTAGAACTGCCAATATTCTGCAGATTTCTTTTTCTTTTCTTTTCTTTCTTTCTTTCTTTCTTTCTTTCTTTCTTTCTTTCTTTCTTTCTTTCTTCTTTCTTTCTTCCTTCCTTTCTTCCTTCCTTCCTTTCTTTCTTCTTTCTTCTTTCTTTCTTCTTTCTTTTTCTTTCCTTCCTTCCTTCCTTTCTTCCTTCCTTCCTTCCTCTCCTTCCTTCTTCTTCTTTCTTTTTTCTTTTTTTCCTCTTATTCGTACTTCATAATCCATGTAAACTTCCTTCACTTTTTTTCCATTCTAATTTATTTATTCTCTGACTGGATAATATCAAGAGATCTGCCTTCAACCTCACAGGTTTTTCTTTTGTATGATTGAGCCTGCTGTTGAAACTCTCTATTGCATTTTTCATTTCATTCATTGTATTCTTCTGTCCCCCCAATTTTTTTGGTGTTCTTTTATGATTTCTAACTTTTTGTTGAACTTCTTGTTTTGTTTATGTATTATTTTCCTGAGTTCATTGAGTTGTCTATCTGAATCTTGCTGTGCTCTCTGAAAATAATTATTTTGAATTCTCTTTCAGATAACTACATATCTGCATTTATCTGGGGTCAGTTATTATAAATTACTACGCTTCTTTGGAGGCTTCATGTTTCCTTGCTTTTTTAAATTTCTAATGGTTTTGCATTGGTGTCTGCACATCTCAGGACACAGACATCTCTTCCAGTCTTTCTGGACTGGCTTCAGTGGAGAAAGACTCACCTGGAAATGGTATGAGGGCACTCGCTGGGTGCTATGCAGCTTATTTGGTGCCGGGAAAGGTACAATGGTGTGTCTCCATGCAGCTCTATCAGCAGAGGTTGATGGCAGCCAGACTGCAGGGGTTTTCTGTGGGCAAGACTGCAGATGTCCTGTGGGTGGCAGTGCAAGGTAGAGCTGTGGGATCCTCAAAGGCAAAGGCTGTTGCGGTTTTCCTGTTTTCCATTTTCTTTGCCCTTAGGAGAAAGTTCTAGCCAAAGGGATCCCTCTCAGTGCCTGGTCTGGCATGCTGGCCTTCAGAGGAGTAGCAGAGCTGGGGTCCTGGATGTGGACCTGCCTGTGGAACTACCACTGTGCCTTGGTCCTAAGGTACAAGTGCACTTGCACCTACTGTAGTACTTGAGTCAAAAGTATGGGAGTGTGCTGCTCTTCTGTGGAACTGGGACCTGGGTCTCAGGGGCTTACCACAGTGACTCTAACTGGAGAAAAGTTTGCAGCAGCAGCATGGGCCCTGGGTTGACAAGGTGCAGTGGTGATTTGGGCACAGGGGGCAGGGTGCCATAGCACCACAGCCTGGGGATGGTGGGTTAAGGTCTCAAGACTGGCCCTAGGGACAGTCATAGGACAGCAGCAGCATGACATGAAGAGTAGTCTACTAAAGCCACATGTCAGGACCTGGGGAGCTTGGGTCAGAGTAGTGGCAGCACTCTCAGGCAATGACAATTCAGATCTGTGATCTAGGACCGTGGCAGGGCTCAGAATAGTGGTGGTATGGCCCCAGGAATGATGGTGCAGAGCTGCTGTCTGGGACCTGGTGAGCTGGGCTCAGATAGAGCAGTGGCAGTGTTTCTGGGCAATGACAGTTCAGAGCTACAACCGGGGGTGGGGGGCTAACTTCAGGGCAGTGGAACCTTGGCCCTGGTAATGGTGGTCAAAGTGTAACATCATGATAAGGAGACAGTAGTGGAGAAAATAAGGCAATCTGCAAATACTCTCTTGAATATTTTATTGGGAGTTGGTTCTGCATTGTTCAAGATTTCTCTGGGCTCCCTGCTAGGCAGGGACCCTGCTTCTCCCTCCCCCCTCCCCCTGTTTGTGTTCCCTCTCTCTCTGTCTCTCTCTGTCAAATAAATAAATAAAATCTTTAAAAAAAATAAAGATTTCTCAAATAACATATACATATACACACACAGAAATACACGTGCAAATAAATCTAGAAAAATATTAACACGAGGGGCGCCTGGGTGGCTCAGTTGGTTAAGCGACTGCCTTCGGCTCAGGTCATGATCCTGGAGTCCCGGGATCGAGTCCCACATCAGGCTCCCTGCTCAGCAGGGAGTCTGCTTCTCCCTCCGACCCTCCTCCCTCTCATGCTCTCTGTCTCTCATTAAAAAAAAAAAAAAAAAAAAAAAAAAAAAAAAAAAAAAAAATCACGAAAAATATTAACACGAATATCTATTATATAGTAATGTAAGCACCAATTAACTTTTTTATTGTAATGTTAAGTTCCTGACATTAAACTTTTGATTGCTGAGGCTTGCACTTCAAAGACCTCCATCTCAAATAAACACATTACCAGCTACACGACTAGATAAAGAGCCAGGCTGACCCACCTATGAAGTTCCCCTTTTCAGAAAGCTCCGGTTGACTTAGGTAACCGAACTTTTGACAGCTTGCTTTTCCCTTCCCACGTTCTAATTCCCATTCTTATGTTTTAAATTCACCAATAGTGAACCCACAAAACCTTATGCACCCCTCCCTCACCTCCAATAAAGACAGAACCCTAGGTTCTCTCTCTCTCTCTCTCTCCCTGAAACCTTGCTGTGTGGCTCTGAATGTGCTGTATACCTTCCAGAACCTGTTGCTAATAAATTCTGTTTTTTTTTTTCAAAGCTCTCTGATGGTATTGCTGGGGTGCATCTTGCAATCATAATAAGAACCACAAGGGCTTGTCTATCCACAACATTGGCTCCAGTCAGGGAAATGTCTGTGGGAACTCACCACAAGTAGTAGACCCCAACTGAGTGCCTCAGGCGTTTCTAGCTGGTACCATCACTATCAATAGGCTGAGAGTGACACAAAACAGAATGTCTTTCGAAAAATGTGTCTTATAACCAGAATTTATTACATGTAATAAAATGAATACAGCATGTGGAAAACTTTCAATAAATTTATTCATAAAAATATTGTAGAGATGTTTATTATTATATAGCTATTTTTTCCATCTTCATCTAAAATTCTCAAGGTCTGCAACCTAAAATGTGCCTTCTCTCTCTCTTCCCTCCTCTTTCTCCCTCTCTTTCTCTCTCTCTCTCTCTCTCTCTCTCTCACACACACACACACACACACACACACACAATACAGACAAACATATCCCTCTTCCATCCCTTGCTTTCCTGGTTGAGCAGGCTTTATTTAGGATGTGCTCTGCAACTGCCAGGCATCTGCAGCCAGGTTTTCCCATCGGTTGGGACTAGAAGCTATGTTCTACAGTTGGACAGGGCTTCAAAATTGCCTTTTCCCTGCCAGAGGGAGGGAATGTGCTCTGTGGCTACTGGGCATGTATGTCCAGGCTTCCCAGTGGGGTGGGATTGAAGGTTATGCTCAGCAGTTGAGTGGGACTTCAAATTTCTCTGCCCAGGCAGGGCCAGAGAATGGGCTCCACAGCTGGTACAGCCCTTTGGCTAGAGACCCAAATCAAGCTCCCTGGCCAGACAGGAACACAAACTCAGCTCTGCAGATGGGCATGAGCCACTGGCTGGGATCTCTGCTTGTGCCCTGATGGAAGCAGAATGGCAGTCCACTAAGATCTGAGTGCTGGTTGCTGTAAGCTCCTTCCCACTTTTCTGTCTCTATCTAATTCCCAGTGGTTGAGCCCTGCAAATTCTCCCAGTGATCCCCAAGGGGCAAGACCCAATTGGTTCTCCTGGGAAGCATCCCATTGCTGGGGGGCTGGATATTCACAGTGGTCTCTCTTTTTCCCACTGGACAAACCATAAATCCAGGAGCATTTTTTGGGTAGGATGTTGTGTTTGGCTGGGGGAGGGGCAATGCAGACAAAGTGAAGCCACTCCTCTTACCCTTCTAATGGAGGCCTTCTCAGTTTCTGTGGTTCAGGAAGTTGCTTTAGGCTTATTCCTGGTTCTCAGATTTTCACAATTGTGTCTTGTCTGTGGATAGTTGCTAGTTAGTCTTGTGAGGGGGACTGAAGTTGAGAACAACCTATGCCACTATCTTGATGACATCACTCTCTTTATTTACATTTTAAAACTCTCTAGATATATTTCAATATGTAGGCAGTTTTTGTTTTTCAGAGAAAAAAGTCAGAGAACTTTAATTTTTAAAAAGATGGCCATGGGGCGCCTGGGTGGCTCAGTCAGTGTCTGACTTCAGCTCCGGTCATGACCTCAGGGTCCTAGTATTGGTGGGTGCTGCTGCCCCCCCTCATTGGGCACTTTGCTCAGCGGGGTGTCTGCTTGTTCCACTGCCCCTCCCCCTGCTTGTACTCTCTCTCAAATATATAAATAAAATTTAAAAACTAAAAAACTAAAAAGAAGACCATGAAACAGAGTGTGACCCCAATTCTGAGAATGCCTTCAGTTGCATTTGGTGATGACTGAATTTTCTTCCTTTACTCTTTTCTTTCTATTTTCTTTTCTTCTTCCTGTCTTTACCCCTCTTTTACTCTCCCATTTTAATAATTATTTACTGAATGAGTATTGTGTGCCAGCCCCAATCCATTTCTCTAAGATCTCCTTTCTAACCTTCAGCCCCAGAGCCACTGAACATATCCATGTGGATCAAAATAATAACACATATCCATGTATGAGATCTCTCTCTCTCTCTCTCTCTCTCACACACACACACACACACACACCACACCCTGTTTATCCAATAAATTCCTGAAACTTGGAAGATCACCATGTAAGATTGAGCTGTGATAGAGATGCAGGAGAAAAGACAAGTTTAAAAGACCAAGAAATGTGGGTTAGAATTTCTGCCCTGCTTCTTAAAAGCAGGGTGACCTTAGAAAATGCACCTGACCTCTCTGAGCTTGACTAAATTTATCTAAATAAAGGGATGATGCATACAGCAGAGGGTTGTGGTTAGGAGTGAAGAAATCCAACATAGCAGTAAGCAAAGAGAGGAAAACACTTAACATATGCTAGTTTCCTTCTTACCCTCTACAATCCCTTCATAAAAAGAAATGCCTGTGACTTATCCTAAATATCATAACTACCAAAGCGAAACATTTGGAAATGTAGTAAGTAGGGAAATGTACAACTCTCCATTCCATGTGGGCTTTAGTGTCATATCTCTGTGTTTGAAGGAATTGTATGATGAATTGGTGGAAAGGAAGAAGTTCTTTGTATCATTTCCATGTAAGCCAGGGAGTGTGGTTTATGTAGGAGATTAGAATTTTTCCAGTGCTAAAAGTTGTCTTACTCTTCTTTGCATTGCCATTAAATATTTTTTCATGTTTATTTCAAATTGAAACATTCTCCATATGATAACAAAAGTTGCAAAAACAATGGTGATTGTGAAAATTATTGATGCTTTAAAATATGTAACAGATAATGTAACATTCAGTTCCAAGCTGCTTTATGAGAAATGCTGATGAGAGTCCTTAAAGTTGAAATGAAGGACAATAAAAAGCAGTTTTAATTTCTTTTTCTATTTAAATTAATACCAGGTTAATTTAATTTCTATCATTTGAAATCTAAATGTTAGAAATTTCTTCCTGCATCCAGCCATCGTCATGATTGCACCCTATGGGTGCAATAGTTGCAATAGTTGACAACATTTGCAAAAATAGGATTCCCATAATATATGATGACATCTACAGTTTATTCTTGTCTTATTTGTATGCTGAAGGCTCTAAATGATTGTTATTATTGCAATGAATATGGCAGGGGCATGGTGATGACAGACGTGGACGAAAAAGAGAGGAAGGGAAGGGGGTGGTTTTCTGAGGATATGGAAGGAAATTTTTAACTCATATTTTCAGCAACAGATCTATACTTAGGGACATAATGATGCTAAATTATATGTCTTTGTCTCTTTAACTGATCAGTATTATTAATAGATTCTAAACCCTTTGTTTTTATCTTAGATTTTAGTGCTTTGTCAGCAATTAGTACCTCCTTTGGTTTCTGTTTGTCTCTAAGTAGCTTATCTGCATCTGGACTTCCTCCTCAAGAAGTCAAGGATGGCTCCATATTAGGAAATCTATACATGTGACTAACCATATTAAGTCATGCCAAAAAAATATTAAAGTAATCTCACTAGTTCCTAAAAATGCATTTGCTAATATGTAATATTTTTTATTTAAAAACCTTTAGTAATCTGTGAATAATGAAGTAAATCTTTAGCATTATTGATGGGTACATTCCAAAAGAAAGGCATGCATCACAAACTGAGTGGTCTACTACTAGTATTCTTGTAGAGTCAGCAATTTGAAAAAAAAAAATCTATTGTTATCATCAATCTCCATCACTGTGGTAGAATAACAAGTCAATGTGTTTATACAAGAAAGTTAACCATGGTCAATATTGTTATAATTACATAATTAAACCTTGAGATTACTCTTCAGTAGTCAAGAGTGTGGTATCGGCAGAGGGTTTGACAAATAGATCAATTGAAGAGAAGAGAGAACCCAGAAATAGATACAACAAATATGTCCAACTTATTTTTCATTAAGGTACAAAGGCAATTCAATGGAGGAAAGATAGCCATTTCAACAAATGGTACTGGAGGAATCAGGCATCCATAGGCAAAAATAAATGAAAGACAAACCTTTAATTAAACTTCAAGCTTTATACAAAAATTAATTATAATGAATCAAAACCTTAATTATAAAATTTAAAATTATAAAACTTGTAGAAAAAATATAGTAGAAAAATCTTTGGGATCTAGGTCTAGGCACAGAGTTGGTTTTTTTTATCTTTTGTTTTCTGTTTTTTTTTTTTTTTTTTTTTAGGTGGGGGGAGAAAGAGGAGGAGGAGCAGAGGGAGAGAGAGAATCTTAAGCAGGCATCAAGCCCAGCATGGAGCCCAACATGGGGCTCAATCTCACAACCCTAAGAGCATGATCTGAGCGGAAATCAAGAGTTGGATGCTTAACCAACTAAGCTACCAAGTCACCCTTAGGCAAGGAGTTAGTTGTTAATCATGACATCAAAAACAAGATCTGAAAATAGAGCTATCAGGTTCCAAGATGGTGTAGGAAGACCCTGAATTCACCTCGGTACCATGGAACACACCAAGTTACACCTGTTTATACAGAACAATTCCTCTTGAAGAAGAACTAAGGACTGACTGAATAGACATAGTAACAAAGGGAACTCCCACCCCAGATGCTGGGAACTGCAGTTCCCAGATAGTACCAAGGGACTAGGAACAGATCCGTCTGTCCTTGAGCACAGAAAAAAAAGCCACGGTTTAAAAGAGCAACTAGTTTATAAAAGATCCAGCCCTACAACTCTGCCAGATGGTGGGGGAGCTGCTAGAACTCCCCCTGGGTCAGAGGGGCTGGTGAGCGACATGGTTTACACTCACTCTCCATCTTGAAAGAGCAAACCAGAGTGGGTCCAGACACCATAGACGGTTTGCCACTTCAGCAAGTCCTGGGTCCCTAGCCCACACAAGCCCCATATGTCCTGGGGCACAGAAAAAAAAAAACCACAATTTAAAGGAACAGCTAGTATATAAAAGGGTCTGTCTTAGAACTCAGCCAAAAGGCAGAGGTTGGGGAGCTGCTAGAATTCTCTTCAGGTGGGAGGGGCTGGCAGACGTGATTTATGCTCCCCGTCTACCTTAATAACATGAATAAGAACAGAGTCTAGACCCTCTAACTGGCCTACCACCTCAGTAAGCCTTGGGCCCCTAGCCCGCACCAGCCCCAGTAGTCCCACCAAGGTGGCCACAGGGCAGTGCACACAGGGACACCTCTAGTCAGTGCTCACCTTGCTCCAGCTTTTGCACCAAGATGACACAGGCACAAAGCACCTTGAAACACTCCAGGCCCACACTGAGATAGGGTAACTGAAGGACTCCACACAAATCTGCTTTTGCTTCTTTTCCTGCTTCTATTCTTGCTAGAACCTGCACCCCCACTTTACACATGTCTCATAGTGCAAATAGTATATGCGCTCCTTGTAAGTGATAAGGAGTTAATGATTTCTTTGGAGTCTCCCAGCACAATAGATAACATCTAAGGAAGGACAAGGTGAGAATAGCCAGACGTAGTCATCACATGCCCATTCCAGACCACCGATACTAGACATCTTGAGGCCAAGACCCCCAGCTCCAAAGAATAATTGACTTATAAAGGATACCTGGCCCCTTGTCCTTTTTCTAACCAGTTCCTAGATGCCTGAGAGGACATGTACACCAGGCCACAATGCTCAGGAAAACCCCAGGTCATGAGCAAAGATGAGACTCTCTCTCCTTTCCTTTCTGAGTCTCCCAGACACTCTGTCTGTACCTGCACTCTCTCCACACTTTCAATAAACTCTGCTCTCACCTCCTGCTGGCTTGCATTTGATTTCTATCCTGCGTGGTGCCAGGGACCCTCTTGGCTTGTCCAGCAGGACTCCCTCTGGGTCCTTGGACCTGGGCTGCCTGCATCAACATCACTTTGACTTCAGATGGTTTGCTAGGGCACTCCTGATGTAGAGTGTTCCAGGACCTCCCGGCTGACACCTGCTTCAGATCCAGCCATTCTGCCAGAGTGCCTCCTGGGCAGAACGCCCCAGGAACCCACACGCCTTGCCTACATTGGTTCTAGCCATTCTACAAGGGCACCCCCTGCATGGAGCACCTTGGAACACCCCTGCCCATACCAGCCTCAGTTCCAGTAGCCTGAGGGTACCCCTGTACTGAGCACACCAGGACACTCTGGCTTTCATCCGCTTCAGCTTCAGCTGTCCTTCCAGGGTGTCTCAGTGTGGAGAACCACAGGATACCCTGGCTTACATCCATTTCAGCTTTAGATATCCTGCAGGGCACACTTTATGCAGAGAACCCAGGGACCACACGGGCCCATGCCCACTTCAGCTATACCTGTCCTGCCAGGTACCCCCTCCACAGAGTACCCCAGGAACCCCCAGCCTTTATTTTGCTTCAGCTTCAGCTGCCCCCTAGGGCACCGTCTGTGCAGACAGTCCTGGAACACCCTGATTTGTACCCACTTTAGCTTCAGCTACCCTTCCAAGTTGTCCTCTGTGCATAGAACCCTGAGACCTTCCAGCTTGCATCCACTTCAGCTTCAACTGTCCTGCCAGGGTGCCCTCAGCATGTAGAACCCTGGAATCACACTGGCCTATACTCACTTCAGCTTTAGCTGTCCTAACAGGGTGCCTACTACATGGAGAGCCCCAGGAAACCCTGACTTTCACCTACTTCAGCTTCAGCTGCCCTGCCAATGTGCCCTCTGTGCAAAGACTGGGACAACCAACATGCACCCACTTCAGCTTTATCTGTCTTGCCAGGGCATCACTGCATGGAGAGCCCAGGGACTACACTGACCTGTGCCCACTTCAGTTGTGTACGCCCTCCGCAGAGAGCCTCAGGACCACCCCAGCTCATGCCCACTTCATCTCTGGCTATCCCATCAGGGAAGCCCTAGCGCAGAGTGCCCATGATGCCGAGGCCATGCCAATCGTAGCTCCAGACAGCCAGCAAAAGTCACCAAGCACACACAGTCTACATAGGGGATGAACATACACAAGACTGTTCCTTCAAGGAACAGTAAAACATACACAAGACTGCTCCTTTAGGAGCAGTAGCTGTTCCACCTAATCCATAGGAAAAAAAAAAAAAGAAGAAAAAGTCAAGCAAAATGAGGAGACAGATGAATATTCTCCAAAGGAAAGAACAAGACAAAATCTCAGAAAAATAACTAAATTAAATAGGGATAAGAAATATGCCTGATAAAAAGTTTAAAGTAATGATCATAAAGATGCTCACCTGAGTGTGAAGCAAAGCCGTGGCACCAAACTGTATTGGCATTCATTAGTTCTTCAACTGCTCATACTCAGCAAAACAACAACAAACCTCATTTAAGACTATCCTCTATAAAGTAGCTGAAATTAACTTTATTAGAGCTCAATTATTGAGAACATGTATTTTTATGTCCTGTGTGATAAAATAAGTAAACATAAAGCGCTTTTGGTATGTATCAAAGTAGGATGATTGTCTTGAGAAAAGCAGTTTTGTAATCATTTTAATTGCATGAACTCTATGAGACAGGGCAGTAGAGGGACAGTTTTGGCTTGGGTGTCAGACAAACATGAGTTAGAATTCCTATTATGTCTTTTATTAATCCTGCTGCCTTAAAAATGTCCTTAAGCTCTCTGTACCTATTTGCTCATTTGTAAAATGTGAGCATTGATTTTTATCAGAATTATTATGAGTAGCTAAAGAAATAACCAATTTAAAGTGACCAATACAGCATTTGCCACATGGGCCTTTCAACTGATGTCATTTCTCCCCTCACTTCACACCTTCCTTCTCATATTAAGACTAGATGAATGATTAGTACACATCTATATTTACTGTGTCTAAATGATTAAATGCCCATGGCTAATGCTGGAGCCATATTGTGAAAGTTTACAGGGTCAAATCAGGCCTCAAATCTCTTCAAATATGTAGTGCAAAACGTTCCTTCTCTGTTAGCACCAAGAAATTTTCAGTTATCTTATAGATGACAAAAGCTTCTTAGTAGCCAGGTCCTTCATCTGCTTTATGATTGTAAGAAATGTAATGGTTTCAGAGGTTATCTGATCCACTTCAGTTTAAGATAATGAATCCAAGTTCAGGGAGGCTAGATTAGTTAGTAGCCAAAAGAATGTCCATTTCTTTCAAAAGAAAGAAGTGGATCCAAAGCAGAAACCACTTTTGTGATTTTTCCTGATATGCTGCTCAGTAATCCTACCATTTAAGCATTGTATTTTCCTATCCGATTTATTTTGTGTTTTAGGTTGGCATCAGAAAGTACTAAACTGTGTGTATATAAATAACTTTGAGCCCCTAGAAGACAAAAGTACCTGGATGAGAAGTTCGTGTGAAAGAATCGAGCATAATAATTGAGCTTCTGGTCAAACAAACTATTGCATGGGAATCAGGAGATTTGGGTGCTAGTGCCTAAACTCTCACAGGCTCTGGGAATTGGGGTCTTTCCCCCATTGCTGTCCTCATCTGTAAAACAGGGCAACACCATGTATTACTCTCAATCATCAGAATATGTTGTGTTCGATCCCTCTCAATACCTTACCCTTGTAATAGTGCTCCAGCCAGTCTTAAGGGTTAACTTGCTCCCAGATAACACACTCCTTGCTGACCTAAGACCTTGATCTGTAATAGAGCTAATTTACATTTTTTGAGATTTACAGGCCACTGGCCTGAGAAGTGAAGAACCAGAATTTTCTCAGGCCACAGAGTCCAGCAAGCCTGTTTGAAGCCTCCTTGGCTTTCTGATTAGCCCAGCAATTTTTTAGCAAAATGTTTTTCTGGGGCACCTGGGTGGCTCAGTCAGTTAAGTGTCTGACTCTTGGTTTCAGCTCAGGTCATGATCTCAGGGTCCTGAGATCCAGTTCTGTGTTGGGCTCCACACTCAGCACGGAGTCTGCTTGTTCCTCTCCCTCTGCTCCTCCCCCACCCACTCACTCTCTCTCTCTGGAATAAATAAATAAAATATTTTTTAAATGTTTTTCTTTTTTTAGGTCACACAAATGATTTTACTAACCACCCTTTGTGCATTTGTAGACTCTGCCATTCTTTGCAGAAAGAACAGAGTACTCCTGTGCATCATGAAACAAGAATTGGACCCCCTCACACAAGCCCAGAGCACTGAGATCACATTTGTAGCTGGCATCATCGAGTCTGCATGAAATCAAGAAATGTTGCAGGCCCCTGCACTCCCTTTGCAAATTAACTACCCTAAACTCCTCTAAAAACCCTCGGGCCAGGCAGAAACCTCAGAGTTGGCTTTTGGACAAGAATCCACCTTCTCTCCAGGTTGCTGGCCTTTGAATAAAGCTCAGATTCCTTTCCAATCAAAAATTCATCCTTTGAGTAATGGTCTTTCTTTTTTTAAGATTTTAGTTATTTATTTGAGAGAGAGAGTGAGTGAGAGAGCAAGCACAAGTGAGGGTAGGGACAAAGGGAGAGGGAGAGGCAGACTCCCCGCTGAGCTGGGAGCCAGACATGGGGCTTGATCCCAGGACTCCGGAATCATGATCTGAGCCGAAGGCAGACCTTCCCCGACTGAGCCACCCAGGTGCCCTGAGTAACGGTCTTTCAAGAGACAGACAGCTGAACCTGGGTTCAGTAACACCCTCTATTGGAATAAAACAGAACTGAATGACAAAATTTATGTGCATTACCATTAGTTTATTGATAAAATAGAAATGCTAATACATAAAGATATAAATATTTATTAATATAAATGTACCAACATTTTATAAGAATTTTAAACTTGTTTGGCTTCCTTTACCTTTCCACTTAAACCCTAAAAGGATAGAGTCTAAAACATTTATTCATTTACATTTCTCTCTCTCTCACACACACACACATACACAAACACAGCACACAGCACACTATGGTGTACACATACTCATATGCTGTTTAATGGGTCCTTAGCCACACAGTAGGAAATACACCCTATCCTCTATAGCAATAAGTGAAATGCTGTGGAAAAACAAAGGGAAATATATTTTGATTCCATATTGTAGGGGTCAAAGCAATAAGAGAAGGCTTTCAAATGAACTGAAAAAAGTCTGAGACTCATTCCTGCCAAGCTGGAGGCTATCTTATCTGAGTCATTATTATTGGGTTTATCTAGCACCAAATCCTGTACCTTCACCTGCAGTTATCAATTATCTTTTCCACATAGTTTAGTTTAGAGAAGAGATGAGCATTGCCCTGGCTGGTATAATGTCTTTTGGTTATGTGACTCTATTCTTTCAATCCCACACTCTAGGTTGGTGAATCATTGGCAAAATTGGCTTCCCAGCTTGCCTAGACCCACCTGGAGCCACCCCCAGGTCTTGAGATGGAAGAGTATCCTCCGAGATTTTCCCATGCCATCCAGGGACACTTAAGTTATTCAATGAGTTACAGACAATAGGATGACTCAACGACTGCAAGCATTTCTGCCACAACACCCCACCGAAGCTTCTTACTGGAAAAGGGGAAAGGGGAGAAAGAAACATAAGGAGAGGAAGTAAACAATAATATTTCACAAGTGCATATTGCTACAAATGGTTTTCATTCTTAGATGTTTCCAGAATTAACACACATCCATTCTCTTAGCTGAATATCACTATTAGGAATTCAAACTAAGAATGCTTTCTACTCAGTATTTTAGCTATTTGAACTCAAGTTTCTAAAGTTTTCCAGCACAAAATAATGCCTCAATAATGTATCCTGAACATGATACAGATTTCCATTCATTCAGACTTTCTTTTTATAGGGTTCTTTTGGTAAATTTTCTTGAATTGTCGTATACACATAGAAAAGCATACAAATCATAGGAGCACAGCTCAATGAATTTTTTTGAAGTTTTTATTTAAATTCCAGTTAGTTAACAGTGTAATAGTTTCAGGTATACAATATATAGTGATTCAACAATTCCATACATCAGCTGGTGCTCATCACAACAAGTGCACTCCTCAACCCCATCACCTATTTTTATTAAGTGAACACACCTGTGTAATCAGCAACCAGCTCACAAAGCAGAACACTATATTCAAATCAGAAGCCACTTATGAGCTCCACCCCCAATTCCTACTGGCATCTTAGAAGGGTAACTACTATCCTGACATCTAATATTATGGGCCAATTTTGCCTAATTTTGCAGTTCTTGTAATTGGCATCTTATAGTGTGTGCTCTTTTGCAGCTGGATTCTTTTTACCAACATTATATCTTAGGAGAATGGCATTCTGTTTTTCACCATTAAGTATAACATTAGCTGTAGGTTACTTGTAGATGTTCTTTACCAAGTTGAGAAAGTCCCCTCTACTTTTAGTTTTCTGAGAGTTTTTGTCACAATTTGGCATTGAACTTTGTCAAATAGTATTTCTGCACTGATTGATCATGTGATATTTTTCTTCTTTAGATTGCTAATTATTGATATTCACATGTTGAACTAGTCTTATTTTTCTAGAATAAACTCCAGTTGGTCATGTTGTATAATTCTTTTATATATTGAATATATATACATATATATATTCTTTTATATATTGAATATATATATGTATATATATAAAACATTGAATTCCATTTGCTAATATTTTGTTAAGCATTTTTGCCTCTATATTCACAAGAAAATATATTGTTTTTTTCTTTTTTTGTACTGTCTTTGGTTTTGGCATCAGGGTAATTCTAACTTCATGAATTACTTTCATGAATTGAAAGTATTTCATCCTTTTCTGGAAACCATTGTGTAGAATTGGTGCTAATTCTTTATTTGTGAATGTTCTTCCGTGAAACCACCTGGGCTTGGGAGTTTTGGGTTTTGGGAGTTGTTAAATTATAAAGTCATTTTTCTTAGCAGTTATATGGCTATTCGAAATATCTATTTCATATTGGATGAGTTGTAGCAGTTTGTGCTTTTGGAAGAATTGGTCTCTTTCATCTAAGTTGTGAAATTTATGTGCATTCAGTTGTCAAATTATTCCCTTAGTATCCTTTTAATGTCTGCAGGTTCTGAAATGATATATCCTGTTTTATTCCTGATAAATTTGTGTCTTGTCTCTTTTGTCATTCTTGCTAGAGGCCTGTCAATAGTATCAATCATTTTAAAGAACAAGCTTTTTGTTTAAGTGATTTTCTCTATTGTTTTTCTGTTTTCAACTTAAATATTTTCTGTTATTTTTATATTTCCTTAATTTTTGTTTGCTTTGTGTTTATTTGTTGGCATGTGTGGGAGTGAGGATACAGTTTTTTTTTTTTTTCCTCTGGTGTTTGGCTGGAGTAGAGCAGTTATTAAAGTTTTCTGTCTGGTTAGGCCGCACCTTTCCTGGTTCTTTGGCTGATGAGAAAACTTGTTGGAGCTTTTTTTTGTCTGTGACTATTGGCATCTCTGGATTATCTTTTTCTCCAGCTCTAAGTCTGGAATATATGAGATAAAAAGAAAACCTAGGGAACTCACTATGATGTCATTCCTTGGGTCCCACCTTTCAGAGTCTTCTTAAGTTTGTTTCCCATATAATGTCCATAGTTTCAAGTTGAACTTAGAGAAATAAAGAATTTGTATACCTTTCCAGAAGCAGAAGTTTGTCTTTTAAGTTGCGCACTTGGGATAGTCATATTGGTAGAAGTTAATGAGATGAATAAACCAGCTCTTCTCTATCTACGCTGTTGCCTCAATTCATCTGCAGATCTAGAGGTCTTCTTTATGGATTAAGTTACTTTTATATTGCAGTAAATTGGTATTTTTATTTCCATTAAGTTATGATTTCTAACTTCACAAATAATGTGGAGTATTTTTTTATAAGAAAACTATGAAATATGGGAAAAGGAAAAAAAAAACCTACTTGAATCCCACTATCTGTTGATATGCATTGCTATCATTTTTGTATATATAGTAAATGAAAAGCGGAGAATAGAAAGAGCCTAAGCTAGCTACACAGTCCTGTCTGGTATTGAGACTGTGTGAATAGGCAGAAAGGATGGGAAAAGGTCCATCAAAAAGTAAATCTGGAAAATTTATTCCTAACTCATGTGATTTTAGGCCATTTTCTCTAGTAATTTTTTGTCTATTTATAAGCTGCATACATTTATTTTATTTTATTATTTTTTAATTTTATTTTGTTGTGTTAGTCACCATACAATACATCATTAGTTTTTGATGTAGTGATCCACGATTCATTGTTTTCATATAACACCCAGAGCTCCATGCAGTACGTGCCCTCCTTAATACCCATCACCGGGCTAAACCATCCCCCAACACCCTCCCCTCTAAAACCCTGTTTGTTTCTCAGAGTCCATAGTCTCTCATGGTTCATTTCTCCCTCCGATTTCCCCTCTTTCATTTTTCCCTTCCTTCTCCTAATGTCCTCCATGCTATTCTTTCTGCTCCACAAATAAGTGAAACCATATGATAATTGACTTTCTCTGCTTGACTCCTTTTACTTAGCATAATCTCCTCCAATCCCATCCATGTTGATGTAAAAGTTGGGTATTCATCTTTTCTGATGGTTGAGTAATATTCCATTGTATATATGGACCACATCTTCTTTATCCATTCATCTGTTGAAGGGCATCTCTGCTCCTCCCTCTTGTTTCCAGACTGCAGGTGGAATCATCATTTAAGACAGCAGATCAAAAAGGTGGAAAGAACCTGTGTTCTTGATTGAATCATTGGGCTGCTGAATCAACCAACCCAGAAGCCCACTGTATATCTGACCTTCCTGGGATGAGAGGCAATATGGGAGGCATTTAGGGACTTTTAGCCTGGGGTATAAGGAATAAAACTTATGTGGACATTCTAAAAAGAAAAAGTAGAGCCAAGACAGACAGACTTGAAAGTGGCCAGAACTTTGAATGTGTTCCTCTACCCACACTTAGATACAATGACAGGGGTAGAAACCTTACTGGCTTGAGTTGATTGAGCACAAATTCTATCCAATTTTATTTAGCTATTAAGCTACAGAGACCAGGGACTACCTCTAGGATATTCACTATATATATATATATATATATATATATATATATATATATATATACAGACACACACACACACACACAAAAGTGGAGATTTTATATATATAGGTATATTATATATATTATATATTATATATATAATAGATATACACACACACATACACAAGTACAAACACACAACTAAGACATCAGCTGCCATATTTTACAGCTGAGATAGTTTTAGCCCAAGCTTATTACTAAACAATGAAAAAAATAACTACCAGAGTTACAAAAATATATTATCAAAAATTTCCAGTTTTCAACAAAATATTACAAGACATGAAAAGAAACAAGAATTTGTAACCAATTCTCGGGGGGAAAAAGTCAAAAGAAACTGCCTTTGAGTGTCCCCAGGTATTAGATTTAGCAGATAAAGACTTCAAAGAAGAAATTATAAATATATCCAGATAACTAAAGAAATCACTTTAATATAATTATACAAAAGTGTGGAACAATGAGTCAACAAATAAGGATCCTCAATAAAGAGATAGAAGTAAAATAAGAACCAAATTTCCATTGGGTTCAATTTGTAAAGTACAATAACTGAAATGAACATTTCACTTAAGGCTCAAGAGCATATTTGAAATGGCAAAAACAACAATAATAACATCAAAAAACTGCGAATATGAGGATATATCTTGAGAAATTATCTACTCTGAAGAACAAAGAGAAAAAAATAATGAACAATGAACAGTCTCAGAGATCTTTGGAATATCATCAAGTGTACCAGTAATGGGAATGGCAGTAGTGGGGGGGGCAGAAATATATTTGAAGTAATATACCTGAAAACTTCCCAAATTTTGATAAAAAAATATTAATCTACGGTAACAAGAAGCTCAACAAACCCCATGTAGAATAATTACTAAGGGAACTACAACTAGACACATCATAGTCAAACTTCCAAAAACCAATGACAAAGAGAAAACTGAAAACAGCGAAAGAAAAATGACTTGGCACATACAAGGGATCAAAAATATGATTAGGGGCCAACTTCCTATTGGAAGTAACATGGTCAGAAGGCAGTGATGCTGGAAAAACCCTGCCAACCAAAATTTCTATATCCAGAAAAAATTATTATTTAGAAGCTAAGATTAAATAAAGACATTCCAGAAAAAGACAGACTGAGAGAATTTGTTGTGCATACCTGTCTTACAAGAAACAATACAGGAAGTCTTCAGGCTGAAAAAAATGACACCAGACATTAACTCAAATCCTCAGAAAGAAATGAATAGCAACAGGTATGGTAAATATATGGATTAGTATAAGAGACTTTATCAATATATTTTCTCATTTCTTCTCTTAAATTCTTTAAAAGGCATAAGATGACACAAAACAATGATTATAACTCTGTATTGTTGGATTTATAACATATGTAGATGTAATATATATGGCAATAGCACAGAAGAGGGAGGGATAGAATGGAATTTTTATCTGAACAAATATCTTTGTTTTATTGGAATTTCATTAGCATTAATCTGAAATGGTTACAATAAATTAAGATGCATGTTGTAATCCTTAAAGCAACCGCTAATAAAAATTCTCAAAAAACTATAGTAAACATAAAAAATCACTGGAAGAACTAAAATGGATATCAAAAATAATTTTAACCTCAAGAAAGGAGTCCAGTAAGAATAGAAGAACAAAAAAAAAAATAGAAGAGACATTACTCAGTCATAAAAAAGAATGAAATCTTGTATTTGCAATGACATGGATGGAGCAGGACAGTATTATGCTGAATGAAATAAGTCAGTCAGAGAAACACAAATACCATGTGATTTCACTCATCTGCGGAATTTAAGAAATAAAACACACAAGCAAAGGGGGAGAGAGAGAGAGAAAAGAGAGAGAGAGAAACCAAGAAACAGACCTAACTATAGAGAACAAACTGATGGTTACCAGAGGGGAGGTGGGCAGGAGGATGGGTTAAATAGGTGATGGAGATTAAGGAGTACATTTGTCATGATGAGCACTGGGTGATCTATGGAACTGTTGAATCATTATATTGTACAAATAAAACTAATATTACACTGTATGTTAACTAGCTGGAATTTAAATAAAAACTTAAAAGAATAGGAGAGACCTAGAAAACAAATAAAAAATAAGAAATGAAACTCTAAATATATCAATAATTACATTAATCAAAAGGAAGCAAATCACAAACTGGGTAACAAAACAAAATTCAACTATATATGGTCTTTAAGAGACACCTTAGATTTAAAGACACAAATGATTTGAAAGTAAAAGATTCAAAAAAGATATATCTTGTAAACAGTAACTACAAGAGTGTTGGAGTGAATTAATTAATATCAGAAAAAAATAGACTTTAAGAAATATTATGAGACATAAGGAATATTTCATAATGATAAAAAGGCCAATACCTTGAGAAGATAAAACAATTATATATGTGTATGATCCCAAAAGCGGAGCCCCCAAATACATGAAACAAAAACTGACAGAACTGAAAGGAACAATAGTTGGAAACTTCAAAACTCTATTAATCAGTAATTGATAGAGTAACTAGATGGAAAATTAATGACTTTAACAGCATTATGAACCAATGTGACATGTGTGTATGTATGAGTGCATGTGTCTGTATGTATAAAATGCATCACTCTGTAAATGTAGAATACACATTCTTTTCAAGCACAGATGAAACATTCCCTGAGATTGACAATATGCTAAACCATAAGTCTCAATAACTTTAAAAAAATGAAAATGATACATTTTCTTGGTTCACAACAGAATTAATTGAAAAATCGAGAGAGAAACAAATCTGGGAAATTTCAAAACATTCAGAGATTAATACACTTGTAAATAACACATGAGTACATTTCTTGACTGGATTTTTTGTTTTCTGGGTGTTGAGTGTGATAAGTTCTTTATAGATCTTGGATACTAGCCCTCTATCTGATAAGACATTTGCAAATATCTTCTCCCATTCCGTAGGCTGCCTTTTAGTTTTGTTGACTATTTCTTTTGCTGTGCAGAAGCTTTTTATCTTGATGAAGTCCCAATAGGTCATTTTTGCTTTTGTTTCCCTTGCCTCTGGAGACGTGTCTAGTAAGAAGTTGCTATTGCCAAGGTCAAAGACGTTGCTGCCTGTGTTCTCTAGGATTTTGATGGACTCCTGTCTCATATTTAGGGCTTTCATCCATTTTGAGTTTATTTTGTGTATGGTGTAAGAAAGTGGTCCAGTTTCATTCTTCTGCATGTTGCTGTCCAGTTTCCCCAACACCATTTGTTGAAGAGACTGTCTTTTTTTCCATTGGATATTCTTTCGTGCTTTTTGAAGATTAGTTGACCATAGAGTTGAGCCATTTCTGGGTTCTCTATTCTGTTCCATTGATCTATGTGTCTGTTTTTGTGCCAGTACCATACTGTCTTAATGATTACAGCTTTGTAGTACAGCCTGAAGTCCGGAATTGTGATGCCTCCCACTTTGCCTTTCTTTTTCAACATTCCTCTGGCGGTTTGGAGTCTTTTCTGGTTCCATACAAATTTTATAATTGTTTGTTCTAGCTCTGTGAAAAATGCTGGTGTTATTTTGATAGGGATTGCATTGAATGTGTAGAAATGGACAGAAGACATGAACAGACATTTCTCCAAAGACATACAAATGGCTAGCAGACACATGAAAAAATGCTCAACGTCACGGAAATACAAATCAAAACCACAATGAGATACCACCTCACACCAGTCAGAATGGCTAAAATTAACAAGTCAGGAAACAACAGATGTTGGCGAGGATGTGGAGAAAAGGGTACCCTCTTACGCTGTTGGTGGGAATGCAAACTGGGGCAGCCACTCTGGAAAACAGTATGGCGGTTTCTCAAAAAGCTAAAAATAGAACTACCCTATGATCCAGCAATTACACTACTAGGTATTTATCCAAAGGATATAAAAATAGTGATTCGAAGGGGCACATGCACCCCAATGTTTATGGTAGCAATGTCCACAATAGCCTAAGTATGGAAAGTATGGAAAGAGCCCAGATGTCCATTAACTGATGAATGAATAAAGAAGTGGTGCTCCTATACATATGTAAAATATATATAGATACAGGAATATTACTCAGCCATCAAAAAGAATAAAATCTTGCCATTTGCAATGACATGGATGGAACTAGAGGGTATTATGCTAAGCAAAATAAGCCAGTCAGAGAAAAACAGATACTGTATGATGTCACTCCGATGTGGAATTTAAGAAACAAAACTGGTGAACACAGGGGAAGAGAAGGAAAAATAAAATAAGATAAAAACAGAGAGGGAGGCAAACCATAAGACTCTTACCTATAGGGAAAAAACTGAGGGTTGGTGGAGGGGAGGTGGGTAGGGGGTGGGGTAACTGGGTGATGGGCATTAAGGAGGACACTTGATGTAATGAGCACTGGGTATTATATGCAACTGATGAATCATGAAATTCTACCCTGAAACTAATAATATGTTATATGTTAAATAACTTGAATTTACATAAAATCTAAAAAAAATAACACATGGGTGAAGGAAAAAAGAAAAAAATTAGAAAATACTTTGAATTTTGAAAATATTTTGAAATGAATGCTCAATCATAGCATATCAAAGTTTTGGAATGCAACTAAGGCAATGCACAGAGATAAATTTATACCTTCAAACACCTATATCAGAAAAGAAAGAGTCTCAAACCATTAACCCAAGCTTCTATTTTAAGAAACTAGATAAAAGAAGAGCAAACTAAACTCAATACAAGCAGAAGAAAGAACAGAGCAGAAATCAATGAAATGGACACCAGAAAAAACAATAGATATATTTTCGAAATCAAAAGTTGGCATTTTGAAAATGTATGCAAAACTGCCAAACTGTTAGCTAGACTGACCATGGAAAAAAGACAAATGACAAAAATAAGTAATAAAAAGGGACACCACTGCAAAACCCACAGAAAGTAAAAGGATTTTAAAGAAACATGCACAACTTTGTGCCAGCAAATTACACAACCTAGATGAAACAGACAAATTCTTAGGAAAGATACACATTATCAAAACTAGCTCAATAAGAAATAGAAAATCTGTACAGACCAATAAGTAATGAAAATGAACTAGTAATTATAAATCTTCCAATATAGGAAAATCCAGGCTTAGATGTCTTCACCAGAGAACTCCATCAATAAAGAAAAAAATAATACCAAATCCTTCACAAACTCTTTCAGCAAATGATAGCAGTATTGTCTTGATAAAAGCTGAAAATAGGTATCAAAAGAAAATTAATCCATAGACCAATATCCCACATGAACAGACATGAAATTCCTTAATAATATTTAAGCAAATTGAATCCAGCAACATATCCCAGAAGGTCAAGGTTTGCTTAACATCTGAAAATTAATATAATACATTTTATCAATAAAATAAAAAAACCCACATGATTATTTCAATAGATGCAAATAAAAGCATTTGGCAACAACCAACAAACTTTCATGATAAAAAAACTCAACAGGGCATTAAGGAGGGCACATGTTGTAATGAGCACTGGGTGTTATACGCAAATAATGAAACATTGAACACTACATCAAAAACTAATGATGTACTGTATGTTGGCTAATTGAACATAATAAAAAAATCTCAACAAACTAGGAATATAAGTAAACTTCCTAAACATGATAAAGAACATTTATTGCAACTGAAACCTGGTAGAGAGAGTTTCTTAGCATTGCTTCCTTGCCTCAGCACCCACTACAATCCAGTATGGTCTCATCCTAATTTATTATATCTGTGACAACCCTATTTCCTCACATTTTGAGGTGTTGGTGGTTAAGATTTCAACATATCATTTGAGGGACACAATTCAACCCTTAACAATCCGCTTGGACACTCTGTTATTTTTGCCTCAATGTTCTGTATTATTCCCTTACTAAATCTCTCTATCGCAATGTAGTGCTTTCCAAATGTTCCAAACTGTGCTAACACCACAAGTTACATTTTATCAGATCCATTTCATAAACATTAAATGCTTCTGGTTCAAGGTCAAAGGACTTAGGACAGCCCAGGAATCGCCTCCTGCATTTTCACTAATTCCTACCTTCAGTAAATTGGCAACGAGATGAATTTAGAGACAAAGGGGCATTGTGGGCCTACCTGTTAAACCACTGAAGCTCTCCAAAAATAATCCAAAGTGATAGGGCCAACTGTGTATGAGGGACCATGAGCAGATAACACAACTAAAATCCAGAAAGAATCCATCACATCCCAGGGGAAACCCTGCGCAGAGATTCTACTGAAAACAGTTAAACAGGTCAGATGGTGTGAGTAAATGCACAACAGCAAAATGCACATTGATGTAAAATATGCCAAGCCCATGTGTCTGCAACAGCAGAGCTGCCCAAGCATAAGGTTACAGGGTGTTTTGTAAACAAATGCAGCTCTGTTGCAGAGGGACATTGGTCAGATCCCAATTCTGCAGAAATAACAAAAAAGGGAAGCAAAGCCATCAAGGGGCAGAGGAAGCAGAGGAAAATGTAGTCGTCAGCACACACTCACACACAGACACACTCAAACACACACACTCACATACTCATCAGGTTCTCTTATAACAATACTAGAATTTGCTCAAGACAGTTTGCTGAGGTTAGAAAGGACACATTCAGTCCTCCAATGAGAATAGCCTTCTGAGATGTGACCTGAACTGTGCCCTCTACCAGTGTACACACACTGAAAACATGTCATCCACACAGTGGTGATAATAGGTAATATTAGAAACATCCTGAATTCCAAATAACATGAAATTATGAGAATTATGTCAGTCACATCATTAGGATAGAACTCAAGGTAGGGATTAAAAGTGAGTTATAATGGAAACAAATGATGAGAGATGATTTGTTGTCTATTAGATTAGCAATGACTCACATTATCTCCAACGTGTTGAAAACAGTCACGGTGCTACTGCATTGTTAAGAATATAAAGTAGTCATAGGATTTTGAATGTAACATGTTAAAATGAAAATTTTTACATTGCATAGCTTTGAAAGAACGCTTTCAGAAATTTATATATATGAACAAGAGTGTTAAGTATACTATTGTACATAGTAGAAGATACGGTAAGGGAACTAAAATTTCATCAATAAGATACTGGTAAAATAAATTTTGGAGCATCCATATGATGAAATACCCAGTTGATGTAAAAACAAATAAAAAAACCTACAGAGTTTGTTGTAAAGTAACTTAAAATGTAAAAAAAAAAAGTGTTATCATAGAAAAGTAATTATGTGGAAAGGTGGTCATAATAAGTGCAAATGCAGCTTACAAAGATCATAAGTGTCACATATCCATTTTGCTTATATTGGTCTCCAGCTATGTATCCATAGGTCTCAAAGGATAAAATAAAAATGATCTTTTGGTTATCATACTGCTTTCTCATCAGCACACGAGGTTGCACTTTCTGTCTGGAGGCTGTCAGTATCCCTGTACACTGGCAGTGCCCTTTCCACCCAGATTTCTAGAAGGTGCTGTCTGAATTTTTAAAAAAGATTTATTTATTTACCTGGGCGGGGGGGAGAGAGAGAGAGAGAGAATCTTCAAGCCGACTCCCTGCTGGGCATGGAGCCCAGTGCGGGGCTCGATCTCAGAACCCTGAGATATGACCTGAGCCAAAACCAAGCGTGGGATGCTTAACCGGCTCAGCCACCCAGGTGCCCCCCCCGCCCCCTCCTCAATTTTGACCACAGTCCCTCCCTCCCACCTTCCAGCTCCGCGATATTCAAGCTGCGGTTCAGGCTTCTGTCATGAGGTGGCTCCAATGTACCTTAGTTATCAAACTTTTCTACAAAGTTTATTCAAGGACCAAAAAAACACAATACCCTCCCTTAAAACTCAGCCTTTGAACCTATGTACAGAATGATTCTAATTCTGTCTGAATAAAAAACCGATAGGTGTAAAAGAAGATTGTAAACAAATCATATACTCCGGGGCATGCAGACAATGAAACACCAAGTGGAGGTAAGCACGCCTTGGCAGGTGGCGCAGCGAAAGGAATACAGAGCCAGGCAGGCGGAAGGTAACTGGGAGAAGATGGGGCATCAGAACAGGGTCGGGGCATCTGTGTCCTGTGTTATGGACAGTGAATGAGGACTGAATGTGTCCTTTTTAACCTCAGCAAACTGTCTTGAGCAAACTCTAGTAGAGGACAGGAGGTCTGGGAAGCCTGTATAAGGGGGGCGATAATAGAGGGTGAACGCCCTGCCCTGTTCTGTGGGAGGGACTCTCTACAGTTTAGACACTTCAACCTACACTAATCAGGGAAGAGCTATGTCAATGAACGCAATGTAGATTTGGAACAGCTAAAGGAACTGCTTTAACATACATATGAATTTTCCAAGTAGAATTGGTATCATAGCAAAATAAACAGTTTCATAACATTTGTTATTTACAAAATAGACAGTACCCCTTTCCCTTAGAAAAGAAAAATGAGGATGATGCCACCTGGTGGCCACATCCAGGATTGCAGCTCTGAGTGGTTCAGATCAGTGGAAGGGCTCAAGAGGGATGGAAGGATAGAAGTTGTGATCTTGGCTTAGTGGTATCAGCCAGTATTTTCTGGAATTCTACACCTACTGTGAGCAGTCAGTCCCTCTGTGTCCGTTATTTTCTAGGACGTCTAAACCTAAGATCAGCTGTCCAGCCCCGGCCTGAACTGTAGAGAAAGCTGTACTTGTGAGTGTGTGTTTGAGGTGATAGAGCTAGGGGAGACCCAGAAACACACATGCACACGCACACACACACACACAGATGGGCTGTGAATTCCAATTTTAAATCTATTTTGTTTCCGTATAAAATTACATACAATGAATATATTTTCAAAGTAATACATGTTCACATTACCTTCGTCAGTCTGTTCACAGTAGTTTTCAAATTTTTAGGAAAATTTCTTTTTTAAAAGGTTTTACTTATTTATTTGAGAGACAGAACAAGCAGGGAGGAGGGGCAGAGGGAGAGAACGAGAGAGACCGAGAGAGAAAGAGAGAGAGCGAGAGAAGCAGACTCCCTGCTGAACAGGGAGCTCGATGTGGGGCTCAATCCCAGGACCCTGGGATCATGACCTGAGCTGAAGGCAGATGCTTAACTGACTAAGCTGAGGTGCCCAGAAAATATCTTTTTCCCCAATACATTTCAAATGATATGCAAAAGTACATTTACACATTGAAACTATCCTGCCTCTCTCACCTCTTATCACTGGCCAGACTCCTACCCACTGACTCAAAGGGGTCTGCTGTCACAGAATGGTGTCTCTTCTCCAGATGTGTCCCTCTAGGTGAAGGGTACACAAACATAAATACCTGCACACACACAGCGTCTTTTCTGTGGGGCGACCCGATTAAGCAGTAAAAAAAGTCACCCAAGGCAGAACAAAGGAAATAGAAGGTTATTGAATATATGCAAGGGAGCACTGGGCAGGACAGCAAAGGAGAGACTACTAGGAGGCAGTGTTGGGGGGCTGTAGTTAAGGGGAGAAGGTGAGGAGGTATGGGAACATATGGAATTTTCCTTTTTTAGTACCTGTGCCCACTTGTAAATAGCCCATTGGTCAGGGAGGGCTTATGGTATTTTGAGGTGGGTTGCCTAATGAACCCGTTTACATTCAGCTTGGTGGTCATTGTGGGCCCTTTTACCTTGCTCAGGTTTCCATGTTCAAACCTACTGCCCATGAGCGGCCTGTACATTTTCCAAAAGAGAAATCACATTTCTCATCTTCTTTTGCATCTTGTCTTTTCCACTTAATATTCTTCTTAGGATTTATTTTGCATCTTATTAGTTCAAGTTCTGAGGGTTAATTTTACGGGTTAACCTGACTAGCCATGGATTACCCAGATTAAATATTATCCTGGGTGTATGTGTGAAGGTGTTTCTCGATGAGATTAGTACTTGAATTGGTGGACTTAGTAGACTGTCCTCTCCAGTGTGGATGAGCCTCACCCAATCTGTGGAAAGCCTGAATAGAACAAAAGTTAAAAAGAGGAAGAATTCATCCCTTTTGCTTCCTGCTGCACTGCTTGAAATCTCATCTTCTCTGGCCCTCACACTGGGACTTAAACTATTGGCTTCCCCTTGGGTACTTGGCTGGCTCAGTCAGAAGAGCATGTGATTCCTAATCTTGGGGTCGTGAGTTTGAGCCACATGTTGGGTGCAGAGATTACTTAAATAAATAAACTTTAAAAAAAATTTTAAAAACTCAGTCTCACTATTGGCTTCCCAGGTTCCTAGGCCTTTGGACTCAAACTGAATTGTCCCGCTGGCTGTGCTGGGTCTCCAGCTTGGAAATGGCAGACCATAAGACCTCTCAGCCTCCATAATAGAATGAGCCAATTCCTCATAATAAATCTCCTTTTATATATAAATGGATGTCCTGTTTCCATTTCTCTGGAGAACCCTAAGACACTAGTGATTTAAGCATATTTTAACATATTTATTGGTCTTTTATAAATTCATTTGAATTATCTGTTGAAATTAGTTGTTTGTCATTTTGTTACTGACTGTGCTTCACAAATCATGGATATTAACCCAATATCTGAGGTGTAGTTTATAAATGTTTTCTCCCATTTTAATACAACTCTTTGTGTTTTATTTTTCATTTAGAAAGTGTTTTAAATTTCAACAGTGTGACTTAAAAACAATGCAAGTACTACTTAAAAAGGAAAAAATGTGGGGACCATGTACTGTCAGCTTCTAGGGAGATGAGAGCATTCAGAGCGCTAGAGGCATCAAGACAAAATGGAAACAACTTTAGAGTGATTCCAGAGTGAACTGCTGATCAGGAGATGAGAGCATTGTCTTTCTGATCAATTAGACTCCCCAGAGTCAGCCCAACTCAACATTTCAGGGATCAGCTAATGGATATGGCCCACCACCCATGTCTGAGGGCACAAGGGATGGGATTCCATCTCCTCTGTCATCTTCATCACCCAGAGGGGTTGCTAAGTGACTATGCACAAGGCCACAATAGCAGGGGAGTGTGATCCAACCAATTCTCCAGTCCTTAAAGCCCATCTTCTATAAAGGAGTCTGCTCTGTGTCCTCTAGGGAGGGCAAGGGATGGAGCTTCATTCCTATTCTGGCACTTACCTGCAGAAGTGACTTAGACTCTTTTGTCAGTCTCAGCTTGGTTATCTGTGAAATAGGACTCATGATACCTGATATCTTCATCAAAGAGTTGTCCCGAAGGGTAAATGGCTCAGACAATAAGTCATGTAGTGGGACTTCAATGGCCCTTTAAATGTTGAGACACTGCAGTTAAGAGCTGGCTAAGCCTCTGGGCTAAGGCCAGCATTGTGAAGTCATTTCTCATTGTTTCTTCTAAGGAAATTACAGACATATAAAGGAAGGGAGAAAATATCTCTCTGACATGCGTTGAGTTCAAAGTTTTGGAGATGGTAAGTTCTCTATATTCTTCAGTGTTTCAGAATGTCATAAAAGCTGTTACACATCATTCCTTTGAGCAGATCCTAATCTAGTTCCCCCCCACTGGGAAGATAGGCTTGTCTTTGACTCAGCTGTGAGCTTAGTGATAGATTGTACCAGGGAAACAAGGTGTGGTGTTTGCCTAACTGCTACTCTTGCATTATTCCATATGTTAATATATTTACAGAAAAATTCAGACCTCATCCCACAGTCACCAGTGCTGAGGTCCTCAAATCATTCATTATCCAGCTACATCACACCAGGACGTCAGCCATCTGCTACTTCCCTGAGAAGCAAAAATCCAAGAACTATTATCATATCTTTGACACCCAAGTACCCATCCTTTCATGCACTAATAACTAAGTATATATTGAGTAAATTCCATTCCACTGTTCCATTGGAGGCATCTCATTAACTTTACACTGGAAAAAAGGAGGTAATAGGGGAAATGAATATATGACATATTCAAAGGTTAAATCTGAGATGAGATAGCTCTTTCACATTAACTTTTTTTAAAATGAAAAGTATACTTTCTAAAGAATAGTTTACAGCAAAATTGACTGGGAGGTACAGAGATTTCCCATATACCTCCTGTTTCCACACATGCATAGCCTCCCCATTACCAACATCCCTTAACAGAGTGGTACATGTATTACAATTGATGAACCAACATGGACACACCATAATCACTCAAAGTCCATAGTTTACCTTAGGGTTCACTCTTGGTGTTGGACATTTTATGTGTTGGACAAATGTATAAGACATATAGCCATCATTGCAGTATCATACAAAATATTTTCATTGCCCTAAAAACCCTCTGTGCTCTGCCTATTTATCCTCCCCCTACTTCCAGCAAACCCTTAGAAACCACTAATCTTTTTAACTATCTCCATAGTTTTGCTATTTTCAGAATGCCATATAGTTGGACTTTTACAATATGTAGCTTTTTCTAATTGCTTCTTTCACTTACTAATATGCACTTAGAGTTCATCCATGTCTTTTCAAGGCTTGATAGATCATTTATTTTTAAGGATTAATAATATTCCATTGTGTGGATATACCACAGTTTATCCATTCACCTAAAGAAGGGCATCTTAGTTGCCTTCAAGTTTTGGCAATAAAGCTGCTATAAACATCTGTGTGAGGTTTTTGTGAGGACATAAGTTCTTATTTCCTTTGGGTAAACACCAAGGACTGTGATCGCTGGATTATGTGGGAAGAGTATGTTTAGTTTTGTAAGAAACCACCAAACTTTCTAAAGCTGCAACTATTTTGTGCTCTTACGGCAATCAATGAGAGATCTTATTGCTCGAAATCCTCCCCAAGATCTGGTATTATTGGTGTTCCAAATTTTGGCTATTCTAATAAGTGTGTAATGGTATCTCACTATTGTTTTAATTTGCCAACACCCCGGCATGTAATAGTAAAACTTGCAAATCTTAGAACCAAGGAAACCATCTTAAGGGCAGTTAGGGGTAAAAGATTCCTTACATACAGAGGGAGGAACATCAGAATAACATCAGACCTATCCACAGAGACCTGACAAGCCAGAAAGGGCTGGCAAGACATATTCAGGGTACTAAACGAGATGAACATGCAGCCAAGAATACTTTATCCAGCAAGGTTGTCATTTAGAATGGATGGAGAGATGCAGAGCTTCCAAGACAGGCAGAAACTGAAAGAATATGTGACCACTAAGCCGGGCCTGCAAGAAATATTAAGGGGGGGTTTTATAAAAGGAGAAAGACCCCAAGAGTGATATAGAAAAGAAATTTACAGGGACAATCTATAAAAACAAGGTCTTCACAGGAAACATGATGACAATAAATTCATATTTTTCAATAATCACTCTCAACATGAACGGCCTAAATGCTCCCATAAAACGGCACAGGGTTGCAGATTGGGTAAAAAGACAGGACCCATCCATATGCCGTCTACAAGAGACTCATCTTGAACCTGAAGACACACCCAGACTGAAAGTGAAGGAATGGAGATCCACCTTCCATGCCAGCGGACCTCAAAAGAAAGCCTTTTGTGTATCGAGTCATTTTATGTTCACAGTTCCATTTTAAGGTAGATATGATGTTAATCCTCATTCTATAGATGAAAAGCTGAGGGGCAGGGAGAATAAGAACTTAATCCATGACTACATAGTTAAGGAGCAGTACAGGCTGGGTTTGCATCTAGCACCTCATGCTCCATAGTCTGAAAAAAATATCAAAGATTTGGTGTTAAGTGACAGAAGCTGTCTGCACAAACATGCATATTTTAGGAGCTCATTAAATGTAGCACTCAGTATGTTAATATATTCATACAAAATTGGTGGACCTAGTGGAAAAAAGTGGCTTGTGACCATGATGAGACCACTTTCATTACAATCATGGGGACAGAAGCCATAGTGCAGTGGGATAATGAGTCAGTTGGAAGTAAAGAATGTTAACAGGGAATACAGAAAATGCTTTCAGGAACTTTGAAAAGGGAGAGGAAAAGGTAAATACAGAGATAATGAGAGATAGGCACTGAGAGACAGAGATATTCTGTGGCTGAATGGTGATGAGGGGTCCAAAGAGGGTTTAAAAAATCTTCAATGCTTTGAAAGTTGAGCAAGTTTAAAAGTTAATGTGAAAGATTTCTCTGTTCTCAGATTTAATCCTTTTCTTTTCCCATATATTCATGTCCCTTCTTACCCTCTTACTTCCACTATAGAGTTAATGAGACACCTCTATTGGAATACTACCGATTTTAAACTCAATATATATTTAGTTAGTAAACAAAATGGGTATTTGTGCAACAAAGAAATTATAATAGCTCTTAGCTTTTTGCCTCTCAGGAAGGTAGCAGACAGCTGAAATCCTGGTGTGATGCGGCTGGTCTGAGGACTCCACTGGTGACTGTGAGGCATGTCCAGGATTTTCCTATAAATATGTAAACATAGCAAGCAGTCCAGGAGCAACAGTTGGGCAAGCACGACTTGCTGTCCTGGTACCCATCTCTCACTGAGATCAACAGGTGAGTCAAAGACCAGCCTGTCTTCCCAACGTGGGTACCTGGATTAGGGTCTGTCTGCTCATAGCCATGATATTGAGCAGCTCTTATGAGCTTCTGAATCACCCCAGAAAGTAGAGAATTTCTGTCCCCAAACCTTTGAACTCAAGACAAATCAGAGACATATTTGCTCTCTTTGTCTGGATGCTTGTATTCTCATTATAAGAAAACAATGAGAAATGACTTTTAACTTCTGAAACTGCCACTGAGAGAAAAAGATGGTACCCAATTGTGTTTGTCAGGATAGGTTAATAGCATAGCATACAATTCTAATTTTTCTTTGGCTTAATGTAATAGAAGTTTATTCTTCTCTCATAAAACAGTCCAACACTTCTATTACTTGTCAAGTAGTTGTCATGGATACCTTTCCTGCAAGTGGGGATATAAGGACCCAAGACCTTCCATCTTGTGGCCCTGATATTCCCTTGAGCCTCAGAGTCCTGTGATCAATTTCCTGTTGGCAGAGAGCAAGGGAATGGTGTATTGCTTGGGAGGCTCTTAGTGGTCAGGTATAGAAGTGGCAAGCATCACTTTTGTTCACATTCCATTACTTAGTGTTTTAGTTTGAATTCACTCAAAAGCAGAACTTAGATGTTGGTTGTTTATTTGGGAGGTGATCCTAGAAAGCGACAGTGAAGTAGGAGCCAGAATGGAGTCAAGAAAGATATAAAGCTAATATATTGGTGCATTATTCACATTACAGCTGTAGTTAAGTAATGGGGACTAAGACTGGCTGGGACCTCTGAGAGGTATACAAAATGACTCCCAGAAATGTCTGCCCAAAGGTTGAGAGGCTGGAAGTTTTATTCATCACTCCATGTTCTGTTGGTTAAGACTAGTTTCTGGGTGCATTAATTCCCATCCAATTCGGGGATGGATTTGTGTGGGTTAAGAGGACTGCTTAAAGCTAATGAGAAGAATTTGAAGCAGGAAAGTGAATGAAGGTGGCCTGCTTAAGGTAGGACACTGCTGCCATCAGTGTGAGCTCACAGGGAACTGTCCATGACAGCTGTGGATGTGTGCCAAAGAAATGCAATAGGAAGCACCAAAATTCTTGCTGCACATGGACTTCGCCTAATTACAAGGGAGGGTAAGCAATGTAGTATAACTCTGTGCTGTAGAGGAAAAGAAAATTGGAAACAATCTAAATTTTTATAAAGTAGAATATTTAAATAAATTTAATAAATTAAAACAAATAAAATTTATATAAATTATGAAACATATTAGCTAATGAAAAGTTCTCTAAAACACATTTAAAGGGAAAAGAGTGAATTGCAGAAAAAGTCAAATAATGTAATCCTGGATTTCAGGAGTGAGATCTGCACTTGGGGAATCATGATTATATATATTTCATGAACTAGTTGAAACTATTTATCAAGTAATAGAAGATAGAAAAGTGATGAGGTCCAAGAATTAAATTAAACCTGGGCCATCCAGTATTAGGAGGGCAGAGAATATATATATATATATATATATTCTCTTGAGAGATAGATGATAGGAAGGATTTTGGACTGCTTTTTATTTTATTCATTTTTGTTTTCTATTTCAGGCAATAGCGAATGTTTTCTTACCAGCCTATTTTTTTTACAAATGAGAACATTTCCCTACATTACATGCTTACATATATATTCCCTGAAACTTGATTTCAATAATTTAAAATCTTTCAAAAAGTGTGTGAGAATTCTCATTTCTTCATCCCACCTCTACACCTGGTGTCATCAGAATATTTAATGAATCAGAATAATTAATAAATTTAAATATTCATTTCTAACTGATAAGTGTGCTTCCATTTCCCATTTCTGTGATTTGTACTGAAATTGAGTCGCTCCCTCTCCCTCTCTCTCTCTCTCCCCATACACACAGAGCCAGTTTAAAATTTTTTCTTCCATGAACTTTTCCTCCATTTTATTGAGTTCTTTCTATACTTAATTTTTTCAGGTGATAGGTGATAACAGGTAATTTCGATGCTTTTATTTGCATTTGTTAAATTAATAGTGAGAACTTTTCTTGTAATTATTGACCATCTGCACTTTCTTTGTGCACTATTTACAAATTTTGTTCATTTTACTGTTTTGTTGTAGGGGCTCTTAAGGCATTGAGGATAATATCCTTTGCTGATACATAGATTCATTATTTCAACAGATATTTATTGGGTGTTTATTATTTGCCAGACACTCCAGCCAAACACCATATTCTAGATCTTTCTTCTGAGATATAGATGCTTATATGTACTAGAAATGTCCACTTAGAGAAAGAAAGGTATTAGTATCCATCCATACATGCATGAATTGCCAAGGAGAACATACACAGCTCAAAAACACTTCTGCGTGATCATAGAGTTAAAAGGATGTAGCGTGTTATTTGAGGAGACTAGTAGCTCAGGATTAGCCTTTTTGTCATCTCTGTACTAGTGGCAAGATTTTTTAAAAAATTACACGTTTCTGAGTTTTTATTTTCTCATTTGTATGATGGGAATAATTATGCCTATATGAGACAATTATTGTGAAGAGCAAAAAAGCAAAATATTTCAGGGGCGCTGGGTGGCTTAGTCGGTTGAGCTTCTGCCTTTGGCTCGGGTCATGAGCCCAGGGTCCTGGGATTGAGATCCGTGTGGAGCCCTGTGTGGAGCCCCTTGTCAGGCTCCCTGCTCAGCTGCTTAGTGGGGAGTCTGCTTATCCATCTCCCTTTGCCCCTCACCCTGCTCATGCTCTCTCTCATTCTCTCTCTCGTTCTCTCTCTCTATCAAATAAATTAAAAATCTTTAAAAAAGCAAAATATTTCAAGTGTCATACACAGCAAATGTTACATTTGTACTTCACTGATGTTAGTTTCCTTCCTTTCTCACATCCATCCTTCCTTTAAAGGAGATTCCTTTGACATAACCCAAATAACATGATTACATAATTATCATGTGAAAATGTTAAATGGAAGGGAAATGTACAAGTTTCCACTATGTATAATTTCTATGTATTCTATGTGCATAGTCATTTCTATGTACTAGAGTAATTTCTCTGCTAATTTAGAAAAAAGGAAAATAAACACTGGATCAGTTCTGAGGGTTTGAAAAAGAAAACCATCACCCCTTTCATTTTATTTCATATATTCTCCAAACCACTTTTTGATGATATATTATTTTCTCAAGAATAATATGTCTAATGTGACCAAGAAAGAAGAGGCTTTGCAAAAGAACTTTGCAGTAGAACACCCGGGGGCCAGGCATACCATATGGGCTTGATTATGTCATGTCCCCTGTGCTGGCCATTTTTCTTGGGGGGGGTAACATCTCTCAGATAGATGTAGGGGTTAGTGAGATCCCATCTGGGAAAACACATATGATAAAATGTCATATGACCAAATGCTCACATTTGCATGTAAAATGGTGAAATGTGAATAAGGTCAGTGGATTATATCAATGTTATTTTTCTGTTTGTGATATTTTACTGTAATTACACAAGTTACCATTGAGGGAAAATGGGTAAAGGGCAGAAGATAACTCACTCTGTTGTTTCTCACAACTACATGTAAATCTACCATTGTCTATATATACATATATATACATATATGGTTTTTCTTGTCTAGGGAACTAAGAAAACACACCCAGTTGAACCCTTGCTATGTGCCAGGTACTAGGCAAGTGGCTCTAGGATAAAAATACTTTCTGGTTTTTCCTTGATAGAAGGGTTACCTGTTGACCTGGTATCCCTTGTAGTTTAACAATTGTCCAATATCTTCATTTTTAAACAATGTATTATTATTACTGATATCTACATTAAAATAAGCCAGAATGGGTTTAGTAGACCTTGTTTACTTGAATTAGTTTTCTAGTTCTACTGTTACAAATAAACATAAACTTGAAAGCTTAAGACAATACATGTTTATTCTTTTCCAAGAGTGTTCCATTAAGTCCAAAATCAGTTTTACTGGGCTGCAATCAAAGCTGTTGGAGGTTTCTAGGAGAGGTTTCCCTTCTGGAGGCTCTAGGGGAGAATCCATTTTTTCTTGCCTTTTCCAGCTTCTATAGCTACATTCCTTGGATCTTGGCTCCTTCCTCCATCTTCAAAGCCGGAAGCTTAGCATTTTATTTCAGTTGTCACATTGCCTTCTTCTGTAGTAAAAACTCCCTCTCTTTCCCTCATAGAAAGGACACTTGTAATTGTATTTTTAACCCAACTGGATAATCCAGGATACCCTCCCATCTCAAAATTCTTAATTTAATCACGCTTGAAATGTTTCTTTCCCAATTCAACATAATTAACATAACCATTTCAAGGACAATGTGCAGGGTCGTCCCTGGTAAAATGAAGTAAACTCATGCAGGAGCAGCTGCAGAGCTAACTCCTTTTTGTTTTAAGTGGGAGTGAGAAGAACATTTGATGTTGCTACCTCCACTGGTTATGTATGACTAGCTAGTTGGGCTATGATCCATGCCAAGGACACCCAGAGTGCATGAAAATGCCAGCCCATCAGACAATAAGATCAGAGAAAAACATGGCAAATTATGGGTTTAAGTGTATGTGAAATGTGTGCGAAGTAAAGGCTGAGCTGTCCTACTGTGGAACATGAAAATCTTGGTACAGTGGTTTTGTCATTTATCACACTGTGTAAATCTATATTTATTTTATTGTTGGGATGATTCTTTAATTTTTCAATAAGAAATGAAAGTGCATATTGAATGGAAGATTAAGTAACAAATTTCATTTTCTTAAGAAAGTTGGGGATAAACATTTATTTAACTTGCACAAGACATTTGCTGGCATTTACTATGCACTAAGGGGACTATAGTGATATTATTGATCTCATGAAAACCCAAATCTACAAACTTGCTGAAGAAACATTTGCATCTACTTCAGAAGGTAGTAGTTATTTTAAGAAGAATGTGTTAATTTAGTACATACAGATGCAGTTGTGTTGACTTTTCATTGTATGAACACAACTTCTAATTTAAATAAAATTATTTTTCTTCTAATTTAATTGCACAAATCTTGAATTCCAAGTTTTTGTGTGCATGTTTAAAAACAGGAATGATAGCTGATAATATGTTGACTCTATTAACAAAAGAACTCAGAAAACAATTATTGATGATAGCTTATTTATTTATTTTTATTGATGATAACTTAAAATCAGCATCATCAGATGGTTAAAACAGAAAATCTTTTAATACCAACAGTGATTTGATATTATTTTAGTCAAATTTATGGAATAATAACAATAATGATCAAATGCTTTTGAAGTTCATATTCATGAAAGGGAAACATCCAGCCTTGTTATGAATGATATTGTGAATTCAGTAAAAAATTCAACATTGAGGATAGTATTTTTTGTTATGTGGTGATAATGCGAATATACATTTTGGTGGAGAAAAATGTTGTAGAAAGATCAATGTTTTGCTAAATAAGAAATATGCAGCAGAAATAGTTAAATTGGTTGTGTCACACACATAATTCAAAATTGTGTAAACAAGATGTGGCATTTTGCAAATCAAAACAGAAATGGAGGTTTCCCATATTTACACATAAAAACACTCATGCACACATATACTCTGTGTGTGTGAGAGAGAGAATACACAGTAGAAGCTACAATATTGGCAATTTTCTAGTTCTCTGGCTTGGTGGTGGTTTCATAAATGTGAAAGAGGGAAAGGGACAAACATGGGTTACTAATAAGAGTGTTGTGAACCAAGGGTTATGATGAATCTATACATCTACGGTGCATTTTAAAAAATGTCTTAATGCTTCTTTTTTTTCTTTTTGCCTGTCTGACATTCTACATGAGAACAGGTCAAATATTGGAGTGCAAGTTTCAAGTGTGAAGAGAAGTGAACGGAGAAGGTGAGAAGAAAGTTGCTGAAAGCAGGTTGGGGTATATGGATTTTGAGGTCCCTCGGGGACATTCAAGCAGTGGTATCCAATAGACAGTTGGCAAAAAGGGTCTGGGGCTAAGGGGAGGAAATAGCCTGGAGATGGAGATTTGAGAATCATCTGTGCTTAGAGGGAAATGAACAGAAATCTCTCAGGGAGAGAGAACGTGTGGACTGAGAGAAGAGGCCCAGGAACACAGCTACTCAAGGCGGTAGCACCGCTTCCCGGTGGGCACTACTACCTGGGCTCTGGAGTCAGGCAGAGCCGGTCTTGAAAGCAGCCTGTGGGATTCAGCTGCTGAGCGCTCCTGGCAAAGTCGGGTACCGTCCCTGTGATCAGCGGTCACACCTGGCAATGACGTACATCGCAGAGGGATGCTGTGCGAGGACCTGAGATGCGCCAGGTAAAGCACCTGCGGTCGGGAAGCCTCCGGGCTCCTGCTCTCTCCTTGATTCCCCCTTTGCCACCCCGCCCCCCACCGTGTGCGGTTGCTCGGTCCCTTGGGGATGGGGGTGAGGGGGCGGGGTGGGGGACCGAGCTCGGGTGACGCGGCGCTCACGTGACCGGCTGGGCGCCGACGTGGGCAGCAGCCCCCGCGCCCGCCCGCTCGCCCGCCCTGCGGTCCGGTCCCTGCGCCCTCCGCTCCCGTCGCCCGCGCGGAACCAGCTCCCTGAGCTGCCCGGGCGGCGGGCGAGGGGCGAGCGGGCTTCGGCGAGCCCGAGGAGGCGCAGGCCTGCCCCGGGCCCCGCAGGTCAGTGTGAAGGTGGGCGCTGCTGGCGGCCCCGGGCTGGGGTGGAGGTGGATGGCAGTAGGATCCGTGAGCAGCGCGGGGCGGGGAGGGGTCCGGGAGGTCGGTGGGGAGGGGGATTCAGTGCGGACGTGGGCAGGTGGGGAGGGAGCACCCCGCCGCCTCCTCGACGCCCCTCCTGTGCGCCCTCCATGAATTTTTGGACCTGAAATGGGGGGGGGCGCCCCTGCAGTGCGACAGTGGAATGTAGACATATTCTAGAAATAATCCCCTCTCACACTCTGCACCTAAACGGAAATACTGACCTCTGCGGAAAGGGGGTGGGGGTGGGGGCTTGCCTTCAGGGGAGGGGGATACAGAGACCCAAACAGTTTGGAAAGCATCCTGGCTTGGAGCCTGAGGCCTGAAAAGTAATGGAGGCTGGGGTTCAGGGGAGGTAGGAGAGGGAAATGTTGTATGAGGAGGGCCCAGATTCAGGAAGGAAACCTCAGTAGGCTGAGTGCACAGTCGCTGCCCTTGTCACTCTCTGTCTGTAGGTCTGGTGTCTGTCCTCAGCACTGTGCAAGTGTAGAAAAGGAGGAGGAACCTGTCCAGAATCCCTACAGGTCAGTGAAGGGGGGCAGAGTGCTGGACAGGAATGGTGGGGGGTGTAGAGGGCACAGCCTGGCCAGAATTTGAGGTCACCAGTGCCCATCTCCCCACTGCCCATCCCACCACCATATATATTGCACACACCCAGCCACGCTGAAGGATGGCAGAAGGTGGTAGCACCTGCCAGGGAAAAGTTTGGGAGGAATGGTGGGGTAGACACTTGGAGGGCTGGGATTCAGAAAAGGGACCAGAGTCTTTGTGCATCTACTGAATGCCCAGTCTCTCTCTCCTGTCTGTCTGCAGTTCTTTGTGTTTGTTGTCAGCACTCTACAAGGCTAGAAAAGGAAGAGTTACCTGTTCTGAATTTCCGCATGTCAGTGAAATAAGGGGGTCTCTGGACAGGGACTCAGAGTGGTGGGGAGTGTGGAGGGTAGAGCATGGGCAGAATTTGGAACCCCACTACCCACCTCCCAGCACATTTACACTTTACCACGCTAAGCAAACAAAGAGAAAATGTCAGGGCCTGAGAGAGAAATGGTTGGCTCACCTGTGTGGGAGGAATGGTGGGAGAAGGAGTATGGCTGAAGACACACTTGGAGGGCCAGGCCAGGTTAAGGGAACTCAGACAAGGGGAGATATGTAACTATTTTCCAGACCTGCATTCCACCCCCAAGCCCTCAGTCTCCCTTGTCTACTCTTCCTCCCGCTCCCAGGACAGGAAAAGGAGGGGAATCTCAACATGGAAAAACTCTGCGATGCAAATGAAGGAATGCCTGAGAACCAAGTAAAGATGGAATACAATGAACCACCACAGGATGCGGGAAAGCCAGAATTAGCTTGTACTCTGGAAGACAAGGAAAAGTTGGAAAATGAGGGGAAGACAGAAAATGAGGAAATACTAAAGGACAAGGAAAGGCCAGGGAGTGTGGCAAAGCGAAAAGAGGGAAAGCCAGTAAATGAGGGAAAGCCAGAGAACCAGGGAAAACCAAAAGAAGAAGGAAAACCCACAAGTGAGGGGAAGCCAGAGAGCAAGGGACAGCCGAAAGAAGGAGAACCAGGGAGTGAGGGAGAGCCAAAAGAAGAAAAATCAGAGAGTGAGAAAAAATCAGAGCCAATGAATGAGGGAAAGCCAGAGAGCCAGGAAAAGCCAAAAGAAGGAGAACCAGGGAGTGAGGGAGAGCCAAAAGAAGAAAAATCAGAGAGTGAGAAAAAATCAGAGCCAATGAATGAGGGAAAGCCAGAGAGCCGGGAAAAGCCAAAAGAAGGAGAACCAGGGAGCGAGGGAGAGCCAAAAGAAGAAAAATCAGAGAGTGAGAAAAAATCAGAGCCAATGAATGAGGGAAAGCCAGAGAGCCAGGAAAAGCCCAAAGAAGAAGAAAAGCCAGCCAGCAAACCAAAGGCTGCGGGAAAGCGCCCAGCTGGGGATGATGTACCCAGGAAGGCCAAAAGAAAAACCAACAAGGGGCTGGCTCAGTGCCTCAAGGAATATAAGGAGGCCATACACGATATGCATTTGAGCAATGAGGAGATGATAAGAGAATTTGACGAGATGGCCAGGGTGGAGGATGAGGTGAAGAAAACCAGACAGAAACTGGGGGGGTTTATGTGGATGCAAAAAAGTTTACAGGACCCCTTCCACCCGAGGGGCCCAAGGGAACTCAGGGGTGGGTGCAGGGCCCCACAGAGGGGCTTTGAAGACATTCCTTTTGTGTAGTGCCCCTGGCAGGCATTTGCCCAGGCCCTGTGCTTTAACCTTATGCTAGTAATTTGCTTTAGCTGTCACTCTGGTTATCAGTAGCCTTTTGATCCAACTAGAACACTCTACCAGTAGGAGATTTTTCACCCATGTGCATTGCAAAGTCGTTCTAATTCTTGGAAAATAAAGTAGCTTATAATATCATCTATAGAATCAGTCCACTTTGTAAAAAAACACATAAGTTTATATAGTACCTCTATGCACAGGAAAAATAGAAACTTTTGTTCACCAAAAGGTTAACAGTGGTTCTCTGAATTATAAGACTGTGGGTGACTTATTTGTTTTCTTTCTACTCATATTTTTTCCCTAAAGAACACAGATTACTTTTCTCATAAAGAAATACTAAAATATAAAAAAACAATACACAAAAGAAATACAAAGATCTGTTCAGTGAGTTTATGAAGGCAATGGAGACACTTAAAATTCTTGTCAGAACTTAAAACAATATGTAAAACTCACATACCTCTAGGACTCATATTTAGAGGAATCAACCAGCAGTTATGACAGATCCATTGCTGTAAAAGACAGTCTTGTCATCTGTGAAATGGGGATAATACTTGCCTCACAGGATTGCCGGATGGAATAGATGAGGTGCTGAGTATGTGAGCTGTGTTGGTCTGGTTTCTACTTTTTCCCCTACACTAGCAGGGACCAAGACCCCCCCCCCCCACATCAGACACTTGGAAGAGGGTAAGGTACAGCTCACCTATGCTCAGGAATAAGGCCAAAAGATGGGTGCCATCCTCCCCTGGGTACTGCCATGTCTTCTGGACACTGTGCCTCTTCTTATGAGTTCTGCACACTCTTAAGGGTCTCACTGCTGCTGATGGGCTGGTGTCCTCAAGGTGACAAAGTTATGCTTACCCAAGTGGGTTAACACCTCAGTAATACTTTGGCCCTTAATGGATTTCAGATTTTTTTAAGCAAAACAATCCTTTCTGTGTTTGTTGCTTTGTAAGTATGTATTTGCAGACAGCTATCTCTCTACTGGATTCAGATATGGGAGGCTGGAATAAAATCTGAGGGGCACACACCAGTTTTTTCATCTGTCGGTGCCTTGTCTGCTTGATTCCTCTTTCCTCAGAGGAAATTGTCTCCTAGGAAACTCTTGCCAGGTCCTGCCTTACAAGGTTAACACACCTTCCCACACTTAAGGTTTTAAGAGCATTGCTACTTAAATAGTGATCAGTGGACCAGCTGCATCAGCATCATCTGAGAGAGAGTTAGAAATGCAGAATCTCAAGTCCCCATCCAAGATGTACTGAATCAGAATCTCCATTTAACAATATCTGTAGTTGATTTCTGTATGCATTAAAGTTTGAGAAGCACTGTTTTTAAGGAGACCTTACCTAGCCTCCCCACTCCCACCTTCACATGAAATATGTGACTAGAAGAATAAATACATGTACTACATAAGATATACATCAGATTATCTTTGTTAAACTGTGTTAACTGTGTTAAACTTTAGTTCCACCTTCCCTGCACTAATAGAGCCTAAAACAAATTTAGTGAGTCAAGACCTACAATTTATTAAGGAAGTAGGGTAGATTAGTAAATAATCAGATTATATCACATCACAGGTAGGAAGGGTGAGAATTGTTTTGTGAAAATTGTGTTTCAGTTACATATATATGTATATTTGTACACCCTGAGTTGTGATGAAAAATGTATTTATGATTGTGGACTGACACTTTTAAAAAACTGAGAAACACTGCATTGGACTCTGCTTCTCAAAGCGCAATCTTTCCTTTCCATCCTAGTACCTCTAATGCCTAGCACAGTGTCTGACAAGTCATAGGTTCTTAATAAATTTATAAATAATAATAACTAGGAGTTCTCACCCCAGATAATGTCTTGTCTAGGTAAATAACTGAACTTCTCTGGCAGGGTTTACTTGCAGTTCCAGATGGAACACCATGTAGAAGTGTATTACCACAAATTTAACCCTATTTCATTTTATTAATGCTTGCGTGTTTTTGAAGTGTGCTAGTCTGCCACATGTCAGAATCACCAGGGGACTCTGTTGAAAATGTGAACTCCTGACCCCTACCTCAGATCTACTGCTTCTTATGTGATTCTGATTCATCCTAAAGGCCGATGTCCACTGACTTATATATTCATTATGATCTCAGTCATATTAAGTGTGAACCACCAATAGGTAAGCAGAAGAAAACAACTGCAATATCTATTTCTGGAGAGAGATGGGAGATGAAGGTCTTTCTAAGGTGTAAAACAAAGTTTGGGAGTAAGAATACATAAAGGCAAGGATTCATATATCTACTGAAGAGAACCTGAAAGTGTCTTTAGAGCAAATCAGATCTAGAAAAAAAGGCAAATGGAAAGCATCTCATAGTATTGTGTAGTTCCTTCTTCAGATGCTATGATAACTATAGCAGTTAAAGAGTTCCATTGCTAAAGAAGACTCATGGGACTCCAAATGTCAGTGCTTGCAAATCCATAGTTTAGTGCAGAAAAAAAGATGCAATATAGCAACAACATTAAGGATATGTGTCACAGCTAAAAACTGTCTCATAACAAGGGGTCTGGAGTGGCCAGGTGCAAGCTCCAATTGTCTGCCCTCTCTATACGAACCCCGGCAATAGGCACTTCTTTTGGACCAGGAACCACTGATGTGTACACAGAATACCTCGGAACCAGAGAGCACAAATAGAGTCTCTGTCCAGGATTCTCCTACACTGCTGGTTATGTAGGCATATTCTTGCTATGTAGCTAGCTTCAACAGCAGAGCGCTCTTGGTGGGAAGGTTCACCAAGACTAGGTGCAAATAATCAACCTTGTTGTTACCAATAAACAACAAGCTGGTACAAAGCATCCATAACTTCTCAGACCCGTGGTTATAAAACAATACTCTTATTATCTTTAATGCCTTTTTGATAGGACAGTACTAAACAGGTACATTTCTTATTTCAGTAGACGAGCTCAGACAAATCCCAGTCTTATTTGGATTGACCCTCTAATAACAATATACCATTTACTCTCTTCCTTACAATGTAAATAAAGCCAATGGTGTACCCTTTCTCACTGCAGGCACAATTCTCACTGACTACTACTAACATGACTCTCACCCAGTTGCTGGATATCTCTGCATCTCATCTGGATTCACTCTCCTCCCTTTCTGTATCCTGGGAAGTCTGACTTGTATGAACTACATCAAAGGACTCCCTTGTCCTTTGGGAACCAGCAGTGAACAATGTGGTCAGGAACTTTTCCTCCCAGTTTGCTTCCTGCACTGTCACCAGACACTGAGTCTCTTCTCCAAAGGTTTCTGTAAGGTGGCCCTCTCAACATAGGCTATGTGTCTCCAACTTTTAGTAAATCCTCTCTCCCTTTGTCTTTCAGGGCTAGGGCTGATAATCCTACCTTTACTAGCCACGGAGTATTGCACTGTCCCTTGTGGTTCTCAAATACTCTTCCCACACAATTGTATATTGTCCTTTTGGAAAAAAAAAAAAAAAAACTCCTCTCACATTTTCTAATGTGAATATGCCCCCCGTTTTCTGCCATGCACTTCTCAGATACAGTAGTAAATACCAAAAGTTACTACAGGAATTGGGTTGCTCATTTGAAGAGGGAAAAATAACCTCCTTACAATGGGGGTAAGGAGAGTGGAAAGCAGCTGTTAGGAGAGGTTCACTGGTACATGGCATGTATAGTATCACAGTCAAATTAACACCACTGGTGGCATGGAATGAAGTATAGGAATCCAAAGTTTTGGGAAATCAAACAGATGTGTCATTTAAATACTGTGTTGAAAATAAGTATCCAAAAAGTTGTGGAGTTATCTGATGGTCTTAAAGAGTATGCATAGGGAAAAGAGGAAATTAAAAACTATGAAAATACAACAGAAAACACATGTAGAACCCTAGAAAACCTGCATGACATGTTTGAAGGAGTCCCTCGTCTTATGATATATAAAACTGAGGACCAAGTCTGGGTACTCATAGTGTCACAGAGTTCCACTGCCAATAAAATGTTCTACCTGCTATGGCTTTTACAATAAGGTAAGGATGCAAGTAAGGAAAGAGTGGAATCCTGAAATATCAAATAGGGACATTTGTGTAGACATGCTCTAAAATATTAAGAAATGCAGTAGTGAGAGGGTCACCAAGCATCTTTGAAAATTTCTGTGTGTCTGTGCTCTGTAGGCTGGAGAGAATGGTGGAGAGTACTGCAATGGAATCAGCTACTTGATCTTAATGTGAATAAAGGGATCCCAGAGTGGTGGAGGTCAGGTGACAGTGCTTAATCATGTAAGACAAGGTGAGTGCAACTACAACAATAAGCCACAGGAATGAAATGATAATTAGAGGATGTTTGAACCACAGGGATCTGTGGTGATGGCTAATCAGAGAATTCCAAAAAATGAAATAATTGGGCAGTGTATAGGATGCTGCTCAATATATTTCAGGCAGAAAAAAATTCTAGATCTGCTGGAGAGCCTAATTAGAGTTGCTGTGGTGGGGTTTCTCAATATCTTACTCAACTGAGGGGAAGGCAGAGTACCTTTAAGGTAGGACCCTACAGCCACTGGTGTATATTATAAATCTTCCATTCAACCTTTCCCAGTGGGACCTGCAGATATTTTTTAGGGTGACTGTGCACTAGGGAAAAGGAAATATCAAGACCTTTTGAGAGTTATTAGCTAAAGACTCTGAACTGGTGCTAACCTCTAGACTGAGAAACAGAGAGGCAACAAGATAGACAGTACAGAAAAGGCTATGACAGACTAATGAGGCATGGTGGGAAAAAATCTACTGTATATGTAATCAGAGTTCCAGAAGAAGAGGAGAAAGAGAATGGAGAAGAAACACTGTGAAGAAATAATGGAAAACTGATTTCTGTCATGACTGCCTGAGGAGCCCCACTACTGACCTGATACCCAGTGAAAGTGATGAAAATTATATTTTAAAAACCCACAACCATTAAAGCTTTTGGAAATGGTCCTAAGGACAAACAGCACACAAAGAAACATCTGTTCAAGAAAATCTACAAAAATTTAGTAAAGTGAGAGCCTGTAATATTTGAACCAAGACAGTTCCTTCCCCACTTTCCAAGCTCAATGAGGTGGATACTTCATTCCACACTGCTGCAGCCAAAAACACAGGGCTCCTTCTCCCCAAGATCCCAGCCAGAGGGCCTACTTCACAAGAGGGGCAGGACTTCAGCATTCTTCATCCTTATCCCAAATGCCTGTTGCTGAGACTAAATCCTGGATGAGTTCAGCTGAGGGGGGTGGTCTCCCTTCTTCTGCCCAACTCCCACTTGTGGAACAGAGAATCTACCTTGGGCATAGCATGCCTAGAATATTTGGGGCTCCAATTGTCTTTGCCTTCAATAAGGAAAGGGTTAAGGTATAGGCAGGGAAAGATAGGGGGCCCCTGGCGAGGCTCTGAGACTATTCCTGGCAGGCAGAAGCACTAAGGCAAAGTGAACAAGAGATAAGGAAACAGACCACCTGGCTTTTTGGATGGTCCAGAGTATTTTTCTTTGGTGGCTACAATGTATCATAGAAAATGACCAAATCTCAAAGAATTAAGTCATTAAGGGTGTTATCAATAGTCCATGCTCAAACCAAGACGGCACAAGAAACTCAAGGCCATAAGTTTCCCAGTCAGTTTTCAATAAAAGACCAGCCTACAAGCTCTCAGTGGCATCCCTGTTGGGACCCCTCTCACTCCTGAGAGCTTTTTCTGTATCCTTGATTAAAAAAACTCTTATCGCTTTACTCACTCTCCTTTGTCTGTGAGAGTCATTCTTCAACTCTTTGAGACAAGAACCTAGTTCTCCCGCTTCAGCCTCAGCTTATGAGGCAGTGGTACTATGCCAGGAAATGCAAACTGAGAGGACCTCAGGCTGCTGTCCCCTTCCACTGAGGGCTCGGATCATACAACAGATGTGATATTCAGAAAGAAGCTATCCATTGCCTGATCCCCAGTTCCAGAGCCCTTGTTCAGAGATTTTACTGGTGGGATAAGCAAGCCATAAAATAGCTCCTTATCTATTCCCAAAGGAACTGGCTTCACTTACAACAGAGCACAAAGAATCTTAAGCCTAAGGGCACTCTCAAGAAACGTGATGGTTGTGGTGAAAATAAATTGGAAGAATACTCATGGGTCTAACAAACATAGAGCCTTGACTGTGGGCTGGCTGGTTTGCAGAAGAGAACTGAAAAATAGGACAGCTTAGAGGAGCCCTCCTGGAGTCAAGTATCAAACAGGTATCAAAAGCTGACCTCAGAAAGTGTCATCTGGAGGAGTCACAGTTTGATTGGATTAATTTGCAGAGAAATTTATGCCCAGGGCACTATTGAAAACAAGAGAGCAATCAACTAAGAATTAGTGGAATTTAACAGCTAGATGTGTTCAGGGAAACAGTGAAGGAAAACTCTACCAATACCGCTGTGATTCCAGTATGCCTGTGTTCATACCAAAATTTGAACATCAGGTTAACACTATGTGTATGAGCAGTAGATTTTACTAAAATAGTCCAGCCAGTCACTAAACAAATAAACAAGTAGATAACAATAAGAAATCATGGTGTGGGGGGAGTATCCAGAGTTGCTACAATATATTATATAAAATGTCCAGTTTCCAGCAAAAATTATGCGACTAGCAAAGAAACAAAAAAGTATACCTCATGCACTGGGAAAGAAAGCAGGCAAAAAAACTGTGAGAGTGACCAGATATCAGATCTAATAGAAAAATATTTCAATGATATATAGATATAGATATATCTAAATATTTATCTATCTATAAAATATATACATATATATTTCCACAGAACTAAAGGAAAGTATGATTAAAGATGTATAGGAAGGTGTAATGACAATGTCATATTCAAAAGAGAGTATCAATAAAAAGATAGAAATTATAAAAAGAACTAAATGGAATTCTGGAGGTGAAAAAGTACAACAACTGAAGTAAAAGTTTTTCACCAGAGGGATTCAACAGTAAATTTGAACTGGCAGAAAAGAATTGGAAAACTTGAAGATAGATCAATAGAGATTATGCAAACTGAACAACAGAGGGAAACAAGCATGAAGAAAATGAACAGAGTCTCAGAGAAATGTGGCACACCATTGGGCACACCAGCATTACGTTTAAGAGTAGTACCAGAAAAGAGGAAAGAGAGAGATTATTGGTACTATAACATATAAAATTTTACTATATGTGTAATATATTTGCTAATCACAGCACAAAAGAGGTGGGTGGGAGTAAAGCTGTAAAGGGCTGAGGAAATAACTACAGGTGGCAAAGTAATAAATATGACAATGTGTTGTTGGCCTTGCAACATTAATAAATGTAAAATATAATGATAATGGCACAAAAGGGGAGATAAGGGAATAGAGCTATATAGTAATAACGTTTTTATATATCATTGGAATTAAAAAGGTATGACTCTGAAGCTGATTATGATATGTTAAGATATATATGGTAAATGGGAGCAACCACTAAAAACATAAGTAAAAAATATTGTAAAACGTATTAAAGTATACTATATTTAAAAATAAACAGGTAATGCAAAATAAAGCAGTGAAAGAGGAATAGGAGAAAAGACATGATCATAGAAAATAAAAAGTAAAATGACAGAAGTAAATCCAGCTATATCAACAATGACATTAAATATGAATGCATTAAACAATCCAATCAAAAGGCACACATTGTCAAGCTGGATAAAAAACATGATTCAACGATATCCTGTTACAGGAGACATACTTTAGATCGAAAGATACAAATAGATTGAAAATAAAAAGAAGGAGAAAAATGTATCATCCAAACAACAACTTCAAGAAAGCTGGAGTGCCTATACTAATATTGGACAAAATTGATGCTAATACAAAAATTATAACTGGAAATAAAGAGAGACATTTTATAATGATAAAAGGGCCAACCCATCAGGAAGACATAACAATTTATTAACATGTATGCACCTAATAATCACCAAAATACATGAAATGAAACTGATGGAAATGAATGGAAAATAGACAATTCAAAAATAATACTTTGAGACTTCAATACTGCATTTTCAATAATGGATAGAAAAACTAGACAGAAAATCAGCAAGGAAATAGAAGACTTGAACCACACTGTGGAACAACAATGCCTAACATATCTATAGGACACTCCACCCCAAAACAACAGAGTATACATTCTTTTCAAGTGCACATGGAACATTCTCCAGGGTAGGTGATATTCTACACCATAAAAAAAATCTCAATACACTTAAAGGATGAAGATAATGCAAAGTATGTTCTCCAACCATAATGGAGTGAAATTAGAAATTTATAGCAGGAAAAACATTGGGCAATTCACAAATGTGTGAAAATAAAACACCACACTCCTAAATAACCAATGGCTCAAAGAAGAAATCAAAAGGGAAATCACAACATACCAAAATTATGGGATCCAACTGAAGAAGAAAGATCTCAAATTAATAACCTGTCCTTCCACCAAAGGCACAGCAAAAAGAAGAGCAAATTAAACCTGAAGCAAGCAAAAGGAAGGAAATAATAAAAATTAGAGTGTAAATTAATGAAATGGAAAATACAAAATATAAAGAAAATCAATGAAACCCAAAGCTGTTTTTTTTTTGCAATTTTCTAGTATATATATATATATTTTTAACTTAAAATCAATTAATTAACATATAGTGTGTTACTAGTTTCAGAAGTAGTTTGGTGATTCATCAGTTGCATATAATATCCAGTGCTCAGTATATCAAGTGCCCTCCTTAATGTCCATCACCCAGTTACCCCATTCCCCCCCCACCTCCCCTCCAGCAACCCTCAGTTTGATTCCTATACTTAAATGTCTCTTAGGTTTGTCTCCCTCTCTGATTCCATCTTATTTTATTTTCCCCTCCCTTTCCCTATGTTCATCTGTTTTGTTTCTTAAATTCCAAAAACGAGTGAAATCATATGATATTTGTCTTTCTCTGATTGACTTATTTTGCTTAGCATGATACCCTCTAGTTCTATCCACATCATTGCAAACGGTGAGATTTCATTCTTTTTGATGGCTGGGTAATATTCATATATATACCACATTTTCTTTATCCATTCATCTGTCGATGGACATCTGGCCTCTTCCCATATTTTGGCTATTGTGGACATTGCTAACATAAACATTGGGGTATGCTATGTTTGTATCCTTTGGATAAATACCTGTAGTGCAATTGCTGGGTCATAGGATAGCCCTATTTTTAACTATTTGAGGAAACTCCATAATGTTCTCCAGAGTGGCTGTACCAATTTGCATTCCCACTAACTGTAAGAGGGTTCCCCTTTCTCTGCATCCTCGCCAACATTTGTTGTTTCCTGACTTGTTAATTTTAGCCATTCTGACTGCTGTGAGGTCACATCTCATTGTGGTTTTGATTTGTATTTCCCTGATGCTGAGTGATATTGAGCATTTTTTCATGTGTCTGTTGACCATTTGTATGTCTTCTTTGGAGAAATGTCTGTTCATGTCTTCTGCCCATTACTTGGCTGAATTATTTGTTTTTTGGGTGTTGAGTTTGATGAGTCCTTTATAGATTTTGGATACTAGCCCCTAATCTGATAAGACATTTGCAAATAATCTTCTCCCAGTCTGGAGGTTGTCTTTTAGTTTTGTTGACTGTTTCCTTCACTGTGCAGAAGCTTTTATCTTGATGAAGTCCCAAAAGTTCATTTTTGCTTTTGTTTCCCTTGCCTCTGGAGATGTGTCTAGCAAGAAGTGCTGTGGCTGAGGTCAAAGAGGTTGCTGCCTGTGTTCTCCTCTAGGATTTTGATGGATTTCTGTCTCATATTTAGGTCTTTCATCCATTTTGAGTCTATTTTTGTGTATGGTGTAAAAAAGTGGTCCAGTTTCATTCTTCTGCATGTGGCTGTCCAATTTTCCCAACACCATTTGTTGAAGAGACTTTTTTCCATTGGATATTCTTTCCTGCTTTGTCAAAGATTAGTTGACTATAGAGTTGAGGGTCCATTTCTGGGGTCTCTATTCTGTTCCATTGATCTATGTGTCTGTTTCTGTGCTGGGACCATACGCTCTTGATGATTACAGCTTTGTAATACAGCTGGGAGTCTGGAATTGTGATGCTTCCCACTTTGCCTTTCTTTTTCAACATTCCTTTGGCTATTTGAGGTCTTTTCTGGTTCCATACAAATTTTAGGATTATTTGTTCCGGCTCTGTGAAAAATGTTGATGGTATTTTGATAAGGATTGCATTGAATGTGTAGATTGCTCTAGGTGGCATAGACATTTTAACAATATTTATTCTTCCAATCCATGAGCATGGAATGTTTTTCCATTTCTTTGTGTCTTCCTCAATTTCTTTCATAAGTGTTTTATAGTTTTCAGAGTACAGTTTCCTTACCTCTTTGGTTAGGTTTAATCCTAGGTATCTTATGGCTTTTGGTGCAATTGTAAATGGGATTGATTCCTTGATTTCTCTTTTCTCTGTCTCATTGTTAGTGTATAGAAATGCAAATGACTTCTGTGCGTTGATTTCATATCCTGCCACTTTGCTGTTCTAGCAATTTTTGGCTGAAGTCTTTGGGTTTTCCACGTAAAGTATCATGTCATCTGCGAAGAGTGAGAGTTTGACTTCTTCTTTGCTGATTTGAATGCTTTTATTTCTTTTTATTGCTGATGGCTAAGGCTAGGACTTCCAGTACTATGTTGAACAACAGCGGTGAGAGTGGACATCCCTGTCATGTTCCTGACCTTGGGGGGGAAAGCTCGCAGTTTTTCCCCTTGAAGATGATATTCGCCATGGGTTTTTCGTAAATGGTTTTCTTTTACTGAGGTATGTTCCCTCTATCTCTACACTGCAGAGAGTTTTTACCAAAGCTGGTTCTTTGAAAAGGTCAATAATATTGACAAACCTTTAACCAAATTGACCAAGGCAAAAAGAGAGACTTGAATAACTAGAATCAGAAGTGAAAGAGGGAACATTACTATCAACTTTACAGAAATAAAAAAATAATAATATAAAGTAATACTAGAACAATTGTATGCCAACAAATTAAATAATTTAAATGAAATGGAAAAATTCCTAGAAGGACACAAACTACTAAAGCAGACTCAAGAAGAAAGAGAGACTTCCACAAGATGGCACTGTAGGAAGATCCTGATTTTTCCCATGGACACATCAAATGTACAGCTACATATAGATAGATTTTTTCCTCTGAAGAAGATCTGAAAACTAGATGAATTGCTTCTCCACAACAAGGGGTACAAAGACCACATTGAAATGGGCAGGCGAGGCAGATAGACATAGTCTCACCAAAAACCCCACCCCCAGTACAGTGATACACAATAAGGAGGGTTATCACCAGTCCTGCCTATCTCCTGCATATCTCCCACATTAGGCACCCCAACCCCTGGGATCTGCACCAGACACAAGCTCCCAAAATGTTTGGTTTATCAAACCGATGGGGCTGATGCCCATGGGGCCCAATGTGCTATAGGAACCTGAGATTCTCCTTTTAAAAGGCTCACATGTTGTCTCACCCATCCTGAGACCCATCAAAAAAGCAGCAGTTTGAAAACACCTAAACTGTATGTGAAGGAGATTCATTTGCTAATCCAAAAGCATCTGCTGAAGGGGCAGGGGACAGTTAAAACACTTCACAGAGATGGAGGCACTGGCAGATGCTGTTTTTTGCACTATCCACTTACCCTGCTAGCCCAGGTGGGTGAGCTCAGGTGCAGAACCCTCCTGCCACCTTGCTAAGACAGGTGGGGGTGAGCAGTTGAGGCAATATCTCACTGCTTTGCTGAAGCTGGAGAGCATGGGTGATTGCAACACTCCCCCCCCCAACTCCTTGACTTGTGCTGGGGAGTGAAGGCAATCATGGCTTTCTCCCACTCCCAGCTTAAAGTTGGCACATGGACACAGAAAAGGCACTGCCCTGATGCATTCCTGAAGGCAAGGGCATGCACAGTCAAGACATTTTCCCACTGCCTTTCTGAAACCAGCAAGCATATCTCACCCCCTATACTCCCCAGCTGCCCAGCTAAAGCCAAAGGGTGCATGCAATTCACACAGCGGATGCTTCTTGATTACCTGGCCCTGGTGGCCAATGGGCCTGGTGTTCCTGAGCTCCACGGTAACATAACAATCAGAAAGACATTTCCTGGCTGGCCAGCACCCCAGGGCACAGCACAGACAGCAGACTGAAACACAACCCCGGGCTTCCTATAAAAAATGCCTATTTACTTAGCCTGGAGCTTAGCCTGCAGGACAGGCTTCAGGTTTGCCACACATCTAGGAACTAAGGAGGTGCTCCCAGGAAATGTAAGCAGAGAGACACCATCTTTGCACACCCTCTTGGCCTTGCTACGGGTTGATGAGACCTCCCAGAAAGAAGCTTATCTACATATCTAGAACCATGATTTTTGCAACTATTGTCCAAAGGAAATTTCTAGATTTCTTGGTATGGAGGCCAGGGGGATGATAATTACAGCCTGACAGGACTGTATATATTTCCATAATTTATTTTTTTAATTTTTTTAAATCTTTTTTTGAAAGATTTTATTTATTTATTTGACAGAGAGAGAGATAGCGAGAGCAGGAACACAAGCAGAGGGAGTGGGAGAAGGAGAAGCAGGCTTCCCGCCGAGCAGGGAGCCTGATGTGGGGCTCAAACCCAGGACCCTGGGATCACGACCTGAGTCAAAGGCAGATGCTTAACGACTGAGCCACCCAGGCACCCCTATATTTCCATAATTTAAAAGTTGCTGCCTGCCTCTGGTTTCTAATCAGCCTGAACTAGGTGCTAAATGAGATTCCTTCTTTTGGAGCACTGACAGGTCTTGGCACACTTCCAAAAGCAGGGACACTTCAAGAATAAACCAGGCAGTTTAGATAACCACAAAGATTTGAGAGAAAAACAAGAACTAGGGCAAGGTTGAACAAGAAGTTTCACCAGCTACACAAAGCTAAGAGACTCCTTCAAGACTAAGAGAGGTAGCTATTTTGCCTAATACATAGAAATAAACACAGACTCAGGAAAAATGAAGAAATAGAGAAATATGTTCCAAATGAAAGAACAAGAAAAACCCTCAGAAAAAAAGACCTTAATGTACAGAGATAAGCAATCTACCTGATAAAGAATTTAAAGTAATGGTCATAAGGAAACACTCAGGCTCAGGAGAAGAGTGGATGAACACAGTGAGAACTTCAACAAAGAGACAGAAAATGTAAAGAAAGTACCAAACAGAGTCATAAAACTGAAGAATACAATAACTGAACTGAAAAAAATACACTAGAAGTATACAACAGCAGACTAGATGAAGCAGAAGAGATAATCAGTGAGCTGGAGGACAAAGCAATGAACTCATCTAGACAGAACATCAAAAGGAAGAACAAATGAAGGTAACTTAAGGGACCAATAGGACAACATCATTCAGAATATCTTTTACATTGTAGGGGTCCCAGAAGGAGAAGAGAGAGACAGAAAGGGACAGAAAATTTATTTGAAGAAATGATGGCTGAAAATGTCCTCACTTAGGAAAGGAAACAGACATTCAGGTCCAGAAAGCCCAGCGAGTTCCAAATAAGATGAACCTAAAGAGATCCATGCCAAGACACATTATAATTAAAATGTCAAAAGTTAAAGATAAAGAGAATCTTAAAAGCAACAAGTGAAATACAAATTGTTATATACAAGGGAAACCCCATAAGGCTGTCAGATTTCTCAGCAGAAAGTTTGCAGGTCAGTAGGCAGTGGCAAGACCTATTCAAAGTGCTGAAAGGAAAAACTTCCAACAAAGAATACTCTACCTGGAAATGTTATCATTCATAATTGAAAGAGAGATAGAGATTTTTTTTTTTTACACAGGCAAAAGCTAATGGAGTTTATCACTACTAAACCAGCCTTACAAGAAATTAGGCGTGCCTGGGTGGCTTAGTTCGTTGAGCATCTGCCTTTGGCTCAGGTCATGATCCCAGGGTCCTGCAATTGAGCCCAACATCGGGCTCCCTGCTTAGCGGGGAGCCTATTTCTCCCTCTCCCTCTGCTGCTCTCCCTGCTTGTGCATTCTCTCTCTGTCTGTCAAATAAATAAATAAACTCTTAAAAAAAAAACAAGAAATGTTAAGGAACTTCCTTAAGCTGAGAAAAATGGCACTAATTAATAACAAAAAAAAAACTTATGAAAGTAAAAATCTTACTGGAAAAGGTAAATATATAGTAAACATAGATCAACCACTTAGAAAGCTACTATAAAGGCTGAAAGACAAAAGTAGTAAAATTAACAAAGCTACAATAAATACCTAAAGGATACATAAGATAAAAATCTGTAAAATGTGACATCAAAAACAAAACATGGGGAGGGGGCAAAAATGCAGTATCTCGGAATGTGTTCAAATTTAAGTTTCTATCAAATAGAATGTTATTTACATAGGATGATATATGTGAAACTCATAGTAAATTCAAAGCAAAAGCTTAAATACACAAAAGAAAATGTGAAAAGAATCTAAACATAACACTAATGGAAGTCATCAAACCACAAGGCAAGAGAGTAAGACAAAAAGAAAGGAACAGGGATGAACTACAAAAACAGCCAGAAAACAATTAACAAAATGGCAATAAGTAAAACCTTGCAATAATTACTTTGAATGCAAATGAACTAAATTCTCTAATTAAAAGAATTAGAGTGGCTGGATGGATAAAAAAAGACATATCTATGTGCTGCCTAAGGAGACTCACTTCAGAAGTAAGGACACACACAGATTGAAAGTGAAGGGATAAAAAAAAGATACTCCATGCAAATGGAAACCAAAAGAAAGTGGGTGTACATATACTCATATCAGACAAAATAGACTTTAAAACAAAAACTGTAACAAGCTGGAGGAGGGAAGATGTTGAAAAAGTAGGAGACCTTCATTTCATCTGGTCCCTTGAATTGAGCTAGATATCTATTAAATCATTCTGAGCACCTGTGAATTCAACCTGAGATCTAAGAAAAGAATTACTACAATTCTACAAATAGAAAAGTGACTACTTTTTACGGGTAGGAGGTGCAGAGAAGTGAATCTGAGGGGATATATTGGAAAATAAAACCCAGGAGGAGGGAGCCACTGTTAACTGGCTACCAGAAAGTGATATAGCACTGGAGCACAAAATTGAAACTTTCAAAAGTCTGCTCCAGTGAGGGATGTCCCTGCCTGGAAGGTGCTCAGGTGGTGAAGCGGGGCAGAATCCTAGGTGGTACTGTGTGGTCTCAGGATCCTTGGGGTCAGAGAAAGAACAGAGGTGCCTGAGTGTGACAGAGTCCCCAAGCATTAGAGCGGGGACACCAGCTATAATCAGCAAGGCCAGGAGTGGGCTTTCAGCTTGGTCTTGCCATAAACTGTGAACCATGGCATGATCAGGTGACCACTCTCCAAGCTGGGGCCCTGGAAACAGCATCACCATGGCAAGACCCTCCTCCTTCCTTTGGGAGGAGTGGTGCTGGCGTGCACACTATCTGGCAACTGCTCCCAGAGCAGGGGTCCAGCAAGCTACAGAACAGCTGCAAGACTCTCTTCCTCCGCCCGAGAGGAGCCACAAGGGTATGTGCACCATTGGGCAACTACTCACTGAGCAAGATCTAACAATTATAAATATTTATGCTCCTAACTTGGGAGCAGCCAAATATATAAACCAATTAATAACAGTACTAAAGAAACACTTTGATAATAATACAATAATAGTAGGGGATTTTAACACCCCACTCACAGTAATGGACAGACCATCTGAGCAGAAGATCAACAAGGAAATAAGGGCTTTGAATGACACATTGGACTAGATGGACTTCACAGATATATACAGAGCATTCCATCTGAAAGCAACAGAATACACATTTTTCTCAAGTGCACATGGAACATTCTCCAAAATAGATAACATAGTGGGTCACAAATCAGGTGTCAACCAATACAAAAGATTGGGATTATTCCCTGCATATTTTCAAACCATAATACTTTGAAACTTGAACTGAATCAGAAGAGGAAATTTGAAAGGAACTTAAAACACTTGAAGGTTAAAGAGCATCCTACTAAAGAATGAATGGGTCAACCAGGAAATTAAAGAAGAATTAAGAAAATTCATGGAAACTAATGCAAGCTGGTACTGCCACTCTGGAAAACAGTATGGAGTTTCCTCAAGAAGCTAAAAATAGAGCTACCCTACTATCCAGCAATTGCACTACTAGGTATTTACCCTAAAGATACAAATGTCGTGATCTGAAGGGACACTTGCACTCCAATGTTTATAGCAGTAATGTCCACAATAGCCAAATATGGAAAGAGCCAAGATGTCCATCGATGGATGAATGGATAAAGAAGATGTGATATATCTATATCTATCTATATCTATATCTATCTATATATAAAAAATATTTAATACCAATCCATCTCAAAATCCTCTGAAAAATTGAAGAGGAGGGAATGGTTCCAAACTAATTTTCCAAGGCAAACATTTTCCTGATACAGAAACCAGATAAGGACACCACAAAGAAGAAAATTACAGGACAATATCCCTGATAAAAATAAATGTAAAAATCCTTAACAAAATATTAGCAAACCAAATTCAACAATACATTAAATGCATTATATACTATGATCCAGTGAGATTTAATCCAGGGATGCAAAGATGGTTCAACATGCAGAAATCAATCAATGTGATACCCCATATTAACAAAATAAAAGATAATCATACAATCATCTCAATCGATATAGAAAAAGCATTTGACAACATTCAACATCTATTTTTGATAAAAACATTTAACAAAGCAGATATAGAGGGAATGCACCTAAACATAATAAAAGCCATATATGACAAATCCACAGCTAATATGATCAATAATGAAAAGCTGAAAGATTTTCCTCTAATATCAGGAATAAGACAAGGATATCCACTCCCCCACTTTTATTCAGCATAGTTTTAATAGTCCTAGACATAGAGATTAGGCAAGAAAAAGAAATACAAGACATAAAATTTGGAAAAGAAGAAGTAAAATTGTCACTATTTGCTGATGACATGATACTATATATAGAAAACCTAAAGAATCCACCAAAAACTGTTAGAACTTATTATACATGAATTTAGTAAAGTTGCAGGATACAAAATTAGTATACAAAAACCTGTTGCATTTCTATATACTAATAAAGAATTTTAAGAGAAAAATTTAAAAAATAATCCCATTTACAATCACATCAAAAAGCATAAAGTACCTACAAATAAATTTAACCAAGGAGGTTAAAGATGTATATATTAAAAAATATAAGTCATTGATGAAAGAAATTGAAGAAACACAAATAAATGGAAAGATATTCTGTGCTCATGGATTAGAAGAATAAATATTGTTAAAAAGTCCATACTACACAAAGCAATCTACAGATTCAATGCAACTCCTATCAAAATTCTAATGACATTTTCCAAGTATCTAGTACAAGTAATTCTAAAATTTATATGGAACCACAAAACGCCCTGGATAGCCAAACAATCTTGAGAAAGAACAAAGCTGGAGGTATCACCCTTCCTGATTTCAAACTATACTACAAAATTATAGTAATCAAAACAGTATGTTATTGGCATGAAAACAAACACATAGATCAATGGAACAGAATAGAGAGCGCAAACATAAACCCACAAATATATGGTCAACTAATTTATGACTAAGGAACTAAGAATATGCAATGGGGAAAGGACAGATTCTTCAATAAATGGTATTGGGCAAACTGGACAGGTACCTGCGAAAGAATGAAACTGTATCACTATCTTACACCATATTCAAAAATCAACTCAAAATAGATTAATGACTTGAATGTAAGACCTAAAACCATAAAACCCCAAGAAGAAAACATAGGTGGTAAGCTCCTTGACATCAACTTTAGCAACATGTTTTTGGATCTGGCACCAAAGGCAAGGGAATTAAAAGCAAAAATAAATAAAGGGAACTATATCAAACTAAAAAGCTTTTCACAGTGGAGGAAACTCAACAAAACTAAAAGGTAACATACTGATTGAGAGAAGATATTTGCAAATCATATATCCAATAAGGGATTAATATCCAGAATGTATGAAAACTCATACAACTCAATAACAACAACAACAAAGAAACAACAACAAACAATTTCATTAAAAAATGGACAGAGGATTTGAATAGGCATTTTTCCAAAGAAGACATACAGATGGCCAACAGGCATATAAAAATATGCTTAGCATCGCTATTTATCAGGGAAATGCAAATCAAACCCACAAGGAGATATCATTTCATACCTGTAGAATGGGTATTATCAAAAAGTCAAGAAATAACAAGTGTTGGTGAGGATGTGGCGAAAAATGAACCCTTGTGCACTGTTGGTGGGATTGTAAAATGGTGTAGCCACTATGGAAAACAGAATGGAGGTTCCTCAAAAAATTAAAAACTACCATGTGATCCAGAAACCCCATTACTGGGTATCTGTCCAAAGAAAACAAAAACACTAATTAAAAAAGATACATATACCCCTATGTTCATTGCAGCATTATTTACAATAGCCAAGATATGGAAACAACCTAAGTGTCCATCAATGGATGAATGGACAAAGAAGATGTGATACATACACACACAATGGAATATTAGTCAGCCATAAAAAGTAAAATATTGCCATTTGTGACAACATGGATGAAACTTGATGGTATTATGTTAAGTGAAATAAGTCAAACAGAAAGACAATTACCACATGGTTTAACAGATATGTGGAATCTAAAAAGCAAAACAAACAGAACTCAGACTCATACATACAGAGAACAGATTGGTGGTTGACTGAGGGGAGGAAGATTGGGAGGAATGGTTGAAAGGGATCAATAAGTAAAATTTCCAGTTATAAAATAAGTAAGCTGTGGGGAGTATAATCAATAATATTGTATTAACTTTGTGTGGTAGCAGATGGTAAGTAGATTTAATGTGGTGATCATGTTGTACACTTGAAACTAATATATTGTATGTCATTTATACTTCCATAAAAAAGAAGAAATAGATTAAACAAATAGACTTATAACAGGTGACGAGATTGCATTAGTAATAAAAAATATACCCACAAATAAAAGCCCAGGTCCAGATGGCTTCACTGATGAATTCTACCAAACATTTACAAAATAATTATTATCAAATCTTCACAATAAGAGAAGTCATAGATTAGTAAATTCTGTAAGATTTAGCCCATTTCTTTTTATCTTTTGTAGCAAAATTAATTCCTTGGTTGAATATGATTTTGGTGATTCTTTGTGTGGCACTATTCAGGTAACTAAGACATGCTTATGCTGACAGAAGTGTTATGGACAGTAAAGGCAATTCTTTATCTGATATGCATATCTATTACTGTAAGGAAAAATATTCTGACTCCTCTGTGAAAGAAGGGTTCCAATAATCAATTTACCACTTGGCAGGTAGTTGGCTGCACCAGGAAATGTTGCCAAATACATGGGTCAGCATTGTCCTCTGCTGTGGGAGTTTTGGACAGCTGGCAGTGGCAGTAGCCAGGTCAACCTTGGTAATAGGAAGGCAATGTTGTGGAGCCCAGTCATAGTATCCAACTTGGTCGCCATGACACTTAGTGTATGGACCCATGGAGTTTCAGATGGAGAGTAATATCTTCAGGAACTGTACTTAGTGGATTATGCCTAGGAATCTCATACACATCTAGTTTAGGTGATTTAGATGATGAGATTTCAACTTTTGAGCTAATGCTGTAATGAGATGAGATTCTTGTGAATATTGGGAGAAGGTGAAGATGTTTTGCATTTGGGAAGGAAATGAATCTTCAGGAATCAGAAGGTGGACTGTGGTAGGCAGAATTTTAAGATCGCCTACCAAACTGCCAGCTGGTTTGCATACATACCTTCTTCCAGTTATTTAATCAAGCACTAATCCATGTGTTTCTGTGAAGCCGTCTGCAGATATAATTAGTGTCTCAAATCAGTTGACTTTAACATAGGAAAATTATCTAGGTGGCCCTGACCTAATGACATCATCCCCCTCCCCGCTTTTTTTTTTTTTTTTTAGAGAGGGAAGGGGAGGGAGAGAGAGAATCTTAAGCAGGCTTCATGCCTAGCACAGAGCCCAATGTGGGACTTGATCTCACAACCCTGAGATCATGACCTGAGCCAAAATCAAGAGTCAGATTGATTCCCCCCAGGCACCCCATATTATCCCTTTAAATAGGGGTCTAGAGTCAGATACAGAGAAGTCAGAGATTAGAAGCATGAGAAAGAGTCAATGTGCTGTTACGGGCTTGAAAATGGAGCAAGCCTTGTGGTAAAGAATGTAAGCTTTTATAAGCTGAAAACAGCTCAGCTGTTAGCCAGTAAAAATGTGCAGTACCACAGTCCTATAGCTGCAAGGAACTGAATTCTGAAAACACCTTGATGTCGGCCTGGTGAGAGCCTGAGCAGAAAGCACAATCATACATTGTAAGACCTCTGGCCTACAGATGTGTGAACTAATAAATGAATGTTTTGTTAACCTCAGTGTGTCGTAATTTGTTGTGCAATAGTAAATTATTATATCATGGGATACAAAATCTGCACTGTTATTAATTTTCTAATTTAAATTTTTCCAAAGTCCCTGATCAATCTTTTAATCATTGCATATTGGTCAGAGTAGATCCATACCTACAGCCATGAAGAGTTATATACAAAGACCCATATGAACCACATAGCATTCTACCTACTGGTAGCATGTTTCTTTCCCAGTGTTTCTCTGAGTCATTCCTGAGTGGGGTTATAGTGCAGCAGACATCCATTTACATCTACTATCAACATACCAAGAAGATAGATCCACAAACTGGATCATTGTTTTATCCCTCTTCTAACTGGTTATGAGGAACTCCCATGAGGCCATACATGACAGTTGAGAGATAGAGACAATGAAATAGCAGGAATTGGTATCATGTAATTTACTTGTGCCATTTTTATGTACCCAAGTCCAGTCTTTTAATCCATTTGCCAGTGCTCACACAAAATTTTACTATTCAACAGAGTAAATAGAAACAAATTCATAATGGGTGTCTCATTCATACAGAAAATTAATACCTCATGGCCAGGTGTTAAGTCTCTACCAGGGTCTGGTAGCAAGTGAGCACCTTCTCAAATGGAGACTAATTGCTGAAAGAAGAGGGCACGGTTTGCTCAAAAACCCTAGGAGTGTGTTTTTTTAATTCTATTATTGGGGATTTTTAAGGCTGCATAGACTCTGTATAGCAAGAATATAATACAGTTGGGTCTGTAGGGTCACGAGGCTGAAGTGTCAGAGAAACTTGCACTGTAGCCTGGACCTACTGTAGATTTTTTTCTTGCTCTGGGTACCACTTAAAATTGGAAACCATATGGAGTCCAAGCACAAAACCAATATGATATATGTTGTCTCTAAAATCTAAGGCCCTGATTCCCACAGGCTAACTGGAGAAAGATCACCTGCAGGTAGCTCAACTGTTATCCCTCCATGGCAGCTCCTTAGCCTGGCCTCCCACTGGCAGACATACTTACTGTTCCTTTATGACGCTGTACTCCTGTGGCATACACAGTCCTCCACTGGGTCCCTTTACAGCACATATACCACAGTTGTTTAGTTTCACTTTACAGAGCTTGTCTTCCTGGGGTTGAGAAGTTCCACCCTGTCCAGCCCAGGAGCTCTCCTTGGTGCTGGTAAACACTGTTAGACAATTAAAATTATTTGTCCAAAGTTAAGTATGTAGATAGGGGCTAAGCTTGGGGAAAAACTTAGGGTTCCCAAATTAGTCCTTATTATTTATGCTTTTATTAAATACCTACTATTTGTCAGGTACTGTGTTGCGCACTAGGGTTACAAATATGAAATGGGCTGGATAAGTTTTGAGATGCAAAGAATCCAATAGTGTTTCTCAGTTTTTTAAAACCACAGCCCACAGTTAGAAATATATTTTTGTATCACAACTCATGTTACACACACACACACACACATCTGAAATACAAATTTCATATAATAGTCACCATACCTGCAATTTGATATTTTCTATTTGCCTTTATTCTATCTTATTTCCTTAACAATTTGCAAGTCTTGATTCACTGAATTAAATTCAAGACTTACCAATGCATGGGAAAGTGGTAACTGCAGTCTGACAAACATGGGTCTATTTAATAATCTGTGATGTGTATCTTATATGGTGCATATATTTATACTTTCAGGTACATATTTTATGGGAAGGTGGGAGTGGAGAGCCTGAAAAGAGTCTCCATCTAAGCCAGTGGTTCTCAAACTTAAATGTGCATAGGGATCACCTGGGGGTCTTGTTAAAATGATCCTAACTCAGTAGGTCTGAGGTAAGGTGAGATTCTGCATTTCTAATTAACTCTCAAGTGATACTGATGAGCTGGTCCATGCACCATATGATCACCAATAAGGATCTAAAAATAAAATATATTTAAGGGTTGGCTGAATTGCTAAATTGGGGCCTGAAAAGTTTCCTGGGAGAGAACTCAACCCAGGAAAGAGAGTTTGCAGATATTAACCTGTAAGAATAGCACAGCTTTTTAAAAAAAAGATTTTATTTATTTATTTATTTATTTTTATTTATGAAAGAGCATAAGTGGGGGGAGGGGCAGAGAGACAAAAAGACTCCCCACTGAGCCCTGGACCCAACGTGGGGTTCTATTCCAGGACCCTGAGATCATGACCTGAGCTGAAGTCAGACACTTAACCAACAGAGCCACCCAGTCACCCTAGCACAGTTTTATCATACAGATCTTTTTTTTTCCTGGTCTAGCCTGCAATATCTGAATTTGATGAGGATATTCATGTATGCAAAAACACACAAACCAAAAAAATACACATAAAACACCATTGCAAGTAGCACTGGTGGGATATTCACAGGTGACTGAATAACTATAACTCAAGTGGGGAAAGAGCTTTATTCACACTTCTATAAGGGTCAAGGGTAGGTGGGCACTGGCTCTAGAGAAATTGATAGGGCTTTGGCACCTAGGCCTCCAGATCATTAGACAGTATCAGTAATAAGTACAGAACCCAGGAGAAAGGGCACAGTGCCCAGCAGACATGGAAGTATCCAGGAGACAATGACATTCATCTTCTAGCTGCCTAGATTTGTTACTGGGCACAGGTGAGATCTTCAGTCCTGCTCCAAGTGTCTGATTCCATCCATATACCTGCTGCTGCATGGGAATGGTGTGGGAGCCCCCCCCCCACACACACAAGTATCTGGTAGAGGCTGGGTTACAACAGAGCTCACATACTCAGTACCTCTAATCCACTTGGCAGGCCCATGAAGCAAGTAATATCCCCATTTCACAGATGACAACATTGACCCTTATAGCAGTGGGTCTGTTATAACTGTCAGGTTGATTCTTCTAGCTATTAGTCCTAGAAATGTGAGTTTTACTTATTATTGTATGTTCTGACAACAGGAATTTTAAGTGTCTTCACTGCCCTCTTAAACTCACAGAACAGTTCAATCATTTACCATGTTTTCTTTTCTGATTTTAGTTATTTTTTAATTATGACAAACATAATTCATATATTTAGGAAAAAGAGATGAGTGACCAAATAAAAAGAATCACACATGGTGGGAGCCATAGGATGGTAGAGGACTCAGAAGGAGCAGCAGTGCTCACTGACATGGTTACAACTAGGGGAAGACATGGGGTTGGGCACGTCTGCTGAGGAATGCCATGGAAGTACCTAACCATGAGGTGATTGAACTCATTTTTGAGTATGGGTGAGTCCTATTTTGGCTACCATGCAGGAAAAGCCATTGCTTACTTTTTAGTGTAACACACTTTCAGAGTTTTCTCTGCACAAATGCATTATGTAAACATTATATTTTTACAAAAAAATGGGCTGATACTGCATATGGGGTTCTGAAAGTGGTTTTATCTTTATTGTTATTTTGGAATGTACCATGAACATCTTTTCCATGCACATGGATGAAAATTCCCTACTGAAAGGCAGAGAGCATTATAGTTGGATCAAAAGGCTGCTGGTAACAAGAGTGACACCTAAAACAAAATATCAGCTTAAGGTTAAAGCACATAGCCTGGCAAATGCCTGCCAGGGAAAGCAGCGGCAGCAATATTCTCATCAGAGAAAACAAAATTGAAGGCCAAAGGCATTAAAGATATGGGATATCATGTAAGCCTCTTTGGCCCCTACCTCCACCCCTCACCCCCCTGACACCTCGTTGCCCCCTTGGGGCAAATGGATCCTGTACATCTCTTTGCATCCAATGAAAACCACCCATTTTCTGTTTTTTCCTTAGCTCTTCCTGAGCCCTTGACATATCTCCACATTCTTTCATCATCTCCTCACTGCCCAAGTGCCTTTCCTGTAAGTCCTCCTGATAGTCCTTGGGGGAATCATCTGTCCCCCTGTCTGTTTTTCTTTTTGCTTTCCTGGGCACGTAATCTTCAGCTGGGCGCTTCTCTGCAGCCCGTGGCTCACCCTCGGGTTTTGCCAGGGATTCTGGTTTGCCCTCACAGTGTGGTTTTCCCTCATTTTCAGACTTGCCCTGCTTTTCTTGCTTTCCCTCATCTTCTGGTTGTCCCGCATCATCTGGCTGTCCCTTATTCTGGAGCTTTCCCTCATGCCCTGGCTTCCCCTCCATTTCCAGCTTTTCTTCCTCATCTGATTTTCCTTCATCTTCAGGCTCTACTTCATCTTCTGGTGTTCCCTCGATTTCCAGCTTTCCTTCATTTTCATTGTAGAGTTTTTCCATGTTGAGATTTTCCCTTCTTTTCCTTGTCCTGCGGGGTAGGGTGGGATAGGGGGTTAAGAGAAGTCAAAAGAGACAAGGGAGACTGAGGACTTGGAGGTGGAGTGCAGGTGCTGATAGTACTGGCATCCTTCCCCTTGGCTGGGTTCCCCTGACCTGCCCAAGCCCTCCAAGTGTGTCTTCTGCCCCCCCCCCTTACCCCACAATTCATCCCACACGTGAGAGCCAACCATTTCCCTGGCAGGCCCTTTGCACCATCCGTCGGTGTGGCGGGGTGGGTGCAATATACATGGTGGTGAGATGGGCAGTGGGACCCTCAAATTCTGCCCAAACTGTGCCCTCCGCACCCTCCCCCCACCGTTCCTGTCCAGTGGTCTCCCTCTTTCACTAACCTGCAGGGATTCTGGACAGGTTCCTCCTCCTTTTCTAGCCTTGCAGAGTGCTGGGGACAGACACAGAGACCTGCAGACAGAGAGGAGACAGGGGCAGGGCCTGTGCACTCAGCCTACTGAGGTTTCTTTCCCGAATCTGAGTCCTACTCAAGCAACATTTCCCTCTCCTACCTCCCCCGCATCCCAGCCGCCATTAATTTTCAGGCCTCAGACTCCAGACCAGGATGCTTTCCAAATGGTTTGGGTCTCTGTGTCTCCCTCCCCTGCAGGCAAGCCGCCCACCCCCACCCCCTTTCCGCGGAGGTCAGTATTTCCTTTTAGGTGCAGAGTGTGAGAGGGTGTTATTTCTAGAATATGCCTGCATTTCACTGTCGCACTGCGGGGGAGTCTCCTCCCATTTCAGGTCCAAAAATGCATGGAGGGCGCACAGGAGGGGCGTCGAGGAGGCGGAGGGGTGCTCTCTCCCCACCTGCCCACGTCCGCGCTGCATCCCCCTCCCCACCGACCTCCCGGACCCCTCCCCGCCCCGCGCAGCTCACGGATCCTACTGCCATCCACCTCCACCCCAGCCCGGGGCCGCCAGCAGCGCCCACCTTCACACTGACCTGCGGGGCCCGGGGCAGGCCTGCGCCTCCTCGGGCTCGCCGAAGCCCGCTCGCCCCTCGCCCGCCGCCCGGGCAGCTCAGGGAGCTGGTTCCGCGCGGGCGACGGGAGCGGAGGGCGCAGGGACCGGACCGCAGGGCGGGCGAGCGGGCGGGCGCGGGGGCTGCTGCCCACGTCGGCGCCCAGCCGGTCACGTGAGCGCCGCGTCACCCGAGCTCGGTCCCCCACCCCGCCCCCTCACCCCCATCCCCAAGGGACCGAGCAACCGCACACGGTGGGGGGCGGGGTGGCAAAGGGGGAATCAAGGAGAGAGCAGGAGCCCGGAGGCTTCCCGACCGCAGGTGCTTTACCTGGCGCATCTCAGGTCCTCGCACAGCATCCCTCTGCGATGTACGTCATTGCCAGGTGTGACCGCTGATCACAGGGACGGTACCCGACTTTGCCAGGAGCGCTCAGCAGCTGAGTCCCACAGGCTGCTTTCAAGACCGGCTCTGCCTGACTCCAGAGCCCAGGTAGTAGTGCCCACCGGGAAGCGGTGCTACCGCCTTGAGTAGCTGTGTTCCTGGGCCTCTTCTCTCAGTCCACACGTTCTCTCTCCCTGAGAGATTTCTGTTCATTTCCCTCTAAGCACAGATGATTCTCAAATCTCCATCTCCAGGCTATTTCCTCCCCTTAGCCCCAGACCCTTTTTGCCAACTGTCTATTGGATACCACTGCTTGAATGTCCCCGAGGGACCTCAAAATCCATATACCCCAACCTGCTTTCAGCAACTTCCTTCTCACCTTCTCCCTTCACTTCTCTTCACACTTGAAACTTGCACTCCAATATTTGACCTGTTCTCATGTAGAATGTCAGCTAAAAAAGAAAGCATTAAAATATTTTTTTTAAAATGTATCACAGATGAACAGATCTATCGTAATCCTTGGTCTACAACACAGTCTTTATCATTAACCCTTTGTCCCTCTTTTCTTTCCTTTCCTCCCCTTTATTTTTTTCCCCTACCCTTCCCTTTCCTCTTTCATACCGTGAAACCACCACCCAACTCAAAAACTAGAAAACTGCCAAAACTATATTGTTACAGTGTAACACATATACTTGGTTTTGACATTGTGACTATAATGTGTCTTGGTTTGGATCATGTTTATCCTGACTGGAGTTAACTGAACTTCTTGTATGCATAGATTAGTGTGTCCCCTTATGAGTAATTTTTAGCTTTTATTTGTTCAAAAATTCTTCCTGTTTCTTTTTTCTCCTTCTGGGATTCCTATCATGCATATGTTAAGTATGCTTCATTGTGTCTCCTGGTTCTTATAGGCTTTGCTCATTTTTCTTCATTCTTTTTACTTTTTGCTCCTCAGACTGGATAATCTCAATTGATCTATCTTCAGGGTAACTGATTCTTTCTTCTGCCTGCTCAAATATGCTGTCAAACCCCTCTAGTGAGGTTTTCACTTCAGTTATTTTCAGCTCCAGAATTTCTATTTGGTTCCTTTTTATAATTTCTATCTCTATATTCTATCTTTCTGCTGATAGTTTATATTTGCTGAGGCATTTTCCCCTCATTTCCTTAGTCTTTTGTCTATGGTTTCCTTTAGCTCTTTGAGTGTATTTAAGAAAGTTGATCTCAAATTTTTTTCTAGTTTGTCCAATACATGAACTTTCTTATACTCAGTCTAATAATTTTTTTCTTTCCTGGAAATAGAGCATACTTTCTTGTTTCTTCATATGCCTCACAATTTGTGTTGGAACCTAGATGTTTTGTATATTAGAGAATGTCAACTCTGTAAATTAGATCCTCCCGCTTTCCAGGGTTTGTTATTGTTCTTTATTGTTGGTTCTTTCTTTGTTTAGTGACTTTTTAAAATATATTTTTTTAATTCTGTAGTCTTTGTCATGTGTGGCCACTGAAATCTGTGCCATATTAGCTCAGTAATCAATTGGTATTTGGACAGAGTTACTTTAAATGTCTAGAGCCAACAGAAGAAAAATACTTTCCCAGTCTTTGCAGATGAGCTCTGAGTTGGGGTATTTTTAATGCTTTACTTTCTGCTTGTGCAGACCTTAAGGCCAGCCCAAGGTTAATGTTTAGGGTCTTCTCTGGCCTTTCCTGAGCATGTGTCCAACCTTGGGTATGGACATATACTATTTGATTCCTTAGTATATGTGAGTTTTTAAAGTGCTTTTTCCTCCATGTATGTCTTTTCCCCAACTTCTCATACTTATACTTCTCAATCTGTCTATTGTTTATCCCAAATGTTGTTCCTTGCCCCAGGCTGTTTGTGGTAGGCAGACAATTTAAAATTTCTTACCACAAACAGCAGCCTCTTTTTTCACCAAATTTCCCCCTGGTTGTTACAATTTTTATTTTACTAGATTCCAGAATTCTACAAAAGTTGATTCTGATACTTTCTGCCAGCTTATTAGTTGCTTTTGGGAGAGGGGTCAAGTCCCAGAATTCCATTGCCATTTTCAGTAAGGTTACTTTTCTTTCTATTCCTATTCCTATTTGTCAGTGTTGGTAGTCTGTGTCTTCATTGGAATTTGTCTCTTTCATCTATCTTGTCTTACTTATTGTCATACAGCTGTTCATAGTATTACTGTATAATCCTTTGTAAACCTTTAGAGTTAAGAGTCATGTCCCCTCTTTCATTCCTGATTTTAATAATTTGAATCCCTATCTTTTTTTTCTTGGTAGGTCTAGCTATAGCATTGCCAGTTTTTTTTTTTTTTTTTCCTTATATTTTCAAAGAACCAGCTTTTGGTTTTAGTGATGTTCTCTATTGTTTTACTCTTCTCTATTCCATTTTTTCCACTCTAATCTTTACTATTTCCTTCCTTATGATTTCTTTGGTTTTAAGCTGATTTTTTCTAGTGATTTAAGGTGAGAATTTAAATTATTGATTTGAGATTTTCATCTTTTTAATATAAGGATTTACAACTATAAAATTCCCTCTAAGCACTGCTTAACTACATCCCATAAGTTGCGGTATGTTGTGTTTTCATTTTTATTCATCTCAAAGTAGTTTCTAATTTCCCTCATGATTTCTTCTGATTAAATGTAAACACACTGTTTCATTTCTACATGTTTGTAGATTTTTCAGATTTCCTTATGTTTTCAATTACTAACTTAATTCCATTATTCTCAGAGAATATTATTTGTATGATTTCAATCCTTATAAATTTATATGGTATTTTATTATGGCCTACTGTATGGTCTATCCAAGAGAAAGTACCATGGGTGCTTGACAAGAATGTGTATTTTGATGCTGCTTGGAGTATTTTATAGATGTCTGTTATCTAGTTGGTTTGGTTTTATTCAATTGTCTTCTTTTCTTTTCCTTTTTTTAAAGATTTTATTTATTTACTTTTGAGAGAGAGAGAGAGAGAGAGAGAGAGAGAGCGCACAGGTGGGGGTGGGGAGGGAGGGGCAGAGGGAGAAGCAGACTCCCTTCTGAGCAGGGAGCCTGATGTGGGACTTGATTCCAGGACCCTGGGATAATGACCTGAGCCAAAGGCAGGCACTTAACTGACTGAACCACCCAACTGTCTAATTTTCTTGTTGATACTCTTCCTACTTGTTCCATCAAGTTTTTAAAGTGTCATTTTGAAGTCTCCAGTTGCTATCATCAAATTATCTGTTTTTCCCCTTTTTTTCTGGCAGTTTTTGCTTCATGTATTTTGACATTTATATATGTTTACACATGTTTTAATATATTCCTAATGGGTTGACCTTGTCATTATAAAATACCTTTCTTGTCGAATAATATTTTTTGTCCTAAAGTCTATTTTGCCTGATAGTAAAATAACCACTACTCTTTTCATTACCCTTTGCTGGTATATATTTTCCATCTTTTCACTTTCATTCTATTTATTTCTTTGAATCTAAAGTGTTTCTCTTGTAGAGGGTATGGAGTTGGATTATGCTTTTTTTGCCCCATTCTGCCAATTTCTGCCCTCTGAGCGGAGTGTTTAATCAATTTATATTTAATGTAATCATGGATAAGGTAGGATTTACATCTGCCATTTTACTATTTGTTTTCTATGTCTACTGTCTTTTTTGCTGCTTTATTTCTCCACTATTTCATTCTTTTTTTAAAAGACATTTTTAGTATGCCATTTTAATTCTCTTGTTGTTTTTTAGAAGATTTAAAAAATCATGTTCTTAGTGGTTGCCCTAGGGATTAAAATTAACATCTTAAAACAATCTAATTTTGTCATTTTTAACTTAATTTCAATAGTATTAAAAGGTTTGTTCTAAAATATCTCCATTCCCGGGCGCCTGGGTGGCTCAGTCAGTTAAGTGGCTGCCTTCAGCTCAGGTCATGATCCCAGGGTCCTGGGATCGAGTTCCACATCAGGTTCCCTACTCGACAGGGAGCCTGCTTCTCCCTCTCCTCCCTGCTCATGCTCTCTCTCACTATCTCTGTCTGTCTGTCTCTCAAATAAATAATAAATAAAATCTTTAAAAAAATAAAAAATCAAATATCTCCATTCCCTCCTTGCTCCTTTGTGCTATTATTGTCATAGAAACTACACGTTTAGCCATTGCATACCCATAAACACTGTTTTATAATTATTGTTTTTATGCAGTTTTCCTTTAAATCAAATAGGAAAGAGTCACAAACATACATTTATACTGTCTGTATTAATTTTTTATTGCTGCTGTAACAAAGTACCACAAAGTTCATGGCTTAAACAATAGAAGTTTATTCTCTTACAATGCTGGAGGTCATAAATTTGAAATAATTTTATGGGGTTTAGCCAAGGTATTAACAGGGCAATACTGTCTTGGAAACTTTAGGGGAGCATCCATTTCCTTGCCTTTTCCAACGTCTAGAGCTGCATTTCTTGATTTATGTCCACTTACTCCATCTCCAAAGCCAGCAACATAGCATATTCAAGTGTTTCTGCTTCCATCATTACATTGCTTTCTTCCTCTTCAATGTCAAATTTTCTTCTGTCTTTCTCTGATAAGAACACTTGTGATTGCTTTTGGGCCCCACCCAGAAAATCCAGTATAATCTCTCCATCTTGAGATCCTTAACTTTATCACACCTGTATGAGTATCTGTGGGGAGACCATTACTTAGCCAACCACTTTGTCTTTTATATTTACCTATTTTAGTTACCTTGCCAGTGGTCTTTATTTCTTAATGTGGATTCAAGTTACCATCTAGTGTCCTTTGATTTGAGCCTTAAGGACTCTGATTAATATTTCTTATAGAACAGTGAAACTGTTTAAAAATTCTCTCAGTATTTGTTATCTGAGAATGTCTTTATTAATACTTAATTTTTAAAGGAGAATTTGTTGGTTAAGAAATCTTGGTTAATATTCATTTTCTTCTGCATTCTGAAGATGAATTCTCACTGTCTTCTGATCTCCATGATTTCTGATTAGAAGACCACTGGAGATAAGTGTTTTTCATCAAATATGAGAAGTTTTGGTTATTGTATTTTCAAATGTATTTCCTTGTTGCTTTCTTTTTCTCATCTCTTTCTGTGATTCCTGTTATATCTATGTTGGTATACTTGATAGTGTCCCAAGGTTCTGTGTCTCTATATGCTCTCATTAATTTTTCTTTCATTTTTCAGACTTGAAATCTTTATTTACCTATTTTTAAGTTTAATGATTCCTTCTTCAGCCAGCTCAAGTGAATTTCTCATTCCAATTATTTTCTGTTCAATGGGGAAAAGACTATCTTTTCAATAAACAGTGCTGGGAAAACTGGATATCCACATGCAAAAGAATGAAGTTGGGCACTTACCTTACACCACTTACAAAAAGTTAACTCAAATGGATCAAAGAATTCAACATAAGAACTAAAACTGAAAATCCTGGGAGAAAAAGGTCGGAAAAACTTCATGTCATTGGATATGGCAATGATTTCTTGAATATGATACTCAAAGCATAGGCAACAAAAGAAAAATAAGATAAATTGGTGCTATGGACTGAATGTTTGTGTTCCACCAAAATTCACATCTTGAAGCATGCTAGAAAAAGCCAATGTTGCCTAAAGGGTTGTTAAACTTGATTCTGGTGAGGGCTCAGAAAGGAAAGAAGAGTGTTAGAAATAAAGTTTTCATCTTCTTAGAGAGTAATACATAAATAATCATGTATAGAATGTTGGTAGTAATATGGATGGTAAAAGGCCATTCTGTTAGGTCTCAGAATGAGGAACATATTATTGGACAATGGAGAAAAGGCAACCCTTGTTATTAGGTGGTAAATAACTTGGCTGAATTGTGTTCATATTTGAGTGTTTTGTAGAAGGTAGAACTTGCAAGCAACAAAAATGGATTTTTAGCTGAGGATATTTCTAGGAAAAGTGTTGGAGGAGCATCTGGGTTCCTCCTGACTGCTTATCATACAATGTGAAAAGAGAGAAGTGATTGAAGAAGGAATTGTTAAGCTAAAAGGAACCAGAGCTTAAGGATTTGGAAAATCCTTGGTCTACCCAAATTGCAAAAAAAATTAGAAAGCAAGTTCTAAGAGTATGGTGGAACAATCATTTGATAAGGAGATTAGTATGGGTATGAACCACAGTCCTAATCAGCCACCCCAGCAGAAACACTGCCAATTTGAACTGAAGAGAACAAAGATGTGGTGGAATGAAGGAAGATTTTCAATTTCTTATATTCTTCAGGACAGGATAATAAACCTATTCTGTTATGAACTTACACTATTCAAGAAAAGGAAAGAATGGCCATGAAGATGATTCAGAGATTATCAAGGCCACCATCTTCAGTATCGATAGGTTAGATGGTCTCTAACAAAAGCCATGGGTGGCCAAAACCAAGGAGCACAGCTCCCACCTGGCAGACCACTGGGGATTTGTTCCCCACCTATCAGAGCTGATATGTGGGTGGGGACCTTGAAGAGAGCTGATATGTGGGAAGGGCTACCACAGAGCCGTAGCATGGGCAGCAACCCTAGGAGCTAGGGGAGTGATGTTGCCACTTCAGAGGGCCTGAAAGGCAGAACATTGAACCGAAGAAGATTATTCTCATGCCTTAAGATCTGGGATTTGTCTTGCTAGGTTTTTGGACTTGCTTGGGATCCATCACCCCTTTCTTCTTTCCTGTTTCTCCCTTTGGAATGAAAATGTCTATCTTATGCCTGCCCCACCATTGTATTTTGGAAGCACATAACTTATTTGGTTTCATAGGTTCATAGTTGGAAAGTAATTTTGCTTCAGGATGAATTACACCTAGAATCTCACCCATATCTCATTTAGATAATATTTAGAAGTGATTTTGGACTTTTGACTTTAGAGTTTATGCTGGAATGAGTTAAAGCTTTTAAGGCTGTTGGGATTGAATTAATGTATTTTGCATGTGAAAAGGACATAACTATTGGGGGGCCAAGTTTGGACTACTATGGATTGAATGTTTGTGTCCTCCCAAAATTTATATGTTGAAACCCTAATCCCCAATGTGATGGTATTTGGGGATGGGATCTTTGGGATATAATTAGATTTAAATGAGGTCATAAGGGAGAAGCCTTTAGATGGGATCACTGTCCTTATAAAACAAGGGAGACCAGAATTCTCTCTCTTTCCAACATGAAAGGATCAGCAAGAAAGTGGCCATCTGCAAACCAGGAAGAGGGCTCTCACTGGACACTGAATTTTCCAGAACCTTGATCTTGGACATCTCAACCTCCAGAACTGCAGGATTAAATTTTTGTTGTTTAATACACCCAGTCTATTGCATTTTGTTACAGTAGCTCAAACTAATACAATTGTAATTAATCAAAATATGTTTTGTGCATCAAAGAACACTATCAAGAGAGCTAAAAGGCAACCTACAGGATTGGGGAAAATATTTGCAAATCATATGTCTATTAAAGGAGACTATATAAAGGTCTCCTACAACTCAACAACAAAAAGAACCCAACTAAAAAATGGGTCAAGAACTTGAATAGACATTTCTTCATAGTAGATATGCAAATGGCCAAAGTATATAAAAAGATGCTCAACATCACTATTAGAGAAATGCTAATCCAAACAACTGTGAGATATGACTTCACACCCATTAGGACAGCTATTATAAAAAAAAACTCAGAAAACAATGTGTTAGTGAGGATGTGGAGAAAATTGGAACACTTGTACACTGCTGATGGGAATGTGAAGTGGTGCAGCTGCACCAACATGCTGTTTACTCAAAACAATACAAAACAAAACAAAACCAAACCCAAAACATATCATTATCATATGTTCCAGCAATCCACTTCTGGTTATATACCTAAAATAATTGAGAGCAGAGGCTTAAATAGATATTTGTACTCCCATGTTCATAGCAACATTATTCACAATAGTCATAAAGTAGAAGCAACCCAAGTGTTCATTGAGAAATAAATGGATAAATAATATGAGGTATATACATTCAATAAAATATGATTCAGCCTTAAAAAGGAATAAAATTCTTCTACACACTATAATACAGGTGAACCTTGAAAATGTTATACTAAGTTAAATAAGCCAGACACAAAAAGACAAATACTGTATTATTCCACTTTTATAGGGGTCCTACAAATCAAATTTATACAGACATAAGGTAGAATAGTGGTTACCAAGGACAGTGGGAGATGGAGAATGGGAAGTTATTGTTTAATGGGTATAGAGCTTCAGTTTGAAATGATGAAAAATTGCTGGAAATGGATAGCGGTGATTATTCCACAACAATGTGAATTTAATGCTACTAAATTGTACACTTAACAATGATTAAAATGTAGATATTGCACTATGTATATTTTTCCACAATAAAAATTAAAAAAAATGGACCATTTTAAAGTGAACAATTCAGTGGTATTTAGTGCATTCACAATGTTGTGTAGCCACCACCTTTATTTAGTTCCAAAACATTTCTATCACCCCAAAGTAAAACTACTTACTCACTAAGTAGTTTCCCTCCTTTACTCTATCTACCCAGTCTCTGGGAATCACCAATTTGTGTTATATCCTGTGTTGGTCTTCTGATTCAGCCATAAAAAAATACCACAGATTGGGTGACTTAACGGAAATTAATTTCTCACAGTTCTGGAGGTTAAAATTCCAAGATCAAGTTGTCAGCAGGTTTGGTTTTCTCTTGAGGCCTCTTCCCTTGGTTTGCAGATGGCTGTCTTCTTGCTATATCTTCATATGACCCTTTTCTTTTGAGCAAACATTCTTGGTATCTCTTCCTTTTCTCAGGAGAACACTTATTTGATTGGGGCCCCACCCTTAAGACTTTATTTAACCTTATTTACTTCCTTAAAGACCCTATCTCCAGAATACAGTCACATTGGGGGTTAAAGCTTCAACCTATGAGTTTGGGGAGAACACAATTCAGTACATAACATTCCACCCTCTGGCCCCCCAATATTCATGTCCTTCTCATATACAAAATAAAAAATACATTTATCCCATTCCAACAGCCCCCAAAGTCTTAACCTATTCCAGCATCAACTCCAAAGTCTCTAAATTAAGGCTGGGTGGGGCTAGAAGTATGATTCATCCTAAGGCAAAAATCCTCTTTAGCTGTGAGCCTGTGAAACTAAAGAATTTAAGTGCTTCCAAATAGATGGTGGGATAGGCATACAATAGATATTCTCCTTTCAAAAGGGAGAAATCCAATATCGTGAAGCTTTCCGCATGCTTTCTTCTAAGAGTTATAGTTTTAGCTCCTAGATTTAGGTTTTTGACCCATTTTGAGTTAATTTTTGTAGATGGTGTAAGTTAAGGGTCCAACCTTCTTTTGCATATGAATATGCAGTGTTCCCACCACCACTTGTTGAAAAGTAGTATGTCCTTTCCCCATTGAATGTCCTTGGCACCCTTGTTGACAATCTTTTGACGAAGCATGTGTGGGTTTATTTTTGAGATGTCTATTTTATCCCATTGTCCTATATGTTTGTCATTATGTGAATACCACACTATTTTGATTATTGGAGCTTTGATAACAGTTGCACTGCAATGAATGGTTTCTTCTGAAGAGCTTCCAGTGTTCCAGTGGGAGCATTACCCTGCCCACACATTAATTTCTGACTTCTGGTCTCCAGACCTGTGAGAGAATAAATTTGTATTGTGGTAGTTTTGTTTGTTTACAGCAGCCACAGGAAACCAATACAAATGAATATTTATGCTTATTTTCAACTTCCCACATTTTCCCTGAGACAAGCAGATAAACACTCCCTCGTAATGGGATCAATTCAAAATGGCTAGGATGGACTCTCACAACAAAGGTTTTAAATTGGCAAGAGGAATGAAATTTTTATTCATTTTATTGTTTATATGTTACCCACATTGGAATGAGAGAAAAGCATTACATAGTCTTCAGTTGAGGAAATCATCTTTTTTAAGACATGTGAACCCTCCCCTTTAACTTTTATTTACAGTAGTGCTGTATTTTGCATAACGTTTAATATTTTTTACATAGTAAATACCAATCTTTCCCTTTATGGTTTCATCTTTTATTTTTCTAATGCTCAGATAAGCCTTCTCCTTTATGCTTTTTCCTGAATTCAGACTAACATATATCTATATTCTTTTAGTTATTTTATTGGTTTGTCCTTAATATACTTGAGATAAAAATGTATGCACAGGTAACTCCCAAACTCTAGTGTGCAATAGAATCAGCCGGGAGTTTGTTAACATTGCAGTTACCTAGGCACCATTACTAAAGAGTATTCTTGGGTGAAGGGCCAGGATTCTGTATTTTAAACAAACTCCACATGTGATTCTCAAGCATTTGATACACTAGCAAACTTGAAGGAACACTCACATACACTACTTTTTTAAAAGATTTTATTTATTTATCTGACACAGAAAGAGAGAGAGAGTGAGCACTCTTGAGCACGAGCAGGGGGAGGGGCAGAGGGAGAAGCAGACTCCCTGCTGAGCAGGGAGCCTGATGCAGGGCCTGATGCAGGGCTCCATCCCAGGACTCTGAGATCGTGACCTGAGCCAAAGGCAGAGGCTTAACCAACTGAGCCACCCAGGCGCCCTCACATATACTATTTTAAAAGGATCTAATGTGTTGATTTTGGGGTATAACTCCTCCTCTTTGATATGTATTTCACAAGATCTATATTCTAGATAAATGAAATGAATTGCTTAGGGTCACACAGTCAATCAGGGGTAGTGCAGAGAAAATAAACCAGAGATACTTAGGTCACAAATTATACTCAGTTGTTCTAAATTCTACATGTACATCAGAATCATTGTGAGTTTTTACAATGTAATGATCCCTTGGTCTCATTTCCAATGAGTCTGATTCAACTGGTTGGGAGTGGATCCTGAGCTCCACTTCAAAATCTCAGGTGATTCAAACCTGCTGCCAAGGTTGAGAACCTATGTATTAAAGATAACAACATACAAGTAAGACAGTTGTCTCTTTAAAAAGGGCACAGTCTAGTGGAAAAATAAAGCCTGATATATATAGGTTAATTAAGGCACTTAAAAAGTACTTTCATATATACATGAGGAGGGGAGTGCCCAAACTTGAACTAAAGCTGGGGACTTCACTTTAATTATCTAAGTCCAGAGATGTCTGATAAAGTTGCAGGATTTTGTGGGTGTGGAGTAAAACCTAGTTGCCTGAATTTTTTGCCAGTTCTTCAGGTGATTCTGATGCAGTTGGTCTGTGTAGCACAAGTTGATAAACGCTGACATGTAACATTACAGTAAGTCCATGTGTTGAAATTGTTGTATAATGCTTTCTCTGTTGCGTTTCTTTTTCAATTACAAGCTACAGTCTGTAGGGAAAAGTTACTTGCCCATAAATGATCAGAGGCAAACCTGAGCCCAGATTGCAGGACTCTTGACTCAGCTATACTTAACTGTTGTACCCTGCAACTTACCAGTCTCTATGCTAGGAACCGAGGGTACCAGGACAAATTGGACAATATATTTACCATGAGAAAGGCACAGTCTACTTGGGGACCACTGATGACTGGGTGATGGAAAATACTCTAAAACAAGGGTCCACCTACTAGGTCTCTAGTCTCAGCCAGTTTCCAATTGTTCTGTGATTATAGGCTTATTGGGCACAGCAAAAATCAAAGCAAAGGAAGAGGGAAACTCCTTTGGATCTATGTAAGTTAGTGTGAGTAGAGACTACGGGGGATTCTAGGGTTAGGATGGTATGGACATAAAGCCACCCCCACACCTGTGTATGTGCGGAGTGAAACCTGAGCAGTGTCTGCACAGAAAATGGAGTCAAGGAAACAGGCCATATTGATCAGAGGATGGAAAGGGTAATCCAACTTTGAACACACTATAATGAGTGGCACTCAGATTTATCTAGGGGAAGGGGATAAGGAAGAAAGTCTGAGAAAAACCATAAAGGGCTATTTGGATCCCTAAGCAGCACTAGGGAAGTACCCACCTGGATTCAGTATAACTACAAAGCAGGCAAGGGCATTCTCCATGTTTCTGAAAGGGCAAAATGGAAATACAGACCACTGAAGTTTCAAGAGAAATCAGTAGGTCTTTGTCACCTTTAGGACTCCAGCACATCAGCAGTGGTGGGGACCAGTGGAGGAAGCAAAACCTAACAGAAGGGGAAGGAGTGCCTAGCAGTCATGGCATTACCTAGGGAAGGGAGACACAGAAGCCTAGGTATAGAAAGTTGCCACCCAGGGCTGCCTGGGTGGCTCAGTCAATTCGGTGTCTGACTTCGGCTCAGGTCATGATCTCGGGGTCCTGGGATGGAGCCCTGTGTCGGGCTCCCCACTTGGCAGGGAGTCTGCTTGTCCCTCTGCCCCCCCACCACTTGTGTGCATGCTCTCTCTCTCTCAAGTAAATAAAATCTTAAAAAAAAAGTGTCACCCACGTGGCATTCAATTAGACTTGATGGTAGACATACTTCTTGGGCCCTTCTCTAAATATGAAGAGCACCTATAGGGTGCATGTGTTATCTTCATTTATAGATTAATAGGCTGACTGTAAAGAAATGTATCTGTAATATTGACCAGGTTTGTGCTTCTAAATAGGAGATCTTATTATAAGAGGTAATATAAGATTTATGTGTTTTTAAATTATGTCTCGAGTATTTACTGATTGTCTCCATTCCCTTTATAAGCCAATTGGCAAGTGCTTTGCCTCTTACTCTTTTTCTGACACAGATAATACATATGTATTCATTTTGGAAAAATGAGAAAAAATAGGTAATCAAGAAAAATTAAAGAAAATAAGAAAAAAAAGCATTCTGACATATATAATATGCATGCTTTTAAATGAGATAGTATATCTATAGACTGCTTTTTAAACTGCTTTATTACCTTCACAGTATGTAATAAACATCTTTCCATGCAAGTTGATGAAACTCCCCTGCTGACAGAAAAACTTCCAGACTAAGTCGAAATAAAATCTCCAATCAGAAAAATGACAGAAAACCACAGGTTCACAGTAAAGGGTACATCAAGAAAATGCAACTTTGGGAAGCAGGGGGGTTATTATTATTAACCTCGGCATTCAAGGCATAAGGCAAAACTCATCATGATGGTCATGGTGAGGGGGATCGCCTATAAGAATGCGCAAACTGTACCTCAACTGAAGCTCCCTAATTTTCCTCCTTAGCTCTCTCATCTCCTCCATGAACCGTTCCATATCATCTGCATCTCCATCTATCATGTCAAGGTTATTGACAAGCCTATTGGGCATATCCTCTCTAACATCATGGGCAGGTGGGGCCCAACCCGCTCTAATATTTCCTCCAGGCTCCTGGCCTTCACCACCTCCCAAAGGGTGGGCTTCTTCTTCATTCTGCACCGGAGCCTGCTCGTCTCCTTTGCTTTCCTGGGGGGCATTTTCCATGTTGAGACTTTTTTTTCCTGCTTACTCTTCCTAGGAGATAAAAAGGAAGAAGGATGGAATGCTTTGTAACAACAGGATTCAGAGCTCTGTCTGAAAAGGTTTTCCCATGTGAGAGACTTCGTGCGCCCTCTAGGGGACGCCCCAGACCCAGCCCTCCTCCAAAGCCCACAATTTTCCCCGTAAATTTTTCCTTAGGCCACTCCTCGCACCTCCTGCCCTTAACTCGGGCAGATAGGGCAGTGAATCCCCCAGATTCTGTCTTAACCCCTGATAACCCTACACCAGAGGGTCCCAGGCAGTCCCCTACCTGCAGGGATCAGAAGCGGTCTTCCTCTCTTAGCCTTGAAATCTGCTGCACCAACCGACCTAAGGACCTGCAGACAGAAATGCGACAATGGTCAGGACTGATAACTTGATTAAAGGGCCAGTATCAGGGGCCACCAGCTCCGTCGTTGATTTAGGCCTCCGTTAATCAAATGTTGCCACCTTCTCTTTCTCCTCCATCCTGTGTCAGGGCTTCATTTCCTGCCCTTTGATACGCTACCCCGCCCTCCAGAAATGGGCACTGTAATCAAAGATGATTATTTCCAAGCCAGTTTCACCTCTTCTTTAGACCCTTTAACCCCTGTCTCATCTTTCCCGTCACCTAATTACCATTTCTTGAACACAAATGGACAACTTGCTGGGCGGGGGAGTCAAAACAGCTTGCTGGATGGTGACGTGGTTTATTTATAAAAAATTTCAATGTGGTTGGGACCCACTAGCCTTTCTGGAACTCAACCTCCTTTCACTGCCCACCATTTTATGCATCAAAATGGACGAAGAGCGAAGAGGTAGTGTGGGCATTGCAAACCTGGACCCGCTGAGGTCTCAGCGCATTGTCTTGCTTACCCCAGGGTCCGCAAGCAGCGCCCACGCTTACACCGACCTGCAGGGGTCAGAAACAGTTTCTTGCTCCCCGACTGTATCTCAGTCAGAAAGCTTCCGCTCGATTGCCTCCTCCGCAGAAGAGAAGTGTTTCCCGAACCTAATCTCTGTCCCTATCCTCCGCTACCATCATCTCCGCCCCGCTCCGGCCCCCTTCCCCCCCACCCCGTTTGCCGCAGCCCACCATTTCCGGCTCCAAAATGGACGGAGGGTGGAGAACAGATTCCAGGACCGAGGCCTAGACCCGCGGCGGAGTCCGCCATCCCCAGGGTCAACGGTTGCGACCCCCTCCCTTCGCCCTTCTAGAATCAGGTTGTTTCCTCGCTGTCCCCTTCTCTGGCCCTTCCCTTCCAGACGCCAGATCGCCCAGATCCCCAGTCCTAGGACATCCTAACTGGTACCCGTTCCCAACTCTTGGCCCCTCTCGACCTCCTCCCACCAAGCCCTCCATTTCTTGCACCATATAAATGGGTACTGGTAAGGGGTAGAGAGAATCCAAGAACCCGCTCTGGTCTTAGCCCTCTGCCACCCCAGTCAGCGCTCACTAACCTGCTACGGATCAGTGTCAGCTTCTACGACTTCCTCCTTCCCTGGGCTACAGGCTCGCCCGCCTTCAAGGCAATAGCGAGACGGCGCACAGCCACGAACGACTACCAGACTGCAACTAGGAGGAGACACGAATCCACGCGTCAGCTCTAGGTCTCGTAAGGGCCACGTCACTGTGAGCTCAGATACCCAATTATGGTTCCCACCTGCATTGCGGCAAGAGGGTGGGGGCGGGAGCGTGGGCGGGGCCACTTTTTTCTTCATCCCGCCTTCTCCCCTCAACAACCCATCCCAATTTTTTTTTTTTTCCTGTTTAGTGGTCTTTAAGACCAAATGGGTCATGATATTTTGTAGTTTATATTTTGCCTTTCCCCTGATTTCTGCTGGAGCCTTTTTTTTTTTTTAAGATTTTATTTATTTATTTGACAGAGACACAGCCAGAGAGGGAACACAAGCAGGGAACACAAGCAGGGGCAGTGGGAGAGGCAGAAGCAGGCTTCCTGCAGAGCAGAGAGCCGGATGTGGGGCTCGATCCCAGCAACCTGGGATTATGACCTAAGCCGAAGGCAGACGCTTAAGGACTGAGCCACCCAGGCGCCCGTCTGCTGGAACCTTTAAATAATTACTTCTTTCTCTTCTAAACCATTAAATGCCTACTTCTCTCCCGTCACTCCCCAGCAAGTAAAACCCAGAATTACCCATAACAGCGAGGCAAGGAAGTCTGGAAAATACATAGAAAGTGACATAAAAAAAAACACACACACACTTTTATTTTATCTCCCTTTCTTTCTTTCTTTTTTTTTTTTTTGAAGGGAAAGGGTGATTATTTTTGTTTTGTTTCCCATTAGCATGCATTCCATTTTTGGCTGTTATAATTAGACAATACAATTATTTTCAGTCGAAAAATAGGATTTCTAGTTGTAAAATCTAGACAACCTCCTTCTCCTTCACCCTATATATATAGACCCTTCAGAGACCAACCCCCTCTTAAAGACTTTAAATTATAAACCTAAGCTGATGGTTCCCCTTGTGAAGGGTCTCTGTGAGGTCTTTCCATGAGGTGAGGCATTGAGTCTTGCTGGTGGATTTTCGTACCTTGAGAGCCTGTGACAAACTTATGGTCTCCTCTAAATTATATTAGCACAACTTCACTTTACAAAACTCTAGCATGGCCTCTAAAGTAGAACAACACTGAGGTCTTCCAGCAATCCAGAATAATAATTTGGGAAAGTTATGCTGACAGATACAAAGTATCGTGAAGCTATAATATTAAAACAATATTATAGCAGAATAAATATAGGACAAATAAGCAGTAAAGAAGGCCATTGTCAAGCCCAAATACAGAGAAATATTAGAAATCTGATTGAAATATTTTTAATTAGCAGGGAGAGGTTAGATTACTGAAGGAATGGTGCTGGGACCATTGGTCAGCTATTTGGAAAAAAAAATTCAAGTGCCCTTTTCCTGTTAAATACAGACATAAAATATTTAGATAAAGGGACATGAAACCACTGAAAGTAGTATATAACAAATGTTACTTTGTATGTAATCTTAGGATGAAAAAGTTTGTTAAAAATATAGCACCAGAGACAGACATGGCCAAAGGGCAACTGGCCTAATCCTGTTGGGGACCCTCTAAGTCTAAAATACCATCCCCCTCAGAATTATCCCAATTAGTGATGGGAAACTGGAGTGTTTATCCACAGGCATGGGTTATTTATTGGTAGATGTTGCCCTGGGAATGTTAAAATCTCTGACACTTCAAGGTTGTCCTAAGCCTGGGTTGAGCAAGTTCCAAAGATACCAGAAAAAGTCCTCAATAAAATTAGTAAAATTAAATACAGACAAGGTAGAAAGACAATATCAGCTTTATTCCTGCCTCAAGAAATATACTATTCACATTTTACTCTAAATCAGTCCAAATATTTTCCTTTAAAAAAGATAATACACACACATGTCCATTCCAATATTTATGTATATTTGGGCTATTTGTAGTTTTCACTATGAGAAACAATGTTGATTGAACTTCTTTGTACATAGTTTTTTAAATACCAATATGTATTAAATTCCTAGGACTGTCATTGAAATGACTATGGATGCTTTTAATTGTCATGGAAATCAACCGTGAAAAATATTGTCTCAGTTTGGCATCTATAACATCTGAGCATTCCTGTTTTCTCATGAGTCCACCAACACTATTACCTGGTTTATTGTACTTTTAAATTTTTGTTTGATTTTTGTTGTATTTTTTCTTATTTCATTTATTTTATTTGACTTCTGGTGAGCATAGCATAACATATAGAGAAGTTGGATCACTATATTGCACACCCGAAATTAAAGCAACATTGTGTATCAGCTATACTCAAGTAAAAAAACTGTTTTCAAGGCCATCAGGCAATGTTTTCTAAACCTGCCACATCATAACAGATACCTGAGATTAAGATTCCAGACTTTTCCCTGAAGATTCTAGTTCAATAAATTGGAGCCAGGTCTGGGAACCTGTATTTAAGTTCTTTACACAATTCTTTTTTTAAAAAAAGATTTATTTATTTATCTGAGAGAGAGAGAGATTGTGATCATGCAGGGGTGGGGGGAGGGGCAGAGGGCGAGGAAGAGAGAGAGAATCCTATGCAGACTCCCCACTGAGTACAGAGCCTGAAGTGGGGGTCAATTCCACGACCCTGAGACTACAACCTGAGCCGAAATCAGATGCTCAACCGACTGAGCCATCCAGGTGCCCCACAATTCTTAAAATCAGATAGGTTTGGGAATCATGTCATAGGCAAAAAGAATCAAAACTAAATTAAAAAAAACCCTTCCATTATTATGTAAGTGGTCTTTTTTTTAAAGAAAATTATGAAATAATTTCAAAGCTACAGAATAAGATTAAAAAATAGCAAAAGAAGCCCCACAAGGCCTGCACTATATTTCCCACTTGTTAACATTTTGCTACATTTGCTTTATTATTTTCTCTTCATGTAGGACACATTTTTTTCTGAATCATTTGAGTCAGTTGAAGACTAAATGATCATTTAAAATTACTTAGTTTGATTAATTTCGTATAAAATTTTCTTAAAAATTAGTTTATTTTTTGTCTTTGGAGGTTTCTTACATAAAATTTGAAATATATATAAACTTGCAATATATAAAGATAAATATTTTAGCATATGGTCTTACTAAATGTTCTCTAGTCACTATTATAGTCATATAGTTTATTTATGCTTCTATTTTAATGTAATAGTATATCATATTTTCAGGTTAGTAACAAAGCACTCTGCCTGTTTTTGATGTTTCAAGAGTGTTCGAATTATCTTAATTTATTTAACCAACCCCCAATTGATTCATATTGGCATTATTTCCATATATTTACAGTTATTGGTCTTGTTTCAATAATGTATATATGCAGATTGCCCTCAAAAACATTATCTGTTCACGCCTTCACCAACAAAGGTTGTAATCAATCATATTAATTTAGGAAATATTGAATCATGCAAAACAAGGTTGAGAGAATAAAGCATACATCCATGCTTTTACACTATATATAGTTTGAAAATATATATAAATACATATTTATATACATACAGACATAGAGACATTTTAATGTATTTTAAATGTGTGTATATGCATGTAAATACATATATATGCACACATATACAAACATAACCTGCTTTTATTACAAATCATGTTTTTGAGATTCATCTATGTTGATGTATAGATAGATGTAGGTCTCTTTTACAGCAGTACAATATTCCATTGTATAATTGTATTGTTCATTTTTTGTTTTCTTATTGATGAACATTTAGATTTTTTCCCTTTTTTTTGTTACAAGCATAGATTCAGGAAATATCCTGTGCATGTCTCCTTTGCACTTCCTTCACTTGAACAGCAAAACTTTATATTTGTTCTGTTTATCATTTTTAGGTTTTTTGTTTTTTTGTAAGCCTGATCTACCAGGATTTTCCAAATCTACCCTTTCTTGGGTGGTGTCCTAGATATGTAAATGATACCTAGATACACAGGTTTGTCTTCTGGAGGTTTTAATTTAGTATGTCTGGAATAGGAGATGACAGTTTGTATTTTACGAAGAACCCCAGATTATTTATAAGATAAGGCAAGTTTGGGAACCCTTTAATGAGTTTTAAAAATTATTTCTTTAATTTGCTGATTTATTTTCTTTAATTCTTAGCATAGTTCAACATCTATTCTTAAATATCTTTATTGTCCTTAATGACTGTGTTTAAAAAAATACAGTAATACAGGTATATGTAATGTAGAAAGTGAATGAGTTTGCTATATATTTTTCAGAAAGTTTATTTTGTATGCCTTTATGTATAGGAATACTTTCTTAGCTCAAGCAAGGATGAAGTAATACTTAAAATTGTTCTTTAATATTTAGGATGTTACTTAGCTTCTGACGAGAGTAGCACTTAACAAAATTGTAGGTTGACAGGAAAATTTCAAACTGAATACATTTCTCTAAGTTTTCTGTAAAAGCAAACAATTTTGTTAAACCCTGAAATTGGTACACACACACACACACACACACACACACACACATATCCCTCATTGATCTGTAATTTCCATTTCTTCTGTTTTGTTTGTTCTTTTTAAAAATATATTTCTAAAATTTTAATAATTGTTTTCCAAAAATAAAACAATCCAGTTTGATGTATATTATTGGAAATCATTTTCTATGCATATACTTATGTAAAGGAAAACTTTATTAAATCTGGGAAGAATTACATCACAAATGTGAGTTTCTCCTTTAAGGATTGTACAGAATTATGCTTAAAAGAAAGATGAAAGTTTGAAGAAGAATGAAGTTTTAGAGTCACTACATTTTTCCCATTTACCCTGAACAAGAAACTTTTGTTTTCCACTCAACTAAGTTTTTTAAAAAAATGAATACAAATTTTTTCTAATGCTAAAAGTTGCAAAAATTTCATGGTCATAATATTATTTCTCCTTTTGTTATTCAAAATGTTTTAAAATATTTGAAACACTGTAATACAGCATGAGTCACACAGTAATGGTTAGTGGGAAAATTATCATTTTAAAAATTCTATCAGCTGATGTAACACATCCCTTTGTTAAGCTTAGTAAGCTTTGTTAAACAAAGCTTTGTACTGAAATGTTACTAAAACTCAGTTTTTCCTGATAATATTAGTAAGAATGGTTTAAGATAAATCTCCCTCCTGGGTAGAAATAAAGATAATTCAAATGGTTTTTCTAATCTTAGACACATTAGGAAAGCTGTTTGCTTTATTAAAATGTTATTAAAAAATAACACTTTACATATATATGCACATATTTTAATTGAACCATATATACTTTTCTGAGACTTAAGTTTTTTCAACTTAACAGTATATTTGGACATATTTCCATGTCAGTAAGAACAGTAAAACCTTGTATTAGTTTCCTATTGCTGTGTAACAAATTATCACAAACTTAGAAGCATATACAACAAAATTTATTATTATCTTACAGTTTCTAGAGGTCGGAAATCAGGCACAGCATGGCTAGGTTTTCTTCTCAGACAATCACAAGGCTGAAATCAAGGTGTTGGCTTGCTGTGTCCTCATCTAGTGGCAAACCTAGAGAAAAAAAATCTGCTTTCAAGCATATTCTTGTTATTGGCAGAATTCAGTTCCTTGGGAATGTAAGCCTGGCGTCCCAGTTTTCTTACTAGCTATACCCAGGGACAGCTCCTAGCAACTAGAGGTTGTTCCCATATTTTATCACATGGTCCCCTTATTCCCAGCAGGAGAGAACCACACTTACTTTAAATCCCTCTCATATTTAGAATTTCTCTAACTTCCACTTCTGCAACCAGCTGGAGAAAATTGCCTACTTTTGAAAGGCATGTGTGATTAAGTCAAATCCACCCAGATAATATCAACATTTTAAGGTCAACTCATTTGGGACTTCAATTACATGTACAAAATTGAATCACAGAAGTACCTTGATTAGCATTTGATTGAATAACCAGGGGCCTGTAATCTTCTGTGTGGTGGGGGTTGGGGGCATCTTCGAATTGCCTCTGTCACACTATCTAAATCATTTTTTTTTTAAATTGAGGTAAAAGTTACCTAACATAAAATTAAACATTTTAACCATTTGAAAATGCATTGATTCAGTGGCAGTTAATACATTTACAGTGTTTTCTAACCATCACCTCTGTCTAGTTCCAGAAAATTTTCACAACCCAGGAGAAAACTCCATGTTTATTAAGTAATCCCCAGTGCTCCTTCCCCACAACCTCTGGCAACCACTAATCTGCATTCTGTCTTTACAGATTTTCATATTCTTGATATTTCATATAAATGAAGTCATGCAATTCATGACCTATTATGTGTGGTTTCTTTTGCTTAACGTGTTTTCAAGGTTCACCCATGTTATAGCATATATTAGCACTTCATTCCTCCTTACATTGTATAGATATGCCACATTTTCCTTATCCATGTAGCAGCTGATGGACATTCAGATTGTTTCTGTCTACTGGCTATTGGGAATAGTGCTGCTAAGAAAATCTGTATACATATTCTTGTTGAACACCTGTTTTCAAAAACATTTTTCTGGGATATATCTAGGAATGGTATTGCTGGGTCATATGGTAATTCCACGTTGGACTTCTTGTCAAGATAGATTTGTAGTCACAATTTTGTTTATTTCTTTCTTAAATTTGTTTATTTCAGATACAATATTTGTTATGTCCTTTCTGTTAGTTTTTGGTTTAGTGTACCTCTCTTTATTTTTATTTTGTTTTGGTTTGTTTTAGTTTTTTTTCCTTATTTTTAATTTAAATTCAAGTTAGTTAACATATAGTGTAGGATTGGTTTCAGGAGTAGAATTTAGTAATTCATCACTTACATATAACACCCAGTGCTCATCCCAACAAGTGCCCTCCTTAATGCCCATCATCCATTTAGCACATCCCCCCACCCACCTCCCCTCCAGCAACCCTCAGTTTGTTCTCAATAGTTAAGAGTCTCTTGTGGTTTGCCTCCCTCTCTGTTTTTATCTTATTTTAATTTTCCTTCCTTCCTCTATGTTCATCTGATTTATTTCTTAAATTCCACATATGACTGAAATCATATGGTATTGTCTTTCTCTGACTTACTTCACATAGCATAATACACTCTAGTTCCATCCACCTTGTTGCAAAGAGCAAGATTTCATTCTTTTTAATGGCTGAGTAATATTCCTTTGGGCATATATATATATATATATATATATATATATATATATACCACTTCTTTGTTATCCATTCATCAGTTGATGGACATTTGGGCTCTTTCCATAGTTTAGCTATTATTGATAGTGCTGCTATAAACATTGGGGTGCATGTGCCCTTTTGAATTAGTATTTTTGTATCCTTTGGATAAATACATGGAGTGCAATTGCTGGGTCATAGGGTAGTTCTATTTTTAACTTTTTGAGGAACCTCCATACTGTTTTCCAGAGTGGCTGCACTAGTCTGCATTCCCACCGACGGTGCAAAAGGGTTTCCCTTTTTCTGCATCCTCACCAACATCTGTTTTCTGAGTTGTTAATTTTAGCCATTCTAACAGGCGTGAGGTGGTATCTCATTGTGGTTTTGATTTGTATTTCCTTGATGATGAATGATGGTGGGCATCTTTACATGTGTCTGTTAGCCATCTGGATGTCATCTTTCGAAAAGTGTCAATTCATGTCTTTTGCCCATTTCTTAACTGTATTTTTTTTTTTTAGGGGAGTGTTGAGTTTGAGAAGTTCTTTATAGATTTTGGATACTAGCCCTTTATCAGATACGTCATTTGTAAATATCTTCTCCTTTACCATCAGTTGCCTTTTAGTTCTGTTGATTGTTTCCTTCACTGTGCAGAAGCTTTTTATCTTGATGAAATCTCAATAGTTCGTTTTTGCTATTATTTCCCTTGCCTCTGGAGATGTATCTAGTAAGAAGCTGCTGTGGCCGAGGTCAAAGAGGGTACTACTTGTTTTCTCCTCTAGGATTTTAATGGTTTCCTGTCTCATATTTAGGTCTTTCATTTTGAAGTTATTTTTGTGTATGGTGTAAGAAAGTGCTCTGGTTTCACTCTTCTGCATATTGCTGTCCAATTTCCCCACAACCATTTGTTGAAGAGACTGTCATTTTTCCATTGAATATTCTTCCCTGCTTTGTCAAAGATTAGTCGACCATAGAGTTGGGGGTCCATTTCTGGGTGTTCTATTCTGTTCCATTGATCTATGTGTCTGTTTTTGTGCCAGTAGCATACTGTCTTGATGATGACAGCTTTCTAATACAGCTTGAAGTCTGGGATTGTGAAGCCTCCTGCTTTGCCTTTCTTTTTCAACATTCCTTTGGTATTTGAGGTCTTTTGTGGTTCCATACAAATTTTAGGATTGTTTGTTCTAGCTCTGTGAAAAATGCTGGTGTTATTTTGATTGGGATTTCATCGAATGTGTAGATTGTTTTGGGTAGTATAGACATTTTAACAATATTTGTTCGTCCAATCCATGAGCATGGAATGTTTTTCCATTTCTTTGTGTCTTCTTCAATTTCTTTCAGAAGAGTTCTATAGTTTTCAGCATACAGATCTTTTACTTCTTAGGTTTATTCCTGGGTTTCTTATGGTTTTTGGTGCAATTGTAAATGGGATCAATTCCTTGATTTCTCTTTCTGCTGCTTCATTATTGGTGTATAGGAATGCAACAGATTTCTATACGTTGATTTAATATCCTGCCACTTTGCTGAATTCATGAATCAGTTCTAGCAATTTTTTGGTGGAGTCTTTCAGATTTTATACACAGAGTATCATGTTGTCTGTGAAGAATGAAATTTGACTTCTTCCTTCCCCCTTTGGATGTCTTTTATTTCTTTTTGTTGTCTGATTGCTGAGGCTAGGACTTCCAGGACTATGTTGAACAATAGTGGTGAGAGTGGATATCCCTGTCGTGTTCCTGACCTTAGGGGAAAACTCTCAGTTTTTCCACATTGAGGATGATATTAGCTGTGGGTTTTTCATATATGGCCTTTATGATGTTGACATATGTTCCTTCTATTCCTACTTTCTTGAGGGTTTTTATCAAGAAAGGATGCTGTACTTTTTCTTTTCTTTTAATCTTTTTTTTTCTAATTTTATTATGTTATGTTAGTCACCATGCAATACATGATTAGTTTTTGATGTGGTGATCCACGATCCACTGTTTTCGTATAACACCCAGTGCTCCATGCAGTACATGCCCTCCTTAATACCCATCACCGGGCTAACCAATCCCCCCTCCTCCTCCCCTCTAGAACCCTGTTTGTTTCTCAGAGTCCATAGTCTCTCATGGTTCATCTCTCCCTCCAATTCCCTCCCCTTCATTTTTCCCTTCCTTCTCCTAATGTCCTCCATGCTATTCCTTATGTTCCACAAATAAGTGAAACCATATGATAATTGACTTTCTCTGCTTGACTTATTTCACTCAGCATAATCTCCTCCAGTCCCATCCATGTTGATGTAAAAGTTGGGTATTCATCCTTTCTGACGGCTGAGTAATATTCCATTGTATATATGGACCACATCTTCTTTATCCATTCATCTGTTGAAGGGCATCTTGGCTCTTTCCACAGTTTGGGTATTTCGGACATTGCTGCTATGAACATTGGGGTGCATATGGCCCTTCTTTTCACTACATCTGTGTCTTTGGAGTAAATGCCCAGGAGTGCAATTGCTGGGTCATAGGGTAGCTCTATTTTTAAATTTTTGAGGCACCTCCACACTGTTTTCCAAAGTGGCTGTACCAACTTGCATTCCCACCAACAGTGTAAGAGGGTTCCCCTTTCTCCACAACCTCTCCAACATTTGTTGTTTCTTGCCCTGTCCATTTTTGCCATTCTAACTGGTGTAAGGTGGTATCTCAGTGTGGTTTTGATTTGAATTTCCCTGATGGCTAATGATGATGAACATTTTTTCATGTGTCTGTTAGCCATTTGTATGTCTTCTTCAGAGAAGTGTCTGTTCATATCTTCTGCCCATTTTTTGACTTGATTATTTGTTTTTTGGGGGTTGAGTTTGAGACGTTCTTTATAGATCTTGGATACCAGCCCTTTATCTGTAGTGTCATTTGCAAATATCTTCTCCCATTCTGTGGGTTGCCTCTTTGTTTTGTTGACTGTTTCCTTTGCTGTGCAGAAGCTTTTTATCTTGATGAAGTCCCAAAAGTTCATTTTTGCTTTTGTTTCACTAGCCTTTGGAGATGTATCTTGAAGGAAGTTGCTCTGGCCGATGTCAAAGAGGTTACTGCCTATGTTCTCCTCCAGGATTTTGATGGATTCCTGTCTCACATTGAGGTCTTTCATCCATTTTGAGTTTATCTTTGTGTATGGTGTTAGAGAATGGTCCAGTTTCATTCTTCTGCATGTGGCTGTCCAATTTTCCCAGCACCATTTATTGAAGAGATTGTCTTTTTTCCATTGCATGTTTTTTCCTGCTTTGTCGAAGATTATTTGACCATAGAGTTGAGGGTCCATATCTGGGTTCTCTATTCTGTTCCATTGGTCTATATGTCTGTTTTTGTGCCAGTACCATGCTGTCTTGGTGATCACTGCTTTGTAATATAGCTTGAAATCGGGCAACGTGATGTCCCCAGCTTTGTTTTTCTTTTTCAACATTTGTTGGCGATTCGGGGTCTTTTCTGATTCCATACAAATTTTAAGATTATTTGTTCCAGCACTTTGAAAAATGTCATTGAATTTTGATCAGGATGGTATTGAAGGTATAGATTGCTCTGGGTAGCATAGACATTTTAACAATATTTATTCTTCCGATCCATGAGCATGGAATATTTTTCCATCTTTTTGTGTCTTCTTCAATTTCTTTCATGAGTGTTTTGTAGTTCCTAGAGTATAGATCCTTTACCTCTTTGGTTAGGTTTATTCCGAGGTATCTTATGGTTTTTGGTGCTATTGTAAATAGAATTGTTTCTCTAATTTCTCTTTCTACAGTTGCGTTGTTAGTGTATAAGAAAGCAACTGATTTCTGTGCATTGATTTTGTATCCTGCCACATTACTGAATTGCTGTATGAGTTCTAGTAATTTAGGGGTGGAGTCTTTTGGGTTTTCCACATAAAGTATCATGTCGTCTGTGAAAAGAGAGAGTTTGACTTCTTCTTTGCCAATTTGAATACATTTTATTTCTTTTTGTTTTCTGATTGCTGTTGCTAGGACTTCTAGTATTATGTTGAACAATAGTGGCGAGAGTGGGCATCCTTGACGTGTTCCTGATCTTAAGAGAAAGACTCTCAGCTTTTTCCCATTGAGGATGATATTCGCTGTGGGTTTTTCATAGATGGATTTTATGAACTTGAGGAATGTTCCCTCTATCCCTATACTCTGAAGAGTTTTAATCAGAAAAGGGTGTTGTATTTTGTCAAATGCTTTTTCTGCATCAATTGAGGGGACCATATGGTTCTTCTCCCTCCTCCTATTAATGTGTTCTATCACATTGATTGATTTGCGAATGTTGAACCACCCTTGCATCCTGGGGATAAATCCCACTTGGTCGTGGTGGATGATCCTTTTAATGTATTGTTGGATCCTATTAGCTAGGATTTTCTTGAGGATTCTGGAATCCATATTCATCAGGGATATCAGTCTGAAATTCTCCTTTTTGATGGGGTCTTTGCCTGGTTTGGGGATTAAGGTAATGCTGGCCTCATAGAATGAGTTTGGAAGTTTTCCTTCTGTTTCTATCTTTTGAAACAGCTTCAGGAGAATAGGTATTATTTCTTCTTTGAATGTTTGGTAGAATTCCCCAGGGAATCCATCAGGCCCTGGACTCTTGTTTTTTGGGAGGTTTTTGATCACTGCTTCAATCTCGTTACTGGTTATTGGCCTATTCAGGTTGTCAATTTCTTCCTGTTTCAGTCTTGGCAGCTTACAGGTTTCCAGGAAGGCATCCATTTCATCCAGATTGCTCAGTTTATTGGCATATAGTTGTTGATAATAATTTCTAATAATTGTTTCTATTACCTTGGTCTTAGTCTTGATTTCTCCCCTTTCGTTCATAATTTTATTAATTTGGGTCCTTTCTCTTTTCTTTTGGATAAGTCTGGCCAGTGGTTTATCGATCTTATTAATTCTTTCAAAGAACCAACTTCTAGTTTTGTTGATCTGATCTACTGTGTTTCTGGTTTCTAATTCATTGATCTCTGCTCTAATCGTAATTATTTCTATTCTAATGCATGGCTTAGGTATCGTTTGTTGCTTTTTCTCTAGTTCTCTAAGGTGTAGAATTAGTTGGTGAATTCGGCATTTTTCTATTTTTTTGAATGAGGCTTGGATGACTATGTATTTCCCCCTTAGGACCGCCTTGGCAGTATCCCATAGGTTTTGGACTGATATGTTTTCATTCTCATTGATTTCCATAAATTGTTTAAGTTCTTCTTTGATTTCCTGGTTGACCCAAACATTTTGAACAGAGTGGTCTTTAGGTTCCAAGTGTTTGAATATCTGCCAAATTTTTTCTTGTGATTGAGTTCCAGCTTTAAAGCACTGTGGTCTGAGAATATGCAGGGAATAATCTCAATCTTTTGGTATTGGTTGAGACTTGATCTGTGACCCAGTATGTGGTCTATTCTGGAGAAAGTTCCATGTGTGCTCGAGAAGAATGAGTATTCTGTTGTTTTAGGGTGGAATGTTCTGTAAATATCTATGAGGTCCATCCGGTCCAGTGTGTCATTCAAAGCTCTTGTTTCCTTGTTGATTTTCTGCTTAGATGATCTGTCCACTGCTGAGAGTGGAGTATTGAGGTCTCCTACAATTAACATATTGTTATCAATATAACTCTTATTTTGGTTCAGTTGGCTTATGTAGATGGCTGCTCCCATGTTGGGGGCACAGATATTTACTATTGTTAGGTCTTCTTAGTGGATAGACCCTTTAAGAATGATACAGTGTCCTTCTGTGTCTCTAACTACAGACTTTAGTTTAAAATCTAATTTGTCTGATATAAGAATTGCTACCCCAGCTTTCTTTTGAGGACTGCTGGCATGGAAGGTGGATCTCCATCCCTTCACTTTCAGTTTGGATGTATCTTTAGGTTCAAAATGAGTCTCTTGTGGACAGCATATGGATGGGTCCTGTCTTTTTATCCAATCTGCAACCCTGTGCCATTTTATGGGAGCATTTAGGCCATTCACATTGAGAGTGATTATTGAAAGATATGAATTAATTGTCATCATGTTGCCTGTGAAGACGTTGTTTTTATGGATTGTCCCTGTAAATTTCTGTTGTAGATCACTCTTGGGGTCTTTCTCCTTTTATAGAACCCCCCTTAATATTTCTTGTGGGCTGGCTTAGCGGTCACATATTCTTTCAGTTTCTGCCAGTCTTGGAAGCTCTGCATCTCTCCCTCCATTCTAAATGACAGTCTTGCCGGATAAAGTATTCTTGGCTGCATGTTCTTCTCGTTTAGTACCCTGAATATGTCTTGCCAGGCCTTTCTGGCTTGCCAAGTCTCTGTGGATAGGTCTGACGTTATTCTGATGTTCCTCCCTCTGTATGTAAGGAATCTCTTCCCCCTAACTGCCGTTAAGATGGTATCCTTGGTTCTAAGATTTGTGAGTTTTACTATTACATGCCGGGGTGTTGGCCTGTTTTCCTTGATCTTGGGAGGGGTCCTCTCTGCCTCTAGGACACAAATGTTTGTTTCATTCCCCAGATTAGAGAAGTTCTCAGCTACAATTTACTCAAATATATTTTCTAGTCCTCTCTCTCTCTCTCCACTCCCTCTGCGTTTCCAATAATTCCAACATTGGAAAGCTTCATGGTGTCACTTATTTCTCTGATTCTATTTTCATGGATTCTGAATTATTTTTCCCTGGCCTCCTCTTTTCCCTTTTTATTTATTAAATGGTCTTCCAGGTCACTAATTCGTTTTTCTGCCTCACCCTAGCTGTTAGATTTTCTAGATTATATTGGATCTCATTGATAGCATTTTTAAGTTCTGCCAATTCAGCTTTCATTTCTGCCCTTAGAGACTCTATGTTGCCATTAATTGATTTCTCCATTCTAGCTATTGTCTTCACAATTGCTAGCCTGAATTCCATCTCCGACCTCTTGGTTATATCTGCATCCATTTGTAAATCTGCGGCATAAGTCATAATCTCTGAGTCTTTTGTATTTGGGGGGTTCCTCCTCCTATTCATTCTGTTGATGGGTGATTGAGGGAATGTATAGAGTCCAAATTATTGACCAGAACCCAAGCAAGATGCACCTGCTTTCTTGGGACCTTAGGGTTGCTGGATTCTTGTTTTCCCAGCCTGTCTTCTGCGGGAGGTGCCTGCCGCACTGTTACTCAGGCAACCCTGTTTGGGCGGAGTTGCCCTGCCCCCCTGTGGCGGGGGTTGGGCTCAGTGGGAATCAGTTTTTGGGGCTTTTGTTCTCTGGCGGCTTTCCCTGGAGGCTTTCTGTGTCTCTTCTGCGAGTCAGAGCAGAAGAGACCGATTCCAACCCTCTGCCTCAGAGCAGAGAGACCGCAGTCTGTTCTTCAGTGAGTTCTCCAGGCCACACTGTCTCTGTTTCTGTCCGTGCTGCTATAAACTGCAGCGGCCTGGGTTGTGCGCCCCTCCGCAGCGCTCCCAGTCCTGCCTCCAGGTCGGAGCGCGTCTCTGCCCTTTGTGCTTCTAAAACCGCCAGCCGCTCCCAGTTCGCATGGGCGACCCCGCTGCTCCAGGTTTCCTTCCTGGGGGCTGCTCTAAAGTCCTTTCCCCATCTGCGGGTCTGTGCCCCGTCCCCAGCGCGTGAGGCTGTCGCTCACCGGCGGTGTAGGATCCCCACGGCCAGGCACCTTCCCGCTGCCGTTTATCCTCCAATATCTGCCCACGGAATCACGGCTCCCCGCTTAGTACCTCGAAACCAACCACCCGCGATATTCTGTTTGTAGAGATCCAGATCTTCTTACATCTCAGGCTGGTTTCGTGGGTGCTCAGAGTGGTCTGGTAGATATCCAGCTCAATTCCGGGGACCAGCTGGAATAGGGTCCCCCACCCCTATGCCATCTTTTCTCTCTCCCCCAATGCTGTACTTTTTCAAATGCTTTTTCTGCATCTACTGAGAAGAGCATATGGTTCTTATTCTTTCTTTGATTAATGTGGTTTATCATGTTGATTGTTTTGCAGATATTGAACCACCCCTGAAGCCCAGGAATAAATCCCACTTGATCATGGTGAATTGTCCTTTTAACGTACTGTTGAGTTTGATTAGCTAAGTATTTTGTTGTGAATTTTTGCATCCATGTTTATTAGGGATATTGGTCTTTTACTCCCCTCTGAGTGGAGTCTTTGTCTGGTTTTGGGATGAAGGTGATGCTGGCCTCATAGAATGAGTTTGGAAGTTTTCTTTCCATTTCTATTTTTTTGAAACAGCTTCAGAAGAATAGGTATTAATTTTTTTTTAAATGTTGGTCAGTTTCCCCTGGGAGCCATCTGGCCGTGGAATCTTGTTTGTTGGAGATTTTTGATGACTGATTGAATTTTTTTGCTTGTTATGGGTCTGTTTAAATTTTCTATTTCTTCCTGTTTCAATTTTGTTAGTTTATATGTTTCTGGGATTTATTCATTTCTTCTAGATTGCCTAATTTGTTGGCATATAATTGCTCATAACTTTCTCTTATAATTTTTGTATTTCTGCAATGTTGGCTGTAATCTCTCCTCTTTCATTCATGATTTTATTTATTTGTGTCCTTTCTCTTCTTTTTGACAAGTCTGGCTAGGGGGTTATCAATCTTATTAATTCTTTCAGAGAACCAGCTCCTAGTTTCATTTATCTGTTCTACTGTTTTTTTTTATTTCTATATAATTTCTGCTCTAATCTTAATTATTTCCCTTCTTCTGCAGGTTTTAGGCATTATTTGCTGTCCTTTTTCCAGCTCCTTTAGGTGTAAGGTTAGGTTGTGTATTTGAGAATTTTCTTGCTTCTTGAGGAAGGCCTGTATTGCTATATACTTCCCTCTTATGACCACCTTTGCTCTGTCCCAATGTTTTGGACTGTTGCGTTTTCTTTTTTTTTTTTTTTAAGATTTTATTTATTTATTTGTCAGAGACAGAGAGCACAAGCAGGGGGAATGACAGGCAGAGGGAGAAGCGGGTTCCTTGCTGAGCAAGGATCCTGATGTGGGACTTGATCCCAGGACCCTGGGATCATGACCTGAGCCAAAGGCAGATGCTTAACTGACTGAGCTACCCAGGCGTCCCTGGCCTGTTGTGTTTTTATTTTTGTTTGCCTATGTATTTTTTTTTAATTTCTTCTTTAATTTCCTGGGTAACCCATTCATGCTTTAGTAGGATGTTCTTTAACCTCCATGTATTTGTGGTCTTTCCAATTTTTTTCTTGTGGTTGACTTCAAGTATCATAGTGTTGTGATCTGAAAATATGCATGGTATGATCTCAATCTTTTTGTACCGATTGAGGCCTGATTTGTGACCCAGTATGTTATCTATTCTGGAGAATGCTCTGTGTGCACTCGAAAAGAATGTGTATTCTGCTTTAGGATGAAATGCTCTGAATATATCTGTTAAGTACATCTGGTCCAGTGTAATTCAAAGCCAATGTTTCCTTGTGGATTCCTTACTTCTGCTTAGATGATCTGTCCGTTGTTGTGAGTGGGGTATTAAAGTCCCCTTCTATTATTGTATTATTATCAATGAGTTTCTTTAAGTTTGTTATTAATTGGTTTATATATTTGGCTGTTCCCAAGTTGGGGACATAAATACTTAAAATTGTTAGACCTTCTGGTTGGATAAACACCTTTATTATGATATAGTGTCCTTCTTCATCTCTTTTTACAGTCTTTGGTTTAAAATCTAGTTTGTCTGATATAAGTATGGCTATTCCAGATTTCTTTTGATGTTAATTAGCTTGATAGATGTTTTTCCACCCTCTCACTTTCAATTTGGAGGTGCCATTGTAAATGGAATTGTATTCTTAATTTTGTTTTAGATTGTTCATTGCAAGTGTGTAAAGGACAATTGATTTTCATATTTTATTCTTATGTCCTCCAATTTTGCTGGAGTCATTATTAATTCTAATAGTGGATTCCTTAGGATTTTTCTACACAGAAGTTCATATTATCTGTGGATATAGTTTTACTTCTTCCTTTCCAATCCAATTCCAAGGATACCTTTCTTTTTCTTGCCTAGTCACCCTGGAAACCTCTGATGCAATGTTGCATAGCAGTGCTGAGAAAAAACATCTTTATAATTTTTGTAATTTTGTGGGAAACACATCTAATATTTCACCATTAGTGTGTTTTAGTTCTGGGTTTTTCATGAAAGCTTTATCAGGCTGAGGAAATTTTTCCCTTCCATTCCTAGTTTGTTGAATATTTTTTTATATCATGAGGAATCTTGGATTTTGTCAAATATTTTTTCCTGTGTCTAGAGAGATAATCATGTGGTTTTTATTTATTATTCTATTTTTATAATGTATTACATTAATTAATTTCGGGGTGTTAAACAAACCTTGATTCTTGATATAAATCCCACTTGGTAAGGGTGTGTAACTCTTCTCTAATTTGCTAGATTCTCTTCGTATTTTGTTGATAAATTTTACATTCATATTCATAAGAGTTATTGATCTGTAGTTTTCTTGTGATGTTATTGTCTGGTTTTGATATCAGGCCAATACTCTCCTTATTAAATGATTTGGGAACTGTTCTCTTTTCATGTTTTTTGTAAGAGTTTGTGAAGTATTGATTATCCTTTAAATATTTGGTAGAATTCAGTTCTGAAGTCATTTGGACCTGGGGTTCTGTTTGTGGGTAGTATTTCTTTTTTACTGATTCAATTTCTTCACTTATTATATATGTCTATTCAGGTTGTCTTTCTTCTGAAGTAATTTCTATAGTTCATGTCTCTCTAGGAATTTGTTCATTCCATGTAAATTATCTAATTTATTAGCATATAATTGTTCACAGTATTCCTTTATAATCCTTTTTATTTGTCCCAACTTTTATATCCAATTCTAGTAGTTTGAATTTTATCTCTTCCTTCTTGATCAATCTATCTAAAAGTTTGTCAATTTTGTTAATCTTTTCAAAGAACCAGCTTTTGGTTTCATTCATCTTCTTTATTGTTTCCTTTATATTTGATTTCATTAATTTCCACTCTAGTCTTTATTATTTCCTTCTGTTTTGGCTCCATTATGTTCAGTTTGCTCTTCTTTCTCCAATGTCCTAAGGTGAAAGTTTAAATTACTGGTTTTAAATCTTTCTTTTTTATTAATATTAGCATTTACAACTATAAATTTCCATCTAAGCACTGCTTTAGATGCATCTCATAACCTTTGGTATGTTGTGTCTTCATTTTTATTTATCTCAAAATATTTTCTGATTTCCCTTTTTATTTTTTCTTTGACTCATTGGATATTCAAGTGTGTTGCTTGATTCCCACGTATTTATGAGCTTCCCAAATTTATTTTTCTGTTATTGATTTCTAATTTCATACTTTGGTGACCAAAGAACTACACTGAATTATTTCTATACTTTGGAATTTTTTGAGGTTTGTTTCATGGTCTAACATAAGGTCTATCTTGGAGAATGTTCCATGTTCACTTGAGAAGAATGTACATTCTGGTGTTGTTGAGTGGCGTGTTCTGTAGATGTCTATTAGGGCTAATTGGCTCAACATTAATTAGTATTGTTCAAGTCTTCTTTTTCTATGTTGATTTCTGCCTAGTTGTTTTTATTTACTTATTTAGAAGAGATCACTGGTTAATCATTACCAGCCAATTTTGTTTATACAAGAGTCATAATTATAATCAGTATGAAAATTAAGCAAAGACATTTATTCTCTTGTGTGTGAGGATATGCAAAATAAATCAAGTATGAGTTACACCAAAGTAGGTATGTAATCTTTTTTTTTTTTTTCCCCACTCCTCTGGTGGATGTGCAAGTTCATACTTCCCCCTCACATTAGAGACAACCATATCCAAATGGAGCCAGTGAACCTCTTCTGATCAAGGTGACTGAGGCAAAATCCGTAGCAGGCCGTGTGCTTTACTTTATGACTGTCCGCTGTCTCCTGAATGATGCCCCCGATGTCACTAGCATCTCCATGCCTGATAATACTGGCCCAAGTGGCTGGCTCACTGCTGTTTTCAAAATAATAAAAGACCTTCAACAATTGCTCCATTGCCCCAGGGGAACGTTCCACTCCAGTACCTAGGTGAGTATTGATACTCGACTTCAGTGTGTGATTCAAGTTTGGGTCAAGGTACGCAGCTTCCATTATCTTGCTAGATGCTCTGTATCTGTCATGCTAGTTCCAAAGGCCACAGTAACTCTGAAGTCCAACGACGGTTTAAAGAAAATGCTCCTAGTTTCTCTTTTCTCTTTCCATAGTAGTCTGAGAACTCGAACCTCGCTGGGCGCAGGGAAGCGAAGGTAGACTACTGCAAGGTGGCACCACGAACTGATCTCCGCGCTCCTTCCCACGCCTCACACGGCAGGTGCACAGAGGTCCTGCCTCTGCTAGGGCGGTAGCAGCCGCGGCAGCAGCCGGCTTGCGCCCGCCCGGGCGGTACTGCGTTGGCACGGGCCCTGCATGCCTGGCGACTGGCTGAGGCCCATGACCCCGCCACTGCCTGGTTGTTTTATTATTGAAAACGGGATATTAAAGTCTCCAAAACTACTGTATACTTATTTCTCCCTTCAGTTCTGTCAGTGTTCACTTCATATATCTTCATACTCCAGAATTTAATTGTATATGTTTATAACTGTTATATCTTCTGCTTTGTACATATAAGTTTTGTACATAGATAATGTCCTTTTTTTATCTTGAGTGGTTCTTCTGTTTATGTGGAATGTGTCTTTATATTAATACAGCCAATTCAGCTCTCTTTCAGTTACTGTTTGCATGTAATACATTTTCTATCCTTTTATTTTCATCCTAGTTATGTCTTTGAATCTAAATTGAGCTTGTTGTATACAGCAAATAGTTGGATCATAATTAATTATCCATTCTGTCAATGTCTGTCTCTTAATTGGTGGGTTTAATGTGCTTATATTGCATGTAACTAATTATAAAAACTAAATTACTTCTATTTTTTATTTTCTATGTGTCTCGTGTTATTTTTGTTCTTGTATTCCTTCATTACCCCTTTCTTTTGCATTAAGTGAGTATTTTGTAATGAAGCATTAACATTTCTCTACTTTTTTACTCTATATAGTTGTTGCTGTAGGGCTTACCATATACATTGTATCTTATCAGATGCATATTTGTATTAGCTTAATTCCAATGATATATAGAAACATTAGTCCTATATAGCTCTATTCCTTTTCTCCTACCCTTTTTGTCATATTATTATTGTACATATTACATCTATTAATATTACATAATATTAATTATTATAATTATTACTTCACGATCTGTAGTCATTTTTTTAGCCCAATACAGCTTTGGTTCCACCCAACTCTTTTGTACTATTTTTGTAAACACATTACAAGTATATTACATTTTTATATGTTATAGGTCCAATCATATATACATATTATTTAATACAATTGCTTTTCAGTCAGTTAAAAGAGAAAGGAGAAAAATATGCATTTATACTGTCTTTTTTAGTTACATAATTATCTTTACCGTTGCTCTTTATTTTCTTTAAGTTTTCATTTAAATTTCAGTTAGTTAATATATAGTGTAATATTAGTTTCAGGTATACAATATAGTGATTCAACATTTCTATACAACGCCTTGTGCTTATCACAAATTCACTCCTTATTACCCATTACCTATTTTACCCATTCCCCCCCCCACACCTTCCCTCTGGTAACTATCAGTTTGTTCTCTATAGTTAAGAGTCTGTTTCTTGGTTTGCCCCTCTCTTATTTTTTTCCCTATGCTCGTTTGTTTTGTTTCTTAAAATTCCACATATGAGTGAAATCATATGGTATTTGTCTTTCTCTGGCTGACTTATTTCACTTAGCATAATAGTCTCTATTTTTTGTTTGCATTTGAATTACCATTTGGTGTCACTTGCTTTGAGCCTGAAGAACTTCTTCCAGTATTTCTTGTAAGAATGGTCTGCTAAAAATAAATTTTCTTAGTTTTGTTCATCTGGAAATGCTTTTACGTTGCCTTCATTTTTGAGAGGTAGCTTTACTCTATATAGGATTATGTGGTTGTGATATTAACTTGTATAATTAGTAAAACCAGTATAGGTATTTAGGAAGTTTAGATAAACTAAATTCTGCATAAGAAAACAAAACCAACTCTTCCAGAAAACAAAATATGTACTTTTATTAAATTCCATATCATGATCAGAGTGAAGAAATGTCATATAAGCTAAAATTATCAAACTAATCTTATTTGCTTAAGGATTCACATAAATATGGATTATTATTAAAAATGATTCCAAGATAAGGTTTCTTTGAGAAAGGTTGTTTTCTTTTTGTCTGTCTTCCTGAAAGGCTGGCACATTTTAAAGTAGCAGATAATCAGTTTTTTCCCTCTGGGAATTATTGTATTTAAGCATTTTTCAGAAGCAATAACTCAGGAAGACAAGGGTTTGAACTAATTTTAAGAAAATAATCAAATTTATTAAACTCTTCCAGGCATAGAAAAGTATTATGCCCTCACAGACTTGGAGGAAAGACTATTTACAGACACAGAGAGCTTGCAGCTTCAGCTCCACAACCTGACTAGGGTGAAATGCAAATTCAGATACAATGACATATTCCAACAAACTTTGCAGGAAAAAAAATATTATTGCAAAAAGGTGATTGAGAATGGATACTTGGTAGCTTTAATCATTAGCTTAGGAGGTTTCTGCAATATTCAAATAGTGTTTTCATTCTCTCCCATTCACTCAGGAATGACCCCCTCAATCCATTCATTAAACAAAGGAAACGCAATGTTCCTTTTACATTTTGAAGGTTTCACAGGCTTACAGTCTGGAACCTTGTTATCAAAGCCAGGGCACCAGTCTCTAAACTGGAGGAGAAGTTTACCAGTCTCTCCTCTGGAGCGGGTACCTAACATCCAATCTTGCTAGCTGGGGAAGCCCAGTGGAGACAGGCAGGCTGGAGTCCGGATTGAGAGGCCTGGGCAGAGCGTCCTGCTCTCAGGTGAGACTTCTAAATGACCATACCCATGTATTTATGGGGCAAATGATGGGGTCTGAAGTTAAACATTTGTTTGCCTACGTGCAGTTTGGAGTGAGCAGCATTCCTATGTTACCATGTCTTAACATATTCAAGGAGCCTGGGTTATGTGTGCCTGCCTCCCCTCCCGGATTCCACTGGCGGTGGGGAGGGGAGGGGTTTGGGGGGGGCAGCCTAGCTTGGAGCAGGAGGGGATGTAAGGCAAGATTTACAGCTCTTGGCCTCCAGACCAGAAGGGCCGATTCTGACCTGGAGGCCAGCTAATGTCAACTAGTCAGGCTCCTGAAGTCACTTATGCAACACAAATCTCACAAACAACATTCTTTAGCTTGCCTGTGTATGTGCAGGTTGGGGTGGTCGGTTATGCAGGACAAATCACAGAAACCTCCATCCATACAGTACAGTTGTAGAGAACCTTGTTCTAAAATTTATATAGAAAGACAAAACACTAGAATAGCTAAAACGTAATTGATAAAGAATAATAAAGCAAAAAGAATCACTTCATGTGATGTTAACCTTACTACATAGCTACAACAATCAAGATAATGTGGCATTAGCAGAGGTATCAGTAGAACAGAATATAGAACTAAAAATTAATATGTCACAGACTTAAATGTAAAGTGTAAAAGTATAATAATTTCAGAAAATGTCACAGGAGAAAATCTGGATCTAGACCTAGGCAAAGTTCTTTGATTTGACATCAAAAGCACAATCCATTTTTAAAAAATCAATAAATTAGACCTCATCTAAATTAAAAACTTTTCTTTGTGAGAGATTCTATGAAGGAATGAAAATACAAGCTATAGACAGGAGAAAAATTTGAAAGCTATGTATCCAACAAAAGACTACTATCTAGAAAATAAAAAGAACTCATAAAACTCAACAATCAACAACCAAAGAATCCAAGTACAAAATGGGCAAAAGACAGCAAAAGTTTCACCAAAGGGGATATACAGATGGCAAATAAGCACAGTAAGATATCTTCAACATCATTAGTCATCATTAGTCATTAGAAAAATGCAAATTAAGACTTCAGTGAGAATATAACTACACACATATTAGAATAACTAAAATAAAAAAATGATAACACCAAATGCTGGCAAGGATGTGGAGGGAAGCTGGATTGCTTATACATTTCTGGTGGGAATGTAAAATAGGTTTAGCCACTTTGTAAAACAGTATGGCAATTTCTTTAAAATTAAACATGAACTTAACATACAAGCCAGAAATCTCACCTGTGGGCATTTAGACCAGAGAATTAAAAGCTTAATTTCACACAGAAAATCATCTACACAATTGTTCACAGAAACTTTATCTGTAAGTCAATGACTGGAAAAACCCAAATGTCCTTGAATGAGTGAAACAAACCGTGGTATATACCTATCATGGAATACTATTCAAAATTAAAAAGTAATAAACTCTTGACACATGCAAAAACTTTGATGGATCTCCAGGGAATTATGGGTAGTAAAAAAAAAATCCAACCCTAAAACTTACATATTTTATGATTCCATTTATATAAGATTTTTGAAATACAAAAATTTAGAAATGAAGACAGTTTAATAGTTTCCAGTGGTTAGATATGGGGAATCATTCTAGAAGGAAGATAGATGTAATTGTAAAATGGTAACACTAGGGAGGATCATTGTGGTGTTGGACTTGTTTAGAATCTTGTCTATTGTGGTTGATGCATGGACCTACACATGTGATAAAACTGCACAGAAGTAAGTACACACACATACACACACTGAAGTAAAACTGGAACAACCTAAATAAGATCAATGGATATTATCAATGTCAGTATCCTTGTTCTGATATTATACTATAATTTTGTAATATATTATCACTGGGGAAAATTGGATAAAATGTACCTTGGATTTCTAAGCATTATTTCTTACAACTGCATGTGAATTTACAATCATCTCAAAATAGAATGTTAAAAATATCTTTAAAAAGTTTTTTTTTACAAAAGAAAGATATTTATCTAATTCATCCTAAGTCTATGCTGCACTCAGCCAGGGGAAGAAATATCTAATATATAGCTTATTGAAATTGCATAGATCCTGAATCATAGTTTTGAGGCAACAAAGTGGGTTTCCTGTATTTAGCTATCTTACTATATACCTACCAGTATTAGATTTAGGATTCAGAAGGAAGATACCATACAGAGTCATTTATACATTTACTGAAACTGAAAAATTAAATCATACTTTTTCTTATAAAAAGTAAATCCTGATCAGACTAATTGTCCAATTGAGTAATATACTGAACATTTTCCATAAATTTACTGAACTATGTTTGTGGCACCAAGATTTAGAAAAAGGATTTTTAAAGCACATATAAAATATGCAATATACCAGAAATTATATCCTTTGCAAATTAAAAAATGTGAGAGGGCTGTCTTCAAGATTTGTTTAGGGGATATGAGAGAAAAAGAAAAAAAAATTACCTTAAAATTCTGCTTTTGAAAAATCTCTGCTGTTCTGATCTGCACCAAGACCCTGTGGGGGGGGGTTCCCCTCAGTACAAGTAGAACTCCAATCTGATTTCTCAATTATTTTCTGCTCAGGATTCTCTGTGCAGTATTTGACATTAGGCTGGGAAAATGTCCTGTCCTTTAAGGAGGAATAACAGGTCTTCTCATTTTCCCTCTCTGGGTTTTTTTTAGGATTTTTTTCTGGACACCTTAAGCACTTCAGCTGTCCATCACCCATTAAAAAAGTGATATGATGAATTAAAGATTTATATCTTAAATCACTTATGGTAAACAGTATTGACAGGGCTTATTCCTTTTGACAGAAGTACAATCTAAAGCACAATGTGGCTTAAGGTGACTTCTTGGAAATCACAAAATAGCTTAAGAAATAGAGACTGGGAAGAACCCCAGATCTCCTGACCCTCAATTCTGATAACCTACAGTCAATGGTAGTTATTATGTGTTATCTGAATGAACACCAACACCCACCAACAGCCTTATGAGGTCACATCAGTTGCTATTCTCATTTTAAGGATGGATAATGAAATTTTGGAAGAGTTAATATATCTGTCCAAGGTCATGAAGCTACTAGGTGCTAAAGCCATAAGGCCAGGGATCCAATATTAAGATATCTCATGCCATTATCCCATATACTGAAAGATGACATTGTACTGCAAAAATTAAAACAATCATGGCCCATCTACTTCTTTACCAGCAATTAGGGCAAAAGAAAGAATTGTTAAAAAAAAAAAAACCAGAAAAACAAAGCAAAAAAACTAAAGCAAAGCAAAAACAAACAAAAACAAAACTATGATCACATGCTAAGCGTCATGAAGAAGAGTAGACTTGTCTGATAAGGTGACCTGAAATATGAATTAAGTAAGGAGGTGGTTATAGGGATATCTGAAGGCAGGCTGTTACAGGAAAACACATAGAAAGGCATGGAAGCATGCCTAGTGAGTTAGTGTTAGAGGAATGAAAAAGAGACTAGTGTGGCTGGAGAAAATGTTACTTATTCATTCAACAAATATTCAAGTATCCATTGATCCAGGAACTACTATAAGCACTTAGCATACATTAATGAACGATGAACAAAGATTTATGCTCTCCTGGAGTTTATATTGTTCCACCACAGGAGATAGGTGGTAAAAAAAAAAAAAAACAACAAAACAACAACAACAACAACAAAACAAAAAAACAGCATATGAATAAAATATATTGTATTCCTAAAAGGTGGTAAATAATGTGGAAAAGAAAAGAAATAAATAGGGAAGAAGTGGAATTAGGAGTGTGGGGTGAGGGAAACTTAAAAAAAAATATTAGCTATTCTTGTAATTGATAGGACTTTTATTGGGTGGAAGTTTTCTCTTTTGTGCTGCTTTTGTCAGGTGTCAATGTAAATGCTATGCTGGTTTCACTGCACAGATGTCAGAACACATTTTCCCCATCTTTGGAGGGAACTTGACTTGTTTAGTATATCAGAACACCTGGGACACTAATATCTGACAGCTTTTTGTCATCAAGTGGCGAGTTTAAAGTTAACACCACCTGTTGTATAGCCAATAAATTTGGACATTAGTTCTCTGGGTTTGAGACCTGGCCTGGTAGAAACTCTGACCAGGTGCAGACACACTGTGCCTTGCTTTCCACCCAAGGACATTCAAACAGGTGGAGCGAGCACATAATCATAACCCTTTCACTTTTGCGGAGCTGAACTGAACTCCATTTCTCAGGGCGGGTCAGAAATCTCGTCCCGCCTTCCAGTACAGAATTGGTTGAGCCACAGGGGGTCACGTGACCTAAATTCTGCCAATTGAAGTCCTCTCCCAGCTAGTTTAATTTTGGAAAGGAACCATTAAGACGCCGATCTTTACCAAACCTGCCTCTTGTTTTTTACCAAATTCCTGGGAGAAAGTAAAGGGCTCCTGTTGCTGAGGTCTTGGATTGCACCCAAGTTTTTTCCAACTCTTCTTCCAATTAGGTAAATTATAGCAGTATCCTTTCTATAAGCTACACCTATATTGGCCTAATTTACCCAGGGTCAAGGTTAGGGATTAATTAAAAAAAGGCAATCCAGTTGGATTACCCAGTGGTCTACTTTCCTCTCCACCCTCTTGTGCATCCCCCATCCTAACCTATGATTCATTTCAGTTGTGTGGCTAATCATTTCATGTTCTCTCTTTAAAACCCCTTAACAGCCTTTCTCTTTTTTTCTCTTCTTCAAAAAACTTATAATTCTCCTTTGCATCTTAGTTTTGCTTGCAGTTAGTTTTGATATCCTAGACTTTAAATTGTAAACAGTGAATTATATATATTTCTGTCTATTGCATTTCATTTCTTTTATATTTAAAAATGCTTTTCTCATCTAAAGAGCAAATAAGTATTCATCTACATCTTGGAGATGACTGCGTTTCATTTCTTATAATGGACTCTCTAAAGCAGTTTGAATTCATTTTTAATGGATGATGTGATATGAGCATTTGTCCATCTTTCTAATTATCCTCCTAACTATATTGCAGTTGGTTAGATTGTTGTTATAAACAGTGTAGTTTACAGAATAACCCTTCTTTTAATCCTTGATTTTATCTCTTTTTAATTTTTAACTTTGAAATAATTTCAGACTTACAGAAAGTTTGCAAAAAATAGCACAGAAAGTTTTCACCCAGATTTCCGTAATGTTAGTGTCCTACATAACCTTAGAAAAATTATAAAAACTATGAAATTAACACTGATGCAGTACTATTAACAAATCTACATACGTTATTTGCATTTTACCTGTTGTCCCACTAATGTCCTTTTTCTATTCCAAGATCCCATTCAGGATACCACATTGCCTTTGGCTGCCATTTCTCCTTAGTCTCCTTGAGGCTGACAGTTTATCAGTTTTTCTGGGTCTTTCACAGCCCTGACATTTTGAAGATGCTGGTGAAGTATTTTATAGAATATCTGTCAATTTGAATTTTTCTGATGTTTTCTTATGATTAGATTGAAGTTGTACATTTTTGGCAAGAATACCTGTTTTATTTTCTTCCCCTCCACCCCACTGATGATGGAGGGATTTCCACTCTATTGTTATGGGACTAGCTGAGCACATGACACTGGACACTGAACAGAGGAATTCATAGCTGGTTATTAGTAACATTTACTCATAGTCTTGGGGAGGAGGACACTACATGCCAGGTAGAGCCTCACAGGTTACGCTCTGGAAGAGAGTGAACAATTGGGGCTGTGGGGGGCAGTTTTGTAGTAACAAGAAGATGAAGTGACCCTTGGTTCACGTGGAAAGTTATGATTGGTTTGTTTGAATAATTCTGGTGGGGAACTAAAGCCCATTACTCAGGGATAAGCAAGCACTGTACCTAGTTCCCATGATAAGGAGGCTTCTTTGTCAAGGGGGCCTTATTTGTGGGAGCACAATAGGGAAGGGAACATTTGAGGCCCTCTGGGTTTTCCCCAGATGTCAAGGCATACATATGATTGAGACTTAATTTTAGGTCTTATATACTATATTGCACATGTTGCAATTTTGTTCCCTTTCCATACATCATGTCATGTGGTACATGATGTCCATATGTTGTATTACTAGTCATACTCATCTTGATCACTTGATTAAGGTGGTGGCAGTTATGTTGCTCCATTGTAATGGTGCTTTTTCCCATTTGTAAGTAATAAATATTGTGTAGGAAAGACTTTGAGTATAAAGATATTGTTTCTTCTCAGGCTTTTACTCACTACTTTTAGAATCCATCTGAAGATCTTGCCTACAACAATTATTACCCAACCGTGACTTTCTATTTTCCTCATTCCTACTACATTTATTTATTGGAATTCTCTGGAAAAGCCATTTTTTTCTCCTCCATTTATTTATTTTATATGTTTTTAAGTTATTTATATAAATTATTTTATAAAATGTATTTCAAATTATTGATTTGAATAATTTATATCAATATTGACTCTTGAATCACTACGTTGCACATGAGTTATAATCAAATTTTATGATTATTTACTTTATTCTTCAAATCATTCCAGCTGTGGTCATTGGGAACTCCTTTTGGTTGGTTCTGTGTTCTTTCAAAATGACCCTATCCTTTTTTGTGTACTTCCTTCTTTACCGGCATAAGATGTTCATGTTCATCTTGTGTTTTTTTCTCACCACAGTCCTGGAATCAAGCTATTTCTCTAAGGAGCCCCATTTCCTTTCTTGTAGAATGACATTTAGAAACCAATACGTCAAAGTGTGTTCACTGCTACTGGGGTTTCATTGCTGCTAGGCCCTCCCTCTCCATCAACAAAAGTAGGAAATATACGGTATGTATATGCCCATACTTACAGATATAGCTGTATTCATTTCTGTACCTACCTGTATGTATAGATATTAAAATTCATGAGCTCAGACTGATAATTCTGATTTCAGTCCAGTCTAGCTTTATTTATAGCTCCTTTCTCTGACCTAGCTCTCATTATTTACAATATTTACTCATTTGTTCATGCCTGGTGTATTATAAAGTAGTTGGAGAAATGTTAAACAATACACCTGTTAGAAATAGATCTGCTAGTCTGTATTTATGAACAGTTCTTTTTGTCTTTAGCCTCAGAGGATGCAATCAAAATACTGTTTTCCCAAGTTTCTTAGTTTAGCTATGTTCTTCCTCATCTCTTCAGTGAGGTTAAGATATTCATTTGTAATATAGTTAGATTAATCTGTTGTTTGTATTTGAAGTAGGGTTCCTCCCACATCCTGGCTGATTTTATTGTTTGTTTTTGTATATGATGTGTGATATAGATCTTTTATTTTTTCCCAAATGTCTCAGTTGTTCCAGCACCATTTATTAAATGTCCATTTTTGCCCCAGTGATTTTACTTGCCCTTTCATCATATACTAAAATCTCCACATGTTCTTGGGCATTTTGGGGGGTTTTCTATTCTATTTTATGGGGCTGTTATCTATTCATATGCCAGTACCACAATGTTGTCATTACATAGGCTTTATAGTATGCTTTAATGGCTGGTATCATTACCTCCCTCTCATAGGTTTTCTCTTTCACTTATATTCTGGTTATTCTTGCATTTTTTAAATATATGAACTTTATTATCATCTTGTCTAACTGCATAGAAGTGTTTGCTGATATTTTTGAGATTGTACTAAATTTATACATTAACAGGGAGAATTGACATTTTTTAAAATGTTGAGTTCTTCTATCCAAGGACAGTGAACATACTTTCATTTATTCAAGTTTCCCCTGTGTCCTTCAGGAGTGTTTTATATAAAAAAAAAAAAAAAAGAGAGAGAGAGAGAGGGAGACAAACTAAGAAACAGACTCTTAAATATAGAGAACAAACTGATAGTTACCATAGGAGAGGTGTATGGAGGGATAGGTTAAATAGATAATGGGCAGTAAAGAGTGCACTTGTGATGAGCATAAGGTGTTGTATGGAAGTGTTAAATCACTATATTGTACACCTGAAACTAATATTACACTGTATGTTAACTAACTGGAATTTAAATAAACACTTAAAAATTTCCTTATATAGATGTTCCTATTAAGTTTATTCCTATGCATTTAATCTTTTTTGTTGCTATTGCATATAGGATGTTTTCTAAAAATGTGCCCTCCAGCTGGATTGTGTGTGCGTGCGTGTATGTTTGTATGTATAAAAACTATCGATTTTTGTATGTTAACTTTACATCCTGCTACCTTATTGATTTCTTTTATTGCTTACATTAATTTGCCATTGTTTCTATAGGACTTTTTGTTTTTATAGGTGTACTATATTATCTGCATATTCGGATGGCTTTACTTCTTGTTATCCATTCTTTTTTAATTTTTTTTAATTTAAATTCAATTAGCCAACACATAGTACATCATTAGTTTTTGATATAATGTTCAATGATTCATCAGTTGCATATAACACCCAGTGCTCATCACATCACGTGCCCTCCTTAATGCCCATCCCCCAGTTACCTCGTCCCTCCCCCACCCACCTCCCTTTCCACAACCCTCAGTTTGTTTCCCTGGAGTCAAGGGTCTTTCATGGTTTGTCTCCCTCTCTGATTTCTTCCCATTCAGTTTTCCCTCCCTTCCCCTATTCTCTGCACTATTCCTTATGTTCCACATATGAGTGAAACCATATGATAATTGTCTTTCTCTGATTGACTTATTTCACTTAGCATAATACCCTTGTTATCCGTTCTTATAAATCTAATTGATTTCTCTAGTCAACTAATATATATAGTACAAGATTGAATAGAAATGAAGTGGTGGGCATACTTTCCTTGTTCCTGACCTTAATGGAAAACCTCTAGTGGTACCACATTAAATAAAATACTAGCATTAAGAATTCATTGAAGATCTTTTATCATATTAAGAAGACATTGCCTGATTCCTATTTTCTTGAGGATTTTTCCCCTTTTTAAAAACATGAATGGGTGCTGAATTTTCCCACAGGTTTGTTTAGTATATATGGTGATAATCACATGGTATTTGTCCTTAACTATGTTACTATGGTGAATGATATAAATGAAATTCCTAATATAGAACCAACCTTGTATTAATGAAAGAAATCCCACTTGGTAACAGTTTATTGGTTTCTAAATGTATTGTTGGATGTTGGCTAATATTGTATTATTTTTGTATCTACATATTAACTGTCAATGTCATACTTGTTTCATAAAAGGGGTTAAGGAATATTCATTCCTTTTAAATACTCTTGAATAATTTATAGAAAATTGGTACTATCTGATCTTTGATGGGTTACTAGAATTCACCTGTAAAACCATTTGAGTGGTGCTTCTTAGGGGTTATTTCTTTTTTTGTTTTTTGTTTTTTTGGAGAGGGGGAAGGAGTGACAGAGGGAGAGGGAGAGAGAGAATCTTAAGCAGGGCTTGATCTAATGACCCTGAGATTACGATCTAAGCAGAAATCAAGTCAGTCACTTAACTGACTGAGCCACCCAGGCGCTCCCTAGGGGTAATTTCTTAACAACTTTCTCTATTTCTGTGAAAATTGCCTAATTTAACCTTTCTAACACTAAAGCCAGAATTTTGGCCATCTGTATTTCTCTAGGAAATTATCTGTTTCATGTAGAATTTCAAATTTATTTGCATAGAGGTTTGCAAATAATGTATTTTCTTTCTCTGTTTCAATGGTTATTTTTCCTTTGTCATTTATTATTTTGTATATTCGTGCCCTCTCTTCCTTCATCAAGCCAGCTAGTGGTTTCTCTATTTTAAAAAGCAGAATTTTGATTTTTTAAATTTTGCATTTCATTCATTTCTGCTTTAATATTTATTATTTCTTCCTTGTGCTTTTTTTTGTTTACTCAGTTGTTTCCTATTTTTGTAGTTTTTTGAAGCCATACTTCAAATTCATTTATTTTCATTATTTTCTTTTTTAATCATAAAAATATTTAGTACTCTGAATATGCCTCTGATCACTGCTTTAAATGTATCTCATAGATTGTAATATGTATTTTTTATTGTCTTTATAAAAATTTATGTAACTTTAGTTTGTATCTCCCTTCTTAAAGTTTTTATTTAAATTCCAGTTAATTAATATACAGTCTCAGATGTATACAGTTACATACAGTTTCAGATGTACAATATAGTGATTCAGCACTTCTATACAGCACCTGGTGCTAATCACAAGTGTACATTTTAATCTGCATCACATATTTTATCCATCCCCTAACACACCTAACCTCTGGTAACCATCAGTCTGTTTCTTGGCTTGCCTCTCTCTTTTTTCCCCTTTGCTCATTTGTTTTCTTTTTTAAATTCCACACATGAGTGAAATCATAGCTATTTGTATTTCTGTGACTATTTCACTTAGCATTATACTCTCTTGCTCCATCCATGTCATTGCAAATGGCAAGATTTCATGCTTTTTATGGCTGAATAATATTCCGTTGTGTGGTATATATATCACTTCCTCTTTATCCATTCATCTATTGATGGACACTTGGGCTGCTTCCATAATTTGGCTATTGTAAATAATGCTGCAATAAACATAGGGGTGCACGTATCCCTTTGAATTGGTGTTTTTATAATTTGGGGGTAAATATCCAGTATTGTGATTACTGGGTCATAGGGTAGTTCTATTTTTAACTTTTTGAGGAACCTCCATACTGTTTTCCAGAGTGGCTGCACCAGTTTGCATTCCCACCAATAGTGCAAGAGGGTTGCTCTTTGTCCACATCCTCCCCAACACCTGTAGTTTCTTGTGTTGTTGATTTTAGCCATTTTGACAGGTCTGAGGTGATATCTCATTGTAGTTTTGATTTGTATTTCCCTGATGATCAGTCATGTTGAGCATCTTTTCATGTGTCTGTTCGCCATCTGGATTTCTTCTTTGGAGAAATGTCTATTTGTGTCTTCTGCCCATTTTTTAATTGGATTATTTGGTTTTTGAGTTTTATAAGTTCTTTATTTATTTTGGATACCAACCCTTTATCAGATACATCATTTGCAAATACCTTCTCCCATTCTGTAGGTTGCCTTTTAATTTGTTGATTATTTTCTTTGCTGTGCAGAAGCTTTTTATTTTGATGAATTTCCAAGAGTTTATTTTTGCTTTTGTTTCCCTTGCCTCAGGAGACATATCTAGAAAGAAGTTGCTTTGGCCAGTGTCAAAGAACTTACTGCCTGAGATCTCCTCTATGAATTTTATGGTTTCAGGTCTCACATTTAGGTCTTTAATCCATTTTGAGTTTATTTTTGTGTATGGTATAAGAAAGTGGTCCAGTTTCACTCTTTTGTATGATGTTGTCCAGTTTTCCCAACATCATTTGTTGAAGAGACTGTCTTTTTTCCTTTGCATATTTCCTACTTTGTTGAAGATTAATTGGCCATATAGTTGTGGGTTTACTTCTGGCTTTTATATTCTGTCCCATTAATCTGTGTGTCTCTTTTTTGCCAGTACCATACTGTTTTGATCACTATAGCTTTCTAATATAACCTGAAGGTGAGAATTGTGATGCTTCCAGCTTTTTTTCCCTCAAGATTGCTTTGGCTATTTAGGGTCTTTTGTGGTTCCATACAAATTTTAAGATTATTTGTTCTAGCTCTGTGAAAAAAGTTGTTGGTATTTGATAATGGCATTAAATGTGTAGATTGCTTTGGGTAATATAGACATATTAACAATATTTGTTCTTCTAATCCATAAGCATGGGATGTCTTTCCATTTCTTTGTGTCATCTTCAATTTCTTTCATCAGTGTTTTATATTTTTCAGAATACAGGTCTTCCCCCAATTTGATTAGGTTTATTTCTAGGTATCTCATGGTTTTTGGTGCAATTTTAAATGGGACTGATTCCTTAATTTCTCTTTCTGCTGCTTCATTATTGGTGTATAGAAATGCAACACATTTCTGTACATTGATTTTGTATCCTGCATTTTTGCTGAATTTGTTTATCAGTTCAAGGAGTTTTTTTGGTGGCGTCTTTCAGGTTTTATATATATAGTATCATGTCATCTGGAAATAATGAAAGTTTTAGTTGCCAATTTGGATGCCTTTTGTTTCTTTTTGTTGTCTGATTGGTGTGGCTAAGACTTCCAGTACTATGCTAAATAAAAGTGGTGGGAGTGGACATTCCTGCCTTGTTCCTAACCATACAGGAAAAGCTCTCAGTTTTTTTTTTTTTTAAAGATTTTATTTATTTATTTATGTGAGAGAGAGAGAGAGAGAAACAGCATGAGAGGGGATAGGGTCAGAGGGAGAAGCAGGCTTCCCGCTGAGCCGGGAGCCCGATGTGGGACTCGATCCCAGGACTCTGGGATCATGACCTGAGCCGAAGGCAGTCGCTTAACCAACTGAGCCACCCAGGCGCCCGAAAAGCTGTCAGTTTTTCCTCATTTAGGATGATATTAGTTGTGGGATTTTCCTACATGGCCTTTATAATGTTGAGGTATTTTCCCTCTAAACCTACTTTGTTGAGAGTTTTTATCATGAATGGATGTTGTACTTTGTCAAATGCTTTTCCTGCATCTATTGAAATGATAATATGGTTCTTATCTTCTCTTTTATTAATGTGATGTATTACATTGACTGATTTGTAAATATTGAACCACCCTCACAAGCCAGGAATAAATCCCACTTGATCATGGTGAATTATTTTTTTTAATATATTGCTGAATTTGGTTTGCTAGTATTTTATTGAGAATTTTTGCATCCGTGTTCATCAGGGATATTGGCTTGTAGTTTTCTTTTTTGTGGAGTCTTTATCTGATTTTGGTATCAGGGAAACACTAGCCTCATAGAATGATTCTGGAAGTTTTCCTTCCTTTTTGTGGGTTTTTTTTTGGGGGGGGATCACTTGAGGTGAATAGTATTAACTCTTCTTTAAATGTTTGGTAGAATTCACCATGTGTTCCTGGACTTTTGTTCATAGGGAGTTTTTTGATACTGATTCATTTTCTTTGCTAGTTATCAGTCTGTTCAAGTTTTCTGTTTCTTCCTGTTTCAGTTTTAGTAATTTATATGTTTCTAGGAATTTATTCATTTCTAGGTTGTCCAGTTTGTTGGCATATAGTTTTTCATAATATTCTCTTATAATTGTTCGTATTTCTGTGCTGTTGGCGTCATTTCTCCTCTTTCATTTGTGATTTTTGTTTATTTGGGTTCATTCTCTTTGTGATAAATCTGGCTAAAGTTTATCAGTTGCATTAATTTTTTCAAAGAACCAGCTCCTACTTTCATTGATCTGTTCTATTGTTTTTAGATTCTATTCCATTTATTTCTGTTCTAATCTTTATTCCTTCCTTCTGCTGGCTTAGGCTTCATTTATTGTGCTTTTTCTAGCTCCTTTAGGTATTAGATTAGGTTGTTTATTTGAGATTTTTTTTTCTTCTTGAGGTAGTCCTGTGTTGTACTATACTTCCTTCCTAGGACCACCTTTGCTGCATCCCAAAGGTTTTGGACTGTTGTGTTTTCATTTTCATTCGTTTCCATGTATTTTTTTATTTATTCTTCTATTTCCTGGTTAACCCATTCATTGCTTAGTAGCATGTTGTTTTACTTCCATGTATTTGTGGTCTTTCCAGGTTTTTTTTTTTTTTTTTTTTTTGTAGTTGACTCCAAATTTCATAGCATTGTGGTCAGAAGAGGTACATAGTACGATTTCAATATTTTTGTATTTGTTCAGGCCTGTTTTGTGAATTAATATGTGATCTATTCTAGAGAATCTTCTATATACACTTGAAAAGAATATGTTTTTTGCTGTTTTAGGATGGGATGTTTTGAATATCTCTTTTGAATCCATCTGGTCCAGAGTGTCATTTAAAGCCATTGTTTCCTTGTTGATTTTCTGTTTAGATGATCTATCCATTGATATAAGTGGGGTGTTAAAGTCCCCTACTATTATTGTATTATTATTGATTAGTTCCTTTATGTTTATTATTAATTGTTTTATATATTTGGGTGCTCCCATGTTGGTGCATAAATACTTAAAATTGTTATATCTTCTTGTTAGATTGTCTCCTTTATATCTCTTGTTACAGTCTTTGTTTTAAAATCTGGTTTATCCAATGTAAGTATTGCTACTCAAACTTTCTTTTGATGTCCATTTGTATGATAAATATTTATTTCTCCATTCCCTCACTTTCAATCTGCTGGTGTCTTCAGGTCTAAAATGAATCTCTTGTAGGCAACATATAGATGTCTTGTTTTTTTTTTTTTTTTTTATCCATTCTGACATCCTGTGTCTTGTGATTGGAATGGTTGTTCCATTTACATTCAAAGTAGTTATTGATATATATGTATTTAGTGCCATTTTATTACTTATTTTGTCATTGTTTCTGGAAATTTTCTCTGATCCTTTCTTATCTTTGTCACTTTTGGACTCTCTTTTCCACTCAGAGTGTCACCTTTAATATTTCGTGCAGGGCTGGTTTAGTGGTCATGAACTCCTTTAATTTTTGTCTGGGAAACTCTATCTCTCTTTCTATTCTGAATGATAGCCTTGCTGGGTAGAGTATTCTTGGCCGCAGATTTTTCCCAGTCAGCACATTGAATATATTATGCCTTTCTCTTCTGGCTTTCCAAGTTTCTTTTGGAAAATCTCCAGCTAGCTTTATAAGTTTTCCCTTGTAAGTTATGGACTTTTGTTATGTTGCTTTTAAGATTTTTTTCTTTATTGTTGTATTTTGCAAATTTAATTATAATATGTCTTCATGTTGGCCTGCTTTCATTGATTTTGATGGGAGTTCTCTGTGCCTCCTGGATCTGGATGCCTGTTTCCTTCCCCAGATTATGGAAATTTTCAACTGTTATTTCCTCAAATACATTGTCTGCCCCCTTTTCTCTCTTCTTCTTCTTCTGGGACTCCTATAATACAAAAATTATTACTTTTGATTTAGTCACTGAGTTCTCTAAGTCTGGTCTTGTGTTTCATTATTCTTTCTCTTTTTTTTCAGCTTAATTATTTTTCATTATTTTATCTTCTATATCACTTATTCATTCCTCTGCTTCTTCCATTCTTTTCTTCATTGCATCAAGTGTGTTTTAAATCTGTTATTTTGTTTTTCATTTCTGACTGATTGTTTTTTAACTCTTTTATCTCTGCAGTAAGGACCTCCCTGAAGTTTTCCATTCTTTTCTCAATCCCAATGAGTATCTTTATGATTGTTGCTTTAAATTCTCCATCCAGCATGTTACTTATATCTGTTTTGCTTAGATCTCTGGCCATGACTGTATCTTGTTCTTCACTGGGGATAAATTCCTCCATCTTTGCATTTTGTCTAAGTCTCTGCCTTCTTTTTTGTGTTAGAAAAGCCAGTTATGTCTCCTGCTCCTAAAAGTAATGGTCCTATGAAGAAGTCATGTAGTGCCCAGGGCCTGGTGCTTCAGGGAGAGTCTTTGATGTGTGCTGCATGTGCTCAACTGTTGTGTTTTGGCTGCTCTATACTTCAGGCTAGTCATCTACAGAGTCTTTCCTTGCTTGCTGTTGGCAGTGTTTGGTCCCTGGCCTGAATGTGGCAAGTTTTAACTAGGTATCCTCTGGTCTGCTTATGTGAGATTGGACACCTCCTCCACCAGAACTGAGGCCCTGCAGAACTTTCTGGTCGGGAGATGTGGTTTGGGCAGGGGTTTGTGCTGGTCTTCTGGGGTAGGGGCCTGCCACAGTGGGACTGAGGCAAGCATGACTGGGACGGGTAGTTCCATGGGAATGCAGGGAGGTGGGACTTGGTGTAAGCAAGTTATGCAGCCAGTGTCAGCAGTGCGCTGCTTCTGATAGGTGGCTCTGTGTTTATGCTGAGAAGCAGGGGAGGGAAATGGTGCTGGCCAGCTCCTTTATCCCAGAGAAGTGTCTCTGTGAATGCTGCCTCTCAGGGATGTACTCTGAGAAGAGTGAATCATCTCACCACTGTGTGCCTCAGATGCTCTTTGGATGCTGTTTCTACACTGTCTGCTCCTGGGTTTGTCTGCCTTCTCTCCAGAGTAACACAGTGTCCCTGCAGGCTTTATCCCAGCCAAGCCCACTGACCTTTAAAACTCCAGGCTTTAAGCCCCTCTGGTTGCAAGAACTCATAATTCAGACCCTCTCATTTTCCAAGCCCATGGCTTTGGGGAAACATTCTCCTTTTCTGTTCCCCTGGGTGCTCCTCTATCTCTTGTCCTTCTCTGTGACCATGTCTCCCTCCACTCCACAGCACACGTGATCCATTTCTCCCCTAAACCCTGTCTCCATACTTTCTGCCTTCTTTGATGTGGCCTCTTCTCTCCTTTTAGTTGTGGCATTTGTTCTGTCAATCTTCTGGTCGACTTCTGGGGTATTCAGAATGATTTGACAGTTACCTAGTTGTGTTCATGGAATAAGGCAAGTGTAGGGTCCTCCTACTCCACTGCCATCTTCCTCCTACCAAGCTTTGTATCTCCTTTTTAACTTAACATTTTTAAAACAGAGGCTTTAAAAACTTTTGCAGGTAGAAAGCCCTTTCTGTTTTCCATTTTGTTAGTAGTTTAACTTTTGTTGCATTGTGATTGGATTGTTTGTAATATTTCTACTTTATGGAAATTAATGATGCTGTTTCTCTGAAATAATTATCAATTTTTGACAAGAAAATATATTCTGTATTCTCTGTCTCTGTGTGTGTGTGTGTATACTATGTGTTTTACCTTATTGATTATGTTGTTTACATTTTCTACATCTGCATTCTTTTTTTATACCACTTGATCTATCTTGTACTGAAACTGGTTTCTTAAATCGCCTATTATTATTGTTTTTTTTTTTTTAAATCTAAGTCTCCTTTCCCTTTTGCTTTATAACAGTGGTTGCTGTGTTACTTGGTGAGTAAATGTTCCTAAGTGTTATATTTTTATTGTGAATCTTGTCTTTTATCATCAAGACATATTCTTTGTCATGTTTAATGCTTTAAAAAAAATTACCCTTAACCACTTGTTTTCTTAACAGTTTACTATCTTGTCCATTCTTCGTCCCCCCACTGGTATCATTTAATATTCACCTACTGCATTATGGCAAAAAGTTTACCCTATTCTCTTCTGTTTCTCTCCTTACTCTCATTTTTAGTTGCATGATTTCTGTTTTTCTTTTCACAACATGACACATTTGTACATTAGTCTTTCCTCTTTTGCCCTACCTTGATTATAGTATTAGTTGTTAAAATCAGATATTTTGGTGACATTTTCCCTGTCATCACATGTAGGTTTACATTCTCAGTTCATCTTTTAGAAGATTACTTGACAAACATTCTGTAAAGAGACATTTGGTAAATATTTTAAACTTGTGGGCCACAGTGTCTCTGTTATAACAGCTTTGCCATTGTAGTGCAAAAGCATCCATAAATAATACATAAATGGTTGATCACGGCTTTGTTCCAATAAAACTTTATTTACAAAATCAAGCAGTGGACTAGATTTGGCATAATCTGGCCACAATTTGCAGACCCCTGCTCTAGTAGATTCCTGAGGAAGGACTGAGTGATGGAGAATTTCCTAAGTTCCTGTATGTTAAAAAACTGTTTTTCTGTAGGCTGTGATAGTTGAAGAACACTCCGGCTAGATATAAAATCTTTACTTCAGATTTTTAAAAACAAATTTTATTATTGAAGTATAGTTGACATACACTGTTATATTAGTTTCAGGTGTAAAACATAATGATTTGACAGTTCTGTACATTATACAATGCTCACCACCAGAAGTATAGGTATGATATGTCACCATACAATGTTATTACAATATTATTGACTATATTCTCTATGCTGTACTTTTTTTTTTTAGTACATTTCTGTTTTTAGATTTTTGAAAACATTCTGATTCAAGGTAGGTTTCATATCCTCAAATGCTTGCTGGAATATTTAATTCTGTTTGGAGTGTTACCTCAGAGTCTCCTGATTCATGGTTGTTTAATATGTGTGAAGTTTGTTTCCTCATCTTTTTTGCAATGTTTTTACATGGAATTCCCTTTCCTTTTGTTCATTTGTATGATATTTAGTAGTTTCACAAGAGTCTTAGTTTAGTGATGTCCTTTTCTGTCATTATAGCAAAGTCCAGATCCTTATTTGTTTTGTATGTCTGTTTTGGTAATCGAGGGAGTTATGAGTGCTCTGATTTTGTGGTTCTTTTATGTCTTGCAAGATCCTTCCTCTTCCTCTTTTGTTTATTTTTCCTGTCATACCCAATTGCTAAAGTGTGCTTCTCCCTTCCTTTTTGCCTTTATTTTTTTCTAGAAGTTATGTCTTTCAAAGACTGAACCTTTAAATCATTCCTGCCCTTTTACATGCTCATTTTTTGGACTCCCTTCCGTGGGTTCCCTGCTCTCATCTTCCAGGACATCTTTTTCAGACTTGTTTTGTGCTTAGTCATTCTGCTATAGTTCTAGAGCAACTTTAAGCTCCTCACCATCTTTCTTCTTCTGTATCTCTTGTAGCTTTTCTTGGTCTGATTTTGCTTGCTACAAAGCCTAGTGATGAGAGTGTAACAGACTGTGTGCTGGGATTTTATGATTTTTTCTTACTTAAAATTATTTTGAAGTTTGGCATTTTCCATTTTATTTTATTTTTTGGAGATAGAGAAAGTGAGCATGAGTGGGGGAGGGGCAGAGGAAGAGGGAGAGGGAGCATCTTAAGCAGGCTCCATGCCCATTGTGGAGCCCAATGCAGGTCTCAATCTCACAACCCTGAGATCATGACCTGAACCAAAATCAAGAGTCAGACACTTAACAGATTGAGCCACCCAGGCGCCTCTGGCATTTTCCATTTTAAAGTAATGATAAGGATATAGCTTTTATGCAGATTTACATTTTTCTTCTTACTGGTTTATATCCTTTTGGGAGGAAATATTGGGAAGACAGCAGCTGAGTAGTTAGCATTGTGTTCTGCTAATTTACCTCTGATTTCTAATGGCATTTTATCTTATGTAAATATATGTGTGTTTGTGTATGTATGTATGTATATATATGCATGCACATATATACTTAGACACACATAGAAGTCCATTTTTATTCTGTTTGTATAGTAGAGGTCACCTGAGTTGGCTGTCTGATTCAATAACCATCTTGTTCATAGCTAATCTTGGCAAATAAGACTGTAGATATCTTTTCAGGATTTCTAAATATTCCTCACCCTGAAGCACATTCATGAAGATGGACCAGAAGGCCATAGCCACACTGCTAGAACTTGCTGCAAAAAGTCTACTGAGTAATGAGCCTGCAGCTATCCATGCCTTGGAAGAACTCCCAAGAGACCTCTTTGTTCCCTTATTCATTGATGCCTTCTTGGGAGGGCATAAGAAGATCCTAAAAGCAATGGTGAGGGCTTGGCCCTTTCACTGTCTCCATATTGGGGCACTGAGTATACAAGAATCATACTATGAAATCTTGGAAGCCATGACTGATGGTCTGCAGATCCACCCTGACCAGAACTCTTCCTCTTGGTAAGCCTGTATCAAGTAGAAACATAGTGAGTCAGCAGAAGGATATACTAGAGCCTGGGGCAGGGCGATACCTAACAGCCTCCCAAAAATAGCCAGTGGTGAATGCTGAAGATCTCTGTGTGGCTATTGGTCTAACACGTGGGGTTACCTTAGGGACTCCAATGTCTTACAGGCTTGATTATAGAATAGAGGTCACTGAGGTGGTGGATCTATCTCCTGAGTATGATTACATAGAAGGACATGGGTGTTGAGACTGGGGAGGACCAGAGGTGAAGAAAGTATGGGTAAAGAGTGAAAGATGTTAAATTTGTATAAAAGGGCTTACTGGTGAATGGTATATGGAATGAAAAACAGGGATAAAGAGTTCTGTTTCTGCTTCCCATCATTGATCTTGCTGGGTTATATTAAAATCAGCTACTTCTCATGTGTGTTCTGTCTACTCTTCTCCATACAGGGGGTCAAAACTGAGGATCCTAGATTTGAGACAGGACCCAGACTGTGGAACAACATGCTCAGAGATCAGTACCACATTTCCTTTCTGTTTTCAGTCTTGTGTTTACTCTCGACACTCTATCCTTAAAACAGAAGAAGCCCAGCATAATGTCAAGTGCCTTGGAATTGTTAATTCAGAGTCTGAGCTTCCGTCAACCCAGAAGCCCATAGAATTAATAGTGGACCTTTCTTTCAATAGTACCTTGAGAACAAAGCAATTCCTTTCTTTCCTTCAGAGTAAAGTTGAGCAGAGCTTTGGGTCTTTGCACCTCTGCTGCAGAGATTTGCAAATTGATAAAATCTCTGCCCACAAAAGTGTCCTGCAGTTTCTGGATCTGGGATGCATTGATCACCTGGAATTGAATCAGGCTTATCTGAATGAAGTCACCACCCTTTTGGCTCAGATGATCCACCTGAACAGCATTAGTTTGTCTAACATCTCCTTTAAATATCGTAAGGGGGAAGACTTCAGAGCTTTTCTCATCCAGCTTGGGCAAGTAGACAACCTCCAGGAGCTCAGCTTGGCTTTATTCTGCCTTACAGATCAACTGCATAAACTGCTCAGGTGAAGGGGTGGGGAGGAACCTCGGTTCTCTGAACACCCCATTTTTAATACAGGAGAAGAGACCATACTTGGATATCCCAGGGTCCTTGTAACCTATTTCTCCTTCCACATCAGCATGGGCACTGGCAGGAGTTTGAAACTGGCCAGGCTAGTGAAAGGTATCTCGTGAGGAGACAGACAATATTTGAAAAGAAAGCTGTGCTCATTCATTTATTCATTCATTCAATTGACCATGTGCAAACAGTATGAAAAGTTTGTAAATATATTAGTGAAAAAGACTCAGTTCTTCTTCTATTGGAGTTTACAGCTTTCTAGAGAGGAGGGGGAGACATTCAGATGATGCACATCCCCATGGGCTAGCCACAGTATTTAACGTTGCCAGATCATTTTGGTCCTGTATTTTCTCCAAGGCTTAGACCCTGAATGGAGAACTTGTTTTCTGGGAGTTAGTCAAAGGAAACCCTCAGCTGGGTGCTTTCCTAAACCTATCTTCACCGAGTAAGTGAACAAGATCCATTATTGATTTTGTTGTATATACCAAGTACATACAACTTTTTTCACTTAATCTTCCCCACAACCATGTATAATAATTACTGTTGTGTACATTATAAAGATTAAAAACCTGTATCTCAGAGGGGAAAAGTAACTTTCTCAGGGTCACAAGCCTATTAAGTCTGATTGCAAAGCCCACATTGTTAACCACTGTTGCAAAATATGTACAAATTGGTTTATTCTAGAGCCTTGCGTATCTATAATTCCGGTCTCGCTGCCCTGATCCAATCCTCATTTTTCTGAAATAGGCTCTTTTTTATCTCTACAGAATCCTGCCACCTCAGTTGGATACATTGTGTCTATCTTTTTGTGGCCTGTCTAACAGAGATATTACTGTCCTGTCTCAGAGTTCTCAGGCCACCTACCTGAGGCTGTTGAATCTCAGTAACAACCAGATATTCTCAGAAGTTTATGAGCCCTTCCAGAATCTGCTAGAGAAAGTCTCAGGCACCCTGCAGTATCTGGAGATAAATAATTGCCTGGTAACTGATTCTACTCTCTCTGCCGTCCTCCCAGCCCTGAGCCACTGTACCCACCTCCGTGTCCTTAGCTTTGCCTTCAACCCCATTACAATGCCTCTGCTCATGGACCTTCTGCAGCATTTAACATGCTTGATGGAGCTGAAGCATGTTATTTATCCTGTTCCTGTCCACTGCTATGAACAATGGAATTTTCCTGGAAGTTTGGACCGACAGAAACTTGCTGAAGTGCAGGCCCAATTGACAGCAATGCTGCAGGTGGTACAGCGAGATGACATGACCTGGACCACTTGTCCTGAGTGACTTCCATAGTACAAGGAGTTGTTTCAGCACTGATGTGTGACCATTAAAGCATTCAGTGTTTTGTCTGAAGCTCAGATTTGTTAGACACATAGATAAAATTCTACTGTTTGAGGAAACTGGGGTTAGGGAGATTGGATATGTAACTGACCTCTATAAAGAAAAACTCTAAAAAGGAAATAGAAGAATTTGAAAGGTCCTGTGGATCTCTTGCTCATTCCCCTCTACATCCTTTTCTGGTTGCTAACCACAATGTTGGGTATATGACATAGGCTAACCCAGTGATGGCACCATCATTTTTCTTGTCACACTGATTGGTCCATTTATCCACTTATGGACATGTGACACAAGTCAGAACAATTGAAACTCTTCCTGGTTGTGGTAGTTATTTAAGCCAATAATTTTATCCTTTAGGGTCCTGCAAACTTCTTGTATTTATGATTGCCTGGGGTTGCTTATGAGAAATCCTATGTGAGTGAGAAGAAACAAACTATGCTCATTACCTACTGGTGTCTTTCGTTGTTGTTTGTTTTTGAGTATAGTTGACACACAATGTTACATTCATTTCAGGTGTACAGAATAGTGATTCAGTTTCTCTATATGTTATGCTATGCTCACCACAAGTGTAGCTACCCTTTGTCACCATACAACCCTATTACAATATCATTGGCCATATTCCCTATGCAGTGCCTTTTCCTACCGATGTTTTTATTAACATGTTGCTACCTGCTTTCCCAGGTCTCAGACCTCTGGCTCTGTTATTCCTTATTTCGCATACATTCACCAAATAACTCTTATGATTTAGGTACTGTTCCAGATGCTGCGAACTATAAAGTCCCTGATCTCAAACCACTCAGAGTATAGATATTCCTATGATTTGTCAGTTTCTCCACTCTTTTTTAGGGCATTTGAGAAAATTATTTACCACCCGTCCACCCCAGATTTTTTTCACCTTTTCTCTCACATACTCTGCTCAATCCATGTTGGCCTCTTTATGCTGTTGTATAACTCTCAGGTCATGGCTTACATGTTTCCTCCTCAGATAAGTTTTTTCTTCCTTATCCAAGTAAATTGACTCTGCTGCTGCTCTCTCTTAGTGTACCATGTACATTTCCTTCATGGTACACATAATTCCATATGTATTTGCTCCCTCTGCTCTTCCACTAGAGTTACACTGTTCATTATGGTATACACTAGCCATATGTGGCTACTGAGCACTAGAAATTTTCTCTAAGTGTTAAATGCACAGTGTATATCCAAGACTTGGTGAGAAACAAAAGATACAGAATAACAAATTGATAACTTACTTATATTCTTTATATATTGAAATGATAATGTATGGCATATCAGAGACCACAAAGAAAAAATGTAAACTTTTTTAATATTGTTTATATTTTTTAAAGATTTTATTTAGTTATTTGAGAGAGAGCGAGAGAGAGAGAGAAAGAGAGGGAAAGATAGAGTGGGGTGAGGGGCAGAGGGAGAAGCAGACTCCACACTGAGCAGGGAGCCTGCTGTGGGGCTTGATCCTGGGACTCCAGGATCATGACCTGAGCTGAAGGCAGATGCTTGCTTAACCGTCTGAGCCACCCAGGCACCCCTATATTGCTTACATTTTGAAATAATAACACTATTTCCGAGACTTGGTAAGAAAAAAATGTTAACGATTTGTTATATATTTACATGTCAAAATGATAAAACATTGCATTTCAAAGACTTATTGAGGAATAAGAATCTAAATTTATTCCTGTCATATGTTACAATGATAACATTGAATTTCAATGACTTACTAAAAAAAAGGAAAATAATTACTACTTTGTGTATAGTCTTTCCATGTTGAAATGAAAACAGACTGCATTTTAAAGACTTAGTAAGAAAAATGTAAAAGTAACAATGATGTGTTGATGTTGTTTCCATGTTGAAATAAAACATGCATTTCAAAGACTCACTAAAATTTTTTAAATTACTTTTTTCTTATTGCTTACAACCTTGAAATGATAACAAACTGCATTTCAAAGACTTAGAGAAAAAAATGTAAAAGTTGATAATTAATAAAAATAGTTAACAACCTGTTATTTCCATTTTGTGATAACACACTGCATTTCTGACTTAGACAAACATGTTAGAATAACTAATAAGTGAATTGTATATATTGTTTCTTTGTTGAAATAACACATGGCATTTCAAAGATTTCATAAGAAAAAAGAATACAAAATTAGTAATTTCATATTGCTTACATATTGAAATAATGATATAATGCACTGCATTTCAAAGACTTAGTATAAAATATAAAATTAATTAACAATTTATTCATATTGTTCCCAGCTAGAAATTATAATTCCTTTACCTTTGTGTTAAAAATAATTATTTAAATTCACCTTTTCCTTTTAACTTTTTCTTTGGTTTTTACTTTTTTTGGTGTGGCTCATACTGTATTTCTATTGGTCAAGATGGCACTAGACCATTAACTCCATCTGGGCAGACTGTTTCTGTTTAGTTTATGTATTAATCATGCTTTTTATTTTCTGTATTTTCTGATGTTTTGACATCTGGGGCCTTGCTGACACTGGAGAGAGACTGCCTCTCCCAAGGCTAGCTAAATCCTAGGGAGTGAAAACTACTTACTTGTGAGCGTGTCTTTCTTATGCAAACCAACCAATACAGAGCCCAACCCCCAATTACCTTCTTTGTGGGCTCTCACAGGGCTTTTAACACTCTGGGCTACTATTCTCCTGCCCTAATCACCCTAAGTACAGGTAACAAACAACTTAGAAACAACCGCTATGCCCCAGTGTGCACTGAAAATACTCAAACTAGCTCATTCATTATAAGCCTGTTTAACCTTCCTTGCCTTGCATTACCCTTATAAATCACAATAAAGTCAAGACTTCTAGAACACTACGCAAAGGGATAATTAAGAACATTATTCCTGTGGTGTTGACAATGTGAATGACATGTTTAGGATTTTTTTTTTTTTTTTTTTTTTTTTAGTGGTTCCCCATTCTTTGCTTTCAGAAGATTGGAAGAATGACCCAAATGACTTGTCAGGGAATCATTAAAAATCATTTTGGAGGAAGGGCATTTGGGTGGCTCAGTCAGTTAAACGTCTGACTCTTGATTTCTGCTCAGGTCATGATCTCAGAATTGAGCCCCACATCCGGCTCAGTGCTGCTGAGCATGGAGCCTGCTTAAGATTCTCTCTCTCCCTCTCCCTCTGCCCCTCCCCTGCTCCCTCTCTCTCTCTTTTTTTTTTTTTTTTAGATTTTATTTATTTATTTGACAGAGACAGCGAGAGAGGGAACACAAGCAGGGGGAGTGGGAGAGGGAGAAGCAGGCTTCCATGGAGCAGGGAGCCCAATGTGGGCCTCGATCCCAGGACCCTGGGATCAAGACCTGAGCCGAAGGCAGACGCTTAATGACTGAGCCACCCAGGTACCCCCAGCTCCCTCTCTCTTAAGAAAAAAATTATTTTGGAGGATATCATAAGACATTCAAAGAACTGACTGCTATTTCTACACAAAAGTTCTCTATTACTGTTTGTTAGGATCACAGACACAGACTGACGTTAAGTCCAGGAATTCATTCCACTGTGTGTGTATGTTACATTTTGTTTATCCATTCATTCATACATGGTAATTTGGTTATTTTCACTTTTTGGCTATCATGAATAATGCTGCTATGAATATTTGTGTGCAAATATCTGTAAGAGTTCCTGATTTCAATAATTTCAAACATATACCTAGAAGTGGAATGGTTAGATCATATGGGAACTTTATGTGTGATTTTTTAAACAATCACCATAATTTGTTCCAAATCGGATGCATCATTTAAAATTTTCACCAGCAATGTGGTTTCCCCATATTCTGGTCAGCACTTGCTATTTTCTGTTATTGTTATTGTTTTTTGGATAATAACCATCCTAATGACTCTGAAGTGGTTTGTCATTGTGGTTTTGATTTCCCTTCTAATTATTCTTTTTTTTCTAGAATTTTAAAGGTTTTCTACATATAAAATCATGTCATCTGCAAAGAGATAATTTTTCTTCCTTTCCAATTTGTATGCCTTTTACTTCTTTTTCTTACCTAATTGTTCTGCTAGAGTTTCTGATACTATGCTTTTTATTTTTTTATTTTTTATTGAATATATTTAAGGTGTACAACTGGATGATTTGATGTACTTATATATTGTGAACAAATCACCACAATCAACTAATTACTATCATATCCATCATATCATATACTTACCTTTCTTTTATGGTGAGAAAACTTGGGATCTATACTAGGACATTTCAACTATACAGTACAGTATTGTTAGCTAGAGTCACGATATACATTTCATTATACATATGTATCATACATTCTTTATCCACTCATCTGTTGACAGGTTGTTTCCATAGCTTGACTATGAGAATGCTGCAAAGAACATATGAGTGCAGGTGTCTCTTCAACATCATGATTTCAAATCCTTTGGGTAAATATCCAAAAATGGGATGGCTGGATCATATGGTAGTTCTATTTTTTTTTTAAAGATTTTATTTATTTATTTGAGAGAGAGAATGAGAGAGAGCACATGAGAGGGGGGAGGGTCAGAGGGAGAAGCAGACTCCCTGCTGAGCAGGGAGCCTGATGCGGGACTCGATCCCTGGACTCCAGGTTCATGACCTGAACCGAAGGCAGTCGCTTAACCAACTGAGCCACCCAGGCGCCCTGGTAGTTCTATTTTTAATTTTTAGGAGAAACTCCATAATGTTTTCCATAATGGTTGTACCAATTTACATCCCCATTTACAATGTACTAGGGTTCCATGGTGTGTACACACACACACACACACACACACACACACACACACATACAGTAAAATATTATTCAGCCTTAAAAAAGGAAATGCTGTTATTAGAGATAACATGGATAAACATAGGGGACCTTATCTTAAGTGAAATAAGTCAGAAAGACAAATACTGCACAATACCACTTATATATAGAATTTTTAAAAAGTCAAATAAAGTTGAACTCAGAAGCAGGGAGTAGATTGGTGTTTATCAGGGGCTGGGGATTGGGGACAATTGGGAGATATTGGTCAAAAGATACAAAGTTTCAGTTGCATAGGATGACTAAATTCTGGAGATCTAATGTATGGCATGGTGACTATAGTCAATAATACTTTGTTTTTAAAATTTGCTAAGAGAGTAGATCATAAGTGGTAATTCACCACCAAAAAAGGTAACTATGTGAGGTGATAGAAATATTAATTAGCTTGATTATAGTAATAATCATTAATCATTTCACAATATACACAAATATAAAAACATTGTTATAGTATCTTGATGAATTGACCACTTTATCATTATTATAATGACTTCATTGTCTCTTGTGACACTTTTTGACTGAAAGTCTATTTTGTCTGATATAGGTACAGCCACCCTGCTCTTTTTCAGTTACCATTTGTGTGAAATACCTTTTTCCATCCCTTCATTTTCAGCCTATGTGTGTCTTTTAAGCTAAAGTGAGTCTTTTGTAAGCAGTCTATATTTAGTTCCTGTTTTTTGTATCCATTATCCTCTCTATATCTTTTGATCAGAGATATAATTCATTTATATTTAAAGTAATTATTGATAGGTAAGGATTTGCTATTGACATTTTGTTGTTTTCCGAGTTTTTTTGTCCCTTTTTCCCTTTATTCCTCTCTTGTTGTCTCCTCCTGTAATTTGATAATTTTTTTTTGTAGTGCTATGCTTTGATTCCTTTCTCTTCATCTTCTGTGTATCTACTATAGATTTTTGCTTTGTGGTTACCATGAGATTTACATAAAACATCTTATAGAAACTAGTTTAAGCTGATAACTTAACTTTGTATGCACAATTCACATCTTTTTATATTGTGGGTCCATTAAAAATTATTGTAGCTATACTTATATTTAATAATTTTGTCTTTTTAAGTTTTACACTACAGTTAAGAGTTATTTAGTCATTAGTGTTAGAGTGTTCTGAATGTGACTATTTGCTTACCTTACAAGTTTTATATTTTCATCTGTTTTCATGTTGTTAATTATTGTCTTTTTGTTACAACTTAAAGAACTCCCTTTATTTTTTCCTTGTGTCCACTTTCATTTTTAATTGACTGAAATTATTTTTTAAGTTTTTATTTCAAATTCCAGTTAGTTAACATACCGTGTGATATTAGTTTCAGGTGTACAATACAGTGATTCAGCTTCTCTATACTTTATGCTCTGCTCACCACAAGCGTAGCTCCCATCTGTCACATACAAGGCTATTCCAATACTATTGACTATATTCCTTATGCTGGGCCTTTTATCCCCATGACTTGTTTATTCCATACGTAACTAGAAGCCTTTATCTCCCACTCCCCTTCACCCATTTTGCCCATCTCCCTACACCACCCCTTTAGCAACCATCAGTTTATTCTCTGTATTTATATGTTTGATTCTGCTTTTTGTTTGTCTATTCATTTGGCGTTTTTTTTAGATTCCACACATGAGTGAAATCAGATCATATTTGTCTTTCTCTGACATATCCTCTAGATCCATCCATGTTGTTGCATTTGGCAAGATTTCATTCTTTTTAACAGCTACTTTTGTCTATTTCTCCCTTCAGATCTCTTAGTATTAGCTCAATATATTTAGGTGCCCCAGTATTGGGTGTGTATATATTTATGATTGTTACATCTTCTTGATGAATTGAACCCTTTATTATTATATAATGACCTATTGATTCTTGCTATTTTTTTTTTTTTTGCTTAAGGGTATTTTGTCTGATATAAGTGTGGCTACTTCTGCTTTCTTTTGGTTTCCACCTGCAAGGAGTATCTTCTTACATCCCTTCATTTTCAGCTTGCATGTCCTTAAAGCTGCAGTCAGTCTCTTGTAGAAAGCATATAGTTGGGTCTTTTTTTTTTAAATCCATTCATCCACTCTGTGCCCTTTGATTGGTGAATTCAGTCTATATACATCTAGAGTAATTACTGATATGTAAGCACTTACTAATGGCATCTTATTAATTGCTTTCTAGCTCTTTTGTAGTTCTATTTTTTCTTTATTCCTCTGTTTCTGCCTCCCTTTGTGAATTAGTGATTTTTTGTGGTGGTATGCTTTGATTTTCCCTTCTTTATCTTTTGTGAATCTACTACAGGTTTTTGCTCTGTGGTTACCAGGAGTCTTACATAAAACATCTTACAGATAAAACAAATTTAAGCTAATAGCAGCTTAACTTTGATCACATACAAAAGCTCTAACCTTTTACTCTCCCCCTTACGTTTTTGGTGTCACAACTTAACCTCTTTTTATTTATTATAGTAGCTATAGTTATTTTAAATACTCTTTTCCTTTAACTTTTATACTATAGTTAAGTGGGTAACACCATCCTATTATAGAATTAGAGTTTTCTAAATATGACTGTAAATTTACCTTTACCAGTGTTACTAATTAATGTCTTCTTTTCAACCTAAAGAATTCCTTTCATCATCCCTTGCAAGGCAAGCTAGTGGTAACGAACTCCCTCAGCTTTTGTTTATCTGGAAAAGACATTATTTATTCTTCATTACTTTACTGGACATTCTTGGCTGACAGGTTTTTTTCCTCTCAAAAATTTGAATACATCATTCCACTCTCTCCTGGCCTGTGGGGTTTCTGTTGAGACATCTACTGATGGCCTAAAGTGGGGTTTTTTGTTGCTTTTGGAGGTTACAGTTTTTTTCTTGCTGCATTTAGGATTATATGTTTTTTGATTTTTGACAGTTTTATTCTAATATGTGTTGGAGAAGGTCATTTTGCATTGAGATAATGGGGTGACCTATTAGTTTCATGAACTTGGATATCCAAGTTTCTTCCTAGGTTTAGGAAGTTGTCAGCTATTATTTCTTTAAATAAACTTTCTACCACCTTCTCCCGCTCTTCTCCTGGAACTCCAATTATTTCAATATTTGTATGTGTGGTGGTGTCCCATAGATCCCATTGTATTTCTTTGCTCTTTTTCATTCCTCTGAGTTATTTCAAAGTTTCTATCCTGGTTTTATCTTCTGTTTGGTCTATTCTACTGTACTAGAAAGGTAATTCCCTACTGCATTTTACATTTCATTCACGGAATTATTCAGCTTCAGAATTTCTGTTTGGTTCTTTTAACGGTTTCTATTTATTTGTTAAATTTCTCATTTTGTTTATGTATTATTTTCCTGATTTGGTTGAATTGTCTTTCTGTGTTTTCTTGCAGCTCATTTCATTTCTTCAAAACAACAATTTTGAAATTTTTTATCAGCTATATTGCAACATTCTGTGTCTTAGAGTTCAGTTGCTAGAGGATTATTGTGATCTTTTTTATTGTGATAACATGTTTTCTTGATTCTACATATTCCTTGGAGTTTTGTGTTGCTGCTTTCACAGTTGACGTAGGAGACGCCTCCTCAAATAATTACTAATTGTCCTCCGGGGGGAAATATTTTAGTTAGTCCTGCTTATATCTGGGATTTCTCCAACCTGTGTGAATACACCTCTCTAAACAACTTACTCCTCGTGACTGAATTCTTAAGCTTGTATGTCTTCTCTGATTCTTACAACTCACCAGGCTGGGACTGCTGGAAACCTCTCTTTTGTTTTCCAGAGGGTTGCACTACAGCTTAAGTTTTTTATTTCCCCCCTGCTCACAGACTCTGGCTTGATTTTCTGAGTGTACTTGCAGTTTACTGGAGCTTGCTCTTGCCAACACACTCAGGAGAGAGCACAAGGAGACAGTTGTAGAGTAGGAGGAGTTGTGGGTTTAGCACTTGGGGTGTTGCGGGTGCCCATGGGCCAGATGGGGAAATCCTTAGATGGGGTTTTTCCAGCAGCTTGTGGGTAGGTTTCCTGCTGGAGTCCTGAACACAGTTAGCAGGAACAATGTCCCTTTAATGTCCTCTGATATTCTTGTCTGCCTCTTTTCTCATCTCCTCCTACCCCCTACTCATGGAGGTCCTGCCTCAATACACTGGGTGCAGCTGGAAAGAAACAGGTTTCTCTGGCAGTATCCCATACAGCTGGAGTAGTCAGGCACTCACTCACTGCTCTCCATTTCCCCTGCAGGAGAGCTTGCCACTAGCTATTTCGGCTCTGCACTCACCTTGGGATAGAGGCAGCACTGGCAAAGTTCTTTTCCTTTCCATTGTGTCTCTCTCTATATATAATTTGCTCCAACAGACAGTACTGGAATATCTCACTGGGAAGCTGAACTTCTACAAAGTCTCTCTTATCCATGGGTGTTTACCCAAGTTAACACGCTTCAGATTTTTCCCAACCATGACTGAGTTCTAGAAGTTGGGGCCAGTTCACTCAGTTCTGTTGGTTACACAGCCAGTACAGAGATCTATCTGCCTATTTTCTGATGCACTGGTAGGCAAGACTCCTCCTAGGTCCCTTGGTGTATGATGTTGGATCCCACAACTCCCACAGAGGTACTTTTGTTCATGAATGGATGCCAATTTTTGGTGGACAAAAAAGGGGACAAAAAAGAGGGATGTCTTACATCACAATGATGCTGATCACACTACCAGATTAATTTTATATACAAACACTGAAATCACTCAGGATTGTGATAAGACTATATAGAAACTCTGAGTAAGATGTAAAATATTTGACCAAAGATAAATATGTTGTTTTTATTTCCTGTGCCCTTCCTTCTCTCCCTCCCTCCCCCTTCCTTCCCTCCTTCCTTCCTTCCATCCTTCAATCTCTCTCTCTTTTTATTGAGGTATAATTGACATATAACATATTAGTATCAGGTGTACAATGTAATGATTCAATATTTGTATATATTGTGAAATGATTACCACAATAAGTCTAGCTAACATCCATTACCAAACATAGTTAAAATTTTTTTTTTTGTGATGAGAACTTTTAAAACCTATTCTATTAGCAACTTTCAAATATGCAGTACAGTATTAACTATAGTCACCATGCTGTACATTACATCCCCATGACTTATTTTATAATTGGAAATTTGTAATTTTTGACCTTCATCACCCATCTTACCCATCCCCTAATCACTTGCCTCTGGCAATCACCAATTTGTTCTCTGTATCTATAAGCTCAGATTTTTTCTAGATTCCACATATAAGTGTAATCATATGGTACTTGTCTTTCTCTTTTTGCCTTATTTCACTTACTGTAATGCCTTCAAGGTCCATCCATTTTGTCCCAAATGGCAAGATTTTATTCTTTTTGTGGCGGAACAATATTCCATTGTGTGTGTTTATATATATATGTGTGTGTGTATATATCTCACATTTTCTTTATCCATTCATCCATCAGTGGACACTTAGGTTGTTTCCATGTCTTGGCTACTGTACATAATGCTAAAATAAACATGTGGGTGCATATCTTTTCAAATTAGTGTTTTTCATTTATTTTTTAATTTTTTTTTAAGATTTTATTTATTTATTTGAGACAGAATGAGAGAGAGAGAGAGAGCACATGAGAGGGGGGAGGGTCAGAGGGAGAAGCAGACTCCCTGTCGAGCAGGGAGCCCGATGCGGGACTTGATCCAGGGACTCCAGGATCATGACCTGAGCCGAAGGCAGTCGCTTAACCAACTGAGCCACCCAGGCGCCCCAGTGTTTTTCATTTTCTTTGGCTAAATACCCAAAAATGGAAATGCTGAATCATATGGTAGTTCTATTTTAAATTTTTTGAGGAACCTCCATAATGTTTTCCATAATTGGTTGTACCTATTTCCATTCCCACTAGCATTGCCTAAGGTTTCCCTTTTCTCCACATCCTCTTAAACACTTGCAATTTCTTCTCTTTTTGATAATAACCATTCTAATAGGTGTGAGGTGATATCTCATTATGGTTTTGATTTGCATTTCCCTGATTATTAGTGGTGTTGAGCATCCTTTCATGTACCTATTAGCCATCTGTATGTCTTCTTTTGAAAATTGTTTATTCAGATCCTCTCATTTTTTTTTTAACATCCCTTGTTTAGTTTATATGGGAGCAATTAAATCACATTTTTAAAAGATTTAGCTGTACAAGCTAACATTTTCTTGTATTAAAAAAATCAGGAAACATAGCTTTTTTATTTCTCTACCTATTTAAAAATCTTATTATTCCTCAATGTTGAGCCCGAATCTTTTCTTGGCCAGCTTTTAACAGAAAGCCTCCACTTTTCCTACTCTATTCACTTACCAAATAGCATACAGAGCCCTAGAATACTCTTAATTGTTTTTATATAGGTTCTGTCTTACCTTTCCAGAGTTATTGTTTGCTCTTTGCCGAGAATAGCCTTGTTTTATGCTTCTACCTCTTTTTTTTTTTAAAAGATTTTATTTATTTATTTGACAGAGAGAGACACAGTGAGAGAAGGAACACAAGCAGGGGGAGTGGGAGAGGGAGAAGCAGGCTTCCCGCAGAGCAGGGAGCCCGATGTGGGGCTCGATTCCAGGACCCTGGGATCATGACCTGAGCCGAAGGCAGACGCTTAACGACTGAGCCACCCAGGCGCCCCTCTACCTCTTTTTTGTAAATTTTATTTTATTATGTTATGTTAGTCACCATACATTACATTATTAGTTTTGATGTGGTGTTCCATGATTCATTGTTTGCATATAACACCCAGTGCTCCCATACGTGCCCTCCTTAATACCCATCACCGGGCTAACCCATCCCCCCACGCCCCTCCCCTCTAAAACACTCTGTGTTTCTCAGAGTCCACAGTCCCTCATGGTTCATCTCCCCCTCCAATTCCCCCCCTTCATTTTTCCCTTCCTACTATCTTCTTCTTTTTTTTTTTTTTTAACATATAATGTATTATTTGTTTCAGAGGTACAGGTCTGTGATTCATCAGTCTTACACAATTCACAGTGCTCACCATAGCACATACCCTCCACAATGTCCAACCCCCAGCCACCCCATCCCTCCCACCCCCCACCACTCCAGCAACCCTCAGTTTATTTCCTGAGTTTAAGAATTCCTCATATCAGTGAGATCATATGATACTTGTCTTTCTCTGATTGACTTATTTTGCTTAGCATAATACCCTCTAGTTCTATCCACATCATTGCAAATGGCAAGATTTCATTTTTTTGATGGCTGCATAATATTCCATAGTCCTAGGGAATCTAATGTACAACATAGTATTAACCATATGAACTATAGTTAATAATAGTGTATTTTTTTAAGATTTTATTTATCTATTTGATAAATTCTATTCTATTTGTGACTATCTCCTGCAGAGGAGACTTCACTGCTGAGTCAGCCCTGGGCTCATAGGTGCTTGGCTTTATTTTATTTATTTACTTATTTTTAAAGATTTTATTTATTTATTTGACAGAGAAAGACAGCGAGAGAGGGAACACAAGCAGGGGGAGTGTGAGAAGGAGAAGCAGGCTTCCCACTGAGCAGGGAGCCCAATGCGGGGCTCAATCCCAGGACCCTGGGATCATGCCTGAGCCGAAGGCAGACGCTTAACGACTGGGCCATTCAGGAGCCCCAGTAATAGTGTATTATTATATACGTGAAATTTGCTCAGAGAAACTATTAAGTGTTCTCAAGACATACAAAAAGATGATGACTATGTGAGAGGATAGATATGTCAATTATTTGTGGCAATCATTTTACAACATATACATATATCAAATAATCATGTTGTACACTTTAAATATACATAATTTTATTTTTTATTATACTTCAATAAAGCTGAAAGAATCTTTGTCACCTTATGGGCAAAACCAAATATATATTATAAAGCTATCAACATAACATGGTACTGTCATAAAAACATATAGAACTATGGAACAGAATAGATATCCCAGAAATCACATTTGAAGTCAACTGATTATTAACTAGTGTGTCAAGAACACACAATTGGAAAAGAATAGTGTCTTCAATAAACATATAGAAACATTTTCTTGACATTGGTCTGAGCGATGATTTCTTGGATATGAACACAAAAGCACAGCAACAAAAGCAAAAATAAAGTGGGATTGCATGAAACTGAAAATCTTCTGCATAGCAAAGGAAACAATCAGCAGAATGAAAAGAAAACTTATGGAATAAGAGGAAATATTTACAAACCATGCATCTGATAAAGGGTTAACATACAAAATATATAAGAAGCTCAAACAACTCAATAGCATGAAAACAGACAAATAAAAAAAAAGATTTTAAAAAATAAGAAAAGAACTGGAATAGACATTTCTCAAAAGAAGATATACAAATGGTTAACATGTACATGTAAAGGGGCCCAACATCACTAATCATCAAGGAAACACAAATCAAAATGATAATGAGGTATCACCTCACATTAGCTAAGATAGCTATTAACAACAACAAAACACAAGAGATAACAAGTACTGGTGAGAATGTGGAGGAAAGAGAATCTTTGTACACTGTTAGTGGAAATACAGATTGGTACAGCCATTACTGAAAGCAGTATGGAGGTTTTCAAATAGTTAAAAATAGAACTACTATATGATCCAGCAATCTCATGTCTAGGTATATATCCAAAATGATGAAATCAACACACACACACACACACACACACACTCATACATACACACACATACAGACACACACACACTTATACATACACACACATACAGACACGCACACACGAATATTCCTCAGCCTGTAATATAAGTAGGAAATGCTATCATTTGTGACAACATGGACGAACCTGGAGGACACTATGGGAGGACACTATGCTAAGTGGAATAAGCCAGACCCACAAAGATGAATCCTATATGATATCTTCTACATGTGAAATCTAAAAAAAAAAAAAAAAAAGAAAGAAAGAAAGAAAGAAAAATATCCAGTAAAGTTGAATTCATAGAAGCTGGGGTAGAACAGGATTTACCAGGGGCTGGGAGATGGGGAAAATTAGAAGAAGTTGGTCAAAGGATACAAAGTTTCGGTTACACAGGATGAATAAGTTCTGGAGATCTGATGTACAGCATGGTAACTGTACTTCATAATACTCTACTGTTTTTTGAAATTTGCTAAAAGAGTAGATCTAAGTGTCCTATCACAAAAAGAAAGGTAACTATGTAAGGTGATGAAAATGCTAATTAGCTTGATTATAGTAATCATTAACCATTTAACAACACATATATATATGAAAATATAATTGTTATATCCTTTTGGTGAATTGACCTGTTTATCATTACCTAATAATTTCTTGAGGCTTGCAACACTTTTTGAATGAAAGTCTATTTTGTATAAGTATGGCCACTCCTGCTTTCTTTTGGTTACCTTTTTTTTCTATCCCTTGATTTTCAGCCTGTATGGGTCCTTTAAGCTAAAGTGAGACTTTTTTGGGCAGCATATATTTGACTCTTTTAAAAATCCATTCAGCCCCTCTATGTCTTTTGATGGAGATATAATCCATTTTTATAGAAAACAATTCTTGATAAGTAAAGAATTACTGTTGCCATTTTTCTCTTCTGACTGTTTTGTAGTTCCTTTGTTTCTTTCTTCTTTTCTTGCCCTTTTCTCTTGTGATTTGATGATTTTTTAAATAGTGCTATGCTTTGATTCCTTAGCTTCATCTTTTGCATAGCTATTATGGATTTTTGTTTTGTGGTTACCAAAATGGTTTTATAAAATATCTTATAACATTCATTTTAATCTGATAACTTATCTTTGATTGTATAAAAAACTTTAAGCTTGCTTCTTACTTACATTATTGATGTCACAGTTTATGTCTTTTTATATTGTGTGTCCATTAACAAATTATTACAACTGTACATATATTTAATATATTTTCTCTTATACTCTTATAGTGTTGAGTGTTCCAAGTTTGACTGTTCCAAGTTTGACTATATACGTACTTTTACATGTGAGTTTTATACTTTGGTATGTTTTCATGTTGCTAACTAGTATCTTTTTGCTATCTGTTTGCCTTACACTGTTCCCTTGTATGTCACTGGTGGCTTTTCTGTTTTCACAATTTTCTACTTGTCTTTGACTTTTGATATTTTTATTATAGTCTTGGTGTACCCTCCATGGGATACTGTTTAGAGACTTCTGAGCCTTGTGAACTTGGATGTTTATATCCCTCAAGGATTTGGAAAGTTTCCAAATGTTATTTCTGTAAATAAGATTTTTCATTTTTTCTCTTTCTCTCTTCTCTTTCTTGGCCACCTGTCAGGCATATATGGGTCCATTTAATGATTCCAAAAAATCCCATAGGCCTTCATCACTCTTTTTCATTCTTTTTTCCCCTTTTTCTCTTTGGATTAGATAGTTTCAAATTATGTTTGTTTATGACTTCACAAACACTACCTTCTCTTACTATTTTTCCTTCCAACATTATGACTTCCCTCAGGAGAAGGAAGAACCACAAGCACAGTCTCTTGTCTTTACTAAATTCCTCAACTTTAACCACTGTGGAAAATTTGGTCTGTTGCCTTTTCTTTAACTTATTTATGTAGCCATGCCACACTTCAGGGACCTAGAAAAATAATCCCAACACAGGTATAGCATTGTTTGCCTAAATCAGCAAACCAGAAATATCAGATCGAGTTTATTTCAGGCATACAAATGAAGCTGCAGTTTCTCACACAAATCAAAGAGGTGTTTGTGGAATTGCAGTTAAAAAATATATCCTATAGTATATATTTTCCTTCTTTATCTTTTCTGGGGAGGCACAGACAGAATATAAATACAGTAAAATCTAATGAATTCAGATTCCCCTCATTTGTAACTGCTGTAATTCAGGCAAGGGGGCAGGTATTGGATGTTTAAACTTTACCATAGTTCCCTTTTCAGTGTTTATTTAAAAGAGGGAAATGTTTTTAACTAACATCAAGCATTTTATATGCTACTCTTATATATACATATTTCACACATTAGAGATAGGTTTATATCTCTACATAAACCTTAATTAGAGGCTATTAAGTAGACTCAAATTTGACTGGGTCTAATTACTGATAGTACTTGAAATTATTTAGGTGGCATTTCAAAGAAATCTCCCACGATCTCAACTTTTTAGTAACTGGGGCTGGTTTTCCAGATTTTGCAATTTAGTAAGGCTGAACTAATACTACTTTCTGTTGAGGAACCTGATGGGTGACCAGAACACAGAGTCTGGAGCAAGACTGCTTGTGGACAATACTTGGTTTGCCACCTAGGGTATCTGTGACCTCTGAAGCAAGTGATTTATATACCTCAGTACTTCAGCTTCCTCATCTGTAAAGTTCTGTAACAGTACCTCCTCTATAGAGTTACCTCTCTTAAATGAGTTATCGCTTTAACATGCATGGACCATAGTAATCACTATACACCTTTTTATTCCCCCCACATGAACAACTAAAACTCATTAGATTTGTTTTAATCTCCTTTAGACCTGCATGAAATTTAAGTCACCAACACTTACTTGTACCTACTGCTTAGGTTCTTACAGTAGTATCTACCGTGTGCCCACAATTATGGTTTTTGGGAGGACTTATTTTATTGTTACGTATTAATTTGTTATCTATTAAATTTCATGTGGTATTGGGGAAAAAGCATATAAAATTAACACATTAAAGAGCGATGGGAGTAGGCAAAGCCCAAGCTTGTGTGCTGCAGAAGGTCATCTGGAGGCACCAACATCACAGAGGAGACCAGGAATGTGGGCAATCTCAGGTCTCCAGGTCTCCTGAAGATAATATTCTCCTGAAACATGAAGATCAGGAGAACCCTACTGTCACGGGACCCTACTGAGGCCCTCCCAGGCACATGAGCACTGTGGGTTCCTAAGGCTGCTGGTCACGTGGATGATGCCATTTTGTGGACAACAGTTATGTGGCAGGCCCAGCTGTACCTGTCATGTCAGCACCATGGGCTCTTAAAACAAAAAGGTCATGTGGTCTCTTTGGCCCTGTTGCCACTATGGTCACGTGGTAGATCCAGCTCTTCAAACCACTAGAGCATCATGGACTCCTAAACCCTGCCTAACATGGATCCTATGTTAGGATGTAACCCTTGTAACCCTTACTGGATACCAGCATGTGAAAGCTTCAGCCCTTGATATCATATAGGTGACCTACTGCTTAGGGTCATGTAGATGCTATGGTCATGTACCCCTCCCCCTGCCATGGTACATGTCAAGCTTAGCCACCTCTGTCATGTGAAGATTGTGGGCTATTAAACTCTGCAAATCCATGTGTAGGCAACAGTGTGGTTCTTACCACATGTAGCAGAAAAAGCTCTTGCAGTCATGTGAGAAGTGCAGCTACCTTATCACTATTGGCCATGCGGATCCTATGGTCATGCTCCCAGATATGGTCATGTGAGACTCAGTCCTCTTGGTCATGTGAAGATTGAGGGTCCCTGAACTGTGTGGTGGGTCAGGTGGTCCCTGGGGTCATGTGACCCCACTAGGGTCATGCACAAAGCTCTGCCCTTTAAGTGTGTGTGGAGTCTCCTGAACTGTTGCTTGGCTTAGCCTTGCAAGCAGTCAGTGTGATAGGTTCAAAGGACCTTTAGACCTGTGGTCTGCACCTTGGCTCAGAGGGGACTTTGATGAGACTCTGGCTCAGATCCCAACCTTTCCATTAACTTTTATATCTTGCCTTAGTGGGTAGTACTTGGGTAGGAGGAGTGCCAGCAGGTACTAAAAGTTTATTCAGAGAGCTGGTGGGAGAGGAGACAGCCAAGCACCCACAGATCAAGGCCTGGCCAAATGACAGAGGGCCTGAGAAAGGGTTGGGTGGAGGTTGGGGGAGGAATTCTGAGTGTGGCCTAACTTTTGTATGCCTGGCAGAGAAAGTCTGTGGGTGTGTGAAACCTGATCCTGGATTCAGGGAAGCTATTGTCTGTAGAGAGTGAAGTGGAGGAGGAGAATGTCCTGCATCAGAGTGGAGTGGCAGAGACGGGGCAGCAAGGGCAAGGATTCATGGACTTGTCTGCCATCTCTCAGCAGCAGGGCTCTGGAAGCTGTGTGGGATCCCCCTTCCCTCCTCACACTAAAGCCCTTCCCTTGCTTATCAGCCTGCTGTATTCATTGTCTGTGCAGTGTGACAGCCTCCTCTGCTGTCCTCTGACCATGTTGTTATTGAAGACAACAAAGACCTCCCAGATGCCAATTTGACTAGAGGACTCCAAATTTCATCTTAATTTCTGCCTCTTATTTGATTTTGTAAGATTATCTTTATTCCTTTGATATATTTTCCCAGCAATCATTATACACATGTGCTCAGGGAAGGAGCAAAGCAGAAGTAGAGGGAGATGGAAAAGGGAGGAGGGGGGTAGGAGGAGAAAAATGGAGGGAAGAAGAGAGTTTATTTTCAAGAATGTGTTATTTCAGAAAAGTGTCAAAGTAGACATGATGTAAAGATTCGGACTTTATTTCTTATATTTAGTTTGAAGTTCAGTAGTTCTACAAAGTACATCTGGAAGTGGGGTGACAATCTTTTTGGGCTTAGGATCTCTAAATGGCTTAAAATAGTTCAGCCAGACACAAATAATTTCTGGTGTCCCCACTCCTCCCAATTTTCTAACCTTTGCTTCTTAGATTCCTTGTTGAAAACCCCCTTCTTTCCCTCACTCAAAAAATAATAGTGAATTGATTTAAGAAAACATCAGGTGAAATCATCAGTGATACATTTGGTACATCATGATATTGAATGAGTAAAGTGGGACAAATAATAAGATTGTGTTTACGTTTATGGGATATTTAAATACTTCTTGACACGTGACTCAAGGATATTGTCACTCGTGATAGTTTATATTACATGTAGCTTAAATAATCCACTTTCTTTTTCTCTCATTACAGCATTTCCAAGTTCTGCAAAACAGTAGGGCAAAGAAACAGCAAAAACAAAAAATGTGCCCTACTTTATGGAAGTGTGGGGCATACAGCGTGGGACTGTATGGTAAGTGAATTTCCACACTGTAGGACTTTAAAAATTTTTTTATTATTTTTTCCTTTTTTAAGATTTTATTTATTTGAGGGAGAGAGAGTGTGCAAGTGGAGGTGGGGGGCAGGGGGAGAGGGAGAACACTCCCCACTGAGCAGGCAGCCAGATGCAGGGCTCCATCCTAGGACCCTGGGATCATGATCTGAGCCCAAGGCAGACACAACCAACTGAGCCACCCAGATGCCCCAGACTTTTTTTTTAAAGATAATATGGTAATATGAAATAAGAATCTCAAAGTGGGGGATATTTTCCCTAACTTATTGGGAATGGAACATTTTTCCACAGGGCATCTGAGGTACTAGTGTTCTTCATAAAATATTTTGGAAACCCTGTCCAAACTAAATCTTCTACCACTTTAAAACCTGTGCCTTTGTTTACTAAGAGCAATGGAATGTACATTCATAATAATTATAATCTATTCTTCTCGTTAAGAAATTATTTACAGATTTTTAATTCATTTAGTCTTATCTCACTGGTCAGTCTCTCTCCTGTTTAAATCTTTTTACTTTTTTATTCCTTAGAAATAACCCCAGTTTCTAAGCATGTTTCTGATAGCATAGTGGCTAAAGAAAAAATAAGTAAATAAGTACAAATCATTAGGAAGTCTTATCAACAAATATAGTGCCCCCTCTAGAAAGCAATATACAACTTAGCTGTTAGGATCAGCAGACACAATACCTCTCATTTTATACAAACATGCCACACTTTAAAAAAAGTTTTCTTATTATTTAATAATTATAGATGCCATGTTTTGAGTCCCTATTATATGTCAAGCACAGTAATAATCTTGTTATGTACATTAACTCATTTACCCCTCAGAAAAATCTTGACAGGGTGTTATTTTAATTAACAGATGAGATATGTGAGTCAGGAGAGGCTGGGGTTTTGCCATGGTAATAGACAATCCCCAAAACAGTGGCTTATTCCTCACTCCTACTAGATGTCCATGACAGGTGCACGTCCACCATAGGCTGGTGGATGTTGGGAGTCTGACGATTCTTTTTGGAATGACTTGGCCACTCAAATTGACAGATCAGTCACCATCTAGAACGTTGTCAGTCACCGTGCCTGAGAAGAAGAGGGCCCTGGGTGGTTTCAAACCAACAACCATACATTCTGGCCCAGAAATAACACATGTCATTCCCAGCCCATTAGCCAGAGCTAATCACATACACTGCCTCACCTAAACAAAGATGTTCAGACAAGAAGTGCAGTTTTACCAGGTGCCTGGAACAGGACAGAAATGGAAACACTTGGCAAACACCACCACCAAATATTCCATGATGGAACTGAAACTCAGAGAGATTGAGCACATGCATAAAATCACATAAGCAATAAGTGACAGAGCCATGATTTGAATCCAGAGAGGTATGTTTTCAAAGTCGATGTTCTTTCCATACTCTTTTCTACTTTGCATGCTATCCTTTTAAATGAAGTTCATATATATTTATAATAGAGATGCCATTACTTTAATGCTGCAAATTCCCTCTTCCTCATTCACCTGATGTTCCAACAGAGGGATTGAATAGACATGACAGCCTTGGTTGAAAACACCAGCATTGATGAGCTACAGGTCTCTTCCAAACAAAAGAATGTATTGGATATTTGAATGCCCATTATAGTCAAGGATAAAACAGAGACAAAGATAACTCATATGACTGCTTCTTTTCAGCATCACACTGCATCTCCTAGGCAGTACAGTAAGCCAAAATACATGCATGTATGCATATATACATACATTAATAAATGTGTACAAGTGAAAATAAACAAAGCTGTCACTACAGTATGGTTATCATCATGTAAATTCAAGAGAAGCTATAGAAAATTAAAATAATAGAGATTAATAAGTTAGTTGGGTGTAAGACTAATATACACAAGATAATTGTAACAAATAGAAAATGCCATTTTCATTCTGAATAGACCATTTACCATAGCAAAATTTATAACGTTCTGCCAAACTATGAATTGGCTCCTTGGCAACTATTCCAACACCTGTAAACACTCTTATAGGCTTTCCTATTCTATAGAGACTAGAAAACTAAAAGCATGAAGGGAAACGTGTGTGCGCACACACACACACACATACACATTAACCAGAGCCCCTTACAGCTAGGGTTCTAAATGGGATCTCAGTTGTATCATGCATATGCATCATCCTAAGACTTGGAGGTGTAACTGAATGACATAGGAGCCACATATGGCTCATTGACATGGTCAGCTATATATGATGGGAGAGGTCTCTGTTTTTTGCAAAGCAACTGTAGCAGAGTGCCTAGAATTCAGTCTCTGTCATACATGTCAATTAGCAGGCAAGCAGCGTGGTGTTTCAGCTATGACAGTCCTACAGCATGAGTGGGCTTCCCCTGACTGTACGGCAGACAAGCCTGCTTTTCTGGCCCTCATACAGTTTTTGTAAGCCATGTAATATAATTTATTAAATATATCTCATTTTTATAAAATAGCTAGAATGAATTCTGGTGCAGGCAAGCGGGAAACTTCATTAATAGAGTACTTGACACCAAAATGGGTTGCAAGCAAAGGGCCCTGAAAGAAATGGGGATCTGGGATGGGTTATCTGACCTAGGTGGATCTGAAGATAGTGAGGATCCAATTGACATTAGGAGATGAAATATTGGTATTCCATGGTAAATGATGGTGAAACAGTTGTCAAAGTTATCACCCAAAATATTGAATTGAAATGCCTTTGAAATCAATGTGTCAGTAGACCAAGCAGCTGCTTTTAGGAACTCAGAGGACATGCCTTTCCCCACAGCATTGAGAAACATATTGTTGAGGAGGGCATCTACATCTCTGAAGTGTCCTGAAGTGGCTGAGTTGTGCAGGCCACAGATGATTGAGAGGTCCTACCCTTGACATAGTCACCCTCATTTCAGTGAGGATGATGGGATCCTGGAGTCACAGGCCAAGTAGAAGCACTTAACCTCCTGGGTCAAGGTGGACACTGATTTGACACACATGATTTGTTCGACCTACAGCAACATTTGAAGGTGGCTAATTGTTCAACAGATCCTTTGGATCTTGAAATATCTGAGCATCCTCTAAAGTTGCATTTGATCAGTGTAAAACTAAATGAAATATAAATAAATATTCATTTATAATAAAATGTAAGAACATAAAATATAAGTAAAACTCTAGATCTGGTGACTTGAGCCATCTTCACAGCAAATGGTGGTCCCTTAATCAATTCCCATGCCTGAGCCAGAACACTATGAGCAAATGGACTACTGAGGAAAGACCCTACAAGGAAATCACAAGTAAATACAGTAAATCTTCTTCTTGGGCTTAGGCAAAGGGACCTCCAGCCATTTACCAGAGTTACTGTGCACTTGCTATAAGGACACTTGCTCTAAGCCAGAGCTCAACAATCTTTTCCTGAAAAGGGCCAGATCATAAATATTTGAGGCTTTGCAAGCCTTTCAAGTCTCTGATGGAGCTATTCAAATCTGCTATTGTTGACCAAAAGCTGCCATAGACATGGCATGGCTCTGTTCCAATAAGACTTTACGTGTGGACATGGACACGTCAATTTCAAATACTTTTCATGAGGCAGGAAACATTATTTTTCTTTTGATTTTGGTTGAAAACCATTCAAATACGTCAATACCATTCTTAGCTTGCAGGCCATACAAAAACAGGCTGTTTGCCAACCCCTGCTCTAAGCTAATGGAATCACAAGCTCCTCAAAATAGCACTGAGCAGAAAGTCAGCAGAATGAGGTGGCAGCCTTTCCTATGGCTTCTGGCAGGTAAAAGCTGATGCTTTTTAACATAGTGGTTTTCAGCCTTGGTTGCACACTGCAATCACATGAAGAGTTTAAAAACTGTGGTTGCCTGTTTCTGACCCCAATTCTGCTTTAATTGTTGTGGGTATAGCCTGATGCTAGTGAGTTTTTGCAGTCTCCCTAAGTGGCTCTAGTGTGTTAACAAGGAGGAGAACTACTTGAACAATTTAAATGATGAGAGTGCAAGTATTTTACAATATTTAATTTTAAAACGTTATAATTGTGATTTTGGGACAATAATATTCCAAGAACAAATACACATAGTAATCTAAGAAAAACAAATATATAGTTATGCTGGAAGGTAAGAAATAGGATTCCCATGTGAGAAAGGGAGAAGGATCTCCTTTTAAAGAAAGAAGGAAAGAGCGAGATGGCAGAGGAGTAGGAGACCTAAATTTCGTCTGGTCCCAGGAATTCAGCTAGATAGTTATCAAACCATTCTGAACAACTACAAACTCAACAGGAGATTGAAGAAAAGAATAGCAGCAACTCTATGAATAGCAAAGTGACCAGTTTTTGGAAGTGTATATTTTTCTGGGGTCGTTGTTACCCTGTTAGCATTTTGTTCTCTCATTCATCTATTCTTCTCTGGACAAAATGACAAGACAGAAAAACTCACCTTAAAAAAAAAAAAAAGAACAAGAGGCAGTACCAACTGCAAGGGACCTAATCAATACGGACATTAGCAAGATGTCAGAAATAGAGTTCAGAATGACGATTATAAAGATACTAGCGGGGCTTGAGAAAAGCATAGAAGACACTAGAGAATCACTTTCTGGAGAAATAAAAGAACTAAAATCTAACCAACTTGAAATAAAAAAGGCTATTAATGAGGTACAATCAAAAATGGAGGGTCTAACTACTAGGATAAATTAAGCAGATGAGAGAATTAAGGATATAGAAGACCAAATGGTGGAGAATAAAGAAGCTGAGAAAAAGAGAGATAACTACTGGATCACGAGGGAAGAATTCGAGAGATAAGTGATATCATAAGACAAAACAATACTAGAATAATTGTGATCCCAGAAGAAGAAGAAAGAGAGAGGGGGGCAGAAGGTATATTGGAGCAAATTATAGAAGAGAACTTCCTTAATTTGGGGAAGGAAGCAGGTATCAAAATCCAGGAGGCACAGAGAACCCCCCCTCAAAATCAATAAAAATAGGTCAACACCCCAACATCTACTGTAAACCTTAAAAGTCTCAGAGACAAAGAGAAAATTCTGAAAGCAGCTCAATAAGAGGTCTGTAACCTACAACGGTAAAAACATTAGATTGGCAGCAGACCTATCCCAGAGACCCGGCAGGCCAGAAAGGCCTGTTGATGTGTTCCATTGATTTCGTTATTAATTGGCTTATATAATTGGCTGCTCCCATGTTAGGGGTGTAGATATTTAAAATTGTTAGGCATGATGTATTCAGAATACTAAACAAGAAAAATATGCAGCCAAGAATACTATATCCAGCTAGGCTGTCATTGAAAATAGAAGGAGAGAGAAAAAGCTTCCAGGACAAACAAAAACTAAAAGAATTTGCAAACACCAAGCCAGCCCTACAAGAAATATTGAAAGGAGTCCTCTAAGCAAAGAAAGAGCCTAAAAGTAACATAGACCAGAAAGGAACACAGACAATATACAGTAACAGTCACCTTACAGGCAATACAATGTCACTAAATTCATATCTTTCAATAGTTAACCTGAATGTAAATGGGCTAACTGCCCCAGTCAAAATACACAGGGTCTCATACTGGATAAAAAAACAAGAACCATCAATATGCTGCCTACAAGAGACTCATTTTAGACCCAAAGACACCCCCAGATTGAAAGTGAGGGGGTGGAAAACAATTTACCATGCTAATGGACATCAAAAGAAAGCTGGGGTAGCAATCTTCATATCAGACAAATAGATTTTAAACCAAAGACTATAATAAGAGATGAGGAAGGACACTATATCGTACTTAAAGGGTCTATCCAACAAGAAGATCTAACAATTGTAAATATTACGCCCCTAACATGGGAGCAGCCAATTATATAAGCAAATTAATAACAAAATCAAAGGAACACATCGACAATAATACAATAATAGTAGGGTACCTTAACACCCCCCTCACTGAAATGGACAGCTCCTCTAAGCAAAAGATCAACAAGGAAATAAAGGCTTAAATGACACACTGGACCAGATGAACTTCACAGATATATTCAGAACATTCCATCCCAAAGCACCAGAATACACATTCTTCTCTAGTGCCCATGGAACATCTTGCAGAATAGATCACATCCTGCATCACAAATCAGGTCTCAACAGGTACCAAAAGATTGGGATCATTCCCTGCATATTTTAGGAAAACAATGCTTTGAAATTAGAACTCAATCACAAGAGGAAAGTTGGAAAGAACTCAAATACATGAAGGCTAAAGAGCATCCCCTAAAGAATGCATGAGTCAACCAGGAAGTTAAAAAGAAATAAAAACATTCATGGAAACAAATGAAAATGAAAACACAACTGTTCAAAATCTTTGGGATGCAGCAAAGGCGGTCCTAAGAGGAAAGTATATAGTAATACAAGCCTTTCTCAAGAAACAAGAAAAGTCTCAAATACACAACCTAACCCTACACCTAAAGGAGCTGGAGAAAGAACAGCAAATAAAGCCTAAACCTAGCAGGAGAAGAGAAATAATAAAGCTCAGAGCAAAAATCAATGAAATAGAAATCAAAACAACAGTAGAACAGATCAACGAAACTAGGAGCTGGTTCTTTGAAAGAATTAGTAAGATTGATAAAACCCTGGCTAGACTTATCAAAAAGAAAAGAGAAATGACCCAAATAAATAAAATCATGAATGAAAGAGGAGAGATCACGGCCAACACCAAAGAAATACAATTATAAGAACATATTACGAGCAAATATAGGCCAGCAAATTAGATAATGTGGAAGAAATGGATGCATTCCTAAAATGTATAAACTACCAAAATTGAACCAGGAAGAAATAGAAAACCTGAACAGACCAATAACCAGTAAGGAAATTGAAGCAGAAATCAAACATCTCCCAACAAACAAGAGCCCAGGGCCAGATGGCTTCCCAGGGGAATTCTACCAAACATTTAAAGAAGAATTAATACCTATTCTTCTGAAACTGTTCCAAAAAATAGAAAGGGAAGGAAAACTTCCAAACTCATTTTATGAGGCCAGCATTACCTTGATCCCAAAACCAGACAAAGACCCCATCAAAAAGGAGAATTACAGACCAATATCCCTGATGAACATGGATGCAAAAATTCTCACCAAAATACAAGCCAATGGGATCCAACAGTACATTAAAAGGGTTATTCACCACGACCAAGCGGGATTTACTCCTGGGCTGCAAAGTTGGTTCAACATCTGCAAATCAATCAATGTGATACAGTACATTAATAAAAGAAAGAACAAGAACCATATGATCCTCTCAGTGGATGCAGAAAAAGCATTTGACAAAGTACAGCATCCTTTCTTGATTAAAACTCTTCACAGTGTAGAGATAGAGGGTACATACCTCAATATCATAAAAGCGACCTATGAAAAACCCACAGCGAATATCATTCTCTATGGGGAAAAACTGAGCTTTTCCCCTAAGGTCAGGAACACGGCAGGGATGTCCACTGTCGCCACTGCTATTCAACATAGTACTAGAAGTCCTAGCTTCAGTAATCAGACAAGAAAAGAAATAAAAGGAATTCAAATTGGCAAAGAAGAAGTCAAACTCTCACTCTTTGCAGATGATATGATGCTTTATGTGGAAAACCCAAAAGACTCTACCCCAAAACTGCTAGAACTCATACAGGAATTCAGTAAAGTGGCAGGATATAAAACTCAATGCACAGGAATCAGTTGCATTTTTATACACCAACAAGACAGAAGAAAGAGAAATTAAGGAGTCAATCCCATTTACAATTGCACCCAAAACCGTAAGATACCTAGGAATAAATCTAACCAAAGATACAAAGAATCTGTACTCGGAAAACTATAGAATCCTCACGAAAGAAATTGAGGAAGACATAAAGAAATGGAAAAACGTTCCATGCTCATGGATTGGAAGAACAAATATTGTGAAAATGTCTATGCTACCTAGAGCAGTCTACACATTTAATGCAATCCCTATTAAAACAGCATCAACAATTTTCAAAGAAGTGGGACAAATAATCCTAAAATAACTATGGAACCGGAAAAGACCTCGAATAGCCAGAGGGATGTTGGAAAAAAAAAAAAAAGCAAAGCTGGTGGCATCACAATTCCGGACTTCAGGCCCTATTACAAAGCTGTAATCATCAAGACAGTATGGTACTGGCACAAAAACAAACACATAGATCAGTGGAAAAGAATTGAGAGCCCAGAAATGGACCCTCAACTCTATGGTCAACTGATCTTCGACAAAGCTGGAAAGAATGTCCAATGGAAAAAGACAGTCTCTTCAACAGATGGTGTTGGGAAAATTGAACAACCACGTGCAGAAGAATGAAACTGGACCATTTCCTTACACCACACGCAATAATAGACTCCAAATGGATGAAAGACCTAAATGTGAGACAGGAATCCACCAAAATCCTTGAGAACACAGGCAGCAACCTCTTTGACCTCAGCCGCAGCAACTTTTTCCTAGAAACATCACCACCTCACACCAGTCAGAATGGCTAAAATTAACAAGTCAGGAAACGACAGATGTGGGTGAAGATGCGGAGAAAGGGGAACCCTCCTACACTGTTGGTGGGAATGCAAGCTGGTGCAGCCACTCTGGAAAACAGTATGGAGGTTCCTCAAAACGTTGAAAATAGAGCTACCCTACGACTCAGCAATTGCACTACTGGGTATTTACCACAAAGATACAGATGTAGTGATCCGAAGGGGCACATGCACCCCAATGTTTATAGCAGCAATGTCCACAACAGCCAAACTATGGAAAGAGCCTAGATGTCCATCAACAGATGAATGGATAAAGAAAATGAGGTGTGTGTGTATGTGTGTATACACACACACCATGGAATATTATGCTGCGATCAAAAAAAATGAAATCTTGCCATTTGCAATGACGTGGATGGAACCAGAGGGTATTATACTAAGCGAAATAAGTCAATCAGAGAAAGACAATTATCATATGATCTCAATGATATGAGGAATTTGAGAATCAAGACAGAGGATCATGGGGGAAGGGAGGGAAAAATGAAACAAGACGAAACCAGAGAGGGAGAAAAATCATAAGAGACTCTTAATCTCGGGAAACAAACTGAGGTTTGCTGGAGTGGAAGGGGGTGGGAGGGATGGGGTGGCTGGGTGATGGACACTGGGGAGGGTATGTGCTATGGGAGTGCTGTGAATTGTGTAAGACTGTTGAATCACAGACCTGTACCCCTGAAACAAATAATACATTATATGTTAATTTAAAAAATTTAAAAAATTTTAAAAAAAAGAAAGAAGGGAAAAGAAATGGGAAAACATAGTGGTAAAGCAGGGGCCACCAGTAGTAGGATCAAAGAGGAAGCTAAACTGCTGGCAAGGCCAGAGCAAAGTATGGATTAAAGCCGAGCACCAGGGCGCCTGGGTGGCTCAGTCATTAAGCGTCTGCCTTTGGCTCAGGTCATGATCCCAGGGTCCAGGGATCGAGCTCTGCATCGGGCTCCCTGCTCAGCAGGAAGCATGCATCTCCCTCTCCCACTCCCCCTGCTTGTGTTCCCTCTCTCGCTGTGTTTCTCTCTCTCTGTCTAATAAATAAAATCTTTAAAAATAAGTAAATAAATAAAATAAAGCCAAGCACCTATGAGCCCAGGGCCGACTCAGCAGTGAAGCCTCCTCTGCAGGAGATAGGCACAACTCAGGGTAAGCACGGAAGGGACAGAACAATCTCAAAAAATCAAATGATTTGCACTGAGGGAATAAAAACAAAATTAGAAAAATGGTGAAAAAGACCTTAAGATAATATTTCCTTAGAGAGATAAAAGAGTGACAAAGGATGAAATTATATCATTATGTAAGAACAGAAGACTGACCAAGAAGTTGGTGATTGAACACAAGGAACTACTTTCACTACCTTCTGAAACTTCCTTAAAACGACATTAAAGGTAAACAAATCAACGCAATGGGATATTGCTTAGCAATGAAAAGGCAAGGACATGGATGGATCCTTAAAAAATGCTGAGTTACAAAAAGCCGGGCACGGAGGAATACAGGATGTATGATTCCATTTATATGAAATTCTAGGACAGGAAAAACTAACATAGAGAGACTGAGAGCAGATCAAGGTTTGCATCCTCCAGCCGGAGGATGAAGAGGAGATTAACTGGGAACCTTTTGGGGTGTGGTATATGTTCCACATCTTGATAAGGTGGCGGTTAGACCTAATCTCCGATTACTACATATAAGGAGCTGGGATCAGGAGAAGTTGGGTGAATTGTCTAAGGTGATACAGCTTACTAATCCGTGAGAAGATGCATCCGCTTATAAATGATCGATTGCTCCTATTGTGCTGCATAATGAGTCAGTAAGAGTAGTGCTTCCCACCGCTCCCCCGCCCCCAGCGCCTGACAAAACCCTGACCCAGGCACAAACATCCTTTTATGCAAGTAAAACATAAATATGAAAGCATAATTATTATGCATTCCAACCACCCATTTATAAATACGGTTGACATTCTCACATGTTCTTTTACCCTGACTTCTTTATGTTTACCTTTGTACCTAAAAAAACATAAACATCTGTTAATATCTTCTTCTGAGGAACCATACGGTAATATATGACTTTTTTTCTTTTCAGAGTGTATCATGGGGTGCGAGGGATATTCTACCTTGCTTTTTGTAACCTACCACTCAAGCCTGAACCGTTTCTTGAATAATAATGGGTTTCTTTGCCCAAATTTTGGAAATGGGAACTTAAGTCCCCCACCTAATCCTTCCCCTATGCCTGTTTCAGTCTGTGATCTTTTAATTTTGGTTCCCTTAAACAGTATATCGGGTTATTTCCCACCAGGGCTGCTCTGTTTAACCATCGCCACTTTATAAAATATGTGAATAGCTGACACTGCAACCTGCCCTCATTCACCCATCTGTTTTCCTTCTCGTAACAACAAATGCAATTAACACACATTCATCTCTTACTAAGCCCCAGCCATTGTGCTAAGTTCCTGACCTAGTAATGACTAACTTATTTGTAGTGCTTGTTAGGTCACAGGCGTTTCTCCAGAGGCTTTGCCTGTATTGCCAGATACTAGCTCAGTTCTCACAATTTTCTCATGAGGTAGAAACTATCACTATCCTCAATTTAAGGGAAAAAATAAGGTGAGTCACCATGAAGTCAGAGTTACTTGCCCTGGACCACAGAATTTAGCACCAGGATTCAAACCCTGGTTGCTCTGACCTCAAATCTGATGCCCTTAACCAATGATGTGTGACTCTGTGTTAGGGCTGAAAGGAGCACTGGGACAGGACTCAAAGTCCAGTGGGCAATGATGGATGTGGTGTCTGGGACCAACATGACCTGAAATCCAGCCCTCTGTCCAAGAGACCCATTGTTGCACACTGTTCCCCATACCGTCTCTCCTTTCTCAGACTGTGTGGGAACTGTTTCTCTGGTGTTCAACCTGAAGATGAAGTAACAGAGACAGACAAGATATACGTGGAAAGAAAGGAAGGTTTCCAGTGGGGTGTGTATCGCCAGGATGCATCCAGTTCCTCAGAGGCTTTGTCTACTTGTGTTTCATTCTCTTCCCAATGATCACCCTCATCTTTCTGGCCCATACGTCCATCCCTTGGCCTTTTTACTCTGTATGTCAGGTACCCATGCCCCCTTCTTTCCCATCTATCCTTGACTCAAGGGACAATCATTTCTACCCCTCTTCTGTCAATATCAGCCACTCTCGGGTCCCATTGTCTTTCTCTGTCACAGAGCCTGTAAAGAAGAATGAAATCATGCCGTTTGCAATGACGTGGATGGAGCTAGAGAGTATAATGCTAAGCAAAATAAGTCAGTCAGAGAAAGACAAATACCATATGATTTCACTTATTTGTGGAATTTAGGAAACAAAAGCAATAAGCAAAGGAAACAATGAGAGGGAGAGACAGAGAGAGCAAAACAGAGAGAGAGAGAGAGAGAGAGAGAGAGAAAGGAACAGACCCTTAACTATGGAGAACAACCTGATGGTTACCAGAGGGGAGGTGTGTAGGCGGGGGATGGGTGAAATAAGTAATGGGGATTAAGGAGTGCACGTGTCGTGATGAGCACTGGGTGATGTATGGAACTGTTGAATTACTATATTGCACACCTGAAACTAATATAACACTGTACGTTAACTACACTGGAATTAAAATGAAAACTTTCAGAAAAGTACAAACTTCCAGTCATAAGAGAAATAAGTGTGAGGGATGTGATGTACAACATGATGACCATAGTTAATACTGCTTTATGGTATATTTGAAAGGTGTTAAGAGAGTAAATCCTAAGAGTTCTAATGACAAGGAAAAATCTTTTATGTCTTTTTCATTTACTTTACTTTTTGCATCTATATGAGATGATGGACGTTAACTAAAGTAATTGTGGTAATTATTTATGTAAGTAGAATCATTATACTGTATCCCTTAAACATACACAGTGCGATATATCGATTATACCTCAATAAAAATGGGGTAAAAAAGGGGGGGAAAAGAGCCTGTAATACACAGCCATATAATTATAGGTATATATTTTGGCAGAAAATATTTTGTATGATAAATTTTAAAAGTGAAATGTCTGGGTCAAAGCATAGGAATGACTTTTGAATGGTTAGGCATACTGTAGGGAAGTAGACTCTCCTGCACTGTTAGTGGAGAAGTACACTGGTGTAAATATCCTTAGGAAATTGTCTCTTAAAATATTTATGTGCTTCTTCTGGGAAGCTGTGGAGCACAGACTCAAATCTTGGAACTGCCCTAAATCCCAAGCCATGCTCCACTGGGTAATTTGGCCTCTGCCGTTAGGAATACCTTGTATAGAGAATTCTAATACTTTAAATTTGAAAATCAATTCAAATATTAAAATGCCAAGATGTAAAAAAAATAAAATAAAATAAAGGGCATATTAAAAACAAGAAGCAAAAATTGGGTGTATATAGCATATATTGCATGAAATGAAAATGTACATTAGGGTCCAGTTTTGTGTGGCAATGTACTTTCCAACATGATTTGAAATACATGTATCTGTAATCTAATTATACAAATGTAAAACAGATAATATTAGCACATGCCCATGCACACACACATGCTCATGCACACACTCTTGCTTTCCTCTGACACAAGTACGATACTGGCTGTCACAAAGCTGAGCACCGACAAACAAGCATGTAGGTCCAGAACATTCTTCCTACACATGCCAGACACCCAGGAAGCTATATCTGCTGGGTTTAAGGAAGGCCTCTCCTCATTTCTGCCACCAGTTTGCAAAAGCCTCCCTTCCTCAGATCAGAAAAGCCGTAGTTTTAGCATTAATCAAGAGGGGTGTAATTAGCTCCATTTCTAACTGTACGCTAGTGAAAAATACTAATTTTGCAAAAGACAAATTCAACACATGCTAGTTTTACAAGCAGGTTATGAGACAGTTCTGCAGCCCAATTTTTTCTGGAATAAGTAGATGTGGGTACAAATGGTTGCAATGTATGGATTCTCAAAAGTGGCTTTGTTGATCCCAAATCTACATTGCCTACATTCATTTAACAAATACTAATTAGGCCCCATTATATGCCACACACTGCCAGCTCAAAGCAACTCCTAATCTGCAAACACTGTGATCGAAACAGATTTCTTCATCTAGTTCAAGACCGATATCTCTACTTGGTCCAAGGCACCTGGATCCACCCAAGCAGGAGTCACTAACTCCAGCTCACAAAACGTCATCCCTGGTCTGCTCACAGAAATCTGTCCTTGAAACCTGAAAGTCCACCATTAAAGGAGAATAAGCACACTAGCTAGAGGAACACTTAGGATGTGGAGGCGGACCAATAGGTGAGGACACAATTTCTATTCCTCCACTGACTTGGCTGAGAAATCCTGGGAAATGTACCTAACGCCTGTGAGCCTGTTTTCGGACTTTAGTGAGGAGGTCAAAGAACTCTAGTGAGTCTGCCCAACACTGAGCTAATGTTGGTTGCTGCTGGGCAAGTGGTGTTTTACTTCTCACCCTGTTCTTTCCCTACCATAGCAGGGATGCCATTGCCATGTACTCAACGACATAGCAATGATGCAGGCAGAATTCCAAACCGACACAGGAAGTACCATGTGAACACACATGATGTCATAAAGGACACTCACGACCGTTTCTTAGCGGGAGGATCAGTTAATACTGTGGTAGAGACTGAGGGGGAACCCAGGCAGCCTGGGTGAGAGGCACCAGCTGATTTCTGATGCTCCTGTTGTTGCCTTTGATTTTGGCAGAACGGCGGTGAGACAGGGATCGTGCCGAGATGCAACCCCTCAGTAAGTGGATATGCGTGTGTGCACACACATGTGTGTGCGTGGTCTCTCTGGCTTTTTAATCTCATGCCCACCCTCCTGTGAGATTCCCAAAACAAGGTTATGCTTGAGATTGCTCCTGTCTGAATCACCTTGATGAGGGAGGCCTCTGGCCCTGTTTAGGCACCCAACTCACCTGGTCGGTCTGGGGAATGCTGTGGCTGTTAGCTGGCTCACTTTTAACACTTCCCCCTTGACAACGTGATTTCTGAAGTAATGTCAGTTCTCAAAGATGACTCTGAAGCCCCCATACACCATACATTGACCACGGGCCGTTATTCCTCCTTTTAATACTCGGGTTTTTCTTTTAATATTCATCAAGCTAGATCATCTCCTGGACCATCAAACAAACCTCAGCGAATTTTAAATCACACAGAGCACGTTCTCTGACCATAATGGACCCATGTTAGAAATCAATAATAGAACGAAAAAAGAAGAATCCCTACACACTTGGAAATGCTAGTTGACATATCATCCCGGTTTGTCATTCAGATCCTTGTTATAGAGGAGCTGAGGTTAGGAAGAGTTGTCCCCTCAGCTGAAAGGCATTTCAGGCTGGGCAAACAGAAAGCTCACTCTGCATATTTCAAACTGAGTATTGTTGACAGCAAGGCTGGAGGGAGGGGGGCAGCTTAGGAGGCTGTTACATCAGTCCCACCTGACATTAAAGCTTGAACTACACCAGCAAAGGAAGTACAGCTTGCTGATTGTTAGTGGGATCAGTCTGGTGGCTGATTGTATTTGGGAAGCATGAGAGAGATTGCCTCCCTAGTATTGGTGTGGTTTTTAGACAGGCCTGAGAGAAGGTACAATTCAGATGTCTTCCCTGTGTATGGCTGGTTTCCAGTCTAATCCATGGATGCACACATCTCTGTTTTGTTTTTGTTTTTTTTTAATAAATCTGCTTCATTCTTTAAAAGGTTCAATACAGTTTTCTCCTCCTCCTCCTCCCCCAAGATTCCTACCCTGATAGTGCCATCTGTCAAATAAGGCTCTCCTATCTGGACAAGCAGAGGAGTTTCCTTTCCAGGGTTTGGGAGATTGGACCCTTAGGGCAGGTTGACACTTTGCTTGCCCTACTGTGGTGTTAGCCTAAGATGTGGTACACGGTAAGTGGACCACTGATGTGTCTTTAAACTTGTATTTTTGTTCCCCTTTTTGAGAATACAATGATGGTGGTAGCTCACCTCAAGGAAGAAAGAAATTTTGGCGTTCTTTCCGAGGTAATTTTAGCAAGAGGAACCGTCGTTATGAACGTGGTGGATATGAGCCTCAGCCTTCACACTTCCAGGAGGATGATGGAAATGTGCTGATGGGAGATGTCCAGGAGGACCCCCAAGTAAGACAGTAAGTGACCAGGCAGACTGGTTTGCATGCAGCACCCCCTGGGACTAGGTGACTCTTTCACTCTCCCTGGTCTTCTTTTTGTTCTCTCCCTGGAAAACTGAAGAATGCCGGAAGTGGAATAATGGTTAAGCAATCCTAATTGTTGTCCTGGTGACAGAGAGGTGAGGGTGTATAGAAGAAGACTTTCTTAACATTTATGGCGACCCTCCTCCTCTCCACTTCCCCTCCACAGCACTCCCTGTAGCACCTGGCGCTACAAGAGGAGAGTGAAAAGGCAAAATGAGGACCATATCCATGTTACTGTGTGGAGAGATAGAAAAACTCTGAGGAGAGAAATGGGGGAGAACACACAAGATGGAACCCCAGGGAGCTGGTTCAAGATCACTGTGAGTGTCTTGGCAGGGTCTGCACTAGATAGAATATCCTGGAACCTTATAAAAAGGAAGACCACATTAAACATCCTTATGTCAATTATTTGGAGGAGATCTTTCCAATGGAGATTCCATTGGAGGGTCTAGGAAATCCACGTTTGGCACAAAAAATAAGAAATAATGCCAGTGGTCCCTTCTTTCGAAGCCCTGTACAGCTCAGTAGAAGGTCAGACAAGATCGCTGTTGGGTCTGTTTTCCCTCTTTAATTCTATGTTGTCTCTCCTCACTCCCATCCCTTCTCTTCACCCTTAGATTCCCTATGGGAGAAAGTATGATAAGACATGGCTAATGAATTCAATCCAGAGCCATTGCAGTGTCCCCTTCACTCCAGTGGATGTAAGAGAGGATGGTGAAGCCAGATGAGTGGGCACAGGGAAGTGGGGGTGGGGGGAGCCCACTGAGTAGGAAGACTCTATCCTCCAAAATTATTGTTGCCTCCCCCTCCTGCAGTTTCACTATGTGAGAAACCAGGCTCGGTTCTTTGTCCAGGATGTTGGCACTGCCTCTACACTGAAGGATGTCAGCTACAAGATTTGTGACGAGGAGAACCGGAAGGTATGTGTTGAGGGCATTACTTTTACCTAGTCCCGGGGCAGGAGGACAGGGCAGGGGCTAGTCATCTTCTTTGGAATGAAAGTTCTTGGTGCTGACCCCACGTCTCCTTCTTGCAGATATCTATCTTTGTCAATCCTTCTACTGTACCCTACTCTGTGCGGTATAAGTTGGAGCCAGAAGAAATGGAGCAGCTAAAGGTAATGCAGACTCAAGGTCCATTGTGTGCCCACACCCACACCCACCTCTTCTTCCTCCAGCCCCTGATTTCCCTATCCCCATCAGAGCCTCCCAGTGGCTTTCTCCATCCCTCTCTGCAGCTGACCATGAACAAACGCTATGACGTCTCCCAGCAAGCTCTTGACCTCCAGAGTCTCCGCTTTGACCCAGGTACCCTTGACAGCAGTAATTCTAGGGCAGGTGAAGGCACAGGGATCTGCCTGGGAGGGAGGCTGAGGGATGGTGATGTGGAGAGGGATTGGTGCTGGCCCTGGACCCCTCTCAGCCTTCTGATTGCCTCCTCTCGGCTTCCTGAAGACTTGGTGGGCCATGATATAGATATGATCCTGAATCGAAGAAACTGCATGGCTGCCACCTTGCAGATCATTGAAGAGAATTATCCCGAGGTGAGGCCTTAGGCCCAGCGCTGTTATTAATGGTAGGGGGTGGAACTCATGGGGTGGAGGACAGATTTGTCTCTGAGGCCCTAGATGGTAACTGTCACTCTAACTCTTCTTCACCAACAGCTGTTGTCCTTGAACTTGAGCAACAACAAACTGTACGGGCTGGATGGCCTGTCTGACATTATACAGATGGTCCCCACAGTCAAGATCCTGAACCTCTCCAAAAATGAGGTGAGAAGAGGGAGCCAGATCAAAGTTGGGGTTGACAGTGAGTGGTAGTGCTCATCAGAGTGATGACAGGAGGCAGGAGAAGGTACCTGTGTGGAAACGTGGGGGCTGGGGGTGCAGGGGCCTATGTGTCTCTCTTTCCCTGGGACTCCTTTCCACTTTCTTCCCCATATTTCTCAGCTGAACTTGGTGAGGGAGTTAAACAAGATGAAAGGGCTGGATCTTGAAGAGCTTTGGCTAGAAGGGAACCCCTTGTGTGACACCTTTCCAGACCAGCCCACCTACATAAGGTCAGTGTGAACACCTCTCACACGTCCTGGGAACCTTTGGTCCCGGGAGCCTGAACTGTCCCTGAGAATGCATGTATGCAGGAAGCTGCAACCCTGGTCCTCCAGAATGGCCATAGGCCCCAGCTTCTCCTCTCTCCGTGTCCCTCACCTATAAGGAGTTTCCTTCCTCTGACTGTTCACCTGCTCTCCTGGTCTGGGGTCTGTTTCCACCTCTCTGCGTTCAGAGTTCTTTAGCATGCCCTCCAAGAGTGTGCTCCAAGAAGCAGGGCTCCTCCTCCTCCCCAGGACCGGGAGTGACCAGCCTTGAGCCAGATGCTTGTGCCCTGGACTGAGAAGGGTCCTCCAGCCCAGGGCCTCATGCTGAGACAGGCTTTCCTACTCCCTGCTGAGATGGACATTCTCTCCCTTGTTCTGAGAGGGGACCTCCTGCCCTTGCTCCAAAAGGGTTGCCCTCTCTAATCTCAGGCGGCCATGGTGGCTTTCCTGCCCCATGCTGAGGGCCAAGGTCCTGGAGGCCTGCCATCATGACAGCCATTCCTCTGACCCAATGCCAAGAGCAAGGCCCTCCTTGGGAGAAACCAGGGTTCCCTGAGTCAAGGGGCTAGAAATGGGTGACTGCCAGCGAGCAGAGGGCTCCCTGAGGCAAGAATGGAGTCAGATGGCAGAAATGCTTGAGAGGACAGAAGGACAGGCCTCTCAGAGGCACTGCCCCCTCCCCTCCCTCTGCACATCACATCATCCTGACTGGTCCTTCAGAGAAGCCTGGGTAGCCCAGCACAGGTATGATTGCTCAGGCAAGGAACCGACTGAGACAGGCACAGGTGCACAGGGGCCATCAGGAGGGAAGGCAGTGATCATAAGAGGGGGCCACAGACCCTCAGCCCCATGCTGACCTGGGGCTTGACCCTCTACTCCCTCTGGGGAAGGTCTCCTGCCCCCGTGGCTGCCTCATTTCCCATGCCCGGCTCAGACTGAGTTCACACAGGTGACAAAGTTTCAACCAGCATGCAATGGGCCCCCAGCCCAACACCTGCATGTTTTCCATTCTTACCTTGGGTGCCAGGGCCAGTTAGGGCAGATGAAGGAAAGGACTGCAGCTGGGGAGCCATTTGCCCCTTCTTCTCTCTTCCTCCTGATCCCCACCACCATGGTAGAGCTTCTTTCCCTTCCTTTTGCTCTGCCTTCTTTCCCCCTTTGTCTCTGGTTCCCCTATGTGTCTCCCACCTCTCCCCTCCTACCTTCACTCCCTCTTCTGCCTTCATCCCCCTCCCTCTCCATCCCTGCCTCCTGGGCCTTGCCTCACTCACCTCCCTGCCCTAGCATCCTGGGCCATCCCTGGGGGGTATCATGGTCCTGCAGCATGCTGGACCCCTAAGGAGGTAGCAGAGTGCTGGGCTCCCACTCCATTCCCTCTTCTCTCTGGAGTCTTCAGTGGGGACTTGGAGGAAGGAAGGGAGGCAGGAAGGGGAAGGCAGCCCTGGAGCCTGGGTTCCAAATGTTGCTTCTTGTGGCACTGAAGAAGGGAGTCAGGGCAGTCCATGGGGGAGCTACCCAGTGGAAAGGAGAGGGAGGGAAGGGAGGGAAAGGGTAGGAGGGAGGCTTCGCAACCCTGACCTAACAGTCACTTCTTTCTATTTTGGGTTTGGGACAGTGCCGTCAAGGATTGTTTTCCTAAGTTGTTACGCCTGGTAAGTGACTACATTCATCATTGTCTCTTACTAACATTGATCACCACCACACCTGCCCTCAAGCCCTTTGGGTCTTGCCTAGATTACAGGTTTGTGTCAGACCCTTATCCATTTTAGGAGACCAGGACTCCTGAAAAAGACATAAATATGTTTTCTGGAAAAATATCCACACACACACACACACACACACACACACACACACACACACAGACAAAAGTTGCTTATGATAGTAAATACTTTCAGGATGTCATGATGAAGACACCCACTGTAATCTTGTCCATGTAATTTCCAGTGCCCTTTCATACCTAACCTCTGACCCTCACCCTCTCTTGGGCTCATCTTTTCCCCTGATCATCCAGGGCCACCTCCCTGGTCTCCACTGCTGACTTCTTCTTCCCTTCTCCAGGATGGCCAGGAGTTATCACCACCAGTTATCATTGATAATGACACACCCTGCTTGATAAAGCCCTGCAAGGTGAGGGAAAATTGATCAACAACATTTGGGCTATTACAAGGGAGGCTTTATCAGCCACATAATCTCAAATGTCTTTTGATTCCAGGAAAGTTACAAAGGATCTGATGCAATGAAGAGTCTAGTCCTGCAATTCCTGCAGCAGTAAGTACTCCTGGGAATCTGGGGAAGGGGTTGGCTAGGGTGGGTGAGGCCACCCAAGCTCAGGACTGCTGACTGGGTCTGGAAATCTCATCTGAGGTCCAGACCACAGAGATAGACTGTCCTCATTACTCTCCCACAGATACTATTTGATCTACGATTCTGGAGACCGTCAGGGTCTCCTCGATGCCTACCATGATGAGGCCTGCTTCTCCGTGGCCATTCCCTTCAACCCTGAGGACCCAGCCCTGTGAGTAGCCAAGCTCAAACTCTGCTCCTCGGCCCTGTGGCTCCCCAGTGGATACAGGGAAGCTCCTGGAAATACCCACACTGGCCAGACCACCACCTTCTGTTCCTCTTTCTCTGCTAGAAGCAGCTTGTGCGAGTACTTCAAGGAAAGCAGGAATATGAAGAAGCCCAAGGAACCCTGTGCGTGTGTGATGAGGAAGATTGGGCAGGGAAAGGGGGTGTGCAGGGGTAATTATAGGGCCCAGGGTGTGGCAACTCCTGACCTGAGCTTGCTTCTCCTCCCCGCATAGCCCTGTGTGTTCAGCCGCTGAAGCACACAAAACGTGACGTCGTGGGCTCCCTCTGTGTGCTGCCCAAAACACAGCACGATGTCAGCTCCTTCTTGGTGGACATGTGGTTCCAGACGGTGAGCACGTGCTTCCTCCCAAGGGCAGCTCCAGAAAGCCGCGGGTGGGTAGGAAGTTCAGGTGACTTAGCACCTGGGCCCTTCCCTTTCAGGAGAAGATGCTCTGCTTCTCTGTTAACGGGGTGTTCAAGGAAGGTGAGTGTGCATTGGGCCCCTCCCCAGATGCCCCACGGCTTCCCCCCCGCTGGCTGGGCTCCCTCTCAGAACTGTCCCAGCTTCCCTGATCCCTTTCCTTCTCTTCCTATTCCTGCTGTGTTCTCCTGCCTCCACTCTGTCCCCAAACCATCCTGGTCTGAACCGGGTCTATGCCTGTCTGCCCCACACAGCTTGGGCATTAGGGACACAGTCTGTTTCCCTAATGAGTTTCATGGCTGTCATCCCAGATCCTTATTCTGAGAACTACCTGGGGTGGTTACTTAACCTCTAAGTTTCCTCGTTTGCAAAATGGGGCTAATAACACCCACCTCTCGGGCAGCTGTGAAAAATGAATCAAATGAACTTGTGAAGTGGTTGTCACACCACCTGTCACATAGTAGAGGCCCTGTCACTGGGAGCATTTTGTTCCTACTGTTGCCATCCCCATACCAGACACCCCGACTCCCAGTGAACAATTGTCCCCTTCAGCATGAGTATCAAGTCAGACCCTGACTGGGAACACTGTGTGGGCATGTGAAGCATGTGCAACTCTAATGGGGTATTGTTGTTTGTTGTTAAAGTGGAGGGAATGTCTCAGGGTTCTGTTCGTGCCTTCACCCGGACCTTCATCGTTACCCCTGCCGGCAGTTCCAGGTGAGTGCTATGTTGTAGGTGGGAATGCTCGTCCCAGCCTGGGCTCAGGGGTGTGGGAACGTGGTGGTGAAGACATCTTGGTTTTCTCAGTATTGTGGGAAGCCAACAGGTAGATCCAAGGAGCGGTCCGGTCTGGTGGTTAAGAACGTGGGCTCTGGAGTTAGAGCACTGGGTTCTCTTCTTGACCCCAGCACTCACTGGGTGTGTGTGATCTTGGTTAAGTCACATGACCTCTCTGTGACTCATTGTCTTCCTTGGAAAATGGGGATTAGACTGTCCATTCCCTTGAGCTATTGTAAGGGATAAATGTGGGTGTAAAATCATCCCTGGGTTGCAGGTTAAGTACACATCTAGTGAGGCTGGTAGACAGTCCCTGCAAAGGTGGGCTCTGTGGGAGGGGTGGAGGCACCGGCCAAGGAATCTGGGGGCAGGGGGGCAGGCACAGTAGAAGTATGGAAGGAATCTGGTTGCTGAGTGGCCGTGGGGGCAGGATCATTGTTGGGGATGTAGAGTTGTACATTCATCCACTTGTCTGAGGGCCCATTTTCCCTTCAGTCTATGCATCGTGAATGATGAGCTGTTTGTGAGAGATGCCACCCCCACTGAGACTCAGAGTGCATTCTCCAACCAAGAGCCTACACTGACCTCCAGCTCCATGCCCACCCTCTCCCAGGAGCAGCAGGAAATGGTGCATGCTTTCTCCACTCAGTCTGGGATGAAACTCGAGTGGTCTCAGAAGTGAGTGCTGGGTGTACATGGGAAGAAGGGTGAGTTGGGACAGCGACTTGGGTGGAGGAGCGTGAATCAAAGAAACTCACAGGAAATTTGGAAAAATAACATTTTGGATAGTTTGCTTCCAAAAAAAAAAAAAAAAGAGGAAAGAAAGTGGGCCCATGGAAAAGGTATCATACTATTATATATGTGAAGGATTTAAAAAATAGTATAATGCTCGATGACATTGTCTTATATATAGAAAATCTGAAAGAACCCACCAAAAAGCTACTAGAACTAATAAACTCAGCAGGGTTACAGGATAAAAGACCAATATACAAAACTCATTTGCATTTCTATGTACTTGCAATGAGCAGTCCCAAAATGAAATTAAGACAACAAGCCCATTTACAATAGCATCAAAGTAGTAAAATATTTGGAAACAAATGTAGCAAAAGAAGCACAAATCCTATACTCTGAAATCTATACAACATTGTCGAAAAAAATTAAATAAATGGAAAGATATCCCATTTCCATGGGTTGGAATATTGCTAAATGGCTTAATATTGTTAAGATGGCAGTAATACCTAGAGCAATCTACAGATTCAACACAATCCCTGTCAGAATCCTTCTCTGCAAAAATTGACAAGGTTATCCTAAACTTCATATGTAAGTGCACCAAAACTATCTCGAGAGAAAAGAACAAAGTTAGAGGACTCACACTCCCTAATCTCAAAACTTGCTACAAAGGTACAGTAATCAGGACTATGTGGTGCTGGCATATGGACAGTGCATGAATCAATGGAGTAGAATTGAGAGTCCACAAATAAACCCTCACATTTATGGCCAATTGATTGTCAATGAGAGTGCTGAAAAGAAATCTGTTGGGGAAAGAAATAGTCTTTTCAGCAAGTGGTACGGGGACAACAGGATATCCACACGCAAAACAATGAATTTTGACCCCAGATTCACATCATGTACACACATAGACTATAAATGGATCAAAGATCTAAAGGTTAAGAGCAAAAACTATAAAAATCTTAGAAGAAAACATAGGTGTAAGTTTTCATTAATTAGGCAAGTGTTTCTTATATCTGACACCAAAAGCACAAGCAACCAAAGAAAAATAGATAAATTGGGCTTCAACAAAATTAAAAGCTGTTGTGCACCAACGGACACTATCAAAAGAGTGAAAATCCCGCCAAAGGAATGGGAGAAAATATTTGCAAATCACATATCTGACAAGAATATATGAAGAACCCTTGCAGCTCAACAGCAAAAGGACAAAGAACCCAATTTTAAAAAGTGGAAGGGGGGTCTGAATAGACATTTCTCCAAAGAAGATATACAAGGGACCGAGGAGCACATTTAAAACTTCTCAGCACCATTAGTCATTAAGGAAATGCAGATTAAACCCACAATGAGTTACTACTTCACACCCACTGGGATGGCTTTAATCAATAAAATGAATGATAGCAAGTGTTGGTGCAGATATGGAGCAATTGGAGTTCTTATGTATTATTGATGAGAATATAAAATGGAACAGTGGTTGGGGAAAACATTTTGGCAGTTCCCCAAAATGTTAAACCTGGAGTTACCCTATGACCCAGTAATTCCACGCCCAAGTATCTAAGGAAAACATATGTTCACTCTAAAACTTGTACAGGAATGTTCATAGCAGCATTATTCATAATAGCCAAAAAGTGGAAACAACCCAAATGTCCCTTAGCTGATGAATGGATAAACAAATCTGGTACGTCCACATGGTAGAATATTATTCAGTCATAAAAAGAATACAGTTCTGATATATGCCATGCCGTGGATGAACCTTGAAAACATGCTAAGTGAAAGAAGCAAGCCTCAAAAGGTCACATATTGTATGATTCCATTTATACGAAATGCCCAGCATAGGCAAATCCACAGGGACCAAATGCAGATTAGTGTTTTCCAGGGTCTGGGGAAAGGGGAGGAATAGGGAGTCATCTCTAATGTTTAAGGAGTTTTGTTTTTTTTTTTTAGGCGATAAAATTATATGGGAATTAGATAATGGTGATGGTTGTGCAATCTTGTGACTATACTAAGAAAACACTGAATTGCACACTTTAAAATGGTATGTGCATAAAAAAATAATAAAATGATATGTGCATTATATCTCAATAAAAATGACTAGAAACTTGTACTCTTAAATTTTCCATTTATTTTCTTGAACGTCTTTCTTTATCAATGTATATTAAGTTCTCTTGTTCTTTTGGAGAGCTTTATTTTCTGTTTTGAATTCTAGTGGCCATGAATGCCAGTGATAGGCATTTTCACTAGGTCTTTCTTCATCATTGCACATAGTGTTCATACCGGTACATGCATCCCAGCAAAAAAAGTGGCACAGATTTAGCATCGCATGGTCAGCCTGTCTGTACTGTGGTACTAATGGAGATCACCTGTTCTCCCACTCCAGGTGCCTTCAGGACAACGAGTGGAACTATACCAGAGCTGGTCAGGTCTTCACTATGCTCAAGGTGAGGTCTAGGAGTCATTAAGCGGGCTACAGATGGGCATTTCTGGGCCTTCAGGAAGGCCAAGAAGGTGGGGGCTGGGTGGCCTGGGAATGAGACTCCGGATCTGGGTCTTCTGATGTCCCAACTCCTTCCCTCCAGAATGAGGGCAAGATCCCAGAGGAGGCCTTCAAGCAAATCACCTAAAAGAAGCCTTGGATGTCCACATCATCATTGTTTCTCTTTTCTCCAACCTAAGGCCATGCCCATGACTGGGGATGGAGGCCTGGCTGACCAAGAAATCAAAATTACCTTGCAAGCCAGGTAACATAACCACCTGAAGGATCAGTTGTTCCACGTATTTTGCCCACACATGATTGCTGTTTATTTTCATAATAAAGAGTTATGTTGCACGTTGTGTGTTGTGTGTCCTGGATCGTTCTTCTCCTGCCCCAACCATGAGCCAGTGAGTCCAGGCCTAAAAGGCCCTGTCCTCTCCCCGACGTTATTCACCCTGGCAGTCCCCGGCAGGTACACAGGCTTGACTCCATAGGTAGTATGTCAATAAGTTCTGGTGAGAAGGTACACACACTGCTTCCAGGGATTGGCCTTTGGAAACAGTGTGACTCAGTCAGATGCTCTACCTGGAGGCCTGCAAAAGCAGGCATGTGACCTGGAACAATACGGGCTTTGCAAGGGCTGCCTACCGGCTAGTGAGGGCCGTGGAAGGAAGGAAGATGAGGACTCACACATATTTACTTCTTATTCCTAATCATTTGAATGCATTCAAAGGCATACTGTCAACAGTTTCATGACTTGCACACAAGTGAATGGGAAATGGGCCCTCCCACACCTCTCACCATGCTTGCGTTTGTCTTCTCATCCAGCCACTGTACTGCCCCCTCCCCCTCTCTGAAGGTGCACTGTGGGAGGGATCTCACTTTAGCACCTGAGAGTGAGGGAGAGCCAGCCGGTTTGCCCAGTGCATTTCTCAGAGAGCTGACAAGGGTTCTCCGTGTCCATGTGCTTGAGGGGGTTCAGACACTTAGTTTCACTTCCAGACAAACAACAATAGCACGGAATCTCACATTATGGTCGGTTCTGTGGGACCTTTCTCAGTGATCAGCAATTGGCAGTTCCGAATCGCAGGCAAGAGTTGAAAGGGACACGTGTGCAATTTATTTTCCACACTTCTGTAATGTTTGGACTTTAGACCACAAGCAGGCATAATTCTCTTTCTTTAAAGATTTTATTTATTTATTCATGAGAGACAGAGAGAGAGAGAGGCAGAGGCAGAAGGAGAAGCAGGCTCCCCGTGGAGCAGGGAGCCCGACGCGAGGCTCGATCCCGGGACCCTGGGATCATGACCTGAGCCGAAGGCAGACGCTTAACCGACTGAGCCACCCAGGCGTCCCTGACAGGCATAAATCTCGAAATTAAAATAGTAGCAGTACCAAGTTTCTCACTACCATCCTATATAAATGATGGCACTGGTGAGGTACCACCAGTTTACAAATTATGCCTCTATTGGCAGGTCTCACGTAAGTCATTTCCTACCACTCGCCACTTTTCAGTTCTTTATGTACATTTACACAAGGAATCCATACGGGGGTGTGTGAATTTCTTAGAAATATGAACTGAAGGAATAATTGCCATTACATAAGGAGTAATTCCATGCTATTCCATGCAGTGCCTCCGTGGTCAGAGACAAGTCTCAGCCTCGTCACCCAGAGAACCGAGCCTGCATTGTGAGGAATAGAGGCAGTCTCCCATGTTAGCGAGCAGTTGCAGTGTCTGGCTCAGATTAGGCTCTCTGAGCTGAGTTCCCTCATGGCCAGGGACCACGGAACCCATTGCATGGCCCCTTACTGCCTCTCTCTACATCATTACATCTACATCATTAGGTTTCCACATCCTTGGCCTCCTTCCCTAGCTAGCTCAGATGCCATGGACTTCCAGTCACTCATTCTCCTGCCAATTCTGCCAATTCCCTTGGTCCCATGGTACACAGGCATCAAGTTTATGGACACCTCCAACCAGATGCCCTTCTCACAAAGGCTGCTACTGGGGATGGGTGGTGGACCCCTCCCCGTATCCCATCAGGACCCAGGAACCTCTGTGGGGAAGGAACCCCAGAAGCAGCTGCAGGAACTCCGGGAGGAGTGGCCTTGATGATGGCTTTTTCTATCTCCAACTAGCTTCTGTGCCTTTCCTAAAAATCTCTCTGACTCCAGTATTTTACTCTGTTCCCAACACTTTGTCCCAGATCTTGCTCTGAACTGAGGCCCTTATCCCTAGGATCCCTGCCTGGAAACTCCACCCCTAACTCTAGTGTATAACTGCTGCTTATCTTTCTAAATATGGATTCTATTTATCCTACTTGCCATTTCTTTAATGATCACAGAATTTCTCTTCAAGCACTGCTCCTTATGATTCTACCACCCTGTAACCCCTGTGCTGGAGAAAGTCAGTCACTGGCTGTGAACACATCACCCCTTCAGTGACCATAACCAAGGGCAGAAGCCTTGGCCCTAGATCATACAAGAATAAACAGTGTCTCACACCCTTGCCAAAATAAAGCAGGGAGAAATGGTGTCTGGCTGTTCTTAGCACCCTAACCTGCATCAAAGAAAGGTAGTAATGTAATGGTAGGATGGCATGATTTCTGGGGGTTGCGGGGGAGAGTGTCTGTGGCAGGGTCTGAAATTTTGCAGTTGTAACAGGATCCCAGCTGTGATGGTTAATTTTATGTGTCAACTTAGGTAGACCGTGGTACCCAGATACTTGGTCAAACATTATTCTGGATATTTCTATGAGGATTGTTTGGGATTAGATTAATATTTAAATCTTAGAGCAAAGCAGATTACTCTTCATTATGTGGGTGGGTCACATCCAATCAGTTGAAGGCCTAACAGAGAAAAGACTGACCTCCCTGAAGGAAGAGGGAATTCTGCCAGCAAACCACCTTCAAAACTGAACTGCACCTCGGGGCACCTGGGTGGCTCAGTCGTTAAGCGGCTGCCTTTGGCTCAGGTCATGATCCCAGGGTCCTGGGATCGAGCCCCGCATCGGGCTCCCTGCTCAGCGGGAAGCCTGCTTCTCCCTCTCCCACTGCCCCTGCTTGTATTCCCTCTCTCGCTTCTCTCTCTCTCTGTCAAATAAATAAATTAAAAAAAAAAAATTGAACTGCACCTCTTCCCTAGGTCTCCAGCCTGCCAGCCTGTCCTGCAGATTTGGGGCTTGTCAGGTTCCACAATAGCATGAGCCAACTCCTTAATTAAGAAAAAAAAAAAAAAAAAAGAATGAACAATGACACACCAACAAACTGGACAACCCAGAAGAAATGGAAAAATTCTTGGAAACATACAACCTACTAAGATGGAATCAGGAAGAAATAAAAAGTCTGAACAGACCAATTACTCGTAAGAAGATTGGACGAGCATTAAAAAAAGAAAAAAAATCTCCCAATGAAGAAAAATTCAGGACCAGATGGCGTCACTGGTGAATCTTACCCAACATTTATAGAAAAATTAATGACAATCCTTCTCAAACTCTTCCAAAATATTGAAGAGGAAAGAACATTCCCAAATTCATTTTATGAGGCCAGCATTACCTTTATATCAAAACTAGAAAGGACACTACTAGAAAAGAAAACTACAGGCCAATATCCTTGATGAATATAGATGCAAAAAAAAAATCAATAAAATATTTGCAAACCAATTCCAGCAGCACATTAAAGGATAATTCGCCATGATCAAGTGGGATTTATCCCTGGGATTCAGGGATGGTTCAACATACGCAAATCAGTAAATGTGATACATCGTATTAATAGAATGAAAGAAAAAAATTATATGATCACTCAATAGAAGCAGAAAAAGCCTTTGACAAATTCCAACACCTGTTCATGATAAAAACTCTTAACAAATTAGCTATAGAAGGAACATACCTCAACATAACAAAGGCCATATATGACAAGCCACCACTAACATCATTCTCAATGGCAAGAGGTTAAAAGCTTTTTCTCAAAGATCAGACATAAGACAAAGGTGCCCACTTTGACATCTTCTACTCAACATAGTACCAGAAGTCCTTGCCAAAACAATTAGGTATTAAGAAGAAATAAAAGGCATCAGAATTGGAAAGGAAGAAGTGAAATTATCTCTATTTGAAGATGACATGATTTTATACAGAGATAATCCTAAAGATTTTACCCAAAACTGTTAGATCTAATCAATGAATTCAGTAGTGGCAGAATACAAAATTAACATACAAAAATGAGTAGCATTTCTATGTGCCAACAGTGAATTATCTGGAAAAGACATAAAGAAAACAATCCCATTTATGACAAAAGCAAAAGTCAACTATCGAGACTTCATCAAGATAAAAAGCTTCTGCACAGTGAAGGAAACAATCAACAAAGCTAAAAGGCAGCCTATGGAATGTGAGAAGATATTTGCAAATGACATATCTGATAAAGGGTTATTATCCAAAGTCTATAAAGAACTTATCAAACTCAACACCCAAAAAACAAATAACCCAGTTAAGAAATGGGCAGAAGACATGAATAGACATTTTTCCAAAGAAGACATCCAGATGGCCATCAGACACATGAAAGGATGCTCAATATCACTCATCATCAAGGAAATACAAATCAAAACCACGATGAGATACCACTTCACACCTCTCAGAATGGCTAAAATTAACAACACAGGAAACAACAGAGGTTGGAGAGGATGTGGAGAAAGGGTTAGAGGGAATGCAAACTGTTGGTGGGAATGCAAACTCATGTAGCCACTGTGGAAAACAGTATGGAGGTTCCTCAATAAGTTAAAAATAGAACGACCTTACAACCCTGCAATTGCACTCCTAGGTTCGGAGGGGCACATGCACCCCGATGTTTATAGCAGCATTAGTAACAATAGTCAAATTATGAAAAGAGCCCAAATGTCCATTGACTGATGAATGGATAAAGAAGAGGTGGTATAGGGGTGCCGGGGTGGCTCAGTCGGTTGAGCATCCAACTCTTGGTTTTGTCTCAGTTCATGATTTCATGGCTCTTGAGATCAAGGCCCACGTGGGGCTTCATGCTCAGTGGGGAGTCTGCTTAAAGTTTCTCTCCCTCTACCCCTCCCCCACTCTCTCTCAAATAAATAAATAAATCTTTATAATAATATATCACCTCTTCATATATATATATGCATATATATATATATAGACTATTATCCAGCCATCAAAGAGAATGAAATCTTGCCATTTGCAACAGTGTGAATGGAGCTACAGTGTATTATGCTGAGTGAAATAAGTCAGTCAGAGGAAGACAAAATACCATATGATTTCACTCCTATGTGGAAATTAAGAAACGAAACAGATGAACAAACTGTGGGTTGATGGAGGGGAGGTGGGCAGGGGTCAGACTAAATGGGTGATGGATATTAAGGAGGGTACTTGTGTTGAGCACTGGGTGTTATATGTAAGTGATGAATCACTAAATTCTACTCCTGAAACCAATATTACACTTTATGTTCACTCATTAGAATTTAAAGAAAAATCTGAAACAAACAAACAAAAAAGAAACAATCTCATTTACACTAGCACCAAAAACAATAAAATACTTAGGAATAAATTTAACCAAGGAGGTGAAAGGTCACTACACTGAAAACTACAAAACATTGATTTAAGAAATTGAAGAACACAAATAATTGGAAAGAAGTCATAGATGGAAAGAATTAATATTGTTAAAATGTCCATACTACCCAAACCATCTATAGATTCAATGCAATCCCTATCAAGATTCTAATGGCATTTTTTTTTACAGAAATGGAAAAAAGCAATCCTCAAATTTATATGGAACCACAAAAGACACTGAATAACCAAAGCAATCCTGAGAAAGAAGAACAAACTGGGAGGCATCACATTTCCTGATTTCAAGCTGTATCACAAAGCTAGAGTAATCAAAACTACATGGTATTGGCATAAAAACAGACACATAGATCAATAGAAAAGAATTGAGAGCCCAGAAATAAAGCCAAGCATATACAGGCAACTAATATTTGACAAGCAAGCCAAGAATACTCAATAGAGAATAGACTATCTCTTCAATAAATGGTGCTGGGAAAATTGGATATTCACATGTAAAAGAATAAAACTAGACTTCTATGTTACACCATTTGTAAGAACTAAAACCATAAAACTCCTAGAAAAAAAAACATAGAGAAGAAAGCTCCTTGACATGAATCTTGGCCATGATTTCTTGGGTATGGCACGTTAAGCGCACGCAACAAAATCAAAATTAAACAAGTGGAACCACATCGAACTAAAAAGCTTCTGCTCAGAAAAAACAAAAAAAGATCAACAACAAAATAAAAATTCAACCTATGGAATGGGAGGAAATATTGCAAATCATATATCATATACCCCATATATCATATAAGGGGTTACTATCCAAAATATATAAAGAACTCATGCAACTCAATAACAGCAAGCAATCCAATTAAAAAATGAGCAAAGGCGTGAATAGACATTTCTCCAAAGAAAATATAGAAATGGCTGACAGATACATGAAAAGGTACTCAACATCAATAATCTTTAGGGAAATGCAAATCAAAACCACAATGAAATATCACCTCACACCTGTTAGAATGGCTATCATAAAAAAAAGACAAGAGATACAGGTGCCTGGGTGACTCAGTTGGCTAAGCATCTGCCTTCAGCTCACGTCATGATCCCAGGGTCCTGGGATCGAGCCCTGTGTTGGGCTCCCTGCTCAGCAGGGAGTCTGCTTCTTCCTCTCCCTTTGCCCCTCCCCCCCGGCTCCTGCTCTCTCTCTCTCAAATAAACAAAAATCTTTAAAAAAAAAGACAAGAGATAATTAATGCTGACAAATATGGAGAACAGGGAACCCTGTGTACTGTTGTTGGTGGTGAGTCTGTGTGTGTGTGTGTGTGTGTGTGTGTGTGTGTGTATACTATTTAACTATAGAAAAGAAGAAACCCTGCCATCTGTGACAACGTGGATGCACTTTAAAGGCATTATGTTAAGTGAAATAAGTCAGAGAAAGACAAATACTGTATGACCTCACTTATACGTGGAATACAAAAACAAAACAAAAGAAACTCATTAAAAAAACTGAGAGATCAGATTTGTGGTTACCGGAAGCAGGGGATCAGGTGTCCTGGGAATTGGATGAAAGTGATCAAAAGCTACAAACTTCCAGTTATAACATAAAAAAGTAGTGGGGATGTAATGTACAACATGATGACTACAGTTAACACTGCTGTATGGTGTATTTGAATGTTACTAGGAGAGCAAATCCTAAAAGTTCTCATTACAAGAAAAAAACACATTGTTTTTGCTTTTTAAAATATCAAAAACTAATGATATACTATATGTTGGCTAACTGAATTTAAATTAAAAAAATTAAATATCTATGAGAGAGGATTGATGTTAAGTAAACCCACTGTCATCATTTTACAATATACGTAAGTCATTATGCTGTATACCTTAAACTTATACAGTGCTGTATGTCAGTAATGTCTCAATGAAACTGAAAGAAAAAAGGAAAATACACACACACATACACACACACACGTGTGCACGCACACACACATAAGCTATTGGCTCTGTTTGTCTGGAAAACCCTAACTAGTACACCAGGTGATGCTGAAACTGCTATTGCACGGATCACACTTTGAGTAGTAAGAACTGGAGAATATCTGGCAAGTGGGCACATGGTTTCATCTATAATAATGCTCATTTCAGCATTGTTTGTGAGAGCAAAAGTGTAGGAAAAAACAAAATGTCCATCAAAGGGGGTCCAAAAAATGCATTGTGATTCATTCTTAAAGTGTGATATCGTATAGCAATAAAAGTGAGTGTCTTAGAACTATAGGAATCAGGCCTTATATTCATCTGAAAAATGTACCATTATATGAGATTATCAAATGGAAGATAAAGGCACCTACAGTATGAATATATATGTATATGTATGTATGTATGTGTGTGTATAACAATTTTTTATTAATTTTATTTTATTGTGTTATGTTAATCACCATACATCATTAGTTTTTGATGCAGTGTTCCATGATACATTGTTTGCCTATAACACCCAGTGCTCCATGCGATATGTGCCCTCTTTAATACCCATCACCGGGCTAACCCATCCCCCCACTCCCCTCCCCTCTAGAACCCTCAGTTTGTTTCTCAGAGTCCATCGTCTCTCATGGTTCGTCTCCCCCTCCGATTTCCCCCCCTTCATTTTTCCCTTCCTACTATCTTCCTCTTTTTTTTTTAAACATATAATGTATTATTTGTTTCAGGGGTACAGGTCTGTGATTCAACAGTCTTACACAATTCACAGCACTCACCATAGCACATACCCTCCCCGATGTCCATCCTCCAGCCACCCCATCCCTCCCAGCCCCCTCCACTGCAGCAACCCTCAGTTTGTTTCCTGAGATTAAGAGTCTCTTATGATTTGTCTCCCTCTCTGGTTTCGTCTTGTTTCATTTTTCCCTCCCTTCCCCCATGATCCTCTGTCTTGAGTCTCAAATTCCTCATATCAGTAAGATCATGATACTTGTCTTTCTCTGATTGACTTATTTCGCTTAGCATAATACCTTCTATTCCATCCACGTCATTGCAAATGGCAAGATTTCATTTTTTTGATGGCTGCATAATATTCCTGTGTGTGTGTGTGTGTGTGTGTGTGTGTGTGTATGTGTGTGTGTGTGTGTGTACCACATCTTCTTTATCCATTCATCTGTTGATGGACATCTTGGCTCTTTCCATAGTTTGGCTATTGTGGACATTGCTGCTATAAACACTGGGGTGCACGTACCCCTTTGGATCACTACATTTGTATCTTTGGGGTAAATACCCAGTAGTGCAATTGCTGGGTCATAAGGTAGCTCTATTTTCAACTTTTTGAGGAACCTCCATACTGTTTTCCAGAGTGGCTGCACCAGCTTGCATTCCCACCAACAGTGTAGGAGGATTCCCCTTTCTCCGCATCCCCGCCAACATCTGTTGTTTCCTGACTTGTTAATTTTAGCCATTCTGACTGGTGTGAGGTGGTATTTCATTGAGGTTTTGATTTGTATTTCCCTGATGCCGAGTGATGTTGAACACATTTTCATGTGCCTGTTGGCCGTTTGGATGTCTTCTTTGCTGAAATATCTGTTCATGTCTTTTGTCCATTTCTTGATTGGATTATTTGTTCTTTGGGTGTTGAGTTTGGTTAAGTTCTTTATAGATTTTGGATACTAGCCCTTTATCTGATATGTGATTTGCAAATATCTTCTGCCATTCTGTCAGTTGTCTTTTGGTTTTGTTGATGTGTATAACATTTTTTAAGAATACTTTCATTCACAGTTCAAACATAAAGCAATTTATGGAGTGTACAAACACCTTATTCTGGTTATTAGTTACATCTCAGGGGCAGGGAAGACAGATGGTGCAATTAAGGGGATGGACTCAAAGCACTTGTTACGTTTATTGTTTAACCTGGGTTATGGGTACACAAGGGTTTATTTTATAGCTTTTTGTAAAAGTTAGTGTATTTGATATTTTTGATAAGTAACAAATAAAACATTTAGGGGCTGAAGTTCTTTATCATAAATGTATATTCATTTTATCAAACAATTAAAATACAGTTAACTACAGAGATGAAGACATCAATAATCAGCTATCCCACCATCACTGGAAAAAAAGAGTAACACTTTGCTGTGTTCCATTCCTTTATCTTTAATTTGCTTGCATATATGCAAATACATCGTATATACATTACGTCAACGTTTCATGGAATTGTGATATCATATATGCAGTTTTTATGTTATCACTGTTTTGTTAATTTTTGTAATTAATATTAAATCACTTGGTATGAGGAAAGGATTTAACTTAGATTTTTTAAAGACTTTATTGTTTTAGAGCAGTTTTAAGCTCACAACAAAATTGAGGGGAAATTACTTCCTGCTCCCACACATGCATAACGACCCACATTATCAACATCCTCAACCAGAGTGGTACATTTGTTCCCACTGATGAACCTACATTGATAAGTCATAATCACCCAAAGTCCATAGTTTATATTAGGGTTCACTGTTGGTGGCATACATTCTATGGGTTTTGGCAGATATATAATGACATGCATCCATTTTTTAAATGTTGATTTTTATTGAACCTTTACAGCTGTACCTGTACCAGTCCTTGAACAATGCATCTTAATCCGTAGCCTTGGAAATGCCACACCTGTTTCATATTAAATAATGCAACTACCTTCTCCTGCTCATGAGCTTTCTACAGTCTTCCTTTAATTTGTATGTCAACCATTCTCTTCCCAGCAGTGATGAACTTACAGCACCACAGAACAATTACATTACCTGGCAATGTGAAGCCCACCTGCCCAGCTCCCCTTCTGAATGGCTGGGAGGAGTAGTGATAATTAGAATGAGTGACACAAAGATGTATTCAACACTGAAGGTGCTGAGCATTGCTCTGATTATTTTCAATGTAGTGTTTCATTTAATCTTCACTACAACTTTAAGGGACAGGTACCATCCTGATTCCCATGAAATACGAGAGAAAAGGTGAGACTCGGAGAAAGGAACCTGCTTACTAAAGATCATGCATCCTGCAACTAAAGGTGCCCATGGTCAAACCCATTCCCTGAACCAGTATTCCTATATGTCTTCTTTGTTATGGCTGAGGCCAGCACAGGGGAAGTGACTCACCCGAGATACTGTGGTTTGGCATGGGCACAGGCCTCCTGAAGCAACTCTTCTGTCCAGTAGACCTTTTATTGGCTTGTTCCCATATATGCTCTTTTTTTCTGAGGCTCAGTTAGAAACTGCTCCACCAGTAACAAACTAGAAGGTAAAAGAAGGGAACAGGAAATCACTTGGAATAAAAGCAATTTATTTTCTTACCTTTCTCAAAATTCCTTGCTTAATTCATCCCACAACACAGGAATGACACCAAAGCTCATGCACCAGGTAAATGTCTGTACATTTCTCTCCCTTGGCTACATTTCTGGATACTCTCTATGAGAGATATGCTCTTTGGTTTCTTTAAGTGTCAATTCTTTTGTGAGAGGTGGGGAGGCAGACTGGGCAGTACTAATGTTTATCCAAGTCCTACAATGTGCCAGATGTTTCTATAGGTTTTCTCCGTTTCTCCTCACCAGAGTTCTGTGAGGAATGTATTGTTATTCCCACTTTACAGATGATCAAAATAGGCCCACAGAGCACTATGCTTTTCTAGAGTCATACATCGACTCAGGAGCAAGAATGAGGTTCTCTCTCTCTCGCTCCCCACAATATACCCATCAGCTTCCCTTTGCGAGGTTGGGTTTCCAAAGCTTAAGAACTGATTGTTTTAAACTTTCCTAGAATTATGACCACATGGTTATTCAATGTGATATTGATTATAGAGATGAAACCTTGTGCCAGGAGGCCCAGGTGTACAAACCACATGGTCCAGCTGGTCTCTGAGGTGTTAAGCAAGGTCGATGTGACAGCAGAGCTGTTTGCTCTTTTTGGAGGGTGACCTGAGAAAAGGTTGTTGACATTTACACAGGGACTTTAATGATTGGGTACTTTAACTTAATCCTTACAGCTACTCAAGTTGCTGTTCATTGTTGACATCATTCAGATTAGGGTACAGAAGTTATGAGAATTGAGGTAACTTTCCCCCGGGGAAAATAACCTTGTAAATTAATGCTCAGGAGCTTAAAACCTAAAATTACACAAAGCGTCAGTGTTTTTCTGCTCTGTGATGTGGGCAAGGAGTCAATGGGACCTTTACTCCTTTTATACTTCAATGTATATATTCATATATATATGGTGGTATATGTCTGTATATATGCTACACAAATGTATATATACACTGTATATACATATATCTGTATATATCTGCTATACAGATGGTGTTAGCAAAATTTAAAAGTACAAAGTATATAAAAAGGTGGGAGAAAATATTTGGAAGACACATTGTAGGTATGGGGTTAACATCTTCAATCTTTCAATCAACAGAGAAATGAGCCAAAGATTACAACAGAGAATGCTCATTGAAAGCAACATAAATGCCCCATAAAATCCTTAAAAACATGCCCAACCATATAACTGATGAAATGCCAAATGAGCTCTCATTCGAAGTGAAACAGGTGAATATCAACACTATATGTAGAGAGTGATCACAAGTTTGTAAAATATATAATTTATATTTAGATAAATATCTGTGCATTTTATTAGGATATATACCAGAAAAAAACAACAGAATATGCACCAAATAATTAATAATGAGTATCTTCTAGTTGGTGTGGGAGTCCTGGCAGAAGATTAATATCCTGATATATTAATTTGGCTAAGTGAATAAAAACACCCAAAATGTTATTTTTAAATACTGGTTATGAAACAGTCTTCAGTAAAATAATGACCCTTATTCTGAAATGACTGTTTTCCTTCTTCTTTCTTATTTTAAAGTATACAATTCATATTAAGAGCTGCAATATTTAAATGTCTACAACCCTGTGCTGAGAAGGCCAGTGAACGAAACTGCCTAGGGTCAGAGCAGAGTCCACAATGTACACAGATGTAATGCCCCTAGAACAGTGGTCTGGATCTCAGAAGTAAGACCTGGGTGCCAGTATATGTCACCTCCCTAAAGGCAGAAGGGACCAGTCACAGTTCAGTAGTGTAAGTCCAGGGGGAAAAGAGGCAGATATGGGATCAGTGCAGAGGGAGGGTTCTGTACCAGACACAACACATTTGCAACATAATTTACAGACATAATTAATATACCATTAATTTCCATATAAGGAAATCTGACTAGCTGAAAGAGTCATGTTCACATGTACCAACAGATAATTCAAGGAAGAAAAATGAATGGCAATCAGACATGTGTAAAATTGCTCAATCACACCAAAAACTAAATGAAAATAAATGTAATGGAAGCATTGGGATATATAAATATATAAACAAGGTATAGAACCTAATGTACAACACGACCTAATTTTTGGAAAATTTCTATTTTCATAAGAACATACATATGTCATATTTTAAATGATAAACAATTCCACACAAATATATATGGGGAATATTAACAAATATATTGACTGGTTATTTTGAGGTGGGATATAGAAGTTGAAGAGGGGAGATACAAGATAATTCCTCTCACAAATGCGTATTTCTTCTGTGTTTCCAAGGACTTGGGGGAGCACGTGCACTGATTTTACAAAATAAGAGAAAATTATGACAGCATAAGATAAACCTAGTTGTGTTTTTATTTACAAAACTAATGCTGAAAAATATATTTCTGGACATTAAATGTGTTAAATATATTACAAAATAAAAAGGCTACACTCAACTTTATATTTATAACCACACACATACGTGCATTCCTTTGTTTGAGAGAAGGGCCAAAGAAAACATCCTGTTACAGAAGTTAATATCCACGGGCTCTGCATCATCGCTTAATACTTCCTGTGCCATATAAACCCCAGAAAGTTTTCTCCAGAGGGCTTCCACAGGGAAAGCCTTTTTTCCTTCTCTCCCTCTTTTTCAGGCCTCTTGCGCAAGTGAGGCCAAATTGCAATTCTGGATTTGGTCACCAGATGGCACGATCTTCCAATTAAATTTTATTTTCCAATGGGAAAAAAATTCATTTGGCAGGATGAACAAATTCTGCTTTGAATGGAGGTTATGAAACAGCATGTAAAATAAAATCATGATTAATTCCTTAATTCAGCAATAAACACTTTTCATAACACTCCTTCAAAATTTTGATAATGAATTGACAATGCTAAATGAGTTCATCATAAAAATAAGATTTAAAGATTAAAAGATGTATGAAAAATTAGAGTGGAAATTATTCACATTTACTAAAACACATACCAGGAACTCTCTTGAATCATAAAAGACATAAATAAATGAAAAGAAAAAGACATAAATAAATGAAAAAACAGGAAAGACATAAATAAATGAAAACCAAAAATCTCATAGAAAACTATAGGAATGCAAATAAATTTATGAAAAGATATCCAATAACAATAAACCTATGAATAAAAGTCCTGGTAATTTTATCCTCAGTTAAAAAAGATAAATTGCAAGATAAGGTTTGCTGCCACCCTAGTCTTACAAAAAAGTGTGTATATCTACTCATACATATTGTGCATCTGCATGTATATTGCACATATACATTTGAGAAAAGCATCTGCAGAATATGCTTCACATCATTAACAAAGGATAGCTCAGCAGGATGAAAGGAGGAAGATACAAGATCATTTTATTTTCCATGTATATATAACTATATTGTTTGATTTCTTTCAATTACAAACATACATTAGTTTTTCTTTTCTTTTTTCTTTAAATTCAAGTTAGTTAACGTATGTGTAGTACTGGTTTCAGGAGTAGAATTTAGTGATTCATCACTTATATATAACACCCAGTTCTCATCCCAGCAAGTGCCCTCTGTAATACCCATCAACCATTTATCACGTCCCCCCACTTACCACCCCTCAAGCAACCCTGTTTGTTCTCTTAACTATAGAGTCTCCTATGGTTTGCTTCCCTCTCTGTTTTTATCTTATTTTACTTTTCATTCCCTTCCCCTATGTTCATCTGTTTTGTTTCTTATGTTCCACATACAAGTGAAATCATGTAATACTTGTCTTTCTCTGACTGACTTATTTTGCTTAGCATAATACCTTCTAGTTCCAACCACATTGATGCAACTGGCAAGATTTCATTCTTTTTTATGGCTGAGTAATATTCCATTGTATATACATATTCCACTTCTTTGTCCATTCTTCAGTTGATGGACATTTGGGCTTTTTCCATAATTTGGCTATTGTTGATACTGCTGCTATAAACATTGGGGTGCATGTGTCCCTTCGAATCAGCACTTTTGTATCCTTTGGACAAATATCTAGTAGTGCAACTGCTGGTCACAGGGTAGTTCTATTTTCAACTTTTTGAGGAATCTCCATACTGTTTTCTAGAGTGGCTGTACCAGTTTGCATTTCCACTAACTGTGCAAAAGGGTTCCCCTTTCTCTGCATCCTCACCAACATCTCTTGTTTTCTGAGTTCTTAATTTTAGCTATTCTGCCAGGTGTGAGATGGTATCTCATTGTGGTTTTGATTTGTATTTCCCTGATGATGAGTGATGTTGAGCATTTTTTTCTGTGTCTGTTAGTTATTTCTATGTCTTCTTTGGAGAAATGTTTATTCATGTCTTCTGCTCATTTCTTAACTGGGTTATTTATTTTTTGGGTGTTGATTTTGATGAGTTCTTTATAGATTCTCAATACTAGCCCTTTATCCAATATGCCATTTGCAAATATCTTCTTCCATTCCATTGGTTGACTTTCAGTTTTGTCGATTGTATCCTTCACTGTGCAGCAGTTTTATCTTGATGATATTCCCATAGTTCATTTTTGCTTTTGTTTCCCTTGCCTCAGGAGACGTGTCTAGTAAGAAGTTGCTGAGGCCAAGGTCAAAGAGGTTGGGGCCTGTGTTCTCCTCTAGGATTTTGATGGTTTCCCAACTTACATTAGGTCTTTCAACCATTTTGAAGTTATTTTAGTGTAGGGTGTAAGAAAGTGTCCAGTTTCATTCTTCTGCATGTAGCTGTATAGTTTTCCTAACAGCATTTGTTAAAGAGACTGTCTTTTTTCCATTGGATATTCTTTCTTGCTTCATCGAAGATCAGTTGATCAAATAGTTGTTGTCCATTTCTGGGTTCTCTATTCTGTTCCATTGATCTATGTGTCTGTTTTTGTGCCAGTAGCATACTGTTTTAATGGTTACAGCCTTGTAATATAGCTTGAAGTCCAGAATTGTGATGCCACCAGCTTTGGTTTTCTTTTTCAACATTACTTTGGGTATTTGGGGTCTTTTCTGGTTCCATACAAATTCTGGGATTGTTCTAGCTCTGTGAAAGATGCTGGTGGTATTTTGATAGTGGTTGCATTGAATGTGTAGATTGCTTTGGGTAGTATAGACATTTTAACAATATATGTTCTTCCAATCCATGAGCATGGAGCATTTTTCCATCTCTTTGTGTCTTCTTCAGTTTCTTTCATAAGTGTTCTAAAGTTTTCAGCATACAGATCTTTTACCTCTTTGGTTAAGTTTATTCCTAGTATCTTATGGTTTTTGCTGCAATTATACATGGGATCGATTCCTTGATTTCTCTTTCTGCTGCTTCATTATTGGTGTATAGGAATGCAACAGATTTCTGTATGTTGATTTTATATCTTGCCACTTTGCTGAATTCATGTATCAGTTCTAGCAATTTTTTTGTAGAGTCTTTCAGGTTTTCTACATACAGTATCATGTCATTTGTGAGGAGTGAATTTTGACTTCTTCCTTGCCGAATTGGATGCCTTTTATTTCTTTTTTGTTGTCTGATTGCTGAGGCTAGGACTTCCAGTACTATGTTGAACAACAGTGGTGAGATTGGACATCCCGGTAATGTTCCTGATCTTAGGGGAAAAGCTCTGTTTTTCCCCATTGAGGATAATATTAGCTGTGGGTCTTTCATATATGGCCCTTATGATGTTTAGGTTTGTTCCTTCTATCCCTACTTTCTTGAGGGTCTTTATCAAGAAAGGATGCTTTATTTTGTTAAATGCTTTTTCTGCATCTATTGAGAGGATCATATGGTTCTTATCATTTATTTTATTAATGTAGTGTATCACATTGATTGTTTTGTAGATACTAAATCACCCATGAAGCCCAGGAATACATCCCACTTGATCATGGTGAATTATCTTTTTAATATGCTGTTGGATTCAATGAGCTAGTATCTTGTTGTGAATTTTTGCATCCATGTTCATCAGGGATATTGGTCTGTAACTCTCCTTTTTAGTGGGATCTTTTTCTGGTTTTAGGATGGAGGTAATGCTGGCCTCATAGAATGAGTTTGGAAGTTTTCCTTCCATTTCTATTTTTTGAAACAGCTTCAGAAGAATTGGTCTTAATTCTTCTTTAAATGTTTGTTAGAATTCCCCTGGACTCTTTTTTGTTGGGAGATTTTTTATTACTGTTTTGATTACTGCTTCAATTTCTTTGCTGGTTATGGATCTGTTCAAATTTTCTATCTCTTCCCATTTCAGTTTTGGTAGTTTATATGTTTTTAGGAATTTATCCATTTCTTCCAGATTGCCAATTTGTTGGCATATAATTGCTCATAACATTCTCTTATAATTGTATTTCTGCAGTGTTGGTTGTGTCTCTCCTCTTTCATTTGTGATTTTATTTATTTGGGTCTTTCTCTTTGTTTTGATAAGTCTGGCTAGGGGTTTATCAATTTTGAAAATTCCTTCAAAGAACCAGCTCCTAGTTTTACTGATCTGTTCTACTTTTTTTTTGTTTGATTTCTATATAATTTATTTCTGCTCTGATCTTATTTCCCTTCTTCTGCAGGTTTTAGGTTTTATTTGCTGTTCTTTTTCCAGCTCCTTTAGGTGTAAGGTTAGGTTGTGTATTTAATACTTTTCTTGCTTCTTGAGGAAGGCAGTATTGTTATATACTTTCCCCTTATGATCACCTTTGCTGTGTCCCAAAGGTTTTTGACTGTGGTATTTTCATTTGCTTCCTTGTTTTCTGTATTTCTTCTTTAATTCCCTGGTTAATCCATTCATTCTTTAGTAGAACATCCTTTAACCTCCATGTACTTGTTGTCTTTCCAAATTTTTTCTTGTGGTTGACTTCAAGTTTCATAGTGTTGTCATCTGAAAATATGCATGGTATGATCTCAATCTTTTTGTACTGGTTTAAGCCTGATTTGTTACCCAGTATGTGATCTATTCTGGAGAATGCCCTATGTGCACTCGAAAAGAATGTGTATTCCTCTGCTTTAGGATGAAATGCTCTGAATATATCTGTTAAGTCCATTTGGTCCAGTGTCATTCAAAGCCAATGTTTCCTTGTGGATCTTCTGCTTAGATGATCTGTACATTGCTGTGAGTGAGTTGTTAATGTCTCCTACTATTATTGTAGTATTATCAATGAGTTTCTTTAAGTTTGTTATCAATTGGTTTATATATTTGGCTGTTTCAAGGTTGGGTGCATAAATATTTACAATTGTTAAACCTTCTTTTTGGATAGACCCTTTTATTATGATATAGTGCCCTTCTTCATCTCTTTACAATCTTTGGTTTAAAATACAGCTTGTCTGATATAAGTATGGCTACTCCAAATTTCTTTTGATGTCCATTAGCATGATAGATGTTTCTCCACCCCCTCACTCTCAATCTGGAGGTGTCTCTAGATCTAAAATGAGTCTCTTGCAAGCAGCGTATAGATAGGTCTTATTTTTTTATCCATTCTGATACCCTGTATCTTTTGATTGGAGCATTGAGTCCATTTGCATTCAGAGTAATTACTGAGAGATATGAATTTAGTACCATTGTATTACCTGTAAAGTTGCTGTTCCTGTAGATTGTCTCTGTTCCTTTCTAGTATTTGTTACTTTTTTGGTCTCTCTTTCCTGCTCAGAGGGTCCCCTTTAATATTTTTTGCAGAAATATTAATTTCTTTCAAGCCCAGAAGGTATTCTTATTATTGTTGTTCTAAATTCTTGTTCAGATATATTGCTTATATCTGTTTTGAGCAAATCCCTGGCTGTGATTTTTTCTTGAACTTTCTTTTGGGGAAAATTCCTCCATCTTGTCATTATGTTTAGGTTTCTGTCCTTTACACGTTATGAAGGCTTGTTATGTGTCTTGCTCCTGAGAGTAATTCTATATAAGAAAGGGTCCTACACTGTGCAGGGCCAGGAGCTTCAGGAAGTGTTTCTGATGTATGCTGTGTGCTCTGATCTGTTGTGTTTTGGCTGTTGTTTCTCACATGTCAGTCCTCTGCAGAGTTCCTCCTTGCTTGCAGTGGGGAGTGTTTAGACCTTTAACTAGGTGTGCTTTGATTTGTTTGTTAAGATAAGACTGATAAAATACCTGATCAAGAAAAAGAGAAAAGAAAAAGAACAAGCAAGCAAACAAACAAAAAAGTATAAGCTTGATTCCAAAGGAAAAGAAGGAAAACAGAAAGAGGAAAATAAAAAGCCTGATCTAAAAAATGAGAAAAGGAAAGAAACAAATAAGCCAACAAGTTAACAAAAACTATAAGCCTGATGCCTAAGTAAAAAAATTTAATTAAAAAAATAAAGATATTCCATGTTCATGGATTGGAACAATAAACATTGTTAAAATGTCTATGCTGCCCAGAGCGATGTACACTTTCAATGCAATGCCTATCAAAATACTATTGACATTTTTCACAGAGCTGGAACAAACAATCCTAAAATTTGTATAGAAGCAGAAAGGACCCCAGATTGTCAGGGGAATGTTGAAAAAGAAAACCAAAGTTGGGGGCATCATCAAGACGGCATGGTACTGGCACCAAAACAGACACATAGATCAATGGACTAGAATAGAGAGCCCAGAAATGGACCCTCAACTCTGTCATCAACTAATCTTCGACAAAGCTGGAAAGAATATCCAATAGAAAAAAGACAGTCTCTTCAATAAATGGTGCTAGAAAAATTAGAAAACCACATGCATAAGAATGAACCTTGACCATTCTCTTACACCATTCACAAAGATAAACTCAAAATGGATAAAAGATCTAAATTTGAGACAGGAATCCATCAAAATCCTAGAGGAGAACACAGACAGCAACCTCTTCGACCTTGGACAAAGTCACTTCTTACAAGATACCTCTCTAAAAGCAAGGGAAACAAAAGCAAAAATGAACTATTGGGACTTCATCAAGATAAAAAGTTCTGCACAGCAAAGGAAACAATCAACAAAACTAAAAGGCAACCTACGGAATGGGAGAAGATATTTGCAAATGACATTACAGATAAAGGGCTGTTATCCAGGATCTATAAAGAACTTCTCAAACTCAACACCCCAAAACCAAATACTCGAGTCAAGAAATGGGCAGAAGACATAAACAGACACTTCTCCAAAGAAGACATAGAAATAACCAGCAAACACATGGGAAAATGCTCCACATTACTTGCCATCAGGGAAATTCAAATCAAAACCACAATGAGGGAGGAGGAGCAAGATGGCGGAGGAGTAGGAGACCTAAATTTCCTCTGGTCCCAAGAATTCAGCTAGATAGGAATCAAACCATTCTGAACACCTATGAACTCAACAGGAGATCGAAGAAAAGAATAGCAGCAACTCTCTGAACAGAAAAGCGACCACTTTCTGGAAGGTAGGATGTGTGGAGAAGTGAATCCGAGGTGATATTCGGGAAAATAGACCACGGGGGGAGGGAGCCTCCGTCAGCGGGTTACCGGCAAGTGATAGAGCAGCAGAGCACAAAATCGGAACTTTTAGAAGTCTGCTCCGCTGAGGGACCTTGCTCCAGTGGCTAAGAGGGGGCTGGAATGCTCACTGGGAGAGTGTGCTCTCAGGACCCTCGGGGTCACAGAAAGACTGGGGGTGCTTGAGTGTGGCAGAGCTCCCAGGTATCAGAGCAGGGAAGCTGGCTGCAAAGAGGAGCCGAGGAGTGGGCTCGCAGCTCAGGGTTGCCATAAACTGTGATCCGCAGCACAGTCGGGCCACTACTCCTTCAGCAGGGACCCAACAAGCGGCATATCCGGGGAGACTCCCCTTCCTCCCACGGGAGGAGCGGCGCGGGAGCGCACTGCAGGGATCTGCTGGGTTTGGAGACTCCACAGGGGTCGTGTGCCAGAGATAGAAATGCTTTGTCACAGGCCAGGTGAGCATGGAGTGCGGCCGGAGACTGGGGAGACGGGAGTGATTGACTGCTTTTCTCTGGGGGCTCGCTGAGGAGTGGGGCCCTGAGTTCTTGGCTCTTCCCGAGGGAGATTGGGAGGCCGCCATTTTCACTCTTGTCCTGCAAGGCTGTATGGAAATCTTGCAGGGAACAAAAGCTACCAAGAGCAAACCCAAGCAGATTAGTTAGCCTGGCCCCCGGCAAGGGCGGGGCAATTCCGCTTCGGGCAAAGACATTCGAGAATCACTACAACAGGCCCCTCCCCCAGAAGATCAGCAAGAACAGCCAGCCAAGACCAAGTTTACTGACCAATGAGAATAGCAGAACTCCAGCATTCGGGGAATACATCACATAGAATTCATGGCTTTTTTCCCATAATTCTTTAGTCTTTCAAAGTTGATTTTTTAAATTTTCTTTGTTTTCTTTTTCTATTTTTTTTTTGAATTTTTCTTTTTCCCTTTTTCAACCAACATCTTATCAATCCCTTTTTTTAAAAACTCTTTTTTATTTTTCATTTTTAGAGTCATATTCTATCTCTTCATTGTAGTTAACCATATTTTTGGTATATACACAAGTTGTTCTCTCTTTAAAATTTTGGGATACAGTTTCTTCTAACAGACCAAAATATACCCTAAATCTCTAGTGTATGGCTTGTTCCAGTCTCCTGCCTGATCACATTCTCTCCCTTTTTTTGTTCTTTTTTTAATTACTCTTCTTTCTTTTTTCAACCAACTTCTTATCTTATCAATTCCTTTTATAAAATCTTTTATAATTCTCATCTTTACACTCATATTCCATCCCTTCATTGTATTTACCCTTATTTTTGTACATATGTAAGTTTTGCTTTCATTAAAATTTTGGGAGGCAGTTTCTTCTAACAGAACAAAATATGCCCCAAATCTAGTGTGTGGGCCCTGATCTATTCACCAGCCTGATCATATTTGATCATATTCTTTTTCTTTCTTTTCCTTTTTCTTTTTTTTTTTCTTTCCCTTTCTTTTCCCCTTTCTTTTCCCCAGGTTCAGGTCTCTTCTGATCTGTTTAGTGTATATTTTTCTGGGGTCGTTGTTACCCTGTTAGCATTTTGTTCTCTCATTCATCTGTTCTTCTCTGGACAAAATGACAAGGCAGAAAAACTCACCTCAAAAAAAAGAACACGAGGCAGTACCAACTGCCAGGGACCTAATCAATACGGACATTAGTAAGATGTCAGAAATAGAGTTCAGAATGACGATTATAAAGATACTTGCTGGGCTTGAAAAAAGCATGGAAGATACTAGAGAAACCCTTTCTGGAGAAATAAAAGAACTAAAATCTAACCAAGTTGAAATAAAAAAGGCTATTAATGAGGTGCAATCAAAAACGGAGGTGCTAACTGCTAGGATAAATGAGGCAGATGAGAGAATTAGTGATATAGAAGACCAAATGATGAAGAATAAAGAAGCTGAGAAAAAGAGAGATAAACAACTACTGGATCATGAGGGCAGAATTCGAGAGATAAGTGATACCATAAGACAAAACAATATTAGAAAAATGGGGATCCCAGAAGAAGAAGAAAGAGAGAGGGGGGCAGAAGGTATATTGGAGTGACTTATAGTGGAGAACTTCCCTAATTTGGGGAAGGAAACAGGCATCAAAATCCAGGAGGCACAGAGAACCCCACTCAAAATCAATAAAAATAGGTCAACACCCTGACATCTAATAGTAAAACTTACAAGTCTCAGAGACAAAGAGAAAATCCTGAAAGCAGCTCGGGACAAGAGGTCTGTAACCTACAATGGTAGAAACATTAGATTGGCAACAGACCTATCCACAGAGACCTGGCAGGCCAGAAAGGACTGGCATGATATATTCAGAGAACTAAACGAGAAAAATATGCAGCCAAGAATACTATACCTAGCTAGGCTGTTATTGAAAATAGGAGGAGAGATACAAAGCTTCCAGGACAAACAAAAACTAAAAGAATCGCAAACACAAAACCAGCCCTACAAGAAATATTGAAAGGGGTCCTCTGAGCAAAGAAAGAGCCTAAAAGTAACATAGCCCAGAAAGGAACACAGACAATGTACAGTAACAGTCACCTTACAGGCAATACAATGGCACTAAATTCATATCTTTCAATAGTTACCCTGAATATAAATGGGCTAAATGCCCCAGTCAAAAGACACAGGGTATCAGACTGGATAAAAAAACAAGACCCATCAATATGCTGCCTGCAAGAGACTCATTTTAGACCCACAGACACCTCCAGTTTGAATGTGAAGGGGTGGAAAACCATTTACCATGCTAATGGACATCAAAAGGGGTGGCAATCCTCATATCAGAGAAATTAGATTTTAAACCAAAGACTATAATAAGAGATGAGGAAGGACACTACATCCTACTTAAAGGGTCTATCCAACAAGAAGATCTAACAATTGTAAATACCTATGCCCCTAACATGGGAGCAGCCAATTATATAAGCCAATTAATGATAAAATCAGAGAAACACATCAACAACAATACAATAATCGTAGGGGACATTAACACCCCCCTCACAGAACTGGACAGATCATCTAAGCAAAAGATCAACAAGGAAATAAAGACTTTAAAGGACACACTGGACCAGATGGACTTCACAGATATATTCAGAACATGCTATCCTAAAGTAACAGAATACACATTCTCCTCTAGTTCCCATGAAACATTCTCCAGAATAGATCACATCCTGGGTCACAAATCAGGTCTGAACCAGTACTAAAATTTAGGATCATTCTCCCCATATTTTTGAACCACAGTGCCTTGAAACTAGAACTCAATCACAAGAAGAAAGTCGGAAAGAACTCAAGTACATGAAGGCTAAAGAGCATCCTACTAAAGAATGAATGGGTCAACCAGGAAATTAAAGAAGAATTAAAAAAATTCATGGAAACAAATGAAAATGAAAACACAACTGTTCAAAATCTTTGGGATGCAGCAAAGGTGGTCCTAGGAGGAAAGTATTATAGTAATACAAGCCTTTCTCAAGAATCAAGAAAGGTCTCAAATACACAAGCTAACCGTACACCTAAAGGAGCTGGAGGAAGGACAGCAAATAAAGCCTACACCCAGCAGGAGAAGAGAAATAGTAAAGATTAGAGAAGAAATCAATGAAATAGAAACCAAAAGAACAGTAGAACAGATCAATGAAACCAAGAGCTGGTTCTTTGAAAGAATTAATAAGATTGATAAACCCCTGGGCAGACTTATCAAAAGAAAAGAGAAATGACCCAAATAAATAAAATCATGAATGAAAGAGGAGAGATCACACCCAACACCAAAGAAATACAAAAAATTATAAGAACACATTATGAGCAAATATAGGCCAGCAAATTAGATAATTTGGAAGAAATGGATGCATTCCTAGAGATGTATAACTACCAAAACTGAACCAGGAAGAAATAGAAAACCTGAACAGACCCATAATCAGTAAGGAAATTGAAGTGGTAAACAAACGTCTCCCAAAAAACAAGGGCCCAGGGCCAGATGGCTTCCTAGGGGAATTCTACCAAACATTTAAAGAAGAATTAATACCTATTCTTCTGAAACTGTTCCAAAACATAGAAAGGGAAGGAAAACTTCCAAACTCATTTTATGAGGCCAGCATTACCTTGATCCCAAAACCAGACAAAGACCCCATCAAAAAGGAAAATAACAGACCAATATCCCTGATGAACATGGATGCAAAAATTCTCACCAAAATAAGAGCCAGTGGAATCCAACAGTACATTAAAAGGGTTATTCACCACGACCAAGTGGGATTTATTCCTGGGCTGCAAGGTTGGTTCAACATCCGCAAATCAATCAATGTGATACAGTACATTAATAAAAGAAAGAAAAAGAACTATATGATCCTCTCAATAGATGCAGAAAAAGCATTTGACAAAGTACAGCATCCTTTCTTGATTAAAACTCTTCACAGTGTAGGGATAGAAGGTACATACCTCAATATCATAAAAGCCATCTTTGAAAAATCCACAGTGAATGTCATTCTCAATGGGGAGAAAATGAGAGCTCTCCCCCTAAGGTCAGGAACATACCAGGGATGTCCACTATCACAACTGCTATTCAACATAGTACTAGAAGTCCTAGCCTCAGCAATCAGACAACAAAAAGAAATAAAAGACATCCAAATACGCAAAGAAGAAGTCAAATTTTCGCTCTTTGCAGATGATATGATACTTTATGTGGAAAACCCAAAAGACTCCACCCCAAAACTTCTAGAACTCATACAGGAATTCAGTAACGTGGCAGGATATAAAATCAATGCACAAAAATCAGTTGCATTTCTATATACCAACAAGACAGAAGAAAGAGAAATTAAGGAGTCAATCCCATTTACAATTGCACCCAAAACCGTAAGATACCTTGGAATAAATCTAACCAAAGATACAAAGAATCTGTACTTGGAAAACTATAGAATACTCATGAAAGAAACTGAAGAAGACACAAAGAAATGGAAAAACGTTCCACGCTCATGGATTGGAAGAACAAATATTGTGAAAATGTCTATGCTACCTAGAGCAATCTACACATCTAATGCAATCCCTATCAAAATACCATCCACTTTTTTCAAAGAAATGGAACAAATAATCCTAAAATTTGTATGGAACCAGAAAAGACCCCGAATAGCCAGAGGAATGTTGAAAAAGAAAAGCAAAGCCGGTGGCATCACAATTCTGGACTTCAAGCTCTATTACAAAGCTGTCATCATCAAGACAGTATGGTACTGGCACAAAAACAGACACATAGATCAATGGAACAGAATAGAGAGCCCAGAAATGGACCCTCAACTCTATGGTCAACTGATCTTCGACAAAGCAGGTAAGAATGTCCAATGGAAAAAAAAGACAGTCTCTTCAACAAATGGTATTGGGAAAATTGGACAACCACATGAAGAAGAATGAAACTGGACCATTTCCTTACACTGCATACAAAAATAGACTCAAAATGGAGGAAAGACCTAAATGTGAGACAGGAGTCCATCAAAATACTGGACGAGAACACAGGCAGCAACCTCTTCAACCTCAGCTGCAGCAACTTCTTCCTAGACACACTGCCAAAGGCAAGGGAAGCAAGGGCAAAAATGAACTATTGGGACTTCATCAAGATAACAAGCATTTGCACAGCAAAGGAAACAGTCAACAAAACCAAAAGGCAACCGACAGAATGGGAGAAGATATTTGCAAATGACATATCAGATAAAAGGCTAGCATCCAAAATCTAAAAAGAACTTATCAAACTCAACACCCAAAGAACAAATAGTCCTATGAAGAAATTGGCAGAAGACATGAACAGACATTTCTGCAAAGAAGACATCCAAATGGCCAACAGGCACATGAAAAGGTGTTCAACATCACTTGGCATCAGGGAAAAACAAATCAAAACCTCAATGAGATACCACCTCACACCAGTCAGAATGGCTAAAATTAACAAGTCAGGAAGCAACAGATGTTGGCAAGGATGCGGAGAAAGGGGAACGCTCCTACACTGTTGGTGGGAATGCAAGCTGGTGCAGCCACTCTGGAAAACTGTATGGAGGTTCCTCAAAACGTTGAAAATAGAGCTACCCTATGACCCAGCAATTGCACTACAGGGTATTTACCCCAAAGATATAAATGTAGTGATCCGAAGGGGTATGTGCACCCCGATGTTTATAGCAGCAATGTCCACAACAGCCAAACTATGGAAAGAGCCAAGATGTCCATCAACAGATGAATGGATAAAGAAGATGTGGTATACACACACACACACACACACACACACACACACACACACACACACACTGGAATATTATGCAGCCATCAAAAAATGAAATCTTGCCATTTGCAATGACGTGGATGGAACTAGAAGGTATTATGCTAAACGAAATAAGTCAATCAGAGAAAGACAAGTATCATATGATCTCACTGATATGAGGAATTTGAGAATCAAGACAGAAGATCATGGGGGAAGGAAGGGAAAATGAAACAAGACGAAACCAGAGAGGGAGACAAATCATAAGAGACTCTTAATCTCAGGAAACAAACTGAGGGTTGCTGGAGTGGAAGGGGGTGGGAGGGATGGGGTGGCTGGAGGATGGACATTGGGGAGGGTATGTGCTATGGTGAGTGCTGTGAATTGTGTAAGACTGTTGAATCACAGACCTGTACCTTTGAAACAAATAATACATTATATGCTAAAAAAAAAAAAAAAAGAAGAAGAAGAAGAAGATAGCAGGAAGGGAAAAATGAAGGGGGGGGAATCGGAGGGGGAGACGAACCATGAGAGACTATGGACTCTGAGAAACAAACTGAGGGTTTTAGAGGGGAGGGGGGTGGGGGGATGGGTTAGCCCGGTGATGGGTATTAAGGAGGCCACATACTGCATGGAGCACTGGGTGTTTTCCGGAAAAAATGAATCATGGAACACTACATCAAAAACTAATGATGTAATGTATGGTAACTAACATAACATAATAAAATAAAATTAATAAAAAATTGTTATACACACACATACATACATACATATACATATATATTCATATTGTAGGTGCCTTTACCTTCCATTTGATAATTTGATATAACAGTACATTCTTCAGATGAATATAAGGCCTGATTCCTATAGTTCTAAGACACTCACTTTTATTGCTATACGATATCACACTATAAGAATGAATCACAATGCATTTTTTGGGCCACCTTTGATGGACATTTTGTTTTTTCCTACACTTTTGCTCTCACAAACAATGCTGAAATGAGCATTATTATAGATGAAACCATGTGCCCACTTGCCAGATATTCTCCAGTTCTTACTATTCAAAGTGTGATCCGTGCAATAGCAGTTTCAGCATCACCTGGTGTACTAGTTAGGGTTTTCCAGACAAACAGAGCCAATAGCTTATGTGTGTGTGCGTGCACACGTGTGTGTGTGTATGTGTGTGTGTATTTTCCTTTTTTCTTTCAGTTTCATTGAGACATTACTGACATACAGCACTGTATAAGTTTAAGGTATACAGCATAATGACTTACGTATACTGTAAAATGATGACAGTGGGTTTACTTAACATCAATCCTCTCTCATAGATATTTAATTTTTTTAATTTAAATTCAGTTAGCCAACATATAGTATATCATTAGTTTTTGATATTTTAAAAAGCAAAAACAATGTGTTTTTTTCTTGTAATGAGAACTTTTAGGATTTGCTCTCCTAGTAACATTCAAATACACCATACAGCAGTGTTAACTGTAGTCATCATGTTGTACATTACATCCCCACTACTTTTTTATGTTATAACTGGAAGTTTGTAGCTTTTGATCACTTTCATCCAATTCCCAGGACACCTGATCCCCTGCTTCCGGTAACCACAAATCTGATCTCTCAGTTTTTTTAATGAATTTCTTTTGTTTTGTTTTTGTATTCCACGTATAAGTGAGGTCATACAGTATTTGTCTTTCTCTGACTTATTTCACTTAACATAATGCCTTTACAGTGCATCCACGTTGTCACAGATGGCAGGGTTTCTTCTTTTCTATAGTTAAATAGTATACACACACACACACACACACACACACACACACACACAGACTCACCACCAACAACAGTACACAGGGTTCCCTGTTCTCCATATTTGTCAGCATTAATTATCTCTTGTCTTTTTTTTTAAAGATTTTTGTTTATTTGAGAGAGAGAGAGCAGGAGCCGGGGGGGAGGGGCAAAGGGAGAGGAAGAAGCAGACTCCCTGCTGAGCAGGGAGCCCAACACAGGGCTCGATCCCAGGACCCTGGGATCATGACGTGAGCTGAAGGCAGATGCTTAGCCAACTGAGTCACCCAGGCACCTGTATCTCTTGTCTTTTTTTTATGATAGCCATTCTAACAGGTGTGAGGTGATATTTCATTGTGGTTTTGATTTGCATTTCCCTAAAGATTATTGATGTTGAGTACCTTTTCATGTATCTGTCAGCCATTTCTATATTTTCTTTGGAGAAATGTCTATTCAGGCCTTTGCTCATTTTTTAATTGGATTGCTTGCTGTTATTGAGTTGCATGAGTTCTTTATATATTTTGGATAGTAATCCCTTATATGATATATGGGGTATATGATATATGATTTGCAATATTTCCTCCCATTCCATAGGTTGAATTTTTATTTTGTTGTTGATCTTTTTTTGTTTTTTCTGTGCAGAAGCTTTTTAGTTTGATGTGGTTCCACTTGCTTAGTTTTGATTTTGTTGCATGCGCTTAAGCTGTCATACCCAAGAAATCATGGCCAAGATTCATGTCAAGGAGCTTTCTTCTCTATGTTTTTTCCTAGGAGTTTTATGGTTTTAGTTCTTACAAATGGTGTAACATAGAGGTCTAGTTTTATTCTTTTACATGTGAATATCCAATTTTGAAGGCACCATTTATTGAAGAGATAGTCTATTCTCTATTGAGTATTCTTGGCTTGCTTGTCAAATATTAGTTGCCTGTATATGCTTGGCTTTATTTCTGGGCTCTCAGTTCTTTTCTATTGATTCTATGTGTCTGTTTTTATGCCAATACCATGTAGTTTTGATTACTCTAGCTTTGTGATATAGCTTGAAATCAGGAAATGTGATGCCTCCCAGTTTGTTCTTCTTTCTCAGGATTGCCTTGGTTATTCAGTGTCTTTTGTGGTTCCATATAAATTTGAGGATTGCTTTTTTCCATTTCTGTAAAAAAAAATGCCATTAGAATCTTGATAGGGATTGCATTGAATCTATAGATGGTTTGGGTAGTATGGACATTTTAACAATATTAATTCTTTCCATCTATGACTTCTTTCCAATTATTTGTGTTCTTCAATTTCTTAAATCAATGTTTTGTAGTTTTCAGTGTAGTGACCTTTCACCTCCTTGGTTAAATTTATTCCTAAGTATTTTATTGTTTTTGGTGCTAGTGTAAATGAGATTGTTTCTTTTTTGTTTGTTTGTTTCAGATTTTTCTTTAAATTCTAATGAGTGAACATAAAGTGTAATATTGGTTTCAGGAGTAGAATTTAGTGATTCATCACTTACATATAACACCCAGTGCTCAACACAAGTACCCTCCTTAATATCCATCACCCATTTAGTCTGACCCCTGCCCACCTCCCCTCCATCAGCCCACAGTTATTTCATTTGTTTTGGTTCTTAAATTCCACATAGGAGTGAAATCATATGGTATTTGTCTTCCTCTGACTGACTTATTTCACTCAGCATAATACACTGTAGCTCCATTCACACTGTTGCAAATGGCAAGATTTCATTCTTTTTGATGGCTGGATAATAGTCTCTCTCTCTCTCTCTCTCTATATATATATATACACATATATATATATACATATATACATACATATATGAAGAGGTGATATATTATTACAAAGATTTATTTATTTATTTGAGAGAGAGTGGGGGAGGGGTAGAGGGAGAGAAACTTTAAGCAGACTCCCCACTGAGCGTGAAGCCCCACGTGGGCCTTGATCTCAAGAGCCATGAGATCATGAACTGAGACAAAACCAAGAGTTGGATGCTCAACCGACTGAGCCACCCCGGCACCCCTATACCACCTCTTCTTTATCCATTCATCAGTCAATGGACATTTGGGCTCTTTTCATAATTTGACTATTGTTAATAATGCTGCTATAAACATCGGGGTGCATGTGCCCCTCTGAACCTGGGAGTGCAATTGCTGGGTTGTAAGGTAGTTCTATTTTTAACTTATTGAGGAACCTCCATACTGTTTTCCACAGTGGCTGCATGAGTTTGCATTCCCACCAACAGTTTGCATTCCCTCTAACCCTTTCTCCACATCCTCGCCAACCTCTGTTGTTTCCTGTGTTGTTAATTTTAGCCATTCTGACAGGTGTGAGGTGGTATGTCATCGTGGTTTTGATTTGTATTTCCCTGATGATGAGTGACATTGAGCATCCTTTCATGTGTCTGATGGCCATCTGGATGTCTTCTTTGGAAAAATGTCTATTCATGTCTTCTGTCCATTTCTTAGCTGGGTTATTTGTTTTTTGGGTGTTGAGTTTGATAAGTTCTTTATAGACTTTGGATAATAACCCTTTATCTGATATGTCATTTGCAAATATCTTCTCACATTCCATAGGCTGCCTTTTAGCTTTGTTGATTGTTTCCTTCACTGTGCAGAAGATTTTTATCTTGATGAAGTCTCAATAGTTGATTTTTGCTTTTGTCGTAAATGGGGTTGTTTTCTTTATGTCTTTTCCAGATAATTCACTGTTGGCACATAGAAATGCTACTCATTTTTGTATGTTAATTTTGTATTCTGCCACTACTGAATTCATTGATTAGATCTAACAGTTTTGGGTAAAATCTTTAGGATTATCTCTGTATAAAATCATGTCATCTTCAAATAGAGATAGTTTCACTTCTTCCTTTCCAATTCTGATGCCTTTCATTTCTTTTTAACACCTAATTGCTTTGGCAAGGACTTCTGGTACTATGTTGAGTAGAAGATGTCAAAGTGGGCACCTTTGTCTTATGCCTGATCTTTGAGAAAAAGCTTTTAACCTCTTACCATTGAGAATGATGTTAGTGGTGGGCTTGTCATATATGGCCTTTGTTATGTTGAGGTATGTTCCTTCTATAACTAATTTGTTAAGAGTTTTTATCATGAACAGGTGTTGGAATTTGTCAAAGGCTTTTTCTGCTTCTATTGAGTGATCATGTAATTTTTTTCTTTCATTCTATTAATACGATGTATCACATTTACTGATTTGCATATGTTGAACCATCTCTGAATCCCAGGGATAAATCCCACTTGATCATGGTGAATTATCCTTTAATGTGCTGCTGGAATTGGTTTGCAAATATTTTATTGATTTTTTTTTTTTTGCATCTATATTCATCAAGGATATTGGCCTATAGTTTTCTTTTCTAGTAGTGCCCTTTTCTAGTTTTGATATAAAAGTAATGCTGGCCTCGTAAAATGAATTTGAGAATGTTCTTTCCTCTTCAAATTTTTGGAAGAGTTTGAGAAGGATTGTCATTAATTTTCCTATAAATGTTGGGTAAGATTCACCAGTGACGCCATCTGGTCCTGGGTTTTTCTTCATTGGGAGATTTTTTTTTTTTTTTAATGCTCGTCCAATCTTCTTATGAGTAATTGGTCTGTTCAGACTTTTTATTTCTTCCTGATTCCGTATTAGTAGGTTGTATGTTTCCAAGAATTTTTCCATTTCTTCTGGGTTGTCCAGTTTGTTGGTGTGTCATTGTTCATTCTTTTTTTTTTTTTTTTCTTAATTAAGGAGTTGGCTCATGCTATTGTGGAACTTGACAAGCCCCAAATCTGCAGGATAGGCTGGCAGGCTGGAGACCTAGGGAAGAGGTGCAGTTCAATTTTGAAGGTGGTTTGCTGGCAGAATTCCCTCTTCCTTCAGGGAGGTCAGTCTTTTCTCTGTTAGGCCTTCAACTGATTGGATGTGACCCACCCACATAATGAAGAGTAATCTGCTTTGCTCTAAGATTTAAATATTAATCTAATCCCAAACAATCCTCATAGAAATATCCAGAATAATGTTTGACCAAGTATCTGGGTACCACGGTCTACCTAAGTTGACACATAAAATTAACCATCACAGCTGGGATCCTGTTACAACTGCAAAATTTCAGACCCTGCCACAGACACTCTCCCCCGCAACCCCCAGAAATCATGCCATCCTACCATTACATTACTACCTTTCTTTGATGCAGGTTAGGGTGCTAAGAACAGCCAGACACCATTTCTCCCTGCTTTATTTTGGCAAGGGTGTGAGACACTGTTTATTCTTGTATGATCTAGGGCCAAGGCTTCTGCCCTTGGTTATGGTCACTGAAGGGGTGATGTGTTCACAGCCAGTGACTGACTTTCTCCAGCACAGGGGTTACAGGGTGGTAGAATCATAAGGAGCAGTGCTTGAAGAGAAATTCTGTGATCATTAAAGAAATGGCAAGTAGGATAAATAGAATCCATATTTAGAAAGATAAGCAGCAGTTATACACTAGAGTTAGGGGTGGAGTTTCCAGGCAGGGATCCTAGGGATAAGGGCCTCAGTTCAGAGCAAGATCTGGGACAAAGTGTTGGGAACAGAGTAAAATACTGGAGTCAGAGAGATTTTTAGGAAAGGCACAGAAGCTAGTTGGAGATAGAAAAAGCCATCATCAAGGCCACTCCTCCCGGAGTTCCTGCAGCTGCTTCTGGGGTTCCTTCCCCACAGAGGTTCCTGGGTCCTGATGGGATACGGGGAGGGGTCCACCACCCATCCCCAGTAGCAGCCTTTGTGAGAAGGGCATCTGGTTGGAGGTGTCCATAAACTTGATGCCTGTGTACCATGGGACCAAGGGAATTGGCAGAATTGGCAGGAGAATGAGTGACTGGAAGTCCATGGCATCTGAGCTAGCTAGGGAAGGAGGCCAAGGATGTGGAAACCTAATGATGTAGATGTAATGATGTAGAGAGAGGCAGTAAGGGGCCATGCAATGGGTTCCGTGGTCCCTGGCCATGAGGGAACTCAGCTCAGAGAGCCTAATCTGAGCCAGACACTGCAACTGCTCGCTAACATGGGAGACTGCCTCTATTCCTCACAATGCAGGCTCGGTTCTCTGGGTGACGAGGCTGAGACTTGTCTCTGACCACGGAGGCACTGCATGGAATAGCATGGAATTACTCCTTATGTAATGGCAATTATTCCTTCAGTTCATATTTCTAAGAAATTCACACACCCCCGTATGGATTCCTTGTGTAAATGTACATAAAGAACTGAAAAGTGGCGAGTGGTAGGAAATGACTTACGTGAGACCTGCCAATAGAGGCATAATTTGTAAACTGGTGGTACCTCACCAGTGCCATCATTTATATAGGATGGTAGTGAGAAACTTGGTACTGCTACTATTTTAATTTCGAGATTTATGCCTGTCAGGGACGCCTGGGTGGCTCAGTCGGTTAAGCGTCTGCCTTCGGCTCAGGTCATGATCCCAGGGTCCCGGGATCGAGCCTCGCGTCGGGCTCCCTGCTCCACGGGGAGCCTGCTTCTCCTTCTGCCTCTGCCTCTCTCTCTCTCTGTCTCTCATGAATAAATAAATAAAATCTTTAAAGAAAGAGAATTATGCCTGCTTGTGGTCTAAAGTCCAAACATTACAGAAGTGTGGAAAATAAATTGCACACGTGTCCCTTTCAACTCTTGCCTGCGATTCGGAACTGCCAATTGCTGATCACTGAGAAAGGTCCCACAGAACCGACCATAATGTGAGATTCCGTGCTATTGTTGTTTGTCTGGAAGTGAAACTAAGTGTCTGAACCCCCTCAAGCACATGGACACGGAGAACCCTTGTCAGCTCTCTGAGAAATGCACTGGGCAAACCGGCTGGCTCTCCCTCACTCTCAGGTGCTAAAGTGAGATCCCTCCCACAGTGCACCTTCAGAGAGGGGGAGGGGGCAGTACAGTGGCTGGATGAGAAGACAAACGCAAGCATGGTGAGAGGTGTGGGAGGGCCCATTTCCCATTCACTTGTGTGCAAGTCATGAAACTGTTGACAGTATGCCTTTGAATGCATTCAAATGATTAGGAATAAGAAGTAAATATGTGTGAGTCCTCATCTTCCTTCCTTCCACGGCCCTCACTAGCCGGTAGGCAGCCCTTGCAAAGCCCGTATTGTTCCAGGTCACATGCCTGCTTTTGCAGGCCTCCAGGTAGAGCATCTGACTGAGTCACACTGTTTCCAAAGGCCAATCCCTGGAAGCAGTGTGTGTACCTTCTCACCAGAACTTATTGACATACTACCTATGGAGTCAAGCCTGTGTACCTGCCGGGGACTGCCAGGGTGAATAACGTCGGGGAGAGGACAGGGCCTTTTAGGCCTGGACTCACTGGCTCATGGTTGGGGCAGGAGAAGAACGATCCAGGACACACAACACACAACGTGCAACATAACTCTTTATTATGAAAATAAACAGCAATCATGTGTGGGCAAAATACGTGGAACAACTGATCCTTCAGGTGGTTATGTTACCTGGCTTGCAAGGTAATTTTGATTTCTTGGTCAGCCAGGCCTCCATCCCCAGTCATGGGCATGGCCTTAGGTTGGAGAAAAGAGAAACAATGATGATGTGGACATCCAAGGCTTCTTTTAGGTGATTTGCTTGAAGGCCTCCTCTGGGATCTTGCCCTCATTCTGGAGGGAAGGAGTTGGGACATCAGAAGACCCAGATCCGGAGTCTCATTCCCAGGCCACCCAGCCCCCACCTTCTTGGCCTTCCTGAAGGCCCAGAAATGCCCATCTGTAGCCCGCTTAATGACTCCTAGACCTCACCTTGAGCATAGTGAAGACCTGACCAGCTCTGGTATAGTTCCACTCGTTGTCCTGAAGGCACCTGGAGTGGGAGAACAGGTGATCTCCATTAGTACCACAGTACAGACAGGCTGACCATGCGATGCTAAATCTGTGCCACTTTTTTTGCTGGGATGCATGTACCGGTATGAACACTATGTGCAATGATGAAGAAAGACCTAGTGAAAATGCCTATCACTGGCATTCATGGCCACTAGAATTCAAAACAGAAAATAAAGCTCTCCAAAAGAACAAGAGAACTTAATATACATTGATAAAGAAAGACGTTCAAGAAAATAAATGGAAAATTTAAGAGTACAAGTTTCTAGTCATTTTTATTGAGATATAATGCACATATCATTTTATTATTTTTTTATGCACATACCATTTTAAAGTGTGCAATTCAGTGTTTTCTTAGTATAGTCACAAGATTGCACAACCATCACCATTATCTAATTCCCATATAATTTTATCGCCTAAAAAAAAAAAACAAAACTCCTTAAACATTAGAGATGACTCCCTATTCCTCCCCTTTCCCCAGACCCTGGAAAACACTAATCTGCATTTGGTCCCTGTGGATTTGCCTATGCTGGGCATTTCGTATAAATGGAATCATACAATATGTGACCTTTTGAGGCTTGCTTCTTTCACTTAGCATGTTTTCAAGGTTCATCCACGGCATGGCATATATCAGAACTGTATTCTTTTTATGACTGAATAATATTCTACCATGTGGACGTACCAGATTTGTTTATCCATTCATCAGCTAAGGGACATTTGGGTTGTTTCCACTTTTTGGCTATTATGAATAATGCTGCTATGAACATTCCTGTACAAGTTTTAGAGTGAACATATGTTTTCCTTAGATACTTGGGCGTGGAATTACTGGGTCATAGGGTAACTCCAGGTTTAACATTTTGGGGAACTGCCAAAATGTTTTCCCCAACCACTGTTCCATTTTATATTCTCATCAATAATACATAAGAACTCCAATTGCTCCATATCTGCACCAACACTTGCTATCATTCATTTTATTGATTAAAGCCATCCCAGTGGGTGTGAAGTAGTAACTCATTGTGGGTTTAATCTGCATTTCCTTAATGACTAATGGTGCTGAGAAGTTTTAAATGTGCTCCTCGGTCCCTTGTATATCTTCTTTGGAGAAATGTCTATTCAGACCCCCCTTCCACTTTTTAAAATTGGGTTCTTTGTCCTTTTGCTGTTGAGCTGCAAGGGTTCTTCATATATTCTTGTCAGATATGTGATTTGCAAATATTTTCTCCCATTCCTTTGGCGGGATTTTCACTCTTTTGATAGTGTCCGTTGGTGCACAACAGCTTTTAATTTTGTTGAAGCCCAATTTATCTATTTTTCTTTGGTTGCTTGTGCTTTTGGTGTCAGATATAAGAAACACTTGCCTAATTAATGAAAACTTACACCTATGTTTTCTTCTAAGATTTTTATAGTTTTTGCTCTTAACCTTTAGATCTTTGATCCATTTATAGTCTATGTGTGTACATGATGTGAATCTGGGGTCAAAATTCATTGTTTTGCGTGTGGATATCCTGTTGTCCCCGTACCACTTGCTGAAAAGACTATTTCTTTCCCCAACAGATTTCTTTTCAGCACTCTCATTGACAATCAATTGGCCATAAATGTGAGGGTTTATTTGTGGACTCTCAATTCTACTCCATTGATTCATGCACTGTCCATATGCCAGCACCACATAGTCCTGATTACTGTACCTTTGTAGCAAGTTTTGAGATTAGGGAGTGTGAGTCCTCTAACTTTGTTCTTTTCTCTCGAGATAGTTTTGGTGCACTTACATATGAAGTTTAGGATAACCTTGTCAATTTTTGCAGAGAAGGATTCTGACAGGGATTGTGTTGAATCTGTAGATTGCTCTAGGTATTACTGCCATCTTAACAATATTAAGCCATTTAGCAATATTCCAACCCATGGAAATGGGATATCTTTCCATTTATTTAATTTTTTTCGACAATGTTGTATAGATTTCAGAGTATAGGATTTGTGCTTCTTTTGCTACATTTGTTTCCAAATATTTTACTACTTTGATGCTATTGTAAATGGGCTTGTTGTCTTAATTTCATTTTGGGACTGCTCATTGCAAGTACATAGAAATGCAAATGAGTTTTGTATATTGGTCTTTTATCCTGTAACCCTGCTGAGTTTATTAGTTCTAGTAGCTTTTTGGTGGGTTCTTTCAGATTTTCTATATATAAGACAATGTCATCGAGCATTATACTATTTTTTAAATCCTTCACATATATAATAGTATGATACCTTTTCCATGGGCCCACTTTCTTTCCTCTTTTTTTTTTTTTTTTGGAAGCAAACTATCCAAAATGTTATTTTTCCAAATTTCCTGTGAGTTTCTTTGATTCACGCTCCTCCACCCAAGTCGCTGTCCCAACTCACCCTTCTTCCCATGTACACCCAGCACTCACTTCTGAGACCACTCGAGTTTCATCCCAGACTGAGTGGAGAAAGCATGCACCATTTCCTGCTGCTCCTGGGAGAGGGTGGGCATGGAGCTGGAGGTCAGTGTAGGCTCTTGGTTGGAGAATGCACTCTGAGTCTCAGTGGGGGTGGCATCTCTCACAAACAGCTCATCATTCACGATGCATAGACTGAAGGGAAAATGGGCCCTCAGACAAGTGGATGAATGTACAACTCTACATCCCCAACAATGATCCTGCCCCCACGGCCACTCAGCAACCAGATTCCTTCCATACTTCTACTGTGCCTGCCCCCCTGCCCCCAGATTCCTTGGCCGGTGCCTCCACCCCTCCCACAGAGCCCACCTTTGCAGGGACTGTCTACCAGCCTCACTAGATGTGTACTTAACCTGCAACCCAGGGATGATTTTACACCCACATTTATCCCTTACAATAGCTCAAGGGAATGGACAGTCTAATCCCCATTTTCCAAGGAAGACAATGAGTCACAGAGAGGTCATGTGACTTAACCAAGATCACACACACCCAGTGAGTGCTGGGGTCAAGAAGAGAACCCAGTGCTCTAACTCCAGAGCCCACGTTCTTAACCACCAGACCGGACCGCTCCTTGGATCTACCTGTTGGCTTCCCACAATACTGAGAAAACCAAGATGTCTTCACCACCACGTTCCCACACCCCTGAGCCCAGGCTGGGACGAGCATTCCCACCTACAACATAGCACTCACCTGGAACTGCCGGCAGGGGTAACGATGAAGGTCCGGGTGAAGGCACGAACAGAACCCTGAGACATTCCCTCCACTTTAACAACAAACAACAATACCCCATTAGAGTTGCACATGCTTCACATGCCCACACAGTGTTCCCAGTCAGGGTCTGACTTGATACTCATGCTGAAGGGGACAATTGTTCACTGGGAGTCGGGGTGTCTGGTATGGGGATGGCAACAGTAGGAACAAAATGCTCCCAGTGACAGGGCCTCTACTATGTGACAGGTGGTGTGACAACCACTTCACAAGTTCATTTGATTCATTTTTCACAGCTGCCCGAGAGGTGGGTGTTATTAGCCCCATTTTGCAAACGAGGAAACTTAGAGGTTAAGTAACCACCCCAGGTAGTTCTCAGAATAAGGATCTGGGATGACAGCCATGAAACTCATTAGGGAAACAGACTGTGTCCCTAATGCCCAAGCTGTGTGGGGCAGACAGGCATAGACCCGGTTCAGACCAGGATGGTTTGGGGACAGAGTGGAGGCAGGAGAACACAGCAGGAATAGGAAGAGAAGGAAAGGGATCAGGGAAGCTGGGACAGTTCTGAGAGGGAGCCCAGCCAGCGGGGGGGAAGCCGTGGGGCATCTGGGGAGGGGCCCAATGCACACTCACCTTCCTTGAACACCCCGTTAACAGAGAAGCAGAGCATCTTCTCCTGAAAGGGAAGGGCCCAGGTGCTAAGTCACCTGAACTTCCTACCCACCCGCGGCTTTCTGGAGCTGCCCTTGGGAGGAAGCACGTGCTCACCGTCTGGAACCACATGTCCACCAAGAAGGAGCTGACATCGTGCTGTGTTTTGGGCAGCACACAGAGGGAGCCCACGACGTCACGTTTTGTGTGCTTCAGCGGCTGAACACACAGGGCTATGCGGGGAGGAGAAGCAAGCTCAGGTCAGGAGTTGCCACACCCTGGGCCCTATAATTACCCCTGCACACCCCCTTTCCCTGCCCAATCTTCCTCATCACACACGCACAGGGTTCCTTGGGCTTCTTCATATTCCTGCTTTCCTTGAAGTACTCGCACAAGCTGCTTCTAGCAGAGAAAGAGGAACAGAAGGTGGTGGTCTGGCCAGTGTGGGTATTTCCAGGAGCTTCCCTGTATCCACTGGGGAGCCACAGGGCCGAGGAGCAGAGTTTGAGCTTGGCTACTCACAGGGCTGGGTCCTCAGGGTTGAAGGGAATGGCCACGGAGAAGCAGGCCTCATCATGGTAGGCATCGAGGAGACCCTGACGGTCTCCAGAATCGTAGATCAAATAGTATCTGTGGGAGAGTAATGAGGACAGTCTATCTCTGTGGTCTGGACCTCAGATGAGATTTCCAGACCCAGTCAGCAGTCCTGAGCTTGGGTGGCCTCACCCACCCTAGCCAACCCCTTCCCCAGATTCCCAGGAGTACTTACTGCTGCAGGAATTGCAGGACTAGACTCTTCATTGCATCAGATCCTTTGTAACTTTCCTGGAATCAAAAGACATTTGAGATTATGTGGCTGATAAAGCCTCCCTTGTAATAGCCCAAATGTTGTTGATCAATTTTCCCTCACCTTGCAGGGCTTTATCAAGCAGGGTGTGTCATTATCAATGATAACTGGTGGTGATAACTCCTGGCCATCCTGGAGAAGGGAAGAAGAAGTCAGCAGTGGAGACCAGGGAGGTGGCCCTGGATGATCAGGGGAAAAGATGAGCCCAAGAGAGGGTGAGGGTCAGAGGTTAGGTATGAAAGGGCACTGGAAATTACATGGACAAGATTACAGTGGGTGTCTTCATCATGACATCCTGAAAGTATTTACTATCATAAGCAACTTTTGTCTGTGTGTGTGTGTGTGTGTGTGTGTGTGTGTGTGTGTGTGTGTGGATATTTTTCCAGAAAACATATTTATGTCTTTTTCAGGAGTCCTGGTCTCCTAAAATGGATAAGGGTCTGACACAAACCTGTAATCTAGGCAAGACCCAAAGGGCTTGAGGGCAGGTGTGGTGGTGATCAATGTTAGTAAGAGACAATGATGAATGTAGTCACTTACCAGGCGTAACAACTTAGGAAAACAATCCTTGACGGCACTGTCCCAAACCCAAAATAGAAAGAAGTGACTGTTAGGTCAGGGTTGCGAAGCCTCCCTCCTACCCTTTCCCTCCCTTCCCTCCCTCTCCTTTCCACTGGGTAGCTCCCCCATGGACTGCCCTGACTCCCTTCTTCAGTGCCACAAGAAGCAACATTTGGAACCCAGGCTCCAGGGCTGCCTTCCCCTTCCTGCCTCCCTTCCTTCCTCCAAGTCCCCACTGAAGACTCCAGAGAGAAGAGGGAATGGAGTGGGAGCCCAGCACTCTGCTACCTCCTTAGGGGTCCAGCATGCTGCAGGACCATGATACCCCCCAGGGATGGCCCAGGATGCTAGGGCAGGGAGGTGAGTGAGGCAAGGCCCAGGAGGCAGGGATGGAGAGGGAGGGGGATGAAGGCAGAAGAGGGAGTGAAGGTAGGAGGGGAGAGGTGGGAGACACATAGGGGAACCAGAGACAAAGGGGGAAAGAAGGCAGAGCAAAAGGAAGGGAAAGAAGCTCTACCATGGTGGTGGGGATCAGGAGGAAGAGAGAAGAAGGGGCAAATGGCTCCCCAGCTGCAGTCCTTTCCTTCATCTGCCCTAACTGGCCCTGGCACCCAAGGTAAGAATGGAAAACATGCAGGTGTTGGGCTGGGGGCCCATTGCATGCTGGTTGAAACTTTGTCACCTGTGTGAACTCAGTCTGAGCCGGGCATGGGAAATGAGGCAGCCACGGGGGCAGGAGACCTTCCCCAGAGGGAGTAGAGGGTCAAGCCCCAGGTCAGCATGGGGCTGAGGGTCTGTGGCCCCCTCTTATGATCACTGCCTTCCCTCCTGATGGCCCCTGTGCACCTGTGCCTGTCTCAGTCGGTTCCTTGCCTGAGCAATCATACCTGTGCTGGGCTACCCAGGCTTCTCTGAAGGACCAGTCAGGATGATGTGATGTGCAGAGGGAGGGGAGGGGGCAGTGCCTCTGAGAGGCCTGTCCTTCTGTCCTCTCAAGCATTTCTGCCATCTGACTCCATTCTTGCCTCAGGGAGCCCTCTGCTCGCTGGCAGTCACCCATTTCTAGCCCCTTGACTCAGGGAACCCTGGTTTCTCCCAAGGAGGGCCTTGCTCTTGGCATTGGGTCAGAGGAATGGCTGTCATGATGGCAGGCCTCCAGGACCTTGGCCCTCAGCATGGGGCAGGAAAGCCACCATGGCCGCCTGAGATTAGAGAGGGCAACCCTTTTGGAGCAAGGGCAGGAGGTCCCCTCTCAGAACAAGGGAGAGAATGTCCATCTCAGCAGGGAGTAGGAAAGCCTGTCTCAGCATGAGGCCCTGGGCTGGAGGACCCTTCTCAGTCCAGGGCACAAGCATCTGGCTCAAGGCTGGTCACTCCCGGTCCTGGGGAGGAGGAGGAGCCCTGCTTCTTGGAGCACACTCTTGGAGGGCATGCTAAAGAACTCTGAACGCAGAGAGGTGGAAACAGACCCCAGACCAGGAGAGCAGGTGAACAGTCAGAGGAAGGAAACTCCTTATAGGTGAGGGACACGGAGAGAGGAGAAGCTGGGGCCTATGGCCATTCTGGAGGACCAGGGTTGCAGCTTCCTGCATACATGCATTCTCAGGGACAGTTCAGGCTCCCGGGACCAAAGGTTCCCAGGACGTGTGAGAGGTGTTCACACTGACCTTATGTAGGTGGGCTGGTCTGGAAAGGTGTCACACAAGGGGTTCCCTTCTAGCCAAAGCTCTTCAAGATCCAGCCCTTTCATCTTGTTTAACTCCCTCACCAAGTTCAGCTGAGAAATATGGGGAAGAAAGTGGAAAGGAGTCCCAGGGAAAGAGAGACACATAGGCCCCTGCACCCCCAGCCCCCACGTTTCCACACAGGTACCTTCTCCTGCCTCCTGTCATCACTCTGATGAGCACTACCACTCACTGTCAACCCCAACTTTGATCTGGCTCCCTCTTCTCACCTCATTTTTGGAGAGGTTCAGGATCTTGACTGTGGGGACCATCTGTATAATGTCAGACAGGCCATCCAGCCCGTACAGTTTGTTGTTGCTCAAGTTCAAGGACAACAGCTGTTGGTGAAGAAGAGTTAGAGTGACAGTTACCATCTAGGGCCTCAGAGACAAATCTGTCCTCCACCCCATGAGTTCCACCCCCTACCATTAATAACAGCGCTGGGCCTAAGGCCTCACCTCGGGATAATTCTCTTCAATGATCTGCAAGGTGGCAGCCATGCAGTTTCTTCGATTCAGGATCATATCTATATCATGGCCCACCAAGTCTTCAGGAAGCCGAGAGGAGGCAATCAGAAGGCTGAGAGGGGTCCAGGGCCAGCACCAATCCCTCTCCACATCACCATCCCTCAGCCTCCCTCCCAGGCAGATCCCTGTGCCTTCACCTGCCCTAGAATTACTGCTGTCAAGGGTACCTGGGTCAAAGCGGAGACTCTGGAGGTCAAGAGCTTGCTGGGAGACGTCATAGCGTTTGTTCATGGTCAGCTGCAGAGAGGGATGGAGAAAGCCACTGGGAGGCTCTGATGGGGATAGGGAAATCAGGGGCTGGAGGAAGAAGAGGTGGGTGTGGGTGTGGGCACACAATGGACCTTGAGTCTGCATTACCTTTAGCTGCTCCATTTCTTCTGGCTCCAACTTATACCGCACAGAGTAGGGTACAGTAGAAGGATTGACAAAGATAGATATCTGCAAGAAGGAGACGTGGGGTCAGCACCAAGAACTTTCATTCCAAAGAAGATGACTAGCCCCTGCCCTGTCCTCCTGCCCCGGGACTAGGTAAAAGTAATGCCCTCAACACATACCTTCCGGTTCTCCTCGTCACAAATCTTGTAGCTGACATCCTTCAGTGTAGAGGCAGTGCCAACATCCTGGACAAAGAACCGAGCCTGGTTTCTCACATAGTGAAACTGCAGGAGGGGGAGGCAACAATAATTTTGGAGGATAGAGTCTTCCTACTCAGTGGGCTCCCCCCACCCCCACTTCCCTGTGCCCACTCATCTGGCTTCACCATCCTCTCTTACATCCACTGGAGTGAAGGGGACACTGCAATGGCTCTGGATTGAATTCATTAGCCATGTCTTATCATACTTTCTCCCATAGGGAATCTAAGGGTGAAGAGAAGGGATGGGAGTGAGGAGAGACAACATAGAATTAAAGAGGGAAAACAGACCCAACAGCGATCTTGTCTGACCTTCTACTGAGCTGTACAGGGCTTCGAAAGAAGGGACCACTGGCATTATTTCTTATTTTTTGTGCCAAACGTGGATTTCCTAGACCCTCCAATGGAATCTCCATTGGAAAGATCTCCTCCAAATAATTGACATAAGGATGTTTAATGTGGTCTTCCTTTTTATAAGGTTCCAGGATATTCTATCTAGTGCAGACCCTGCCAAGACACTCACAGTGATCTTGAACCAGCTCCCTGGGGTTCCATCTTGTGTGTTCTCCCCCATTTCTCTCCTCAGAGTTTTTCTATCTCTCCACACAGTAACATGGATATGGTCCTCATTTTGCCTTTTCACTCTCCTCTTGTAGCGCCAGGTGCTACAGGGAGTGCTGTGGAGGGGAAGTGGAGAGGAGGAGGGTCGCCATAAATGTTAAGAAAGTCTTCTTCTATACACCCTCACCTCTCTGTCACCAGGACAACAATTAGGATTGCTTAACCATTATTCCACTTCCGGCATTCTTCAGTTTTCCAGGGAGAGAACAAAAAGAAGACCAGGGAGAGTGAAAGAGTCACCTAGTCCCAGGGGCTGCTGCATGCAAACCAGTCTGCCTGGTCACTTACTGTCTTACTTGGGGGTCCTCCTGGACATCTCCCATCAGCACATTTCCATCATCCTCCTGGAAGTGTGAAGGCTGAGGCTCATATCCACCACGTTCATAACAACGGTTCCTCTTGCTAAAATTACCTCGGAAAGAACGCCAAAATTTCTTTCTTCCTTGAGGTGAGCTACCACCATCATTGTATTCTCAAAAAGGGGAACAAAAATACAAGTTTAAAGACACATCAGTGGTCCACTTACCGTGTACCACATCTTAGGCTAACACCACAGTAGGGCAAGCAAAGTGTCAACCTGCCCTAAGGGTCCAATCTCCCAAACCCTGGAAAGGAAACTCCTCTGCTTGTCCAGATAGGAGAGCCTTATTTGACAGATGGCACTATCAGGGTAGGAATCTTGGGGGAGGAGGAGGAGGAGAAAACTGTATTGAACCTTTTAAAGAATGAAGCAGATTTATTAAAAAAAAACAAAAACAAAACAGAGATGTGTGCATCCATGGATTAGACTGGAAACCAGCCATACACAGGGAAGACATCTGAATTGTACCTTCTCTCAGGCCTGTCTAAAAACCACACCAATACTAGGGAGGCAATCTCTCTCATGCTTCCCAAATACAATCAGCCACCAGACTGATCCCACTAACAATCAGCAAGCTGTACTTCCTTTGCTGGTGTAGTTCAAGCTTTAATGTCAGGTGGGACTGATGTAACAGCCTCCTAAGCTGCCCCCCTCCCTCCAGCCTTGCTGTCAACAATACTCAGTTTGAAATATGCAGAGTGAGCTTTCTGTTTGCCCAGCCTGAAATGCCTTTCAGCTGAGGGGACAACTCTTCCTAACCTCAGCTCCTCTATAACAAGGATCTGAATGACAAACCGGGATGATATGTCAACTAGCATTTCCAAGTGTGTAGGGATTCTTCTTTTTTCGTTCTATTATTGATTTCTAACATGGGTCCATTATGGTCAGAGAACGTGCTCTGTGTGATTTAAAATTCGCTGAGGTTTGTTTGATGGTCCAGGAGATGATCTAGCTTGATGAATATTAAAAGAAAAACCCGAGTATTAAAAGGAGGAATAACGGCCCGTGGTCAATGTATGGTGTATGGGGGCTTCAGAGTCATCTTTGAGAACTGACATTACTTCAGAAATCACGTTGTCAAGGGGGAAGTGTTAAAAGTGAGCCAGCTAACAGCCACAGCATTCCCCAGACCGACCAGGTGAGTTGGGTGCCTAAACAGGGCCAGAGGCCTCCCTCATCAAGGTGATTCAGACAGGAGCAATCTCAAGCATAACCTTGTTTTGGGAATCTCACAGGAGGGTGGGCATGAGATTAAAAAGCCAGAGAGACCACGCACACACATGTGTGTGCACACACGCATATCCACTTACTGAGGGGTTGCATCTCGGCACGATCCCTGTCTCACCGCCGTTCTGCCAAAATCAAAGGCAACAACAGGAGCATCAGAAATCAGCTGGTGCCTCTCACCCAGGCTGCCTGGGTTCCCCCTCAGTCTCTACCACAGTATTAACTGATCCTCCCGCTAAGAAACGGTCGTGAGTGTCCTTTATGACATCATGTGTGTTCACATGGTACTTCCTGTGTCGGTTTGGAATTCTGCCTGCATCATTGCTATGTCGTTGAGTACATGGCAATGGCATCCCTGCTATGGTAGGGAAAGAACAGGGTGAGAAGTAAAACACCACTTGCCCAGCAGCAACCAACATTAGCTCAGTGTTGGGCAGACTCACTAGAGTTCTTTGACCTCCTCACTAAAGTCCGAAAACAGGCTCACAGGCGTTAGGTACATTTCCCAGGATTTCTCAGCCAAGTCAGTGGAGGAATAGAAATTGTGTCCTCACCTATTGGTCCGCCTCCACATCCTAAGTGTTCCTCTAGCTAGTGTGCTTATTCTCCTTTAATGGTGGACTTTCAGGTCTCAAGGACAGATTTCTGTGAGCAGACCAGGGATGACGTTTTGTGAGCTGGAGTTAGTGACTCCTGCTTGGGTGGATCCAGGTGCCTTGGACCAAGTAGAGATATCGGTCTTGAACTAGATGAAGAAATCTGTTTCGATCACAGTGTTTGCAGATTAGGAGTTGCTTTGAGCTGGCAGTGTGTGGCATATAATGGGGCCTAATTAGTATTTGTTAAATGAATGTAGGCAATGTAGATTTGGGATCAACAAAGCCACTTTTGAGAATCCATACATTGCAACCATTTGTACCCACATCTACTTATTCCAGAAAAAATTGGGCTGCAGAACTGTCTCATAACCTGCTTGTAAAACTAGCATGTGTTGAATTTGTCTTTTGCAAAATTAGTATTTTTCACTAGCGTACAGTTAGAAATGGAGCTAATTACACCCCTCTTGATTAATGCTAAAACTACGGCTTTTCTGATCTGAGGAAGGGAGGCTTTTGCAAACTGGTGGCAGAAATGAGGAGAGGCCTTCCTTAAACCCAGCAGATATAGCTTCCTGGGTGTCTGGCATGTGTAGGAAGAATGTTCTGGACCTACATGCTTGTTTGTCGGTGCTCAGCTTTGTGACAGCCAGTATCGTACTTGTGTCAGAGGAAAGCAAGAGTGTGTGCATGAGCATGTGTGTGTGCATGGGCATGTGCTAATATTATCTGTTTTACATTTGTATAATTAGATTACAGATACATGTATTTCAAATCATGTTGGAAAGTACATTGCCACACAAAACTGGACCCTAATGTACATTTTCATTTCATGCAATATATGCTATATACACCCAATTTTTGCTTCTTGTTTTTAATATGCCCTTTATTTTATTTTATTTTTTTTACATCTTGGCATTTTAATATTTGAATTGATTTTCAAATTTAAAGTATTAGAATTCTCTATACAAGGTATTCCTAACGGCAGAGGCCAAATTACCCAGTGGAGCATGGCTTGGGATTTAGGGCAGTTCCAAGATTTGAGTCTGTGCTCCACAGCTTCCCAGAAGAAGCACATAAATATTTTAAGAGACAATTTCCTAAGGATATTTACACCAGTGTACTTCTCCACTAACAGTGCAGGAGAGTCTACTTCCCTACAGTATGCCTAACCATTCAAAAGTCATTCCTATGCTTTGACCCAGACATTTCACTTTTAAAATTTATCATACAAAATATTTTCTGCCAAAATATATACCTATAATTATATGGCTGTGTATTACAGGCTCTTTTCCCCCCCTTTTTTACCCCATTTTTATTGAGGTATAATCGATATATCGCACTGTGTATGTTTAAGGGATACAGTATAATGATTCTACTTACATAAATAATTACCACAATTACTTTAGTTAACGTCCATCATCTCATATAGATGCAAAAAGTAAAGTAAATGAAAAAGACATAAAAGATTTTTCCTTGTCATTAGAACTCTTAGGATTTACTCTCTTAACACCTTTCAAATATACCATAAAGCAGTATTAACTATGGTCATCATGTTGTACATCACATCCCTCACACTTATTTCTCTTATGACTGGAAGTTTGTACTTTTCTGAAAGTTTTCATTTTAATTCCAGTGTAGTTAACGTACAGTGTTATATTAGTTTCAGGTGTGCAATATAGTAATTCAACAGTTCCATACATCACCCAGTGCTCATCACGACACGTGCACTCCTTAATCCCCATTACTTATTTCACCCATCCCCCGCCTACACACCTCCCCTCTGGTAACCATCAGGTTGTTCTCCATAGTTAAGGGTCTGTTCCTTTCTCTCTCTCTCTCTCTCTCTCTCTCTCTGTTTTGCTCTCTCTGTCTCTCCCTCTCATTGTTTCCTTTGCTTATTGCTTTTGTTTCCTAAATTCCACAAATAAGTGAAATCATATGGTATTTGTCTTTCTCTGACTGACTTATTTTGCTTAGCATTATACTCTCTAGCTCCATCCACGTCATTGCAAACGGCATGATTTCATTCTTCTTTACAGGCTCTGTGACAGAGAAAGACAATGGGACCCGAGAGTGGCTGATATTGACAGAAGAGGGGTAGAAATGATTGTCCCTTGAGTCAAGGATAGATGGGAAAGAAGGGGGCATGGGTACCTGACATACAGAGTAAAAAGGCCAAGGGATGGACGTATGGGCCAGAAAGATGAGGGTGATCATTGGGAAGAGAATGAAACACAAGTAGACAAAGCCTCTGAGGAACTGGATGCATCCTGGCGATACACACCCCACTGGAAACCTTCCTTTCTTTCCACGTATATCTTGTCTGTCTCTGTTACTTCATCTTCAGGTTGAACACCAGAGAAACAGTTCCCACACAGTCTGAGAAAGGAGAGACGGTATGGGGAACAGTGTGCAACAATGGGTCTCTTGGACAGAGGGCTGGATTTCAGGTCATGTTGGTCCCAGACACCACATCCATCATTGCCCACTGGACTTTGAGTCCTGTCCCAGTGCTCCTTTCAGCCCTAACACAGAGTCACACATCATTGGTTAAGGGCATCAGATTTGAGGTCAGAGCAACCAGGGTTTGAATCCTGGTGCTAAATTCTGTGGTCCAGGGCAAGTAACTCTGACTTCATGGTGACTCACCTTATTTTTTCCCTTAAATTGAGGATAGTGATAGTTTCTACCTCATGAGAAAATTGTGAGAACTGAGCTAGTATCTGGCAATACAGGCAAAGCCTCTGGAGAAACGCCTGTGACCTAACAAGCACTACAAATAAGTTAGTCATTACTAGGTCAGGAACTTAGCACAATGGCTGGGGCTTAGTAAGAGATGAATGTGTGTTAATTGCATTTGTTGTTACGAGAAGGAAAACAGATGGGTGAATGAGGGCAGGTTGCAGTGTCAGCTATTCACATATTTTATAAAGTGGCGATGGTTAAACAGAGCAGCCCTGGTGGGAAATAACCCGATATACTGTTTAAGGGAACCAAAATTAAAAGATCACAGACTGAAACAGGCATAGGGGAAGGATTAGGTGGGGGACTTAAGTTCCCATTTCCAAAATTTGGGCAAAGAAACCCATTATTATTCAAGAAACGGTTCAGGCTTGAGTGGTAGGTTACAAAAAGCAAGGTAGAATATCCCTCGCACCCCATGATACACTCTGAAAAGAAAAAAAGTCATATATTACCGTATGGTTCCTCAGAAGAAGATATTAACAGATGTTTATGTTTTTTTAGGTACAAAGGTAAACATAAAGAAGTCAGGGTAAAAGAACATGTGAGAATGTCAACCGTATTTATAAATGGGTGGTTGGAATGCATAATAATTATGCTTTCATATTTATGTTTTACTTGCATAAAAGGATGTTTGTGCCTGGGTCAGGGTTTTGTCAGGCGCTGGGGGCGGGGGAGCGGTGGGAAGCACTACTCTTACTGACTCATTATGCAGCACAATAGGAGCAATCGATCATTTATAAGCGGATGCATCTTCTCACGGATTAGTAAGCTGTATCACCTTAGACAATTCACCCAACTTCTCCTGATCCCAGCTCCTTATATGTAGTAATCGGAGATTAGGTCTAACCGCCACCTTATCAAGATGTGGAACATATACCACACCCCAAAAGGTTCCCAGTTAATCTCCTCTTCATCCTCCGGCTGGAGGATGCAAACCTTGATCTGCTCTCAGTCTCTCTATGTTAGTTTTTCCTGTCCTAGAATTTCATATAAATGGAATCATACATCCTGTATTCCTCCGTGCCCGGCTTTTTGTAACTCAGCATTTTTTAAGGATCCATCCATGTCCTTGCCTTTTCATTGCTAAGCAATATCCCATTGCGTTGATTTGTTTACCTTTAATGTCGTTTTAAGGAAGTTTCAGAAGGTAGTGAAAGTAGTTCCTTGTGTTCAATCACCAACTTCTTGGTCAGTCTTCTGTTCTTACATAATGATATAATTTCATCCTTTGTCACTCTTTTATCTCTCTAAGGAAATATTATCTTAAGGTCTTTTTCACCATTTTTCTAATTTTGTTTTTATTCCCTCAGTGCAAATCATTTGATTTTTTGAGATTGTTCTGTCCCTTCCGTGCTTACCCTGAGTTGTGCCTATCTCCTGCAGAGGAGGCTTCACTGCTGAGTCGGCCCTGGGCTCATAGGTGCTTGGCTTTATTTTATTTATTTACTTATTTTTAAAGATTTTATTTATTAGACAGAGAGAGAGAAACACAGCGAGAGAGGGAACACAAGCAGGGGGAGTGGGAGAGGGAGATGCATGCTTCCTGCTGAGCAGGGAGCCCGATGCAGAGCTCGATCCCTGGACCCTGGGATCATGACCTGAGCCAAAGGCAGACGCTTAATGACTGAGCCACCCAGGCGCCCCGGTGCTCGGCTTTAATCCATACTTTGCTCTGGCCTTGCCAGCAGTTTAGCTTCCTCTTTGATCCTACTACTGGTGGCCCCTGCTTTACCACTATGTTTTCCCATTTCTTTTCCCTTCTTTCTTTTTTTTAAAATTTTTTAAATTTTTTAAATTAACATATAATGTATTATTTGTTTCAGGGGTACAGGTCTGTGATTCAACAGTCTTACACAATTCACAGCACTCCCATAGCACATACCCTCCCCAGTGTCCATCACCCAGCCACCCCATCCCTCCCACCCCCTTCCACTCCAGCAAACCTCAGTTTGTTTCCCGAGATTAAGAGTCTCTTATGATTTTTCTCCCTCTCTGGTTTCGTCTTGTTTCATTTTTCCCTCCCTTCCCCCATGATCCTCTGTCTTGATTCTCAAATTCCTCATATCATTGAGATCATATGATAATTGTCTTTCTCTGATTGACTTATTTCGCTTAGTATAATACCCTCTGGTTCCATCCACGTCATTGCAAATGGCAAGATTTCATTTTTTTTGATCGCAGCATAATATTCCATGGTGTGTGTGTATACACACATACACACACACCTCATTTTCTTTATCCATTCATCTGTTGATGGACATCTAGGCTCTTTCCATAGTTTGGCTGTTGTGGACATTGCTGCTATAAACATTGGGGTGCATGTGCCCCTTCGGATCACTACATCTGTATCTTTGTGGTAAATACCCAGTAGTGCAATTGCTGAGTCGTAGGGTAGCTCTATTTTCAACGTTTTGAGGAACCTCCATACTGTTTTCCAGAGTGGCTGCACCAGCTTGCATTCCCACCAACAGTGTAGGAGGGTTCCCCTTTCTCCGCATCTTCACCCACATCTGTCGTTTCCTGACTTGTTAATTTTAGCCATTCTGACTGGTGTGAGGTGGTGATGTTTCTAGGAAAAAGTTGCTGCGGCTGAGGTCAAAGAGGTTGCTGCCTGTGTTCTCAAGGATTTTGGTGGATTCCTGTCTCACATTTAGGTCTTTCATCCATTTGGAGTCTATTATTGCGTGTGGTGTAAGGAAATGGTCCAGTTTCATTCTTCTGCACGTGGTTGTTCAATTTTCCCAACACCATCTGTTGAAGAGACTGTCTTTTTCCATTGGACATTCTTTCCAGCTTTGTCGAAGATCAGTTGACCATAGAGTTGAGGGTCCATTTCTGGGCTCTCAATTCTTTTCCACTGATCTATGTGTTTGTTTTTGTGCCAGTACCATACTGTCTTGATGATTACAGCTTTGTAATAGGGCCTGAAGTCCGGAATTGTGATGCCACCAGCTTTGCTTTTTTTTTTTTTTCCAACATCCCTCTGGCTATTCGAGGTCTTTTCCGGTTCCATAGTTATTTTAGGATTATTTGTCCCACTTCTTTGAAAATTGTTGATGCTGTTTTAATAGGGATTGCATTAAATGTGTAGACTGCTCTAGGTAGCATAGACATTTTCACAATATTTGTTCTTCCAATCCATGAGCATGGAACGTTTTTCCATTTCTTTATGTCTTCCTCAATTTCTTTCGTGAGGATTCTATAGTTTTCCGAGTACAGATTCTTTGTATCTTTGGTTAGATTTATTCCTAGGTATCTTACGGTTTTGGGTGCAATTGTAAATGGGATTGACTCCTTAATTTCTCTTTCTTCTGTCTTGTTGGTGTATAAAAATGCAACTGATTCCTGTGCATTGAGTTTTATATCCTGCCACTTTACTGAATTCCTGTATGAGTTCTAGCAGTTTTGGGGTAGAGTCTTTTGGGTTTTCCACATAAAGCATCATATCATCTGCAAAGAGTGAGAGTTTGACTTCTTCTTTGCCAATTTGAATTCCTTTTATTTCTTTTCTTGTCTGATTACTGAAGCTAGGACTTCTAGTACTATGTTGAATAGCAGTGGCGACAGTGGACATCCCTGCCGTGTTCCTGACCTTAGGGGAAAAGCTCAGTTTTTCCCCATAGAGAATGATATTCGCTGTGGGTTTTTCATAGGTCGCTTTTATGATATTGAGGTATGTACCCTCTATCTCTACACTGTGAAGAGTTTTAATCAAGAAAGGATGCTGTACTTTGTCAAATGCTTTTTCTGCATCCACTGAGAGGATCATATGGTTCTTGTTCTTTCTTTTATTAATGTACTGTATCACATTGATTGATTTGCAGATGTTGAACCAACTTTGCAGCCCAGGAGTAAATCCCGCTTGGTCGTGGTGAATAACCCTTTTAATGTACTGTTGGATCCCATTGGCTTGTATTTTGGTGAGAATTTTTGCATCCATGTTCATCAGGGATATTGGTCTGTAATTCTCCTTTTTGATGGGGTCTTTGTCTGGTTTTGGGATCAAGGTAATGCTGGCCTCATAAAATGAGTTTGGAAGTTTTCCTTCCCTTTCTATTTTTTGGAACAGTTTCAGAAGAATAGGTATTAATTCTTCTTTAAATGTTTGGTAGAATTCCCCTGGGAAGCCATCTGGCCCTGGGCTCTTGTTTGTTGGGAGATGTTTGATTTCTGCTTCAATTTCCTTACTGGTTATTGGTCTGTTCAGGTTTTCTATTTCTTCCTGGTTCAATTTTGGTAGTTTATACATTTTAGGAATGCATCCATTTCTTCCACATTATCTAATTTGCTGGCCTATATTTGCTCGTAATATGTTCTTATAATTGTATTTCTTTGGTGTTGGCCGTGATCTCTCCTCTTTCATTCATGATTTTATTTATTTGGGTCATTTCTCTTTTCTTTTTGATAAGTCTAGCCAGGGTTTTATCAATCTTACTAATTCTTTCAAAGAACCAGCTCCTAGTTTCGTTGATCTGTTCTACTGTTGTTTTGATTTCTATTTCATTGATTTTTGCTCTGAGCTTTATTATTTCTCTTCTCCTGCTAGGTTTAGGCTTTATTTGCTGTTCTTTCTCCAGCTCCTTTAGGTGTAGGGTTAGGTTGTGTATTTGAGACTTTTCTTGTTTCTTGAGAAAGGCTTGTATTACTATATACTTTCCTCTTAGGACCGCCTTTGCTGCATCCCAAAGATTTTGAACAGTTGTGTTTTCATTTTCATTTGTTTCCATGAATGTTTTTATTTCTTTTTAACTTCCTGGTTGACTCATGCATTCTTTAGGGGATGCTCTTTAGCCTTCATGTATTTGAGTTCTTTCCAACTTTCCTCTTGTGATTGAGTTCTAATTTCAAAGCATTGTTTTCCTAAAATATGCAGGGAATGATCCCAATCTTTTGGTACCTGTTGAGACCTGATTTGTGATGCAGGATGTGATCTATTCTGCAAGATGTTCCATGGGCACTAGAGAAGAATGTGTATTCTGGTGCTTTGGGATGGAATGTTCTGAATATATCTGTGAAGTTCATCTGGTCCAGTGTGTCATTTAAGCCTTTATTTCCTTGTTGATCTTTTGCTTAGAGGAGCTGTCCATTTCAGTGAGGGGGGTGTTAAGGTACCCTACTATTATTGTATTATTGTCGATGTGTTCCTTTGATTTTGTTATTAATTTGCTTATATAATTGGCTGCTCCCATGTTAGGGGCGTAATATTTACAATTGTTAGATCTTCTTGTTGGATAGACCCTTTAAGTACGATATAGTGTCCTTCCTCATCTCTTATTATAGTCTTTGGTTTAAAATCTATTTGTCTGATATGAAGATTGCTACCCCAGCTTTCTTTTGATGTCCATTAGCATGGTAAATTGTTTTCCACCCCCTCACTTTCAATCTGGGGGTGTCTTTGGGTCTAAAATGAGTCTCTTGTAGGCAGCATATTGATGGTTCTTGTTTTTTTATCCAGTATGAGACCCTGTGTATTTTGACTGGGGCAGTTAGCCCATTTACATTCAGGTTAACTATTGAAAGATATGAATTTAGTGACATTGTATTGCCTGTAAGGTGACTGTTACTGTATATTGTCTGTGTTCCTTTCTGGTCTATGTTACTTTTAGGCTCTTTCTTTGCTTAGAGGACTCCTTTCAATATTTCTTGTAGGGCTGGCTTGGTGTTTGCAAATTCTTTTAGTTTTTGTTTGTCCTGGAAGCTTTTTCTCTCTCCTTCTATTTTCAATGACAGCCTAGCTGGATATAGTATTCTTGGCTGCATATTTTTCTTGTTTAGTATTCTGAATACATCATGCCTAACAATTTTAAATATCTACACCCCTAACATGGGAGCAGCCAATTATATAAGCCAATTAATAACGAAATCAATGGAACACATCAACAGGCCTTTCTGGCCTGCCGGGTCTCTGGGATAGGTCTGCTGCCAATCTAATGTTTTTACCGTTGTAGGTTACAGACCTCTTATTGAGCTGCTTTCAGAATTTTCTCTTTGTCTCTGAGACTTTTAAGGTTTACAGTAGATGTTGGGGTGTTGACCTATTTTTATTGATTTTGAGGGGGGGTTCTCTGTGCCTCCTGGATTTTGATACCTGCTTCCTTCCCCAAATTAAGGAAGTTCTCTTCTATAATTTGCTCCAATATACCTTCTGCCCCCCTCTCTCTTTCTTCTTCTTCTGGGATCACAATTATTCTAGTATTGTTTTGTCTTATGATATCACTTATCTCTCGAATTCTTCCCTCGTGATCCAGTAGTTATCTCTCTTTTTCTCAGCTTCTTTATTCTCCACCATTTGGTCTTCTATATCCTTAATTCTCTCATCTGCCTAATTTATCCTAGTAGTTAGACCCTCCATTTTTGATTGTACCTCATTAATAGCCTTTTTTATTTCAAGTTGGTTAGATTTTAGTTCTTTTATTTCTCCAGAAAGTGATTCTCTAGTGTCTTCTATGCTTTTCTCAAGCCCCGCTAGTATCTTTATAATCGTCATTCTGAACTCTATTTCTGACATCTTGCTAATGTCCGTATTGATTAGGTCCCTTGCAGTTGGTACTGCCTCTTGTTCTTTTTTTTTTTTTTAAGGTGAGTTTTTCTGTCTTGTCATTTTGTCCAGAGAAGAATAGATGAATGAGAGAACAAAATGCTAACAGGGTAACAACGACCCCAGAAAAATATACACTTCCAAAAACTGGTCACTTTGCTATTCATAGAGTTGCTGCTATTCTTTTCTTCAATCTCCTGTTGAGTTTGTAGTTGTTCAGAATGGTTTGATAACTATCTAGCTGAATTCCTGGGACCAGACGAAATTTAGGTCTCCTACTCCTCTGCCATCTCGCTCTTTCCTTCTTTCTTTAAAAGGAGATCCTTCTCCCTTTCTCACATGGGAATCCTATTTCTTACCTTCCAGCATAACTATATATTTGTTTTTCTTAGATTACTATGTGTATTTGTTCTTGGAATATTATTGTCCCAAAATCACAATTATAACGTTTTAAAATTAAATATTGTAAAATACTTGCACTCTCATCATTTAAATTGTTCAAGTAGTTCTCCTCCTTGTTAACACACTAGAGCCACTTAGGGAGACTGCAAAAACTCACTAGCATCAGGCTATACCCACAACAATTAAAGCAGAATTGGGGTCAGAAACAGGCAACCACAGTTTTTAAACTCTTCATGTGATTGCAGTGTGCAACCAAGGCTGAAAACCACTATGTTAAAAAGCATCAGCTTTTACCTGCCAGAAGCCATAGGAAAGGCTGCCACCTCATTCTGCTGACTTTCTGCTCAGTGCTATTTTGAGGAGCTTGTGATTCCATTAGCTTAGAGCAGGGGTTGGCAAACAGCCTGTTTTTGTATGGCCTGCAAGCTAAGAATGGTATTGACGTATTTGAATGGTTTTCAACCAAAATCAAAAGAAAAATAATGTTTCCTGCCTCATGAAAAGTATTTGAAATTGACGTGTCCATGTCCACACGTAAAGTCTTATTGGAACAGAGCCATGCCATGTCTATGGCAGCTTTTGGTCAACAATAGCAGATTTGAATAGCTCCATCAGAGACTTGAAAGGCTTGCAAAGCCTCAAATATTTATGATCTGGCCCTTTTCAGGAAAAGATTGTTGAGCTCTGGCTTAGAGCAAGTGTCCTTATAGCAAGTGCACAGTAACTCTGGTAAATGGCTGGAGGTCCCTTTGCCTAAGCCCAAGAAGAAGATTTACTGTATTTACTTGTGATTTCCTTGTAGGGTCTTTCCTCAGTAGTCCATTTGCTCATAGTGTTCTGGCTCAGGCATGGGAATTGATTAAGGGACCACCATTTGCTGTGAAGATGGCTCAAGTCACCAGATCTAGAGTTTTACTTATATTTTATGTTCTTACATTTTATTATAAATGAATATTTATTTATATTTCATTTAGTTTTACACTGATCAAATGCAACTTTAGAGGATGCTCAGATATTTCAAGATCCAAAGGATCTGTTGAACAATTAGCCACCTTCAAATGTTGCTGTAGGTCGAACAAATCATGTGTGTCAAATCAGTGTCCACCTTGACCCAGGAGGTTAAGTGCTTCTACTTGGCCTGTGACTCCAGGATCCCAACATCCTCAATGAAATGAGGGTGACCATGTCAAGGGTAGGACCTCCCAACTCATCTTCTGGATCTTTAACTGACGGTGCCATCTAGGCACCCCTGAATGTTCCTTTTAATGTATTATTGAAATAGTTTGCTAATTTGTTGAGGGTTTTTGCATCTTTCTTCATCAGGAAACTAATCTGTTTCTTTGTGGATGAAACTTGTCATCTGATCTCCTTTGATCCTCATTATATCTTTCACAGTATGTATTATTATCACTGTCCTTCCTACAAAGAAGGTAAAAGAGCAAGTTATTCACTTGCCACAGGGCACAGTGCTAGGAAAAGTCAGAGCAGGAACTCAAGATCTGTACTTCCCCCATAACCCAAGTTGTGCTTCACTGACTTCTGGAGCCTCTAATGCTTGGGGATGCTCTCCAACATTGATCAATCCACAGGTTGGAGTTCTATGACCTCTAGGCATAATTCATTAACTTTTAAAATATTGAACCACATTTTTTCCTTAATCATAAAAATCTATTAAATTTTTTAAAACTCTTTGCTTACAAAAAATTAAAAAGAATATGAAAATCTGGGAAGAAAAACTGGCATATATATTACCGGCAAAAGATTAATATCCTTCATATAAAAAGACAAAATTGATGTAGAAAGACAAAATTTTATCAACTTAGAATTCTCATTAAAAGCAACAAAAATGTCAAATAAAGTCATGAAAATTTTCTCAGCTACAATAATTACAGAAATCTTAGTGCAAAACTTGTGATAATATATGAAATAATAAAATAAATAGTCAAAAGTGGAAACACTGGGACAGAGAATATACTATTTTTAGGTGAATGGAGTGTTTAAAACAGGCCCTTAGCAAATACTGTGAGTTTTCCACTTCACATTTTTATAATTTTGTTTCACTTGGCATAATCCACTAGAATTTAAAATGTTTTATATCATTTGTATAACATTTAAAGTGTTTAGGGCGCCTAGGTGGCTCAGTCAGTTATGCGTCTGCCTTCAGCTCAGGTCATGATCCTGGGCTCCTGGGATCGTGTCCCACATCAGGCTCCCTCCTCAATGGGGAGTCTGCTTCTCCATCTGCCTCTCCCCCTGGTTTGTGCTCTCTCTCTCTTGCTCATTCTCTCCCTCTCTCTCAAAATAAAATCTTAAAAAAAATTTAATGTGTTTATATCCTTTTAGGAATCTATGGTGTAGAGGGAACCCCAGGTTGCTAATGAGGGCCCATACCAGAATGGGCTCCTTTAGAATCTCTCCTTATCTGGTATCCCTGCCCCCACTTACTCTGCTGCCAGGACTTGCAGTTAATATTTTTCCCAGTGTGGTGATGAGGAATTCTGTGTGAAGGGTCCTGTGCAGAGGATGACACTCAGATATGTAGACATAACTCGATACTTGTATGTTTCTTTTGCTCAAAGCCTTTATTTTCACACAACTCCCCCTGTGTGCCTCTTGAGTTTGGAGTTCATTTCATAACCAGTGCTCTAGTAGATTTGTAGTCAGCAAAGGTCATGGCTTTATTGCCTTGTGTACAAGCTGACTCTGCTCTGTGCACTCACTGAAACTGAATCTCCTATCAGCACTATACTAAGATACTCAGTTTGTGCCTCCCTTATAGACACACAAACACAGCTAGAGACACAGAAGAGACAAGAGACCTAGCGCTTGACGAAGGTGGAGGTGCATTAATAGTGGTCCAGATAACTACCGGAGGGCATTGGTTGTGACACATTTCACAGATCACAGCCTGCACACAGTGGTGGTACTAACACTCACCTTGTTTCACATGGAAATGTAAATGAGAGTTTGAAATTCAAGAGGGAACAGTGAGCTGGGCAACTAGACTAGTGATGTCAGGGCCTGGCATTATAGATTATCATATTTATTAAAACTATTAACATTTCAGTGTGCTCTGCCTTGAATTCTGAAAAGAGTGCTCCATTGGCTTTTCTGCCTGAAGATGTAGGGTGCCAATTAATTGTGAAAATTGAAAATTATTTCTGCTGCTGAGATGTCTTTAACTGATAGAGATATCATTAGGCAAAGTTTGTCTGAATATTTAGGAAAGTGAAACAAATATTAATATTAATTAACAAAAACACTGCTCAGACTTACTTTGATTCTGAAATATGTGACCCCTGGACCTGAAATATCAAGACTGACCTCTTAACATATATTGCATTAAGTCTCTGAAACATGTTGCAAGAAGCTCCCTTTGGCTCCAGCCTCTGCTAAAGAAAAATGTTTGCATGAGTGTGTGTGTGTGAGAGAGAGAGAGAGAGAGAGAGAGAGACAAAAACAGAGAAAGAATGAAAAAAATGAGTGAATGAATAAATGGATATCTGTGAATACACTGACAAATAGGCAGTATTAACTGTAAATAACCTGTTATGCATCCCCCAGCAGGAGTTATATTTCATCTTCCCCTGACACACAAAATCACATATATTTGTTGCAAAACTCCTTTTTAAACATATCATTTTAAAGGTTACTTCCAAAGTATTTTCCTTTATGTGAATATAAAAGTTTCTGGATCATGCATGTTTACCATTATTGCTTTGGGTAGGCTACCTGGCACAAGTTAATATGTTCTCCCCAGTTTCTTGAAACCAAAAATCCACTTAAATTCCTGTTTTTGTTAGTAATATCAGTACCAAAAATCTTTCTCCTTCCTTTTTATAATTAGAGAAAAGCAATAGCTCAAGTATTGGCAATGATAAATAGAAATAAACACTTGGCTCAATTAGTGAATGAAATCCAGAAAACAGAAATTAATATCATAAACAAACAAAAAAAATTTTTATTTTATTTTATTATTTTTTTAGCACTTCCTTTATTCCAGGATGCATATTTTATTAATCCTGAAAATAGTCCTTTGAGGTAGGTACCATCATTATCCTTCTTTTTTTTTTAAATTTTATTATGTTATGTTAGTCACCATACAATACATCATTAGTTTTTGATGTGGTGATCCACGATCCATTGTTTTCGTATAACACCCAGTGTTCCATGCAGTATGTGCCCTCCTTAATACCCATCACTGGGCTAACCAATCCCCCCTCCCCCCTCCCCTCTAAAATCCTGTTTGTTTCTCAGAGTCCATAGTCTCTCATGAAAAAAAAAACAATTTTAAATCATGTTTTTAAAAAAGAACTGAAAGAGAGAATGGAAAACATTTAATTTGCCTGAAGAATTCCCTTATTTCTTCAGCTGTCAAAGAAGTTGACAAAAATTGAGAACAAAAAAAATTGAACTTTTAAGTATCAAAAAATATTCAGTGTGTAAAAATACAAACAAAGCAGTAAAACCCTAAAGGTGTAATTCAAGTTCCAGTCTTGTCCACTGCCTTGAAGGACCTTCTGATGACCAGATGATGCTTTCGGTGGGCACTGATGCATTGTCCATACTCTTTCAATTAAGAAAGTGTTGCTCCACAAATACTAGGAATACTGTCAGCAGGCAGTTCTCACAACTATAGATAGACCCCTTAGGTCTTCCTAGGTTGCTCACTGATCTTACTCCAAGTAGAGACTACTCTGAAAAATGATTGTAGCTCCAGAGCTTCCTGTGGGGTTGGTTAAGGCTCTTGTTGGACCAGCATGACAGCTTAACTTCTCTGTCTGTACAATACTGCTTCCTATCATTTACTTCAACAGATGTTGATATCAAGGACTATCCTTAATGAACACGCTGTATGTTAACATCCATTTAAGAGATTGATTACAAGGAAACCTAAACCCACTGTGTGATAGTGCTTCACAAATTATTTTCTCTCATTTGACCCTCATAAACCTCTGCTAGTGAGAAATAATCACCCCCAGTTTATAGCTCAGTTAATGTATTAGCTGGTTACTGCTGTGTAACAAATTACCTCAAACTGTAGTGGTTTAAAAATTAAAAAAAAAAACACATTACCTCATAATTTGTGTCAGGAATTCAGGAGTGACTTAGAGGATGACTCTGGCTGTTTTTCTCACAGGTTGTAGTCAATATGTAAGCCAAACCTACATATTATCTAAAGGCTTACCTGGGGCCTTAGGATCTGTTTCCAAGATAGCTCATTCACATGGCCATTAGCTGGAGGCTTCAATTCCTTGCCACATAAGACCTCTCTACAAACTGCCTGAGTATCCTTACAACATGACAGCTGGCTTTCTTTAGGGCAGTGATCTGAGGTGGAAGAGAGAGGACAGAGACAGAGAAAACAGAGAAAGAACAAAATCAGGAAGCCACAGTGACTTTTATGACCCAGTCTCTGAAGTCAATTCTAGTCATTTTTCCAGAATTATCCCCACTTTCTCATACCACAAAATCCAGAGTAAATTCCCACTTCTTTGAACCTTCCATAAAATCACTTAACAGAAGCCCAAATTCTATGTCATCACTAATATCCACTTATTGGGACACCCCGGTAAGTCTCCATTGTGTGCATTCTGCCTCACAGCAATAAGTAAGAAGCCCAACTTTGTTTGATTACAGATGTGTTCCCAGTGTTCTTTTGGTTAGAGAATGATGATAGCAGGATGGTCCTTAATTGGTTGGCCACACCAAGGTGACAATGCAGTTTCCAAAGCCCTCTCACTCCTTGTTTCTACAAGTATCTGGTCTCTATGCTGATCAAATATCCGTGACGGACAGAGTCCACTGCAGATGTCTGTACCAAGGAATAGGTAGATTGGGTGTGATATGGTATGGAGTGTGATGTGGGAGCACTGATTAGGACAGAAAGCAGCAAATGGAAGCCCTGGCCAGAAGGGTCCAGCAGCAGCTGCTGTGTTCATTTCCCTGACCCCTGGCACACTCTACTTTTGGGATAGGGTGGCATGGAGGCTGGGGCTGTGGAATTCATGTGGGATAAGCTCTGAAAAGACGTTATTTCCCTATGTTCTTTCTTTTTTCTGATCATCAGGCACAAAGGTATCAGGTATTTGGACACCTCCAACAAGGTGCACTTCTTACATGGGTTGCTGGTGGCAGACTCCTCCCTGTCCCCCATCAGGGCCCAGGAGCCTCTGTAGGGAAGGTGCCCCAGAAGCAGCTATAGGTATCCAGGGGAGTGGCCTTGATTATGCCATTTTCCATCCCTCATCTCCAAATCAAATTGTGTCTTTCCTCAAAATACCTCTGGTTCCTGTGTGTTACTCTCTGTTCCTAATAATTTGTCCCAGAAATTGTCTCTGAACTGATACCCTTATTTCTGGGATCCCTGACTGTAGTCTCCACCTCCAGCCCTAGTGCATAGCTGTAGACTCTATTGATCCCACTTGGTTTCTTATAATACTTTAATGGCATCATACTTTTGATGATCACAGAATTCCCCTCCAGGAACTGCCTCTTATGAGCCCACAATTCTGTAACTTTGGTGCTGGAGAAAGCAAGTGATTGGATGTAAGCACTTCATCTCCTCAGTAGCCATATCCTAGGACAGAATCATCAGACCTAGAAAAAGCAAGGTTATACACTGTCCCCCACCCCCACCAAAATAAAATAAAGCTGGGTGAAGGAGTATCCAGATGTTCTTAGCACCTTAACCTTCATTAAAGAAAGGTGGTGATGTAATAGTAGGAGGGCACACTTTCTGGAGGTTGGGGAAGGCAGTCATAAAGGCATGACCTAAGGTAGACCAATAGCCACAGAATCCCAGGACCCTGCTCACTCCCCAGCAGGATGTTATTGTAGACCATAAAATCCACAAGATTGCCTTATCAACAGTGCTCTGTCTGGTACCTGGTCAGCATTTAATGATTTCCCAATGCATGAATGGAGCCTTAGCTATCATCCAATCCATTTCCTCTGTATTTGGTGCTAGATTATTTTGTCAGGTCTGCCATAACAAAATACCACAAACTAGGTGACTAAAATACAGAAATTTATTTTTTCACAGTTCTGGAGGCCAGAAGTCCAAGGTCAGTGTCAGCAGGTTTGGTTTCTTCTGAGACCTCTCTCCTTGACTTGCAGAACGCTGCTCTTTGCTGCCTTTTCACATGGTCATCCTGTGCTTATACATCCCTAGTGTGTCTCTCTCTGTATGTCCTAATCTCTTCATTTAAGGATACCAGTCAAATTGGATTAGGGCACACCCTAATAGACTCATATTAACCCAATTACCTTTTAAAAAGTCTTATCTTCAAATACAGTCACATTCTCAGATACTGGTGGTTAAAACTTGAGCATATAAATTTGAGGAGAACACAATTCAGTTCATAACAAGTGGTGTCACTAAAGTATAGAGGGTGGAAGGAACTCCTAATGGTCTAGTGGCAGAAGGTTTTCCAGCTTCTAGAAAAGTATCTCCTAGGTCTTGCAAGGCCTTGATCTTTCCCAGACTCCCTCTTTATCAGTATGTTGCCCCTATTTACCAAACTTGCCATCTGATAGTTTTTCTGAAATGCCTTCCCATTTTCCTCTTGAGGGCACCTATGCCTTTCCTGGCAATAGGTTTTCTGTCCTCAAATATTTGCTTCAGCTTATTTGTGGATGCTGCTGGCCTCTCTGAAGAGGGAATACATGCTCATACGACTCAGCAAAATGGAAGAGAAATAAAGACAGAGCCCATGAAACAAGGATGCCCTCTATTATGTGTTGAATTATGTCCCCTCCCAAAATTTATATACTGAAGTCCTAACCCCCAGGACCTTATTTGGAAATACAGCTATTGCAGGTGTAGTTAGTTAAGATGAAGTCATAACTGGAGTAAGGTGGACACCTGTCAAATATGATTAGTGTCCTTATAAAAGGGAGAAATTTGTACAGATATGCATATAGTGAAGATGACATGAAGTGACACAAGGAGAGGACAGCAATCTACAAGCCAAAAAAGAGGCCTGGAATAGATTCTTCCCTCACGGCTCCCAGAAGGAATGAACTCTGCTAACACCTTGATTTCAGATGTCTCACCTCCAGAAATGTGAGACAATAAATTTTCTATTTGTATGTCCCAAACCTCCCAAACCTTTCCTCTTGTCTTGTGTTAGTGAGGTTAGGAGTACAAGCTTTGGTAACAGAATGCCTCTGATTCTGGGTTCTGCCACTCTCTAGCTATATGATCTTGTACAATTTAACTTTGCTCTGTGCCTAAATCCTCATCTGTAAAAACGGGGGATATAATATAACCAATCTTGTGGGGTTATTTTAAAGATTAAATGGGGTAATTTAGTTATAGATCATGTAATTGTAGCTCATGTTGTCAGTGTAATTTCTCATCTAGATGATGTCTGTGCCTATGCTCTTTGTAGGAGTATGGAGACAGGATAGACATTTGAGAAAGATAAGTAGCTCCTAAATTCCAGATTCTTTTGGTTGTTATGCTTTTCCCCAGATCTAACTTGTGAGATCATCTTAACTTTATGACAGGCATTTAAGATGGTCTATCAGCTATCCCTGAAGTTCCCAGAAGTCCAAGGCAGTGGGTATCTCTTCAGCTGGGAAGTCAAAACAAAATCTCTCAAACCAGTGCGGCAGCTGAAGATTCAAGTTCACATGAAGAAATTGGCAATACATAGACCCCAGTCACCAAGACTCTCTATTCCCTCTCTAGCTCTGGTTTTGAGGTTTTGAGGTGAGGTCGCATGCAAAGAGTCTTCTCACACTTTGAGACAGCATGTTATTCAGAGAAATTGCCCTCTTACCTACTTATTCCACTGCTGAGGTCCTCGCCTTGGGAAGATAGCCACCACTCCAGCATAAAGTAGGTAGTTGCCAGCCATAGTGCTTTGGTCCCCTCCCTTGCCTAGCTCATCTCAGGGCTAAGCCACCATAGGGCCATAGGGACATGGTTCATAGAAGAGCCAGTGGAAATGTAGATTAGTTGCTAGGAATGGGGGCAATAGGGAATTGGGACTGACTCGTGGTTACAGGGTTTCTTTTTAGGATGATGGAAGTGTTCTTGAATTAGATTGTGGTGATGACTGTACAACATAATGAATATACAAAAAACCTATGAATTTTAAAATGGGGAATTTTATGTTATATGAAGTATATCTCAGTAAAAAATATAGCAGAAGGAAGTGACTTGCACAACAGAGAAAGACTATATCATTTTGGAGAATACCTAAATTATCATAAACTTTTGGTAGAAAAATAAATGTTAAAGGCACTGCTGGTGAGAGTTCAGAAAGCAATAGGGAACATGCTTTTGAAAACTGGAGAAAAGGGTAACCTTGTTATAAAGTGGCAGATAGCTCAGCTTATTGTGTCTTGTATTTGTGTAGAAAGCAGAATTTGTAAGGGGTGAACTTGATAATCTGAGGAGAATTCCAAGTAAAATGTTAAAGGTGTAGCCTGTTTTCTTCTTGCTGCTTATAGTAAAAAAGAAGGAAGACATAAATTGAAGGAAGAATGTTAAGCATAAAAAGCCCTGGGCTTAATGATTTGGGAAATTCTCAGCCTATTCAAATTGTAAAAGGTGCTAAAACTAAGAGATTAATGGGTGCCTGAGTGGCTCAGCTGGTTAAGCATCTGCTTTTGGCTCAGGTCATGATCCCAGTGTCCTGGGATTGAGCCCTGCATGGAGCCCCCCATTAGGCTCCCTTCTCAATGGGGAGCATGCTTCTCCCTCTCCTTCTGCCCCTCCCTCCCCAAGCTTGTGCACTCTCTCTCTGCTCTCTTTCTCTCTCAAATAAATTTTTAAAATCTTTAAAAAATAAAATAAAATAAAAAATAAAACTAAGAGATTCACTATGAGGAAAGCATGCTCTAAAGAGAAAGCCATGGGCATAGCTGGACAACCTTTTGCTAGAGCTTTTAAAGGATGAAAAGATCAGAATATTTATTCATACAGAGGGCTCTTTAAGAATATTAAACATGTGACTCATGGACCCCATTAGCCATTTCAACAGAATCCTGTCACAGAAACAAGTTTATCCAGGAAAGATCTGTGAAAGATCCTCTGGTCAAATGCAATGAATCCCTGACATATACAAAGTAGATTCATAACTTGAACTGAATGGGAGAGAAAGAGGATCAAATGAAGGAAGGCTGTTGGACTCCCAAAATTCTGCAAGCAGGAAACATACTAATAAAAGTACTCAGCTTCAAATATGTACTATCCTTCAAGAAAAATGGAAGGATGGTTCTGAGGGCAGAACTTTGGATGTAAAGGGAAAAGAGGCCAGAGCCTCCAGCCACAGAGAATTATTCCTAGGCCTTCAAGCCTAAAGGAGTTTGCCTGGTTGGATTTCAAAATTGCTTGGAGCCAATAACTCTTTTCTTCATTTTCTCCCATTTGGAGTGGGAATGTCTGTTAATTATTATCCTATTCCTATCCTACCACTGTAATTTGGGAAGAGGTAATTTTTTACTAGTTCACCGGTGCACTGATAGAAATTTTTCCTAGGGAGGATCTCAACCAGTTTCTCACATCCCTGATTAAATGATTTACAGTTGAGATTTTGGACTTATATTGATATATAATGTGTTGAGACCTTGGGGGATATTGGGATGAGGTGAATGTACCTTGCATGTAGGATGGATAAAAATTTTAGGGGGTCAGAAGGCAGACTATAGTAAGCTGAATAATAGTCTCCAAGGATTTCTATGTCTCGGTCCCTGGAACCTGTAAATGTTGTCTTATATGGCAAAGGGTCTTTGAAGATGTAATTAAGTTAAGGATATTCAGATAGAGAGATTATTCTGGTGGGCTCTAAATGTAATAACAAGTGTCCTTATTAACAGAAGAGGAGAGGGAGATTTGATACAGAAGAAAGGAGCAATGTGATGACAGAAGGAAGATGCTCTGTGGCTGGTTTGGATGATGGAAAGATGGGTCACAGGTCAAGGAATCCAAGAATGCAGCTCTAGGAGAGAAGCAAGATGGTGGAGGAGCAGGGGACCCCATTTCAACTGGTCCCCTGAATTTAGCTGGATATCTATCAAACCATTTTGAACACCCACGAAATCAGCCTGAGATGTAAGAATATATATCTGGATCTCTATAAGCAGAAGAGCAACTACTTTTTGCAAAGTAGGACATGAGGAGTCGTGAATCTGCGGGGAGATATCAGAAGATAAGCAGAAGGGGGAGGGAGCCTCCATAAGCTGGCTCCTGGGAAGTGATGTAACACTAGAGCGCAAATCAGAACCCTTAGAAATCTGCTCTAGTGAGAGACATCCCTCTCTGAAAGGGGCTCTGGAAATGAAAAGGCAGAATTCTAGGTAGGGCATTGTGGTCTCAGGATCCGAGGAGTCACAGAGTGAACGGGGGTACCTGAAACAGTAGAGAGCCCAATCAGTGGAGCTGGGAAGCAGGTTATGGTCAGCGATCCTAGGAGGGGACTCTCAGCTCATAAACCGTGAGCCAGTCAGTCGGTAATTCCTCTTTTCCTGAGCAGCCTGAAAAAGACTGGAACCTGCGCCCGAGACTGGGCAAAAGTTTGCAGGGCTGTAGTGGCCTGGGAAGGACATTAGGACAGTACCCAGACATGATCCAGGAACGTTGGGTGCACATGGGAGCCCAGGGCCACTCTCGGTTTTAGAATCACAAAGGGCAGTGGCACTCCCAGGCCCCTGGGACGGCCTCTGAGAGAGTTGCAGTGGGTGTGCACTGTGGGAGGCTGCAGTTTTCGGCACCATACAGAAGTGCAGACTATTTGTCCTGGAAGGTTTATTAAAGAGGGCAGACTGCGATCTTTCTGCTCTGGACCAGAGGTCTGGGCATGGCCATTTTTGCTCTGATCTTCTGAAAAGGCATGGAAAGCCTCCAAGGAAACAAAAATCCACAGAGGACCAGTTTTCACTGAGCCCATCCCCCCTGACAGGCGGTGGGACAACTCCACCCAGGCAAGGATAGCTGAAAAACAGCATGGCAGACCCCTCCCCTAGAAGACAGTCTGGAAGGACAGGTGGATGACAAACTATGGATCCCATAAGACTAAAATTCCAAAGCCAGGACTCTGGCTGGCACAGCCACTCTGGAAAACAGTATGGAGATTCCTCAGGACGTTAAAAATAGAGCTACCCTACAACCCAGCAATCACACTACTAGGTATTTACACCAAAGATACAGATGTAGTAACAAGAAGGGGCACCTGCACCCCAATGTTCATAGCAGCATCGACATGGATGGAACTGGAGGGGATTATGCTAAGTGAAATAAGTCAATCAAAGACAATTATCATATGGTTTCACTCATATGTGGAACATAAGGAATAGTGCAGAGGACCATAGGAGAAGGGAGGGAAAACTGAATGGGAAGAAATCAGAGAGGGAGACAAACCATGAGAGACTCTGGACTCTGGGAAACAAACTGAGGGTTACGGAAGGGAGAGGGGTGGGGGGATGGGGTACTGGGTGATGGGTATGAAAGAGAGCATGTGTTGTGATGAGCACTGGGTGTTATATGCAACTAATGTATTGTTGAACACTACATCAAAAACTAATGATGTACTATATGTTGGCTAGTAGAACATAATAATAAAAAGAGAATGCAGCTCTAGAAGTAGAAAAGGCAAGTCAACAAATTCTCTTCTAGTGCTGCCAGAGGGAGACCCTGCCAATGCCTTGGTTTTGACCCAGTAAAATTGATTTTGTATGTAGTCTCCAGGACTATAAGAGAATAAATGCATGTTGTTTTAAGCTACCAAGTTTGTGGTAATTTGTTAGCAGCCATAAAAAAATAATTTTGGAACCTTTAGAGATCTAGTGCAGTGGTTTTCAAACAATCCTCAAAATTACTTTTTCCAGCTCTGCTTCTACTCAAGGTGCCTACTTTTTATCTTATTCATGGCCTTCTGGAAATATTTCATCTTTTTGAAAAATGACCATAAAGGATTAAACAATACAATCACTGATTTAGTCCAATACACAATTTTATAGATGAAAAAAGAAAAAGCCCAGAAAATTGAAAACATTTTCTCTTATTCACTCAGAGCAGACAAACAAAAACAACAAAACAAATTCTAATTCCCAATTAGAATTTCTTGTGCTACACTGCACTAGAACTGGAAAAATAAATTGGAGATAAATTGTAAAGGAATAAACTGTATATGTAGAGAGGTCAGAAGAGCGCCTGGCACATAGCTGCTCATAAATGTTACATATCATTATAATACGTACTTACATTTGCAGAGAATATCTCTGGAAGAATACACAAGAAGTCTTGGTTTCCTCTAGGAAATGAGAAGAAATGAGACACAGGAGTGGGAAAGAAATTGACTTTTCACCATGTCTTTTGACTCTGAGAAACAAACTGAGGGCTTTAGAGGGGAGGGGGTTGGGGGGATGGGTTAGCCTGGTGATGGGTATTAAGGAGGGCACATATTGAATGGAGCACTGGGTGTTATATGTAAACAATGAATCATGGAACACTACATCAAAAACTAACGATGTAATGTATGGTGAATAACATAACATAATAAAATAAAATAAAAAGAATGTGCATGTACTACAATTTATATATATGTAGAATCCCTAAACAGTGAGAAGGATTGAATGGAGCTATCTTACCTTGTTTAGTATTAGGGTTCCTTTCTCCTCCACATGGAGATATAGAACCAACTCAGAACCTCTAAGAAATCAGTCATGCCAAATTGCAATTATAAAGCATAAAGCAAAGTTTCATTTCAGTCCAATGTTTATATCACCCAAGTACCTAATCATATCTACAAAGATCCCTTCAGAGCACATTTTTCTAAGATAATCAGGTTTCAAAAATTAAGATTTTTTTAAAAGATTTTATTTACTTATTTATTTGAGATAGCATGAGCAAGGGGAGGGGCAGAGGGAGAAGGACAAGCAGACTCCCCTGTTGAGCAGGGAGCCGAACACACATGGGTCAGGAGGGTCATGACTTGAGCTGAAGTCAGATGCTTAACCGACGGAGCCACCCACGTGTCCCCAAAATTAAAATTTTTTTAAAAATTGTATAAATATTGGCAAATCAGATTTGAAAATCCAACTAGACAAAGTTCACTACCTGCTTATTACATACACCACATTCACCAGCCTTGGTCTTTTTCCTGAGACTAAATCATAAGATTAGAATTCTTGAATGCTCCATTCCCCAGCTCCTCTGTGTTTCCTATAACCAGCCAAAGTAAAAATATCACTCCATTCACCTAGCTGTATTACCCATCTGGGATCCACCCTCTGGAGAAATTGCCCTGGGACTAATGGAACCCAAATCCCATCTGTTATGTTTCTTGGGTTAAGTTAATTATCCTCAGCTCTTTCCATCCCCTGAAATAGTGAGGACATTTTTTACCCAGTTATAATATCCCATAAGTGAATTTTTATTTTCCCCTGTCCATTCCAAACAAGTCAAAATCCAAAGTGAATTTTTTCCTCAATCTCCTAGATTGCTGTTGGTCTGCTGCAGTTGGCCTAAGAATGATAGGATGAATCTCTACAGTCTCAGAAAACAAGCCCTTGTGGACCTAAAACATTTGTCATGTGTGATTCCAACTGAGATGACAATCATAGTCTGGCAGTTAGAGTTCCAGGCTGCAAATGAGAAGTGTGGTGGCTGCTTCCACCCTCAACTTGAATACCCACATCACCTCTGTCAGGAAGAATGGGGTGTCCTAAGCTTAGAGATGTGGAAATAGGAGATAAATTTAGCTATAGATCAGGACCAGGGATGAATCTGATACAAGTCAGTCACTGACCTAATGCTTAGATTTGGTATTACTATCAGAGACTCCAAACCTCACCCTCAGGATCACTTGAGAGATGTAAATCCTGTGGAGGCTGAAAACTGTCCTCAACTGAATGCTTGTTAGCAGACAATATCAACTATCATCCAGGCCCCGGTTTTCATACTGCTTCTGCCACACACCAAAACAGGAAGGGGGGGCTCTTACTATTGCTACATCCTTTAAAATTATAGGGAAATTTGACACTGGAAATGGGGTTCCATGTCCTTTCTTGATCTGTAGCTCAGTAAATTTCTGACTTCCAGAGCCTTTATATTCATACTCTGGATAATTCCATTCCACAAAGAGTTTTCATAGCCCTCAAGGAAATTATTTTCTATCATAGAAAATAATGTCAGTACCTGATGCCCTGATATTTTCTCAACCACCAGCATACTGAAGAATGATCAGTCAGTGAAAGGAAAACTGAGGGTCCACTGACTCTCAGATAGTTAGAAGATAAGGACACAGAACCTAGATTCAGTTGCAACACAGAAGGAACCGATGTTTTCTTGCAGCTTGGAAGTTTATTAATAAAGGAGGTTGAACCAGTTGGTGTTACTTTTTTGAACCCTGCATCTCTGTGTCCTGGCTGTAGTGAGGAAGAGGACTAGCTACTCTGCTGGCCACAGGTGATGTCATCCCAGGAACATGCTGAACCCTCTCTCTTGGGTCCCTGTTGCCATATATGGGGTCCAGCATTATCAGACAGACTCCACTTCTTTTTCTTGTGCCTGAGCTGGAGGGATGATATTTTTTAGGATTTCAGCATAGTAGGGGTTAAATACCTGCTGATTGTGATGCATCAAATTGAAAAACTTCCAGCCTAGTTCTGTCAATTCCCCTTTGATGAGACTAGGGCCTCCAGGGAAGTCTTGCAGAGACTCCTGCATGCCATGAACCAAACAACATTTGAGAAACAAGCGGATTCGCTGATCTGTGAGCAAGGAAAAACAAGGAAAAGGGAAAGATCAAAGAGGTTTCAGAAGAAATTCACAATGCCCTTGTACTCTCTGCTCACCAAAGTTAACTAAGATATTCACTGACCTACCCATTCATCTGGATAAACTGTATAAATGAGATTTGTCTGCTTCATTTTGGAGGAGGGAATGCTACCAAGTTCACAAAAACAATGCATGATCAAAAGATGTTGAGCTAGCAAATTTCTGGCTGTTCATAAGATTGTGTGGTTTTAAGTGAGCTCCTGGCATGTACTGACCTAACAAGAGGATCCCAGATATTGTATCTGAAATTAAAAGGGCATACATTGCAACCACTGCCCACACATCCAAATCAGACTGTTAAGATGCAAAAGTTAGAAGCAAGCTGGCCAAGTTCACTGCTTCCTTTCCAGCATGGAATATGTCTTACAACCTAAGTCAGTATCAATCCCTTGGAGGGGAGTAGAAGCCCACGCAGTAACTTTTAAAGCAAAGGGTTTCCCATCATAGATCTTGGACTATAGCTAGAAAATTACTGGGGATGACTTGGTAAGGTTGAGGGGACAGTATTTCACACCTGCAAGTTACATATCTTAATGGCAGGTCCACCGTAAAACTATGCATTCACTCTTCAAACTGAAAGAGATCTATTTCAACCCTGCATATTATAGATGAAAAAACTAAAGCCAAAAGACTTTCCCAATGATCATGCTTTTCCATTTTTAAATGGTTCAGTAACTCGCTTCCAAGGTTGAGTCTACCTCCTCATCCTCCACATTCTTGACACCCCTCCTTAACACTACTATGGGACTCTTACCAATGATGTTATGAACACAGTTCTCCTTCTTGGCGATATTCTGGAGTTGGCCTATAAGAGATGCTGTGTTTTCACCACTCAGGACAGTAAGGTCCATATCTTTGAGTCCTTGATGGATTTTCTGGGACACTTGTTCACTCACACTCACCATAGTCTCTTGAGGCCTAGGTAATGGACAGAAAGCAGAATAGCCCTGGCATAGGGTCAAAGCCCAGAGAGCCCCTAACAGAAGACCAGTCCACTCCAAGCCCCCACCACTAGTAGACAGCAGTACCCCATGTACAGATTAAAAACCTTCATTGTTACCCTCAAGGTGACAACAAATTCATACATATAGTACTATCTTAGACTTCAAAAAAAAAAAAAACAAGATAAATTGGACAAGGGTATCAATGGACCCACTCATATTCTTTAGTTCCATAAATTTTATTTAAATCTTGTTTTAAGATTTTCTTGGGGATTTTCCATAGTTGTGTTTTTCCTATTTCACCAGTTAAATTATAAATATGTTAAGAGACCTAAACTTCTAATTCTTCTTTTTATTTTGGTTGTGGTGCCCGACATGCAGTGATGATCAATCAGTATTAATGATCAACTGATAAACTTCTGGATATACATACACAAATCCAGTGTCACCCATTCAAATATATGACTCATTTTTAGAAAACACAAGAATGAATCCTTTGTAGCAAACTAGCCTCCACACTCTCCTCTTGGGAACAAGTTTAATTTTTCTCTATCCCAAGCCTCAATATAATTTATCAAGACACCAACAATCTTTGCAGGTGGTTCCCAAGGTCTTTTTTATGGTTTGTGATGACACATAAGCAATAATTATATTATCTGCCTATGTCCCCCAAACCACATACTATTTTCAACTCTAAAAAAGATCTGTCTATGAAGCTTACCCAGAGTTAAATTCCTCTATCAGGGCGTTGGTTATGCATTTCAGTTTATCCACAAATTCAGGTGAGTTGAATAAAACATTACCAGAGAAACTTCTGGCTACTAGCAAGACTGAGGCCAGGATGGTTAACTGGTGCAACTGGGACTCCATCTCCTGTAGCCGGATTCTGTCCATCAGCACAGTCTTTTGAAACAGGGAAGACTGGGTCAGGAGAGGAGGGTTCTAGTAGAGATGTTAAATACAAAACAAAAGGGCAATGCTCTAACACACATTCCTACCTCAGGGAACTTGTCATTGTCAGGATCCCAGAGAAGAAGGTTCAGGTAACCCTGGTATAGCACCATTGTGGGATTGGGGAGCTCTGAGTTGTTAGCTGCCCAATTTGGAGGTGAACAGGCCAAGCTGGAAGAGCTGGGAGAGCCAAGAAAACTTGGAGATTGTGTAGTGAGGTCTGTTGCTGCTTTGGTTAGCCATTTTGTGGTGCAATCAAGGAGACCTATGACATAAAAGGGAATATATGAGGGTTAAAGGCTAAAGTTTTAAGATATACTCTTGGTCAATAAATATTATTTTGTAGGACCTTCTGTCTTATAGAAATATTTTTCCCTACCCTTTACCCAGAAAATAAACTTTTATTCAAAAATTAGAAAATATTTTGTAACTGTAAGAAGGCAAACCCAAGGTCGAATCTCCCTCTCCTGCACTTAAATTTTAAACATACCGGGCTGCTTGTCAAGGAGTTCCTGGAATTTAGCTTGTTCATACTGGACAGAATGTTCCTGCAGGTAGGGTCGAAGGCTCTGGGTAGTATAGTTCACCATGTCCATTTTCATCAGTCCCAGAACATGGAAGTTACCCCTGTCATAAGGAGAAATAAAATATTTACACTATGAAAGGAAATCTAGTGTGGAGGGGTGGAACTCAAGCAAGGAGTCTTAAAATCACAGCATTTTAGAATTACAGTGGGCCTTAAAAACAACAATTCAACTTTAATTTACAAATAAAAACACTGCAGTTAGGGACTCAAGGCCACAGAGTGAGTTGTTGTCAGAGGTAAGGATGTCTTCTGTCCTTTTAGTTACCAATCTAGAACTCTTTCCAACATAGCCACTATCTTCTCAGAAAGAGTATTCAGTGGAAGGAAAATGACCTAACAACTATCTGTGAGGAGTTGGAATGATGGTGATTGAATTTCTAACTCATTGGGCATATCAGTTTACCTTTCTCGGTCTTGATTCTCCTAGCTGTGAAGCAGGGATAATCTTCATTTTTGTCCCCTCATGGGGTGTAAGTTAGGATACATAGGAAAACATCTGAGAAAGGGCTATTTGAAATCTCTAGAAGAAAGAATTATTGTACTCTGTCTTAGCATCATTTTTTATAAGGGGTACAAATGATCTAAAGATCACCAAAAAGGCCTTGGGAGACTATCCTTGGAAAATAAAAGCCAATAGTTTAGGGAGGAAAATAAAAGGTATTAGTCAATTCTTCAGTATAGAAGAGCTAGACAAGGCAGGAGCTTTAACACAGTATCAGGGCCAGAGTTTTCTGGCATAGTTGTCTAAGGCAGATTTCAGGGACAGTACATTTAGTTTCTTACTTTAGTAACTGCACAGGATCTGTCATGCTTTCTAGTTTCTGCACTGCTTCATCACGGACTGGTGCACATAGCAGGGTCATCAAATTGAGAATGTAGTTAGAGAGATGAGGGACATCCAGGGCCCCATGTTCTGCTTCCTGCTTAAGGAGATCCATGTCCAGAGCTTCTTCAATCTCATTTCTTAGGCGGTTCTAGTGTGGTAATAGCAGTGATAACAAGATCTGCCCAGAAAAGAAAATCAATGGAGCCAAATTGTTTAGAAACCCAAACACTCTCCAATGAACAACCTTCTTAAAACAAAGACATCCTAGCCTATGTCTTTTGGAAGTCTTGAAAATAGGTCTCTAAATTTCTTATAGAAGAATATTATTTCTTTCTGTTTAGGGGCCAATTATAGTTCAAGGCTTCACTGGTATCAGTAATAACAGTAGTGTCATATAATATCCTGATCATAAGGATATTAAAATATGAATAAAAATAAGAGTGTGATAAAAATAAGTGCAGGATATAAAATATATAAAATACACACCACCACAAGATGATTGAAGCACTCTTAATAAGAAATAAAGACATTTTTACCAACCCTCAGTTTGTTTCCTGAGATGTTAAAAAAAAAAAAAGAAGAAGATAGCAGGAAGGGAAAAATGAAGGGGGGGAATCAGAGAGGGAGACGAACCATGAGAGACTATGGACTCTGAGAAACAAACTGAGGGTTCTAGAGGGGAAGGGGTGGGGGGATGGGTTAGCCTGGTGATGGGTATTAAAGAGAGCACGTACTGCATGGAGCACTGGGTGTTATATGCAAACAATGAATCATGGAACACTACATCAAAAACTAATGATGTAATGTATGATGATTAACATAACATAATAAAAAAAGGAATAAAGACATTTTTAGATTATTTTACTTCAAAGGTCAAAGATAAAATAAGCAAAGGAACCATTAAGGGTCACTTGAAATAGCCTTTTGACTCAAAAGTATAAGTTCCTTGTGGGCAAGAGCTCTTTTATTCACATATATGTTTCTGAAAAACAAAACATAGTGAGGGTTCAGTGAAAATCTTTTTAATTGAACGACATACTGTGCCATTATAGCAAGATGCCAACCTTCAAGCTTCATATCATGCAAAAAAAAAAAAAAGCTTTTCTAGATGGTCTATTTAAGTAATGAACCATGTTCAGAGAGGCAATATGCAATTTAGGATATTGATAGCCATCAACAATCCAAAGATTTGGTATGCCCAGGAACTTAACATCCACAAATGGGAGGTTGGTTACTCACCTCCTTAACTTCTTTTAAAAGTTCAAGAGCACAAGTGAAGTCAGGGGGAGTACTCAATAGCTGCTCTTTCAGATGGTCCCAAAAAGCATTGTACATTGTCTCCATGAATCTGCCTTCCAAACTGTAAAAATGTTAAATGAGCAAATTGCTCTTTACCCAGAGAACTGATCATAATTAGGATCATAATTTCCTAAATCCCAAATAGCATTTAGGATCATGAAAGATCATTAAATTGCCAGGCCAAGAGCTATATTTAGCTCTTGAGTGAATAAACTAAGTTTAGTGTTGAATGCAAACATGTTAGCCAAATCCTCTCAGGAGGGTACCTCAAGGTTCCAGAGAAGCTCTCATCCTGCTGTAGGAAGAACCATGAACTAGGTAGGGGTTGAGCCCTTGAGTTCTAGCCCTGGTTCTGCATCAAACCTAAGTGTGTGCCTTAGTCTCTTTTTTCCCAGACAAAAAAGAATATATATTATATGCTTCCATATACAAGAACTTCAAAAACAGGCAAAATAATCTGTGGTGTTAATAATCAGAATACTGGTTACCCTTGGGGAGAATGGTTTTCATTGGTAGAGTGCTGTGTGCCTCAGTTTCTATATCCATAGACTTATAGTTTGAATTAGATGTTCTTTTTCTTTCCATTTTGAAATCCAAGAAAAAAATTCCTCCTTGATAACACTTGAAAGTCTTAGGTACACCTCAAACTAAGCAAGCTAAAAATTGAACTCATTATCTTCCCCATTCAAACCTATTCCTTGTTTCTGCAAACCAGAAAACTTAGCCCTTTCCCTCAAAAAAATACAAAAATAATGCATGATTTTGTTAAAACTTTTACAAGCAATACAAAGATAAATGAGTAAAAAAGTTAAAGTTCATATTCCAACACACCAATTCCACTTGTGAGATATACACACATAACTCTGGTGTGTACTGGAGTCCTTCTAAATTACTTTCCCCTCAACCATTTTATCTACTTGTTTACCCAATTCCAGAGATTTTGCTTCCTAAATATCTCTGGAATCCATCCCCATCTACTATCATTTCCTACCTGGACTATTGCAATAGTCTATTAAATGGTCTTCCTGCCCTAACAAAGTCTTACTCGCACAATGCCACATATTCTTGCTAAAATCAATGATTTTTCTAAGATATACATCTGGTCATGATGGCATGCTCATTTAAAGTCCTCCCTGGGCTCCCTACCACCAGCAGGATACATGGCCTCGAAGACCCTTTATGATCATTTTCTGCAACTTCTCCTACCTTATTGCCTTCCTCCTTCTAACACTCTACTCCAACAATAACAACCTACTTATAATGAATATATAATGTCTTTCACCAGTCTATGCCTGTGACATGTCATTTCCAGTTCCAGGAGAATCCTTCCCCATCCCCCACCCCTGGACCCCCTGAAAAGTACCCATTTATACTCCAAACTCATGTGTCCTTTTCAGGAAAGTCTTTCTTGACTCTCCTCGGGCAGCTGAACACAAACATAGAACTCCATATACTAGATGGGAGAACTTATCATTGCACAGTAGCTATCTACTATTTGACTATCTCCCCTACAGAAGCCTCTTGACTGTAAAGGTAACATCTTAGTCACCTATATGTTCCCAGCATTCAGCATTGTTCCTTACACCTAGTAAGTACTCAATAAATGTTGTATAAATATCTGACAATGAGATTTTCCTTAGGATCTATAACTATAATTAGTGTTATTTTATAAGACCAAAGGTAAAACCAATAATCAATATCTATACAAAACAGATAACCCCACATTCTATTTCACTTTGTTTTTGTTATACTTTTTGCATTGCTACACTAGAATAAGGCTGTTAATAACTGAACAATGAAAATCAAGCTCTAAATAGTATTATTCCTTCTGTTTCATTTACCCACCCCTCATCCCACCACAACCCTCAGCCACTTTAACAGATCTTCACTCTCCTAGTTTCACTTTCTCTGCACCTTAGCCAGCAGAAAAAAAAATCTAACTTGGGTTTCAAGGATAGTAAAGGCAGTGAGGAATATGCTAGGAGATTTGTCTTTTGGTGAAAACCTCCTTTGGAGAAGCTGTGCCTGGCATGAGTACCTGTTGGCAACAGGTAAACGAAAACTAAGAAGTGTGAAGATCAAAAGAAACACTGACAGAGCAAAGTGTTTTAGAAATAGAATTCCTAAAGTGAGAAATTAGAAATGCTATACAATTAGGGTACAGCCAATTAATTTACCCATTTAACTATTAACGAGCCATTAGAAGCATTTAATTCATACTTACTAAATGAATTTTATTTATGTCTTGCAATATGAATATAATTAATAAGAACCAGAACAAAGCCTTATTTTAGAGGGACATTATTTATCAGTGTGGCTCTGATCTTAATTCACAGAATTTTTATTAAGCTGCTTATAAAGCAGAAATGTTCTCTGAAATTTTTTATCCCATAAAGAGTTGACAATACCACTATTAGAAAAGTACTCTTTTCACCAGTACCTGTTTGATCTGTAGACAATTAAAAGAATAACTTTTATGAGCTACTTCTTCCAAGGATTTCCAAGAAGATCTGAAATTAACTCTGTTTCATTATTAACTGGGATACCAAAATAAACATTCTGAAAACAACTGCATTGGTTGTTTAAATATAATTTTTTCTGCTTTGACATGAAACTAATAATTACACTGATAATTACACTCCTTTTTGTTGGTAACATTTAAGACATACTCAAAATTAACTGTATTAATAAAAATGCTTCAATCCTGATCAAAAGTCATTTGTGTTATATACTTATCCCAGGAGGAGTAAAATGAAAAAAAAAAATAGAAGTCTATAACTGTTGGGAGGTAAAACACTCTCTTCCATACAGAAATCTTGGTTTACCACAATTTCACGAGCAATGCTAAGTTTAGAAACTTCGTTAACTGTCTCTATCAGATCTGTGACATAAAGTACTTCAGGTCTGCTCTCTGGAAAAAGGTACAGCAGTCATTAACAGAGAACCCACACAAGTAGAATTTCTATTTTATTTAGAGATTCACTCAGTGAAGTAGGGCCCCCAAATTTAGATCCATCGAGCAGATCTTACATAGATTCACTCAATTATTCTAGTATTTTAGGTTTTCTGAACTCTTGCCCTTCAATAGCATTGGAATTCTCAGAGAAGTCAAGCATGAAGAGAAGTTTATGAAAAGCAAAAAGTGAATGTGATCTCAGAACCCTTTGCTTGAAATGTCAAAATAGTAAGTAAAAAACAGCAAAGAAACACTGATAAATTATGGTTTATAAAATAAATAATTTTCTAGGGGCACCTGGGTGGTTCAGTCGGTTAAGCATCTGACTCTTGATCTCAGCTTAGGTCTTAATCTCAGGGTTGTGAGTTCAAGCCCCATATTTGGCCCCATGCTGGGCATAACAATTTTCTAAAAGTTACTATTTCTACTTTATTTTTTTTTAGTTTCAGGAGTAGAATTTAGTGATGCATCACTTACATACAACACTCAGTGCTCATCACAATTGCCCTCCTTAATACCCATCACTCATTTAATCCAACCCCCGGCTCACCTTCCCTCCAGTATCTCTGTTTGTTCTCTATAGTTAGGAGTGTGTTTTATGGATTGCCCCTCTTTTATTCCCTATGTTCATGTTTTTTTTTCTTAAATTCCACATATGAATGAAATCATATGGTATTTGTCTTTTGCTGACTTATTTTGCTTAGCATAATACTCCCTAGCTCTAGCCACATCATTGCAAATGGCAGGATTTTATTGTTTTTATGGCTGAGTAATATTCCATTTTATATATATATATATATATACCGCATCTTTTTTACCCATTCATCAGTCGATGGAAATTTTGGCTCTTTCCATAATTTGGCTATTGTTGATAATGCTGCTATAAACACTGGAATAAATTCAAGATGGATGAAAGACCTAAATGTGAGACAGGAAACCATCAAAATCTTAGAGGAGAACACAGGCAGCAACCTCTTTGACATCGGCCATAGCAACTTCTTACTAGATATGTATCCTAAGGCAAGGGAAACAAAAGCAAAAATAAACTATTGGGACTTCATCAAGATAAAAAATCTTCTGCACAGTGAAGGAAATAATCAACAAAACTAAAAGACAACCTTTGGAATGGGAGAAGATATTTGCAAATGATATATCTGATAAAGGGTTAGTTTCCAAAATCTATAAAGAACTTATCAAACTCAACACCCAAAAAACAGTTTCTACTATTAACTTCTTAACTCTGATGAGATAGGAAGAGACATAAGATGAGAGTCTCCTTATAGAAAACGCCACAAATCTTACTAGGTAGCTCTAAAGCAGAACCATGCAATATGGGGATTCCACAGAATAGTAAAATTTCAAAAAAGGAGTGACTGACAATAATTTGCCAATTATTATTTTTCCACATATGGACATCAATGCAAACAAGCAAAAAAAATCTACCTTACCATTATCCAAATAATAATTTTATTATAATATATATATAATATATAAATATAAATATTTATAAAATAAATATATATAATAAATATATATATAACATCCCAGAAGGCAGAAAGTACATAGAGTAATTTTTCAAATTACTTAAATTTATTCTTTATTTGAATATAATTGATACACAATGTTAAATTAGTTTCAGATGTACAACATAGCGATTTGATGAGTTTATACATTAAGCTATGTTCACCACAAGTATAGCTATCATCTGTCACCATACACCATTATTACAGTATCATGACTATATTCCTTATGTTGTGCCTTTTATTCCCATGACTTATTCACTGCATAACTAGAAGTCTGTGCCCACTCCCCTTCACTCGTTTTTCTCATCCTCTTACCCCCTTCCCTCTGGCAACCATCAGTTTGTTCTTTGTATTTATAGGTCTGATTCTGCTTTTTTGTTTGTTTATTCATTTGTTTTGTTTTTTTTTTAGAGTCCACATATGAGTGAAATCATATGGTATTTTTCCAAAAAAGATATACTGATGGCAAATAGACACATGAAAAGATTCTCAACGTCACTAATTATCAAGAAATGCAAATGAAGGGGCACCTGGGTGGCTCAGTCATTAAGCATCTGCCTTCGGCTCAGGTCATGATCCCAGGGTCCTAGGGTCAAGCCCCGCATCAGGCTCCCTGCTCGGCAGGAAGCCTGCTTCTCCCTCTCCCACTCCCCCTGCTTGTGTTCCCTCTCTCACTGTGTCAAATAAATAAATAAAATCTTTAAAAAAAGAAATGCAAATGAAAATCACAATGAGATATTACCTTATGCCTGTCAGAATGTCTAAAATCAAAAAGACAAGAAATAACAAGTGTTGGCGAGGATGTGGAGAAAAAGGAACCCTCAACACACTGTTGGTGGGAATGTAAAGTGTTACAGCCACTGTAGAGAACGGTATGAAGGCTCCTCAAGAAATTAAAAATAGGGGTGCCTGGGTGGTTCAGTTGGATAACTGTCTGCCTTCAGCTCAGGTCATGATCCTGGGGTCCTGGGATCAAGCCCTGCATCAGGCTCCCTGCTCTGTGGGGGACCTACTTCTCCCTCTCCCTGCCTCTCCCCCTGCTTGTGCTCTCTCTGTCAAATAAATAAATAAAATCTTAAAAAAAGAAATTAAAAATAGAAATACCATATGATTGAATAATTCCATGGCTGGGTATTCACCAAAAGAAAACAAAAACACTAATTTGAAAAGATATATGCACTATTTCACACTCTAGCATTGGAATTTGGGAACCACTGTTCTGATATTTTATTTACAGACTACTTACTTATAGCAGTGATACACAGTAAGCACATATACTAGCTATAACCCTTATTTGGTATACTTGACATATAAAATAAAACATATAATAAAACTATTTTCTCACTGACTTTCAATATAGTTCCATAATTTTTTCAGATATAATTATTTGTCCCCAAGATATAATAACACATAATTTAAGAATTGTAAAACTTGGGGCATCTGGGTGGCTCAGTTGTTAAGTGTTGGACTCATGATTTCAGCTCAGATCATGATCTCAGGGTCCTGAGATTGAGCCCTGCATCTGGCTCCACACTGGGCATGGAGCCTGCTTAAGATTCTCTCTCTCCCTCTGCTCCCTCTACTCTTATCCTCTCTCTCCCTCTCTAAAAAAAAAAAAAAAAAAAAAAAAAAATTGTAAAACTCATGACAAATTTATGCACATTTACTACTTATTTTTTTAAAAATAAATTGCTTTGTCCGATCTCCCCCCCTTCATTTTCTCCTTTTTGATGGGGTCTTTGTCTGGTTTTGGGATCAAGGTAATGGTGGCCTCATAAAACGAGTTTGGAAGTTTTCCTTCCATTTCTATTTTTTGGAATAGTTTCAGAAGAATAGGTATTAATTCTTCTTTAAATGTTTGGTAGAATTCCCCTGGGAAGCCATCTGGCCCTGGGCTCTTGTTTGTTGGGAGATTTTTGATTACTGCTTCAATTTCCTTAGTGGTTATAGGTCTGTTCAGGTTTTCTATTTCTTCCTGGTTCAGTTTTGGTAGTTGATACATCTCTAGGAATGCATCCATTTCTTCCAGATTACCTAATTTGCTGGCATAGAGTTGCTCATAATTTGTTCTTATAATTGTTTGTATTTCTTTGGTGTTGGGTGTGATCTCCCCTCTTTCATTCATGATTTTATTTATTTGGGTCATTTCTCTTTTCTTTTTGATAAGTATGGCCAGGGGTTTATCAATCTTGTTAATTCTTTCAAAGATCCAGCTCCTAGTTTCGTTAATCCGTTCTACTGTTCTTTTGGTTTCTATTTCATTGATTTCTGTTCTGATCTTTATTATTTCTCTTCTCTTGCTGGGTTTAGGCTTTATTTACTGTTCTTTCTCCAGCTCCTTTAGGTGTAGGGTTAGGTTTTGTATTTGAGACCTTTCTTGTTTCTTAAAAAAAGGCTTGTATTGCTATATATTTTCCTCTTAGGACTGCCTTTGCTGCATCCCAAAGATTTTGAACAGTTGTGTTTTCATTTTCATTTGTTTCCATGAAATTTTTTAATTCTTCTTTAATTTCCTAGTTGACCCATTCATTCTTTTTTTTTTTAATTTTATTATGTTATGTTAGTCACCATACAATACATCATTAGTTTTTGATGTAGTGATCCACGATCCATTGTTTTCATATAACACCCAGTGCTCCATGCAGTATGTGCCCTCCTTAATACCCATCACTGGGCTAACCAATCCCCCCTCCCCCCTCCCCTCTAAAACCCTGTTTGTTTCTCAGAGTCCATAGTCTCTCATGGTTCATCTCTCCCTCCAACCCCCCCCCATTTTTCCTTTCCTTCTCCTAATGTCCTCCATGTTATTCCTTACATTCCACAAATAAGTGAAACCATATGATAATTGACTTTCTCTGCTTGACTTATTTCACTTAGCATAATCTCCTCCAGTCCCATCCATGTTGATGTAAAAGTTGGGTATTCATCTTTTCTGATGGCTGAGTAATATTCCATTGTATATATGGACCACATCTTCTTTATCCATTCATCTGTTGAAAGGCTCTTTCCACAGTTTGGCTATTGCGGACATTGCTGCTATGAACATTGGGGTGCATATGGCCCTTCTTTTCACTACATCTGTGTCTTTGGGGTAAATACCCAGTAGTGCAATTGCTGACCCATTCATTCTTTAGTAGGATGCTCTTTAGCTTCCATGTATTTGAGTTCTTTCCAACTTTCCTCTTGTGATTGAGTTCTAGTTTCAAAGCATTGTGGTCTGAAAATATGCAGGGAATGATCCAATCTTTTGGTAATGGTTGAGACCTGATTTGTGACCCAGGATGTGATCTATTCTGGAGAATGTTCCATGGACACTAGCGAAGAATGTGTATTCTGTTGCTTTGGGATGGAATGTTCTGAATATATCTGTGAAGTCCATTTGGTCCAGTGTGTCATTTAAAGTCTTTACTTCCTTGTTGATCTTTTGCTTAGATGATCTGTCCATTTCAGTGAGGGGGGTGTTAAAGTCCCCCATTATTATTGTATTGTTGTCTAATCGGAGGGGGAGACAAACCATAAGAGACTATGGACTCTGAGAAACAAACAGGGCGTTCTAGAGGGGGGGTGGGAGGATGGCTTAGCCTGGTGATGGGTATTAAGGAGGGCACGTACTGAATGGAGCACTGGGTGTTATATGCAAACAATGAATCATGGAGCACTACATCAAAAACTAATTATGTAATGTATGGTGATTAACATAACATAATAAAATAAAAAAAATTGCTTTGTTATTTAAATTCAACTAGCAAACATATCTGGTTTCAGATGTAGTGTTCAGCAATTCATCAGTTGCCTATAACACCCAGTGCTCATCACATCACTTGCCTTTCTAAATGCCTATCATCCAACTACCCCATCCCCCCAAAATACCTCCCCTCCAGCAACCCTCAGTTTGTTTCCTAGAGTTAAGAGTCTTTTATGGTTTGTCTTGCTCTCTGATGCCTTCCCATTCAGTTTTCCCTCCATTCCCTTATGATCCTCTGCACTGTTTCTTATATTCCACATATGAGTGAAACCATATGATAATTGTCTTTATCTGATTGAATTATTTTGCTCAGCATAGTACCCTCCAGTTCCAACCAGGTCGATGTAAATGGTAAGTATTCAACCTTTCTGATGGCTGAATAATATTCCATGAGGACATCTGGACTCCTTCCACAGTTTGGCAATTGTGGACATTGATGCTATGAACATTGGAGTGCATGTGCCCCTTCAGACCACTACATTTGTATATTTGGGGTATAAACCTAGTAGTGCAATTGCTGGGTCATAGGGTAGCTCTATTTTTAATGTCCTGAGGAACCTCCATACTGTTTTCCAGAGTGGCTGTACCAGCTTGCATTCCCACCAACAGTGTAAGAGGGTTCCCCTTTCTCCATATCCTTGCCAAAATTTGTTGTTTCCTGACTTGTCAATTTTAGTCATTCTGACTGGTGTGAGGTGGTATCTCATTGAGGTTTTGATTTGTATTTCCCTGATGGCAAGAGATGTGGAGCATTCTTTCATGAGTCTCTTAGCCATTTCTTTGTCTTCTTTGGAAAAATGACTTTTCATGTTTCTGCCCATTTCTTAACTGGATTACTTGTTTTCTGGATATTGAGTTTGATATATTCCTTATAGATCTTGGATACTCACCCTCTTTCTGATATGTCATTTGCAAATATCTTCTCCCATTCTGTAGGTTGCCTTTTAGTTTTGTTGACTGTTTCCTTTGCTGTGCAGAAGTTTTATATCTTGATGAAGTCCCAAAAGGTCATTTTAGCTTTTGTTTCCCTTTCCTTTGGAGATGTGTCTAGCAAGAAGTTGCTGCAGCCGAGGTTGAAGAGGTTGCTGCCTGTGTTTTCCTCTAGGATTTTAATGGATTCCTGTCTCACATTTAGGTCTTTCAACCTTTCTGAGTTTATCTTTGTGTATGGTGTAAGAAAACAGTCCAGTTTCATTCTTCTACGTGTGGATGTCCAACTTCCCAGCACCACCTATTGAAGAGACTATCATTTTTCCATTGGATATTCTTTCCTTCTTTGTCAAAAATTAGTAGACCATAGTGTTGAGGGTCTATTTCTGGGTTCTCTATTCTGTTCCATTGATCTATGTGTCTGTTTTTGTGCCAGTACAATACTGTTTTGAGGATTACAGCTTTGTAATATAGCTTGTGGTCCAGAATTGTGATACCTCCAGCTTTGGTTTTCTTTTTCAACATTCCTCTGGCTATTTGGGGTCTTCTCTGGTTCCATACAAATTTTAGGATTATTTGTTCCAACACTGTGAAGAATGTCGGTAGTATTTTGATAGCGATTGCATTGAATATGAAGATTTCTCTGGATAGCATAGACATTTTGACAGTATTTGTTCTTTCGATCCATGAGCATGGAACATTTTTCCATTACTTTCTGACTTCCTCAATTTCTTTCATAAGTGTTCTGTAGTTTTTAGAGTACAGATCCTTTACTTCTTTAGTTAGGTTTATTCCTAGGTATCTTATGGTTTTTGGTGCAATTGTAAATGGGATCGATTCCTTAATTTCTCTTTCTTCTGTCTCATTGTTAGTGTATAGAAATGCAACTGATTTCTGTGCATTGATTTTGTATCTTACCACTTTACTGAATTCCTGTATGAGTTCTAGCAATTTTGGGTGGAGTCTTTGGGTTTTACACATGTCATCTACAAAGAGAGAGTCTGACTTCTTCTTTGCCAATCTGAATGCCTTTTATTTCTTTTTGTTGTCTGATTGCTGAGCTAAGACTTCCAGTACTATGTTGAAGAACAGTGGTGAGAGTGGGCATCCTTGTCATGTTCCTGACGTTAAGGGAAAGCTCTCAGTTTTTTCCCCTTTGAGAATGATATTTACTGTGGGCTTTTCATATATGGCTTTTATGATATTAAGGTATGATCCCTCTATCCTTACACTGTGGAGAGTTTTAATCAAGAAAGGATGCGGTATTTTGTCAAATGCTTTTTCTGCATCAATTGAGAGGAGCATATGTTTCTTGTCCTTTTTTTTAAAAATTTTATTATGTTATGTTAGTCACCATACAATACATCATTAGTTTTTGATGTGGTGATCCATGATCCATTGTTTTCGTGTAACACCCAGTTATTAATGTAGTGTACCACATTAGTCGATTTGCAGATGTTGAACCACCATTGCAGCCCAAGAATAAATCCCACTTGGTTGTGGTGAATAATCCTTTTAATGTACTCTTGGGTCTTATTGGCTAGTATCTTATTGAAAATTTTGGCATCCATGTTCATCAGGGATATTGGTCTATAATTCTCCTTTTTGGTGGGGCCTTTGTCTGGTTTTGGGATCAAGATAATGCTGGCCTCATAGAATGAATTGGAAGTTTTCCTTCCCTTTCTATTTTTTGAAACCATTTCAGAAGAATAGGTATTGTATGGTGACTAACATAACATAATAAAATTAAATTAAATTTAAAAAAGAATAAGTATTAGTTCTTCTTTATTTTTTTAAACTTTTTTAAATTGTTGTGTTAGTCACCATAGAGTACTTCATTAGCTTTTTTTAAATTTTATTTTATTATGTTATGTTAGTCACCATAAAATACATCATTAATTTTTGGTGTATTGTTCCATGATTCATTGTTTGTGTATAACACCCAGTGCTCTTTGCAATACTTGCCTTTGGTAGCATTCCCCTGGGAAGCCATTGGCCCTGGACTCTTGTTTGTTGGGAGATTTTTGATTACTGCTTTAATTTCCTTGCTGGTTATGGGTCTGTTCAGGTTTTCTATTTCTTCCTGTTTCAATTTTGATAGTTTTTATGTTTCTAGGAATGTATCCCTTTCTTCCAGAATGCCTAATTTGTTGGCATATAGTTGCTCATAATATGTTCTTAAAATTGTTTTTATTTCCTTGGTGTTGGTCATGATTTCTTCTCTTTCATTCATGGTTTTATTAATTTTGGTCCTTTCTCTTTTCTTTCTGATAAGTCTGGCTAGGCATTTATCGATCTTAATTCTTTCAAAGAACCAGCTTCTAGTTTCATTGATCTGTTCTACTGTTCTTTTGATTTCTATTTCATTGATTTCTACTCTAATCTTTATTATTTCTCTTTTCCTGCTTGGTGTAGGCTTTATTTGCTGTTCTTCCTCCAGCTCCTTTAGGTGTATGTTTAGCTTGTGTATTTGAGACTTTTATAGTTTCTCGAGAAAGGCTTGTATGGCTATGTACTTCCCTCTTATGATTGTTGATGCTGTATTCCAAAGGTTTTGAACAGTTGTGTTTTCATTTTCATTTGTTTCCATGAATTTCTTTTTAATTCTTCTTTAATTTCCTGGTTGACCCATTCATTCTTTAGTAGGATGTTCTTTAACCTCCAAGTGTTTGAGTGCCTTCCAAATGTCCTCTTGGGATTGAGTTCAAGTTTCAAAGCATTATAGTCTGAAAATATGCAGGGGATGATATCAATCTTTTGGTACTGGTTGAGACCTCATTTGTGACCCAGTATGCGATCTATTCTGGAGAATGTTCCATGTGTATTCTGTTGCTTTAGGAGGGAATGTTCTGTATATATCTGTGAAGTCTATTTGGTCCAGTGTGTCATTCAAAGCCCTTGCTCCTTTTTGATCTTCTGTTTAGATGATCTGTCCATTGCTGTGACTGGGGTGTTGATGTCCCCTACTATTATTGTATTATTATCAGTGTGTTGTTTTAATTTGGTTATTAATTGTTTGATATAATTGGCTCTTCCCAAGTTAGGAGCATAAATATATATAATTGTTAGATCTTGTTGGGTAGACCCTTTAAGTATGATATAGTGTACCTCTTCATCCCTTAATACAGTCTTTGGCTTAAAATCTAATTTGTCTGATATAAGAATTGTCACCCCTGCTTTCTTTTGAGGTCCACTAGCATAATAAATTGTTCTCCACCCCCCACTTTCAATCTGGAGGTGTCTTTAGTTCTAAAATGAGTCTCTTGTAGACAGCATATGGATGGGTCTTGCTTTTTAATCCAATCCGATACCCTGTGTCTTTTGATTGGAGCATTTAGCCCTTTTACATTCAGAGTAACTGTTTAAAGATATGAATCTAGTGCCATGGCATTACCTGTAAAGTCCCTGTTTCTTAGATTGTCTCTGTTTCATTCTGGTCTATGTTACTTTTGGGCTCCCTCTTTGCTTACAGGATCCCTTTAAATATTTCTTGCAGGGCTGGTTTAGTGATTGCAAACTCTTATAGTTTCTGATTGTCCTGTAAGCTCTTTATCTCTCTTTCCACTCTGAATGACAGCCTTGCTGGATAAAGTATTCTTGGCTGCATGTTTTTCTCATTTAGCACTCTGAATATACCATGCCAGCCTCTTCTGGCCTGCCAGGTCTCTGTGGATAGGTCTACTGCCAGTCTAATGTTGTTACCCCATTGGTTAAGGAGTTCTTGTCTCGAGCTGCTTTCAGTATTTTCTCTTTATCTCTGAAATTTGCAAGCTTCACTAATATATGTCAGGGTGTTGATTTATTTTTATTGATTTTGAGGGCTGTTCTCTCTGCCTCCTGGACTTGAATGCCTATTTCCTTCCCCATATTAGGGAAGTGCTCATCTGTGATTTGTTCAAATATACCTTCTGTCCCTCTCTCTCTTTCTTCTTCTTCTAGGACCCCCATAATTCTAATATTTTTTCACTTTATGGTATCAGTGATTTCTCAAAGCCTCCCTTCATGGTCTATTAATTGTTTTTCTCTCTTTTCTTCAGCTTCTTTCCTTTCCATCATCTTGTCTTCTATGTCACTGACTCTTCTGCCTCATTTACCCTAGTTGTTAGAGCATCCAATTTAGACTGCATCTCAGTTAGAGCATTTTAATTTTGGCCTGATTAGATTTCATTTCTGCACTGACATTCTCTAGTGTCTTTTATGCTTTTTTCAAGTCCAACTAGTAACTTTATAATTGTTAGCCTGAATTCCAGGTCTGACATTTTACTTATGTCCATATCAATTAGATCTGTAGCAGAGAGTATTACCTCTGGTTCTTTCCCTTGTTGTGAATTTCTCCTAGTTATTTTGTCCAGAGAAGAATGGATGAATGAGAGAACAAAATAAAAAATATCGACCACAACCCAAGCAAAATACACACTAGACAAATCTGAAGAGGTCAGAAACCAAAAAAGAAAAGAAAAAGAAAAGAAAGGGGGGGAGAACATAATCTCCCAGGTGGACAAAACAGGGTGATCCACTTGGTCCTGGGTATTTTTTGGTCTGTTTGTTAGAAGACACTAAATCCCAAAATTGTAAAGAAAGCAAAACTTATATATAAAAAAATAAAATTGAATACAGTGAAAGGAAGCCAAAATGAAGAATATATCTATAAAATGTAAATGTAAAAATGAAAGTTAAAAAAAGACTTAAAAACAAAGAGTTGATAAAATAAGAAACTAGTTGAAAAGGAAAAAAAGAAAAAGAACATTTAAAACTGAAAGATAGGGCGCCTGGGTGGCTCAGACATTAAGCATCTGCCTTCAGCTCGGGTCATGATCCCAGTGTCCTGGGATCGAGCCCCACATCCAGTTCCCAGCTCTGCGGGAAGCCTGCTTCTCCCTCTCCCACTCCCCCTGCTTGTGTTCCTGCTCTCACTGTCTTTCTCTCTGTCAAATAAAAAAAAAAATCTTAAAACTGAAAAATAAACAAATCATTAGGAAAAAAAAACTTGAATTCTATATACTATTTTCCCTTAGCGCTGGAATTTTGCATTTCCATATGCTTGGTAAACCTGGTATTCCTCTGATGTTCTAGCTGGTCTTCTGGGACATAGGCCTACTGCGTTGATCTTCTCGGGTCTTTGCCTGGGTGGAATTGCACCACCCCTTGCCAGGGCTCAGTGAAAGCTGCTTCGGGTTGTTCTATGTGGCTTTTGTTCCTGCCGCTTTAGAGAATGAAAATAAAAATGGCCACCCCCCGATCTCCAGCTCCGAACCTGAAAGATCGTGGCCCCCTCTCTTCAGTAAACCCTCAGGGAAAAGCAGTTTTCACTTTTGTGTGCACCAAACTCTGCAGACTCCTGCTGTGTGTATGGGCCCCAACCTTCTCTGGGGAAGGAGGAGGGTTACTGCAGGCCTGCCACTTGCAGGGCTCCTGCATGGAGAGTGGTCGCCCCATAGTGCCAAGGTTCAAAGTTTATGGCAAACTGAGCTGAGAGCCCACTCTCTGGCTTGCTGACCACAGCCAGTTTCCCCACTCCAATGCTTGGGAACTCTGTCAGCTCAGGCACCCTCCTTCTTTCTATGACCCTGGGGATCCTGAGACCACACTCCCACCTAGGATTCTGCCCTGGTTCACCAACTGAGCACATTTTAAGCAGGAATGTCTCTCACTGGAGTAGAATTCTAAAAGTTCTGATTTTTTTTTCTGGGGCTATAACACTTTCTGGTAGCTGGCTTATGGAGGCTCTGCCCCCAGTGGTTTATGTTCCGATATATATCCCCTCAGATTCACTTCTCCGCAACTCCTACTTTGCAAAAAAGTGGTCACTTTTCTATTTCTGGAACTCCAGCAATTCTTTTCTTGCATCTCAGCTTGACTTCATCGGTATTCAGAATGATCTGATAGTTATCTAGCTAAATTCAAGGGACCAGATGAAACAAGGTCCCCTACCCTCTGCCATCTTGCCTCCCTCTTTAACTAATTGATTTTAAATTAAAAAAAAAAATCATATCGTCTTCTTAATGGATGCAGAAAAAGCATTTGAGAAAGTACAACATCCACTCATGATAAAACTCTCAAAAAAGTAGGTTTGGTGGGAACATATCTCAACACAATAAAGGGCATATATAAAAAATCCATGGCAACATCACACTCAATGGTGAAAAACTCAGAACTTTTCCCCTAAGATCAGGAACAAGACAAGGATGTCCACTCTCACTACTTTAATTCAACATAGTACTGGAAGTCCTAGCCACAGCAGTCAGACAACAAAAAGAAATAAAAGGCATCCAAATAGGTTAGGAAGAAGTAAAACTTTCATTATCAGCAAATGGCATAATACTACATATAGAAAACCCTAAAGACTCCACCAAAAAGTTACTAGAACTGATAAGTGAATTTAGTAAGGTTGCAGGATACAACATCAATATACAGAAATCTGTTCCATTTCCATACTCTAATAATGAAGTAGCAGAAAGAAATTAGAAAACATTCCCATTTATAATTGCACTAAAATAATAAAATGGTAAGAATAAACTTAAAAGAGTAATTGAAAGACCTGTACTTTGAAAACTATAAAACATTGATGAAAGAAATTGAAGATGGCACAAACACATGGAAAGACATTGCACGCTCATGGGTTGGCAGAAAAAATATTGTTAAAATGTTCATATTTCCCAAAGCAATCTACACATTCATTGCAATTCCTATCAAAATACCAACAGCATTTTTCATGATACTAGCAAATAATCCTAAAATTTGTATGTTACCACAAAATACCCCAAATAGCTAAAGCAATCTTGAAAAACAAGAACAAATGTGAAGGTATCACAATCCCAAATTTCGAGATATACTAAAAACTATAGTACTCAAATCAGTATGGCACTGGAACAAAAATAGACACATAGATCAATGGAACAGAATAGAAAGCCCAGAAATAAACCTATACTTTTATGGTCAGTTAATCTATGACAGAGAAGGCAAGAATATGCAATGGGAAAAAGACAGTCTCTTCAACAAATGGTGCTGTGAAAACTGGAAAGCCACATGCAAAAGAATGTAACTGGACCACTTTCTTACACCATACACAAAAATAAACTCAAAATAAATTAAAGATCTAAAAGTGAGTCCTAAAATTCCTAAAAGAAATCATAGATAGTAATCTCTTTGACATCAGGCATAGAAACTTTTTCTTGATATGTCTTCTTTGGCCAGGGAAACAAACACAAATTTAAACTATTGGGACTGTACCAAAATAAAAAGCTTTTGTACAGTGAAGGAAACCATCAATTAAAAAAAAATATAACTCCACCTAATTGGAGAAAATATTTGCAAATGATATATCTGATAAAGAATTAATATCCAAAATATATAAAGAAATATTACAACTCAACACCCAAAAAATGAATAATCAAATTAAATAATGTACAGAGGATATGAATGAACATTTCTCCAAAGAAGACATAGAGATCGCCAACAAACACATGAAAATGTACTCAACATCATTGATCATCAGGGAAATGCAAATCAAAACCACAATGAGTATCACTTCACACTTACAAGAATGGCTAAAATCAAAAACACAAGAAACAGCAAGTGTTGGCAAGGATGTAGACAAAAAAGAACACTTGTGTACTGTTGGTGGGAATGCAAACTGTGCACAGTGGTGCAGCAACTGTGGAAGACAGTATGGAGGTTCCTCAAAAAATTAAAAATAGAATTTCCATATTACCCAGTAGTTCCACTACTGGATATTTACCCAAAGAATATGAAAGCATTAATTCAAAAAGATATATGCATCCCTATGTTTATTGCACCATTATTTACAATAGCCAAATTATGGAAGCAATGCAAGTATCCATCCATAGATGAATGGATAAAGAAAATGTGGTGTATATACACAATGGAATATTATGCAGCCATAAAAAAGAATTAAATCTTGCCATTTGCAACAACATGAGTGGATCTAGAGGGTGTAATGCTAAGTGAAGTTAGTCAGTCAGAGAAAGACAAATATCATATGATTTCACTCATATATGAAATTTAAGAAGCCAAACAAAGGGTAATGTAAAAAAAGAGAGACAAACCAAGAAACAGACTCTTTTTCTTTGAAACAGAATCTTAACTATAGAGAAAAAACTGATGGTTACCAGAGGGGAGGTGGGTGGGGGGATGGGTGAAATAGGTAAAGAGGATTAAGAGTACACTTATGATAATGAGCACTGACTAATGTATAGAATTGGTGGATCAGTATATTGTACACCTGAAACTAATATAACACTATATGTTAACCATACTGGAATTAAAAATTTTTTTAAAAGCTCTTAAATATAGAGAACAAACTGGTGGTTGTCAGAGAGTAGGTGGGTAGGGGGGAATGAGTGAAATAGTTGAAAGGGATTAAGAGTACAATTATCATGCACTGAGTAATATACATAATTTTTGAATCACAGTATTGTACACCTGAAACTAATATAAACTGCATGTCAATTATTCTGGATTTTATAAATAAATAATAAATAAATGTGCAATCTATTTCCAATGTTTTGAACTAACTCAAATACTCTCAAGTCTTGTCAAACACAAGTTATTATGCTTTGTTGGCCTCTTTCTCTATAGCCAAAATGTCTTTTAATTTTACTTGCCAGTAAGGGTCCTAGGTCCTATATGTAAATATTAGAAGGGGGAAAAAGACAACAAAAATAATAATCCAAAAGAGGAGAAGTAGGATGAGGAAGGAAAAATGCAAGTTTGCAGGAAACTTTCATGCTCCTTAAAGACACTTAAGCCACAGGCAGTCTATTCCTTTAATGTAACTACTATCAAGCATTACCCCAAGATGTGTTGATAGAATTCTAGACCTACCAGAAGAGCGGTCTTCTAAATAGAAGCTCTTGTTTTCCTGGCTCTGCCCTGGTGTTTTAGGCTTATAAGCCCCACTCTCTGCTTCACTGGGATCATTTTGGAGCACAGTTTCCTCAATCTTGGGCATCTTGATGTTATCTGGAATTAGGGAGATGAGAAAAGGTAAGCTGTTGGTAGTATAATATCTGGCTCTGACCCAGGAATGGGGGGGGAGGGCTCTTCAGCTGCCATTGTCTGCCTTGATGACAGAACCTACTGCTCTCAGTTACGGAGATTAGGAAAAAGGGCTTCAAGGGCCTCTTACTGCAATAGCTAAGGTTCTCAAACAGCTTTGGGGGAAGGTGAAATTGAGATTAGTGTGGCTGCCTTTCCCTAAATCAAAGAAGTTAGAGGTAGGGCAAGCAGAAGAGGAAATTAAGGCCCAGAGATGGACAATGACTTGCCAGAGAACACTGCACAGGAATGGTGGAGCTAGGAGAGGAAACTTCCTCAACTCTGGCTGTCTTTAATTAATCCAGGAATTACCCCCTTCCTCCTTAACTTTCACCCAGACCCGCCTTTGACTATGAAGAGAGTGGTGTCTGGACTCACGCAGCAAGAGACCCCCATCGGCCCTGGGGACCCTGGTCCCTCACCTCCTGCCAGTCCTTGACCCACTGCCCCGCAGCTGCATCTGCTAGTGAAGCCCTTCTACCTCTTCAATATGGTCCTGGAGCATACCATGGTGGACAGGGCAGGAGGGGAGATCATCAAGAAGGGATTGGATGGAACCATGGAAATGATGAGACCTACCTGGAGCACACCCCTGCCAATGATGCCAGGTAAGAGTTCAAAACCTAAAAACAAAGGGTGGCCAGTCTCCCAGGTAGCAATATGGGTTTTGTGCCCAGGGTACCATGGGAACCAAGAGAGCAGGAAAGGCAAACAGGGAAACACCATTAGTGATAGAGATAGGAGCCAGAGATTCCTCATGTGGAGGTTCAGGCTCATATCCCTCTTCCTAGGCTTGAAGTCCCGGAAGGGCTTAAAATTAATTTTCTCAAGTCCTGTTCCTTCCCCATAGGTAAGGTACTATCCAAAACTATTAACCTCTTTCCCCCAGGAAATAAAAATTAAATAACCATTTAGAAAGGAAAAGGAACGTTAATTTTTTTTTCACCTCATGCTGTTCACGTAGCCTTAGAAATGAAGAACCAATAGGGTTACAGAATACCAGAATTCTGTCCCATGTTTTTTCTTTAAGTCTTCTACACAATGTGAAGTAGACATATAAGCTGTTAAATTCTTATTTTACAAATATGGAAACAAAGAATTGTTTTAAAGGGCTAATCATAGAAGCTGTGTGGTGAAGGGACAAAACCATATGTTTGAGACAGAGCCTAGGTTTTGTTTTGCTTCTAACTGAATTTCTGACAGTTTTTCATTACAATTCAATTATGAGCCTTGGAGATCATCTAGGATCTGAGAACGCTGGAATAGATGACTCTAAGAGCCCTCATGTTGCTCACTCTTTACTTTTAGTTTACTCTTTCACTCTACTGGCCAATTGCCACAGTGATATGCAGACCCCTCCCCTGGATTGGCCCCTTTCTAAATTTTGGAAAAATACATACATTTTTAAAAATATATTTCTACACTACAGTATTCCATCCCACTCTTTTATCCTGACTTAATTTTTAATCCATTAACCTTTTTTCCATAAAACAAGACTATAATTTGGCCAAATTCTCATCCAAATCCTTGGCCTGTTGGTGCCTACTGTGAAGTGTGGATATCTTGCACAGCATGTGGATTTGGAGAAAGGAAGTTATAAAAGAGAGCTTGCCAGCCAAGGGAAACTCCACCCCACTCTCCAGATCCAAGAGGATATGAGGGATCTTGGCCAAAATAACAGAAATTAACTTAATTTCTCTTTTTTAAAAAATCAGATTTCTACTTGATTTGTTTCTAAGAAAAAATACCTCGAATTTATTCCAATTTATTTCCTCACAAAAATGCATTGTTTTAAAAGACTCTCCCTAATAATGCCTGAAATTATATTAGTATTAAAATTAGATAAGTTAAACTGTTTTTTTAAATATACTATGTTTTATAGAGCAGTTCTAGGTTAACAGCAAAACTAAGCAGAAAGTACAGTAATTTCCCATATGGCCTGGGCCCCACATATGCATAGCTTCCCCCATTATCAATATTCCCCACCTGAGTGGTACATTTGTTACAACTGATAAACTTACGTGGGTACATTATCACCCCGAGTCCATAGTTTACATTAGGGTTTAGTCTTAGTGTTGTACACTATTTCTGGACAAGTATACAACATGTATCCCCTATTATAATATCATACAGAATAGTTTCACAACCCTAAAAATTCTCTGTGCTCTGCCCATGTATCCTCCCCTTCTGCCTAGCCCCAGACAACCATTGATCTTTTAATAGTTTTGCCTTTTCCAGAATATCATATATGTCATATAGTTGGAATTATCCAGTAAGTAAGCTTTTCAGAATGGCTTCTTTCACTTAGTAATATGTATTTAAGTTTTCTCTATTTCTTTTCATAGCTGGATAGCTCTTTACTTTTTAGCTCTGAATGATATTCCCTGTCTAGATACATTACAGTTTATTTATCCATTCATCTACTGAAGGACATCATGGTTGCTTTCAAGTTTTGGCAATTATGAATAAAGTTTCTATAAATATCTTTGTGCAGTTTTTTGTGTAGACATTAGCTTTGGGTAAATACCATGGAGGGTGACTCCTGGATCATATGGCATGAATATGGTTGGTTTGGAAAGAAACTGCCAAATTGTCATCCAAAATGGCTGTGCTATTTTGCATTCCCACCAGAAATGAATAAGAGTTCCTGTTGCTCCACATCCTCACCAGCATTTGGTATCACTGTTCTAGATTTTGGCCATTCTAATAAGTGCTTAGTGGTGTCTCATTGTTTTAGTTTGCATTTCCATCATATCATATGAAGTGAAACATCTTTTCATATGCTCATTTGTTATCTGTATATTTTCTTTGGCAAGGTGTCTGTTAAAGTTCTTTGACCCAATTGTTTTTAACATACAGTGTTTTATTAGTTTTAGGTGTACAATATAGTGATTCAACAATTCCATTCTTCACCTAGTGTTCATCACAAGTGCACTCCTTAATCCCAACACCTATTTAACCCATCCCCCCACTACACCATACACACAAAAAAATCAAAATGGATTAAAGACTTAAATGTGAGACCTGAAAACAAAAAACACTAAAAGAGAACAAAGGCAGTAACTTCTTTGGTATAGGTTGTAGCAACTTCTTTTTAGATATGTCTCCTGGGGCAAAGGAAACAAAAGCAAAAAATAAACTATTGGGACTACATCAAAATAAAAAGCTTCTACATGGTAAAAGAAACAATCAACAAAACTAAAAGGCAACCTATGGAATGGGAGAAGATATTTGCAAATGACATATACAATCTTTGGCCCATTTTTTAATCAAGTTGTTTTTGTTCTTTATTGTTCAATTTTAGAGGGTTTTTTGCATATTTTAGGTGATAGTCTTTTATCTGATATATTATTTCATATGAGTTTTATAGTTTTGCATTTTAAATTTAGGCCTGTGATCCATTCTGACTTATTTTTTATGAACTGTATAAGGTCTGTGTCTATATTCATTTTTTTCACATGTGAATGTCCAGTTATTCCAGTACCATTTATTATAGAGACTATCTTTTCTCCATTCTATTGCCTTTGCTCCCTTGTCAAAGATCAGTTGATTATATTTGTGTGGGTCTATTTCTGGGCACTGTATTCTATTTCATTTGTCTATTCTTTTGTCAATAATGTATTGTCTAGATATTGTAACTTTATAGTATGCCTTGAAGTTGGGTAGTGTCAGTCCTCCAACTTGGTTCTTTTCCTTCAGTATTGTGTTGGCTATTTGGGGCTTTTTGCCTCTCTGTATAAACTTTAGAATCATTTTCTCAATATCCACAAACTAACTTGCTGGAATTTTGATTTAGATTGCACTGAATCTGTACATCCATTTGGGAAGAAATGACATCCTCAAAATATTGAGTCTTCCTATCCATGGATATGAAAAATCTCTCCATTAATTTAGTTCTTCTTTGATTTAATTAACCAGCATTTTGTAGTTTTACTCATATAGATATTGCACATAATTTGATAGATAAACCTAATTATTTTATATTTGGGGTTCTAATATAGATGGAATTGTATTTTTAATTTCAAATTTCATTTCTTTACTTCTGGTATATAAGAAAGCAATTTACTTTTGTATATTAACACTGTATCCTACAGCATTGCTATAATCACTTATAAATTGCAGGAATTTATGGACTCTTTCAGATTTTCTACATAGACTATCATGTTATCTGCAAACAAAGACAGTTTTATGTCTTCCTTCCCAATTTGTATACTCTATTTCCTTCTCCTGATGCATTAGCTGGAGGCTCCAGTACAATAATGAGAGTGGGTAGCCTTGTCTTATTCCTTGTCTTAGAAGAAAAATACTTAGCTTTTCACTGTTGAGTATGATGTTAGCTTGGGGCATGTCAGATGTGATTTTTTTTATATTGAGGTACAATCCTATACTTAATTTGTTGAGAATTTTTATCTTGAAAATATTTTAATTTTGTCTTTTTCTGCATTTATTGAGATGATTATGTTTTTTATTCCTTCATTTTGTTAATATGGTATATCACATGTTGATTTTTGTGTATTTTGACCCATGCTTGCATTACAGAGATAAATCCTATTTTATCATGGTGTATGATCCTTTTAAAGTGTTGTTGAATTTGATTTGCTACTATTTTGTTGAGGATTTTTGCATCTATGCTTATCAGGAATATTGGCCTGTAACATTATTTTACTGTAGTGTCCTTGTATAGCTTTGATATCAGGGTAATGTTGACCTTGTAAAATGAGTCTATACTTCTTCAATTTTTTGGAAGAATTTGAGAAAGATTGGCATTAATTTTTCTTTAAGTATTTGGTAGAATTATCTGTAAAGTCAGCTGGTTCTGGGCTTTTCTTTGTTGGGAGCTTTTTAAAAATTTTTTATTTAAATTCAATTTAGTTAACACATACTATATTAGTTTCAGGGCTAGAATTTTGATTAATGATTCAATCACTTTATTCATTATTGGTCTGTTCAGATTTTCTATTTCTTCATGATTCAGTCTTGGTAGGTTTTAGGTTTCTAGGAATTTTTCCATTTCTTCTAGATTATACAATTTGTTGACATGTAATTATTCATAAAAGTTTCATAAAATCCTTTGAATTTCTGCAGTACTAATTTTATTATTTCATCTTTTATTGCTGATTTTATTTGAGTCTTCTTTTTTTCTAAATCTAGCTAAAGATTTGTCAATTTTGTTTATCTTTTCAAAAAAATCAGCTTAGTCTCAGTGATCTTTTCTATTTTTCTTTTTTTTATACTACTCTATTTTATTTATTTTTTTAGAGAGAGAGAGTGAGTGGGGGATAGACAGAGGGAGAAAGAGAATTTTATCTATTTTTTTATTATGTTACGTTAGTCACCATACAGTACATCATTAGTTTTTGATGTAGTGTTCCATGATTCATTGTTTGCATATAACACCCATCCTAAGCAGGCTCCAAACCTGTGCAGAGCGAAATCTCACAACCCTGAGATTTTGACCTGAGCCAAAATCAAGAGTCGGATGTTTAACTGACTGAGCCACCTAAGTGCCCCTCTATTGTTTTCCTATTCTCTATTTCATTTATTTCTGCTCTTATATGTTATTTCCTTCCCTCTGCTAAATTTGAGTTCAGTTTGTCCCTCTTTTTCTAGTTCCTTGAGGTGTAAAGTAAGGGTTTTTTATTCAAGATCTTTCTTTTTTCTTAATGTAGGCATTTATCACTATAAATTTCCCTCTTAGAACTGCTTTCTGCATCTTATAAATTTTAGTATCTTGTGTTTCCATTTTCTTTTGCCTCAAGTTTTTTTTAATGTTTCAACCCATTGGTTGTTCAAGAGTGGGGACAGTTTCAAGATGGCAGCATAGGAAGACCCTGAACTCACATCGTCCCATGGGTACAAGTTCACAGGCACATATAGAATAATTTTCCTCTGAAAAGGACCTGAGAACTAAATGAATAGTGCCTTCACAACAAAAGATGAAAGATATGCATCGGGATAGGTAAGAGAGGCAAAGACTCAGTCTCATCAGGCACTGTGACCCACAATCAGAAAGGGATTCCAAAACTACAGAACATTTTCCTCAAGGAGTAAAGGGACTGTGACCCACATGAGACACACCAACTCTTGGGTCTGTCACCAGAAAGATGAGCCCCCAAATGGTTTTAAAAATCAACAGGCATTAAGTCCAAGGGACCCACAGAACTGTAGAGAATAGAGAATGTACTAAAAGAATCATGCACAGACCCACTCACTCTGGGATTCAGCACAAAAGCAAAAGTTTGAAACATGCCTAAACCATAATTGAGGGAGATCCACTTACTAATCCTAAAGCAGCTGATGGACAGATAGGAAACTGCAGAGACTTTGTCCACGGAAGAAAGCACTGGATATCAGCCCTTTATCTGTAATGTCATTTGCAAATATCTTCTCCCATTCCATGTATTGCCTCTTTGTTTTGTCGACTGTTTCCTTTGCTGTGCAGAAGCTTTTTATCTTGATGAAGTCCCAAAAGTTCCATTTTTACTTTTGTTTTCCTTGCCTTTGGAGACGTGTCTTGAAAGAAGTTGCTGTGGCTGATGTTGAAGAGGTTACTGTTTATGCTCTAGGATTTTGATGGATTCCTGTCTCACATTGAGGTCTTTCATCCATTTTGAGTTTATCTTTGTGTATGGTGTAAGAGAATGGTCCAGTTTCATTCTATATGTAGCTGTCCAATTTTTCCAGCACTACTTATTGAAGAGACTGTCTTTTTTCCATCGGATATTTTTTCCTGATTTGTCGAAGATTAGTTGACCAGAGAGTTGAGGGTCCATTTCTGGAGTCTCTATTCTGTTCCATTGGTCTATGTGTCTGTTTTTGTGCCAATACCATGCTGTCTGGGTGATCACAGCTTTGTAATATAGCTTGCAGTCAGGCAATGTGATACCCCCACCTTTTTTTTTTCTTTTTCAACATTCCCTTGGCGATTCACGGTCTTTTATGGTTCCCTACAAGTTTTAGGATTGTTTGCTCCAGCTCCTTGAAAAATGCCAGTGGTATTTTAATAAGGATGGCATTGAAAATGTAGATTGCTCTGGGCAGGATAGACTTTTTAACAATGTTTATTCTTCCAATCCATGAGCATGGAATGTTATTCCATCTTTTTGTGTCTTCCTCAACTTCTTTCATAAGGGTTCTGTAGTTTCTAGAGTATAGATCCTTTACCTCTTCAGTTAGGTTTATTCCTAGGTATCTTATGGTTTTTGTTGCTATTGTGAATGGAATCGATTCCTTAATTTCTCTTTCTACAGTTACATTGTTAGTGTATAGAAAAGCAACTGATTTCTCTGCATTGATTTTGTATCCTGCCACATTGCTGAATTGCTGTATGAGTTCTAGTAATTTGGGGGTGGAGTCTTTGGGTTTTCCACATAAAGTATTAACTCAACACTCAAAAAACAAATAACCCAGTCAAAAAATGAGCAAAAGACATGAACAGAAACTTCTCCTAAGAAGACATACAAATGGCTAATAGACACATGAAAAATGCTCAACATCACTAGCCATCAGGGAAATACAAATCAAAACCACAATGAGTTTGATAAGTTATTTATAGATTTTGGATAGTAGCTCTTTATCTGATATGTCATTTGCAAATATCTTCTGCCATTCGGTCAGTTGTCTTTTGGTTTTGTTGATTGTTTCCTTTGCTGTGCAAAAGCTTTTTATCTTGATGAAGTCCCAATAGTTCATTTTTGCCCTTGCTTCCCTTGCCTTTGGCAATGTGTCTAGGAAGAAGTTGCTGCAGCTGAAGTCGAAGAGGTTGCTACCTGTGTTCTCCTCTGGGATTTTGAAGGATTCTTGTCTCACGTTTAGGTCTTTCATCCATTTTGAGTCTATTTTTGTGTGTGGTGTAAGGAAATGGTCCAGTTTCATTCTTCTGCATGTGACTGTCCAATTTTCCCAACACCATTTGTTGAAGAGACTGTCTTTTTTCCATTGGACATTCTTTCCTACTTTGTCAAAGACTAGTTGACCATAGTGTGGAGGGTCCATTTCTGGGCTCTCAATTCTTTTTTTTTTTTTTAAAGATTTTATTTATTTATTTGAGAGAGAGAATGAGAGAGAGAGAGAGAGAGCACATGAGAGGGGGGAGAGTCAGAGGGAGAAGCAGACTCCCTGCTGAGCAGGGAGCTCTGGGCTCTCAATTCTGTTCCGTTGATCTATGTGTCTGTTTTTGTGCCAGTACCATACTGTCTTGATGATTACAGCTTTGTAATAGAGTGAAGTCCGGAATTATGATAACAACTTTGCTTTTCTTTTTCAACATTCCTCTGGCTATCCAGGGTCTTTTCTGGTTCCATATAAATTTTAGGATTATTTGTTCCATTTCTTTGAAAAACGTTGATGGTATTTTGATAGGGATTGCATTAAATGTGTAGATGGCTCTAGGTAGCATAGACATTTTCACAATATTTATTTTTCCAATCCATGAGCATGGAACGTTTTTCCATTTCTTTGCGTCTTCCTCAATTTCTTTCATGAGTATTCTATAGTTTTCTGAGTACAGATTCTTTGTCTCTTTGGTTAGATTTATTCCTAGGTATCTTATGGTTTTGAGTGCAATTATAAATGGGATTGACTCCTTAATTTCTCTTTCTTCTGTCTTGTTGTTGGTATATAGAAATGCAACTGATTTCAGTGCATTGATTTTATATCCTGCCACTTTAGTGAATTCCTATATGAGTTCTAGCAGTTTTGGGGTGGAGTCTTTTGGGTTTTCCACATAAAGTATCATATCATCTGCAAACAGTGAGAGTTTGACTTCTTCTTTGCAAATTTGGATGACTTTTATTTCTTTTTGTTGTCTGATTACTGAGGCTAGGACTTCTAGTACTATGTTGAATAGCAGTGGTGACAGTGGACATCCCTGCCATGTTCCTGACCTTAGGGGGAAAGCTCTCAGTTTTTCCCCATTGAGAATGATACTCGCTGTGGGTTTTTCATAGATGGCTTTTATGATGTTGAGGTATGTACCCTCTATCCCTACACTGTGAAGAGTTTTGATCAAGAAAGGATGTTATACTTTGTCAAATGCTTTTTCTGCATCCACTGAGAGGATCGTATGGTTCTTGTTCTTTCTTTTATTAATGTAGTGTATCACATTGATTGATTTGGGGATGTTGAACCAACTTTGCAGCCCAGGGATAAATCCCACTTGGTCATGGTGAATAATCCTTTTAATGTACTGTTGGATCCCATTGGCTCTTATTTTGGTGAGAATTTTTGCATCCATATTCACCAAGGATATTGGTCTGTAATTCTCCTTTTTGATGGGGTCTTTGTCTGGTTTTGGAATCAAGGTAATGCTGGCCTCATAAAGTGAGTTTGGAAGTTTTCCTTCCCTTTCTATTTTTTGGAACAGTTTCAGAAGAATAGGTATTAATTCTTCTTTAAATGTTTGGTAGAATTCCCCTGGGAAGCCATCTGGCCCTGGGCTTTTGTTTGTTGGGAGATGTTTGATTACTGTTTCAATTTCCTTACTGGTTATGGATCTGCTCAGGTTTTCTATTTCTTCCTGGTTCTGTTTTGGTAGTTTATATGTCTTTAAGAATGCATCCATTTCTTCCAGATTGTCTAATTTGCTGGCATATAGTTGCTCATAATTTGTTCTTATAATTGTTTGTATTTCTTTGGTGTTGGGTGTGATCTCTCCTCTTTCATTCATGATTTTATTTATTTGGGTCATTTCTCTTTTCTTTTTGATAAGTGTAGACAGGGGTTCATCAATCTTATTAATTCTTTCAAAGAACCAGCTCCTAGTTTTGTTGATCCGTTCTACTGTTCTTCTGGTTTCTATTTCATTGGTTTCTGCTCTGATCTTTATTATTTCTCTTCTCCTGCTGGGTTTAGGCTTTATTTACTGTTCTTTCTCCAGCTCCTTTAGGTGTAGGGTTAGGTTTTGTATTTGAGACCTTTCTTTTTCTTGAGAAAGGCTTGTATTGCCATACACTTTCCTCTTAGGAGTGCCTTTGCTGCATCCCAAAGATTTTGAACAGTTGTGTTTTCATTTTCATTTGTTTCTATGAATTTTTTAAATTCTTCTTTAATTTCCTGGTTGACCCTTTCATTCTTTAGTAGGATGCTCTTTAGCCTCCATGTATTTGAGTTCTTTCTAAATTTCCTCTTGTGACTGAGTTCTAGTTTCAAAGCACTGTGGTCCTAAAATATGTAGGGAATGATCCCAATCTCTTGGTAATGGTTGAGACCTGATTTGTGACCCAGGATGTGATCTATTCTGGAGAACGTTCGATGGGCACTAAAGAAGAATGTGTATTCTGTTGTTTTGGGATGGAATGTTCTGAATATATCTGTGAAGTCCATCTGGTCCAGTGTGTCCTTTAAAGCCTTTATTTCTCTGTTGATCTTTTGCTTAGATGCTCTGTCCATTTAGTGTGGGGTATGTTAAAGTCCCCTACTATTATTGTATTATTGTTGATGTGTTTCTTTGATTTTGTTATTAATTGGCTTATATAATTGGCCGCTCCCATGTTAGGGGCATAGATATTTACAATTGTTAGATCTTGTTGGATAGACCCTTTAAGTATGATATAGTGCCCTTCCTCATCTCTTATTATAGTCTTTGGTTTAAAATCTAATTTCTTTGATACGAGGATTGCCACCCCAGCTTTCTTTTGATGTCCATTAGCATGTTAAATTGTTCTCCACCCCTCCACTTTAAACCTAGAGGTGTCTTTCAGTCTAAAATGAGTCTCCTGCAGTTAGCATATTGATGGGTCTTGTTTTTTATCCAGTCTGATACCCTGTGTATTTTGACTGGGGCATTTAGCCCATTTACATTCAGGGTAACTATTGAAAGATATGAATTTAGTGCCATTGTATTGCCTGTAAGGTGACTGTTACTGTATATTGTCTCTATTCCTTTCTGGTCTATGTTACTTTTGAGCTCTTTATTTGCTTAGAGGACCCCTTTCAATATTTCTTGTAGGCCTGGTTTGGTGTTTGCAAATTCTTTTTGTTTTTATTTGTCCTGGAAGCTTTTTATCTCTCCTTCTATTTTCAATGACAGCTTAGCTGGGTATAGTATTCTTGGCTGCATATTTTTCTTATTTAGTGTTCTGAATATATCATGCCAGTCCTTTCTGGCCTGCCAGGTCTCTGTGGATAGGTCTGCTGCCAATCTGATATTTCTACCATTGTAGGTTACAGACCTCTCAGACAAACTAGACTTTAAAGCAAAGACTTTAACAAGAGACAAAGAGGGGGACTATATAATAATAATTGGGACAATCCATCAAGAAGATATAGCAATTGTAACTATTTATGCAACCAACAGGGCAGCACACAAATACATAAAACAATAACAAACATAAAGGAGCTAATGGGTAACAATACAATAATACTAGGAGATATTAACACTCCATTTACATCAATGGACAGAGATCATCTAAACAGAAAATCAACAAGGAAATAATGGTTTTGAATAACACACTGCACCTGATGGACTTAACAGATATATTCAGAAAATTCCTTCCTAAAGCAGAAGAATAAACATTCTTTTCAGGTGCACATAGAACATTGTACAGAATATATCACATATTAGGCCAAAGAACAGGCTTCAATAAATTCAAGAAGATCAAAGTCATACCCAGCAACTTTTCTAGCCACAATGCTATGAATCTAGATATCAACCACAAGAAAAAATCTGGAAAGAATACAAATACATGGAGGTTAAATAACATGCTACTAAATAATGAATGGGTCAACCAGGAACTCATAGAAAAAATTTTTAAAAATCCATGGAAACAAATGAAAATGAAAGCACAATGGTCCAAAACCTTTAGGATGCAGCAAAAACAGTTCTAATAGAGAAGTTTGTAGAAACACAAGCCTATCTTAAGGAGCAGGAAAAAAATAATCAACCTAACCTTATACCTAAAGAAGCTAGAAAAACAATGAACAAAATCTAATGCCAGCAGAAGGAAGGAAACAATAAAGACTAGAGCAGAAATAAATGATATAGAAACTAAAAACAAACAAACAATAGAACAGATCAATGAAATGAGGAACTGATCTTTGAAAAAAACTTAATGAAATTGATAAACCTCTCACCAGACCTATCAAGATAAAAAGAGAAAGGACTGAAATAAATAAAATCACAAATGAGAGAGGAGAAATAACAACCAATACCAAAGAAGTACAAATAATTATCACATAATATTATGAAAAACTGTATGCTAACAAATTAGACAACCTAGAATAAATGGATAAATTATCAGAAACATATAAACTACCAAAACTGAAACAGAAAGAAATGAAAAATTTGAACTGACTGATAACAAGCAAAAAAATTGAGTCAGTAATCAAAACTTCCAACAAACAGAAGTCAGTACCAGATGGCTTCACAGGTGAACTCTAACAAACATTTTAAAAAGAGTTAATACCTATTCTTCTCAAACTATTGAAAAAAACAGAAGAGGAAAGAAAGCTTCCAAATTCATTCTACAAGGCCTGTATTACCCTGATACTGAAACCAGATAAAGACTCCACTAAAAGAGAATTATAGTCCAATATCCATGATGAATAGAGATGCAAAAATCTTTTACAAAATACTAGCAAACTGACTTTAACAATACATTAAAAAAAATCATTCACCATAATCAAGTAAAATGTATTTCTGGGTTGCAAGATTGGTTCAATACTCCCAAACCAATGTGATATATCACATCAATAAAGAAAGGATAAGAACCCTATGATCATTTCAGTAGACACAGAAAAAGCAATTGACAAAGTACACATCCATTCATGATAAAAACCCTCAAAAAAGTAGTTTAGAGGGAACATACCTCAACCTAATAAAACCCATACATGAAAAACACATAGCTAGCATGATCATCAATGGGGAAAAACTGAGAGATTTTCCACTAAGGTCAGGAACAAGACAAGGATGCCCACTACCACCACTTTTATTGAACATAGTACTGGAAGTCCTTGTCACAGCAATTAGACAACAAAAAGAAATAAAAGGAATACAAATTGGTAAGAAGTAAAATGTACACTATTTGCAGATGGCATAAAACTATATATAGGAAAACTTAAAAGACTCCACCAAAAAACTACTAGAACTGATACACAAATTCAGTAAATTTGCAGGATATAAAATCAACATGTAGAAATTTGATGCATTTCTGCACACCAATAATGAAGCAACAGAAAGAGAAATTAAGAAAACAGTCCAATGTACAATTGTACAAAAAATAAGATACCTATGAATAAACCTAACCAAAGAGGTGAAAGACCTTTACTATAGAACACTGATGAAAGAAATTGAAGAGGATACAGAAGAAATGGAAAGATATTCCACACTCATGGATTGGAAAAACAAATATTTTTAAAATGTCTATACTACCCAAGGCAATCTACACATTTAAAGCAATCCCTATCAAAATGCCAACAGTGTTATTCACAGAGCATCCTAAAATCTGTATGGAACCACAAAAGACCCTAAATAGCCAAAGAAACCTTGAAAAAGAAAGGGAAAACTGGAGGCATCACAATTCTGGACTTCAAGTTACATTACAAATCTGTAATAATCAAAACATTATGGTACTTTCTTAACCAGGAAATTAAAGAAGAAATTAAAAAATACATGGAGGCAAATGAAAATGAAAACACGACAGTCCAAAACCTTTGGGATGCAGCAAAGATGATCATATGAAGGAAGTATATAGTAATACAGACCTTCCTCAAGAAGCAAGAAAAGTCTCAAACACAAAACCTTAACCTTACTCCTAAACGAGATGAGCAAAGAACAGTAAGTAAAGTCTAAAACCAGCAGAAGAAGGGAAATAATTAAAATCAGATCAGAAATAAGTGATACAGAATGGAGGAAAAGATGGCGGAGGAGTAGGGGCCCCTATTCCAACTGGTCCCTGGAATTGAGCTGGATATCTACCAGACCATTCTGACCACCCATGAAATTAGCCTGAGATGTAAGAAGATATAACTGGATCTCTACAAACAGAATATCCCAGGTGGTTGGTTTCGAGGTATGAAGTGGGGACCTGTGATTCCGAGGGTAGTTATCTGAAGATAAACAGAAGGGGGAGGGAGCCGCATTGATCCTACACCACCAGTGAGTGATAGCATTCTGTGCTGGGGACAGGGCACACAGACTCACAGACTGGTAGCAGCAGGGAAAGGACTTTAGGGCAGACCCCCAGACTGATACCCAGAGCAGCGGGGCCACGTGTGCGAACTGTGGGTGGCTGGCGGTTTTAGAAGCACAAAGGGCAGAGATGTGCCCTGACCTGGAGGCAAGGACTGGGAGGCAGGCTGAGGAGCGCACAACACAGGACACTGCAGTTTAGAGCAGCACAGGCAGAAACGGAGATAATGTGGCCTGGAGAGCTCACTGAAGAATAGACTGTGATCTCTCGGCTCTGAGGCAGAGGGTTAAAAACGATCTCTTCAGCTCTGACTCTCGGAAGAGACGTGGAAAGCCGCCAGAGAACAAAAGGCCCCCAAAAAACGGTTTTCACTGAGCCCAAACCCCGCCACACGAGGCAGGGCAACTCTGCACAAACAGGGTTCCCTGAGTAACAGTGTGGCAGGCCCATCCTCCAGAAGACAGGCTGGAAGAACAAGAGGCCAACAACCCTAAGGTCCCTAGAAAACAGGTGCATCTTGCTTGGGTTGTGGTCAATAATTTGGACTCTGTCCATTCCCTCAACCACCCCTTAAAAGAATGACTAAGAGGAGGAAACCCCAAATTAGGAAAGACTCAGAGACTGTGACTTCTGCCACAGATTTACAAGTGGATATAGATATAACCAAGATGTTGGAACTGGAATTCAGGGTAGCAATTGTGAAGACAATAGGTAGAATGGAGAAATCAATTAATGGCAACATAGAGTCTCTAAGGGCAGAAATGAAAGCTGAATTTGCAGAACTTAAAAATGCTATCAATGAGATCCAATCTAATCTAGATAATCTAACAACTAGGGTAAGCGAGGCAGAAGAACGAATTAGTAATTTAGAAGGCCAATTGATAGAAAAGAAGGAAAAAGAGGAAGCCAGGGAGAAAAAACTCAAAATTCATGAAAACAGAATCAGAGAAATAAGTGACACCATGAAACATTCCAATGTCAGAATTATTGGGATCCTTGAGGGGGTGGAGAAGGAGAGAGGACTAGAAGATATATTTAAGCAAATCATAGCTGAGAACTTCCCTAATCTGTGGAATGAAACAAACATTCGTGTCCTAGAGACAGAGAAAACCCCTCCCAAGATCAAGGAAAACAGGCCAACGCCCCGGCATCTAATAATAAAACTTGCAAATCTTAGAACCAAGGAAACCATCTTAAGGGCAGTTAGGGGGAAGAGATTCCTTACCTGAAAAGGGAAGAACATCAGAATAGCATCAGACCTATCCACAGAGACCTGGCAAGCCAGAAAGGGCTGGCAAGACATATTCAGGGTACTAAGCAAGAAGAACATGCAGCCAAGAATACTTTATCTGGCAAGGTTGTCATTTAGAAGAGATGGAGAGATGTAGAGCTTCCAAGACCGGCAGAAACTGAAAGATCTGCCCTAGCAAGCCCTGCAAGATATATTAAGGGGGGGTGTATAAAAGGAGAAAGACCCCAAGAGTGATATAGAACAGAAACTTACAGAGACAATCTATAAAAACAAGGCCTTCACAAGCAACATGATAACAATAAATTCTTATCTTTGAATATTCACTCTCAAAGTGAACGGCATAAATGCTCCCATAAAATGGCACAAGGTTGCAGATTGCATAAAAAGACAAGACACATCCATATGAGGTCTACAAAAGACTCATTTTGAACATAGAGATACATCCAGACTGAAAGTGAAGGGATGGAGATCCATCTTCCATGCAAGCGGACCTCAAAAGAAAGCTGGGGTAGCAATTCTTATATCAGACCAATTAGATTTTAAGCTGAAGACTGTAGTTAGAGACACAGAAGGACACTATATCATTCTTAAAGGGTTTATCCAACAAAAATATCTAACAATTGTAAATATCTACACCCCCAACATGGTAGCAGCCTTCTACATAAGCCAACTGTTAACCAAAATAAAGAGTCATATTGATAACAATACGTTAATTGTAGGAAACCTCAATACTCCACTCTTAGCAAGAGACAGATCATCTAAGCAGAAAATCAACAGAGAAACAAGAGCTTTGAATGACATACTGGACCAGATGGACCTCATAGATATATACAGAACATTCCACCCTAAAACAAGAGAATACTCATTCTTCTCGAGTGCACACGGAACTTTCTCCAGAATAGACCACATACTGGGTCACAAATCAGGTCTCAACCGATACCAAAAGATTGAGATTATTCCCTGCATATTCTCAGACCATAATGCTTTAAAACTGGAACTCAATCACAAGAAAAACTTTGGCAGAAATTCAAACACTTGGAAGCTAAAGACCGCTCTGCTCAAGAATGTTTGGGTCAACCAGGAAATCAAAGAAGAACTTAAACAATTCATGGAAACCAATGAGAATGAAAACACATTGGTCCAAAACCTATGGGATACTGCAAAGGTTGTCCTAAGGGGGAAATACATAGCCATTCAAGCCTCACCCAAAAGAATAGAAAAATCCTGAATTCACTAACTAACTCTACAGCTTAAAGAACTAGAGAAAAAGCAACAAACAATGCCTAAGCCACACATTAGAAGAGAAATAATTAAGATTAGAGCAGAAATCAATGAATTAGAAACCAGAAACACAGTAGATCAGATCAACGAAACTAGAAGTTGGTTCCTTGAACAATTAATAAGATCGATAAACCACTGGCCAGGCTTATCCAAAAGAAAAGAGAAAGGACCCAAATTAATAAAATTATGAATGAAAGGGGAGAGATCACAACTAACACCAAGGAAATAGAAACAATTATTAGAAATTATTATCAACAACTATATGCCAATAAATTAAGCAGCCTGGAAGAAATGGATACCTTCCTGGAAACTTATAAGCTGCCAAGACTGAAACAGGAAGAAATTGACAACTTGAATGGGCCAATAACCAGTAACGAGATTGAAGCAGTGATCAAAAACCTCCCAAAAAACAAGAGTCCAGCACCTGATGGATTCCCTGGGGAATTCTACTGAACATTCAAAGACAAAATAATACCTCTTCTCCTGAAGCTATTTCAAATAATAGAAACAGAAGGAAAGCTTCCAGACTCATTCTATGGGGCCAGCATTACCTTAATCCTCAAACCAGGCAAAGACCCCATCAAAAAGGAGAATTTCAGACCAATATCCTTGATGAATATGGATTCCAAAATCCTCAACAAAATCCTAGCTAATAGGATCCAACAATACATTAAAAGGATCATCTACCTCTACCAAGTGGGATTTATCCCAGGGATACAAGGGTGGTTCAACATTCACAAATCAATCAGTTTGATAGAACACATTAATAAGAGGAGAGAAAAGAACCGTATGGTCCTCTCAATTGATGCAGAAAAAGCATTTGACAAAATACAGCATCTTTTCCTGATTAAAACTCTTCAGAGTATAGGGATAGAAGGAACATTCCTCAAGTTCATAAAATCCATCTATGAAAAACCCACAGCCAATATCATCCTCAATGGGGAAAAGTTGAGAACCTTTCCCTTAAGATCAGGAACACAACAAGGATGCCCACTCTTGCCACTATTGTTCAACATAGTACTAGAAGTCCCAGCCTCAGCAATCAGACAACAAAAAGAAATAAAATTTATTCAAATTGGCAAAGAAGAAGTCAAACTCTCACTCTTTGCAGATGATATGATACTTTATGTGGAAAACCCAAAAGACTACACCTCCAAATTACTAGAACTCATACAGCAATTCAGTAATGTGGCAGGATACAAAATCAATGCACAGAAATCAGTTGCTTTCTCATACACTAACAATGCAACTGTAGAAGGAGAAATTAGAGAAACGATTCCATTTACAATAACACCAAAAACCATAAGATACCTCGGAATAAGCCTAACCAAAGAGGTAAAAGATCTACTGTAGGAACAACAGAACATTCATTAAAGAAATTGAAGAAGACACAAAAAGATGGAAAAACATTCCATGCTCATGGATCGGAAGAATAAACATTGTTAAAATGTCTATGCTGCCCAGAGCAATATATCTTCAATGCCATCCCGATCAAAATTCCAATGACATTTTTCAAAGTGCTGGAACAAACAATCCTAAAATTTGTATGGAATCAGAAAAGACCCTAAATTGCCAAGGAAATGTTGAAAAAGAAAAACAAAGCTGGGGACATCACGTTGCCCGATTTCAAGCTATATTACAAAGCATTGATCACCAAGACAGCATGGTACTGGCACAAAAACAGACATATAGACCAAAGGAACAGAATAGAGAGCCCATATATGGACCCTCAACTCTATGGTCAAATAATCTTCGACAAAGCAGGAAAAAACATGCAATGGAAAAAAAACAATCTCTTCAATAAATGGTGATGGGAAAATTGGACAGCTACATACAAAAGAATGAAATTTGACCATTCTCTAACACCATAAACAAAGATAAACTCAAAATGGGTGAAAGACCTCAATGTGAGACAGGAATCCATCAAAATCCTAGAGGAGAACATAGGCAGTAACCTCTTTGACATCGGCCATAGCAACTTCTTTCAAGATACATCTCCAAAAGCTAGTGAAACAAAAGCAAAAATGAACTTTTGGGACTTCATCAAGATAAAAAGCTTCTGCACAGCAAAGGAAGCAGTCAACAAAACAAAGAGGCAACCCACAGAATGGGAGAAGATATTTGCAAATGACACTACAGATAAAGGGTTGGTATCCAAGATCTATAAAGACCATCTCAAACTCAACACTCAAAAAACAAATAATCAAGTCAAAAAATGGGTAGAAGATATGAAAAGACACTTCTCTGAAGAAGACATACAAATGGCTAACAGACACATGAAAAAATGTTCCTCATCATTAGCCATCAGGGAAATTCAAATCAAAACCACATTGAGATACCACCTTACACCAGTTAGAATGGCAAAAATGGACAAGGCAAGAAAGAACCAATGTTGGAAAGGTTGTGGAGAAAAGGGAACCCTCTTACACTGTTGGTGGGAATGCAAGTTGGTACAGCCACTTTGGAAAACAGTGTGGAGGTTCCTCAAAAATTTAAAAATAGAGCTACCCTATGACCCAGCAATTTCACTACAGAGTATTTACCCCAAAGACATAAATGTAGTGAAAAGAAGGGCCACATGCACCCCAGTGTTCATAACAGCAATGTCCACAATAGCCAAACTGTGGAAAGAGCCAAGATGCCCTTCAACAGATGAATGGATAAAGAAGATGTGGTCCATATATACAATGGAATATTACTCAGCCATCAGAAAGGATGAATACCCAACTTTTACATCAACACGGATGGGACTGGAGGAGATTATGCTAAGTGAAATAAGTAAAGCAGAGAAAGTCAATTATCATATGGTTTCACTTATTTGTGGAATATAAGGAATAGCATGGAGGATATTAGGAGAATGAAGGGAGAAATGAAGTGGGGAAATTAGAGGGGGAGACGAACCATGAGAGAGTATGGACTCTGAGAAACAAACTTAGGGTTTTAGAGGGGAAGGGGGTGGGAGATGGGTTAGCCCAGTGATGGGTATTAAGGAGGGCACGTACTGCAAGGAGCACTGGGTGTTGTATGCAAACAATGAATCATGGATCACTACATCAAAAACTAATGATGTAGTGTATGTTGACTAACATAACACAATAAAATTAAATTTAAAAAAAATTATCAAGTTATATAATTTAAATATGTGTAGTATACTGTATATCAATTTTACCTTAATAAATGTGTTTAGAAAATATAAAAAAAAGAAATAACTGATAAAGAAATTTAAAAAAAAAACAGTAGAACAGATCAATGAAACTAGGAGTTGGCTATTTGAAAGAATTAAAAAGATCAATAAATGTCTAGATAGGCTTATCAAAAAGAAAAGAGAAAGAACCCAAATAAAATCAGAAATGAGAGAGGAGAGATCACAACCAACACTGCAGAAATACAAACAATTATAAAAGAATGTTATGTGCTATTATATGCCAACAAATTGGGCAATTTGGGAGAAGTGGATAAATTCCTAGAAACATATAAACTACCAAAACTGAAACAGGAAGAAATAGAAAATATGAACAGACGTAGAACCAGCAAAGAAATTGAATCAGTAATCAAAAATCTCACAACAAAGAGTCCAGGGCCAGATGACTTCCCAGGGGAATTCTACAAAACATTAAAGAGCTAATATCTATTCTTCTGAAGCTGTTTCAAAAAATAGAAATGGAAGGAAAATTTCCAAACTCATTCTATGAGGCCAGCATTACTTTGATTCCCAAACCAGAAGAAGACCCTATTAAAAAGAATTACAGACCAATCCCTAATGAACTCGATGCAAAAATTCACAAGATTCTACCTAATAGAATCCAACAGTACATTAAAAGGATTATTCATCATGATCAAGTGGGATTCATTCCTGGGCTGCAGAGGTGGTTCAAAATCTGCAAAACAATCAACGTGATATATCACATTAATAAAAGAAAGGACAAGAACCATATGATCCTCTCAATTGACGCAGAAAAAGCATTTGACAAAATACAGAATCCTTTCTTGAAAAAAACCCTCAAGAAAGTAGGGATAGAAGGAACATACCTCAGCATCATTAAGGCCATACATGAAAGACCCACAGCTAATATCATCCTCAATGGGTAAAAACTAAGAGCTTTTCCCCTAAGGTCAGGAATATGACAGAGATTTCCACTCTCACCACTGTTGTTAGACATAGTACTGGAAGTCCTAGCCTCAGCAATCAGACAACAAAAGAGAGAAAATGTATCAACATCAGGAAGGAAGAAGTCAAACTTTCGCTCTTCACAGATGACATGATATTCTATGTAGAAAACTCAAAAGACTCTACCAAAAAAATTTCTAGAACTGGTTCATAAATTCAGCAAAGTGGCAGGATATAAAATCAATGTACAGAAGTCGGTTGCATTTCTATACACCAATAATGAAGCAGCAGAAAGAGAAATCAAGGAATTGATCCCATTTACAATTGCACCAAAAACAATAAGATACTAGGAATAAACCTAACCAAAGAGGTAAAAGATCTGTATGCTGAAAACTATGGAACACTTATGAAAGAAACTGAAGAAGACACAAAGAAATGGAAAAACGTTCCATGCTTATGGATTGGAAGATCAAACATTGTTAAAATGTCTACACTACCCAAAGCAATCTACACATTCAGTGCAATCCTGATCAAAATAACACCAGCATTTTTCACAGAGCTAGAACAAACAATCCTAAAATTTTTATGGAACCAGAAAAATCCCTGAGTAGCCCAAGTAATATTGAAAAAGAAAAGCAAAGTGGGAGGCATCACAATCCCAGACTTCAAGCTGTTTTACAAAGCCGTAATCATTAAGACAGTATGGTACTTGCACAAAAACAGACACGTAGATCAATGGAACAAAATAGAGAACCCAGAAATGGACCCTCAACTCTATGGTCAAATAATCTTCGACAAAGCAGGAAAGAATATCCAATGGAAAAAAGATAAACACAGGTAGTAACTTCTCTGACATCAGCTGTAATGACTTTTTTTCTACATAGGTCTCCTGAGGCAAGGGAAACAAAAGCAAAAATAAACTATTGGGACTTCATCAAAATAAAGCTTCCGTACAGCAAAGGAAGCAATAAACAAAACTAAAAGGCAACCTATGGAATGGGAGAATATATTTGCAAATGACACATCTGACAAAGAGTTAGTATCCAAAATATATAAAGAACTCATCCAACTCAACACCCAAAAAACAAATAATCTAATTAAAAAATTGGCAGAAGACATGAACAGATATTTCTTCAAAGAATACATCCAGATGGCCACCCGAGACATGAAAAGATGCTCAACATCACTCATCATCAGGGAAATACAAATCAAAACTACAATAAATATCACTTTACAGCGTTCAGAATGGCTAAAATCAACAACACAAGAAAAAACAGGTGTTGGCAAGGATGGGAGAAAAATTAACCCTCTTGCAATGTTGGTGGGAATGCAAACTGGTGCAGCCACTATGTACAACAGTATGGAGGTTCCTCAAAAATTTAAAAATAGAACTACCCTGTGATCCAGTAATTGCTCTACTATGTATTTACCCAAAGAATACAAGACCACTAATTCAAAGGGATACATCCACCCCTATGTTTATACCTGCATTATTTACAATAGCGCAGATATGGAAGCATCCCAGTGTCCATCAACTGATGAATAGGTAAAGAAGATTTGGCATATATGTATATATATATACAATGGAATATTACTCAGCCGTCAGAAAGGATGAATACCTACCATTTACATTGATGTGGATGGATCTGGAGGGTATTATGCTGAGTGAAATAAGTCAATCAGAGAAAGACAATTATCATATGCTTTCACTCATATGTAGAATATAAGAAACAGCACAGAGGATCATAGGGGACGGAAGGGAAAATTAAATGGGAAGTCATCAGAGAGGGAGAAAAACCATGAAAGACTCAACTATAGGAAACTAACTGAGGGTTGCTGGAGGGGAAGTGGGTGGGGGGATGCAGTAACTGGGTGATGGGCATTAAGGAGGACACATGATGTGATGAGCACTGGGTGTTATTCTCAACTGATGAGGTATTAAACACTACATTTGAAACTACTGATGTACTATATTTTGGCTAATTGAATTAAAAAAAAAAAAAAGAGTCCAGAGGCAAGATATTCTTGTTAGGTATGAATGTGCATTCATTAAATTTTAGGATATTTATAAAACTCATGTAGCTGTGCCATTTCATAAGGATTTTAAGTCATGACACTTACTGAGATTTTTGATCTTTTGCAAAAGTGGAGCAGGAATGAAATTGTTCGACTGACTTTTCTCTCTTGATTGACTTCCAGCTTGTATTATTTCTTTAAGACATTTTGCCCTTTTATATTCTTGGTAGCTAAGGCCATGTCTCTCTGTGTACACTAATGGGATAAACATGTAAAACCACTGTCCAAGTAATTCAGCTACCTTTGCAAAGGATGTGGATGAGAAGACAACCATTTTTCCTGTGGAAGTAATTATTGATTACAAAGGTTAACTACAGAAGTAGAGGAGCTGAGCTGCAATCTGTCAAATGTACTATGCACAGATACAGTCTGAGCTGAGGCTGAGAGAAAGAGACTCTGGGTTCCAATTGTTGCTCCAATGTTGTCTCTAGGATCAGAGAAAACTAAAACTGTCATGTGTGCAACAAAATGACTACCGAATTAGAGTGGATTAGGTTCAGGTCACTGGAGCAGCCAAGAGTCAAGAAAAAGCATTTATATCCATGGGCTCTTCCCTTCTAAGAAAACCTACTTTAGATTGGGAAACATGGGGCTCTGAAGCAGGTGGAAAAGCTCAGTGCTTGATTCAGAAGACAGAACTATATCATCCCCCACCCCCATGAAAGCAAGAGATGAAAGGAAGAAATGTTTGTACTTTTTGTTCATGTGGTAATAATAATAATAATAATAATAATAAAATGCAGCTCCTTTCTATTCTCTCCCACATCTATCCCTGCCTCCACTATTTATCTGTTTACCAATTGCTTGTCCTCTTACAATTCAGGTCCAGCCTTTGTGAAAATACATCTGAACTCAAAACCTATTCTATAGATACCTGTGATGGTTCAAGCATGTGCAATATACATCTTTCCTTCTATGACTCACTAAACAGAGTTTATTATTTTTAACTTTATTTCCCACCTCCAACAATGGTACTCTGTCCATGGATCATTCGAGGTCAGTACACCTTGAAGAAGCAGGAGAATGTTATAGCACAAGGACCTGCAAAGGCTGAATACACACCCCCAATTTGTGGCTCTCCCTCTTTTTAACTCTCTTTTCTTAAGATCTTCACACACTTTTATTCACAAAGTCACTCATTTGCATTCTTACCTTATTCCTTCTATGAACCTGTAAGTCCCTGGAGGACAGAATTCTCTCTTCCTTGTCTCCCATATTCCCTATGCAGATCCTTAGACTTAACAGGCTCTTGACAAATGCTAGCTGAATTGAAGAAATGCTTTATCATTTCCCAAGCATCTGTCCTAGCCCAGTTTCAAAAGCATTTTCTGTGGTGAACCATTTTTTTTAAAGCAGTGATTCTTAAATTTGTTTATGCATCAGAATCATCTGGGAAGCATGTTAAAACAGAGTACTAGGCCACTCCCCGGCTTCTAATTTAGTAGGTCTAAGATGGGGCCTGGAATTTGTATTTCCAAGTTTCTTGGTGAAGCTGATGCTGCTGATTCAGATACCACACTTGGAGAACAAGTGATTTCAAGTAAAAGTCCTACAGACTATTGCTCCATCAAGACATCACTCCTCTCAAGACATCAATAATATTTACCCATATCCAGGAAACAAAGATCATACATGAAAGAGACCCAGAAGACAGATGTTGGAAATAAGACACTAAGTCACACACCATAAAAAGAGAGAAGCAGTCATATATACAACCTCGCTTTTCAAGACTATGACATAAGAACATCCCTTGGCCTAACTGAATCTGAATCTCTGGGGGCAGGGCCCAGGAATACTCACTAATCCCTAAGGGTGATTCTCAGGCTCGTGACTCAGGGACCACACTTTAAAAGTTCCAATGTATATATTCACAAATAATTACCAAACACCTGAAGGAAATTCTGTATGTTGTCCTAAGTTACCTTCTTTTCCTAAGTGGCACCTTCTCCCGTATGACCGAAAAAATGTCTCTTTTTCTCTGAGTCTCAGTTTCTTCACTTGCCAAGTGCAGCTCCACCATGCAGGATGCTCTAGTATTGCTCTAGGCCCTGCCATCAAGTAACCTTTTTTTTTTCTTTCCCATAAAGAACTTCAGTGAGAACTTAGTGAGGTTGACTTTTCCATTTTTCCAGGTTTATTGAGATATAATTGACATATAACATTGTGTAAGTTTAAGGTTTACAACACAATCATTTGACATATCTATATATGGTGAAATAATTACCACAATAAGGTTAGTTAACACATTAACACCTCACATACTTACATTTTTTTTTATGGTGAGAACTTTTAAGATCTGCATTCTCAGCAACTTTCAAATATACAATACAGTATTGTTAACTAGAGTCACCATGCTGTATATTACATTCTCAGAACTCATTCGTTTTATAAATGAAAGTTTGTATCCTTTGACCACCATTTTCCCCACATGCTGCCTACCCCTGGCCTGGCAACCACCACTATGCTCTGTTTCTGTTTTTTTTAGATTCCACAGATGATACATTATTTGCCTTTCTCTGTAATTTATTTCACTTAGCATAATGCCCTTAAGATTCATCTCTGTTGTCACAAATGGCAAGATTTCCTTCTTTTTTTATAACAAAATAATATTCTATTGTGTATATATATATGTGTGAATACACACACACACATTTTCTTTATCCATTCATCTGTCAATGAACACTTAGGTTGTTTTCATGTCTCAGCCTTTGTAAATAATGTTACAATAAACATGAGGATTCAGGTAGCTCCTCGAGGTTGTGATTTATTTCCTCTGGATATATACCCAGGAATGGAATTGCTGGATCATATGGTAGGTCTACTTTTAATTTTGGGGGAAACCTCCACACTGTTTTCCATAGTAGCTGTATCAATTTACATTCCCACCAGTGTGAACAAGTGTTCCCTTTTCTTCACATCCTCTGCAAGGCTTGTTATCTCTTGTCTTTTTTTGTTGTTGTTCATTTAGCCAACATATAGTACATCATTAGTTTTTGATGTAATGTTCAATGATTCATTAGTTGTGTATAACATCCAGTGCTCATCACAACTTGTCTTTTTGATAATAGCCATTTTAACAGTGTGAGGTGATTTCTTATTGTGATTTTGATTTGCATTTCCCTAATAATTGGTGATGTTGATCACCTTTGTATTTGTTAGCCATTCAAATATTTTCTTTGGGAAAATGTCAGTTTAGCTCCTTTGCCCATTTTTAATCAGATTATTTGCTTTTATGCTATTGAGTTGTATGAGTTCTTTATATATTTTGGATATTAACTCCTTATCAGATATGTACTTTGCAAATACTTTTTCTCAGTTTTGTAGATTGCTTTTTATTTTATTGATTATTTCTTTTATGTGCAGAAGCTTTTTAGTTTGATGTGTCCTACTTGTTGTTCACTTTTGCTTTTATTGCTTGTGCCTTGGTAGCATATCCATGAAATTATTGCCAAGGCCAATGAAAAGAAGCTTTTTCTTATATTTTATTCTAGAAGTTTTGTGGTTTCAGATTTCACATTTAAGGTTTAATTCATTTCAAGTTATATTTGTGAGTAGTATATGATATGGGTAAAATTTTATTTATTTACATAGAATTATAGATTTTCCCAATGCTATTTATTGAACAGAATATTCCCTTAGTATTCTTGGTTCCCTTGTCAAATATTAGTTGACATATACATGGGTTTATTTCTTGGATATCATTCTGCTCCATTGGTCTATGTGTCTATATTTATGTCAATACTCTTTTGATTACATAGCTTTGTAATATAGTTTGAAATCAGGAAGTGTGATGTCTCCAGATTTGTTCTTCTTTCTCAGGTTTGTTTTGGCTATTTGGGGTCTTTTATGGTTCCATACAAATTTAAGGATTTTTTTTCTATTTCTATGAAAAATGGCATTGGAATATTGATACAAATTGAATTGAATCTGTAGATGGCTTTGGGTAGTATGGGCATTTTAAGAACATTAATATGTACAATCCATGATCATAAGATATCTTTCCATTTATTTGTGTCTTCAATTTCTTTCATCAATGTGTTAAAGTATTAAATGTATATAGGGTGCCTGGGTGGATCAGTTGGTTAAGCGACTCCTTTGGCTCAGGTCATGATCCTGGAGTCCTGGGATTGAGCCCCATGTCGGACTCCCTGCTCAGTGGGGAGTCTTCTCCCTCTCCCTCTGCCCCTCCCCCCTGCTCGTGCTCTCTCTCATTCTCTCTCTCTCAAATGAATAAATAAAATCTTAAAAAAAATAAAGTATTAAATGTATAGATCTTTCACTTTCTTGGTTAAATTTATTATTAAGCATTTTGTTGTTTTTGATGCTATTATAAATGGAATTATTTTATTTATTTTTCAGGTATTTTACTGTTAGTGTATAGAAACATAACTGACTTTTTCCATGTTGATTTTTTTATCCTAAAATGACTGAATTTGTTGATTAGTTTTAACAGTTTTTTTGGTGGATTTTTTAGGGTTTTCTATGTAAAAGATCATGTCATCTGTAAACAGGGACAACTTTACTACTTTCTTTCCAATTTGGATGTCTTTCTTTTTCTTGCCTGACTTCTCTGGCTAGGACTTCTTGTACTATGTTGGTGAAGTGGTGAGGGTGGACACTTTGACATATTCCTGACCATAGAGGAAAAACTTTCAAACTTTCACCACTGAATATGATGCTGTTTGGGCTTGTCACATACAGCCTTTATTATGTTGAGGTATTTTCTCTATTCCCAATTTGTTGAGAAATTTTATCATGAATAGATGTTGAATTTTGTCTGATGCCTTTTTGTGCATCTATCGCAATGATTATGTTATTTTTATCTTTCATTCTATTGATGTGATTCATTAGATTATTGATTTGCATATGATGAACCATTCTTACATCCCAGGAATGAATCCCCTTGATCATGGTGTATGATCCTTTTAATGTGCTAGTCCCTTGAGGTGTAAAGTTAGGTTGTTTATTTGAGACTATTCTTTCTTCTTGACATATGATGTTATCATTATAAATTTTCCTCTTAGAACTGCTTTGGCTGTATCCTGTAAGCTTTGGTATGTTGTGTTTCCATTTTCATTTGTCTTAAAATAGTTTTTTATTTCATTTTAAATTCTTTTTGATCCATTGGTTTTTCAGTAATGTAATGTTTAATTTCCATGTATTTGTGAATTTTACAGGTTTGCTTGTTATAGATTTCTAGTTTCCTACCATTGTGATTGCAAAAGTTACATAATTTCTTTCTTTTTGAATTTGTTGAGACTTGTTTTATGACCTAACATATGATCTAACCTAGAAAATGTTCCATGTGCACTTGAGAAGAATGTGTATTCTGCGGCTATTAGATAGAATGTTCTGTATATGTCTTTTAGGTCCATTTGGCTCAGCATGGAGCCCAACAAGGGACTCAATCTCATGACCCTGAGATCATGACCTGTGCCAAGATCAAGAGTCGGACGCTTAACTGACTGAGCCACCCAGGCACCCCAATGCATTGTTTTTCTTATGTTATTTTGTCTGTGTGTTCTTGTAGGTCACTACACTTTTTCAAAAGGATTATTCTGAATTCTTTCTCAGGTCAGGTGAGAATTCATAGTTCTGTTTCTTTAGGGTGAGTTATTGAAGTGTTATTAGTTTCTTCTTGTGGTAGTACATATATATAATTCTCTGTGATTCTTAATTCATTGCATTGGTGTCTGCACAGTTGGATAAGCTATATCCTCTTCCAGACTTTACAGGCTCACTTGCCAGGGAAAGACCTTCACCAGTCAGCTTAGCTTGGGGTACTGGATGGGTCAGCTGGTATGATAGCATCAGTTGGAGAATGTCATCAAAAATATGTGACCTGGGGCACCTGGGTGGCTCATTCATTAAGTGTCTGCCTTCAGCTCAGGTCCTGATCCCAGGATCCTGGGATCGAGCCCTGCATCAGGCCTCCTGCTCTGTGAGAAACCTGCTTCTCCCTCTCCCACTCCCCCTGCTGTGTTCCCTCTCTCACTGTGTCTCTCACTGTCAAATAAATAAATAAAATCTTAAAAAAAAAAAGATGTGACAACCAATAGATCCATGAGCTGGACCCAGGCATTCGGAGGCACCTCACCTCCTCCCCCGTCCTTGGAATGTGGGTTTTACTTATCTTTCCCACTCTCAGAGGCCACTCCAAGGACCTAGTCTTGAGATTATGATGTGATGTTGAGAACACCCACATGATATATGTGACTGAACCCAGTTAGGGCTTCTTTGCAAACTTTTAAGATTTGGCTGGCAGGTGTAGGGATCCATTTCTTACTGACACCCAAGACAAGCCCCATGTATAAGTTCCCTTTGCTTATTAAAACTCCCACCAACTAACCTGGAGTGGCCTGCCTTTTTCTTCAGTCTCTCCCTGCCCTCTGTGTATGGGGGTTGGTTTAAAATTATACCTGGGAAGCTCCTGGGAGGATTACAAACAACAGCATCCATAAGCAGATGGGCTTTGCTATCAGGTCTCTTGTTGGGTGAGGCCACTGCCCATGCTCTGAAGCCAGGGGGATGACACTGGCTGGGCTCCACATTTGGGTGGGCCTACTGGCTGGGTTCCACATATAAGTAATTCCACTGGACAGGCTTCCTGGCCAGATGGGGCTTCTGGCTTTGTTCTGCAGCCACATGGGGCCACTAGCTGGGCTCTGCAATTACCTCTGTTTAGGTGAACTCACAGGTTGTGCTGCTTGACAGGGTGGTGCCATGGGGTTGGACTCTGCAATTGGGAAGGACTGCAGACTAGATTCCACAATCATTCCTGGTCAGGTGAGTTCTGTTTATCTAGTCATGCTCTCCAACCAGATGGTGCCACTGGCTGGACTCTGTTTGAGAATGGCCACAGGCAGGTCTTCATGGTGACAGAACCTCTGGCTGTGCTCCACTGTTGAGCAAGGTTGCTGGCTGGGCTTCCTCCCTGTTCAAGGCTATAAGCTGTGTTCAACAATCAGGCAGGGCCATACATTGGGTTCTGCTACAGGACAGGGCTGTAGGCATGGCTCTGCAGCTAGGCGGTACCAAAGGCTGTGATATAAGAATACCTAGGGTCACTGTTCACACTCCCTGGTTATGTGAGGCCAAAGGCTATATTAAATTTAAAAATTTATATTTGACAATTGGGCAAGGTTGCCGGCTTGACTCCATGCCCAAGCAGGGCTGTAGGATGGGCTCCACTACTGTCCAGGTTTTCTGTCCAGGTGTCCTTCTCTATGGGACTAAAGGATACACTTAGTGGTTGGGTGGACATGTGAATTTGCTCTCTGGGCCTGTGAATATGCTTTCCTACTCAGGCAAAGCCATAGAAGGGGTTCTACAGCACATATGGCTCATTGACTGGAGACCCAAATTAGGCAAAACTGCCAACCAAGTTCCTTGGCCAGACGCGGCCACCAGCTCAGCTTTGCACATGGGCAAAACGAATGGCTAAGATTTCTGGTCAGGCACCATTGCAAACAGGAATGCTGTCTGCCTAGATCTGAGCACTAGTTGTAAGTCCTGCTCCCCATCTGTCTCTATCTGTTGTCTGGTGGTCAAGACCTGAAGATTTCCCCAGTGATCCCTGTGAAGTGAGACCCAAGTGGGCCTCTTAGGAAGTGTCCCCACAACACTAGGGAAGCTCTCTTCTTCCCAGTGGAGAAACCATAAGCCGAGGGGGTACTTCTAAGTGCAGTGCTTTACCATCCTGGCGGAAGGGCAATGCAATCATGGTGTCACTGCTCTTCTTACCCTTTTAATACAGTCCTTGGTCTCTATGATCCTGGTAAGGCTTCAGCCTCAGCCCCAAGTCCTGGGATTTTCAAAATGGTGTCTTGTCTATGCATAGTTGTTAGTTGGTCTTCTTGTGAGGGGGACTGAAGTCAGGAACAACCTGTCACCATCCTGATGACATCATTCCTCCAGATTTGCAATGAATTCATTCAGGACCCTAGATTTCAATGCTCATAATGGGCTTATTAGAAAAATTCTTCCCCTATTTGGACAGGCAAGTGAATCTAGTGACTAGAAGAGTATCCCCATATTATATATTTAAAAATACAGGGTAAAACTACTCTAGATGGGCAAATGTTTTTCTCATATTGTATCTGTATGAGTATTCACTTAGCAGCTACAAGTCTTTCATCTTTTGCCATGTATTTTTCATCTGCTCCCACTCAGTTTAGTACTTATACTGCCCAGAGTGGAATCAGTACGTTAATGTAAAGAATGGTTACCAGATGAAACTCAACAATGGAATTTATTGTCTACCCCAGCTCACCTGACAATATTCATGCTTTCCTTTAGACTTTTTGAAATGGGCCTAATCTTGTGCTGGATTGGTGCACAAATGCAGAGGCTGCTGAATCTATCACGGATTTACAACAGCTTTCTCAAATTTGCAAGTGGCAATACTGAAAAGAGAGCAAATGTGTTGGGTGACAGAATCAGGATCCAAAGAGATCTGCTAATGAGCAAATTTAAGCACATCATCAACCAGTATGGTTCCCCATACATGTAACTTAGGTCCAAAGGATCTGAGAATTGTTGTGAGGAAAAGACAGAGGCACAGGAGCAGGCACACAACAGCTGACTTCAAATACTGGGGCAGGTGTTAACTATGCTGTGTGAGTCTCCAGTATACAGTCCTATCCAGACTATTGGATAGAAGTTACAGGAAGGCAGATTTGGGCACAGTACAATCAGCAGGTCACTGCAAGGGGCTAAGTCTACTGGACAATTGTTTCAGGCAAGAGGTAAGGCGTTGGTGATCAACATGGTTACTTCCAAGTCTCAAATCCTCCGGCTACACTAAGCCCTGTGGTTGTGTTACCTCACTGACACTTGATCAGAGTTGTTCCACCTATTCTTTTGCTTATGGAAGTTTATGCTCTAGCAAAGAAAATAGCTTCCACTTCCTGTGGTTATTTAAATATGCAATCCATCAGAAAGGGGTGGTAATGTAATACTTGAGGTTTCAAATAGGTATGAACAGCATATTTTTTGTAGGAAAAGATATAGGTATTAATAGACTACAGCCTGGATGGTTATACACCCAAATGCTAACAATTCTTATTGATGGGATGATAGGGATTGATTTTTACAATTTGAAAGTTCATAAAAGTATTGCTTAAGGACAGGGAACGGAACACTCTCATTTATATGTATTCCTTGTGCTCACCATGAACACCAAAAGTAATTGGTTCCTAAGACAGTGAATTCTATTCCAGACAAGAATGAGACCAGAGATTCAGTGTTGTTAGTCATTAGCAGGTATTAAACATCTGAATTTATGTTCAATAGATGTGATGTGCTTAGCACAATGTGTGCTAGCACGTGCCTCCTTCCCCTTTCTCCCATCCAACCCCAGTGTCAGGTGTCTCCTCCTATTAAGTGGAAAAGCACATACCAGAAAGCAAGAGAGCCAAGTTTAAATATCCCAGCCCTTATTTGCCTTAGATCACTTCAGACCCTGTGTTTTCATTTTCTCACTTCCAAGATAAGGAGGCTAGTCCATGTTACCTCCTCTCCCAAGGTTCTCATGGGAGAGCCATGATTCCAACTCCATGGAAAAGCACCTAGCATTCCCAAGTCAGAATCCACTGGATCTGGACAAAGGAGAGCCTTTTCCCTGTGACTAATCTCCTAAAGTGGCTTTCCTTAAACCATTTTGTTTGGCTAAAAAGAGTACCTTTGTTGTACTCTCATTCCTTAGAAGACCACCAAGAATGGACCACCAGAGTCTCAACACAATGACTGTATTTATTATTTTATCACTACATTAGAAATGAAAATAAACTGAGAAGTTGCAAATGCATGCCACTTCATGAATATTGTGGAACAACAGATACATCCACTGTAGAAAGTTAAAAGTGGCTTAACTTTTGGGGATGCAAAGACTACACAAACACAGGTCATCAATGGTAATATTATTAACAGCACCTGCCAGATGGAATGTATGTATCAATGGAAAATTTTAAAAAGGGACCACTGGCTGGGAATACAGGTAGGAAGAAATCAGAAGATGCCTAAAATCTCTACAAACACATAGGTTTATAAAAAACAAACCCCAAACTAAGACACTTAAGCAATGTTGAAATTTGCTGTTGGGAGGAGATCCCCATTTTACGATGTTTGAACACACTCTTTCTCTTGTTGGATAGCTGGGGGGAAAAACAAACACAAAAAAAATCATTAAGGAGGTATATTCCTAGGATTAAGTTCAGTTTTCTTCCAAGAGTTCTTTGCCAAGTTATTGAAGCCTGTCATATCTGCTTTAAATTTAGAAGGCTAAGGCACTAACCACAAATCCCCAGTCAAGTGTTGTGTGTGTGTGTGTGTGTGTGTTGCATGTGCATGCATGTTAACCACCTGAACATTTATGAGAACCTACGTCAACTGCGTGTTGTTTTTTCATTTGAGAAGCAGATTCATGCTGTTGCCATTTTTTCCATAGGTTATTCTAAGACTGAAGAGGAAGTGAAGCATTTTCCTCAGATTTATCTATCACTATATAATTAGGAAGTTATACCCTTTCAGATAATTCTAACTGTGGAACTCAAATAACACTGACATGATAAAAAGTGCCCCTCAGGTTTGTGAATATGCTTGGAGTTTTTCTATCAGGCTGTAACTCCCAAGGGCAAATCTGATCCTTTGGAGCCTGGGAACCTTAGGTGCCCCCAAGATCTAAACTTTTTCTCTGCCTTATCTTGTCATCAGGTAGAGAAAGGCAACACTGCAGCTTGTGTGGTTCTTTAGGAATGAAATCATGGACCCAAATTGCTAGATGCAGAAAATGCCTAGTAACCATAAAGTGGACAAAACTAAGATATTTCTAGTGCTAAGTCTAATATTCCAAGATTGGTTATAATGAGATTTTTAGTAATCTTCCAACAAGAAACCAGTTTTTTATTCTCCCATTACTTCTTGGCTCTGCCACGTGAGAACCACTTATATAACTCAAGTAAGAAAACAACTATTTGATATTTTTAACTGTTGCATTAAATACAATAGTACGGTAATTATTGCTTAGTTAGTGGCGAAATTTACTAGAAGAGTTTATTTACTGAGCCTATAAATTTCACCATTGTTTTTCTCCACTAGAAACCCCCAGCCCCATGACTTACTTTCCTGTGAAGGGAGAGTATTTTTTTCTTCAGTATTGGTTTTCTTCAGTTTTGACCTGTCAAACTTCTCCACTTCAGACAAGTCTGGCTTATCACTCATCTTGACTAAAAGAAAGACTGAAAAAAAATTTAACTTAAAATCGGCAGAACTATGGTCATACTAAGGTATCACAGCCAAAATTTCTCATATTTAATATCAATGCATATTTTACCTGCTGATTTTCAACAAGAAAACAGCACACATCTTTGAAAAGTCATGTTTTTATTAGAATACTTTGAATTACACATCACTGCTCCATTTCTGATAGGCAGGAAAAGCCTGAATCAGGATGCACTAGAAATCAAGATGCTCTAAAATCCAGTCAATATGTCTGACTCTTTTACAATCATAGCTGAGGTCAAATGGAGGTGACAGAAGCACAAGAAAAGATAGAGATAGATTTAACCAGCTAATGATTTGTCACAAGAGATAGCATTTATTTGAGCAAATTCACATTGCATTCAATTAATTTGGGGCATTTTTCCTGGGGAGTAGGAAGCAGCACACAAAAAAGGGTGGCATAAGTTGTACTAGTTTCTTTCCATTTTACCTGCCCAAAGATAGATTCAGGAGCCACAGTAAGAGAGGGAGGGGATTTAATCCAGTCATAACTAATTACATGTCCTTATGACACCGGTTTGTAAATGCTGTAAGAAGACACAGCTAATTAGGATCAGACCAAGGACTTAAGCAGAATGGGATAAACCAAATAGAGCTGATTTTTATTTCATCATGTTTTCTCTGCAAAAGGAGAGGTAGGAGATGGGGTGCCCTGTGACCATTCTGGATTTATCGGAGCAGAGACAACAGAAGACCCCAGAGACCGGAAAACAGAGCTGTTCAGCTCGTGCCTGGTCCCACCCTGGTAGGGGTAAGACAGGTTTAGTGCCCAGAGTAGAATGGAAAGGCCCCCAAGCAGCCAGAAGTACCGAGTATGACTCCCTTCCGTCGAAGTCACCCTAAGACCCTCCTCTGATGAGCGACCAGTCGCCTATCTCCTGAGGTAGGAAAACAGGGACGAACAAATAAATTATAAAGGGCTGGGCGCATGAGCCATTTTGTCAGGAGCAGTTTGCTTACATTTTAAAATAACCATCATCTTTGTCGGGCGCGCAGCCCACCTTTTGGCCACAAAGGGAGAACGCGAAGGGCCTGCCCCAGAGGGCCCATTCCGGGCAGCACCGAAAGTCCTCGTCCTCTCAGCCTCGGGCTTGCAGTCACAGCGGACCGGCCGCTCTGAGGGACCGCCCCCTCGGGCCTCCCAAGGACCCACCCAGGGAGAACTCGGCAACGCGCAGAAGGCGGCGCCGCAGAAGCCACTCCACACACAGGACGACGTTAGCCTTCCCGCGCGGAACCCTGCAGTTGTAAGTCGCGGAGCAGTCTCCGCCCCCAGGCCCCGCCTCAGACCCCCCCTAGCCATCTCTGATTGGATGAGGGATCCCAGGCCCGCCTCTTCGGCCCCCCCCCCCCCGCTTTCGTCTTGTAAGCTTGAGCCCGCTGTCTCCCCTCTACTCAGGACCTCTGCCCTGCAAGTGTCTTGATGACTTCATACCGGAGCCGCCTCCCCAGACCCTGTCCAAGCCCTCTCTGATTCGCCGAGGGATCGCCTGCCTGCCTCCCCGGTTTCTCCCACTGTTTTCGTGCTGAGGATCCACTTCCCTCCTTCCCAAGTTTACTCACTCCTCCAAGATAATTGGGGCCTCGATGTAAGCAAACACTTCTTTCTCGCCCAGTTAGCTTCCAACATCTGGAACTGGCTTTTTATAGCCATAGAGCCTAAGTACACTGTGATAACCAAACAATGGTTTGCAAGCAATGCTCAGTGGCATCTGTTCTAATCCTTGGCCAGGTCATGGAGGAGGGAAGCTCACTGAGAGGGTGGGCAGTTCAGAGTCATTCACTCCCACAGCTGAACAGTTCTGTGACAGTGGTGCTCTCCGATGTAAAAGTCACATTTTCAACTTTCTCAGCCACTGAACACGGTAGTAGTCAGTAGGGTAATCACAGGAGGATCTACTGAGGCTATTCATCTTTATCTCCCCAATCCCTAGCACTTTGCTTGGCCCAGAACAGACTAGGTAAGTACCTGTCTATAAATTGAGGTAATACATCCATGATAGAGCAGAAATTTTGGACAACAGCACCACCCAGTGTCCATGTTGGGGGAGAAAAGTGAGGATCCAGTAGTTACTTGAAAGGACCAAATGTTCGAGGTCACTTTCTGGATACTCACCCAGAACCTTAGAGCATTAAGGTAAGATGGAGATAAGACTGTCTTTAGCTTGTATCCCATATTTGCCATATGGCTCATGTATGGTGGTAAAGATACTCTACATAGATCAGCACCCATTCTCTCCACAAGGATTTCTCAAGCCCTCCCCACTTCTCTCCATTCATTCCCTTTTCTATGTCCTTGTAGCACTTCATGTTAATTTGAGAATTTTGTGTTTGTTGGAGAAATTTTTAAAGCAGAAAGCCACCCTCATTCAACAAATAATATTTATTGAGTACCTAAATGTCCCAGGCACTAAATACAATAAACACCAATGTTTCCATGATCAGAGTTGAATGTTTTTAACATTTGGGTTTATTTACTGTCTTTTTTTTAAAAAAGAATAAAAATAGTACAGAAAAACTGAAGTTCCTTGACCCTTGCCCTGTGTCCATTTACTCCCACTTCTCCAGAGGTAGTCCAATCTTGAATGTGAAGTATAGTTTCTAGACCATTTTTCTATCATTACAGATTTACACAATCTCTGTTTCCAAGAATGACATGGTATATTGTATGAACCAGTGCTCCAGGTATAAGACTGAATTTCCACATTACTTGGGGTCAAGAGGAAGTTCCAGACACCCACCCACCCCACCATAGCCCAAAATTCAAAATATGCCTTCAATCTATCTGCCTTGAATCCATCAGAACTCATCTAATAACTATTTTTATCCTCATTTACGCCAGTTACCACAAGAACCCCGAGATCCCCCATGATACCCCTCAACTCCCTCACTTTAACCTCCATAAGGCTGTGACCACATCCCCTCTCTAGTTTACTTCTCACACCTCTTTCCTATTCCTAAAACATAATGCACCCTCAGTAATTCCCCTATATCCTCAACCTCTTCTCTAAATGTGTCCTTTATTGTCTTCCACTAACAGACACCAGGCTCTCCCCCTGAGGACTCTGTGTCCCCTGAAGCCCACTCGAGAGGAGCATATGATTTTTCTCTCCCACCACCATTGTACCACAGAACCTGAAGGCTGAATAAATGTCTTTCTTGCTTCTTATTGCTTCCTTAGGCAATTCCTCTCCCACATCCTTGAAAACTGTCAGCTTTTGGCAGCTTGTCACCAACTAGCCTTTATTGTTGGCATCTACCAAACTTCAGTTTCCCATCTCTCCTTATTTCTTGAAGATTTTAGCTCCTGGAACATGGTCACTCTCAATGAAGTAGTACTGTCTTAATTCCTGGTGAGCTCAAGAACAACCGTTCTGACACACTGACTCCCTCAGTTCCTTGAACATTTCTCCTTCATGACATTGTCTTTGACCCCATCTCAGCTACTCACTCACATGGCCATATCTTAGGCCCTGTCATAGCAATGTTAGCAACTCCTCCATAATCTCAATTTCAAACATCCCTCTTTCTATCACCTCGTCTCTTTTCAGCTCACTCAGAACCCCACCTTCTTTCAAACTTACCAAAATCTCCAACCCATAGGTCTTACCAGATTTCATCATCTCTTGCTCCCTCATTGTTTTATCTCCCCTCCTTCCCCAGCTCAAATGTTATGTTCAGTCTTCATTAACACTTGTTTACATATACCCTGTATTCTCCTGCCCCTCTCTCACTTTGTATTGTTTCCCTGGCAAAATCATAACCCTGACTAAACCCAAATACACCTCAAGGAGCTTGAACCCACACAGCTAAACCTGGCTGGAGGAAAATGTACAACCACATGACTAACTTGAACTTGACTAACATGAACTTCAATCTGGCCCTTAATGCTGCTAGTCAATTTACTCAGTAGGCCTCCTCTCCCTTAACTTTCCAAATGTTCTAAGTTATGATTTCATACCTTCTCTCTCCTCAAACTCCCAACACCACCTCCCCACCCCAACTTTTCTGTTACTTTCCATTTTACCAGAAAATTGTAGCTATCAAAAGAGAAATTTCACTGACTTCTACCACCAGGAACATCACTTCACCTACCCACACCTGCATCTATATACATAGCCTTCTTGTTGATACCTTTATTAGAGTTCTCCAGAGAAACAGAACCAATAGGATAGATAGATAGATGATAGATAGATAGATAGATAGATAGATAGATAGATAGATAGATGATAGATAGATAGATATGTAAGGGATTTATTATAAGGGATTGATTTATGTGGTTGGAAGGCTGAGAAGTTCCACAGTCTACTAAATGCAAGATGGAGACCCAGGAAAGCCAGTGATGAACTTTAAAGCCTGAAAGCCCAAGAACCCAGGGCCAGGGGGTGGCTGTGGAAGGTGGGGGGCAGGCAATGGTATAAATCCCAGTCCAAGTCCAAAGGCCTGAGAACCAGGAGTGCCAATGCCAAAGGCAGGAGAAGAAGAATGTCTTAAGTTAAGCAGAGAGAATAAATTTGACCTTTCTCTGCACTTTTTTTTTCTATTTGAGCCCTCAACAGATTGGATGAAACCCACTCACATTGGTGAGGGCAATTATTTTTACTCAGTCTACTGATTAAAATGCTAATGTCTCCTGAAAACACCCTTGCAGACACACCCAGAAATAATATTTTATCAGTTATCTGGGCATCCCTAAGACCAGTCAAGTTGACACATAAAATTAACCATCACAGAAATTGTCTTATATAAATTAGCCAAAAAATCTTTAATATGAGTGAAATAGAAAAGGATATGCTTGAAAGGATGCCAAAAAATGTCAAAGAATTTTAAAATGTGCTAGTATATATAGAATGCTGTCAAATTTTAAACGCTTTTTAGAAATAAGAAAATAAAACAGTTGTGTCCTAAAATTGACTAAAGACATTTTTGGATTATTTGGGTTGTCAAAATATAAAAAGAAAACTAAAAAAGATATTTTAAAATCACAGGAGGAATTAAACTAATCTACCACAAATAAAATAAATTTTGGTAAAGTGGATTTTAGATAACTATGTCATTAAATTAATAAGGAAATAAGTCAATATATGGCACGAAGTAAGTCAAATATTTAAAAGACTGGAGAGAGAATATCATTTCAAAAAAACTGTAAAGATCTGTAGTACATATTATCCTATTAAGTGTTAAGCCAAGGACTTGTGTAAGTCAGGGTTCTCCAGAGAAACAGAACAGTAGGATATATTTCTTTCAAAGAATTTTATTTATTTACATTCATGTCAAGGAATTGGCTTATGCAACTGTGGGGACTGGCAAGTCTGAAGTCCACAGAGCAGGCCAGCAGGCTCATGCAGGAATTAATGCTTCAGTCTTGCAACAGAATTTCTTCTTCCTCTGGGAAACCTGTGTTTTTGCCCTTAAGAACTTTCGGAAAAAAAAAAAAAAAAGTGGGGCACCTGGGTGGTTCAGTTAGCTGAGCGTCCTACTCGGTTTTGGCTCAGGTCCACCTCGGGGTCGTGGGATTGAGCCCCGCGTTTAGCAACCCACCCTTCCCGTTGCTGAGCCCCCTGTTGGGCTCCGTGTTCAGCCAGGAGTCTGCTTCCTTGGGATTCTCTCTCCCTCTGCCCCATCCCTCCCACACACATGTTCATGTGCTGTCTCTCTCTCTCTCTCAAAATAAATAGATGAATCTTTTAAAAAAGAAATAACTTTTAGTAGATTGGATGAGGCCCACCCACACTGTTGAGAATAATCTTTATTTAAAGTCAACTGATTTCAGATGTTAACCAAATATTCAAATACCTCCGCCAATGTCTAGATGGATGTTTAACAAATAACTGAGTACTATAGCTTAGCCCAGTTGACACATCACAGTAACTAAAATGCCTTCATCAAGAACCCTCTCTGGAAGACCAACTAAATTCCTTTGGAAACTTTTACTCTAACAATCTTAGTCTGCTCTAATGATTTTCAATATACAGATTGCCACACACCATTCTTTCAGTTCAATAAAAATTTATTGAGGTACTGCTGGAGTGTCTGTCCCCAGGAAGCTCCATAAATTTGAGGTTTTGCAAGCAATAAGTTTGATCTATCATTACCACTTATTACCTTTAAGCAAATGTGTCAGCATTCAAAGGTTGCATCTGAATAGACTACTGAAAAAGTTTCACCAATAATATTTGATAGGTTGCTTGTCTATCAACATATCTCTTAGAGTTCGACATTAAGGGTCCCTTTACAGTCTCAAAAGTTTCGTCTACTGTGTTGATTGTAAATTTGAGAATGACTTCATTATTATATGAACACAATGAAGCCATAACATCCCCTCTATGTCCTGGCTTTTATATGATATATATTCCTTATCTTTCAAGTCCATACTGTTCTGTTTTTACCTATCCTTCTTATTTATTTATTCACTTTTACAACGCTAGTTGGTCTTTGCTAAAAATCATGAAGTGAGACCAAAATAAGGATGTTTGCTGCATAAAATCCAGAGTGTAATGGGGATGGTGCAGCCTCATTTTGTCGATCATTTGTAGTGGCATTTTCTTTATGGTCTATGTAAGTGAAGTTGCACCTTAAGGTGAAACTATAATTGTTGGGGTATCACAATTGCTGACCTGAGGTTATATGTAACAAACTTTGCAGCCACTCTCTTTCCACATAATTTTAGTGCTGGTAGCCATATCATCTTTGTTCCTACAGCTGTGATCCAAACTAAGGCTCATAATCAAGCCACCTCTGTTGCTGGTCCTCACCTAATCTTGGCCTAGTTGAGTTTTTGTCTTCCAGTTCTAGGAAATTGGCTCAGTCTTACTTACCCATATTTTTTCCCATTCCATTGCTCTTAGGACCAAATTCCTTCATGACCAAGTTTCCCTCTGGTTCTTGCCAACAATCCCAAGTCTAGTCTCTTATTTCTGGGCTCTAGTTCCCTAGTATTGGATCTCCCTGTATTTCACTGCCTACTTTTCTGTATCTTCATCTCCTAACTGAAGCCAAAGTCTACTCCCTGGAGGTGTACTCTATCTGCTGACCAGAATCCATTATTGGCTCTTCAAAAAACTGACACAGTTACTCTTAACCTTTCTTTATAGACTATGATGAAGAATCTCCCTTGATTACCTACTACATCCACAGCATTGCATAACATAAATTAATATCAGCTGCTATTTCTATATCCACAAGTAGAAGACAGAGGCAATCTTGAAAAGGATATTTCTTTGTTGGTGTCTTTAAATTTGGCATATTATTTCATGGAAGAAATGTATGTGCCTATCAAGTAAATTATGTGGTAAAAGGCGAGCATCCTGTCTTCTCCCCCCTCTGATGTCATCCTTTGAAAAAAAATGACAGTAGTCTACAAGCAGTGGTTTTGAATTTCAGCTGCATCTTATTATCATCTGAGGAGTTTTTAAAAAATACTGATACCTGGCCTCTACCCAGAGGTCTGCTGCTAGATGTTTAATAACTGCTCTGTAGAAGAGGTTGATATATAGCCTTTGTTGATTTTCATGGTATAAATACTCTGACGAAGGCCTATTTTATTTTATTTTTCCTTCTTTCCCATTTTTTATTTAAATTCAATTAATTAACATATAATGTATTATTAGTTTCAGAGGTAGAGGTCAGTGATTCATCAGTCTTAAATAACACCCAGTGCTCATTACCCCATCCCCTCACCCGCCTCCCCTCCAGCAACCCTGTTTGCTTCCTATGATTAAGAGTCCCTTATGGTTGTCTCCCTCTCTGATCTCGTCTTATTTTATTTTTTTCCTCTCTTCCCCTATGATCCTCTGTCTTGTTTCTTAAATTCCACATACGAGTGAGATCATATGATAATTGTCTTTCTCTGATTGACTTAATTTGCTTAGCATAACCCTCTAGTTCCATCCACATTGTTGCAAATGGCAAGATTTCATTTTTGGATGGCTGTGTAGTATTTCATTGTGTGTGTGTGTGTGTGTGTGTGTGTGTGTGATCTTCTTTACCCATTCATCTGTCAATGGATATCTGGGATCTTTCCATAGTTTGGTTATTGTGGACATTGCTGCTATAGACATTGGTGTGCAGGTATCTGAAAGCCAATTTTATTTTTTTTTTTTTTTTTTTTTTTTTTAAAGATTTTATTTATTTATTTGAGAGAGAGAATGAGAGACAGAGAGCATGAGAGGGAGGAGGGTCAGAGGGAGAAGCAGACTCCCCGCCGAGCAGGAAGCCCGATGCGGGACTCGATCCCGGGACTCCAGGATCATGACCTGAGCCGAAGGCAGTCGCCCAACCAACTGAGCCACCCAGGCGCCCCTGAAAGCCAATTTTAACCCATCAATGTGAAATAGTGAATTCAGTCAGCTGGTAAAATTCCTGAAATGTTTCTCACCAGATCTCATGAGCCAGTAGGAGTTGACTTCAGTGGACCACTGCCTATACCCCAATCCTATCTCATGATAATTGAATCAGAATCTCTGGGGATAGGAACAAGGTAAATTTGTCTCACACAGAGTTTTTGTAAAGTAGTGTTTGACCCCAAGGTTTGTAACTAGACTTTACTATTTCATAGCAGTGTAACCTTGGGAAACTACGTCACCTTTCTTCATCTGTAACATGGGGATATTAAATGTACTTATTTTCTAGGATAATTATGAGGATTAAAAGAATTTGTGTATGACACTTAGAGAAGTGTCTAGTATGTTAGTTATTGTTATTCTCTCTTAATTCAGTTTCTTCATCTCAGGTGAGCTTCTTTGAGAAGATTGTCCAAACTTGACTCTGGCTACCATTTTTAGTGTTAATCTTTGGTTATCCAAAGCAAACCAGGAATTCTGTGTAGGAAAAAATTTAAGATGAGCTTAGATTAAGAATTTAGACTGAGAACAAATAAGAATTTTAATTAAAAGTACACTTAAAAGTCATAAAACATTGCATTTCATTCCTTATCCTAAGCTGGGATGAAAGGGGGTAGTGAACATTTGATCAGCTAAAAACATTTCCTACTCACCAATATTGTGAACCTAAGTTAAAAATGCTAATGATGGGGGGGAAGATGGCAGAGGAGTAGGGGATCCTATTCTGACTGGTCCCCGGAATTGAGCTGGATATCTATAGACCACTCTGAACACCCACGAAATCAGCCTGAGATGTAAGAAGATAGATCTGGATCTCTACAAACAGAATATCACAGGCAGTTGCTTTCGAGGTATGAAGTGCAGAGCCGAGGTTCCATGGGCAGATATCAGAGGAAAAACGTCAGCGGAAAGGAGCCTCACCGTGGGGATCCTACACCACCAGTGAGCAATAGCTTCCCATGCTGGGGACATGGCACAGACTCGCAGATTGGTAGGGGCAGGGAAAGGACTTTCAGGGCAGTCCCCCGGACAGAAAGAGGGAGCAGCAGGGCCGCACATGTGAACTGGGGGCGGCTGGCAGCTTTAGAAGCACAAAGGGCAGAGATGTGCCCCAACCTGCGAGCGCTGTTGAAGGGCTCACAACCCAGGACTGTAGTTTATAGCAGCACAGACAAAAATGGAGATAGTGTGGCCTGGAGAGCTCACTGAAGAACAGAATGCGATCTCTCTGCTTTGAGACAGAGGGTTGGAAACGGTCTCTTCTGCTCTGACTCTAGAAGAGACATGGAAAGCCCCCAGGGAAAGCCGCCAGAGAACAAAAGCCCCCCAAAAACCAGTTTTCATTGAGCCCATGCCCCGCCATAAGGGGCAGGGCAACTCTGCACAAACAGGGTTGCCTGAGTAGCAGTGCGGCAGTCCCCTCCCCCAGAAGACAGGCTGGGAAAACAAGAGGCCAGCAACCCTAAGGTCCCTAGAAAACAGGTGCATATTGCTTGGGTTGTTGTCAATAATTTGGACTCTGTACATACCCCCAACCACCCCTCAACAGAATGACTAGGAGGAGGAAACCCCAAAATAGGAAAGACTCAGAGATTATGACTTATGCCACGGGTTTACAAATCAATTCAGATATAACCAAGATCTTGGAGATGGAATTCAGGCTATCAGTTGTGAAGATAATAGCTAGAATGGAGAAATCAATTAATGGCAACATAGAATCTCTAAGGGCAGAAATGAAAGCTGAATTGGCAGAACTTAAAAGTGCTATCAATGAGATCCAATCTAATCTAGATAATCTAACAGCTAGGGTAAATGAAGTAGAAGAACGAATTAGTGATCTAGAAGACCAAATAGTAGATAAAAAGGGAAAAGAGGAGGCCAGGGAAAAACAACTCAGAATCCATGAAAATAGAATCAGAGAAATAAGTGACACCGTGAAACATTCCAATGTCAGAATTCTTGGGATCCCTGAGGGAGTGGAGAGAGAGAGAGGACTAGAAGATGTAATTGAGCAAATCGTAGCTGAGAACTTCTCTAATCTGGGGAATGAAACAAACATTCGTGTCCTAGAGACAGAGAGGACCCCTCCCAAGATCAAGGAAAACAGGCCAACACCGCAACATGTAATAGTAAAACTCGCAAATATTAGAACCAAGGAAACCATCCTAAGGTCAGTTAGGGGGAAGAGATTCCTTATGTACAGAGGGAGGGATATCAGAATAACGTCAGACCTATCCACAGAGACCTGGCAAGCCAGAAAGGGCTGGCAAGACATATTCAGGGTACTAAAGGAGAAGAACATGCAGCCAAGAATACTTTATCCAGCAAGGCTGTCATTTAGAGTGGATGGAGAGATGCAGAGCTTCGAAGACTGGCAGAAACTGAAAGAATATGTGACCACTAAGCTGGCCCTGCAAGAAATATTAAGGGGGGTTCCATAAAAGGAGAAAGACCCCAAGAGTGATATACAGCAGAAATTTACAGGGACAATCTATAAAAACAAGGACTTCACAGGCAACATAGTGACAATAAATTCATATCTTTCAATAATCACTCTCAATGTGAACGGCCTAAATGCTCCCATAAATTGGTGCAGGGTTGCAGATTGGATAAAAAGACAGGACATATCCATATGCTGTCTACAAGAGACTCATTTTGAACCTAAAGATACATCCAGACTGAAAGTGAAGGGATGGAGATCCAACTTCCATGCCAACGGACCTCAAAAGAAAGCTGGGGTAGCAATTCTTGTATCAGGCAAATTAGATTTTAAGCTAAAGACTGTAGTTAGAGACACAGAAGGACACTATATCATTCTTAAAGAGTCTACCCAACAAGAAGATCTAACAATTGTAAATATCTATGCCCCCAACATGGGAGCAGCCTTCTACATAAGCCAACTGTTAACCAAAATAAAGAGTCATATTGATCACAATACATTAATTGTAGGAGACCTGAATACTCCACTCTCAGCAATAGACAGATCATCTAAGCAGAAAATCAACAAAGAAATGAGAGCTTTGAAAGACACACTGGACCAGATGGACCTCATAGATATATACAGAACATTCCACCCTAAAACAACAGAATACTTATTCTTCTTGAGTGCACATGGAATTTTCTCCAGAATAGACCACATACTGGGTCACAAATCAGGTCTCACCTGATACCAAAAGATTGATATTATTCCCTGCATATTCTCAGACCATAATGCTTTAAAACTGGAACTCAATCACAAGAAAAACTTTGGCAGAAATTCAAACACTTGGAAGCTAAAGACCGCTCTGCTCAAGAATGTTTGGGTCAACCAGGAAATCAAAGAAGAACTTAAACAATTCATGGAAACCAATGAGAATGAAAACACATTGGTCCAAAACCTATGGGATACTGCAAAGGTGGTCCTAAGGGGGAAATACATAGCCATCTCAAGCCTCACTCAAAAAAATGGAAAAATCCTGAATTCACCATCTAACTCTACACCTTAAAGAACTAGACAAAAAGCAACAAACGATGCCTAAGCCATGCTTTGGAAGAGAAATAATTAAGATTAGAGCAGAGATCAATGAATTAGAAACCAGAAACACAGTAGATCAGATCAACAAAACTAGAAGCTGGTTCTTTGAAAGAATTAATAAGATCAATAAACCACTGGCCAGACTTATCAAAAAAAAAAAAAGAAAGGACCCAAATTAATAAAATTATGAATGAAAGGGGAGAGATCACGACTAACACCAGGGAAATAGAAACAATTATTAGAAATTATTATCAACAACTATATGCCAATAAGCTGAGCAACCTGGATGAAATGGATGCCTTCCTGGAAACCTATAAACTACCATGACTGAAACAGGAAGAAATTGATAACCTGAATAGGCCAATAACCAGTAACGAGATTGAAGCAGTGATCAAAAACCTCCCAAAAAACAAGAGTCCAGTGCCTGACAGATTCCCTGGGGAATTCTACCAAACATTCAAAGAAGAAATAATACCTATTCTCCTGAAGCTGTTTCAAAAAATAGAAACCGAAGGAAAGCTTCCAGACTCATTCTATGAGGCCAGCATTACCTTAATCCCCAAACCAGGCAAAGACCCCATCAAAAAGGAGAATTTCAGACCGATATCCCTGATGAATATGGATTCCAAAATCCTCAACAAAATCCTAGCTAATAGGATCCAACAATACATTAAAAGAATCATCCACCACGACCAAGTGGGATTTATCCCAGGGATGCAAGGGTGGTTCAACTTCACAAATCAATCAATGTGATAGAACACATTAATAAGAGGAGGGAGAAGAACCATATGGTCCTCTCAATTGATGCAGAAAAAGCATTTGACAAAATACAACATCCTTTCCTGATTAAAACTCTTCAGAGTATAGGGATAGAGGGAACATTCCTCAAGTTCATAAAATCCATCTATGAAAAACCCACAGCGACTATCATCCTCAATGGGGAAAAGCTGAGAGCCTTTCTCTTAAGATCAGGAAAACGACAAAGATGCCCACTCTTGCCACTATTGTTCAACATAGTACTAGAAGTCCCAGCCTCAGCAGTAAGACAACAAAAAGAAATAAAAGGTATTCAAATTGGCAAAGAAGAAGTCAAACTCTCTCTCTTCGCAGATAACATGATAGTTTATGTGGAAAGCCCAAAAGACTCCCCCCCCCCAAATTACTAGAACTCATACAACAATTCAGTAATGTGGCAGGATACAAAATCAATGCACAGAAATCAGTTGCTTTCTTATACACTAACATTGCATCTGTAGAAAGAGAAATTAGAGAAACGATTCCATTTACAGTAACACCAAAACCCATAAGATATCTTGGAATAAACCTAACCAAAGAAGTAAAGATCTATACGCTAGGAACTACAGAACACTCATGAAAGAAATTGAAGAAGACACAAAAAGATGGAAGAACATTCCATGCTCATGGATTGGAAGAATAAACATTGTTAAAATGTCTATGCTACCCAGAGCAATCTATACCTTCAATGCCATCCCGATCAAAATTCCAATGACATTTTTCAAAGTGCTGGGACAAACAATCCTAAAATTTGTATGGAATCAGAAAAGACCCTAAATTGCCAAGGAAATGTTGAAAAAGAAAAACAAAGCTGGGGTCATGACGTTGCCCGATTTCAAGCTTTTTACAAAGCAGTGATCACCAAGACAGCATGGCACTGGCACAAAAACAGATTTATAGGCCAATGGAACAGAATAGAGAGTCCAGATATAGACCCTCAACTCTATGGTCAAATAATCTTCGACAAAGCAGGAAAAAATATGCAATGGAAAAAAGACAGTCTCTTCAATAAATGGTGCTGGGAAAATTGGACAGCCACATGCAGAAGAATGAAACTCGACCATTCTCTAACACCATACACAAAGATAAACTCAAAATCGATGAAAGACCTCGATGTGAAACAGGAATCCATCAAAATCCTAGAGAAGTACATAGGCAGTAACCTCTTAGACATCAGCCACAGCAACTTCTTTCGAGATAGATCTCCAAAGGCTAGTGAAACAAGCAAAAATGAACTTTTGGGACTTCATCAAGATAAAAAGCTTCTGCACAGCAAAGGAAACAGTCAACAAAACAGAGGCAACCCACAGAATGGGAGAAGATATTTGCAAATGACACTACAGATAAAGGGCTGGTACCCAAGATCTATAAAGAACGTCTCAAACTCAACACTGAAAAAACAAATAAGTCAAAAAATGGGCAGAAGACATAGACAGACACTTCTCAAAAGAAGACATACAAATGGCTAACAGACACATGAAAAAATGTTCATCATCATTAGCCATCAGGGAAATTCAAATCAAAACCACATTGAGATACCACCTTACACCAGTTAGAATGGCAAAAATTGACAAGGCAAGAAAGAACAAATGTTGGAGAGGTTGTGGAGAAAGGGGAACCCTCCTACACCGTTGGTGGGAATGCAAATTGGTACAGCCACTTTGGAAAACAGTGTGGAGGTTCCTCAAAAAATTAAAAATAGAGCTACACTATGACCCAGCAATTGCACTACTGGGTATTTACCCCAAAGATAGATGTAGTGAAAAGAAGGGCCATATGCACCCCAATGTTCATAGCAGCAATGTCCACAATAGCCAAACTGTGGAAAGAGCCGAGATGACCTTCCACAAATGAATCAATAAAGAAGATGTGGTCCATATATCCAGTGGAATATTACTCAGCCATCAGAAAGGATGAATACCCAACTTTTACATCAACATGGATGGGACTGGAGGAGATTATGCTAAGTGAAATAAGTCAAGCAGAGAAAGTCAATTATCATATGGTTTCACTTATTTGTGGAACATAAAGAATAGCATGGAGGACATTAGAAGAACGAAGGGAAAAATGAAGGCAGGGAAATCGGAGGGAGAGATGAACCATGAGAGACTATGGACTCTGAGAAACAAACTGAGGGTTTTAGAGGGGAGGGGTGTGGGGGGATGGGTTAGCCCAGTGATGGGTATTAAGGAGGGCACGTACTTCATGGAGCACTGGGTGTTATACGAAAACAATGAATCGTGGATCACTACATCAAAAACTAATGATGTCTTGTATGGTGACTAATATAACATAATAAAATTAAATTTAAAAAAATGCTAATGAAAGGGGCACCTGGGTGGCTCAGTTGGTTAAGCATCTGCCTTCAGTTTGGGCCATGATCCTGGGGTTCTGGAATTGAGTTCCACCTCAGGCTCTCTGCTCGGTGGGGAGTCTGCATCTCCCTCTCCCTCTGCTACTCTCTTCCTCTGTCTCTCTCTGTCAAATAAAAAAGGTTTAAAAAATGTTAATGACACACCCCTCAAAAGATGCTTTACTCCATGGATTGGTACAGGTGTGGACTGTGATGGATACTGAAGGCATAAATGAATACCTTGAAATGAATTTCTGAAGGATAGATTACAGTTTCATATTCACTGTCCATATGATTTAAAATCTTAATCTCTTAAGAAAACCCTATTTACTTAAAATAAAATTTTAGAGCCCAAAGTAACCTTTGAGATTATTCTTTAATCACTTAAAAGGGAAGGACTTTTTGCTATTTACGTCTTAGGTATAAGTAAGTTCTGAATGAGTCCATGGAATTTTCTCAAATATTCTTTGGCTCTCAGTTTTTTTAAAGGATTTTTAAAATTTGCTGAAAATTTCTGCTAATCAGACTCTAAACAAGAGGAGACTTAGTTAACAGGAAAATAAAGAAAAAAGAATACAAGTTTATTTTCTAAATAACATCATTAAACCAGCTTGGAAATGCCCTCCCACAGCAACAAAACTTATAAAATTTATGTAGTTTCTTTAGATAGATGATCCACATCCCCACGTACTGTGTAGGTTGCTTAACAGAGCAGCAATTAGGCTCCCAGCCTTGGGCATTTTACTCTGTGGTTCACAAATCAGGACTTTCACCTTCTTAAAAGTGTTTTTAAATTACAAAATTTATGTGAAATATCAGGGAGAGAAAGGAAAAGAACCAACTTTTTTTTTTTAAGTTCTTATTTCACACAGGGTACTGTGGGTAGTAATTTCCATATGCTCTCACATGAAGCCTCATGGCAACTATGGATGTTAGGTTCTTTAATTCATTAAAGTCTTAGGATTAATACCTCATGAAACTGTTTTTACACACTTCAGTCTGACTCCAAAACTCTTGGCTAATGTTATTAGACTCATGCTGCTTATGAAAATGCAGAATAAAAAAAGAAAGAAAATGCAGGATGAATGTAGTATTTATATAAGGGCATTATGTGTTTATGTATCTGCCTTGTGCATGCTTTTGTGAGCTCCACCAAGAGTAGAAATCACATCTTAGTCATTTTTATATCTGTCACCAAACATTATCCCCTAAACATAAAAATGCCCATTAAAGATCTATTGACTGAACTAGTGGTATCAAAGGGAAGTGTTAGGTCTGGAATAACTAGAAATATTTTGACATTACTATATGATTATATAATTATAAGCCCTATCAGCTTTCCAAAACCTGGCTTTTCAAAACCCATACTAAATTAAGTATAACTTAATATACTTAATATACCATCTCAGAACTTAGTAGATGCAAAATAAGTGTTAGTCTCTTTATGGTGTGTAATTTACACTTAAAACACATCTTAATCCAGATAAGATACATTTCAAATATTCAATAGCCACATGTGACTAGTGGCTATCTTATTGGAAAGTGTAGTTTTATATTATTTGGTGTATGTTAAATTTTTCATAATAGCATCTTTATTAATAAAATTCAGAAAATAAGAATGTATGTATGATGAATTCCTAGAAATATTTCTGCAAGTTTGGGGGTCTGTAAATTATATAAAATTTAAGTGGGGGAGTATTTTTCAAACATAATTTATATTATGAAGTTTAAATACAATAAACTTAAAATTTAAAAGCAAATAAAAATATAAAGAAACCAATCATGATTACTCCCTTACTTAGCAATATCAGCAATTTTTTACATCTTTATGATACACAAACCCTCAAACACACACAAATATAGTAGTATGTGTTGTCTGTCCTATGTAAGACTGGAGGACATGAGACGGAAAGTGATCTATATCCTGTAAAAAGAAATAGGTCTGGTTTTCATCCCAGTGTTCTCTCTATGCAGACTCACACTTACCAATTATTCTGCTGAACACCTTTCTTAATCAGCCTCCAGAGAAATCAAGATGCTATTTTCCTTGACATTGCCGAAGTTCCTCAGAGGTCAAAGAATGGGGGAGAGGAGGGAAGGAGTACACCAATGAAATGCAAAAGAAAGAGAGATTTGTCTCCAAGGTCTTACTTAGGTAGTAACTGTCACTCTAATTCTTCTTCCCCAGAAGCTGTTGTCCTTGAACTTGTGAAACAACAAACCATACCAGTTGGGTGGCCTGTCTGATATTATACAGATAGCCCACACAATCAAGATTCTAAACCTCTCCAAAAGTGAGGTCAGAAGAGAAAGTCAGATCAAAATTGGGTTGAGAGTGGGTGGTAGTACTCATCAGAGTGACAGGTGAGGTCATCCAAGGTCAGAACTGCTGATAGGGTCTTTAAAATCTCATTTGGGGTCCAGACCACAGAGATAGACTGTTCTCATTACTCTCCCACAATTACTACTTGATCCATGACCCTGACTGTGGGCTATGTGACTTCCCACCAGACAGTGTGAGAAATACCTACACTGGCCAGACCACCACTTTCTGTTCCTTTTTCTCTCATAGAAGCAGCTTGTGTGAATACTTCAAGGGTAGCAAGAATATAAATAGGTTCAAGACCCCTGTGTATGTGTGTGTGTGTGATGGGCAAGATTGAGTGGGGAAAGAGGGTTTGAAACAGTCAATCATAGGGCCCAGGGTGTCGCAACCCCTGACCTTTGTTTGCTTCTCCTCCCGCCATGGGCCTGCAGATTCAGCTGCTGAAGCAGACAAACATGACATATGGGATCCCTCTGTGTGCTGTGCAAAACTCAGCATGACCTCAGCTCCTTCATGGTAGACATGTGGCTCCAGATGGTGAGTACCTGCTTCCTCCCTCAGAAGCCCCAGAAAGCCACAGGTGGGTAGGGAGTTTAGGTGGTGACTGAGCACTTGGGCTCTTCCCTTTCAGGAGATGGTGTTCTGCTTCTCTGTCAATGGAGTGTTCAAGGAAGCTAAATGTGCATAGAGCCCTCTCCCCTGATGCCCTACTTCTCCCTTCCCCTCTGCCTGGGCCCCCTCTGAGAACCCTCTCAGCATCTCTGATCCCTTCCCTTTTCTTTCTACTCCCTCTATGTTTTTCAGTCCCCACTCTACCCCCAAGAATGACCTATGTCATTTTTAAACCATAAATTCAATTAAAATTTAGAAATACTTTCTATAGTTCCAAAAGAAAAAAAATTAAAATGTGAGAAGCAGGGAGAACATATATGCAAATAATATTGCAGACTTTGTACTAATATGCCTATATATAAAGGACTTTGGCTAATCAGGAGTGAGAGAGACAAAGATACCAGCAGTTAATTTAATTAAAAAGAAGAATGATTGTCCAATAAATGTCTGTAGATATGAAAATCCAGAGATGTCTCAATGAGTGAAAAATCCAATGTATATTATTTTTAAATTTTGCAATCACATGAATCACTGAATATATACATATATATTTATGTGTGTATATATAAGACTTAACAAATATTTTAAGATAGGTAAACACCTATTTTACACATCTAGAAAATGTGCACCAATCTATTTACAGTGAGTATCTTTGGGTCATGGTGAGGAGATCGCAGAGATGAAAGATGCAGGATGATTTTATTTTCTAAGTACATATTTAATATTGTTTAATATTTTATAAGTAGGCAAATTTATTGAGAAACACTTAAAAATACAGCTTGACAGTTTCTGTATGTGTATATGTTTCTGTCCTAATGCTTCCCTCACCCCAAATGTCTACATTATTAAGTGCTTATTTCTCTTCAGCTCACTCAGAAGTTGGATGTCCTCTTTCAGGGCATAGAAACCCAGGAAGAGACTGCTGCAAGGAGGGTGAAAAATATCAGAAAATTCTGGCTGGTGCACTAGAGTCCAGGCCCCTGTCTCTCTTCCCTCCCTTTACAAAGTCTTCTAGTCAGACCTTCAGAGCTACAATCCTGGCCCTGACCGCCAGGGGGAATGTTTCTACATAACTTTTATTCTGCCCCTCCCCCCCCACAAGGAAAAGGCATGTTTTGTTTTGTTTTTAACTCTCATTTCAGTATCCCACCAAACTCTGTTTGCTATTTCCTTTATAAATTACTGGTCAGACTCTAGTATGACCTCTCTGAGATGAACTGGAGTTATTTCCTGCCGTGTGACTATTTTCAGATCTTTAACTTTGCTCTTTCTTAAGTAAATCTGATATATCACACAGACAGCTTATTAAAGCTATGCATGGTGGGATCATGCCCATTCTATAAAGCTCAGTTCCAGTGTCTACATGCCCACATAATGTCTGAATTACTCCAATTTTCTACATTATTTTTAAGCCTTAGCAACTTCAAGGAGGGCAAAGAGTGGCAATTCTACAGATAAGAGTCTCCTTGTGAAATATTGTGAAAATGTCTATGCTACCTAGAGCAATCTACACATTTAATGCAATCCCTATCAAAATACCATGAACTTTTTTCAAAGAAATGAAACAAATAATCCTAAAATTTGTATGGAACCAGAAAAGACCCCGAATAGCCAGAGGAATGTTGAAAAAGAAAAGCAAAACCGGTGGCATCACAATTCCGGACTCTCTATTACAAAGCTGTAATCATCAAGACAGTATGGTACTAACACAAAAACAGACACATAGATCAATGGAACAGAACTGAGAGCCCAGAAATGGACCCTCAACTCTATCATCAACTAATCTTCGACAAAGCAGGAAAGAATGTCCAATGGAAAAAAGACAGTCTCTTCAACAAATGGTGTTGGGAAAATTGGACAGCCACATGCAGAAGAATGAAACTGGACCATTTCCTTACAGCACACACAAAAATAGACTCAAAATGGATGAAAGACCTAAATGGGAGACAGGAATCCATCAAAATCCTAGAGGAGAACACAGGCAGCAACCTCTTCGACTTCAGCCACAGCAACTTCTTCCTAGACACATTGCCAAAGGCAAGGGAAGCAAGGGCAAAGATGAACTATTGGGACTTCATCAAGATAAAAAGCTTTTGCACATCAAACAGTCAACAAAACCAAAAGACAACCAACAGAATGGGAGAAGATATTTGCAAATGACATATCAGATAAAGGGCTAGTATCCAAAATCTATAAAGAACTTATCAAACTCAACACCCAAAGAACAAATAATCCAATCAAGAAATGGGCAGAAGACATGGACAGACATTTCTGCAAAGAAGACATCCAAATGGCCAACAGACACATGAAAAATTGTTTGACATCACTCAGCATCAGGGAAATACAAATCAAAACCTCAATGAGATACCACCTCACACCAGTCAGAATGGCTAAAATTAACAAGTCAGGAAACGACAGATGTTGGCGAGGATGAGGAGAAAGGGGAACCCTCCTACGCTGTTGGTAGGAATGCAAGCTGGTGCAGCCACTCTGGAAAACAGTATGGAGGTTCCTCAAAAAGTTGAAAATAGAGCTACTGTACGACCCAGCAATTGCACTACTGGGTATTTACCCCAAAGATACAAATGTAATGGTATCTGAAGGGGTACGTGCACCCCAATGTTTATAGAAACAATGTCCACAATAGCCAAACTATGGAAAGAGCCAAGATGTCCATCAACAGATGAATGGATAAAGATGTGAGATATATATATATATATATATATATATATATATATATATATATACACACACACACACACACAGAATGGAATATTATGCAGCCATCAAAAAATGAAATCTTGCCATTTGCAATGACGTGGATGGAACTAGAGGGTATTATGCTAAGCGAAATAAGTCAGTCAGAGAAAGACAAGTATCATATGATCTCACTGATATGAAGAATTTGAGAAACAAGACAGAGGAGCATAGGGGAAGGGAGGAAAAAATGAAACAAGACGAAACCAGAGAGGGAGACAAACCATAAGAGAATTAATTTCAGGAAACAAACTGAGGGTTGCTGGAGTGGTGGGGGCTGGGAGGGATGGGGTTGCTGGGTGCTGGACATTGGGGAGGGTATGTGCTATTATGAGCTCTGTGAATTGTGTAAGACTGATGAATCACAGACCCGTACCTCTGAAATAAATAATACATTATATGTTAAAAAAAAAATAAAGAAGATAGTAGGAAGGGAAAAATGAAGGGGGGGAAATAGGAGGGGGAGATGAACCATGAGATACTATGGACTCTGAGAAACAAGCTGGGGGTTTTGGGGGAGGGGGATGGGTAGCCTGGTGATAGGTATTAAGGAGGGCACGTATTGCACAGAGCACTGGGTGTTATACACAAACAATGAATCAAGGAACACTACATCAAAAACTAATGATGTAATGTATGGTGACTAACATAATAAAATAAAATTTAATAAAAAGAGTCTCCTTGTGAGGAATTCACGAAGGAACACAATGTAATGCAGCCCCCACAGAGCCTGGTTACAGCTGAGCCTCAGAGTTCTCTCCCTTTGCAGCTACAATTATCTGTTATCCAGTCCTCTTTACTTAATGCCTCTGTGGAGATCCCTAGGTTGGAAAGAGTTCCCTGAGTGTTAGGCTGGTAGCCAACTCAGGGGGGCAGTAAGAACAGGAAGTTAATCTCCTCTGGCTGCCAGGACTCTCCTATCTATGTCCTTGGGGAAGGAATTTCCTGTAAGAACTCCACCTTACTTGCATGGCCTTGATAAGGATTTAGGGTCTGCTCCTACCATCCTCAAGAGTTGTAATCAGATCTGCCACAAACTCCCAGCTCTAGACCCCACAGATTCTCTTCACAAATACCCTTTGAGGACAGTGGTGACAGGTCACTGCCTTCAGGTCACCCCATAGGTGAGTTGGTCAACATGAGGCATTGTTCTCAGATCCTCATAGAGCTGGAAGGATTCTAGCCTCCTCCCCCACCTTAAGCCACAGACACCCAGCCAAGCCCTCTTTAGATGGCCTGGCAGGGGAGTAGCAAGGGCCCAGGCTATTTTTTACTCTTTTGAAGAAATGGGCTGAAGCAAAACTCAAAAACACAATACCCGGAATTAAGAACAATAGTGCTCATCAAAATGACAGAGTTGGCTGGTGACAGATTTGCTTAGCTTTTGTTTGCATTAAAATGTCTACTTATTTAACTTCCATTTCCCAAAAGGTAAGTGTTTTATAGACACAGAATTCTAAGTATACAGTTATTTTACTTCAACACTATGAAGATAGAATTTTGCTTTCTTTAAGCTCTCATTATTTCTGATTAAACATTATATGTCAGTCTTAATTTTGCTCATTTTAAGATAATCTGTTGTTTTTCTCTGTCCTGTTTAAATATTTTCTCTCTTTATTTGGGTTTCAACAGCCTTATTGTGATGGACCTGGGTTTGGTTTTCCTCATACCCCACTATGCTTGGCATATATACTTCCTCTTACATCTGTGACTTGATGTCTTATGTTACTTTTCAAAATTTCTTGAACATTGTATCTTGAAATACTATTCTGCATTTTTCTCTTTCCTTTATAGGACTCCAATTAAGCATGTTTGATATATTTACTGCATCCCTTTTAAATTGTTCCATCTCTTTCTATATCATTCATCATTTTGTCTCTCCATACTTCATTCAGGATATTTTCTTCAGACCCTTCATTTATTTCTCTAAATCTCCCTTCAGTGTGTCTCATATGCTGCTAATACCATAATTGTTCTTAATTCCAGGTATTGTGTTTTTGAGTTCTAGAATTTTCAATCATTTTTTTTTTTTTTAAGATTTTATTTATTTATTTGACAGAGAGAGACACAGCGAGAGAGGGAACACAAGCAGGGTGAGAGGGAGAGGGAGAAGCAGGCCTTCCGCGGAGCAGGGAGCCCGATGTGGGGCTCGATCCCAGGATGCCGGGATCATGACCTGAGCCGAAGGCAGACTATTAACGACTGAGCCACCCAGGCGCCCCTCAATCATTTTTATATTTTCAAATTCTTGGCTAAAATTTTCAATTTTTAACATTTTCTTGACAATTATAAGCATGGTTATTTTATTTTTTTAATTTTATTTTATTATGTTACGTTAGTCACCATACTTCATTAGTTTTTGATGTAGTGATCCGTGATTCATTGTTTTCATATAACACCCAGTGCTCCATGCAGTATGTGCCCTCCTTAATACCCATCACCATGATTAAAGTTTATATCTAATAATGCCATTATTTGGATTTCATGTGGATTGTTTTTAATGTCTTTTTTCATTCCTCGATTTTTAATCATATTATCTTATCTCTTTTTTAAACTAGTTATTCTAATTTTTTTTCAGGGAACTATATGTAATACATTGTAGATTTATTTACTTCAGTCTTATAATGAAGTTATCTTTCTTCATGAAAAAGGTTTTTGTTTATTTGTTTGTTTTTCCTGATAAACTGCCAGACAGCAACAAACAACCCCAAATCCCTTTAATCCCACTGGTGGTTGAGATTATTAATCTGGACTTCAGTCCCTTGGGGGACTGATCTAGTTCCAGTTTGCCCTTACTTGCCTGGCATAGATCTTAGAGGTCCCTATCTAAGCCTGAGTGGTTTGCCAGGATCTTCTCCCCTTGGAAGCCCCACTTTCAACATTTATGTACTTAGCCCTATGACTCTGTAGAAAATCTGTCACAAACTTGCCAGCATTTAAGCATTTTACATGTCTCCTTAGGAATCATCAATTGCTGCTAAAAGAAAAGTAGCCCCAAACATTGGGATTGCCTTCTGGAGTTTCTTTTTCCCTCTGATCTTTGCTCTGTAACATCTTATGACATTGCTAGCTCTTTGATGCCTTCAAATATTTTATTTTAAATGATTTTTCACACTTTTCTAGTTGTTCTTAGTTGGAAGTTTGGTCCAAGTTAGCTCATCTGTCAGTACTGGAAGGAAAACTTTAAATTTATTTCTTTTTCATGCTTAGTTTGGCATAGTCCTTATTATAATTGCTATCTTCTGCACTGTGCTTTCTCTAATGTCTAGAAGATAAGGTAACAAGAACAGGAAAACACATGTAATATGCTCTTCATTAAGTTTTCCAGATGGGTGTGTCTGGCCAGCACAGAGTACCTCAGACATTTTTCTTGTTTTATTGTATTACAAGTGCACATCATCATCTTATCCTCCCATTTTTGACTATTTGCTCCTTCTTCTGAGGCCCTCAGGTCAGTTCCAGCCTTCAGACACTCTCATATTTCAACTATTCCACTGACAATAGATTCTGGATCCCCACTCCTCTATGTCTTCCTGTTTTATATGAATATATATATTTATTAGACTCAATGCTATTCCAAATATAAATTCAAAAGATAATTGTTTAATCAGCAAGTAAACACTGGTGAGTAAATAAGCTCACTCTTGATTAGCATGCAAATAGGTGTAAGTATATATATATATACACATATATATATATCACTTATAAAAATTTCTTAAAATTGAAAATATTCATGTTTTGACCAAAATAATCAACTTATGAGAATTATTACATGGAAAACTATGAAATATATAGAATGTGTGTATAATCTTTTTCATAATAGCTTATTGTAGCAAAACCTTGGATTTGTTAAAATTTGAAACTGTATTAGTAGGTTAAAGTTTGTGACAATTAAGATTCTAACTGAAATGATAATCTAATGTACAAATTATATGAAAATCAGAAATTATTTCCGCCTTTTTAAAATATAAAAAAGATATGTTTCAGATTAATCCTATTTATTTTTTCCTGAGCTTCCAGCTCAATGAAATTCAACCCTCAGTTCTTGCTCTGGTGAATAAATGACCTTAGCTTTAATTTCTACAATGTCATTAAAGAAAAAACATATTAATTTGCCAAATGATAAAAATCTATTAAATATTTCTGAACATGAAATGACATCAAAAATTTGTTAAATAAAAAGTGCAGGTTACAGATATTTTTACTGCATGATTATATTTTATATATATATATCTATATGTAAATACAGATATATATATTTGCATAAATGCATAATATATCCCATAGCATACAAATATACAGTACCAAATATATTCACATACCCTTCCCCCACATTTGTTTGTTAAAGAAACTGGTTCATTGCATTCCAATGCTGAAACAAGAAATTAAAAGACTTGATCAGATTCAGGTTTGATGCTTTTGACAAGACTTCTTTATAGACAGTGCCTATAACATAGCACATTATGTCTGATTGGTGTTGTGTGTGTGTGTGTGTGTGATATTTACCAGCCATTTATCACCATTGTATAGGTTCCTTACTTAATTATGAGTTTTAAAATGATGATGCTCAAATTCTATCATGCCTTCTTATATTAGCTAGAATACACTTATAAAGAGAAACTCCATCCTCAATAAATTTGCTATCTTTATGTACAGCTTATGTAGAAAAAAAAGAATAAATATTTGATTCTTCCTCTTTATAAATTTTCATAAAACTAAATTGATTTGCTGGGCTTCTGCAAATGTCAACAATAAGGTTTCTTTGTGTTGTTGTTGTTATCATGATGAACTCACCTTTTAACATTTTGATGGGCTTCAAATCCTTTTATAGGATTTTTATAGCAAAAGACTGGTAAGATTTGACTTATATCAAATATCACTCACTTTAAAATATCACTCTGCCTGCTGAGTTAAAAATAGATAGTGAGGGAGCCTGGGTGAAAACAGAGGGGCCAGTTGGAAGGCAATATAATACAGAAGATTGATGTTGGTAACAACCAGGTTGGTAGCAATAAAGGGGTAAGAAGTAGCTAGACTTTGGACATATTTTGAGGGCAAGCCGAGAGAATTTTTTGATAAGTTAGGTGTGGGGTATGAGAGAAAGAGAATACTTAGGCTAACTCCAAGTTTTGGACACTAAGCATATGGAATTTCTGGTTCAAATAATTTAATTTCATTTCCATGTGCCATACAAGGAAAAGATCAAAAGTTGTGAGTAGCAGGACTTTTCTGACAGCAGGTCACACAGTAGAAAGTAACCACTTCCCAAAGGAGTTAATTCAAGGCCTGTTCATAATCAGTGCATCATGGAGTGACCAGGAATGAATAGATCTTTACTTGTAAGCATGCTCTGAGACAATGTGGAGTAATTAATGTACAATGTGCAACACACAAACCTAGAAAACCTTAAATGTTAAAACCCAAAGAAAATCTGGTTTCTAACCATCTAATTGCCTTAATCCTCCCTCCCCCAAAACCACTAGTATTACTACCAACTGGTACATTGTTTCAGCTGAATATAGTAAAAATAAAATACCCTTAGTGTCCCTACCTTTGGGAGAGATAATTGAGACAATCTTACTTCTGTAGATTCCAGAAAAAACTTCCAAATCCTGCCACATGGTGAACTAGATATGTTGGTGGTGGCAAGTGTGGGGGCCAAAAAAGAAAAACTGTAGGAGTGAATGTGTGAAATATTAAAACAAACAAACAAACATGTTTATATGCATACCTGAGGCCATGATATCTGATAAAGGAGACTTTGGACCAAAGAAAATTAGAGACATAGAAGATATTACATAATGGTAGAAGGATAAATTCACCAGCAAGACATAACAATCTTTAATGTATACACATCCAAACAACTGAATCTCAAAGTACATGAAGCAAACACTGATGAGGCTGAAAGGAGAAATGACCATATCCACAATTATTGTTGGGATCTCCACACCTTGTTTTCAGGAAGTAATAGAATTACTAGAGAGAAAATCATCAAGAATATTGAAGAGCTGAATAATATAATCAATACAGTAGCAGAATCTACATGACGTATACCAGAATACTCTACCCAAACAACAGCAGAGTATACATTTTTTCAAGTTCCCATGCAACTTCATTAAGATAGACCATCTCCTGGGCCATCAAACAAACCTCAACAAATGTAAAAGAACTGAAAGTTCTTTTCAGAGTATGTTCTCTGACCATAATGGAATCAATCTATATAACAACAGAAAGTAAACAGAAAAGTATCTAAACACTTGGAAATTGTAGTTGACATCTATCATTCCAGTTCATTGTTCAGATCCTTGTTATAAAAGACCAGAGGTTAGAAATAATTGTCTCCTTAGCTGAAGGACATTTCAGGCTGAACAAAAGAAAGCTCACTCAGGATATTTCGGAATATTGTTGAGAGCAAGGCTAGAAGGAGAGGGACAGTTTAGAAGGCTGTTACATCAGTCTCACCTGACATTAAAGCTTGTACTATACTAGAAAAGAAAGTACAGCTTGCTGATGTTAATGAAGTCAATTTGGTAGTTTATTGGATTTAGGAGGTGAGAGAGAGGTTGCCTACCAGGTTGTGGTGAAATTGTTAGATTAGAGAGGCCTGAAAGAAGGCAAGATTCAGATGTCTTCCTAGTGTATAACTCATGAATGTTCATACTTCTATTCTTTATAAATGCCGCACCATTTTCTAAATGGTTCTACATAGTTACCTTCTACTTCAAGATTTCTTCCCTGATTATGCCATCTGTCAAATAAGGCTCCCATATATAGACAGGTAGAGAAGGTTGCTTTCTGGGGTTTGTATGATTGTTCTATATAGGCAGGTTGACACTTTGCTTGCCCTACCATGATGTTAGGCCAAGATGAGGTACATGGTATGAGACCACTGATGTGCCTTCAAACTTGTATGTTTTTTCTTAATTTTAAAATAAATTTGATTTTAAATTTATTTTTTATTTAAAATAAAAATGAAGGTAACTCTCCTTAAAGAAAAATAAAGGCGGGGATTCTCCCCAGGGTAATTTTGGCAAAGGGAGCCTTCATTATGAACATGTGGATATGAGCTTCATCCTTCCCAACTTCAGGAGGATGATGGAAACATGGCAATGAGGGATTCCCAGTAGGACCCTCAAATAAGACAGTAAGTGATCAGGCAGCCTGGTTTGCATGCAGCAGCCCCTGGGACTGCAACTTTTTTGTTCTCCATAGTCTTTTTTTTTCTCTCACTGAAAGTGAAGAGTGATAGAACTGGAATAACAACTGAGCAATCCTAATTCTAGAACTGGCATTATTGAGGTGAGAGTATATAGAAGGTTTTGTAGCATTTCTATATATTTATGGACACTCCCTTCTATCCACTTCCCCACAGCACTCTCTCTACCTTCCAACCCAACAATAGCTGTGTGAAATGGCATAATGAATACCAAGACAGAACATTTCCAGAGAGGGATATGGAGAACACACAGGATGGAAACCCAGGGGGCTGGTTCAGGATCACAGTAAGTATCCTGACAAAAATAGGGAATGTGCAGGAGAGGCAGATCAAGGGGAGTTGTGTTGGTCTCATATAGAGATGGTAGGAACTTTGCTGAGGACAAAGGGCAGGTTCACACAACCAATTCAAAGGGAACAGGTTGACTGAAGGAAGGTCAGAGGAAGTTGACTAAAGGCAAAGGTGGAAACTACTGCCAAGGATATGGAGCAACTCCTCACCAGATGCCACAGTTTGGCTCAAGCTGAGTGTGGAGGTCTATACTCTCCAAATTCCTTGTCAGAGGAACAGGTAGGGTTTTCAACACATAGGATTTCCTGTTACCTTATTAAAGGAAAATCATTTTAAATATCTAAATTTGATTGTTTGGGAGTTAAATATTCAAATAGGGAGAATGGAAAATTAGAAAATCCATGTCTGGCAAAAGAAAAAATTAAAATCATGTCCATAGTCCCTACTTTGGAAGCCTTTTAAAGCTCAGTAGAAGGTTGGAATAGAACACCAGGTTGGGTCTGTTCTACAGTCTTACTGCCCTGTTGTCTCCCTTCTCTCCCATCCCTTCTTTTCATCCTTAGACTCCTTATGGAATAAAGTATAACAAGACATGGCTAATAAATTCAATACAGAGCCATCGCAGTGTCCCCTTCACCATGGTCGATGTAAGACAGGTGGTGAATCTGGATGAGTGGGAACAGGGAAGAGGGAGAGATAGCTCAGCAGGGGCCACTGGCCTCTGACACTATTGCTGTTGCCTTCAATCCCTGTATTTCCATTACTTTAAAGACCAGACCCAGTTCTTTATTCAGGATGCTAGGGCTGCCTCTGCATTGAAGGATATCAACTACAAGATTTGTGATGAGGAAAATCAAAAGGTATGTGTTGAGGATATTACCCATACCTAGCTCCAGTGCAGGAAGACAAGCCAGTCAGTGGCCAGTCATCTTAAAATGAGAGTTCCTAGTGCTTACCCCACCTCTCCTTCTTATAGCTATCTATACATGTCAATCCCTCTGCTGTACCTTACTCTGTACAGAATAAACTGGAGCCAGAAGAAATGGAGCAGCTAAAGATAATGAAGACTCAAGGCCCATTGTGTGCCCACACCCAGACCTACCTCTTCTTTCCCCAGCCCCCAATTTCCCTATCACCATGACAGACTCACAGTGGCTCTCACCATATTTCTCTGCAGCTGACCATGAGTAAACGCTATGATATCTCCCAAAAAGCTCTTGACCTCCATAAACTCTACTTTGACCCAGGTACAACTGATAGTAGCAATTCTGGGGGTCTGCCTGGAAGGGAGACTGAGGGATGGTAATGAGGGAAAGGTTGATGCTGGCCCTGGATCCTTCTCAGCCTTCTGATGCCTCCTCTCACCTTTTTGAAGATGGACCATGATATAGATATAATCCTGAATTGAAGAAACTGCATGGCTGCCACCCTGCAGATCATCAAAAAGAATTTCCCTGCGGTGAGGCCTTATGTCCACTGCTGGTATTATGGTAGGGGGTGGAACACATGGGATAGAGGGAAGATTTGTCTCTGAGGCCATAGATAGTAACTGTCACTCTAACTCCTTCCCCAAAAGCTTTTGTCCTTGAACTTGTGCAACAACAAACTGTACGGGCTGGATGGCCTGTCTGACATTATAGAGATGGCCCCCACAGTCAAGATCCTGAACCTCTCCAAAAATGATGTGGGAAGAGGGAGCCAGATCAAAGTTGGGGTTGACAGTGGGTGGTTGTGCTCATCAGAGTGATGACAAGAGGCAGAAGAAGATACCAGAGCAGGAGGGAGGGCCCAAGTGTCTCTATTCCTAGGACATTTTTCCGGATTCTTTCCCATATTTTTCAGGTGCAGTCAGCCTGGGAGTTAGGCAAGATGAAAGGGCTGAAGCTTGAAGAGCTGTGGCTGAAAGGGAACCCTCTGTGTGGCACCTTCCCAAACCAGCCCACCTATGTAAGGTCTATGGTAACTTCTGTCATGCCTCCTGAGGACATTTGTACCTTGGGAACCTGAATTGCCACCTCTAGGAGGACTATAGGCCCCCTCTCTCCTCTCTCTGTGTCCCTGACCTGTGCTTAGAAGTCTTTTCCTTCCTATGACCTGCTCACTTGTTCTCCAGGTCTGGGCTCTGTTTCTCCACTCTGCACCCAGCTGTCTCTAGCATTCCTTCCCATGAGAATGCTCCAGGAAGCAGGAGTCCTCCTCTCCAGGACTAGAAGTGACCACTTTGAGCCAGATGCTATGAACTGAACTGCCAAGGGTCCTCCAGCCAGGACCTCATGCTGAGACAGGTCTTCCTACTCCCTGCTGAGATGGGGATTCCCTCACCCCAAGAGGAGCCTTCTTTCCCTTGAAACAATTGGGTCCCCTTTCTAATTCCAGGCTGCCACGGTGGCTTTCCTGCCCCATGCTGAGGGCTGAGGTCCTGGGGGGGCTCTTCCTCAAGATCCTGTTCCTCTGGCCCAATGTCAGGAGCTAGGCCCTCCTTGGGAGAAACCAGGCTTCCCTGAATCAGGGGGCCAGAAGTGGGTGACTGCCAGTGAGCAGAGGGCTTTCTGAGGCAGGAATGGAAGGCAGAGGGCAGAGGTGCTTGAGGAGAGAGGACAGGCCTCTCAGAGGCACTTCCCCCTCTCTTCCTTCCACACATCACATCAACCTGACTGGTCCTTCAGAGAAGCCCTGGGTAGCCCGACACAACTATAATCCCTCAGGCTAGGAACAGACTGAGAGAAGCACAGGTGTGCTGGGGCCATCAGGAGGGAAGGCGGTGATCATAAGAGGGGGCCACAGACCCTCAGCCCCATGCTGACCTGGGGCTTGACCCTCTACTCCTTCTGGGGTAGGTCTCCCGCCCCTGTGGCTGGGTCACAGCTCTTCCCTTCCCTTCCCTTCCCTTCCCTTCCCTTTTGATTCCCTTCCCTTCCCTTTTGATTCCCTTCCCTTTCCTTTTGATTCCCTTTGTGTTCTCCCATCCCCGCCTTGCCCCCAGACTATCCTGGTCTGACATACATCCATGCCTTTCTGACCCAACACAGCTTACATGTTAGAGGCACAGGCTGTGGCATTTTATAGCTCTCATCTCAATTCCTTACTCTGTGACCTTGGGCCGATTATCTAACCTTTCAGTTTCCTCATTTGCAAAACAAGCTAGTAATACCCTTATCTTGGGCTGCTTTAAAAATGAATCAAGTGAACATGTATTTGTCAGAGGATCTGATACATGTTGGGGGTCCTACCCCTGGGAGTTGATTATCCCTATTGTTACCCTCTCAGTCCTTGAAGCCCCCTCCTATCTCCCAGTGAAAAATTGTCCCTGTCTGGCTCCCATCAGGGTACTGCAAGACTATCAAGTAAGTCCTTGAAAGGGGAATCCTGCTTGTGTGAAAAATATGTACAACTCTAAGGGGATATTGCTGTTTGTTGTCATTGAAATGGAAGGATATTCTCCAGGTTCTGTCCATGCTTTCACCTTGATCTTCATTTTGACTTCTGACAGCAATTCCAGGTAAGTGCTGTGTTGTGGGTGCAAAATGGGAACAAACACCCATCCCAGCCTGAGGACAATGGTGTAGGAATGTAGTGGTACAGCCTAGAGGTTTCGTCAGTGGAAAGCCAGCAGGTAGACCTAAGGAGAGGTCTAGGTTAGTGGTTAAGAGTGTGGACTCTGGAGTCAGAATACCAGATTCTTTTCCTGACCTCAACACTCACTAGCTAGCTGAGTGACATTGGTCAGGTTATAACACCTCAGTGACTCACTGTCTTACTCTGAAAATGGGGATTGGAGTGTCCATTCCTTGTGCCTCTGTAAAGGGCAAATACATTAGAATTAAATCTACAAATCTAGTGAAGCTGGTAGACAATCCTTCAAAAGTGGGTGCTGTGGGGAGGCCAGAGGTACCAGCCAAGGAATCCAGGGATCAGGCACAGTAGGGGTATGGAAGGAATTTGGTTGCCAAGTGGCAATGGGAGCAGGATGGTTGTTGGGGGTGGGCTTGTCCATTTCTCCAGTTGTCTAAGGGTCCAACTTTCTTCTAGTCTGTGCATTGTGAATGATGAACTGATTGTGGGGAATGCCAGGACCAAAGAAACTCAGAGCACCTTCTCCATTCCAGTGCCCTCACCCTCCGCAAGCTGCATGCCTAACCTTCTCCCAGAATCAGTGGGAAATGATGCAGGCTTTCTCCATTCAGTCTGGGACAAACCTCCAGTGGTCTCAGAAGTGAGTGTTTAGAGTCTCAAAGTATAGGAGGGAGCTGGGAGGAATGAAGGAGTGAAGGAGTAAATAATAGGAACTTGCAGTTAATTTGTACAAAATAACTATTTGGATGTTGTGCTTCCAAAAAAGTAAGTTCATGAAAAATATATATTAATTTTATTGTGATATATGTAATTTTAAAACAATATAATGTTCAGATGACATGAGCATGTGTATGTAAAATCCTAAGAAAACTACCAAAAAACTATTAGAATTAATAAACAAATTCAACATTGTTTCTGGATACAAAATCAATATAAAAAATACATTTTATTACTATGCACCAGTAATGAACAGTCAGAAAATGAAATTAAGTCAACAGTTCCATTTATAATAACATTGAAAATAACATACTTAGGAAACAGAACCATAAATACAGAGAACAAATTGATGGTAGGGAGGGGGGTGGGGAGGTGGTCAAAATGGGTGAAGGGGAGTGGGAGGTACAGGCTTCCAGTTGTGGAATGAATAAGTCACAGGGATAAAAGGTACAGCATAGGAAATATAGTCAATGTATTATAATAGCATTGTATGGTGACAGATGGTAGCTACATTTATGGTGAGTATAGCATAATGTATAGATTTGTCAAATCACTATGTTGTACACCTGAAACTACTGTAACATTGTGTGTCAACAATATTTCAATAAAAAATTTAAATAACATACTTAGGAATCAAATTTAACAAAAGAAATAAAAAATGTATACTCCAAAATCTGCAAAACATTGTTGAAGTAAATTTTAAGAGGCCTAAATAAGTAGAAAGAATCCCATGCTCCTGAATCAGAAGACTTAATATTGTTAAGATGGCAATATACCCTAAAGTAATATACAGATTCAGTGCAATCCATATAAAAATCCCAGCTTGTTTCTTTATAGAAATTGATGAGTTAATCCTAAAATTCATATGAAAATGCAATGGACACAGAATAGACAAAATGTTCTTGAAGAACTTAGTTGGAAGACTCATAATTCCCTATTTCAAAACTTACTACTAAGCTAAAGTTATCAATACAATATGGTACTGACTTAAAGATATCATACAGATTAATGTAATAGAATTAAAGTACACACACACACACACATACACACACACACACACACACACACACCCTCACCTTTATGGACAATTTATTTTCAACCAGAGTGCCATAAATATTCAGAATAAAGAATAGTGTTTTCAACAACTCATTAAGGAACAACTGGATATCCACTTACAAAAGAATTAATTTGTACCCCTATCTCACACCATATACAAACATAAATTACTATAAAAATCTTTAAAAAGGTGTCTGTGCCTGCTGCTCCATCCTGTAGCTACCTTCTGCCTTCTCACCACCCACCATGGCCCTCCTGCACTCCAGCCAAATCCTGTCTTGGGTAGCCACTGCTTTCCACCCAGGCCTCACTGCCATGACTCCCACCAGAGACAGCTCCTGGTGGAGCCATGTGGAGATGGGGCCCCCAGAGCCCATCCTGGGAGTCACAGAAGCCTTTAAGAGAGACACCAGAGGAAAAAAAAAAAGAATCTGGAATTTGGTGCCTACCATGATGATAATGGAAAGCCTTATGTGCTCCCTAGTGTCTGGAAGGCAAAGGCCAAGATTGCTGCAAAAAATTTGGACAAAGAATACCTGCCCATTGTGGGACTTGCTGAATTTTGTAAGGCATCTGCAGAACTAGCCCTGGGTGAGAACAATGAAGTGTTGAAAAGTAGCCAGTATGTCACTATGCAGACCATTTCTGCAACCAGGACCTTGAGGATTGGAGACAGTTTATTGCAAAGATTTTTTAAGTTTAACTGAGATGTCTTTCTGCCCAACACATCCTAGGGGAATCATACACCCATCTTCAGGGACACTGGCATGCAGCTACATGGTTATTGATACTAAGACCCCAAGACATGCAGCTGTGACTTCATAGGCACTATGAGGATATTTCAAAAATGCTACAGCAAAATGTTCTTCTGCATGTGTGTGTCCACAATCCCACAGGAATGGACCTCCCTGAGCAAAAACAATCTTTTTGCATTCTTTGGCATGGCCTACCAAGGTTTTGCCAGTGGTGATGACAACAAGGATGTGTGGGCTATATGCCACTTCATTTTCATTGAACAAGGCATTAATGTTTGTCTCTGCCAATCCTATGCCAAGAACATGGGCTTATACAGTGAGCATGTGGGAACCTTCACTGTGGTCTGCAAAGATACTGATGAAGCCAAAAGAGTGGAGTCACAGTTGAAGATCTTCATCTGTTCCATGTATTTAAACCCTCCAATAGGTGGGGCCTGGATTGCCTTGACCATCCTGACCAGCCCTGACCTGTGAATACAATGGTTGCAGGAAGTAAAAGGCATGGACCACCACATCATTAGCATGTGGACTCAACTGGTCTCCAACCTCAAGAAGGAGGGCTCCCCATACTACTTACAGCACATCACAGACCAGATTGGCATGTTTTGTTTCACAGGACTAAACCTGAACAGGCGGAGAGGCTGACCAAAGAGTTCTCCATCTACATGACAAAGGATGGCCACATCTCTATGGCAGGGGTCACCTTGGACAATGTGGGCTATCTTGCCCATGCCATTCACCAGGTCACCAAGTAATTTCCCTGGTGAAAGGGAACACAGAAAACCTTCTTGTCTACAGCATCTGCTGTTGTGAGATTCACATGGAGGGAGAAGGAAGGTAGATGGTGGTGAGCAGGTCATTTCTTTCAACCACAGTACTCAACACTCAACCATTGAATGTGTTTCTCAGAAAAGAACATGTAGTGAAATAGGGCAGAGGCATCTGTGGCTGGTGTCTGAAACTTTGTCTCTCAAAACCAAACTCCTGCTCATCTTTAACTCCAGCTGTTCCAAAACAGTTTATGTGTACAAGAAAGACATAGTCCCCCAAAAAACCTGTCAATCATGCCATTGCAATCAATATTTCAGAAGCTTTAACTGAAGCACCTTATGGTGCTGGGGGCACCTCTGCAGATCCAGCATGAGAATAGCACCTACAAGAGGCTTTGTGGGAAGACCTAGTTCTAATATTAGCAGTCAGCCTCATGTTTGTCCTCCTGTGATTGAACAAGCTTATCAATAGACCTTGTTTTTCTTTGTTTTTGTTTTTTTATTATGTTAGTCACCATACAGTACATCATTAGCTTTTGATGTAGTGTTCTATGATTCATTGTTTGCATATAACATCCAGTGCTCCATGCAGTATGTGCCCTCCTGAATACCCATCACTGGGCTAACCCATCCCCCCACCCCTCTCCCCTCTAAAACTCTCAGTTTGTTTCTCAGAGTCCATAGTCTCTCATGGTTCGTCTCCCCCTCAGATCCCCCCCTTCATTTTTCCCTTCCTTCTCCTAATGTCCTCCATGCTATTCCTTATGTTCCACAAATAAGTGAAACCATATGATAATTGACTTTCTCTGCTTTACTTATTTCACTTAGCATAGTTTCCTCCAGTCCCATCCATGTTGATGTAAAAGTTGGGTATTCAACCTTTCTGATGGCTGAGTAATATTCCATTGTATATATATATATATAGATATATATAGATATATATAGATATATATATCTTTATCCATTCGTCTATTGAAGGGCATCTCAGCTCTTTCCACAGTTTAGCTATTGCGGACATTGCTGCTATGAACATTGGAGTGCAAATGGCCCTTCTTTTCACTACATCTATCTTTGGGGTAAATACCCAGTAGTGCAATTGTTGGGTCATAGGTTAGCTCTATATTTAATTTTTTGAGGAACCTCCACACTGTTTTCCAAAGTGGTTGTACCAACTTGCATTCCCACCAACAGTGTAAGAGGGTTCCCCTTTCTCCACAACCTCTCCAACATTTGTTGTTTCTTGCCTTGTCAATTTTTGCCATTCTAACTGGTGTAAGGTGGTATCTCAGTGTGGTTTTGATTTGAATTTCCCTGATGGCTAATGATGTTGAACATTTTTTCATGTGTCTGTTAGCCATTTACATGTCTTCTTTTGAGAAGTGTCTCAACAGACCTTGTTTCAGAAATCATGTTTCATGAAAACTAACAAGTCTGCTGCCACTGCAGTGAGGAAAATAAAAGATGCTGTTTCCTGTCTTATTTAAGAAAAAAAAGCTCTTCTTTTTAATACTTTCAGGCATTTTAATGTTCCTCTCTACTCCTTTATCACTGCTGTTCTTTTCTTTAGGCACAGAGATCTATAACTAGCGTAGGTTTTCATTCTATTCTACTGCTTGATTGACCATCAACCCCATCCTATAGGATTTACTTACTTGAAGAATGAAGAATATAATTTACTGTCCATCCAATATCCTCACCTTCCTCATCAAAGAATCAGAGAGTAGGTAACTGAACTTAATTTCAGCATCCTTTTCAATGATCATTTAATTTTTTCTGTCAGGATGTTGCCTCTGCCCAGTTGGACTTCTTACTTCATTCAGTGAGGTTGTGTAGTCTCTCATCTCACATCATGAGCTGGTGATGCAGGGCAGAACCAGGAAAGAGGATATCTGGGCTTTGGTTTTAACCTTTGTGTGCTGGCAACTGGGCTCACACTTCACCTTTTGGAAAGATAACCACCATCTGTTCTAATCATATAGACATATTGCAGCTTGATTTCTCTGTTAAAATCACTGCAGACAAAAAAAAACAAAAACAAAAACAAAACAAAAACAAAAACTTAAAAGAGGGGTGCCTGGCTGGCTCAGTCAGTAGAACATGCAACTCTTGATCTCAGGGTCGTGAGTTCAAGCCCCATATTGGGCATATAGCTTACTTTAAAAAAAAAATCTTAAAATATAGGGGTAAATTCTTTGTGACCTTGAATTAGGCAACAGATTCTGAAATATAATGCAAAAGCACAAAATAAAAAAGAAAAAATAGATCAATTGTACTTCATCAAAATATAAAATTTTTTGCATCAAAGGAAACTACCAATACAGTGGAAAGACAACCCACAGAATCAGAGAAAATATTTGCAAATCATATCTGATAAGGGATGTGTATCCTGAGTAAATAAAGAACTCTTAGAATTTAATTTTTTTCAACTAACATCTTTACTCCTGGGGATAGAAGCATTTTCTTTTTTATGTAAATTCAATTAATTAATATATAGTATATTATTAGTTTCAGAGGTGCAGTTCAGTGATTCATCAGTTGTATATGACACCCAGTGCTCATTACATCACATGCCCTCCTTAATGCCCATCACCCTGTTATGCCACGCCCCCCCTCCTCCCATCCAGCAACCCTCAGTTTGTTTCCTAGAGTTCAGCATCTCTTATGGTTTGTCTCCTCTCTGATTACGTCTTGTTTTATTTTTCTCTCCCTTCCTCTATGTTCCTCTGTTTTGTTTCATAAATTCCACATATGAGTGAAGTCATATGAAAATTGTCTTTCTCTGATTGACTTATTTTGCTTAGCATACTACTCTCTAGTTCCACCCACATCATTGCAAATGGCAATATTTCAATTTTTTGATGGCTGAGTAATATTCCATTGTGTGTGTGTGTGTGTGTGTGTATATATATATATATATATATATATATATATATATATATACCATTTCTTTATCCATTCATCTATGGATGGACAACATCTGGGCTCTTTCTATAGTTTGGCTATTGTGGACATTGCTAATATAAACATTGGGGTGCAGGTGCCCCTTCAGATCAATACATTTGTATCTTTGCGGTTTATACCTGGTAGTGCAATTGGTGGGTCATAGGGTAGCTCTATTTTCAACTCCCTGAGGAACCTCCATACAGTTTTCCAGAGTAGCTGTACCAGCTTGCATTCCCACCAGCAGTGTAAGAGGGTTCCACTTTCTCTGCATCCTTGCCAACATCTGTTGTTTTCTGAGTTGTTAATTTCAGCCATTCTGACTGGCGTGAGGTGGTATCTCATTGTGGTTTTGATTTGTATTTCCTTGATGCCAAGTGATGTGGAGCATTTTTTCATGTGTCAGGTTCTTGCCTGTGTTCTCTTCTAGGATTCTGATGGATTCCTGTCTCACATTAGGTCTTTCATCCATTTTGAGTCTATTTTTGTATATGGTGTAAGAAAATGCTCCAGTTTCGTTCTTCTGCATGTGGCTGTCCAATTTTCCCAACACCATTTATTGAAGACACTGTCTTTTTTTTCCCATTGGATATTCTTTCCTGCTTTTCGATGATTAGTTGACCATAGAGTTGAGGGTCAATTTCTGGGCAGTCTATTCTGTTCCATTGTTCTATGTGTTTGTTTTTATGCCAGTACCATACTATGTTGATGATTACAGCTTTGTAATACAGCTTGAAGTTCAGAATTGTGATGCCACCAGCTTTGGTTTTCTTTTTCAACATTCCTTTGGCTATTCAGGGTCTTTTTTGGTTCCATACAAATTTTAGGATTATTTGTTCCAGTTCTGTGAAAAAAAGTTGATGGTGGGGAGATGAACCATGAGAGACGATGGACTCTGAGAAACAAACTGAGGGTTCTAGAGGGGAGGGGGGTGGGAGGATGGGTTAGCCTGGTGATGGGTATTAAAGAGGGCACGTTCTGCATGGAGCACTGGGTGTTATACGCAAATAATGAATCATGGAACACTACATCAAAAATTAATGATGTAATGTATGGTGATTAACATAAAATAATAATAAAAAATAAATAAATAAAATAGGATGAAAACATGAAAAAAAGTTGATGGTATTTTGATAGGGATTGCACTGAATGTATAGATGGCTCTGGGAAGCATAGACTTTTTAACAATGTATGTTCTTCCAATTCATGAGCATGGAATGTTTTTCTATTTGTGTCTTCCTCAATGTCTTTTATGAGTGTTCTATAGTTTTCTGAGTACAGATCCTTTGCCTCTTTGGTTAGGTCTATTCCTAGGTATCTTATGGTTTTTGGTGCAATTGTAAGTGGGATTGTTTTCTTAATTTCTCTTTCAGTTACTTCATTATTAGTGTATAAGGGTGGAACATATTTTACTACATTGATTTGGTATCCTGCAACTTTACTGAATTCATTTTCAGTTCTAGTAGTTTTTTGGTGGAGTCTTTAGGATTTTCTATATGTAGTATTATGTCATCTGCAAATAGTAAAAGTTTTACTACTTCCTCACAACTTGGATGCCTTTTAATTTCTTTTTGTTGTCTGATTGCTGTGGCTAGGACTTCCAGGACTATATTGAATAAAAGTGGTAAGAGTGGACACCTGTGTCTTGTTCCTGACCTTAACAGGAAAGCTCTCAGTATTTTCCCATTGAATATGATGTTCACTGTGGGTTTTTCATATATGACCTTTATTATGTTGAGGTATGTTCCCTTTAAACCTACTTTGCTGAGGGTTTTTATCATGAATGAATGTTGTACTTTGTCAAGTGCTTTTTCTGAATCTATTGAAATGGTCATATGTTTTTTATCCTTTCTCTTATTGATATGATGTATCACATTGATTGATTTGTGAATATTGACCCATGTTTGCATCCCAGGAATAATCTTACTTGATTGTGGTGAATGATTTTTTTAATGTATTGTTGGACTCAGTTTACTAGTATTTTGTTGAGGATTTTTGTATCTATGTTCATCAGACATATTGGCCTGTATTTCTCTTTTGCGGTGTCTTCATCTGGTTTTGGTATCAGGGTAATACTCACCTCATAAAATGAATTTGGAAGTTTTCTTTTCTCCTCCATTTTTTGGAATATTTTGAGAGAATATGTATTAACTCTTCCTTAAATGTTTGGTAGAATTTGCCTGTGAATCCATCTGGTCCTGGACTTTTGTTGTTGTTGGGAGTTTTTTGATTACTGATTCAATTTCTTTGCTGGTAATTTGTATGCTTAAGTTTCTATTTCTTTTTGCTTCAGTTTTGGTAGGAATTAATTTATCCATTTCTTCTAGTTTGTCAGTTTGTTGGCATTTAATTTTTTCATAATGTTCTCTTATAATCCTTTGTATTTCTGTGTTGGTTGTTATTTCTCCTCTTTTGGTTGTGATTTTATTTGGGTACTCTCTCTTTTGTGTTAAATATTGCAATATTTTTATTTCAATTCTAGGTAGTTAACATATATGGTAAAATTGGTTTTAGGTGTAGAATTTAGTGATTTATCACTTATGTATAATATCCTGTGCTCATCACAAGTGACCTCCTTAATACCCATCACCAATTTAGCCCTTCTTCTGCCCACCTCCCTCCATCAACCCTCAGTTTGTTCTCTACAGTTAAGAGTCTCTTATGGTTTGCTTCCCTCTTTTTTTCCCTTTCCCCTATGTTCATCTGTTTTGTTTTTTAAATTACATATAGGAGTGAAATCATATGGTATTTGTCTTTCTCTGACACTTATTTCACTTAGCATAATACACTCTAGCTCCATCCACTTTGTTGCAAATAACAAGAGTTCATTTTTTATGGCAGAATAATATTCCATTGTGTATATATATACTACTTCTTCTTTATCTGTTCATCAGTGAATGGATATTGGGCTTTTTCCATGATTTGGTTATTATTGATAATGCTGCTGTAAACATCAGGGTGCATGTGCACCTTTAAATCAGAATTTTTGTGTGTTTGGATAAATACCTAGTAGTGCAATTGTTGAGTCATAGGGTAGTTCTATTTTTAACTTTTTGAGGAACCTCCATACTGTTTTCCAGAGTGGCTGCACAAGTTTGCATTCCCAGCAACCGTGTGAGAAGGTTCCCCTTTCTCTGAATCCTTGCCAACATCTGTTGTTTCCTGTGTTGTTAATTTTAGCCATTCTGACAGGTGGGAGGTGGTATCTCATTGTGGTTTTGATTTGTATTTCCCTGATGACGAATTATTTTGAGCATCTTTTCATGTGTCTGTTAGCCATCTGTATGTCTTCTTTGGCAAAATGTCTATTTATGTCTTCTGCCCCTTTCTTAACTGGATAATTTATTTTTTGGGTGTTTTTGATAAGTTCTCTATAGATTTTGGATATTAACTCTTTATCAGATATGTCATTTGCAAATATCTTCTCCCATTCCATAGGTTGCCTTTAGTTTTGTTGATTATTTCTTTTGCTTTGCAGAAGCTTTTTATCTTGATGAAGTCCCAATAGTTAATTTTTGCTTTTGTTTCCCTTGCCTCCCAAAACTTGTCTAGTAAGAAGCTGCTATGGCAGAGGGCAAAGTAGTTGCTGCCTGTTTTCTCCTCTAGGATTTTGATGGTTTCCTCTCTCACATTTAGGTCTTTCATTCATATTGAATTTATTTTTGTTTATGCTGTAAGAAAGAGGTCCAGTTTCATTCTTCTGCATGTTGCTGTCCAGTTTTTCCAACACCATTTGTTGAAGAGAATTTTTTTCCATTAGATATTCTTTCCTGCTTTCTGAAATGTCAGTTGACCATACAGTTGTGGGTCCATTTCTGGGTTTTCTATTCTGTTCCACTGATCTATGTGTCTGTTTTTGTGCTAGTACCATACTATCTTTATGACTACAGCATTGCATTATAGCTTGAAATCCAGAATTGTGATGCCTACAACATTGCTTTTCTTTTTCAAGAAAAGGCTATTCAGGGTCTTTTGTGGTTCTGTACAAATTTTAGGATAGTTTGTTTTAGCTCTGTGAAAAATGCTGGTGGTATTTTGATAAGGGTTACATTAAATGTGTAGATTGCTTTGGGTAGTATAGACATTTTAATAATATTTGTTCTTGAAATCCATGATCATGGAATGTTTTTCCATTTTTTGTGTGTGTCCTCTTCAATTTCTTTCATCAGTGTTCTATAGTTTTCAGAGTACAGATCTTTTACCTCTTTGGTTCAGTTTATTCTTAGCTTATGGTTTTTGGTGCAATTGTAAATGGAATCATTCCCTTGATTTCTCTTTCTGCTGCTCCATTTTTGGTGTATAGAAATGCAACAGATTTCTGTATGCTGATTTTATTTTTTAAGGTTTTATTTATTTATTTTTCAGAGAGAGAGAGCGAGCACAAGCAGGGGGAGCAGCAGGCAGAGAAGCAGGCTCCCCGCTGAGCAAGGAGCCCGATGTGGGACTCAATCCCAGTACCCTGGGATCATGACCTGAGCCAAAGGCACATGCTTAACCAACTGAGTCACCCAGGCATCTCTGTATGTTGATTTTATATCCTACAACTTTGCTGAATTCACGTATCAGTTCCAGTAATTTTTTGGTCGAGTCTTTCAAGTTTTCTACACAGAGTATCACTTATCTGCAAATAGTGAAAGTTTTACTTCTTCCTTGCTGATTTAGATGCCTTTTATTTCTTTTTGTTGTCTGATTGCTGAGGGTAAGACTTCCAGTTCTATGTTAAATAACAACAGTGAGAGTGGACATCCCTGTCTTGTTCCTGACTGTAGAGGAAAAGTTCTCAGTTTTTCCCAGTTGAGGATGATATTTGCTGTGGGTCTTTCATATATGGCCTTTATGATGTTGAGGCTTGTTCCCTCTATCCCTACTTCATTGAGGGTTTTTCCCAAGAATGGATGCTATATTTTGTCACATGTTTTTTCTGCATCTATTGAGAAGATCATATGGTTCTATTTTTAAAAAAAAAACTAATGTGGTGTATAGCATTAATTGATTTGCAAATATTGAACTACCCCTGCAGCCCAGGAATAAATCCCACTTGATTGTGGTGAATAATTTGTTTGATGTACTGTTGGACCCAATTTACTAGTATCTTGTTGAGAAGTTTTGCGTTCATGTTCATCAGGGATATTGGACTGTAATCCTCTTTTTTAGTGGGGTCTTTGGTTTTGGAATCAAGGTAATGCTGACCTCATAGAATGAGTTTGGAAATTTTCCTTCCATTTCTATTTTTTGGAGCAGTTTGAGAAGCATAGGCATTAACTCTTCTTTAAATGTCTGGTAGAATTCGCCTGTGAAGCTATTTGGCCCTGGACTTTTGTTTATTGGGAGAGTTTTGATTACTGATTCAATTTATTTGCTGGTTATGGGTCTGTTCAAATTTTCTATTTCTTCTAAGTTTCTAGAAATTTATCCATTTCTTCCAGATTGTCCAGTTTGTTGGCATATAATTTTTCATAATATTCTCTTATAATTGTTTGTATTTCTGTGGTCTTGGTTGTGGTCTCTCTTCTTTCATTTGTTATTTTACTAATTTGGGTCTTTTCTCTTTTGATAAGTCTGTGACCCTGCATGTGATCTATTCTGGAAGTATACTGCAATACAGGCCTACCTCAAGAATAAAAAAAAAAAGTCTCAAATACACAACCTAAGCTTACACTTAAAAGGAGCTAGAAAAGGAATAACAAATAAAGCCTAAAGCTAGCAGAAGAAGGGCAATAATAAAGATTAGAGAAGAAATAAATGACATAGAAACTAAACTAAACATACACACACAACACACACACACACACACACACACACTATAACAGATCAACAAAACTAAGAGCTGGTACTATGAAAGAATTAATAAAATTCTAATTCTTCCTGTTTCAGTTTTGGTAGCTTTTATGTTGCTAGGAAATGTATCTGTTAAGTCATCTGGTCCAGTGTGTCATTCAAAGCCATTGTTTCCTTATTGATTTTGTGCTTAGATGATCTCTCCATTGCTGCAAGTGGGGTGTTAAAATTTCCTCCTACTACTGTATTATTATCAATGATTTTCTTTGTGTTTGTTGTTAATTGGTTTCTATATTTGGCTTCTCCCAAGTTGGGGGCATAAAGATTTACAATTGTTAGATCTTGTTGGATAGACCCCTTAATTATGATATTGTGCCCTTTTTCATCTCTTGTTACAGTCTTTGGTTTAAAATCTAGTTTGTCTGATAGAAGTATGGCTACTCTGGCATTCTTTTGATGTCCATTAGCATGATAGATGGTTCTCCATCCCCTCACTTTCAATCTGGGGGTGTCTTTAAGTCTAAAATGAGTCTCTTGTAAGCAGCATATTGATGGGTCTTGTTTTTTTTTTTAAATCCATTCTAATACCCTATGTCTTTTGATTGGACCACATAGTTCATTTACATTCAGAGTAATTACTGATAAGAATTTAGTGCCATTGTATTACCTAAAGTCACTGGTTCTAGAGATTTTCTCTGCTCCTTTCTAGTCTTTTTTGCTTTTGGTCTCTCTTTCCCACTCAAAGAGTCCCCTTCAATATTTCTTGCAGGGCTGGTTTAGTGGTCACAAATTCCTTTATTTCATTTGTTTGGGAAGCTCTTTATTTCTCCTTCTATTCTGAATGACAGCCTTGCTGGATAAGTATTCTTGGCTGCATATTTTTCCCCTTCATCATGTTGAATATATCATGCCACTCTTTTCTGACCTACCAGGTTTCTGTGGATAAATCTGTTGTGAACCTAATTTGTCTCCCCTTGTAATTTAGGGATTTCCTTTCCTTTGCTGCTTTCAGGATTCTTTATCTCTATATTTTAAGCATTTTACTACCATATGTCATGGTGTTGGCCAACTTTGGTTGAATTGGATGGGAGTTGTCTGTGCCTCCTGGATTTAGATGTCTGTTTCCTTCCTCAGAATAGGGAATTTTTCAGCTATAATTTGCTCAAATAAACATTCTGTTCCTTTCCCCCTTTCTTCTTCTTCTGAGACTCCTGTGATATTAATATTATTATGCTTTATGGAGTGGCTGAGTTCCCTAAGTCTACATTCATGATCCAATACTTTTATTTCCCTCTTCTTTTCAATTTCATTATTTTCCATAATTTTATCTTCTATATCAGTGATTCATTCTTCTGCTTCTTCCATCCTTGTTGTCATTACATCCACCCAGTTGCTTTTGGATCTCAGTTATAGCATTTTTTTATTTCAGCCTGACTAATTTTTAGTTCTTTTATCTCTGTAGTAAGGGATTATCTAGTGTCTTCTATGCTTTTCTCAAGCCCAGCTAGTATCCTTATGATTGTTGTTTCAAATTTTGGTTCAGGCATATTACTTATAACTGTTTTGATTAGACCCTGTCCATGATCTCTTCATGTTCTTTCTTCTGGTGTGAGTTCTTCAGTCTTGGAATTTTGTCTAGGTCACTGTTTTTGGGGGTGTGTTTTAGGATAGTCTGTTATATTTCCTGCTTCTGAGAGTAATGGCAATATTAAGAAGAGGTCCTATACTGAACAGGGCCTGGCACTTCAGGAAGTGTTTTAGAGTGTTGCTGTGTTTTGGTTGCTCTTTTTCCCTCAGGTCAGTCCTCTGCAGTTTCTCCTTGCCTGCAGTGGGGAGTGTTTGGACCTTGTCCAGTGCATGGCATTTTAACTAGGTGTGCTTTGGTCTGCTTGTTAAAATAAGCCTGATCCTATTTCCCATAGAGCTGAACCTTTACAGCACTCTCTGATCAGTAGACTTGGCGCATGCAAGGGATTTATACTTATCTTCTGGGGGAGGGGCCTGCTGTGCTGTTTCTCAGGCTGACTTGGCCTAGTAAAGATGCACCTGTAAGGCACAGTGAGGTGGTGCTTGATATAAGTGACTCTGGCCTCCACTGAGGGCCCTGTGCTGCTCATTGAAGTCTGCCTGTGCTGATGGGTGGGTGGGGGAAAATAGTATTGCCTGGCTCTCTCTTCCCTGGAGAGGGGAGTTCACACCCACCACTGTTTAGGAAGCCCTCACAGAAGGCTAACAATCTCCCCTCTTGTGTCCCAGACTTCCATCAATACCCTGCTCTCACCCTGTCTGTGTCCGAGCTGTCTGCCTGCCTGGCAGCACAATACTCTGTTTCAAAAACTCAAAATTCTAGAGACCCTGCATGGCAGGGACTCCTGCTGATCCTCTGGGGGAGGGTTTTACCATGCTGCAGCTGGTACTGGTTTGTCCCAGAAAATCAGTCACACAACCATGCAGGAGCTCACTTTATGTTAAAGCACAGCCAAAAGCTAGCTTCCAGGTTAGCTGCCTTCAGCAGGTGCCTCTGCTGCTATGCTAATTAACAGAGCCACTCAATGGTGCCCCCCCATCTCTTTTGTCCCTTGAGAGGCAATGCCACCCCTCCCAAATGCACTCCAAAAAGGGAGAACTTTTTCTCGCTGTGACCCAGGAGATCCTTAGAGCATGGTATATGGTCCTGCAACTCTGCCTTCTTCCCCACAGGAGCACTGCTAGGCCAGTCAGGCACCACCTCAGCAATGGTGTGGATTTCTAAAACTTCAGACATTGAGCTCCACTGATTGTAAAAACTTGCAATAATCAGACCTTCTCCTTTTCCCAGTCAATGGTTTTCAGGAAGAGCTTTTCTTGTTCAATCCCCTGAATGCTGTTTTCTCTTTCTCTCTCTCTTTCTTTCTCTCTCCTCTCTCCGTGATCAGGGGTCCCTCCCCTCCACAGCACCCGCAATTCTTTTCTCCCCCAAATCAACTCTCCACAGCTCCTACCTTCCATGATGTGGCCATTTTTTCCCTCTAGATTTGGAGTTTGTTCTCTCTATCCTCAGATTGATTTCTTTTGTGTTCAGAATAATTTGATATTTATCAGGCTGCGCTGGAGAGACAAGGCAAGCATAGGGTCCCCCTACTACTCTGCCATCTTCTCTCTCTGTCTTTTTTTCTTTTTTTGATGTGTCTGGTTATAGGTTTATCAATTTTGTTGATCTTTTCAAAGAACTAGCTCCTGGTATCATTAATCTGTTCTATTATTATTATTATTATTATTATTATTTTAGTTTCTATTATTCCTTATTTCTGCTCTAATCTTTATTATTTCCTTCCTTCTTCTGGTTTGGGTTTTGTTTGTTCTTCTTTTTCTAGATCCTTTAGGTGTACGTTCAGATTGTTTATTTGACAATTTTCTTGCTTCTTTATGTAGGCTTGTATTGCTATAAACTTCTCTCTTAGAACCACTTTTGCTGCATCCCAAAGATTTTGGACCACTGTGTTTTCGTTTTCATTTGTTTCCGTGTATTTTTTTATTTCTTTTCTTTCCTGGTCGACCCATGCTGATGGGTGTTTGTTTAGTAGCATGTTATTTAACCTCCATGTCTTGGTGCTCTTTCCAGATTTTTTTATGGTTTATTTCTAGTTTCATATTGTTGCTGTCAGAAAAGACTCATGGTATGACTTTGATCTTCTTGAATTTGTTGAGAATTGTTTTGTGACTTAATATGTGATCTCTTCTAAAGCATTTAACAAAGTGCAGCATCCTTTCTTGATTAAAACTCTTCACACTTTAGGGATAGAAGGAACATACCTCAATATCATAAGAGCCATCTACAAAAAGGCCACAGTGAATATCATTCTCAATGGGGAAAAACTGAGAGCTTTTCCCCTAAAGTCAGGAACATGACAGGGATGTCTACTCTCACCACTGTTGTTCAACATATAACTAGAAGTCCTAGTCTCAGCAATCAGACAACAAAAAGAAATAAAAGACATCAGAATCAGCAAAGAAGTCCAACTCTCACTCTTTGCAGATGACATGGGGTGGGGCATGGGGTAACTGGGTGATGAACATTAAGGAAGGCACATCATGTAATGAGCACTGGGTATTATATAAGATTGATGAATCACTGAACTGTACCTCTGAAACTAATAATACACTATATGTTAATTCATTGAATTTAAATACAAAATAATTTTAAAAATATGTGATCTCTTCTGGAGAATGTTCCATGTGCACTAGAATAAATGTGTATTCTGTTTTTTTAGGATGGAATGTTCTGAATATATCTGTTAAATCCATCTGGTCCAAAGTGTCATTCAAAACCACTGTTTTCTTGTTGATTTTCTGTTTGGATGATCTGTCCATTGATGTAAGTGGGGTGTTAAAGCCCCTACTATTATTGTAATACTATATATTAGCTCCTTTATGTTAGTTATTAACTGTTTTATGTATTTGTGTTCTTCCATGTTGGGTGCATTAATATTTACAGTTGTTACATATTCTTGTTGGATTGTCCCCTTTATTATCATATAGTGTACTTCTTTTCTCTTGTTAGTCTTTGTTTTAAAGTTTAGTTTGTCTGATATAAGTATTGCTACTCCAGTTTTATTTTCACAACCATTTACATGATAAATATATCCCCACCCCCTCACTTTCAAACTGCACGTGTCTTTAGGTCTGAAATGAGTCTCTTGTAGGCAGCATATACATGGGTCTTGTTTTGTTTTGTTTTTTAATCTGCTCTGTCACTCTGTCTTTTGATTGGAGTGTGTAGTCCATTTACATTCAAAGTAATTATTGCTAGATGTGTATTTATTGCCATTTTTTTTACTTGTTTTGTGGTTGTTTTTGTAGTATTTCTCTGATACTTTCTTCTCTTGCTCTCATGGCTTGTTGGCTTTCTTTAGTGATATCCTTGGGTTCCTTTCTATTTATTCTTTTTGTAGTATTTCTCTGATACTTTCTTCTCCTGCTCTCTCTCATGGCTTGTTGGCTTTCTTTAGTGATATCCTTGGGTTCTTTTCTATTTATTCTTTGCATATCTATTACTGGTTTTTGATTTGTTGTTACCATTCAGTTTGTATATAATTTTTTCCATATAGCAGTCTATATTAAGTTGATAGTTGTGTAAGTTTGAACCCATTCTGTACTCTTGTCCCCCCCCAAATATTTTAGGTAAATGGTGTCATATTCTGCATCCTTTCATTTTGTGAATCCCTTGACTGCTTTGTACAAATATATTTATTTTTACTGCTTTTATGATTTTTATTTTTCATACTTTTATTTATGGTCTTTCCTTTCCATTAATAGAGTCCCCTTTAAACCCTCTTACACTGTTGGTGGGAATGCAAGCTGGTGCAGCCACTCTGGAAAACAGTATGGAGGTTCCTCAAAACATTGAAAATAGAGCTACTATATGACCCAGCAATTGCATTACTGGGTATTTACCTCAAAGATACAAATGTAGTGATCTGAAGGGGTACGTACACCCCAATGTTTATAGCAGCAATGTCCACAATAGCTAAACTATGGAAAGAGCCAAGATGTCCATAGACAGATGAATGGATAAAGAAGATGTGGTATTATATATACAATGGAATATTTTGCAGCCATCAAAGGAATCAAATCTTGCCATTTGCAACAACGTGGATGGAACTGGAGGGTATTATTCATTCTTTGTTTCTTTTGTTGCTACACAATCCATTAAATGTATATACCACATTTTTTTTTCACATATTGATGGACATTTGGGTAGTGTCTAGTTTTGATGACTGAATAAAGCCAATATAAACTTTCATGTACAGGTTTTTGTATGAACATAAACTTTTTTTCTCTTGAGTAGATATCTGGGAGTGGTATTGATATATATTATGGTAAGTGTATTTTTAATTTTATAATAAACTACGCAACCATTGTCCAAAATTGCTGTACCATTTTATATTTCCAACAAACATGTATGTGATTTCCAATTGCATCACACCTTTGTCAACACCTGATATTGTCAGCCTTTTTAAATTTAGCAATTATAGGGATTTCATACAAGTTTCTCTTTCTCATTTTAGTTTTAATTTGCATTTCCATGATAATAAATAATGTTGAACATCTCTTTATGTGCTCATTGAACATGTGTATATCTCCACTTGTGACAAACGCACTCAAGTCATTTGCACATTTGATTTTTTTTTTTTTTTTGGATTTTTATTGGATTTTAAATATTTTATATTTGACTTTATATTGGGATGTCTGTCTTCATATTATTGATTTGTAACTTTTCTTTTTATATATTCTGCATACAAGTCCTTTGTTAGATACCTCTGTCAAGTCTTTACATTATCTGAATGCTGTTTTTCTAGGAGTAAAACATTTTAAGATGTCTAATTTTTTTTTCTCTTATGGTTCATGACTTTTTGTCCTAAGAAATCTTTTCTACCTTAAGGTTACAAAGAATTTCTCCTACGTTATCTTGTAGATGCTTTATAGTTTGAACTCTTATTTTGAGGTCTACAATAAATTTCAAGTAAATGTTTTGGAAAAGTTATGGTAAGGTTCTAGGTTCATTCTCCCCTCCCCCCAAAAAATAGATATGCAGTAGTATCAGCCTCATTTATTAGAAGGACTGTTAATTCCTTTGATCACTCAAATAATCTGAGTACCTTTTTCAAAAATCAATTGACCACTTATATGTGTTTATTTCTAGACCTGCTTCATTAATCCATATTTATGTCCTTACACCAATGCCTCATTTGTAGCTTAAAATCAGTGGTGTAAGTCCTCCAACATTGTTTTTCTTTTCCAATATTATAATTGCTATTCCAGGTCCTTTCAATTTTTAAATAAATTTGATAATCTGGTTGTCTATTTCTATGAAAAATATGTCTAATAAGGAACTTGGATCCAAAATATATAAAGAATTCTTACAATTCAACAACAAAAAGAACCCTCTTACACTGTTGGTGGGAATGCAAGTTGGTACAGCCACTTTGGAAAACAGTATGGAGGTTCCTTAAAACGTTGAAAATAGATCTACCCCACAACCCAGCAATTGCACTCCTGGGTATTTACCACAAAGATACAGATGTAGTGAAAAGAAGGGGCACATGCACCCCAATGTTCATAGCAGCAATGTACACAATAGCCAAACTGTGGAAGGAGCCGAGATGCCCTTCAACAGATGAATGGATAAAGAAGATGTGGTCCATATATACAGTGGAATATTACTCAGCCATCAGAAAGGATGAATACCCAACATGCATCAACATGGATGGAACTGGAGGGGATTATGCTAAGTGAAATAAGTCAAGCAGAGAAAGTCAATTATCATATGGTTTCACTTATATGTGGAACATAAGGAATAGCATGGAGGACATTAGGAGAAGGAAGGGAAAAATGAAGGGGGGGATGTCAGAGGGAGAGATGAACCATGAGAGACTATGGACTCTGGGAAACAAACTGAGGGTTTTAGAGGGGAGGGGGGTGGGGGATGGGTTAGCTCAGTGGTGGGTATTAAGCAGGGCGCGTATTGCGATAAACACTGGATGTTATACGCAAACAATGAATCATGGAACACTACATCAAAAACTAATGAGGTACTGTATGGTGACTAACACAACATAATAAAAAAATTTAAAAAATAAAATAAAAGAAGCCAGTCTGAAAAGACCAAAAAATAAATAAATAAATAAATAAAATAAACAAAGCACTTGAATAGGGAATTCTCCAAAGAAGATATGTAAATGGCCAATATGCATATGAAAAGATAATCAACATCAGAAATCATTAGGGAAACGCAAATTAAAAACTACAGGGAGAGAGGAGGGGAAAGATGGCGGAGGAGTAGGGGACCCTATTTCAACTGGTCCCCGGAATTGAGCTGGATAACTACCAGACCACTCCGAGCACCCACAAAACCAACCTGAGATGTAAGAAGATCTGGATAGAGATTAGTATTAGTATTAGTATTAGTATTAGTATTACTATTAGTAATAGTCTCTCATGGTTCATCTCTCCCTCCAATTGCCCCCCCCATTTTTCCCTTCCTTCTCCTAATGTCCTCCATGCTATTCCTTATGTTCCACAAATAAGTGAAACCATATGATAATTGACTTTCTCTGCTTTACTTATTTCACTTAGCATAATCTCCTCCAGTCCCATCCGTGTTGATGTAAAAGTTGGGTATTCATCCTTTCTGACGGCTGAGTAATATTCCATTGTATATATGGACCACATCTTCTTTATCCATTCATCTGTTGAAGGGCATCTCGGCTCTTTCCACAGTTTGGCTATTGCGGACATTGCTGCTGTGAACATTGGGGTGCATATGGCCCTTCTTTTCACTACATCTGTGTCTTTGGGGTAAATGCCCAGGAGTGCAATTGCTAGGTCATAGGGTAGCTCTATTTTTAAATTTTTGAGGAACCTCCACACTGTTTTCCAAAGTGGCTGTACCAACTTGCATTCCCACCAACAGTGTAAGAGGGTTCCCCTTTCTCCACAACCTCTCCAACATTTGTTGTTTCTTTCCCTGTCCATTTTTGCCATTCTAACTAGTGTAAGGTGGTATCTCAATGTGGTTTTGATTTGAATTTCCCTGATGGCTAATGATGATGAACATTTTTTCATGTGTCTGTTAGCCATTTGTATGTCTTCTTTTGAGAAGTGTCTGTTCATGTCTTCTGCCCATTTTTTGACTTGATTATTTGTTTTTTGGGGGTTGAGTTTGAGAAGTTCCTTACAGATCTTGGATATCAGCCCTTTGTCTGTAGTGTCGTTTGCAATATCTTCTCCCATTCTGTGGGTTGCTTCTTTGTTTTGTTGACTGTTTCCTTTGCTGTGCAGAAACTTTTTTTTTTTAAAGATTTTTATTTATTTATTTGACCGAGAGATAGACAGCAAGAGAGAGAACACAAGCAGGGGGAGTGGGAGAGGGAGAAGCAGGCTTCCTGCTGAGAAGGGAGCCTGAGGCGGGGCTCCATCCCAGGACCCGGGGATCATGACCTGAGCCAAAGCCAGATGTTTAACTACTAAGCCACCCAGGTGTCCCTGTGCAGAAGCTTTTTATCTTGATGATGTCCCAAAAGTTCATTTTTGCTTTTGTTTCAGTTGAGAAACAGGCCCTTTTTCTTGGGCAATTGTGGTGACCTGGAAATGGCACAGTGTGCTACCATTTTGAGTGAGAAAAAAAGCAGTGTGGCAGAAAGAATGACTTGGCACAGACCAGTGGTTTGTTTCTTTGGGTTAGAGGGCAAGGTCTGCTTTCCTTTAGAAGAAAGACAGTGGTGAGGCCTCCACAGAAGCCCCTTCCCATCTACTTCCCTTCCATCACCCCATGAGCAATGAAAAAACTTGGGAAGGCTACCATAGAACCTCCAGCGCAAGTGGTTTACAGGTGCAAAGTTATTTAACTATTAAGTCTCTTTAATTAGTACAGAGTTGTTTTCCTCATGTGCATGCTGAGGACCATGCATATCTAGTTGCAGGAAGTATTGTGGACATCAGGAGGGGAGGCAGGGCTTGAGAATGGCATATGCACACACAGAGATAGTTTGGTATTAATATGCTTCTCTTATCCATCACTATTTTCCCTATATCTTTATCCCACCTTACCTTCGACTATTTCAATGCAAGAAACATGGTAGGCAATAAGATGAGAGACTTAGAGGAGAGGAGCAATAAAAGACTAAGATGTTTGACATAGATCAGCAAGTCAAACCAGAGTGGTTTTCCAGACGCCAAGCCCACAGGAGCCCAATTCGTGCAGAGAATTAAGTGCTTGGAGCAGCAGCTTGGAGGGTCTTCTCTCATAGAGGGGACACGGCTTTTGGAATAGATTAGAACGTACCCTCTTCTCTCAGTCTTGCACTCTGATTTCCCAACCCTCTTATCCCCTCCCCCAACCCGCCTATTTAGGTAGGCCTAGGACTTTGGAGAAGTGAACGTGTTAACACGACACTGCGGTATCCTTCCGCATGATGGGGCCAGAGCGGATTCAGCGACGCCACCTCCCCATACACGCATGCGTTTCAGTTCAAGATGAAAAAAAAATGTAGTCTCGGTTGGGGGAGATCCTAAAAGAGGGCAACTAATGCTGAGACCCTTTGATATTGGTAAGCTTCTCTCCGTATCGCGCTGCCTCCTCTATGTTCAGATGTCGCCCCAGCCCTTACCAGGATGAGAAAAAGCTAGGGTTGAGCTCACCGACAGAGGGCGGGGTGGCGCTGTGCAAAGCTTGGTATCACTCCGCTTCCATCAGGCCGGATCTCCTTACACTGCGCTCTAGCTCCTCCCGCTGCAGATTTGGGTACTGGGGACGTGGCAAAGCAAAGTCTGCGGAGGAAAAGGTAGCTGTTGTTAATTAGTCACTAGGCGTGGGTCCCAGAGGAGCTTTGGGGACGGGAGGAAGGGAATACGAAAAAGTGGCAGTTGTTTGCCAGTTCCGGCCCTTAATCTGACAAAGCAGGTATCGCGTCCTAAATCCCAGGTGCCGGGCCAATCCCCAGACACAGTCGCCGCCATTGTCTCGTGTCCTCGTGTCCTCGTGTCCTTCTGACTGTCCGTCCCTCTTTCTGTAGGGCACGGCACCCCTTGAGGCAAGGAAATAAGAAAACTGCCTCTGATCCAAGCAGAGCAGGTCAGTGAGAAGGCGGGCATCGCTTGGGAGTGTGGAAATGGGTATCAGAGAGGAATGCGGGATACGTGATCTGGTCGTGGGGCGCGGGCGGTGAGAGGGAGAGGGGGACAGGGGTAATTTGAGTGGCACGCAACTATAAATTTAAAATGATCTTCCTAGCTTGATTTCCAGACACTAATCACCTCCGACCGTGTTTGGGAAGGTAAAGGAGTATAGTAGCGGCTTCTAGCGGAGAAATGGCGGTTTATATGATAGGAGGAGGGGCTGCTGCTGTTGGTGAGAACAAGTTGTCGGGAGCCCTGGGAGGGAGAGTGTAAAAAGAAGTGTTTGATAATCAAGGCCCTGGATTAGAAAATGGTCTCATGTCCTGGTTACTAGTCTGACCGTTAAAAACCGAGTCTCTTCCACTGTGTTTTCGTTTGGTCCTTGGATGTGTATCATGCGTTTATATATTTAGGTCTGTTCCTAAGTTTTCGGTACCGCATGTTTTTGTAAAGATCTGTAGAAGGCCGTGGACCTCAAAGGGAGGGGATAAGAAAAGGAAACCTGGCCTAATTTTTGCGGAGTGGGCAGTGCTTGGAGTTGGTAGATGGCTAGGACTAGAACAGGCAGGAGTCTGGGGGAAACTCCAGATATCCTTTCAGCATGCTTTCCAAACAGTCCTCCCTTACTCCTGTTGTGTTGCAGAAAATGATAGGCTTTAGGGAGAGGAAGGAAACATAAAAGCTTAGATGAAATTTGGAGATAATACTTTTCATTGATTCCCAGCCAACTTCCATGGCTTGTCTGAGCATTCCATCTCTACTACTACCACCACTATCTTGCAGGGATGTTTGAGTTGTCTGTGCAGGAGAATTATCAGACTTTTGGAATGGAGCAGAGGAACTTGGAGGGAGAAGGAGGAAAAAAGGGCCACAGAAAATTTTGGCAAACAGGTACCTGTTTCCAGAAAGGATCAGTGTCCCAGGTGCTGATCTCTACCAAGGACTCAGTCTCCATTGTCTCCTGTGTGTTGATTTATTTATCTCTGCATTTGTGAATCTCTGGGTATAGACCCATCCCCAGGTCTGTGGAACTCTCAGCTGTGAAAGTTTGCAAATGGTAACCCAACTTGAACCTAGGAAATAATGAAGAAGAGAAACATGCCCTGTGTCTGTTAGGATTGGTGAGAGGGTAGATGGACAGGAGAGGATTAAGACTTAGGAATTCTATTCTCTTTTGTTTTGCCAGTTTACTAACCCCTCTTTGGTCCCTTGCCGATTTAGTTGTGAGTCTTTGAAAGCTTTGAGTATAGAAGGGTAACACTTGTTTTTCTGATTTCCCGCTGGCTTTTCTTATTCTTATGCTTCACCCAGGCCAATTTTAAACTAGAGAAATGCAAGAGCAGTCACTGAACAGTAAAATGGTGGGCAGCAGGGAGGAGGATCAGTCCTGAATTAGGGCAGTGGTGGTATAGGACAGAAGGAAGGAAACACTAGACAAACTACAAATATAGGGACCAGGGACCAAGGTCTTTCCACCAGGAGGTCAGTTTCCATATCTTCCTATTTGTGCTTGTAGGTCTGCTGTAGGGCTTGTCAACATTGGAAGCAAGGAAAGGAGGAGAAAATTACTCCAGAGCAGTGAAGTTTGGTATGAGTATGGAGACTTTCCCAGTAGACCTGTAAGATGAAGTAGTAGTCCAGCAGGGATAAAGAGCCAGTCTAGGGATTCCTTAGTCTCTCTCACCTCCATTAAGCTTTCCCACTCTCCATATTCCTGGTTTGTGTCTGGAAAGATTAGTAGCACCTGCAGTTTTGTAGAGTGTGAAATGAGGAGAGAGTTTGATAATTATCTACCTCTGCCATTTAGCACTGAATGTCCATACTCTTCTGTCTCTCTGTGCTAATCAACATAAGAAATAAATTGGAAAAGACTCAAAGCCCCCATTTCCTTCCTCCACCCCTAGGTCCAACTTCAGTGGCAGATCTGGTGTCCTTGGAGTGGCTGAAGACCACCACCCTCCACAGGGCTGCGCTCAGGCACACAGCCATTCTTCCCTTACCTGAGTGAGCTTCCTCTGCACGTTGTTTATATCATTGGCAGAGCCTGTAGTTGGAAAGGGGGCCGAGTGACGAATGGACTTTGTATGAAAACACCAACCTGGGACAGACCTTCAGTCAAGGTTGAGATGGGGTTGGGGTATATAACCTGGCCTTGCCTTTAACTTGGATCATGACTGGCTCTGAGGCTAAAGCAGGGGCAGAGCAGGGGCTGGGGCTGCCCTAAAAGCTGCAATCAGTGGCCCTGCCAACACTAGAGCCAAGGCTAAGATCCAGGCCAAGGCTAAGATCCAGGCCAAGGCAGTGGCTGAGGCAGAACTGAAAACAGGACCAGTGCCCCAGGCCAAGGCTGGGGATGGAGCAGTGGCCAGGACACAGTGACCTACGCTGAGGCCGTGACTATGACAAGGGATGTGGGCAAGATGGAAGCTATGACTAAGAATAGAGTCATGACTGAGACTAAGGCAAAATCCATGGCAGAACCTGGTATAGTGCCCCAAACCAAGCCAGAGGTGATGCCTATGGCCAGGGTCAGTGCATTGACCAAGTACGAAGTCAAGGCTGGTGCTGGACGTGAAGCCAATATCAGGTCCTTTGCCAAGGCTGATGATAAGGCCAATATTGAGTCCAGGCCCCAGAGAAAGAGAGAGGACGGCATCAAATTCAGGGCTGGGGCTGGGGACAGAGCTGGTATTGTAATCGAGTCCAGTGATGAGGATGAAGAAAATGTCTGCTCCTGGTTCTGGACCGGAGAAGAGCCTAGTGTAGGATCCTGGTTCTGGCCTGAAGAGGAGACTCCTTCTCAAGTTTATAAGCCTCCACCTAAGATCCAGGAAAAGCCCAAGCCCATACCCAAACCAGAACTCACTATAAAACAAAAAGCAGCAGCATGGTCAAGGGCCAGGTATAGTGTCCTAGTCCCAATAGAAGGAGGGGAGCCATCCTTGCCTGCAGAAGGGAATTGGACTCTGGTTGAGACCTTGATTGAAACTCCTCTGGGGATTCGGCCTCTGACCAAGATCCCACCCTATAATGGGCCTTACTTCCAAACCTTAGCTGAGATCAAAAACCAGGTTAAGTATAGGGAAAAGTATGGGCCCAATCCAAGAGCCTGCCGCTGTAAATCACGTGACTTTAGTTTAGAGCCTAAAGAGTTTGATAAACTCGTTGCCCTACTTAAGTTAACTAAGGATCCTTTTATTCATGAAATAGCTACTATGATAATGGGCATCAGTCCTGCTTATCCATTTACCCAAGATATAATTCATGACGTAGGTATTACTGTTATGATTGAAAACTTGGTCAATAATCCCAATGTTACAGAACACCCTAGAGCTTTAAATATGGTAGATGACAACTCTGAGTCTTCTGAAGAACCAAAACCAGCAGAGTTATATATACATCAAGTTTGTAAGGACATAATCTCTTACCCGTTGAACTCCCCTGTGCAACTGGCTGGACTAAAATTATTAGTGCACCTGAGTGTGAAATTTGAGGATCACCGTATAATTGCTAATTACATTCCAGATTTTCTTACCTTGTTAAACAAGGGAAGTGTCAAAACCAAGTTTTATGTTTTAAAAGTGTTTTTGCGCTTGTCTAAAAATCAAGCCAATACAAGAGAACTGATTAGTGCCAAAGTACTATCATCATTGGTTGCGCCCTTTAACAAGAATGAGTCAAAGGCCAATATTCTTAATATCATTGAAATATTTGAGAATATAAATTTCCAATTCAAAAAGAAGGTGAAGCTGTTTACCAAGGAAGAGTTCACTAAATCTGAGCTTATTTCCATATTCCAGGAAGCAAAAGAGTTTGGTCAGAAACTCCAAGACTTAGCAGAGCACAGTGATCCTGAGGTGAGAGATAAAGTTATACGATTAATACTCAAACTCTGAATGGCTGTATGTTCTCACAAAACCATGAACAATTTTTTTTGGTGTTGTAATATGAAGCCACGCGTATTATAATTGTAAGTTCAATATTTATGTTATTTGTATTGATTGAAGGAGGCAACCTTATGGATACCAAATGATCTTGAGAGCTTGAATGTGTGTTGATTTTCATTGTGCTATATAAGTGAAGATATTTTTAGTATTTCTGCAACATTACCTGATAATGAACCTATTCATTCTGGGTAAGCTATACTTCTGTGCTTTATATTGACATAAGTGTATTCATTTGAGACTTTATTTACATGTTAATAAAGTTGCATGCTAAAACTGGTGAAAACATTGTCCTAGTTCTTCAGTTGAAGTCTAGTCAGAAGGATAAAGCACAATTACCACAAAGATGATAAAGGGCACTGTCTGTGTGTGTAGGAGGGTACAAACAAAACAAGTTTACATTGGTAGATCCTTTAGTTTCAACATGTTCAAAGAATGGAATCACTCCACACAAGAAGACAGGACCGTGCTACTAGATGACATCTGGGCAGATCTGGGGAAAGGGGTGAGGACACAGACCTAGGAGAAAAGGAACACAGATTCTTTCATTCCAGTCTGAGTCCCAGCACTTGGGTTCACCCTTTAACATAGGATTTCTCATCAGGATATCTTGAAGCTTTTTAACTCCCAGAAGGATTCCTGGTTCTCACCCCCATTCAGCAAAGCCATAGAAATATGGTTCTGAAAGGACCCAGCCCCACCATGCCCTCAAACTCTGGGTACCCCCATCAAGGTGCCAGGTTTACTGCTTCATTCCCTGTAGTCCTGGACCTCAGAGGAAGGTCTTCCTGGAGACCAACTGCAGAAGCTGCTTCATGGATAGTCTCACTTGTCATGCCTTGGTGACTGTTTACTCTCATCCTTGCTTTTGTTTGCTGGCCAATGCTTTGGGCTTTGTAATTTGCACCTATCCTTGGTGGTAGCACCTTGTTTGTGCTGATCCCTTTTGGCCAGAGTTCATCGAGCTGAGCTCAGTGAGATAGCTACAGGATTCCGAAGTCCTTTAGGGGTGTGTAGTTAGGAAGAAATTAATTTCCCTAATTCCATTATCCTATCTATCTATTTGTGCAGTTTACAGAGCCGAAGCCATGTGGTCTATACTGCTTCAGGTCCTCCTGTTTATACTTAACAAAAGCTAGGTTCTGGCTAGGGGTTACTGAAATAGAATGCCAGAGTATAGATTGGGATCTGGGGTTACCTCTGCCTCCTTTGCTGTTACTGTCCCCTTTCCTTTACTGCCAAGAATTGGGAAATATAGATATTAGGATCAGTGTACAAATACTAGTCTTTCTTTTGAACTTCCTCTTGCTCCTAATTTTTGTATTTGGGGAAGGCCTAAACTGAAAAATCTCAACAAGGTTTCAGGTACTCCTAGTTTTAGAAGCCATGCCTAGTTTTTCGGTTAAGGTCAGTCCTAAACCTCTTTTTTATACATCTAGGAGTTAAAATGAAGGACAATTGGCTACACATGTGCACTAAAGGGTGAAAAAAGTAGGATTTTTGCAATGTGCAGTTGCAGCTCAGATGATTTTTGAAGTTCTTTGTAATTTTTTTTTTAAGTAGGCTCCGCGCCGGTGTGGAGCCCAACACAGGGCTTGAACTCACGACCCTGAGATCAAGACCTGAGCTGAGATCAAGAGTTGGACGCTCAACCTACTGAGCCACCCAGGCTCCTGTTTATAATTTGTTTTTTAATCCCCTGGAATTCCAGCTATGTGTACTAATTTCAGAGTTGGGGTCTTCACAATACAATTGGACCAGACCCTTTGGAAATATTCTGTGTCTCAAATGCCCTATGGAGCACACAATCAGCTATGGAATTTCCCATTGGCTAAAGAGAAGAATGAGTATGGGGTATGCAGGTATTTGTGTCAAAGCAAGAAGCTGATGGTCTCTCCTTAGGTGGGAATTATGGGAGACAGTCATTTCCCAAATTGTTCTGGGGTGTGCTTGAAGTCAAAACCCTGTTGCTCATCCCTTGTTTCACTCCTTTCCTGGAAAAATAATTCAGGCAACTCCATGTGGTATCAGGGCTGATCTGATATTACCTCTCTTAAAAAGTTGCTGCCTGGGAGTAAAAATCAGGATGGATTTCTCATCTTTCCTCTCATGAAGTAAAGCAAGTGATCTTCCTACAACACACCTGGACTGTTAGCACACAGTGACCAAACTTTACTATACCTTCAATTTTAAAAGAGGAATTTTCAATGGGAATTCATCTATACAATATCACCAAATTCCCCAGCAAGGCTTTCAAAGCTGTGTATCCTTCAGCACCTTTCCATTTTTCCCATTATATCCCACCATGTGACCTACATTCAAGCCACAGTGGGCTATTGTTTCCTGACTATTATTATGCACTTTCCTGCTTTTGTGCAGTTGCTTAGGCTGTTCACTCATTCTGCAATGCTTTTACAACTTTTTTTTTTCTTTTTTGCTTTTTACTCATTCTTTTTAAGCTCAGCTCAAGAATGCCAGGTTGTTTTGAAGTCTTCCCTGACATGCTTATCCTCCTTGTCTCCATGTTGGAATTAATAGCCCCTTCTGCATTTCCAAAGTTTTTTATTTACTCCTCTAATTTTAGCATTTGTGTCTTTTTTTTTTTTTTTAGATTTTATTTATTTATTTGACAGAGAGAGACACAGTGAGAGAGGGAACACCAGCAGGGAGAGTGGGAGAGGGAGAAGCAGGCTTCCCGCTGAGCAGGGAGCCTGATGCGGGGCTCGATCCCAGGACCCCGGGATCATGACCTGAGCTGAAGGCAGACGCTTAACGACTGAGCCACCCAGGCGCCCCGCATTTGTGTCTTTATACTATGCCTTGGAATCTTAGTAAGTTGGAGCTTGTGTTTAGAGATAGCATAGAGGGGGAAGCTTGGGCTTTGAGAATGTCTGAATTCCAAAGCCTGAACTTTGTATTATGTATAGTAATAATGATTATTAACATTTATACATTTATTAAGTGCTTACTATGTGCCAGATACCATCCTGTGTGCTTTACTTGTATTAACTCATTTAATTCCTAAAACATCCCTATGGAGTAGGTACCCCATCCACATTTTACGTGTGAGAGAACTGAGATACTGATTGGGTAAATAACTTGGCCAACTTCATTTTCATTCATGTCTAAGTATCCTCTGATTTCCCTGTGACTTCTTTGACCCACTGGCTGTTTAAGAGTATGTTGTTTAATTTCCACATTTGTTAATTTTCCAGTTTTCCTTCTGTCATTGGTTCTTAGCTTCATCTATTGTGGTCAGTGAAGATACTTCATACCATTTCAATCATTTTTAAGTTTATTGAGACTTGTTTTATGTCCTAACATGTCTGGAGAATGTTCCATGTACACCTGGGGAAAATGTATATCTTGCTGTTGTTTTGTGGAGAATTCTATATATGTCTGATAAGTCTAGTTGATTTATAACACTGTTGCAACCCTCTGTTTCCTTTTTGATATTCTCACCAAATGTTCTACCCATTGAGTGCGACGTTGGAAGTCTTCAACTATTATTGTAGAACTGTCTATTTCTCCTTTCAATTCAGTCAATTTTGCTTCTTAGAGATTTTTACTTCCTGATGATCTCTGCTCTATTTTTACTGTTTTTAATCCCTTTCTATCTATAAGTTCCTCTGTATCTGCATGGGGGGAAAAAAAATATATATATATATATGAAAAAGAATAATCATTTCTTCAACTCTTAACTCCACACACTTTTCCACCTACCATCCTATCTTTCTCTACCCTTTCACAACAGTGTTTTCTACATTTCTACATTGTTTTTTTTTCCTGCTTTCTCATCTTCTACTCAGTCCTCACACAGATACAGTCTAGTTTCTTTCTCTTTTCTGTACTGAAACTCTGCACTCAAAGTCACCAAAGCTCTCATCTTCCCTAAACAAAAGGGACAATTTAATTTAATTTAATTTTATTTATTTATTTTTTTTTAAAGATTTTATTTATTTATTTGACAGGGAGAGACACAGCGAGAGAGGGAACACAAGCAGGGGGAGTGGGAGAGGGAGAAACAGGCTTCCCGTAGAGCAGGGAGCCTGATGCGGGGCTCGATCCCAGGACCCTGGGATCATGACCTGAGCCGAAGGCAGACGCTTAACGACTGAGCCACCCAGGCGCCCCGGGACAATTTAATTTTAAAAATATTTTATTTAAGCATGGTGTTAGAGATTAATGCTTATTTTCCACTTTTGTTGTATCCTTCCATGTGGTGGGACTTCATTAGAATGACAACACTTTTCTCTGCCCTCACCCTTATTCACTCTTATTTTTCCATCTTCCCTTTCTCCTTGAAAGTTTGCCTTACCACAAAGGGCTGTGTCCTACTTTGCTTTTCCATAATACAAGTTTTCATGTGTACATTGAAATAGATCCCCAGTTTCTAATTGGGTGGGATATTGTAGCAAATTCTTGGATTTATTTTTAGGAACACTATTGTCCAAAATTCTAAGTCACATTCCTCTGTATCAAATTTGTCAGTAACAAAGATTCTTTTATTCCCCAGCTTCACAGAGATATTATGGACATATAACATAGGTAAATTTAAGTTGTATAACATCATGATTTGATACACATATATAGTGTGAGATGATTACCACTATAAGGTTAGTTAACACCACCATTCCATCACATGATTACCAATTTTTTTGTGGTGATAACATTTAAGATTTACTCTCTTAACAATTTTCATGTATGTAATACAGTATTGTTAGTTATAGTCACCATGCTGTACATCAGATCACCAGAACTTATTCATCTTATAGGTGGAAGTTTGTACCCTTTGACCAACATTTCCTCATCTCACCCATCCCCAGCCCCTGGCAACCACCATGCTACTCTCTATTTCTGTGCGTTGTTTTTTTAGATTCCACATATAAGTAAGAACATACAGTATTTGTCTTTCTCTGTGTGGCTTATTTCACATGGTGCAAGGTCCATTGTTATTGTCCCTAAAGGGAGGATTTCCATTTTTATGGCTGAATAATATTCTTTTGTATATACACCACATTATCCATTCATCTCGTCAGTGGACGCTTAGATTGTTTCCATGTCTTGGCAATTGTGAATAATGCTTCAGTGAACATGGAGGTAAAGATGTCTCTTTGAGATAGTGATTTTATTTCCTTCAGATATATATCTAGAAGTGGGATTGCTAGATCATATGGTAGTTATATTTTTAATTCCTTGAGGAACTTCCATACTGTTTTCCATAGTGGCTAAACCAATTTACCTTACCACCAACAGTGCATAGGGGTTTATTACTACCCGTCTTCCTCTTAGACATGCTTTTGTTACATCCTGCAAGTTTTGGTATGTTGTGTTTCCACTTTCATTGTTTTAAGATTTTTTTAAATTTACCTTTTGATTTTATTTTTGATCCATTGGTTGCTCAGGAGGATGTTGCTTAATTTCCACTTATTTGTGAATTTTCAGGTTTTCCTCCTGTTATCATCAGCTTTTTTTAAAGATTTTATTTATTTATTTTGACAGAGAGAGAGAGGGAGAGAGCCCAAGCAGGGGAGGCAGCAGGCAGAGGGAAAGGGAGAGGCAGGCTCCCAGCTGAGCAGGGAGCCTGATGCGGGGCTCGATCCCAGGACCCTGGGATCATGACCTGAACCAAAGGCAGACACTTAATGACTGAGCCACTCAGATGCCCCTATTTTCAGCTTAAAGAATTGAATCCTTTTGGATGCCTGGGTGGCTCAGTCCATTCAGTATCTGTCTTCGGCTCAGGTCATGATCCCAGGGTCCTTGCTCAGCAGGGAGCCTGCTTTTCCCTCTGCCTGCTGCTCCCCCTGCTTGAGTGCTCTCTCTCTCTCTCACAAATAAATAAACGAAATCTTAAAAAAAAAATTGAATCCTTTAAGAACTTAAAGAACTGAATGATGACCGGGCGCCTGGGTGGCTCAGTTGGTTAAGCGACTGCCTTCGGCTCAGGTCATGATCCTGGAGTCCCAGGATCGAGTCCCGCATCGGGCTCCCTGCTCGGCAGGGAGTCTGCTTCTCCCTCTGACCCTCCTCTCTCTCATGCTCTCTGTCTCTCATTCTCTCTCTCTCTCAAATAAATAAATAAAATCTTTAAAAAAAAAAAAAAAGAACTGAATGATGAATCCTTTCATCATTTCTTGTAGATCTAATGGTGATGAACTGCCTCAGCTTTTGTTTTTCTGGAAAATTATCTCTCATTTATGAAAGACAACTTTGCTGAGTAATGTGTTCTTGGTTGGCAGTTTTTTTTTCTTTCAGCACTTTGAATATATCACCCCACTCTCTCTTGGCCTGCAAGATTTCCACTCAGAAATCCATTGATAGCAAGGAGGTTCCCTTGTAAGTTACAATCTTCTTATCTTTGCTGCTTTTAAGATTCTCTTTTTGTCTTTGACAATGACAAAGTGTCCTTGAATTTTAGACAGTTTTATTAAAATGTGTCTTAGAAAAGCTTGTTTTAGGTTGAAATTTGGGGCTGGCCTATGACCTTCATAAACTTGTATGTCCAAATCTCTCCCCAAATTTGGTAAGTTCTTAGTCATTATTTCTTTAAATAAGCTTTCTTCTCCTTTCTCCCACTCTTCTTCTGGGACTCCAATAATGCAGAGATTTTTTTTTAATGGTATCCCATAATTCATGTAGCATTTCTTCACCCTATTTCATTATTCTTTCTTTTCGCTTTTTACTGAAAGATTTCAAATGACCTTCAAATGTCTTCTTGTTTACTAATTCTGCTTGGTTGCGTCTGCTGTTGAAGCTCTCTTTTGAATTCTTCAGTTCATTTAATGTCTTCTTCAACTCTAGGATTTCTGCTTTTTTTAATGGTTTCTGTATCTTTATTGAACTTCTCATTTTGTTTATTTTTCTCTAATTTCATTTACTTGCCTGTATTTTCATGTAGTTCACTGAATATAAGAGGATTATTCTGAATTCTTTGTCAGACAGTTCATAGATCTGTTTCTGTAGAGTCAGTCATTGGAGTTGTATTAGTTTCCTTTGGTAAAGTCATGTTTCCTTGATTATTCATGATCCTTGTGGCCTTGTTTTAGTGCCTGCACATTTGAGGAATTAGAACCTCTTCTAGTCTTTATAGACTGCTTCTGCAGACAAAGCCCATCATTCAACAACTCATCCAGGGATTCTGGGTGGGCTATCCAGTGGTGTCCATGGTGGGCTTTCTGCTGGACTCTGAGTGGGCCGGTCTGGTGTCCGGGTAAGCAAGTGGGCAAATCTCATGCTTGTGTACATGGGGATCCACCTGGTGCCTGGGTCCAAGGAGGCAGGCCTGGAGCCTAGGTTCACTGGGGCCTAATAGGCACCAGGGACCACTGGAGTTGGCTTGACGTCTCAGCCCACAGGGGCCAATTGTGTACTAGGGGAAGCTGTGAGCCTGGCTTCACAGGAGCCAGCCTAAAGGCAGGGGCCATTGCGGCCGCTCTGGTGGCTGGGGAAGGCCAGGCCCCTGGGTATGTGGGAGCTATCCTTGAGGCTGGACCACAGAGGCTGGCCTGGTGCTGGGGCAAGCTAAGAGCCTGAGTCCATAGGAACTGGCCTAGAGTTTAAGTCTGCAGGGGCTAGTCTGGCACTGGGGTGGGCTGGGGGATTAGGGCTGCAGGAGCTAGCCTGGTGCTGGGGTGGTTCAAAAGCCTGGGTCCACAGTACCCAGCCTGGTGTTGGGCCCAGGTGGGAGCCTGAATTCATAGTAGCTGATCGGTTGCCTGAGGTGACAGGAGTCACCTGGGGCTGTGGGAGCTGGCAAGCAGGAGGATATGCTGAAAGCCTGGGCCACAGAGCCATTCATGGCCTCAGGAGCCAGCCAGCACTATGGTAAGCCAGGAACCTAGGTGTGCAGGAGGAGCCTGCTATGAGCGTGGGCCCACAGATACCACCCCAGACCACTGGGGCTGGTTTTTGCCAGGGTGAGCCAGAAGCCTGGGTTCATAAGAACTTTCTGGGATCCTGGTGCCACAGAAGCCACCTGAAGCCACAGGAGTTGGCAAACACCAGGATGAGTCAGAGGCTGGGGTTTGTGGGAGGCTGCCAAGAGTCTGGTGCTCTGGAAGCTCTCTGGGTCATGGGAGTCACTTGAGCATGCTGGAGCTGATAGGCACTGAGGTGAGCCAAGAGCCTGGTTTTGCAGGAGCTGATTGTGAGCCTGGTATCATGGGAGATGCCTAAAGCTGTGGGTCTGGAAGGCACTGCAGTGAGCTGGGGGCCTGGGTTTGTGGGAGCCTGCAGAGAGCCACTTAGGGCCACAAGGGTTGACCTTGTGCTGGGACAGTTCGGCTGTGGAGTCTGGTGAAATTGGGCACTCGCTTCACTCTCCATTTCCCATAGGAAGGGTATCTCTCCATGCTGGACTACTGGGTTTTGGGGGAAAGGTGATAGAGTTAATGTGAATCTATCTTTCCTACCCTCCTCAATACATCTTTTCTTATTTCTGTGCTTCACCCAGGTGCTGTCGTCCCTCAACTGGAATCCTTGGCTCTTTTGAAGGTATTTTTGTGCATGGATAGTTATTCAAGTTGGTATTTCTGAGGTGGTTGAGCACTAGAAAGCCCTATGCATCTGTGTTGCTGACATCACTCCCTACTTTATTATTTTTACTCATTTTATCTAGAGTATGGGTAGGGGAAGAGGACAGATATTTACTTGGTCCCTCAAACCTCTAATCGTGCAATATCTTAATACATTCTGGTTTCAAAAAATTAAACATCATAAATAAAGACCTCTTTGAATACAACTCCAATCCCAGTCTCCTTCCTACAGGCAACACATATTGTCAGTTTCTAGAACTTTTCTGTGCATTGCCTACATACAAAGATATGCAAGTATCCTGAGGATTTTTTAAAGTATTAAATTTTATCATAGTATTGTATTATTCTTTAACATTTTTTTCAGTAGTATGATTTAGAGATTTTTTCCATGTAAGTATATATCTATTTCTTCTTAGTGCTGTATCAAATTTCATGTATTGCAATATCATTTTTGTTTCTCTGGGTGATTCTGAGTAGACTTCTGGGTCATAGGTACTTTTCATTTTAATAGACATTTGAAATCTCCTTAGAAAGGGATTATATCATTTTACACACTATCAGTATATGAGAGTCCCTGGTTCCCCACACATCCACTAACATTTCTGAGTATTTGCATATTTAAACATATCTGCCAATCTGATAGATGCAAAATGGTATCACTTTGTTTTAATTAAAATTTTACTAATATTGAAGAAAATGTATAAGTTCCGTTAACTCACAGAAAAAAATCAGAGGAGGAATATGAATTACCCCTTTAAGAAAATACAATTCAGGGGTGACTGGGTGGCTCAGTCAGTTAAGCGCCTGACTCTTGATTTTGGCTCAGGTCATGATCACAGGGTCATGGGATCAAGCCTCGCATTGGGCTCTGTGCTCTTCTCTCTCTCTCCCTCTGTCCCTCCTCTCTCTCTCTCTCTCTCAAATAAATAAATAAAATCTTAAAAAAAAAAAGAAAATACAACTCAATTTGTAAGCAGCTAAATGCTTCTTAGCAGCATTTTGGGGGCTATGGAAAAGTCTGAAAAGAAAAATTTTTTTTTTGCATGAACTTAAGATTCACAAATCCCTAGTATGCCAAGAAAAGATAAGAAGTGCTAAAAAATTTGAGAGTTTACTATTATGAGTTATAAGATATTTTGTTATTTTAATTGTTTCAAATATGTGGAGATACTGTTCAGATAATTATATAAATCATTAATATAAATCATCAATAATTAGTGTGATAAATGATGATTTCGCAGTAAGATCACCAAACTTTTCTAAAGAGAAGTGACACAAGAAGTTATTAACTTATTTATATGTGGGGCAGAATAGAAGGAGGGGTGAAGCTTAAAAGCTGACAGTAGTCAAAGATCAAAAAATGGAGCCAGCCTTTTTGTTACACAGACTATAAAATATGTTTTGTTTACCAGTCATAACTAGAAGCTTATACAGATAGGTTTCTATTGTGATTGAAGCAAAATGTCAGTTTGGGTTGATCAAATTTCTCTGAAATACGTACTTTTGTTCTGGCATCTTTGTCCCAAAAACTAAATGTATCAGAATATCCCGGAGTTGCAAGTATTCAATAAATCAATGGCATGGATATCTTGAGTAACTTAAGTATTGGCTTCACTACATCAATAGCAGGGTTTAGTGATTAATATAATGAATATAACATAATGAACATTAATATATTGAATACTGTTATGAATATATTGAATACTGAATTAATATAATGCATACTGTTTTCCAAAGTATTTTCCTTCAGCACTTTTTAGAGCAAAGCTATTAGGCTGACTCAATTTGGCTTTAAACATAGCAATATGTTTCAAATGATGCCATCACTAAAGTAGAAAGACAACTCATAGCATAGGAGAAAGTATTTGCAAATTATATATATGATATGGGTCTAGTACCCAGAATATAAAATGAACTCTTACCACTCAATAAAAAAGACAAATAAAACAATGAAAAATAGGCAAAGGATTTGAATAGATATTTCTCCAAAGAAGATACTCAAATAATCAATAATGATTCAAATCAAAACCACAAGATATCAGTTCACACCCACTAAATAACTATAATTCTTTAAAAAGTGAATAATAGCAAGTGTTGGCAAGGATGTAGAGAAACCAGAGCCCTTGTACATTCTGGTGGAAATGTAAAAGGGTACAGCCACTGTGCAAAGCAATTTGGCATTTTCTCTACCATTTTGACTTACTTCTTATTTTTTTCTGTATGTTTTTAGTTTTTTTTTCTTAGTGATTACTCTGGCAATTATAATTAATATCTTAAGTGTATAACACCCAGGTTTGAATGAATGTCAACTTTGTTTCAATAGTATACAAAACTCTGTTCCTTTACAACTCTGGTTCCCTCTTTATGTTATTGTCACAAATTAGATCTTTATACATTGTGTATCCATTAACACAGATCTTTAATTATAGTTTTATGCATTTGGCTTTTAAAATACACTAGAAAAAAAAACAAGAAATGACAAACCAAAAATGCAATAATATTGGCTTTAAAAAATTACTTGACTGTTTTAAAGCAGTTTTAGGTTTACAAAAAAGTTAAGCAGAAAGTACAGAAAGCTCCCATATACTACTTCTCTCCCACCACCCTTTCCCCCACAGTTTCCCATATTATTAGCATCTTGCATTAGTGTGATATATTTGTTACAGTTGATTAATGAATATTGCTACATTATTGTTAACTAAAGTCTCTAGTGTACATTAGTGTTCCCTTTTGTGTTGTACATTTCTGTTTTTTTTTAAGTTGTGGTAAAATATACATAACATAATATTTGCCATTTTAACCAAATTTATGTGTATAATTCATTGACATTAAGTACATCCACACTGTGGTGCAACCATCACCACTGTCCATCTCCAGAACATTTTTTGTCATCCCAAACTGAACCTCTGTATCCATTAAACAATAACTTCCCACTCCTCACTACCCACTTCTGGTCAGCCACTTATGAGCACTATTCTATTTTCTGTCTCTAGAAAGTTGCCAACTCTAAATACATCATAAAAGTGAAATCATACAATATTTGTTACTTTGTGTCTGGCTGTTTCACATAGCTTAGTGTTTTCAAAGTTCATCCTTATAATGTGTCAAAATTTCATTTCTTTGTAAGACTGAGTAATATTTTAAAATATATATCACATTCTGTTTATCCATTCATCTCTGTGTGTATTTTGGTTGTTTGCACTCTTTGGCAATTGTGAATAATGCTGCTAAGAACACTGGTTGTACAAATATCTGAGTACCTGCTTTCAGTTCATTCGGGTATATAACTAGAAGTGGAATTGTTACATCATATGTTAATTCTGTGTTTAATTTTTTGAGGAACCACCATACTGTTTTCCAAAGCAGCTGCACCATTTTACATTCCTACCAGCAGTACACGAGTTTCAAGTTCTCCACATCCTTGCCAACATTTGTTGTTTTCAGTGGTTTGATAATACCCATCTTAATGTGTGTGAAGTGGTATCTCATGGTTTCGCTTTGTATTTCCGTAATGACTAATGATGTTGATCATCCTTTCATGTTCTTATTGGCCACTTGTATGTTTTCTTTGAAAAAGTTCCCATCCAAGAGTTTGGCCCTTAAAAATAAACCCTTAAAATAGAGTTGTTTGGTCTTTTTGTTGTCATTGTTGAGTTTTAGGAGTTCTTTATATATTTTTTATATTAACCCCTTATCATATTTATGATTCAGAATTTTTTTCTCCCACTCTGTGAGTTGTGTTTTCACTTTCTTCAAAGGGTCTTTTGATGTGCCAAAGATTTTAATTTTGATGAAGTCCAATTTATCTATTTTTTGCTTATGTTTTTGGTGTCATATCCAAGAAATCATTGCCAAACCTAATGTCATGAAGTTTTTCCCTTTGTTTTCTTCTAAAAGTTTCAAAGCTTTAGCTCTTAAGTTTGTCTTTGATTGGTTTTGAGTTAATTTTTGTATATTGTGTAAGGTAAGGGTCCAAATTTATTCTTTTGCATATGATTTCCAGTTTTCCCAATACCATTTCTTCAAAAGAATATCTGTTCCCCATTGAATGGTCTTGATACTCTTGTCAGAAATTATTTGGCCATATATACAAAGGTTGATTTCTGGCATCTCTGTTCTATTTCACTGGTTTATATGTCTGTTTTTATGCCAGTACCGTACTGTTTAGATTACTGAAGTTATTGTAGGAAGCTCTGTGTGATACTGTGGTTTATAAGAAATATATATTTGGTCTTTATCCATGATTCCTGGCTCACAGCTCCCAAAAGCCCTTGGAATTTCCTGAGTGATAAGAGCTATGGGGACATCTTTTGTCATAATATTTGGTCTCTTGTCCTCAATTCCTGAAATTCACTTTAGAGCCATTAACATGAAATGGGTATCATGTTATTCGTAGCAAGTACCTTTTTACCACAATTGGGTTTATGTTAATGAGGTGACTTTTGGAAAGTACCTAAGGATGGTGGCTGATTTCCAGAGGAACCAGCCATGTGATTAGAGGGTTGGAACTTTCAGTCCAACCCCCCACCGCCCCATCCCACCCCTACTTCCTGGAACTCCTTCCTGGAACTCCTAGAAGTTTAATCAATCCCCAACAGCCAACAATTTAATCAATCATGCCTATGTAATAAAACTTCCATAAAGACCCAGAAGGACAGGGTTCAGAGAGCTTCTGCATTGGTGAACACATGAAGATTCTGGGAGACTGGAGTGCTGGGAGAGAGCATGGAAGCTCCATACCCATTCCCTATACTTTGCCCTATGCATTTCTTCCATCTGGCTATTCCTGAGTTATATATATATTTTTATTAGTGAATGGTAATCGAATAAATAAAATGTTTTTGTGAGTTCTGTGAGCTGCCCCATCAAATTAATCAAACTTAAGGAGGGGGTCATTGAAACCTCCCATCTATAGCCTGTCAGTGGGAAGCAGAAATGGTAATCTGGATTTGAGACTGTAATTCAAAGGGTGGGGGAGTGCAGTCCTGTAGGACTGAGCGCTTAACCTGTGGGATCTCATGTTATTTCCAGGTTGATAGTATCAGAATTGAGTTGAATTGTAGGGCACCCTGCTGGTGTCCAAGCATCTCTTAGTGGTTTTGGAACCCCTCCCACACACACACATTGGAATTGGTGCCAGAATACCTTTACTTTGAAATTAGGAAGAGTGAGTGCCAACTTTTTTTTCTTTTTCAAGATTATTTTGTTAATTTGGGATCCCTTGAGATTCTATATGAATTTAAGATAGGTTTTTCTGTTTCTGCAGAATATGTCATTGAGATTTTTTTAAAGATTCTATTTATTTATTTATTTATTTATTTATTTAATATTTTAGAGAGAGCAAGAGCGCCTCCCACCACCACCAGCAGGGGGAGGGGCAGCGGGAGAGGGGGAGGGACAAGCAGAATCCACACTGAGCTCAGAGTCAAACTCAGGTCTTGATCTTACAACTCTGAGATCATGACCTGAGCCTAAATCAAGAGTTGGACTCTTAACCAACTGAGCCACCCAGGCACCCCTATCATTGGGATTTTGATAGGGATTGCAGTGGATCTTACAGATCACTTTGGGTAGTTATGGAATCTTACAGTTGATGAGCACGAGATATGTTTCCATATATTTATGTCTTTAAATTTCTTTCAGCAATGTTTTGTAGATTTCAGTGTACAGTCTTTGGCCTACTTCATTATGTTCTTATGTATTATATTCTTTTGATGCTATTGTAAATGAAATGGCTTTCTTAATTAATTTTTTAGATTGTTCATTGTTATTGTATAGAAATGCAACCTATTTTGTGTGTTGATTTTGAATCCTGAAGCTTTGCTGAATTCGTTTATTAGTTCTAAGATTTTTTTGCAGAATCTTTGGGGTTTTCTACATATATGCCATGCCATTTGTGAGCGCAGATCATCTTATTTCTTCCATTATAATTTAGATGTCTTTTATTTCTTTGTCTTGCCTTATTGTTACAGCTGAAACCTCCAATACTATATTGAATAGAAGTGGGGAATGTGGACATCCTTGTCTTATTCTCTATCTTAAGGAAAAAGCTTTCAGTCTTTCACTATTGAATATGATCTTCAGATGTGGGCTTTTCATTTTTGGCCTTTATTGTGTGGAGGAAGTTTCCTTCTATTCCTGGATTGTTGAGTGTTTTGATGAAAGGGTGTTGAATTTTATCAAGTGCTATTTCTACATGAATTGAGATGATGATATGTTTTTTGCCTTCATTTTGTTAATGTTGTGTGTTGCAATATGATTGATTTTTATATGTTGAGTCATCCTTAAATTCCAGAAGTAAACCCCAATTGGCCATGGTGTAGAATTCCTTAAATATTCTAAATTTGCTTTTTTAGCATTTTGTTGGAGAATTTTGCATCAACAATATAAAACATATTTGACTGTAATTTTCTTTTCTTTTTTTTAAAGATTTTATTAATTTATTTGATAGAGAGAGAGACAGCGAGAGAGGGAACACAAGCAGGGGCAGAGAGAGAAGGAGAAGTAGGCTCTCCGCTGAGCAGGGAGGCCGATGCAGGGCTCAATCCCAGGACCCTGGGATCATGACCTGAGCCGAAGGCAGACGCTTAACAACTGAGCCACCCAGGTGCCCCTGTAATTTTCTTTTCTTGCAGTGTCTTTGTCTGACTTTGGTACCAAGGTAATGCTGGCCTATTAGAATGTTAGGAAGTGTTCCCTTCTCCATTTTTTTTGGAAAAATTTGGGAAGGCTTACTGTAATTCTCCTTTTACTGTTAATTCAGTAGTGAAGGCATCTGGCCCAGGGTGATTTTTTTTTTTTTTTGGAAGGAAGAGGTTTTTGATTACTGATTTAGTCTTTTTACTAAACATAGGTTTATGCACATTTTCTATTTTTTCATGATTCAGTCTTGGTAGGTTGTGTTTGTTTTTTGTTTGAGTGTATTCATTTCCCCTAGATTATCCAATTTGCTTTGTATACAGTTGTTCGTAGTATCCCTTTATAATGCTTTTTATTTCTGTGAAATTGGTAAGGTTTCCATTTTCATTTTTGATTTTAGTAATTTGAGTCTTCTGGTTTTTTTATCTTAGTTAATCTAGCCACAGGTTTGTCAAATTTGTTGATCTTTTGAAGAACTAAGTTTTGGTTTCATTGATCTTCTTTGTTGTTTTTCTATTCTCTATGTTTATTACTTTCTCCCATCTATTGGCTCTGGGTTTCATTTGGTATTCTTTTTCTAATTCCTTAAGGTATATGGTTTAGTTGTTGGTTTGAGATCTTTCTTCTTTTTTAAATGTAAGTAATTAGAACTATAGCACTGCTTTTCCTGCATCCCATAGGTATTGGTATGTTTTGTTTTAATTTTCATTTCCTCAGTTATTTTCTAATTTCCTTTGTGATTTCTTCTTTGGCCTGTTGGTTGTTGAAGAGCGTATTATTTAATTTTCACATATTTGTGAAGTTCCCAGTTTTCTTCTATTATTGATCTTTAGTTTCATTCCAATGTGATCAGAAATGGTATTTTGTATGATGTCATCCTTTTAAAAAAATATTAAGATTTGTTTTGTGGTCTAACATATGGTCTATTCTGGAGAATGTTTCATGTGTACTTGAGAAAAATGTGTATTCTGCTATCGTTGGATGGCATGTTTTGTATGTGTCTATTAGATCCGGTTAGTCTATAGTGTTATTCAAGTCCTCTATTTCTTTATTGATCTTCTGTCTGGTTTTCTATCCATTATTGAAAGTGGGGTTACTCATATCTTAGTATAGAACTGTCCATTTCTCCTGTCAATTCTGTGATTTTTTTTTAATATATTTTGGAAATCTGATGTTTTGTGCATATGTTCATAATTGTCACATCCCCTTAGTGAATCGGCCCTTTATTTTCAATATATAATGTTGTCTCTTCTAACAGTTTTTGACTGAGTTTCTTTTTATTGCTCCTATAACAAATTACTACAAATATGACTTTATTATCTTAGTGTTCTGTAAGTCAAAAAAGTCCAAAATTAGTCTTACAGGGCTAAAGTGAAGGTATCAGCAGGGCTGGTTCCTTCTAGAGGTTGTGAGATGACAATCCATTTTCTTGCCTTTTTTGAGCTTCTATAGTCTGCCTGCATTCCTTGGCTGATGGCCCTTTCCTTGCATCACTCTAACCTTTGATTCCATTGCCCCATCTCTGTCTTCTATCTTTTACCTTCTTGTCTCCCTCTTTTAAGGATCCTGTACTTACATTGGCTCATCTGCATAATCCAGGATAATTAATCTTCCCATCTCAAGAGCCTTAATTTAGTTACATTAGCAAAGTAGCTTTTTGCCATGTAAGGTAACATACTAATAGGTTCCAGGGATCAGGTCATTGACATATTTGTTGGGGAGGGGCATTATTTAACCTACCACACTACTTACAGTAAAGGCAGTAGTCACAGAAAAGGTAAAGCAAGTTCCAGATGGGTAAATAAGTGCTGTGGTAAAGCAGGCTACTCATATACTTTGGGTTTTGAGCATTATATAGACATCTTTGACAGACTTACATCCAGTCATCACCATGTCACCATCCATGAATTCATAAAAAGGTATGTTATAATAATGACAGACTTACATTCAGTCATCACCATGTCACCATCCATGAATTCATAAAAGGGTATGTTATAATAAGTAAAAACAGATGAGTGTCAAACTCCCCAGATTTCCTTAACAAAGTGAAATTTGACCACTCTAAGTTTCACCTCACAATGAACTATAAAACAACTTGGAAACATGTCCTTTGGTGGAGTTCCTGGAAATATGATAGGGGTTCATTTTAACACTCTCTTTTCCATGATAACCCACTGTTATGGGCTGAGTTGTCCCAAATTCATATGTTGAAGCCCTAACCTCTGGTATCTCAGAATATGATTATATTTGGATACAGGGCATTCAAAGAGGTGATTAAGTTAAAATGAGGCTATTAGACTGGGCCCTAACCCATTTCTACAAGTGCCCTTATAACAAGTGCAAATTTGAACACACAGACACCAAACATGCATGCACACAGAGGAAAGACCATATGAGGACATAGCAATAAGGTGGACATTGAAAGCCAAGAAAGAGGCCTCAGGAGAAACCAAACCTGCTGACACCTTGATCTCAGACTTCCAGCTTCCAGAACTGTGAAAAAATAAATTTCTGTTGTTTAAGCCACCCAGTCTGTAGTATTTTATTATGATAGCCCCAGCAAACCTATACATCCTCAAACTTTCATTTATTGGCTCAGCATCATACATCAGCCTGAGAAAAAAGAAGCCCCATCTTTGTGGTAAATGGGTAGAATTTTGTGGAAGTTTCTTTAAAATTCCAAACTGTATAAATCTTACCAAACCTACAGCTTTTTTTTTTTTAGTATTATGTTCCAGTGTGTTAGCTTTCCACCTGCTTTAGATGGCAGAATAGGGGGGAAAAACACTGTGTGGGACACTCTCACCTTCACCAGCACAAAATATTATCTCCCAACAAAATAGTCTAAAGATTTTTTAATGGGGTGCTTCTAAGTCTATTTGGTCAATGATAGAAGCATAAAGCATAATAACTCTGCCCAGATTTTAAATTATGGTGTAAACTGATATGATTTATATAACCAACAACAAAAAACACCTCAGGGTTCCAGAGGCATTTATATATTCAGCAAATATTTATTGAGCAATCTATTATGTGGCAGGCACTATTTCTAGTTGTTGGGATTATATAGAATAGAATATTCGTGGAGCTTACATTTAAGAATGGAGGGAAACAGATAATAAAGTCAATATATAAAATATGCAATATAACATTTAATAGTGATAAATGCTATGGAGAAAAATAAAACAAAGTATGGGGATAAAGGATATTCAAAGGGGAATACAGTTTTAGATTGGATAATCAGAGAAATTCACTCTGAGCAAGTACCTGAATGAAATGAGAGAATGGGCCATGAAGCTATCTTAGGGAAAAGCATTATAGGCAGTGGGAACAACAAATGCAGAGCTCCTTGGGTAGGGATATGCTTGGCTTGTTCAAGAAATAGCAAGGAGGCCAGTGTGGCTCAAATGGAGCAAGCAAAGGGAGAATGGTTGGACATGAGTGTAGAGTGGTAGCCAGGGGCCAGATCTTATGAGATATTGTAGGCCATGGAAAGAAGTTTGGGTACTATTCTAAAGTTTATGGGGAGTCATTAGAGGATTTTGACAAGGGGATCAGCATGATATGACTTATGTTTTTAAGGGATAAATCTGGCTACTGTGAAGAGAATGGACCCTAGGGAAACAAGAATGAAAATGGAGAAAAATTTGGAGGTAGGAAGCAGTCAGTGGTCTAGGTAAGAGATGATAGTGGCTTGGACTAAGGTGTTAGCTGTTAGGTGTTGGACTAAGGTGTTAGACACTTATGGTGATATGTGTCCAGCTTTGGCATGTATTTTGGAGGTAGAACCAATTAATGTTGTGGATGAATTGAATATAAAGTAAGAGAAAAAGAGGGATCAATGATGATTTTGAAGCTGAGCAACTGAGTAATCATTTATTAAGATGGGTGAAGACTGGGAGGAGCAGGTTTTAGGGGGAATCTCAGGAGCTCAGGTTAGAGCATGTTGAATTTGAGATGCCTTTTATATATACACATGGAGATGAAAAGTAAGCAGTGTGTTCCTGCTCTCGCTATGTCTCTCTGTCAAATAAATAATAAAAAAAAATCTTTAAAAAAAACAAAGAAAAAGGAGGAGACAGTGTCATATGGTAGCTATAGACCACTGTTTTGAGGAATTTTGCAGCTAAAGAAATGGGGTAGGAGATAGTACAGTGTGTTTGAATGTTGATAGGGATGTTTCACTAGAGAGGGAAAAGAATTTTTTTTAAAGATTTTATTTACTTATTTATCAGAGAGAGAGAGAGAGCACGCACAAGCAGGGGGAGCAGCAGGCAGAGGGAGAAGCAGGCTCCCCGCTGAGCAAGGAGCCCGATGCGGGGCTCAATCCCAGGATCCTGGGATCATGACCTGAGCTGAAGTCAGATGCTTAACCAACTGAGCCACCCAGGCATCCCTAGAGAGGGAAATTTTTATGATAAAGGAGAGAAAGAAGAAAATTTTGGAACAATGACCATGAGTAGAAGAGATGGGACATCATCCAATGGACACATGTAGAGGCTGACTTTAAAGATAGGAGCATGGCCAGTTCATTCACAGAATATTAGAAAAGGTAGAATTTATGGGCACAGATGCAAGTGGTGAGTAGATATGGTGGTAGGAGTCTGTGGAGGTTCTATTCAAATTGCTTTTGCTTTTTCAATGGAATAAGCAAGGTCATCAGCTGAGATAGGAAGTAATTGGGGTCTGAGAAGAGAAGAGAAGGTGTGATATCTTTTTTTTTTTATTAAAGGTGAAATATATGTGACAAAATTTTCCAATTCAGCCGTTTTTAAGTGAATAATTAAGTGGTATTAATTACATTCACAGTTATACATCCATTACCACTATTTCAAAAATTATTTTTTAAATTTTTTTTTTAAAGATTTTATTTATTTGACAGAGACACAGTGAGAGAGGGATCACAAGCAGGGGGAGGGCAGAGGGAGAAGCAGGCTTCCTGCGGAGCAGGGAGCCTGATGTGGGGCTTGATCCCAGGACCCTGGGATCACGACCCGAGCCGAAGGCAGACGCTTAACAACTGAGCCACCCAGGCGCCCCTTTTTAAAATTTTTTTTAAGGATGTATTTATTTATTTTGACAGAGAGAGAGAAAGACAGCAAGAGAGGGAACACAAGCAGGGGGAGTAGGAGAGGGAGAAGCAGGCTTGCCGCTGAGCAGAGAGCCCGACATGGGGCTCGATCCCAGGACCCTGGGATCATGACCTGAGCCGAAGGCAGATGTTTAATGACTGAGCCACCCAGGCGCCCCTCAAAAATTTTTATCATCTGTTATGGGTTGAATTGTGTCCTCCAAAAAAGATACGTTAGTGTCCTAACATACACAAAAATCAACTCAAGATGGATTAAAGACTTCAAACATGTGACCTGAAACTGTAAAACTCCTAGACAAAAGCATAGGAGAAAGTCTTCTTGATAGTGTTCTTGGAAGTGATTTCTTGGATATAACACCAAAGCCACATGCAACAAAAGCAAGAATAGACAAATGACACTACATCAAAATAAAAAGCTTATGCACCACAAAGGAAATAACAGAATGAAAAGGCGAACTACAGAATGAGAGAAAATGTCGACAAACCATATATCTAGGGGGCTAATACCCAAAATATATAAGGAATTCCCACAACTCAATAGCAAAAAAAAAAAAAAAAAAAAAAAGAAAGAAAGAAAAAAAAATGAAAAATAGGCAAAGGGCTTGAATAGACATTTCTCTACCCTTTTACACTGTTGGGAATGCAAACTGGTACAGCCACTCTGGAAAACAGTATGGAGGTTCCTCAGAACGTTAAAAAAAGAGCTACCCTATGACCCAGCAATTGCACTACTAGATATTTATCTGAAGGATACAAACATAGTGATTCAAAGGGGGCACATGCATCCCAAAGTTTGTAGCAGCAATGTCCACAATAGCCAAAATATGGAAAGAGCCCAGATGTCCATCAACAGATAAATGGATAAAGAAGATGAAAGCTTGCCATTTGCAATGTTGTGGATAGAACTAGAGGGTATTATGCTAAGCAAAATAAGTAAGAGAAAGACAAATACCATATGATTTCACTCATATGTAGACTTTAAGAAACAAAACAGATGAACATAGGGGAAGGGGAGGAAAAATAAAACAAGATGAAAACTGAGAGGGAGGCAAACCATAGGAGATGCTGAATTTTAGGAAACAAACTGAGGGTTGCTGGAGGGGAGGTAGGTGGGGGGAAGCAATAATTGGGTGATGAGCATTAAGGAGGGCACTCAATGTAATGAGCACTGGGTGTTACATGCAACTGATGAATCACTAAATTCTACCCCTGAAACTAATAATATAATATATGTCAACTAAATTGAATTTAAATAAAGAATTTAAAAAATTAAAAAAAAGACATACAAATGGCATACATTTATATGAATAGGTGCCCAACATCACTAACCACCAGGGAAATGCAAATCAAAACTAAAATGAGATATTACCTCATACCTGTTAGGATGGCTATTATAAAAAAAAAAGTCACAAGTGGTAATCAATTAGCAAGGATTTGAAGAAATTGGAATACTTATACATCATTGGTGGCAATGTAAAATGGTGCAGCCACTATAGAATTCTGTATGGATGTTCCTAAAACATACGCACATGAATAAATACATAGATACATACATACATAAATACATATATATATATATATATATATATAACTACCATATCATCTAGCAATTCCACATCTGGGTATACATCCAAAAAAATTGAAATCAAGATCTCAAAAGGATTTCTGTTCTCTTACTTACTGCAGCATTATTCACAATATCCAAGATATGGAAACAACCCAAATGTCCATTGACAAATGGATAATAAAGAAAATACAGTATACCTAGAATTGAATATTATTAAGCCTTAAAAGAGAAGGAAATCCTGCCATTTGTGACAACATGGGTGAACCTGTAGGACACTGTGCTAAGTGAAATAAGGCAGTCACAGAAGGACAAATACCACATGATTCCACATCATGACTGGGATAGATTCCACATATATGTGATATCTAAAATTGTCAAACTCATAGATGCAGAGAATAGAGTGGTGGTTGCCAGGGGTTGGGGGGAGGGAGAAATGGGGAGTTGTTGAGGATGTGAAAGCTTCAATTGTGCAAGATGAATATGTCCTAGAGAATGGTACAACATAATGCCTATAATTAACGATACAATATTGTGCACTTAAAATTTAGTTAAGAAGGTAGATCTTGTGTTATGTATTCTTATAACTACAATAACAACAACAACAACAACAGGGCACAAGTAAACTTTTGGAGGAAATAAATATGTTATTACTTTGTGATGATGGTTTCACGAGTGTATGCATATGTTCAAACTAACCAAACTATGTATATTAAATATATGCAGTTTTTAATATGTCAGTTATATCTCAATAAAACTGTTTTAAAAAGTCATCATTACACTTAAGGTCATCAAATTTTTTCCTATATTCTAGGAGTTTTATAGTTTTCCTTTTTATAGTTAGCTCTGTGATCATTTCGAATTAATTTTGGAAGGGTGTGAGGTCTGTGTCTAAATTCAGTTTCTTTTCTTTTTTTTTTTCAAAGACTCCATTTATCCACTTGACAGAGAGAGACACAGCGAGAGAGGGAACACAAGCAGGGGGAGTAGAAGAGGGAGAAGCAGGCTTCCTGCAGAGCAGGGAGCCCGATGCGGGGCTCGATCCCAGGAACCCGGGATCATGACCTGAGCCAAAGACAGACGCCCAACGACTGAGCAACCCAGGCGCCCCTAAATTCAGTTTCTTGCATGTGCATGTTCATTTCTTCCAGCACCATCTGTTGAAAAGACTATCTTTGCTCCATCATATGCCTTTGCCCATTTGTCAAAGATTGACTGTATGTCTGTACATTTCTGGACTTTTTATTCTGTTCCATTGATCTATTTGTCCAATCTTTTGTCAATATCACACCATCTTGATTACTGTAACTTTATAATAAGTCTTGAAGTCAGGTAATATCAGTCCTCTGACTCTGTTCTTCTCCTTCAATATTGAGTTAGCTATTTTGGGTCTTTTGCCTCTTCATATAAACTTTAGTATCAGCTTGTCAATATCCATAAAATAACTTGCTGGGATTTTGATTGGGATTGCATTGAATCTATAGACCCGGTTGGGAAGGACTGACATCTTGAGTCTTCCTATCCATGAACATGGAATATCTCTCCATTTATTTAGTTCTTCTGAGATTTCATTCATCAGAGTTTTGTAGTTTTCCTCATATAGATCTTGTACATACTTGTTAGATTTATACCTATGTACGTCCCTTTTTGGAGTGCTAATATAAAAGATATTGTTGTTTTTAATTTCAAGCTTCACTTGTTCATTGCTGGTATATAGGAAAGCAATTGACTTTTGTATATTAACCCTATCCTCAAACCTTGCTAGTATCACCTATTACTTCCAAGATTGTTTTTTGTCTATTCTTTCAGGTTTTCTATATAGACAATCATATCACCTGCAAATAAAGGCAGTTATATTTCTTCTTCCCAATTTGTATTCCTTTTATATTATTTCATGATCTTAATGCATAAACTGGGAATTCCAGTACAATGTTGAAAAGGAGTGGTGAGAAGGGACATCCTTGGCTTTTTCCTGATCTTAATGGTAAATCTTCTAAGTTTTTCACTATTAAGTATGATGTTAGCTATAGGGTTTTTGTAGATGTTCTTTATCAAGTCAAGGAAGTTTTGCTGTATTCCTGGTCTGCTGAGACAACTTTATTCTTCTGCATGTGGATATCTAGTTGTCCTGGCTTGTGAACAGACAGTATTTTAAATAAATGGTGATTGAATTCCAGTCAATCGAATGTGAGTGGAAATGTAAGCATTTCTTGACCAAGGATTTTGAGAAGTGTGTGGACTACCTCTACTCTTCCCCCCCCCCCCATTTTTGCTGTCTGGAAGCAGACATCGATGATGCCCTGTCATAGTGAGGCAATAAATGATGGTTAGGAAATGAGAAACATACAAAATGTACTATGGACTTATATATTTTTTTCTATTTTAAAAAGTAATTTGACATTCAGTTAACTGTTAGTATTTGCTGACATTGTGGAAATTCAGGATTTCTTATTCCTTCGAAGTTAATAACCTAACCTTACCAGCCCCTTTAATTCTAGAAATCCTCAAGGGGTATTTCCTATGTCCTGAATTTTGATGCTTTTTACATGATTTTTCCAGGTGTTGCCACATTAAGCTTTACTGTCACAAACATTTAAGTCCCTCCAATGCTCCCTCTAATTTTCTTATCTCAGAGTCTTCATGATGTCAGAGCTGAGTACTACTCTAAACTTTAAATCCATGTTGTAGAGGAATATATTTTCCCCTCTTTATGTTACACTTTATAAATGGGATCTGCACACCAGAGTGTTACAGAATGGATCTGCAACAGTTCTTTCTGGGATAACCTGCTTTTTGTTGTTGTTGTTTTTGTTTTTGTTTTGTTTTGTTTTACCTGCCTTTGTTGTAACAGACATATAGTTGAGGGCATCTGCTAGACCAGGCAAAAATAGAAGTCCTAATCCCAGTGTGGCCATTAAAATAGCTATACTCCCCTAATGACAAGATGTTGTTTCTGGACTGAGGTCATTGTGCCTGGCTCTGTTTTCCCTCAAGATAAATTCTCTTAAGGCAGAACCCACTCCAAATGTGACCTGAAAATATTCTTGGGTCAGGCCTCCCCACAAGTTTTCTAGATGTGCCTTGTCTCAAGTAGTGGACACAGGCTGAGATCTTTCCCTGAGGCTTGTAAGCTTCTTGAGCCAATTTCATCAGATACTTCACAAGAATCCAACCCAGCTTGCTTGGTCCTAATGTAAGGGACTTGAGTTCCTGTGTAAAGCTCCTGAAACTCAGGGATAGGAGAATGGATAAATTCTAAGAATGCACAGATTTTGGCTCAATCTTAGACAAAAAGGAGATCCCAGAAGGAACGTTTGCCTGAGGCACATGAAGGACAGAAGAAAGGCGAATTAACTTAAATGGGCAAAAAGCAGGTCCATGATTCCAATGATTGAGAGAGACAAGAGGAAATCATTTGACCGGCACAAGTAAGGGATATGCTAGTTAGAAAGTTCACATGTGTGTATGTGGAAGATGGGGGTGGGGCTGGGGGCACAGCTTCTTCTGTATCCCTGGCTTAATGCTTGGAGGATTATTTTGTTCTAAAGTTGTTCCATAGGACCCAAGCATATGGTGGGGGGTGGGAGGGAGAACAGACCTAGGACTCTTCCTTTATTAGGCTCTGAGGATGGGGAGCCTAGGGTTCCACAAGTACACTCCTTATGGCTAATTTAAGGCATGAGAGTGGGAATTAGGGCTGGGAAGGAAAAAGCAGGATGAGTCAAGGGCTCAGTAGGACATTTTTGAAAGGTAACTTCATGGATGGGGGTGGCCAAGTTCCTTATCTGGTTGTTTTGCTAGTAGGTGGGTCGTACACCGACTCACGTATCTATTCAAGATGGATGTCTTTTTTTAAGTTTTTATTTTAATTCCAGTTAGTTAACATACAGTGTTATATTAGTTTCAGGTGTACAATTTAGTGATTCAAGAATTCCATACACCACCCAGTGCTCATCACAAGTGCACTCCTTAATCCCCATCACCTATCTAACCCATCTTCCTACCCACTTCTCCTCTGGTAACCATCAGTTTTTTCTCTATAATTAAGAGTCTGTTTCTTGGTTTGTCTTTCTCTCTCTTTTTATTTCCTTTGCTCATTTGTTATGTTTCTAAAATTCCACCTATGAGTGAAATCATATGGTATTTCTCTGATTGAGTTATTTTGCTTAACATTATACTATCTCCATCCATGTCATTGCAAATGGCAAGATTTCAATCTTTTTACGGCTGAATAATATTACATTGTATATATACCACATTTTCTCTATCCATTCATCAACCGATGGATATTTGGGCTGCTTCCATATTTTAGCTATTGTAAATAATGCTGCTATAAACATAGGGGTGCATGTATCCCTACAAATTGGTGTTTTTGTATTCTTTGGGTAAATACCCAGTAGTGAGACTGCTGGATTGTAGGGTAGTTGTATTTTTAACTTTTTGAGGAACTTCCATACTGTTTTCCACAGTGGCTGAACCAGTTTGCATTCCTGCCAACAATACCGAGGGTTCCTTTTTCTTCACATCCTCGCCAACACTTGTTGTTTCTTCCGTTGTTGATTTTAGCCATTTTGACAGGTGTGAAGTGAAATCTCATTGTAGTTTTGATTTACATTTCCCTGATGATGAGTGATGTTGAGCGTTTTTCATGTGTCTGTTGGCCATCTGGATGTCTTTTTGGGAAAATGTCTGTTATGATGAGCATACTATGAAGGCGCACACAATTTGTGTCTTTCCACAATGTCAGTTTTATTCAATCATAAGACAAAGTTAATCACAATTATAAAGCAGGTTCCAGATTCTAAACTCAGTGACATTTCACCATGTGATTAAACTTTGCTTCTTAAATAGCACACAGAGCAGAACAGAAGACAAACCACACAATAAGATAACAGAAGGGTGTAGGAAGTTAATGAACCAAACACGAAGTCAGTCTGTGGGTGTGCAGTTGAGATAAGGTCTTGGTCCAGTCCAGGTCAGCTCTTGGCACTAACTGCTTCTGATGTTCAAGCAGTGAAGGATCTCAGTTCTGTTCGGAGATCATTTGGGCAGAGACTTTGGTGGCAATTGCCTTTTTTAAGTGGTCAGACATAGAGGGGTCATGTCTGAAGAGTCTGACATTTTGCTGCAAAAATCCCCCCTTTTTTAAAGGGATTTAATCGGTCTTGGGCCCCTGCAGACCTCCTCTGGTTCTGTTTGTTATCAGTTCTGGGGTGTCAGCTGATGCCGATCCCAGCAATATCTTGTGGCTGCAGTATCTTTAACTACTTGCATCATTGCTTGACACAGGCCCCTGCTTAACACAGACTCCTGCTTAACATGAGAGACTCCATTTTGCTCTCTACATCCTTTCATGTCTTCTGCCCATTTTTTAATTGATTTTTTGTTTTTTAGATGTTGAGTGGTATCAGTTCTTTATCTATTTTGGATACTAACCCATTATTGGATATGTCATTTGCAAATGTCTTCTCCCATTCCGTTTTGTTGATTGTTTCCTTTGCTGTGCAGAACCTTTTACGTTGATGTAGTCCCAATAGTTTATTTTTGCTTTTGTTTCCCTTGCCTCAGGAGACCTAGCTAGAAAAAACTTGTTATGGCTGATGTCAGAGAAGCTACTACCTGTGTTCCCTTCTAGCATTTTTATGGTTTCGGGTCTCACATTTAGGTCTTTAATCCATTTTGGACTTATTTTTATATATGATGAAAGGAAATGATCCAGTTTCTATCTTTTGCGTGTTGCTGTCCAGTTTTCCCAACACCATTTTTTGAAAACACTATCTTTTTCCCACTGGATAATCTTGCCTCTTTTGTTGAAGATTAATTGACCATATAGTTACGGGTTTATTTCTGGGTTTTGTATTCTGTTCTATTGCTCTATGTGTCTATTTGTGTGCCAATACCATACTGTTTTGACTACTATAGCTTTGTAATATAACTTGAAGTCCAGAATTATGAGGCCTCCAGCTTTGCTTTTCCTTTTCAAGGTTGCTTTGGATATTTGGGGTCTTTTATGGTTACATACAAATTTTAGAATTGTTTGTTCTAGTTCTGTGAAGATTACTGTTGTATTTTGGTAAGGATTGCATTAAATGTGTAGATTGCTTTGGGTAGTATAGACATTTTAACAATATTTGTTCTTCCAATCCATGAGCATGGAATTTCTTTCCATTTCTTCATGTTGTCTTCAACTTCTTTCATCAGTGTTTTATAGTTTTCAGAGTACAGGTCTTTCACATCTTTGGTTAGGTTTATTCCTGGGTATCTTATTATTTTGGTACAATTGTAAATGGGATTGTTTTCACAATTTCTCTTTCTGCTGCTTCATTATTGCTATATAGTAATGCAAGATTTCCATACATTGATTTTGTATCCTTTGACTTTACTGAATTTCTTTATCAGTTCTAACCATTCTTGCTGGACTATTTATAGAGTTTTCTATATATAGTATAATGGATGTCTTTTGAAGTGGATGCCTTGGCAATCAAAAGTTCAATGGCAAGTACTTACACTACAGAAATTTAGATTTCAGAGGCTAGTCAGTGTTATACAGGTGCTAGTGGAGACACTGGGGAGTGAAACTATGGCTATTGTAATCAGACCAGAATCCATTTTATTTTATTTTTTTTTATTTTTTTTATTTTTTAAGATTTTTTATTTATTTATTTGAGAGAGAGAGAATGAGAGAGAGCAAGCACATGAGAGGGGGGAGGGTCAGAGGGAGAAGCAGACTCCCCGCTGAGCAGGGAGCCCGATGCGGGACTCGATCCAGGGACTCCAGGATCATGACCTGAGCCGAAGGCAGTCGCTTAACCAACTGAGCCACCCAGGCGCCCCAGAATCCATTTTAGAAGGAAGTAAATAGACTATTACTTAGCAGCCACAAAGACATAGGTCAGCATCCTGTTTCAATCCTTTATATGCTCTCCGATATTAAAGATGACATTTAAGTAATCTGATATATACACATAAAGTGCTAACACATGCAGAGCTTAAAAGAGGACTTTTCTCAGTTTAATAACTATTAAACAGCCATAGGGCCTGTTCAGTAAATGAATTGAGAACAAATTGTCCAACAAAATTTCAAATTTTCATAGTGTACTCTCTCAGCTTGTGGTAGGTCCACTCCCCTGTCAGTAAATATCTTGGATTCAATACTGGATCACCTTGAGAATTACCAGACAACATTATGCTGGTATGACCATAAAATTCTAGGATAAGAATTTGAATAAGAAAGAAACTACAAGTAAATGTAGCTTCCGCAAGAACAGAGATTTCTTTCATTTGTGTTTCTACCATATCTCCAGTGCCTAGGATAAAGAAGGTATTCATGTGTATTTCTTGAATGAATGAAAGGCACCAGAGACTTTAAAAAAGTGAAAGAACAGTTCAGGGAGGCAAGGAGATTCACACACACCCACAGATCCCAGCAGAGCTCAGACTCCCTTCTTCAAGCCTGGCATTCACCCAAGATAGTATGCTGTGGAATAAAGAAAAAAGTGATCCACAGTTCAGCTAAAGCCATTTAAACAGCACAGTAAAAGCAGCCCTCCTCTGATAATTGACATCCATTGTCAGTCCAGATACTGTATAGAATCATCTCCAGATGGTTTTTTATCACCTAAATATTGCATAGTTATAACAAATGTTTAAAAACAAATAAAAGCTGAAATGAAAATATATGAAAATTCATGGTAAAATTATAGTTCCCTTTTCATCCTCAAAACCATCATTGATTTTCAGCAAATGGGGACTTTGTCCAAGATGAACCTCAAAGGCCATTGCAAAAGTCTCTTTTCTTTAGAAAACAGAGACAGGGGATTGCTGGAGAAGGTGGTTATAGGGGTAAGAGATGAGCCCCCGGAATTGATCTTCCCAGGGGTTGAAGGCCAAGTAAAGTAAGTCAAGGAGGATAGACTTTCAAGTCAAGATGGTGAGTAAATTTAGTTCCTACTGCTGCTGTAACACATTACCACATTCTTGGCGACTCAAAATAACACAAGTGTATTAGCTTACAGCCCTGGATGTTGGGAATACAAAAAGGACCTCATTGGTCTGAAATGAAGGTGATGGTCAGGCTTCAATTCTCTGAGGGATCCTAGGGAGAATCTGCTTTTCTTGCCTATTCCAGCTTCTGGAAGCTGCCTGCATTCCTTGGGCCCTGGCTTTGTTTCATCTTCAAAGCCAGCAATGGCCTATCCAGTCTTTCTCATGCTACTTTGATGTGACACTGACTCTCCTGCCTACTTCTTCCACATTTGAAGTACTTTTGTAATTACATTGGCCAGGAAGAGACCCAGTATATTTTTATTTTGAATTCAGCTGATGAGCAATCTTAATTCGATCAGCAATCTTACTTCTCCTTTGCCCTGTAACATCACATATTTACAGGTTCTGGAGAATAGGATGTGGACATGATTGAGGGACCTTTATTCAGCCTATCACAGTGAAAGTGGCATTTAATTGGGTTTAAAATGGGCACCAGCAGGTTGGTGCTCAACCACAGTCGTGTTTAAACACTTTGCTCTGTTTGCCCCATGGAGCACAGAAAGGAAGGGCTCAAGACTAGAGGAAGGATGTAGGGGTAAAGGAATCAGAGGATTCAAAAACCACCAGGTGCTGTCTTGGGAAGTAGGTACATGATGGGGTCTTCCTCCAAAGAATGTCTGGGGAAACTAGACAGGTATGTATGGCAAGTGGCTGAGATCCAAGCTGGTTCCACTCCCTGCCACATTTCCACACGGCCAAAGATCATGAGAGCTTGGATGTGACTGCAAGAGAAGACTTGATAGGGCAGTTGAAGAAGAGCCATGACCAGCCCGACCCCTGGCCAATGGGGACAACAGACAGGAAATATCCTAGGACCCAGTGTGGGTCGTGCCTGGCGAAAAAAGGCCCTATGTGGGCAACTGTGGGGACTGCGAAATGGCAAAAGCATGTTGCCAGTTTGAATGGGGGGGAAACAGCAGTGTGGCAGAAAGAATGGAGGCAGAGCAGTGGTTGGTTTTCTCGGGGTAGGGGTGTAGGTCTGCCTTCCTTTAGAAAAGGCGCAGTGGTGAGGCCTCCGTGGGGGCCCCCTCCCACCTTCCTCCCTTCAGTGGCCCCGCGAAGCAGTGAAGGAAGAACGTGGGACGGCCACCCACCCCAGAACCTCCGGGGCAGTGTGGCCCTAGGTCGCCTTTCCCCTCGCAGCCTGCTGTCCTGACAGGCCCTGGCCCACCGGCCTCTGGTTAGGATGGTGGACAGAATGGGGGAGAGGGAGGTGGACAGACACTGAACAGTCGGGGGACTCTCACACACCGAGGGGCGGCTGATATCCATCCGCTGCTGCCGGCAGCGCACCTTCCCCGCCCCGCCGCCCCCGACCTCTGGATCCTAGCCCCCACCGCCAACCCTCGCGGGGTCCCATGGATTGCAGGGCCAGCAATGAGGGGGTGGTCGCCGCGGAGGTCCGCAGAGGCGCGCTGCTGTGAGCCCGCCCCTTAGGCTGGGGCTCCTCCCGGCCCCGCCCCCTCTGGGTCGGAACTAGGGTGGGCCGGGGAGGGGGCGTCGAGCCCATTCGTGCCGTATCCCTCCGCCCCCCTTCCCGACACCCTCGCCGCGAGCGTTTCGTGCCGCATCCTGCGCAGCCCCTGCCCAGTTTGGTGCAGCGGCGCGGGGGGCGGGACGCCTCTTTGCGATTCTGGCCGCACGCAAGGCGGTGGGAATCCGAGTGAGGAGCGCCGAGAGGAGGGGGGAGGCCAACGACCTGCACCTTGAGCCTGTGAAGGCAAGTGGGGGTGTCGTGGGGAAGGCGGGGGGACCCCCACTGTCGCCCGGCTTCCAGCCTTCCCGGACCCCAGACCCTGGCAGCCTGGCCAGGAGGAGGCGACCGGGTCCCTGAGCTGGTCCCTCAGAGAGGTGCGCAGCGCCGCGGGACCCCTGGCGAGGAGAGGCGGCGATTGGCGCGGGCCGGGCCCAGGGCACCGGGGCTGGCCGGAGAGGCTCCCTCGGATCCTCTGGAGGCGAACTGCGCCCGCCACTCCGCGGCCAGCTTTCCAGGCGCCCGCGACCCGCCGTCGACGGTGCCTGTGCGGGGAGAGAGCTGTGGGGGGAGGCTGCTGCGGCAGAAATGGCGGAGTGGGAGCTGGGGTGGGGGGCGCCCAGGGAGGCCGCCGGGGCGGGGGGCGGGGAGGGGGGGGGAAGATGGCGTCCGAGCTCTGTGCCCAGCTGGCGGGGAGCGGGTGGCCGGTGGCGTCGGTTACTCCGGGCCCTGATTCTGGAAAGGGGCCTGTTGGGTCCCGGGCCCTGGGCGCTGTCCTTTCCCACAGGTGCCTGGTTGATGCCAAAGTCTTCTCTCTGCGCAGTAGCTCTGGCGGTTTCCTCCCGCAGGGTGTATCTGTAGAGGAGAGGCTTGAGAAAAAGGAGGAGCAGGACAATGGCCTGGATTTCTGGAGGTGTGTGGGGCTGGGGGGGATGGGCAGCAGCCATTGAGTGGAAAGCTGAATTGGGGTGGGGTGACCAGGAAGATGTCAGGTCAGGCGTCCAGGAATACCTTCTAAAATTCCCCTTTGTATTAGTTTTCTAAGGACTTCCCTTGCCTTCCTCACCACTGAAAATTCGTGGTAGGAAAAGATGGGCTAGGAGGTGAGGGTGAGACACAAGTCATAATTACAAGGGTCACTGCACATACTGTGTTCTGGAATATGCTGTGTATTTTCCCCCATTTCTGTAGTACAGCACAAAGGAGTGTGAACACCTAGTGGTGAATCCTTATAATTGGAGAAGGGAATAATGGGAAGAGGTCATGTGAAGAGTTGTTATCCAGTACCGTGAAACAGAAGGCCTAAATTAAATGAGAATATTCTATCAACAGGACCCTAAATGTTCGAAGATAATATGGATACTCTTCTCTTTGGTGTTGGTCAGTCCACCAAGCACTCAGTTGCTACCATTATTTCCTGAATGTTTTGCCTTTGTGTCTGTCCATAGACCTGCTTTAAGGCTGCTCACTTCTGTAAGGAAGGAGAGAGGAGGAGACTGGTTCAAATCTCTGGAGGTTGGTGTGAAGGTGGGTAAATCACAGGAGTACTATAGAGTAAGATCATGGCAAGTGTCTTTGATCCACGTGGGTTCTGGGAACTTCTCCACCTCTCCTGCTTGCTGCCAGATTTGCACACTGCCACAGCATCCCTTGTCCATTTCCTGCAGGAGATACTAGGAATACTGGGGTAGGTGTGGATTGGCTCTGAAGGGAAGAAGACCTGAGAGCAGGGATAAGGAGACAGGAAACAGACAAATGGAATTCTTATGGTAAGAGAGATATTTGCATCAGAGGTCAGCGTACCCTCTTATCTATCTAGCAGTCAGGCTCCATTCTCTCCTTTATTTTTACTTATTCCTAGGACAGCCTCCAGGCTGCTTTAGGGTTTGACAACACTGGAATCAAGGAAAGGAGGGGGAAATCACACCACATCTGTATAGGTTGGTATGAGAGTGGGTACAACTTTGGATGGGGAAGTGGAAATCAACACTGGCCCAAGAGTGATTATGGTACTCTGGGGCTCCTAAACCTCTCCCATTGCCAACACTTACCAGTTTCATACCTGTTTTGTATCAGGCAAAGTAATGTGGCAAATTCTGGGGTAAAACATGGGTGAAATGAGGGTGACAGAAGACTTTCTAACTAGTCCAACTGTCCCACTAAACATTCAAAGTCCAGTCTCTGTGTGAATCTCTGCATGGAGCAACACAATTAGAAGAGATTCAAAGCCCCATGTCATTCTCTTTCCTTAGATCCACCTCCAGTGGCAGCTCTGGTGGTGTTGGAATTGCTGCTGACCACCACCCTCAACAGGTCTGCACCCACCCAGGAACATCCATCGTCCCCCAGCTTGGTTGGGCCTCTTCTGCACTTTGTCTGTGATACTGACCGAGGCTAGGCTTCGGAAGGAGGTTGATTGACTGATGGACTAGTGATTGACTCTAACATTTGTTTCCAGCTCTACCACCTGAATCACTGAAAGATCAGAGTGTGAAGATACAAAACTGAGAGGTCTGTGGTAGAGGCTGAGACTGGGGTAGGGTTACTTAACTGGGCCTCCTCTGTAACTTATACCATGACTGGGGCTGAGATTGAACCTGCTGCCCAGGCAAAGCCTGAAAAGAAGGCTGGAGAAGAGGTTGGGGGTGGGGCTGAAAGAGAGAATGAAGTCCTGTTGGTGGTCAGACCCAAGGTTAGGACCCAGGCACAGGTAATGCCTGGGGCAAGGCCTAAATCTGATGCCATGGCAGTAGGTGGTGCAAGGCCCAAAGCTGAACCCATGGCAGTAGGTGTGGTGCATCCTAAGAATGAGGCCAAAGCAATCCCTGGGTCAGGGCCCACAGATAAAGCCCATTCATGGGCCCAGACTGAGTTTGATGGTAAAGCAATGTTGAAGACAGAGGCAGTGTCCCAGACCAATACCATAGCCTGGCCACTGGTTAGTACTGAGTCTGGGTCAGCTGCTAAATCTAAGATCTTATCTATGGATAGGGAACTGATCAGTCAGGACACTGAGTCCTTTTCTGGCACCAGGGTCAAATTCCAATCAGGAAAACGGCCTTTGTTTGGGTCAGAGGAGAAGAGCAATGTGGGGTCCTGGTGGTGCCCCAGGCCTATGTCCAAACAAGAGATCCCTCAGAAGTGTGATTTCAGATGGGTGGACAGATCCTCTCTGAGTTCCTGGTTCTGGAGTGGAGAAGAGGTCAGTACAAAGTTTCATCCTAGAGGCAGGGTAAAGGCCAGTGCCAGATCCAGGCACATAGCCAGAGAAGAGGCCATGTCTAGGCCCAACATCAATCGGGAGTTTTACATTTTGTCTAGTTCTGGCTCTGAGGATGAATCTATTAAGACATCCTGGCTCTGGGCCAGAGAAAAGACTAATATGTGGTCCAGGCCCAAGGAAGAGACCAATAACAGGTCCAGGTTTAGGTCCAAGAAAGAAGTTTCTGAGTCCAGTTCTGGATCTGAATGTGAAGGCAATGTGAAGTCCTGGTTCTGGGCTAGAGAGGAGGCCAAATCCAGGTCCAAACCCAGAGCCAGGAAAGGGGCCAATGTCAGGGCCAGGCACAGGGCCAGGCAAGAAGCTTCCATTGATTTTGTGTCTGGATCTATAGATGTAGTCAAAAAAGAGTCCTGGTTCTGGCCTGGAGAAAAGGCTAATAACTTGTCAAGACCCAAGTCCAAGAAAGAGGCCAGGGCCAGAATAACGGCAAAGGAAAAGGTGACAACTAAGCCCAGAGTCAGGGCCAAGCAAGAAGCCAAGTCCGAGGAGGAGTTCCTCATTGGGAACTGGTTCTGGGCTACAGAAGAGTCCAGTGTAGTTGGTGGGGCCAGTGTCAAGTACAGTTCTCAAGTGGAGGATGAGTCCATTGTTGGCAGTTGGTTCTGGACTGAAGAAGAAGCCAGTATAAGGACTGATGCCAGCAGTAAATCCAGACCAAGGACTGAGGAAGAGTCTATTGGTAATTCCATGCTTGGGTCTGGGGAAAAGACCAGTATGGAAACTGGGGCTGAGGCTACCTCTAAATCTATGGTAGCATATGATAAAGAAAAGGTCATTGCTGGTTCCTGCTTCTGGGCTAGTGAAGAAACCAGCCTAGAGGCTGAGGAAGAGACCATTTTTGGGCCCTGGTTTTGGGTCAGTGATGAGGCCAGTGTAGAAGCTGATGTTAGAGCCAGCTGTGCATCCACGCCAAGGTCTGAGGAAGAAGAGGTCATTGGTCCCTGGTTCTGGGATAGAAAAGAGGTCGATACAGAGGATGAGTTTGGAGAAAACACCAGTCCAGAAGATGAAGAAGAGACAATATTCGGGTCCTGGTTTTGGGCTGGAAACCAGGCCCAGAATGATTCTGGGGTTAAAGTCAGCTGTGACACCATGCCAGGAGCTGAGGAGGAACCCGTTATTGGGTCATGGTTCTGGGATGGAGTAGAAGCTTGTGTGGGGACTGAGGTCAGCAACAAGTCTAGCCTGAAAGACAAGGAAGAGGATATTCTATCATCTTGGTTTGGGACCACAGAAGTCAGTAAGAAGTATGGAGCTGGTGCCAGATGCAAATTTATGACAGGGGATGAAGAGACCAACAATGATTCTTGCTTCTGGGATGACGATCCCTGCATGTATACTGCCAATGGAGGCAGCTGGAAGTCTAGGCCAGAGGAGGAACAGGACACTGTTGAGTCATCATTCTGGTCCAGAAAATACGCAAGCCCAGAGACCATTATAGGGCCCTGGTTATGGGCTACAGAAGAGGTCAGTATAGATGATGGGACTGGAGAAGAGGCCAAGCCGCTGGTGGAGGAGGAGACCATGATCACATCCTGGTTCTGGAAAGATGAAACCATAAGGGAGGCTACAGATAGAGAGGAATCCAGGCCAGATGCTGAGGAAGAGGACATTATTGGTTCTTGGTTCTGGACTGGAGAAGAGGACAGGCTCAAGACAGCAGCTGAGGCTAGAGAAGAGGACAGACTGGCAGCTGAGGAGGAAGCTATTGTTGGGGCTTGGTTCTGGGCCAGGGAAGAGATCATTAGGAAGGAGGCTGGCTTTTGCAACAAATCCAGTCCAGAGGCTGAAGAGGAGGAAGCCACTGTTGGGTCTTGGTTCTGGGCAGAAGAAGAGGCCAGCTTGGAGGCAGGAGCCAGTTTTGAGTCCATGCCAGTGACTGAGGAAGAGGAAATCATTGTTGGGTCCTGGTTTTGGGCTGAAGAAGAATACAGTGTAGAGATTGGGCCCCAGGCAGTAGAACAGAGCAGATCAAGCACTGAAGAAGAAACCATTTTTGGATCCTGGTTCTGTGTTGCAAAAGAAGTCAGTGTAGAAGCAGAGAAAAGCTGTGCATCCAAGCCAGAGGATGATGAAGAGATCATTGTTGAGCCCTGGTTCTGGTCTGGGGAGAAGGACGTTAACGAGACTGGAACTGTTGTTACCTGTGAGTCCAGGCCAGAAAATGAGGAAGGGACAGTTGTTGGGTCCTGGTTTGGAGCTAAAGATGAGGCCAATAACAGGACTGGGTATGGGACCAACTGTGAGACCAGGACAGTAGCTGAGGAGGATGAGGCCATAGTGGGGTCCTGGTTCTGGGCAGGAGATGAGGCCCATTTTGAATCCAATCCTAGGCCTGTGTTCAGGGCCATTCGCAGGTCTGAGTGTTCATTTGAGCAGGAGCCTGATGCCTCACGCAGGCCCCAGAGCTGGGAAGAGGTCACTATTCAATTCAAGCCTGGTCCATGGGGTAGGGTTGGCTTCCCATCTCCATTCCCCTTTAGATTTCCAAAAGAGGCAGCATCTCTGTTCTCTGAAATGTTTGGAGGAAAGCCCAAGCACATGGAACTTAACTCAGAAGGGGAAGAGCAGGAATCTTTGCTTCAGCCTGATCAGCCTGAACCTGAGTTCCCATTTCAGTATGATCCATCCTACAGGTCAGTCAGGGAAATTCGGGAGCATCTTAGAACCCGAGAGAGTGCAGAGCCTGAGAGTTGGTCCTGCAGCTGCATACAATGTGAGCTTAAAATTGGTTCTGAAGAGTTTGAAGAACTCCTTTTATTAATGGACAAAATCCGAGATCCTTTTGTTCATGAAATATCTAAAATTGCAATGGGTATGAGAAGTGCTTCTCAATTTACCCGAGATTTCATTCGGGATTCAGGTGTTGTCTCACTTATTGAAACCTTGCTCAATTATCCTTCCTCCCGGGTTAGGACAAGTTTTTTGGAAAATATGATTCGTCTGGCTCCACCTTATCCAAATCTAAACATGATTCAGACATATGTATGTCAAGTGTGTGAAGAAACCCTTGCTTACAGCTTAGATTCCCCTGAACAGCTATCTGGAATAAGGATGGTTAGACATCTCACTACAACTACTGACTACCACACACTGGTTGCCAAGTATATGTCTGGATTTCTCTCCTTGTTAGCCATGGGCAATACCAAAACAAGGTTTCATGTTCTGAAAATGCTAATGAATTTGTCTGAAAATCCTGTCATGACAAAAGAACTACTCAGTGCTGAAGCAGTGTCAGAATTTATGAGCCTTTTTAACAGGAAAGAGACAAATGACAATATTCAAGTTGTTCTAGCAATGTTTGAGAATATTGGTAACAATATAAAAAGGGAGTCAGTGTTGTTCACTGATGATGATTTCAGTCTTGAGTCACTTATTTCTGCATTCCATGAAGTTGAGGAATTTGCTAAGGAACTGCAAGGCAAAACAGATGGTCAAAAGGACCCTGAGGCAGACCGAGAAAATTAGTATGATTAATCACTTGCCTTTGTCCTTATGTTCCTAAGTTAACAATTCCTTGAATAATGTTTTGAATTACATAGTTGATTCTGTGTTGTAATGTATATCTTTATTGCCAACACTGACTTTGCCCAACTGTGTGTGAGCTGATTCTTCTGATGCCAAATGAATATTAGAACTGAAAGCACATTTGTTGATATTTGTGTTTTTGTCCAGATTGTGACACTTAGTATTTAAGTTAAAGTGAACTGAACCATCAAAAGTAAGCCAGCTACCCTTCTGATTGTTGTTCTAGTGTATTGAGGTCTATTTGAGTCTTGTTTGTGTTTTCAATAAAGTTGTGTTAAAGTTGTCAGAAGTCACCCTTCTCCTTGAACTTAAAATATAGGTGCAAAGTTAACACAGGAACGCATGCAGGTAATTAATGCATAAATAATATGCTCCTTGAAAAAGCTTATTCTAATAACTTTAAATGCAAGGGTTACCATGGACTGCTACTCAGGGCATGCCTCAGAGAAAAAGGACCCAATTAAGTTGGGCTCTGGAATATTTGAAAAAGTTTGGGTGGTGTGAAGAAAAGCATGGAGTTGGAAAAGGTGTTTTCCATGGGAGTGAGTTATCCAGTCAGCCTGGAGTGGTTAAGGGACATAGAGGATGAGGTAAGTTTTGAAGAGCTGAGAAGTTGCATTTTGCAGCTCAAAGTATGGGTGTTTCTTTGATACTGCCTAAATGTTAAAAGAATAAGACAAGAAAGTAGACACAATAAACTGAGTCAGGAAAACCATTTCTTCAGGGTGGTGCCCATGGAAAGTGTTATGGTAACACCATACAGCCACTAAAAGTGATGATGTATAGATTTTTAAATTGAATAAGAAAGGCTCTGATGGTTTATTTGGTGAAATAGAAAAGACTGGTATCATACGTGGAAAGTATAACTCCATTATAAAAATAAATGTGTGTGAGTGGACCAAATTTATGCAAGCTTATATTTGATTATGGAAAAATCTGTAATATAAAACATATCAAGGGAATAAATAATTTTAAGAGAGTACAATTTAAAAAAGACTGGCTTGCCAAATAAAAATACATAAAGGGATTTTAAAATTTCCAAAAAGTTCCTGAATCATACTAGAGGTTTTTCACATTCAAAAAGGTAATATATATTCAGACAGGAGTGAAAGGCATACAGTTGTTTTGGGTGGGGGGTAGGGGATGAAGGGGAGTGCAGGTTAGGAAATATACAAAATTTTATTATTTTCAGGAAAATAAACAGACATGGTGACGCTGTTTTTTTTTGTTTTTTTTTTGTTTTTTTGCTTGTTTGGGAATGCAGTGTTTTGTTCTTTTCCTACCCGATTCTGGTATTCAAGGTTTATGGAAGTAGGGCAAAGTGGCAGTTTTGCCTGCCTTCACAAACCACAAGCATTAACAGGGATCATCCTGGTAGTGGACACTGGAGTTAGAATGCTTGTTTTGCTCATCGATATTTTTCAAGGTAGACTGTGTGTGTGTGTGTGTGTGTTTTAATATGTCGCCCGAGTATCATACAGAATAATAAAAATCAGTTCGTCTCCAAACTCTTCATCGAGTATTCCTCACCAGCCCTGTGTCCTAACAGAGCAAGGCCCAGGTCTAGCACTAGGGCTGGAAGCTCTGGCTCCAAATCCAGCTTTCCTTCAGCTCTATCTTCACCAGGACAGGAGCTTCAGGTTCTTCTAGCAAGCGTCTCAACCTCAGGGGCAGAAGATTCTACCATCCGTGCGGCAGGGCTGCGGCAGGCAAGCTGACTGCGCGGTCACGTGAGGCTGGTGGTGGCTCACGTGACCACGCTCTCACTTGGGCAAACACAGAGGTGTGCAGCACGGAAAAGGGGCAGGAAGGACATACACCTGACGAGTGACAGACTGCCGTGGGAGGAGTGGTAGGACGTTGTGGTGGGTGGGTGGGGGTCTCTCCATGCTGCACTAACCTGGAAACGAATTTCTTGGGCGATCAGAATTACAGCATTTGTTGGTAGAGGGCACAGCCCCTCGGCCTGTTGCCAGCGTCTTAGCCGGGGTCAGTCTTTTGCCCAGGAGCTCAAGAGGCAGGAAGTCATCCTGCGGGAGGAAGACGTGAGAGAAGCAGCGGTTGCTGTTGGAGGAGGTGGGTGCGGGGCCGGGAAATGGCATCGGTGGGAGGTGGTGGCTGAGACTAGGTGCGGGTGCAGGGAGTGCCTCGGACTCTCCTGCTCTCTGCTCTCTCCTGCCTTCTGAACACCCCTCCCCCACTCCCAGCCTTCCCGCCCCGCTCTGAGTGATTCTGTTTGTGGGTGTGGGAGGGGGACACACGGAGGGAGTTGGCTTCGGGGGCCCAGAGAGGGGAAACGGTGAAGTGACAATTTCTGCACACCAGTGGCGTTTTTTCTGAAAAGGCAGGGATGGGAACTGATAGGATCTATGACCGACATTACCGCTCCCTTCCTCTCACCTAGTTGGCACTCACTCTTTGCTCTCTGTCATTCAAATGGTGGGGATGGCTAAGCTCAATATTGGGGGCGAGTTGGGGTGGGGGATGAGGGGGGAACAAGAGTGACTTACTCCAAGGCTCCAGCGGCCTGGAGATGCAAGAGACGAATTAACCTCAATCCCGCCAGCTCTAGGGAAGGTGAGAGGCAACACACTTAAGAGAAAGGAACCTAGATGCTTTGGGCCCTTCACATAGGATTTCTCATTGGTATAACAGCAAGCTTCTCAACTCCCAAGAGGATCCCTGGATCTCATCCCAGGCAGCATCATTCTGGGGGTCTGCCCTGGATATGAGGTTCTGAAAGAGCCTAGTCCCATTGTACCCCCCTGACAACTCCCTCCCATATAAGGATACAAGGGTCACTACTCTACCTGCTCTATCTGAGGTCCCTCCCTTTTCAGTCTTGAGCCTTAAAGGAAGGTCTTTCTAGGAACCATCTGCAGAAACCGGTTTATGGATGGTCTCACAGGTTCCCCTCTGTGGGCCTTAGCTCTTTTCCTTGTTTTTGTTTTCTGTTCAAAGCTTTAGACTTGGTGATTTACAGCGATCCTTTGTGGCACTGCCTTATTTATGTTAATCCCTTTTGGTCAGAGTCCAGAACTGTGAAATAGCCACAGGATGCCAGAGGTTTTTTTTTTTTTTAGGAAAATATATTTAGGAAAAATAAATTTTACTAATCCCATTAATCTATTTATTTGCATATTTTACAGACTTGAAGCCAGTCAGTACATAGAGATCTTTCTCATTTTTTCCATCTGAATAACACTCCCTTGTGTCACTACCATAATTTGTTCAATCACTCTACATGTGGACATTTATTTCCAATATTTTACTGTTATTATTAATGCTGGACAGATAACCTCATGCAAATGTATTTTTGTATGGTTAGAGGTCTATCTTCAGGGTGGATTCCTAGAAGTGGGGATGGTGGATCCTAGAAGTGGGGATGGATGATATGCATGTGCAGTGTAGTTTTATTAGCTATTCTCAAATATCCCTCTAAAGGGGTGTTACACATTTTCACACCCACCAGCAATGGATGAGAGTGCCTGTTTCGCTACAGCCTTGTCAATCAACTTCTTATTATCATTTTGATACTTGTAGACTATCTAGTGATATCTCCTCTCTCATTCCTAATGTTAGTAATTGGGTCTTCCCTTTTGTTTTCTTTATCCTTCTGGCTAATAAATTACCAGAATCCCACCAAGGGCCAACTGTACAAGCAGACCTTTCTAAGGCTAGCAAATTCAGGTCTGTTATGTTAACTCTTCTACACATTGGTGAATGGTGTTAGAATAATTACCTAGGCATTTGGGAAAACAAAGTTAGACCCCAATACACATGAGCAAATTCCAGGAAAATTAGGTATCTTAAATATTTTAAAAGGAATGGGTGGATGAAGAGAAAGAAACACTCATTTATCTAGAATGAATTGGGGCTTGTGTTTTGTAGAGGAAAATGGATCCTTTCCACATAATACCAGTACCATTCATTAAATAATCTGCCCCTACTCCAACAATTTCTAATGTCTCCTTTGTAGTGCATGGAATTGGTTTTATATATGTTTCTGAGGTAAATACTGTCTGGTGTTAGAAATATACAGGATTGCTTATTGCAGTTTATAATAAGCATTGTGGGTTATCTAAAATGTCATATCCACAATTCACATATGTGATCAGACTCTCCAGTTAATTTTATCATTTTATCTTATCTTTTTTTATCATTATGTTATGTTAAACACCATACATTACATCATTAGTTTTTGATGTAGTGTTCCATGATTCATTGTTTGCGTAGAACACCCAGTGCTCCATGCAGAACGTGCCCTCTTTAATACCCATCACCAGGCTAACCCATCCCCCCACCCCCCTCCCCTCTAGAACCCTCAGTTTGTTTCTCAGAGTCCACAGTCTCTCATGGTTCGTCTCCGCCTCCGATTCCCCCCTTCATTCCTCCCTTCCTGCTATCTTCTTCTTCTTTTTTTTTTTTTAACTCATTTTATCTTATCTTTAATATAATAGCATTATATTGACTGGGGCTGAGAGGTACTGAAATTCTCATATAACTCCTTTGAAACTCTTAGAATTTCAAAATGGAAAGTGTATTGGCCAGGTCAAAGAATATGTCTCTGTGTTGCCAAAGCCAGCTTGTTGTCTTTCATGAAGACTTTCATGATGGTGCTCATTACCTAGATGATATTTTAAAGAACCCACAATATCTGTACCTCAACCATACCAGCTCAGAAGCTGAATTTCCTCATACAAAAAAAAAAATAGCATCCATTTATATAGGGTGAGCTCATAATTAACAAAATTACAAGGCTTATATAGAATCCAGAGTGTCAGTTTACTAATTTGTACAGGGAAATAGCAATATCAAAGGAAATAAAATAATATTATCCATTGGATTCTCTTACTGTATGTACACCTATAGGAAATTAATATCAAAATCAGGTCAATTAAATTGAATTTAAAAGTAAATACTTTTCATATACATTTAAATGTGTAAAAGTTTGTTATAAGGTTGGAAGGTAAGATTACTTTTATTTTAAATTTTTCAAAAATTTTTCCACTTTTATTGAGATATAATTGACAACATTGTGCAAGTTTAAGGTATACAGTGTGATTATATACATATATATTGTGAAGTGATTACCACAAATAGGTTAGTTAACATCCATCACCTCCCGTAGTTATCGTGCGTGTGTGTGTTAAGAGCATTTAAGATCTACTCTCTTAGCAAATTTCAATTTACCATACGGTATTGTTAACTCCAGTCATCAGGGTGTACATTAGATACCCAGGACTAACTCATTACTGCAAGTTTTTACCCTTTGAACTCCATCTCCCCATTTCTCCCACCTACCTGGCAACCACCTGTCTATTTTCTGTTTCTGTGAGTTTGACTTTTTTTAGATTCCACATATAAGTGAGAACATATGGTATTTGTCTTTCTCTGATTTATTTCACTTAGCATAATGCCCTCAAGGTCCATCCATGTAGTCTCAAATGGCAGGATTTCTTTCTTTCTCATGGCTGAATAATATTGCATTTTATATGTATAACATTTTCTTTATTCATTTATCCTTTGGTGCATAATTAGGTAGTTTCCATGTCTTGGCTATTGTGTAGTTTCCATGTCTTGGCTATTGTGAACAATACTACAAAGGAACATGGGGGTGCAGGTATCTTTTTGAGATAGTGATTTCATTTCCTTAGAATATATACCCAGCAGTTGGATTGTTGGGTCGTATGGTAGTTCTATTTTTAATTTTTTGAAAAGCCTCCACACAGTTTTCCATAGTGACTGTTCCAATTTACATTCCCACCAACAGTGCAGAGGAGTTTCCTTTTCTTCACATTCTTGGCAACAGGTGTTATCTCTTGCTTTTTGATAATAGCCATTCTAACAGGTGTGAAGTGAGATCTCATTGTGGTTTTGATTTGCGTTTCCCTGATTAGTGATGTTGAGCATCTTTTCAAGGACCTGATAGCCATTTGTATATCTTCTGAGGAAAACAGTCTATTCAGGTCCTTTGCCCATTTTAAAATCAAATTGATGATGATGATGATGATGATGATGATGATGATGATGATTACTATTCAGTTGTATGATTTCCTTATATATTTTTGATATTAAACTCTTTTCAGATATATGGTTTGCAAATATTTTCTCCCATTCTGTAGGTTGCCTTTTCATTTTGTTGATCATTTATTTTGCTGTGCAGAAGCTTTTTAGTTTGATGTAGTCCTACTTGTTTATTTTTGCTTTTGTTCCTTGTGACTTCAGCATCATATAAAAAAAAAAAGTTGCGAAGACCAATGTCAAGGAGCTTTTTTCCCCTCTGTTTTCTTCTAGGAGGAAGTATCAGGTATGACATTTAAGTCTTTAATCAATTTTGAGTCAATTTTTGTGAATGATGTAAGATAGGGGTCAACCTTCATTCATTTGCATGGGAATATCCAGTTTTCCCAGCACAGTTTATTGAAGAGAATGTCGTTTCACCATTGAGTATTCTTGGCACTCTTGTCAAATATTAGTTTACAATGTATTTGTGAGATTATTTCTGGGCTCTCAGTTCTGTTCCATTTTTCTATCTGTATGATTTTATGCTAGTACCTTAGTGTTTTGATTATATATCTTTTTTTCTTTCTTTCTTTCTTTCTTTCTTTCTTTCTTTCTTTCTTTCTTTTTTTAAATTTTTTATTGTTATGTTAATCCCCATACATTACATCATTAGTTTTAGATATAGTGTTCCATGATTCATTGTTTGTGCATAACACCTAGTGCTCCATGCAGAACGTGCCCTCCTCAATACCCATCACCAGGCTAACCCATCCTCCCACCCCCCTCCCCTCTAGAACCCTCAGTTTGTTTTTCAGAGTCCATATGATTATATATCTTTGTAATAAAGTTTGAAATCAAGAAGTGTGATGTCTCCAGTTTTGTTCTTCTTTCTCAAGATTGCTTGGGCTATGTGAAGTCATCTGTGGTTTCACACAAATTTTAGGATTTTTTTTTTCTATTTCTGTTAAAATTCCAGTGGAACTTTGATAGGGATTACTTTTAATCTATAGATCACTTTGGGTAGTATTGACATTTTAATAATACTAATTATTCTGATCAATGAACACAGAACATTTTTCTATTTGTTTCTTCTTCAATTTCTCTTACCAATATCTTCTAGTCTTCGGTGTACAGATCTTTCACCTCCTGAAATTTATCCCTAAGTATTTTATTGTTATTGATGCTATTGTAATTTTAGATTGTTTTCTTTATTTCTTTTTCAGATAGTTTGTTGTAGTATATAGAAGCACAACTGATTTTTCAGTGTTGATTGTATATTCTAAAACTACTGAATTTTTCCAACAGCTTTTGGTTGAGTCTTTAGGATATTTTTATTTTTATTTTTATTTTTTCTAATTAGGCTCCATGCTGGGGCCCAAACTCACAACACTGAGATCAAGACCTGAGCTGAGATCAAGAGTTGGACGCTTAACCAACAGAGCCACCCAGGCACCCCAGGATTTCTTAAATATAAGGTTATTTTATGTGCAAACACAGATAATTGTACTTATTCCTTTCCAATTTAGGTGCCTTTTCTTTCTTTTTTTTAAATTGACACACACTGTTACTTACATTAGTTTCAGGTGTACAACATAATGATTCAACACCTCTATATGTTATGCTATGCTCGCAAGTACAGCTACCATTTGTCACCATACAAAGCTATTACAATACCATTGACCATATTTCCTATTCTGTACATTTTATCCTTGTGACTTATTCAGTCCACAACTGGAAGCCTGTACCTCAAACTCCCCTTTACCCATTTCCCCCCTTCCCCTCTGGCAACCATCAGTTTGTATTTATGGGTCTGTTTCTGCTTTTTGTTTGTTTATTCATTCACTTTTAGATTCCATATATAAGCAAAGTCATATGCTATTTGTCTTTGTCTGACTTACTATACTTAGCATAATACCATGTAGGTCCATCCATGTTGTTGCAAATGTCAAGATCTCATTTTTTATGGCTGAGTAGTATTCCATTGTGTGTGTGTGTGTGTGTGTGTGTGTGTGTGTGTGTGTGTGTGTGTGTTATCCATTCATCTACTGATGGATATTCGGGTTGCTTCCATATCTTGGCTATTGTAAATAATGCTGCAATAAACATAGGGGTGCATATATCTTTTTAAGTTAGTGTTTTTGTTTTCTTTGGGGAAATGCCCAGTAGTGGAATTACTGGATCATATGGTAGTTCTATTTTTAATTTCATGAGAAACCTCCATACTGTTTTCAACAGTGGCTGCACCAATTTACATCCCACCAACAATGAACAAGGGTTCCTTTTTCTCCACATCTTCACCAGCATTTGTTATTTCTTATCTATTTGATTCTAGTCATTTTGACAGGTGTAAGGTGATATCTCATTGTGGTTTTGATTTGCTTTTCTCTCATGATTAGTGATGGTAAACATCTTTTCATATGTCTGTTTGCCATATGCATGTCTTCTTTGGAAAATGTGTATTCAGGTCCTCTGCTCATTTTTTTAATTGGATTATTTGGTGTTTTGGTGTTGAGTTGTAGAAGTTCTTTATATATTTTGGATATTAACCCCTTATTGGATATAACATTTGTAAATATCTTCTCCCATTCAGTAGGTTGTGTTTTTGTTTTGTTGATGGTTTCCTTCACTGTGCAAAAGCTTTTTATCTTGGTTGTCCCAGTAGTTTATTTTTACTTTTATTTCCCTTGCTTGAGGAGACAGATCTTGAAAAAATGCTGGTAAGGCCAATATCAAAGGAATTACTGCCTATGTTTTCTTTTAGGAGTTTTATGTTTTCAATCTCATATTTAGGTCTTTAATCTATTTTGAGGTTATTTTTGTGAATGGTGTAAGAAAGTGGTCCAGTTTCATTTATTTGCATGTAGCTTCCCAGTTTTTCCAGAACCATTTATTACGGAGACTGTCTTTTCCCCATTGTATATTTTTGCCTTTTTTTGTTATAGATTAATTGACCATATAAGCATGAGTTTATTTCTGGGCTCTCTATTGTGTTCCATTGATTTATGTGTCTGTTTTTGTGCCAGTACCATACTATTTTGATTACTACAACTTTGTAGTATATCTTGAAATCTGTGACTGTGATACCTCCAGTTTCATTCATCTTTCTTAAGATTGCCTTGGGTATTTGGAGTCTTATGTGGTTCCATACAAATTTTAGTATTACTTGTTCTAGTTCTGTGAAAAATGCAGTTGGTATTTTGATAGGGATTGCACTGAATCTGCAGATTGCTTTGGTTAGTATAGACATTTTAACAATATTAATTATTCCAATCCATGAGCATGGAATAATTTTCCATTTGTTTGTGCCATCTTTAATTTCTTTCATCAGTATTTTACTGTTTTCAGAGTACAGGTCTTTCACCTTCCTGGTTAAGTTTATTCCTAAGTATTTTATTTTATTATTTTTTTGGTGCAATTGTAAATGGAATTGTTTTCTTAATTTCTCTTTCTGCTACTTTGTTATTAGTGTATAGAAATGTAGCCATTATGTGTGTATTAATTTTGTAACCTATGACTTTACTGAATTCATTTATTACTTCTAATAGTTTTTTTTGGTGGAGTCTTTAGAGCTTTCCATGTATAGTATCATGTCATCTGCAAGTAGTGACAGTTTTATTTCCTCTTTACCAATTTAGACACCTTTTATTTCTTTTTCTTTTGTGCTTGCTGTGGCTAGTATTTTCAGTACTATGTTGAATTAAAGTGGTGAAGGTGCACATCCTTGTCTTGTTACCTGGTGTTAGAGGGAAAGCCCTTACTTAGTTTTTCACCATTGAGTATGATGTTAGCTGTGGGTCTGTCATATATGGCCTTTATTATGTTGAGATATGTCCCTTCTAAATCTAGTTTGTTGAGAGTTTTTATCATGAATGGATGTGGAATTTTGTGAAATGCTTTTTATGCATCTATTGGGATGATCATATGATTTTTATTCTTCCTTTTTAATATGGTGTATCACATTGATTTGCAAATATTGATCCAACCTTGCATCCCCAGAATAAATCCCACTTGGTTGTGGTGAGTGATCCTTTTATTTATTTATTTATTTATTTATTTATTTATTTTTATTTATTTTTTTGAGAGAGAGAGAGTGATAGAGAGAGCATGAATGGGATGGGGGAGTGGCAGAGGGAGAGAGAATCCCAAGCAGGCTCTACACCCAGCATGGAGCCTGATGCGGGGCTCGATCTCATGACCCTGAGATCATGACCTGAGCCAAAATCAAGAGTCAGATGCTTAACCGACTGAGCCACCCAGGTGCCCCAGTGGATGTTCCTTTTAATGTAATGGTAAATATGGTTTCCTCATATTTTGTTGAGGATTTTTTATGGATACCTTTCTTGCCTGTTTTCTCTGGTTGGGACTTGCAGTGCTTTGTTGAATAGAACTAGTGAAAGTGGGCACCCTTGTCTTATTCCTGATTCTAGAGGAAAAGCTTTCAGTTTTTCACCATTTTGTATAATGTTAGCTATGAGCTACTTATATATGGTCTTTACTGTACCCAGTTCCTTGATAATTTATCATGAAAAGCTGTTGAATTTTTTCAAATGTTGTTTTCTTCATCTACTGAAATTATATGATTTTTATCCTTCATTCTGTTAAGGTGCTGTATCTCATTGATTTGCATATGGCGAACCATCCTTTCACCTCAGGGTTAAATCCCACTTGATTGTGGTGTATGATTTTTTTAGATGTGCTGTTGAATTCGATTTGCTAATATTTTGTTGAGACTATTTGCATGTATATTCATCAGGGATATTGGTCTGTAATTTATTTTCTTGTAGTGTTCTTCTCTGGCTTTGGTATGAAGTTGATGCTAGCCTCATAAAATGAGCTTGGGAGTGTTCCCTTCCCCAAGTTTTTGAGGGGGGCATTAATTCTTCCTTAAACATTTTGTAAATTCACTGGTGAATTCATCTGGTACTGGGCTCCCCTTGGTTGAGAGGTGTTTGACTACTGATTCAGTCTCCTTGCTCATTATTGATTTGTTCAGATGTTCTATTTCTTCATGATTCAGTCTTAGTAAGTTGTATGTTTGTAGGAATTATGCGTTTCTTCTAAGTCACCCAATTTGTTGGCTTATAATTATTCATAGTGATCTCTTATGGTCCTTTGTATATCTGTGGTATTACTTGTAATGTCTCTTCTTTCACTTATACTTTTATTTATTGAGTCCACTCTCTTTTTTTTCTTGGTTAGTCTAGCCAAAGGTTTGTCAGTTTTGTTCGTCTTTCAAAAAAACCCAATTCTTAGTCTTGTTGATATTTTCTATTGTTTTCCTTTTCTTCATTTCATATATTTCTGCTTAATTTTTTAATTATTTACTTCTTTCAGCTAATTTGGGGCTTAGTTTGTTCTTCTTTTTCTAGTTCTGTGAGATCTGTTAGGTTGTTTACTTGAGATCTTTCTTTTTTCTTAAAATAGGCATTTATAGCTATAAATCCTACTCTTAGAAATACTTTTGTTGCATCCCATAAGTTTTGGTATGTTGTTCTTCTATTTTCATTGATTCAAAGTTTTTTTAATTTCTTTTTTGATTTCTTTGATTCATTTGTTATTCAGGAGTGTGTTTAATGTCCATGTGTTTGTGCATTTTCCAATTATCCTTCTGTTGTTGATTTCTAGTTTCATGCCGTCATTGTAGAAAAAAGAGTATTGGTATAATTTCAATCATTTCGGATTTGTTAAGACTTCTTTTGTAGTCTAACATATGATCTGTTCTGGAGAATGTTCCATGTCCACTTGTAAAGGATGTGTATTTTGCTGCTGTTGAATAGAATGTTCTTTATATGTCTGTTAGGCACATTTTGTCTTATAGTGCTGTCAAATCTGCTTTTTGCTTATTGATTTTCTGTTTAGATGATATATCCATAATTAAGAGTGTGGTATTAATGTCATCTACTATTATTGTATCGCTTCTCCTTTGAGTTCTGTTAGCATTTGCTTTATGTATTTAGGTGCTCCAATGTTAGGTGCATAAATATTTACACCTGTTACATCTTCTCTATTAATTGACCACTTCATATAATGATTATATTCGTCTCTTGTGACTACTTTTAACTTAAAGCTTATTTTGTCTTATACAGGCATCTCCTGCTGTCCAAAAGTTGGTGTTATGCCACTTCACTTATATACAAAAGACCTACATTAGTAAAGTAACAGATTTTTTTCATAAAAGTGAAAATCCCCTTCAGGTTTCTTTCCATTAGTGAAAACAGATACTAATGTAGCTCTTTCATAAAAGCAAAATGGCTAGCACAAAAATAGACACATAGATCAATGGAACAGACTAGACAACACTGAAATAAACCCACAATTATATACTCAATTAATCTTTGACAAAGGAGGAAAGAATATGCAATGGGAAAAAAAAGTCTCTTTAAACAAATTGTGTTGGGAAGAATGGACAGCAACAAAGACAAAAGAATGAAATTGTACCACTTTCTTACATCATACACAAATATAAACTCAATATAAACTCAAAATGGATAATAGACCTAAATGTGAGACAAGAAACCATTACAATCCTGGAAGAGAGCTCAGGCATAATTCCTCTGACATTGGCTATAGCAATATTTTTCTAGCTGTCTCCTGAGTCAAGGGAAATAAAAGTAAAAATAAATTATTGGGACTGCATTGAAATAAAAAACTTCTGTACATGAAGGAAACAATCAACAAAACTAAAAGAGCAACCTACTGAATGGGAGAAGATATTGGCAAATAACATATCCAATAAAGGGTTAGTATCCAAAATATATAACTAATTTATACAACTGAACAACCAAAACCCAAATAATCCAATTTAAAAAGGGGCAGAAAACGTGAACAGACATTTCTGCAAAGAAGACATCCAGATGGCCAACAGACACATGAAAAAAATGCTCAACATCACTCATCATCAGAGAAATGCAAATCAAAACTACAATGAAATATCACCTCATACCAGTTAGAATGGCTAAAATTAAAAACACAAGAAACAACAGGTATTGGTGATGATGTGGAGAAAAAGGAACCCTCTTGCACTGTTGGTGGGAATGCACACTGGTGCAGACACTGTGGAAAACATAAGGAGGTTCTTCAAAAAGTTAAAAATAGAACCTCCCTCTGATCTAGTAATTGTACTATTGGGTAATTACCCCAGAATATACCCCAAAGTGATACATGCACCCCTATTTTTATTTTATTTCAAGATTTTATTCCAGAGAGAGAGCAGGGGGAGGAGCAGAGGGAGAGGGACAAGCCGACTCTGCACTGAGTGTGGAGCCAGACGTGGGGCTCAGTCTCAGGACCCTGAAATCATGACCTAAGCCGAAACCAAGAGTCAGATGCTTAACCAATTGAGCCACTCATGCGCCCTGCATTCCTGTGTTTATACCTGCATTATTTGCAATAGCCGAAGTGTGGAAGTATAGACTGTGGCCCCATCTGACTAGGGAGAACACAAAGAAACCTCACCCAACCTCAGACTGAAGGACAGATTTGCTGGGTATTGTATCTTGTTTGAATTTTTTTTCCTCCAGTATTTTGAATATCTCTTTGTATTCTCTCTTGGCCTGCAAGGTTTTTGTGGCAAAATCCAGATAGCTTTATGGTCTAATGTATGTAATGAGCTGCTTTTCTCTTCATGCTTTCAAATTCTTTGTCTTTAACTTTTGACAATTTAATTATAATGTGTCTTGGTGTACCCCTTTTCATGTTCATCCTGTGTAATTTGGGGCCTCATGAGTCTGGATGTCCATTTCTCTCCCCAAGTTTGGGAAGTGTTCAGCCATTATTTTTTTACATACACTTTATGTCCCTTTCTCTTCTCCTCCTGGGATTCCCATAATCCCAGGTATATTGTTTCACTTTAAGGTGTTTCTTAAGTCCTATATGCTTTCTTCACTCTTTTTCATTCTTTATTTTTGCTCCTCTGACTGGATAATTTCAAATGACAAGTCCTAGAGTTCATTAATTCTTCTGATCTGTCAAGTCTATTGTTGAAGCTCTGTATCAATTCAGCCATTATGTATTCTTCAGCTATAGGATTTGTTTGATTTTTTTAATGGTTTCTATTTCTCTGAATTTCTTAATTTTTTTGTATATTGTTTTTCCAATTTTGTTTAGTTGCCCATTTGTGTTCTCTTTTAGTTCACTGAACTTCTTTAAGAGAATTATTCTGAATTATTTGTCTGTCAGTTTTTAGATCTCCATTTCTTTGGGGTCAGTTATTGGAGGATTTGTTTCCTTCGGTGGTGTCATCTTTACCTCATTCTTCATGATTCTTTTATCTTTATGTTGGTATCTGTGTAATTGAAGAAGTACTCTCCTCTTCTAGCCTTTACAGATTCAATTTAGCCAGGGAAGATGTTTGTCAGTCAGCCTATTTTGGGGTTCTGACTATATCATGTGTAGTTTTCATGAGCAGACAGGGCTTGCTATCAGGTCCTCTAGTTGGACAGGTTAATTTCCCATGCTCTGAAGTTGGTGGAATGGTGGCCAGTGGCTGTGCTCCATGGTCAGTTGAGCCTGCTCACTGGGCTCCATGTTCACACAGGGATCCTGTCAGGGCTCCCTGGTTTGGCATGCCTGGTAGCTAGGTTCCATGGTCAGGTGGGCCCAGAGCCTGGGCTTTGGCCTTCATGATTAGAGCAGGTTTCAGGTTGTGCTCTACAATCAGGAAGAGCTGCAGGCTTTGCCTTGTAGTTGGCTAGAGCCATTGGATAGTCTATCCAATTGGGCATGCTACTGGCTATGCTCCGCTGTTGGGTTAGGTAGCTGCCAGGACCCCTAGTCTGGTGTAGTCACCAGCTATACTCTGTAGTTGAATGAGACTGTAGGTTGTGCTCTGAGGCTGGATGAGGTTTCTTTGTGTTCTCCCTAGTCAGGTGGGGCCACAGTCTATACTTTGTGATTGGGAAGAATTGGTGGTTAGTCTCCTTATCTGGGTGAGGCAGCACTCTGTGTTCACCAACTGGGCAGTGCCGTTGGCTGGACATCATGACTGAGCAGGGTTGCTACCCAAGCATCATGGTTGGGTGAAGCTGCAAGATCTGCTTCACAGTTAGGTGGGGCTGTTAGTTGTACTACCTGCTGAGGTACTGCCTTTAGGCTGAGCACTGAGGCTGCCCAAGGTTGTATTGAGGTTCCCTCATCAGAATGGGGAGGCAGAGGCTATTCTCTGCAGTTGAGCAGAGTTACTTGCTTGGCTTCTTGCCCAAGCAGGGCCAAAGGATGTGGTCCACAGTTGCCCAGGACCTCTGGCCAGACTTTCTGATTGGGCAAAGCTGGAGGCTCCACCTAACAGTTTAGCGGGGAAGTAGCCTTGACTTTCAGCCTGGGTGAGGTCATAAACTATTCCATGGTTGTATGACATCATAGTTTGGGCTCTTTTGTCAAGAGGGGCCATATGCTATGCTATGCTATTTGTTTAATTTGTATGTGTTTTATTTGCAATTAGACAAGGATATTGGCTTGGCTTCCTGCATAGTTGGGGTTGTAGACTGTGCTCTGAGGTTGCCTGGAATTGCTGTCTGGGCTCCCAGCTCAGGAGAGGCTGGAGGCTATGCTCCACATTTGGGCAGGGCTGCGGACTTATTTCCCTGCCTGAGTGTGCCATAGGATGGGCTCCACAGTTGCCTGTGGTCTTTAGCCAGGCTCCCTGGTTAAGCAGGGCTGGAAGATGTGATCAGCAGTTGGACAAGGTTGCTGGCTTGCCACCCTCTTCAGGCAAAGTCATAAGATGGACCCCATGGGAAAGCCTGTTGGCTGAAGACTCAAACCAGGTAGAACTGCCAACTGAGCTCCCTGGCCACTTGGGTCCACTGGCTTGGTTCTGTAGATGGCTGGGCTCTCTGCATGGGAGCCACTGCCAATATGAAAACAGTCTGCTATGATCCACACACTGGTTGCTATGAGCCTCACCCCCTTTTCCTCTCTAGCAGATTCCCTGTGGTCTACCCTCACTGGTTTCCTCAGTGATCCCCATGAAGTAAGACTGAATTGAGACTTGGATGATTCTGGAAATCATCCAAGAATGCTTGGAAGCTGGACGTCCACCTTGAGCCCTCCTTTTCCCACTGGAATAACCATACATCCAGGGGAACCCTCTCAGGGTACTCTGCTGGCCTGGAGGAGAGGCAATGCAGTGAAAGTGAAACTGCTCCTCTAACCCTTTTAATGTGCTTTTTCCGTTTTTGTAGTCCATGAAAATACCTCAGCCTCACCCCCAAATTCTGGAATATCCAGAAGTGTCTTGTCTCTGGATAGTTGCTAGTTAGTCTTTCTGTGATGGGGGGGACTGAATCTGGGGTCAACCTGTTCCTCCATCTTGCTGTCATTCTTGTATGATCATTCTTGAATGATGCTACCCAAAGTGCCAGTCTGAAATGGAAAAAAAAAAAAAAGAATTTGTGCCAAAACTTGAATGGACTATATGAAAGCACACATTATTTTTGTAGCAAAAATTTCTTGATGAAAGTAGCTATGAGCACATTTCCATTTTGATTAAAGCTGTCTTTGCAGACTGGTAACATAACTTACCACCTATGGAAAAACAGCCCATATATTTACTGTATTAGGAGCTTTGCCATGGAATATTTCATTATGAGGTATTTGGACAAAAATCTGATTCCTTCAGAAGAAAGAAAGCAAGTAACTCCATTTAGAAGTCCACTGGCTCTGATATTCTTAATTTATCAGTTAGAAAGCTTGTTACCAATATATGGAATAAAGTAAAGAATTTAAATATATAAGTCATGAAAATACATGCTCATTGCAGAAACAGCAAATAAAGGTAACATTTTCTTTTCTTTTCTTTTTAATTTTTATTCAATCTTTTATTTAAATTCCAATTAGTTAACATACAGTGTAATATTAGTTTCAGGTATAGAATTTAGTGATTCATCACTTACATACAACACCCAGTGCTCATCACAAATGCCCTCCTTAATACCCATCACATATTTAACCCACCCCACCCACCCACCTCCCCTCCAGTAACCTTGATTTGTTCACTATAGTTAAGAGTCTATTTCCTGGTTTGCCTCCCGCTATGTTCATCAGTTTTGTTTCTTAAATTCCACATATGAGTGAAATCATATGGTATTTGGCTTTCACTGACTGACTTATTTCACTTAGCCTAATACTCTCTAGTTCCTTCCATGTCATTGTAAATGGCAAGATTTCATTCTTTTTTTTGGCTGAGTAACGTTCCATTGTATATATACACCACATCTTTTTTTATCCATTCATCAGTTGATGGACATGTGGGCTCTTTTCATAGTTTGGCTATTGTTCATAATGTTGCTATAAATGTTGGGGTGCATGTGCCCCTTCAAATCTGTATATTTTGTATTCTTTAGGTAAATACCTAGTAGTGCAATTGCTGGGTCATAGGGTAGCTCTATTTTTAACTTTCTGAGGAACCTCCATACTGTTTTATAGAGTCACTGCACCAGTTTACATTCCCACCACAGTGTAAGAGCATTCCCCTTTCTCTGCATCCTTGCCAACACCTGTTGTTTCCTGTTTTGTTAATTTTAGCCATTCTGACTGGTGTGAGGTGATATCTAATTGTAGTTTGGATTTGTATTTCCCTGATGATAAGTGATGTTGAGCATCTTTTCATGTTAATTTTTTAATTCTATTAAATCTTTTTTTAAAGATTTATTTTTTGACAGAGAGAGAGACAGTGAGAGAGGGAACACAAGCAGGGGGAGTGGGAGAGGGAGAAACAGGCTTCCTGCTGAGCAGGGAGCCCAATGCAGGGCTCGATCCCAGGACCCTGGTATCATGACCTGAGCAGAAGGCAGACATTTAATGACTGAGCCACCCAAGCGCCTCTCTTTTCATGTTTCTGTTAGCCATCTGTATGTCTTCTTTGGCAAAATGTCTATTCGTGTCTTCTACCCATTTTTTAACTGAATTATTTGTTTTTTGAGTGTTGAGATTTATAAATTCTTTATATATTTTGGATACTAACCCTTTATCAGATATGTCATTTGCAAATACCTTTTCCCATTCTGAAGATTGTCTTTAGTTTTGTTGTTTCCTTCTCTGTGCAGCAGCTTTTTCTCTTGTTGAAGTCCCAATAGTTTATTTTTGCTTTTGTTTCCCTTGCCTTAGGAGACATATCTAGTAAGAAGTTGCTATGCCTGATGTCAAAGAGGTTGCTGCCTGTGTTTTCCTCTAGAATTTTGATGGTTTCCTGTCTCACATTTAGATCTGTCATTCATTTTGAATTTATTTTTGTGTGTGCTATAAGAAAGTGGTCCAGTTTCAATTTTTTTGCATGTTGCTGTCCAGTTTTCCCAACACCATTTGTTGAAGAGACTTTTTTCCATTGGCTATTCTTTCCTCCTTTGTTGAAGATTGACCATATATGTAACATTTTGAATGAGAGAATGGAATAAAATATCCTAAACATATTGTGACAATGGATTAACTATTTAAAGGAAATAAACTCAGGTTCCCATCCAAAGCATACACCTAGAAAAATCAGATTAACTTTTTTAAAAACCCTTTCCCCTTTATTACAAAAGGAAACCATGATCTGTGTACAAAAAATTATATACCATGACCAAATGGGATTTTACTCAGATATGAAGGGCTGGTACAGTATTCAAAAATCAGTTAGTGTAGTCCATCACATCAATAGGCTAAAAAGGAAGCACCACATGATCATACCAATAGATAGAGAAAAAGCATTTGGTAAAAAAAAAAATATACCCATTTTTTATAAAAACTTTCAAACTAAGAAGAGAGGAACTTCTCAGCTTGATAAAGAAATCTACAAAAAGCCTACAGCTAGCATCATACATAGTGGTGAGAAACCAGAACCTTTCCTACAAAGATCAGGAACAAGGCAAAGATGTCTCCCCTCATTATTACTTTTCAGCATTGTATTGGAAGTCCATGTTAATGCAGTAATACAAGGTAAGGAAATAAATGGGATAAGGAGTTAGAACAAAAAGCAATAATAAAACTGTCTTTGTTCATAGGTGACATCATTGCCTGTGTAGAAAATCTGAAAAAGTTGACACACACACACACACACACACACACACAAAACCTCGGAACTAAGTGATGATAGCAAAGTTGCAGAATACAAAGTTAATATAAAAAGCCCATTGCTTTCTTGTATACCAATGATGAACAAGTGGAATTTGAAATTAAAAACACAATACTATTTACACTTGCCCCCCAAAATGAAATACTTGTGTAAAATCTAAGAAAATATGTATAAGGTCCATATGAGGAAAATTATAAAACTCTGATGAAAGAATTCAAAAAAGAGCTAAATAAATGGAGAGGTGTTCCATGTTCATGGATAGGAAGACTCAGTATTATCAAAATGTCAGTTCTTCCCAATTTTATCTGTAGATTCAAAGCAATCCCAATCAAAATCCCAACAAGGTAAGTTGTAGATATTGACACACTGATTCTAGAGTTTATATGGAAAGGGAAAAGACACAGAATATCCAACACCATATTGAAAGAGAACAGTATTGGAGGATTTTCACCATTTAGCCTTAAGACTTACTATAAAGCTACAGTAATGCAGACAGTGTGATAGTGGTGAAAGAATGACAAATAGATCAATGGAACAGAATAGAGAGCTTAGAAATAGACCCACATAAAAATAGTGAACTGATCTTTGGGGCACCTGGGTGGCTTAATACATTGGGTATCTGACTCTTGATTTCAATTCAGGTCATGATCTCAGGGTTGTGAGAGCGAGCCCCACATCAGGCTCCACACTGGGCATGGAGTCTGCTTGGGATTCTCTCTCTGCCCCTCCCCACTCCCTCTCTAAAAAAATAGTGAACTGATCTTTGACAAAGGAGTAAAGGCAATAAAATGGAGACGTTAGTCTCCTCAATAAATGGTGCTGGAATAACTGGCATCCATATGCAAAATATACAAATTTGTATATCTTTTTAAAAGGCCATTGGGATTTTCTTAGAGATGGCATTGAATCTGTAGATCAATAGGGGAGTATTGCCATTTTAACATTAGTAAGTCTTCTAATCATAAACATGGGAAGGCTTGCATTTGTTTAGGTCTCCTTTACTTTTTTTCTACAATATTTGTATAGTTTTCAGAATACTAATCTTGCATCTCCTTTCTTAAATTAATTTCTAAAGGTTTTATTGTTTTAGTTGCTATAACAACTAAATGAAAATACATTATAAAACAGTATAAATTAAAATACTATCTTAATTTCTTTTTCAGTTTCTTAATACATCTAATGTAGTATATAAAAGCTCTTGTAAATCAGTAAACGCTACTACCTCCAAAAATTTTATAAGGGATTTTAAAGGCCGTATCACTCATTCAAAAATATAATAATGGCCAGTAAATACATGAAATTGTGAGATATCAATACTCACCATTCACTGGTCCAATTGAAAAGACATTTTGAAATTATAATACCTGGTATTTATCAGCCTTATAAGGAGGCTTTTTAGGCAACACCTTTTCCCAATTGCCCACCCCTCCCATCAAATTTTAATACCTCAGATATATTGAGGTCATATGGTAATTCTGTGCTTAACTTACTAAGAAATGGCCAGACTGGTTTCCACAGTTACTGTACCATTTTACATTCACAGCAGCAATGTATAGAAGTTCCAATTTCTCCACAGTCTCATCAATACTCATTAAATTCCATTGTTTTTTTAAATTATTAGTATAGGCATTCTAGTTTGTGTGAAGGGATACCTCACTGTGGTTTTCACTTGCATTTCCCTAGTGACTACTGGTGTTGATCATCTTTTAATATGCTTGTTGGCCATTTTTATATTTATTTGAAAAATCTATATTTAAACATTTTGCCCAATTTTAATTGGGTTAATTGGTTTTTGAGCTTTAGACTTTACTTATTCTGGATATTGGACCTTTATCAAATACATGACTTACAAATATTTTCTCCCAACTATGAGTTGTCATTTCATTTCATTTTCTTAATAATGTCTTTTGATGCACAGAAGTTTTCAGTTTTGATGAATTCCAATTTATTTGTTTTTCTTTTGAAGCTTGTGCTTTTCATATTATATCTAAGAAACCATTGACAAATCCAAGGTCATGAAAATTTATCCTTATGATTTCTTGCAATAGTTTTATCATTTTACCTCTCATATTTGGGTCACAGATCCATTTTAAGATTTATTTATTTGAGAGATAGACAGGGCATGAGTGGGAGGGGCAGAGGGAGAGAGACTCTCAAGCAGACTCCATGCTGAGCACAGAGCTCACACGGGGCTTGATCCTACAACCCTGAGATCTCGACCTGAGCTGAAACCAAGAGTCAGATGCTTAACCAACTATGCCAGCCAGGTGCCCCACAGATTCATTTTGAGTTAATTTTTGTGTATCATATGATGTAAGGGTCCAAATTCATCATTTTCCATATGAATATTCAGTTGTTCTACCATCACTTTTTGAATAGAATGTTCTTCCCCCATTGAATGTTCTTGGCACTATTCATAAAAATGAAGTGGCCATAGATCTGTAGGTTTCTTTCTGGATACTCAGTTATATTCCACTGGTCTATATGTCTATTCTTATGCTAGTTCCATACTGTTTTAATTCTGTGGCTTTATTGTAGGTTTTGAAATTGGGAAGTGTAAGCCTTCCAACTTTGTTCTTTTTCAGGATTGTTTTAGCTGTTTGGGGACCCTTGACATTGCATAGGATTTTGAGGCTCAGCTTTTCCATATCTTTTAAAAAAGGCCATTGGGATTTTCTTAGAGATGGCATTCAATCTGTAGATCAATAGGGGAGTATTGCCATTTTAACATTAGTAAGTCTTCTAATCATAAACATGGGAAGGCTTGCATTTGTTTAGGTCTCCTTTACTTTTTTTCTACAATATTTGTATAGTTTTCAGAATACAAATCTTGCATCTCCTTTCTTAAATTAATTTCTAAAGGTTTTATTGTTTTAGTTGCTATAACAACTAAATGAAAATACATTATAAAACAGTATAAATTAAAATACTCAATTTTTTTTTTCAGTTTCTTCATTGTAGGTGTGTAGAAACATGACTGTTCTTTTTGTGTTAATCGTATGCCCCCTAACTTGGCTGAACTGGTTTATTGCCTCTAGTAGCTTTCTTGTAGGTTCTTTGGACTTTTTTATGTGTAGAATCATTCATCAGCAAATGGAGATATTTTGCTTCTTCCTTTCCAATTCGTATGCCTTTTATTCCTTTTTCTTGCTTAATTGCTCTGGATAGAAGTTCCAATACAATATTTAATTTAAGTGGTGAAAGTGGACATCTTTCTTTTGTTTTTGATCTTAGGGGCAAAGCTCTCATTTTTTTTTTTTTTTAAAGATTTTATTTATTTCACAGAGAGAGAGACAGCAAGAGAGGGAACACAAGCAGGGAGAGTGGGAGAGGGAGAAGCAGGCTCTCCGCCAAGCAGGGAGCCCGATGCGGGGCTCGATCCCAGGACCCTGGGATCATGACCTGAGCCGAAGGCAGATGCTTAACAACTGAGCCACCCAGGTGCCCCCAAAGCTCTCATTTTTTATCCTTAAGTATGATGTTAGCTGTGGATTGTTCAAAAATGCCCTTATCTTGTTGAGGAAGTTCTCTTCAATTCCTAGGTGGTTGAATATATTTATCATGGTAGTGTATTGGGGTTTTGTCAAATTATTTTTTTCTATTAATTCATAAGATCATGTGATATTTTTCCTTCATTCTCTTAATGTGATTCATTGCATTGGTTGATTTTATTTTTAAGGAATAATTGACATATAAGAAGTTGTACATGCTGAATAGCCACAACTTGACAAGTTTGGAGATATTTATACAGCTATGAAAGCATCACCACTATCTATGCCATAAATATGCCCATCATCTCCAAAAGTTTCTTCCAGTCCTCTTTATTTATTATTATTGTGTGTGATAAGAATACTTAAAGTAATATCTACCCTCTTAGCAAAATTTAAATATATAATATCGTATTGTTCACTATAGGAACTATGCTGTTCAGTAGATCTCTAGAGTTTATTCATCTTGTATAACTGAAACTTTGTACCCTGTGACTATTACCTCTCCATTTCCTCCTCCCCTTAGCCTCTGGAAGCCACTGTTCCACTCACTGCTTCTGTGAGTTTGACTGTTTTAGATTCCTCATATAAGTGGCATCATGTAGTATTTATCCTTCTGTATCTGGCTAATTTCACTTAGTTCCAGGTTCATCCTGTTGCAAACAGCAGGATTTCTTTTTTTAAGAGCCAAATAATATTCTATTGTATGTATATACGTTTTCTTTATACATTCATTCACTAGCACATCTAGACTGCTTCCATGACTTGGCTACTGTGAATAAAACTGCAGTGATAATGGTAGTGCAGATATTTCTTTGGGATCCTGATTTCAATTCCTTTGGACATGTACCCAGGAGTGGGATCATGTACCAGATCTATTTTTAATTTTTTGAGAAACCTCCACACTTTCCCCTACTGGCTGCACCAATTTACATTCCCATCAGCAGTATCCAATGGCTCCCTTTTCTCCACATCCTTGCCAACATTTATCTTTTGTTTTGTTTTTAATAATAGCCATCCTAGCAGGTGTGAGGTAATATCTCTTTGCAATTTTGATTTGCATTTCCTCTATGATTAGTGATGTAGAGCACCTTTCATGTACCTGTTGGTCATTTCTATGTCTCCTTGGAGAAATGTTTTTTCAAGTCCTTAGCTCAATTTTTAATTGGATTATTTGGGGGTTTTTTTGGTTTTTTTGGTTTTTTTTTTTTTTACTCTTGTGTTGTAGGAGTTCCTTATTTTGGCTATTAACCCAGTATCAGATGTATCATTTATAAATATTTTCTTCCATTCAATAGGTTGCTTTTACATTTTGCTGATTTTTCTTTCTTTGCTGTGCAATAGCTTTTTGGTTTGACGTAATCCCACTTGTTTTTGTTTCCCTCCTGCTTATGTATTTTTGCTTTTGGTGCCTATGCTCTTGGTTTCATTTCCAAGAAATCATTGCCAAGGCCAATGTCAAGAAGATTTCTTCTGTTTTCTTCTAGGGATTTTTTTTTTCTTTTTTTTTATTGTTATGTTAATCCCCATACATTACATCATTAGTTTTAGATATAGTGTTCCATGATTCATTGTTTGTGCTAACACCCAGTGCTCCGTGCAGAACGTGCCCTCCTCAATACCCATCACCGGGCTAACCCATCCTCCCACCCCCATCTTCTAGGGATTTTAATTTTAGGTCTCATGTTTAAGTCTTTAACACATTTTTCATTGATTTTAATGTATGGTGTGAGATAAATGTCCAATTTTATTTTTTTGCATGTGGATATCCAGCTTTCCCAGAACCACTTATTGAAGAGACTATCCTTTCCCCACTGTGTAAATACAGTGGTACCCATGTGGAAGATCAGTTGACCATATATGTTTGTGTTTATTCTGGGCTGTCTTTTCCGTTCCATTGGTCTATAGGTCTGTATTTATGCCGGCATCATTCTGTTTTGATTACTGTTGCTTTGTAATATATTTTGAAGTCAAGAAGAATCATGCCTCTATCTATTTCCTGCTTGTTCAAAATTGCTTTGTTGTGATGATCACTGGGTGTTATATGTAAGTGATGAATCACTAAATTCTACTCCTGAAACTAATATTACACTCTGTGTTAACTAACGAGAATTTAAATAAAAACTTGAAACAAAGAAAAAATAAAGAAAATTGCTTTGGTTGTTTGGAGTCCTTTGTGATTCCATATGAATTTTAAGATTATTCTATTTTTTATAAGATAATGCCATTGTTTTTCTTAATGGAAATTGCATTGAATCTGTAGATTTCTTTGTATATTATGGACATTTTAACAATATTAATTCCCCCAGTCCATGAACATGGAATGTCTTTCCACTTATTTGTGTCTGTGTTAAGTATTTTATAGTTTTCCATGTACAAGTATTTCACCTCCTTGGGCAAGTTTATTCCTAAATATTTTATTTTTTGATGCTATTGTAAATGTAATTTCCTTCTCATATAGTTCACTTTTAGTGTAGAGAAATGTAACTGATTTTATGAGAAATGTATATTGATTTTGCATCCTGCAACATTGCTGGATTTGTTTGTTAGTTTTAAAGGGTTTTTATTTTTTGAGGCTATAGGGTTTTCTACATATAAGAGCGTGTTATCTGCAAAGACAATTTTATGTCTTCCTTTCCAAATTGAATAACTTGTTTCTTTTTCTTGCCTAATTGCTCTGGCTAGGACATCCAATACTATGTTGAATAGGAGTAGTGAGAGTGGACACTCTTATCTTGTTTCTGATTTTAGAGGAAAAACTTTCAGTGTTTTGCCATTAGGTGTGATATCAGCTGTGGGGTTGTTCTATATGCCCTTTATTGTGATGAAGTAAGCTGCTTCTACAACTAATTTTTTTCTATCATGAAAAGATGTTGAATTTTATCAAATGCTTTTTCTGCCTCTGTTGAGATGATCATGTGATTTTTTTCCTTCATTCTCTTAATTTAGTATATCATGTTAATTAATTTGTGAATATACTAAACATTCTTGCATCTTTGAGATAAATCCCATTTGGTTAAGGTGTCTGATCCATTTAATGTGCTGTTGAATTAAGTTTGCTAATATTTTGTTGAGAATTTTTGCATCTGTTCACCAGGAATACCATCCTGTAGTTTTCATCTCTTATGATATCTTTGTGTGGTTTTGGTATCATGGTGATTCTGGCCTCACAAAATAAGTGGGGAAGTATTCCCTCTTCCTATATTTTGTAAGAATTTATGTTAATTCTTCTTTAAATGTTTGGTAGAATTCACCTCTGAAGCCATCTTATCCTAGGCATTTTTTTTAAATTTTATTTTATTATGTTATGTTAGTCACCATACACAATACATCTAGTTTTTGATGTAGTGATCCATGCTTCATTGTTTTCATATAATGGAAGTTCTTTGATTACTGATTCAGTCTCTTTATTATTGTTCTCTTGATACTTTCTATTTCTTCTTGATTCAGTCTTGGTACTTGTATGTTTCTAGTAATTTATCTGTTTATCCTAGGTTGTCTAATTTGTTGGTATATAATTATTCAAAATAGTCCCTTATGATCTTTTTTATTTCCATGGCATTAGTTTTCATGTCTCCTATTTATTATTGTACTTGAGTATTATCTTTTTTCTTAGTCTAAGTAAGAGTTTATTGATTTTCTTTGTATTTTCAAAAATCCAACTTTATTTTTGTCAATTTCTCCTAATATCCTATAATTTATTTCCTTTTTCTGCTCTAATTTTTTATTTCCTTCCAACTAACTTTGGAATTAATTTGTTCTTTTTCTAGTTTCTTGAAGTGTATTGTTAGTTTGAGAGCCTTCCTTTTATTAATGTAAACATTTATCACCATAAACTTTCCTCTTTGTATCATATATATTTGTTTCTTTATTGTTGCTGCATCCCATAACTTTTGGTATGTTGTGTTTTAGTTTGCACTTGTCTCAAAATATTTTCTCATTTTTCTTTTGGTTTCTTATTCGACCCAGTGGTTCCAATGGTTGTTCAACAGTGTGTTGTTTAACTTGCATGTATTTGTATAATTTTCCTTTTGTTATTGATTCCTAGTTTCATTCCATTGTAGGTTAGAAAAAAAATCTCAGAATGATTTCGTTTTTCTTAAGCTATTTAACACTTTTTCATTGACCTAGTTTGTGATTTTTCGTGGATAACACTGCATGTGTAATTGAGAAGAATATGTATTCTGCTGCTGTTAGGTGGAATGTTCTGTATATGTCTTTTAGGCTCATAGAATCCATAATGTTCTTCACATCATCTGTTTCCTTTCAGACTATCACTCTGGATGATCTAACCATTATGGTAAGTGGGGTGTCAAAGTCTCCTAGTATTATATTGCTATTTCTTCCTTTAGATCTGTAAATGATTCCTTTATATATTAATGTGTTCTGATGATGTGTGTGTGTGTATATATATATATATAAAATTATTTTATTTTTCCCATTGAATTCATCCTTTTATCATTATCTAATGACCTTTGTCTCTTGTGACAGTTTTGACTAAAATCTGTTTTGTCTGATGTAAGTATAGCTACATGTGTCCCTTTTGGTTGCCATTTGCATATAATATTTATTTAATCCTAAACTTCAATCTATATGTGCTCTTAAACCTAAAGTGTGACCCTTCTAGAAAATATATAGTGTGGTCTTGTTTATGCATTCAGCATCTCTCCACTTTATGATTGGTGAACAAGTTCCATTTATATTTAAAGCAATTATTTTTTATTTTTAATTTTAATTTCAGCATACTTAACATACAATGTTCTATTAGTTTCAAGTGTATAATATAGTGATACAACAATTCTATATAATACTCAGTGCTCATCATGATAAGTATACTCTTTAATCCCCACCACCTCTTTCACCCATCCCCCCAAACGCCTACCCTCTGGTAACCATCAGTTTGTTCTCTATAGTTAAGAGTCTCTTTCTTGACAAATACTAGATGATTGGTTTGTCTCTCTATCTCTCTTTTCCTTTCCTCATTTGTTTCTTATATTCCACATATGAGTTAAATCATATGGTATTGTCTTTCTCTGACTTATTTTGCTTAGCATTATATTCTCTAGCTCCATCCATGTTGTTGCAAATGGCAAGATTTCATTCTTTTTATGGCTGAGTAATATTCCATTGTGTGTGTGTGTATATATATATATACACACATTTTCTTCTTTATTCATTCATCTGTTGATGGACACTCAGGCTGCTTCCATAATTTGGTTATTGTAAATAATGAAATAAACATAGGGGTACATATATCACTTTGAATGAATGTTTCTGTATTTTGGGGGTAATTACTTAGTAGTGTGATTAATGGATCATAGGGTAGTTCTATTTTTAACTTTTTGAGGAACCTCCAACTGTTTTTCAGAATGGCTGCACCAGTTTGCATTCCCACGAACAACGCACAGGGGTTCCTTTTTCTCCACATCCTTGTCAAAACTGGCTGTTTCTTCTGTTTTTTATTTTAGCCATTATGAATGGTGTGAGATGATATCTCATTGTAATTTTGATTTGCATCACCCTGATGATCAGTGATGTTGATCATCTTTTCATGTGACTGCTGGCCATCTTAATGTCTTCTTTGGAGAAATGTCTGTTCATGTATTCTGCCCATTTTTAATCAGATTATTTTTGGAAGGGGTGTTCAGTATCATTATCAAATATGTCATTTGCATATATATTCTCCCATTCAGTAGGGCGCCTTTTAGTTTATTGTTTCCTTTGCTATGCAGAAGCTTTTTATTTTGATGTAATCCTAATAGTTTCTTTTTGCTTCTGTTTCCCTTGCCTCAGGAGACCTATCTAGAAAAAAGTTGTTACAGCCAATGTCAGAGAAGTTACTACCTGGGTTTTCTTCTAGGATTTTTATGTTTTCAGGTCTTACAGTTAGGTCTTTAATCAATTTTGAATTTATTTTTATGTATGATGTAAAAAAAAGTGGTCTGGGTTTATTCTTTTCATGTAGCTGTCCAGTTTTCCCAACACCATTTGTTGAAGAGACTTTCCCACTGGATATTCTTGCTTCCTTTGTGGAAGATTAACCATATAATTCTGGCTTTATTTCTGAGTTTTCTCTTCTGTTCTGTTGATCTATGTGTCTATTTTTGTGCCACTCCCATACTGTTCTGATTACTACAGCTTTGTAATATAACTTGAAGTCAAGAATTGTGATGCTGCCAGCTTTGCTTTTCCTTTTCCAGGTTGCTTTGGCTATTTGGGGTCTTTTGTGGTTCCATACAATTTTTAGAATTGTTTGTTCCAGCTCTGAGAAAAATGCTGTTGGTATATTGATAGGGATTTCAATAAATGTGTATATTGCTTTGAGTATTATAGACATTATAACAATATTTGTTCTTCCAATCCATGAGCATGGAATGTCTTTCCATTTCTTTTGTGCCATCTTTAATTTCTTTCATTAATGTTTTATAATTTTCAGAGTACAGGTCTTTCACGTCTTTGGTTAAGTTTATTCCTAGGTATCTTATTATTTTTAGGGCAATTGTAAATGGGATTGTTTTCTCAATTTCTCTTTCTGCTGCTTCATTATTGGTATATAGAAATGCTACAGATTTCTGCTACTGATTTTGTATCCTACAACTGTACTGGATTCATTTATCAGTTCCAGTAGTTTTCTGGTGGAATATTTTGGATATAATATCATGTCATCTGCAAATAGTGAAAATTTTACTTCTTCCATACCAATTTGGATGCATTTTATTTCTTTTTTTCTTTTCTTTTTTTTTTTTTTTTTTGTCTGATTGCTGTGGTTAGGACTTCCAGTATAAAAATGGCGAGAGTGGACACCCTTGTCTCCTTCCTGTCCATAGGGAAAAAGCTATCAGTTTTTCTCCATTAAGTATGATGTTCACTGTGGGTTTTTCATATATGGTCTATATATGGTTTATATTATGTTGAGGTGTGTTCCCTCTAAACCTACTTTGTTGAGGGCTTTTATCATGAATGGATGTTGTATTTAGTTAAATGCATTTTCTGCATCTATTGAAATGATCATATAGTTTTTATCCTTTTTCTTATTGATGTGATGTATCAATTGATCAATTTGCAAATATTGAACCAACCTTACATACAGGGAATAAATCCCACTTGATCATTGTGAAAGATTTTTTAATGTATTGTTGGATTTAGTTTGCTGTTTTGTTGACAATTTTTGCATCTATGTTCATCAGTGATACTGGCCTGTAGTTCTCTTATTTGTGTGTCTTTATCTGGTTTTGGTATCATAATGCTGCCCCCATAGAAGGAATTTGGAAGTTTTCCTTTCTCTTTTATTTTTCGGAATAGTTTGAGAAGAATAGGTATTAACTCTTCTTTAAATGTTTGCTGGAATTCACCCGTGAAGCCATCTGGTCCTTGACTTTTCACTGTTGGCAGTTTTTTTTGTGGTTTTTTTTTTTTTTTTTTTAATTACTGATTCAATATCCTTGCTAGTATGTAGTCTGTTCAAATTTTCAATTTCTTCCTCCTTCAGGTTTGGTAGGTTATATGTTTCTACGAATTTACCCATTTCTTCTACGTTGCCTAACTTATTGGCTATAGTTTTTTATAACATTCTCTTGTAATTGTTTTTATGTCTATGGCGTTGGTTGTTATTTCTACTCTTTGTGACTTTTTTTTAAAGATTTTATTTATTTATTTGACAGAGAGAGACACAGCTAGAGAGGGAACACAGCAGGGGGAGTGTGAGAGGGAGAAGCAGGCTTCCTGTGGAGCAGAGAGCCCGATATGGGGCTCGATCCCAGGACCCTGGGATCATGACCTGAGCCGAAGGCAGATGCTTAACGACTGAGCCACCCAGGTGCCCATCTTTGTGACTTTTTTTTAATTTGAGTCCTTTCTCTTTCTCTGTCTCTCTTTTGATGAATTTGACTTAGAGGTTTATCAATTTTGTTGATCTTTTTATAGAACCAACTCCTGGTTTAATTGATATTGTCTATTGTTTTTGGTTGTTTGTTTAGTTTCTATATCATTTATTTCTGCTGTGATCTTTGTTATTTCTTTCCTTCTGCTGGTTTTGGGTTTTGTTAATGTGTTTTTTTTTTCTACCTCCCTTCTGTGTAAATTTAGGTTGTTCATTTGAGATTTTTCTTGCTTCTTGAGGTAGGTCTATATTGCTATAAACTTTCCTCTTAGATCTACTTCTGCTGCATCCCAAAGATTTTGGATCATTGTGTTTTCATTGTGTCATCATTGTCTCCTTTTTTATTTCTTCTTTGATTTCTTGGTTGACCAACTCATTGTTTAGTAGCATGTTATTTAACCTCCATGTGTTTGTGTTCTTCCAGATTTTTTATTGTGATTGATTCTAGTTTCATAGCACTGTGGTCAGAAATGATGCCTGGTATGACTTTGATCTTTTTGAATTTCTAGAGACTTGATTTGTGGCCTAATATGTGATCTGTTCTGGAGAATGATCCATATGCACCTGAAAAGAATTGGTATTCTGCTGTTTTAGGATAGAATGTTCTGAATATATCTGTAAAACCCATCTGGTTCATTGTGTCATGCAAAGCTACTGTTTCCTTGTTGATTTTCTGTTTGCATGATCTTTCCATTGAAGGACGTGTGGTGTTAAAGTCTTCTATTATTTTTCTTATTCATTAGTTCCTTTATCTTTGTTATTAACTGTTTCATGTATGTGGGTGCTCTTGTGTTGGGTGCATAAATATTTCCAGTTGTTATATCTTCTTTCTGGGTTGTCCCCCTTTATTGTTTTATAGTGTCCTTTTCATCCCTTGTTACAGTCTGTGTTTAAGTCTGTGCTGTCCAATATAAGTATTGCTACCCTGGCTTTACTGGACATCCTTTTGCATGATAAATGTTTTTCCATCCCCTCACTTTCAATCTGCAGATGTCCTTAGGTCTGAATTGAGTCTCTTGAAGGCAACATATAAATGCATCTTGGCTTTTGTTTATGTTTGGTTCTTTTTTTAACTGTTTCTTTAAATTCACTTTAATTAACTTACACTGTATTAGTTTCAGAGGTAAAATTTAGTAATTCATCAGTTACATACAAAACCCAGTGCCCATTGCTTCAAGTTTCCTCCTTAATGCCCATCACCCAATTGCCCCATCCCCCGTGAACCTGCCCTCCAGCAACCCTCAGTATTTTTCCTGGAGTTAAGTCTCCCTGTGATTTGCCTCCCTGTCTGTTTTCATCTTATTTTCTTTTTCCTTCCCTTCCCCTGTGTTCATCTGTGTTGTTTCTTAAATTCCACGTATGAGTGAAATTATATGGTATTTGTCTTTCTCTGACTGACTTATTTCACTTAGCATAATACCTCTGGTTCCATCCATGTCATTGCAAATGGCAAGATTTCATTCTTTTTGATGGCTGAGTAATATTCAGTTATGTATATATACCACATCTTTATCTGTTCATCTGTCAGTGACGATCTTTGCTCATTCCATATTTTGGCTGTTGTGGACATTGCTGCTATAAACATTGGTATGTGTGTGCCCCTTTGAATCACTGTGTTTGTATCTTTTGGATAAATACCTACTAGTGCAATTGCTGGGTCATAGGGTAGCTCTATTTGTAACTTTCTGAGGATCCTCCATACTCTTTTCCAGAGTGGCTGCACCAGTTTGCATTCCCACCAACAGTGCAAAAGGGTTTCCCTTTCTCCGCATCCTCTCCAACATTTGTTTTTTCCTGACTTGTTCATTTTAGCCATTCTGACTGGTGTGAGGTGGTATCTCACTGTGGTTTTGTTTTGTATTTCTCTGATGCCAAGTGATGTGGAGCATTTTTTCATGTCTTTTGTTCATTTGTATGTCTTCTTTGGAGAAATGTCTGTTCTGTCTTCTGCCCATTTCTTGACTGGATTGTTTGGTTTTTGGGTGTTGAGGTTTATAAGTTCTTTATAGATTTTGGATACTAGCCCTTTATCTGAAAAATATTTGCAAATATCTTCTCCCATTCTGTAGGTTGCCTTTTAGTTTTGTTGACAGTTTCTTTTTTTTAAGATTTTATTTTTATTTATTTGACAGAGAGAGAGAACAAGCACGGGGAGTGGCAGGCAGAGGGAAAGGGAGAAGCAGACTCGATGCTGAGCAGAGAGTCTGATGCGGGGCTCAATCCCAGACCTTGGGATCGTGACCTGAGCTGAAGGCAGATGCTTAACCGACTGAGCCATTTTTTACTTTTGTTTCTCTTGTCTTTGGAGACATGTCTAGCAAGAAGTTGCTGTGGCCAAGGTCAAAGAGGTTGCTGCCTGTGTTCTCTAGGATTTTGATGGATTCCTGTCTCACATTTAGGTCTTTTGTCCATTTTGAATTATTTTTGTGTATGGTGTAAAAAAGTGGTCTGGTTTCATTCTTCTGCATGTGGCTGTTCAGTTTCCCCAAGACCATTTGTTGAAGAGACTGTCTCTTATCCATGGGTTCTTCTTTACTGCTTTGTCAAACATCAGTTAACCATAGAGTTGAGGGTCCATTTCTGGTTTCTATATTCTGTTCCATTGATCTGTGTGTCTGTTTTTGTGCCAATACCTTGCTGTCTTTATGATCACAGCTTTGTAATATAGCTTGAAGTCAGTCTATTAGTGGTTTTTGATTTGTGGTTACCATTAAGCTTGTATATATAATTTGTTTATAGCAATCTATATTAAGTTGATGGTTGCTTAAAGTTGAACCCATTCTTTACGCCTCTTCACACACAAGTTTTAGGTGTGGTGTCATATTTTACATCCTTTTATTGTGAATCCCTGGACTGATTTTTATAGATACACTTATTTTTACTGCTTTTTCATATCCTTAATTATGGTTTGCCCTTTCTACTCAGAGAGTCCCCTTTAAAGTTTCTTGTGGTCATGAACTCCTTTAGTTTTTGTTCATTTGAGAAACACTTTATCTCTCCTTTTCTAAATGATAGCATTACTGAATAGAGTATTTTTGTCTACAGATTTTTTCTCTTTCAGCACTTTGAATATATCATGCCACTGCTTTCTGGCCTGCAATGTTTCTGCTGAAAAATCAGCTGATATACTTATGGGGTTTTCCTTGTATGAATTGTTTTCTTTTCTCTTGCTGCTTTTTAAATTCTCTATCACACTTTTGCCTTTTTAATTACTATGTGTCTTGGTGTGGACTTCTTGGGTTTAATTTATTGGGGCATCCCATGCCTCTTGGATCTGGATATCTGTTTACTTCCCCAGATCAGGGAAGTTTTTAGCTATTATTTCTTCAAATATATTTTCTGTCCCCTTTATCTCTCTTTTTATTCTGGGATCCCTATATAAAAATGTTGTTATCCTTGATGGTGTCACTGAGTTCCCTAAGTCTATTTTCATTTTGCATAATTTTTTTTTTTCTCACACCAGCTCAGATTGGTTACTTTCCATTATTCTGTCTTCCAGGTTTTAATTCATTCCTCTGCTTCCTCTAGCCTGCTATTTATTCCATCTAGTGTAGTTTTAATTTCATTTTTTGAGTTCATCTCTCATTGGTTTTTTATCTTTGTTAAGGGTCTTACTCATGTCCTTTACTCTTTTTTCAAGTCCAGTGAGTATCTTAATGATCATTACTTTAAATTATCTTTCAGGCATATTACTAATCTCTGTGGTGCTTAGGTCTCTTGCTATGGTTTGGTCCTGTTCTTTCATTTGGGACATATACCTCTTTCACCTCATTTTTATCTAACTTTCCATGTCTGTTTCTGTTTGTTACAAAAGTCAGCTATGTCTCCTGCTCTGTAGGTAGTGGGCATGGCATGCAGTTTTCACATGGTGTGTTGGTCATCTTCCACAGGGGATGCACATCACTGTAGAAACTGGGGCCATCTGAGACTACTCTGCAAAGCACACGTGGGTGGGGACATGGTGCCTGCAAGCTGTGCATGCCGGTCCTCTTCCACAGGGGATGTGCAGCTGTTTCAGAAACTGTGGTGGCTGGGGCTGGTCTGAAATGCACACATGGATAGGGGGTGCAGTTTTAATAAGGTGTGTGTGTCCTCTCCAGGAGGTGGCCAACTGCTGCCACTGGGACCAGGGCCCTACAAAACATGCAGTTTGGGAGATGTGGGTTAGGAGACAGTATTATCGAGATTTATGCTGGTCTTCTGTGGAAGGGGACCCACAGTGCCAGGACTGATGCAAGCATGACTGGAAAGGGCAAATTTGTGGAAGAGTCCTGGTTGCGGCCTGGTGTAAGCAAATTAGGTATTGTCAGTGTTGTGCTTGTCCCCACATGTGGCTGTGTGTTTATGCTGAAGGGTGGAGGATGTAAATGGTGTCTGCCAGCTGCTTTATTCCTGAAGGAATCTCCCTGTGAGTCCTGCTGCTCTAGGACAGGCTCTCAGATGAGTAAATAACATTCCCTCCCATGAGCCCAAGGCATTTTTCAAACTGCTGTTTCTATGCTGAATCTCTGCTGGCTATTTGTAATGCTATCTCTTTAAGGGAGGGGATTCAGATTCCTAACACCCTCCAGGCCCTCCTAGAGGTGAGTATGCTGATTTTTAAAATTCCAGGCTTTTAGTCCTGCTGGTTTTAAGAACTCACAAAATTCGCCCATCTGGTTTTCAAAGCCAAATGTTGTGGGGGATTCATCTTCCCTTTCCAGGCTCCCTGGTGTAATAGTCTGTTTCTCATGCTTCTCTGTTTCCCTGGTCTACCTCTCCAGCATAGACAACCAGGGCCCTCTTAGCTCCCTACTAAGTTTCCACCATTCCTACACTCTTCAATATGGCTTCTTCTCTACCTTTAGTTGTAGAGTTTGTTCTGCCAGTCTTTGTGTCATTTTTCTGGGTTATTTAAGCTGATGTGAGTGTTCTCTAGTTGTATCCATGGGACAAGGTGAGTTTATGGTCCTCCTACTCTGCCATCTTCCCAGCCTCCCACCAAAGCAGTTATTGACAGGTAAGTAATTACTATTGTGATTTTATTCATTGTTTTTTTGTCTGTTTCATTGTTCTCTTTTCCTCTTTGTTTCACTTGCTGCATTCCGTTGTGACTTGCTTATTTTTTCAGTAGTGATATAATTTGATATATTTATTTTTATATCTTTGTATCTATAATAGGTTTTTTTCTTTGTGGTTACCATGAAGCTTGCATAAAATTTCTTATAGTTGTAGCAGTCTATTCTGAGCTAAAAACTTAATTTCCATCTCATATAAAAACACTTTTATTTCCCCTCCTTTGTTTTTGATGTCTGAATTTGCTTCTTTTTAAATTTTGTATCCATTAACAAATTTTGTGGTTATATTTACTCTTTGTATTTCATTTATAAACTTTTATACTAGAGTTATAGTGATTTATACATCATCACAGTATTACTTTATTTTGTATTGTTCTACTCATTTACCTTTACCAGTGAGAATTATACTTTCATATGTTTGTGTGTTGCTCTTTAGAATTATTTTGTTTCAACTTGAAGGACTCTCATTATTACTTCTTGTATGGTAGGTTTTGTGTTGGTGACCTTTCTGTTTTATTTGTCTAGGAAGTTTTTTATCTTTTCATTTTTTTTAAAATTTTATTTTATTATGTTATATGACTTTTGCCAGTATATTATTCTTGTTTTGGTGTATTTTTCTTTCAGCACTTTGACTATATCATCTTACTCTTTCCTGGCCTGCAAGTTTCTGCTGAGAAATCCACTTATAGTCTCAGGGTTTGCTGTGTATGTGATGAGTCACTTTTCTCTTGCTGCTTTCAAAATTACTTATTTATCTTGGACTCTTGATAATTTAATCATAATTTTTCTCAGTATTGACCTCTTTAGATTTAACCTATTTGGGATCCTTTATGTTTCATGAATCACGATGTCTATTTCCCTCTCCAGATTTGAGGAATTTGCAGCCTTTATTTCTTAAAATAAGCTTTCTTCCTCTTTTTTCTTTCTCTTCCTCTGGGACTCCCATTATACATATATTGTCCACTATATTTTGTTCTTTAAGCCTTATAGGCTATCTTCACTGTTTTTCTTTTTTTTTTTTGTGGTTGTTGTTCCTCTGACTGGGTAATTTTAAATGAATAGAGCTACCCTATGACCCAGCAATTGCATTACTAGGTATTTACCCCAAATATACAGATGTAGTGAAAAAAAGGGACACATGCACCCCAATGTTCATAGTAGCAATGTCCATAATAGCCAAACTGTGGAAGGAGCTGAGATGTCCTTCAACAGATGAATGGATAAAGATGTGGTTCATATATACAATGGAATATTATTCAGCCATCAGAAAGGATGAATACCTCCCATTTGCATCAACATGGATGGAACTGGAGGGGATTATGCTAAGTGAAATAAGTCAAGCAGAGAAAGACAATTATCATATGGTTTCACTCATATGTGGAATATAAGGAATAGTGCAGAGGACCATAGGGGAAGGGAGGGAAAACTGAATGGGAAGAAATGAGAGAGGGAGACAAACCATGAGAGACTCTGGACTCTGGGAAACAAACTGAAGGTTACAGAAGGGAGGGGGTTGGGGTGATGGGGTAACTGGGTGATGGGTATTAAGGAGGGCACGTGAGGTGATGAGGACTGGGTATTATAGGCAACTAATGAATTGCTGAACACTACATCAAAAACGAATGTTGTATTATATGTTGGCTAGTTGAACATAATTAAAAATAAAAAATAAAAATAAATGACCAATCCTTAAGCTTGCTGGGGTTTTTATTCTGCTTCATCAGATCTTACGTTGAAGCTCAGTATGGGATTTTTCAGTATGATCCTTTTATTCTTCAGCCCAAAATTTGTTTGGTTCTTTTTTTTTTATGGTTTCTCTTTGTTGAACTTCCCATTTTGTTTATGTATTGTCTTCCTGATTTCTTTTAATTATCTATCTGTGTTCTCTTATACCTTACTAAGCTTTTTTAAGATGATTATTTTGAATTCTTTATCAAGAAATAGTATATCTCCATTTCTTTAGGGTCACTTACTAGAGATTTATCTTGTTCATTATGTTCCCTGATCCTTCATGATCCTTGTATTTCTCTTTGCATTTTTAACTAGTCACCTCTTCTAATCTTTACAGACCAGCTTTGGCAGGTAAAGGCCTTAACCAATCTCCCAGACATTCTATGTGATCCAGCTGTTGGGGTGCAAGGGCGGGTGAACTCAGTGCTGGGGCTTCCAGGCGGTGGTCCATTGCTGGGGTGCATGGGCATGCAGAAATTTTGACAGGTGGGCCCACTATCATGGACTACAGGCCAGCTATTGAGATCTGCATGCTGATTAAGAGTCCCTACCTCTTTTTTGTTGTTGTTGTTGTTGTTAACTATTCTCAGGGGAATCTAGCAATGCTGATTCATTTCATGTTCCAGGTGAAGTGAAAAAAAAAAAAGTGGGTCTCTTGTGTGTGCACTGAAATTGTAGGAATGTCAGACACTCACTTTGCTCTTTTCCCCATCATGGAAGTTGGGCCAAGAAGTCTCAGCACTGTATTGTGCTATGGGGGAAGGGGCAATGCAGTTAAAGTGAAACTTTTCCTCTTTTTCTTTTCAGTGTGTCTTTTTTGTTGTTTCTTGGCTCTACCAGAGAATTGTAGCCTCTCACCTGGATTTAGGAGCTCTTATGAAGGTATTTTATTTGATGGATAGTTATTAAATTGATGTTTCTTGGCAGGAAAAATGTGGGCTGGGATCTCCAATTCTGCAACCTTCTAGACATCACGCTCCTTGATTTTTATATATTGAACCAAAGTTGTATTCCTGGCATAAGCCCCATTTCTCATGGTGTGTAACCTTTTAATATGCTGTTGGGTTAATTTCATATATTTTTTTGAGATTTTTTTGCATACATATTCATAAAGGATGTTGATCTGTAGTGTCTTTAGTGATGTCTTTGCATTTGATATCAGGTTAATTTGCATTCATAGAATGAGTTAGGATGTTTTTTTGTATTCTTTCATGATATAATGAGTTAGGTGTGGCACAAGAGGGAACATAAAAGAATCTTAGGATAACAAAATTTATTATAGTCACAGATCCTAGAGAGACAGAGTCACTGCATGTCATGAAGGGCCACATGGAAGGAGCACCAAGGAAGCAGGTTACAATAAGCAGTTGAGGAGCAGAGAGAGCCCGAGTTCCAATGGACAAGTGTTCTTGTTGAGGATCAGGGTGGAGTGCAAATGCAAAAGGCATTAGGGGATTTCATTGGTATGTTTGAATGTCACTCGATCAGTCAAAGGAGAACAAGAAGGGAAATTTGTGGTAGGAGCCAGCTTTTATCACACTGTTGTACCTGGTCACCTGGACAGGGTGCACACAGCCTGTTCATGGGGATGTTTATACAGCAGAGCAATAAGAAACTTTAAAATTTACAATACATAAGTGTTCCATTCTCTTCTAATTATTGGAATACTTCCAGATATATATGTGTTAATTCTTCTTTAAATATTTGGTATAATTCACCAGTAAAGCCATCTGGTCCTGGACTTTTCCCTTTTAGTAGGTTTTTGATTATTGATTCAATCTCTTTACCTGTTCTGTCTCATCAGGTTTTGTTTCTTGAGACAGTGTGGGTACTTTGTGTGTTTCTAGGATGTTGTCCATTCCATCTGGGTTATCTAATTTCTTGGTGTACTACTTTTCATATTATTATTTGACAGTCCTTTATATTTCTGTAATGTCACTAGTAATTTCCCACTTTAACTTCTGATTTGAGTATTTGAGTCTCTCTTTTTCTTTCTTGAGAAGTCTAGCTAAAGTTTGTCAATTTTGTTAATCTTTTCCAAAAAATCAGCCTTTTGTTTCATTTGAACTCTCCGTTGCTTTTCTATTTTCTGTTTCTTTTATCTCTTCTCCAATCTTTATTATTTCTTTCCTTCTCTTGGCTTTTGATTTCCTCTTCCTTTTTTTAAGCAACTTTGAGTGTAAAATTAGATTTTTGAGATTTTCTTTCTAAATGTAGGAGTGTACATATATAATTTTCCCTCTCAAAACTATTTTTGCCCTATCCCATAAATGTTGGTATGTTGTGTTTTCATTTTCATTCCTCTCAAAGTATTTTCTAATTTCCCATGTGATTTCATCTTTGTCCCATTTTGTTTTAGAATGTCTTGTGTAATTTCCATATATTTGTGGTATTTCCACTTTAAGTTCTGTTATTACTTTCAAGTTCCATTCCACTGTGTTCAGAGAAGATACATTCTATATCAGTCTTTTAAAACTTATGACTCTTTTTGTGGCCTAACTTGTGTTTATGCTGGAGAATATTCCATGTGTACATGAGAAGAATGTTTGTTCTGCTTTTTTTCAGGGAAGTATTTTATACATATAGTTATTTCTAGCTTGTACTGTTGTTTTACTCCTTTATTTTCTTATTGACTTTCTGTCTAGTTTCTCTATCTGTTATAAAAACTGGGATGTATTAAAGTCTGCAACTATTATTGTAGAACTTTCTATTTCTACATTCCATTTGGTTAGTTTTCACTTCATGTATTCCAGGGTCTGTTGTTAGCTGCAAATGTGTTTATATTTATTACAGTCTTATTGATGGATTGAAACTTTTATCAATATATAATGTCTTCATTATTCTGGTAACAATTTTTGACAAAGCTTTTATTCTCAGATATTAGTATAGTCACCTCATCCTTCATTTGGTAACTATTTTCATGAAGTGTCTTTTTTCCATTCTTTCATTTTCAACCTAATTGTACCTTTGTATCTAAAGTGAGTCTCTTGACAGACTTCCAGAGAAGATTGCAGAGGAGGACTCTAAGCTCACTTTGGATACAACCAGGTAACATTCCTATCAGTGTAAATAACCAGAAAACGACCTGAAGACTGGTAGAACAAACTCTCCACAGCTAAATATAGAGAAAAGGCTGCATCAAAAAGGGTTGGAAGGGCGGAGACACATTTGGTAGCTAAACAGAACCGCCAGACTGTTTGATGGAGGGAGGGACATTGCTGGTGTGTAGAGGGGAGAGAGAAAGTCTCTCACACTGGGGAGCCCACAAGGGAAGGATGAATCCCCATAACATTTGACTTTGAAAACCAGAGGGGCTGAATTTCACAAGTTCTTACAACCAGAGAGACAAAAAACATGGAACTTTAAAAATCTGTGCACTCAGCTCTGGCAAAGCCAGGAGGGAGAGAAGAAACTGAGTCACTGCCCTTAAAGAGATAGCACTACAAACAGCCCTGTGGAGATAGAACATACAACCAGCAGTTTGAAAATCATATTGTATATATGAAAGGGAAATTTGTTGACTAATCTAAGAGCATGCGCTGGAGGGGCAGGGATTGTTGGGAAATGTCTCCAGGAACAAAGTAGCTGACCTGGGCCATTTTCCTCCCCTACCCACCAGCCTAAGCACACCTCCTGGTGTCAACACTGGCTGCCTAACTTGCTAACAGTGCACCCTGACCATGTGTTCCTCTGTGGACACATCCCCTGCAGCTAGGCCTCTGCTCCTGGTGCCCTCCTACAGTGGACCTGCCCAAACTTTGGTAACATTGTTGCCGCATCCCTGCATTCCCCTTCTGACACACTTCTAGCCAGAGCTAGACTCCAAATCTCCTCCCAAAGAAGACTAATACAAACCTTGCTAATGGAGTGTGTTCCATCCTCCCCACCCCTAGGTGCTTTCCCAGATCTGCCCTCTCCAGTCAGGCCTGGGCTTCACGTCTCCTCTCAAAGCAGATCAGTGCAAACCTTGCTAAAACCATGCATCCTGTGCACTTCTGCAGATCCGCCCCCTCCAATGGCCAGAGCCTATCCAAACCAGTGCCATAAGCCTGACAGTGTGCAAGCAGCCCTGGCAGGGGCCAGCACTACTGCAAAGTGATTTCTGCCCCAGGGAGAGGGCAATGAGAGGGTCTGAACGTAGGCCCCACCCACAACAAAAGCTTCTCAGGGGACAAAACAGGGAAAATACCCTGTAGGCTGATGCTATTGTATCCCTGGCAAATGTCTGGTGTGACCCAGCTCAAGCCCAAGATGGTCCCAGATTGGCCTTAAGAGCCCAGGGACCAACCACTGCCCACAACAGACAGAGAAATTGCAGACAACTGGACTGAAGAAAAAAGCTAAACCACAAGAGCAGGGTGTGTACAAAACACATAGGAGACAACCCTAAAATGCCAGATTCTGGTGAACAGGGGACACTGTACTACAGGGCATTACAGGGCATATTCTTCATAAGACCACAGCTTTCAAGAACAGGAGACATAGCTGACTTTCATAAAACACAGAACCAGACTCAGAGGGGTAAACAAAATGGGGAGACAGGGGAAATTTTCCCAAATGAAAGGACAAGATCACAGCAAGAGACCTAAGTGAATCAGAGGTAAGTAATGCCTGATATAGAATTTAAAGTACTGACCATAAAGATACTTACTGGACTTGAGAAAACAGTGGAGGGCCTTAGGGAGACCCTTTACAAAGAGAAAACATTTAAAAATCACCAATGAGAGATAAAGAATTAAATAAATGAAATTAAAACCATACTATCTGGAATAAATAGCAGAGTAAAAGAAGCAGAGGAATGGATCAGCAACCTGGAGGACAGAGTAATGGAAAGCAATCAAGCTGAGTGGGTGAGAGAAAAAAAATACAAAATGAGAATTGATTTAGGGAACTCAGCGACACCATCAAGCATAACAAAATTTATGTTATAGGGATCCCTGAAGGGAAAAGAGAGAAAATGGGGCAGAAAGTTTATTTGAAGAATTGGTACCTGAAAAATTCTAAAATCTGCAGAAGGAAACAGACATCCAGAGAGAAAGCACAGGGATACCCCAACAAAATCAACCTGAGGGTGTCCACACCAAGACACATAATAATTAAAATAGCAAAAAGTAGTGATAAAGAGAGAATTTTAAAAGCAGCAAGTGAAAAGAAAACAGTTACTACAAGGGAAACCCCATAAGGCTTTCAGCTAATTTTTCAGCAGAAAGTTTGCAGGCCAGAAGGGAGCTGCATGATATATTTAAAGTGCTGGAAGGAAAAAAAAAGAAAAGCTGAACCAAGAATACTCTATCCAGCAAGGCTATCATTCAGAATCGAAGGAGAGATAAAGAGTTTCTCAGACAAGCAAAAGTTAAAGGAATTCATGACCACTAAACCACCCCTACAAGAAATATTATAGGGGACTCATTGAGTGGAGTGGAAAGACTATAAGTAAGAGTAAGAAAAGTAGGAAGCAAAAAAGCAATAAAAATAAGTATATCTATAAAAATCAGTCAAGGGACTCATAAAATAAAAGGATGTGAACTATGACACCATATAACTAAAATGTATGGGGGGAGAGGAGTAAAGAATGGGTTTAAAGTTAAGCAACCATCAACTTAATATAGACTGCCATATGCAGAAGATATTATATATAAACTGAATGGTAACCACAAGTTGAAAACCTGTAATAGATATGCAAGAAATAAAGAGAAAGGAATCCAAATATATCACTAAAGAAAGCTGACAAACCATGAGAGGTCAAGAGAAGAAAGGAACAGAGAAGAACTACTAAAACAACCATAAGACAAGTTACAAAATGGCAATAACTACATACCTATCAATAATTACTTAGAATGTAGATGGAGTAAATGCTTCAATCAAAAGACATATGGTGACGGAATGGATGAAACAAACAAACAAACAAACAAAAATAAACAAAACAAGACCCATCTGTATCCTGACTACAAGAGACACATTTCAGACTTAAAGACACGTGCAGATTGAAAATGAGGGAATGGGGAAGCATTTATCATGTAAATGGATGTGAAAAAGAAATCCAGGGTAGCAATACTTAATATCAGAGAAAATAGAATTTAAAACAAAGCCTGTAAGTGTGGACAAAGAAGGACACTATATAATCTTAAAGGGAACGATCCAAAAGGAATATATAACAATTGCAAATACTTATGCACCCAACATGCGAGCACCCAAATACAGAGAGCACTTAACAACAAACATGAAGTAACTAATGAATAGTAATACAATAATAGTAGGGGACTTTAACATCCCACTTATGTCAATGGACAGATCATCCAAACAAAATCAATAAGGGAACAGTGGCTTTGAATGTCACATTAGACCAGATGGATCTAACAGGTATATTCAGAATATTACTTTCTAAAACAGTAGGATACATATTCTTTTCACTTGAAAAGAAGTGCACATGGAAAATTCTCCAGAATAGACTACATATTAGGCCACAAATCAAGTCTCAACAAATTCAAAAAAATCAAAGTCATACCATGCATCGTTTCAGACTACAATGCTACGAAACTAGAAATCAATTACAACAACAACAAAAAATCTGGAAAGAGCACAAATACATAGAGGTTAAATAACATGCTACTAAACAATGAATGGGTCAACCAGGAAATCAAAGAAGAAATAAAAAATTACATGGAGACAAGTGAATATGAAAATAGAATGGTCCAAAATCTTTGGGATGCAGCAAAAGCAGTTCTAAGTGTGAAGTTTATAGCTATACAGGCCTACCTCAAGAAGCAAGAAAAATCTCAACACCTTACACCTAAAGGAACTAGAAAAAGGATAAACTAAATCTAAAACCAGCAGAAGGAAGAAAATAATAAAGATTAGAGTAGAAATAAACAAAATGGAAACTAAAAAAAAAAAAAAAATACAACAGATCAGTGGAAGCAGGTTCCTTGCAAAAATCAACAAAATTGATAAACCTCTAGCCAGACTCATCAAAAAAGAAGAGAGGGAGGGAGGGAAGGAAGGAGGGAGGAAGAGAGAGAAGACTCAAAGAAAATCACAAATAAAAGAAGAGAAATAACAACTGACACCAGAGAAATACGAATGATTATAAGAGAATATTATGAAAAATTTTATGCCAACAAATTGGACAACCTAGAAGAAATGGACAAATTCCTAGAAACATATAACCTGCCAAAACTGAAGCAGGAATAGAAAACTTGAACAGATGACCAGCAATGAAATTGAATCAGTAAAAAACAAACAAACAAACAAACAAACCTCCCAATGAACAGAAGTCCAGGACCAGATGGCTTCACAGGTGAATTCTAGCAAACATTTAAAGAAGAGTTAACACCTATTCTTCTCAAACTATTCCAAAAAAAATTAAAAAGAGAAGCTTCCAGAATCATTCCAGGAGTAGGGGACCCTAAATTTGTCTAGTCCCTGAAATACAGCTAGATAGTTATCAAGTCATTCTGAACATCTGCAAAATCAATCGGAAATCTGAGAAAAGAAATGCTGCAATTATACAAGTGGAAAAGGCACCACTTTTTGGAAGGTAGGAGGTGCAGAGACTTGAATTGGGTGATACAGCTGAGGATGTGGCAGAGGGGAGGGAGCCTGCTTAAGGAGGCTCACCACAAAGCATTATAAACAGCCAAGTGCAAAATTGGAATTTTTAGAAGCCTGCTACAGTGGGGGATCTCCCTGGCTTAAAGGTGCTCAGGTGGCAAAGTGCAGAGGAATCCCAGGTGGGATAGCATGGTCTTAGGATCCCTGGGGTCACAAGAAGAATGGGGTTGCCTGAGTGCAGTAGAGTTCCCAGACTTCACATTGGGATAGCTGGCTGAAAACATCGAGTCTAGGTGCTGGCTTATCTGCTCTGTGTTGCCATAAATTGCAAACTGCTCTCCTAGCAGGGGCCCAGCAAAAGGCAGAAGCGTGGTGAGACCCCCCCCCCCAACCCTCCCCCAGGGGGAATAGCACGGGTCTGCACCACAGGAGTCCATAAAATTTGGAGTTTTGAAACTCAGTCATCTACCTGAGATAAAAAGCTTGGTCACAGGCTGGGTGAACACAGAGTTTGGATGGAAACCAGGGAGAAAAGAGTGACTGACTACTTTTCTATGAGGGCTCACTGAAGAGTGGGAGGGTGCATACTTTCAGCTCCAGGGCTAGAGAGCTGGACGCTGCCATATTCATGCTGCACATGGGTACTGAAAGCCTTCAGGGAGCAAAACGGTGCCACATAATGGAATCCAGAGCCACTTACACTGAGCCCAGCCTCCTGGCAAGGGATGCACATTTGCAATAGGGCAAGTGCACCTGAGAATCAATGCAACAGGTCCCTCCCCCTGAAGACCAGCATGAACAACTGCTTGAACCAAGTTTAAAGATCAAAGAGGGCTGCAAAGCTTCAACTCTTGGAGAAAACAGTATATAGCATTGTTGTTCCTTTTTTTACCTTTGGTCACTCAGTAGTTTTTTTTTTCAAGTATTTTTTAATGCTTTTTTTCTTCTTTGATTTTTATTTATATATATATGTCATATTTTTTATTTTTTGTTTCATTGTATTTTATCTTATATATATTATATGTAATATATAACATATATTTTAATAAATTATAATATATAATATATAAATACATTATATATACATATACATATATATATACATATACATATATATATATACATATACATATATATATATATATATATATATATATATATATATATATACATTTCTCTTTCTTTCTTATTTTGGGATCTAATTTCTTCTAAAAAACAGACCAAAACATCCCCAGGATCTGGTTTTTTTGTGTCTGTGTGTTGTTTCTTGTTTTTCTTATTTTGTTTCATTTCTGTTTTTTTCTGTTGTTGTTATTGTTATTTTTTCTCTTTCTTTCTTATATTATTTTCTGGACAAAATGATCAGATGGAGAAATTCAGCCCAGAAGAAAGAACAGGAGGTAGTACTCACTGCCAGGGGTTTAATCAATACAGATATAAGTAATATGTCTGAACTAGAATTTAAAACAACAATTATAAAGATACTAGCTTGGCTTGAAAAATGCATAGAAGACACCAGAGAATCCCTTTCTGTAGCAATAAAAGAACTAAAATCTAGTCAGGCTGAAATTTAAAATGTACCATCAAGAAGCAATCCCAAATGGAGGCTATAAAAATGAGGATGAATTAGGCAAAAGAGCGAGTCAGTGATATATAAGATAAAATGATGGAAAATAAGGAAGCTGAAAGGAAAAGAGACAGAAAACTATTGGATCACAAAGGGAGACTTAGAGAACTCTGCAATTCCATAAAGCAAAATTATATCCAGATAATATGGGCCCCAGAAGATGAGGAGTGGGAGAGAGGGGCAGAAGGTTTAGTTGAATAAGTTATACCTGAGAACTTCCCTAATTTGGGGGAGGAAACAGGCATTCAAGTCTAGGAGGCACAGAGAATCCCCCACAAAATCAATAAAAATAGGTCAATGCCCCAGCATATAACACTGAAGCTTGCAAATTTCAAAGATAAAGAGAAAATCCTGAAAGCAGCTTGGGACAAGAAGACTTTAACCTACAAGGGTAGAAACATAAGGCTGGCAGCAGACCTGTGCACAGAGACCTGGCAGGCCAGAAAGGACTAGCATAATATATTCAATGTGCTAAGTGGGAAAAATATGCAACCAAGAATACTTTTATCCAGCAAGGCTGTCATTCAGAATAGGAGAGTTAAAGAGTTTCCAGGACAAACAAAAACTAAAGGAATACCTGAACACTAAATGAGCTCTGCAAGAAATATTAAAGGGAATCCTTTGAGCACAGAGAGAGCCCAAAATAACAAAGACCAGAAAGGAAAAGGGACAGTCTACAAGAACAACTTTACAGATAATAAATGGCACTAAATTAATATCTTTAAATAATTATTCTGAATGGAAATGGACTAAATGATCCAATCAAAAGACAGGTATCAGAATGGATACAAAAAACAATACCCATTTATATATTGCTTATGAGATACTCATTATAGACACAAAGACACCTGCAGATGGAAAGTGAGGGGGTGAAGAACTATTTATCATGCTAAGGACATCAAAAGAAAGCTGGAGTAGCCATCCTTGTACCAGACAAACTAGATTTTAAACCAAAGACTACAATAAGAGAGGAAGAAGGGTACTATATCATAATAAAAGGGTCTATTTAACAAGAAGATCTAACAAATGTAATATTTATGCCCCTAACTTGGGAGCAGCCAAATATATGAACCAATTAATAACAAAGTTAAAGAAACTTTGTCAAAAAAACTCAATGATAATATTACAATAATAGTAGGGGACCTTAACACCCCACTCACAGCAATGGACAGATCATCTAAGCAGAAGATCAACAAGGAAACAATCCCCTTGAATGACACACTGGACTGAATGGGCTTCACAGATATATTCAGAGCATTTAATCCTAAAGTGGCAGAATACACCTTCTTCTCAAGTGCACATGGAACATTCTCCAGAACAGATCACATACTGGGTCACAAATCAGGTCTCACCCTGTACAAAAAGATTGAAATTATACCATAGGAATTTTCAGACCACAGTGCATTAAAACTTGAAGTCAACCACAAGAAAAAATGTGGATGGACCCCTAAACATGGTGATTAAAGAGCATCCTACTAAAGAGTGAATGGTTCAACCAGGAAATTAAAGATGAATTTTAAAAAATTCATGGAAGCAAATGAAAATGAAAACATGACAGTTCAGAACCTCTAGGATGCAGCAAAAGTGGTCCTAAGAGGGAAGCATACAGCAATACAGGCCTTCCTCAAGAAACAAGAAAAGTCTCAAAGACACAAACTAACCTTACACCTAAAGGAGCTTGAAAAAGAATAAAGCCTAAATCCAGCAGAAGAGAAATAATAAGGATTAGAGCAGAAATCAATGATAAACAAATAAATAAAAACAGTAGAACAGATAAATGAAACTACGAGCTGGTTCTTTGAAAGAATAAGATTGATAAACCCAACTATAAGAGAATATTATGAGCAATTATATGCCAACCAATTAGGCAATCTGGAAGAAATGGATGCATTACGAGAAATATATGAACTACCAAAACTGAGACAGGAAGAAATAGAAAACCTGAATAGATCCATACCCACCGAAGAAATTGAATCAGTAATCAAAAATCTCCCAAAAACAAGAGTCCATGGCCAGATGGCCACCCAGCAGAATTCTACCAAACATTTAAATAAAAACAAATACCTCTTCTCCTGAAACTGTTCCAAAAAATAGAAATGGAAGTAAAATTTCCAAACTTGTTCTATGAGGCCAGCATTACCTTGATCCCAAAACCAGACAAACACCCCACTAAAAAGGAGAATTACAGACCAACATCCCTGATGAACATGGATGCGAAAATTCTCACCAAGATACTAGCTAATGGGATCCAACAGTACATTAAAATGATTATTCACTACAACCAAGAGGGATTTATTCCTGGGCTGCAAGCGTGGTTCAACATCCACAAATCAATGTGATACACCACATAAATAAAAAGAAAGGTCAAGAGCCACATGATCTCAATAGATGCAGAAAAAGCATTTGACAAAATACAGCATCCTTTCTTGATAAAAACTCTCCACCATATAGGGATAGAGGGAATATACCTCAATATCATAAAAGCCATATGTGAAAAACCCACAGTGAATATCATCCTTAATGGGAGAAAACTGAGAGCTTTTCCCCTAAGGTCAGGAACACGACAGGGATGCCCACTCTCACCACTGTTGTTCAACATAGTACTGGAAGTCCTAGCCTCAGCAATCAGAAAACAGAAAGAAATAAAAGGCATCCAAATTGGCAAAGAAGTCACACTTTCACTCTTCACAGATGATACTCTATGTAGAAGAAAAAAAAAAGGGACTCCACCAAAAAATTGCTAGAGCTGATACAGGAATTCAACAAAGTCCCAGGATCTAAAATCAATGCACAGAAGTCAGTTGCATTTCTATACACTAACAATAAGGCAGAAGAAGGAGAAATCAAGGAATCCATCCCATTTACAATTGAACCAAAAACAATAAAATACCTAAGAATAAACCTAACCAAAGAGGTAAATGATCTGTACTCTGAAAACTATAGAACACTCATGAAAGAAATTGAGGAATACACAAAGAAATGGAAAAATGTTCCATGCTCATAAATTGGAAGAACAAATATTGTTAAAATATTTATGCTACCCAAAGCAATCTACACATTCAATGCAATCCCCATCAAAATACCATCAGTGTTTTTCACAGAGCTGGAACAAACAATTCTAAAATTGTATGGAACCATAAAAGATCCCGAATACCCAAAGGAATGTTGAAAAAGAAAATGCTGGAAGCATCACAGTTCTGACTTCAAGCTGTTATTACAAAGCTGTGATCATCAAGACAGTATGGTATTGGCACAAAAACAGACATAGATCAGTGGAACAGAAGAGAGAACCAGAAATGGGCCCTCAACTCTTTGGTCAACTAATCTTGGAGAAAGCATGAAAGAAGATCCAATGGAAAAGAGACAGTCTCTTCAACAAATGCTGTTGGGAAAATTGGACAGCCAGGTGCAGAAAAATGAAACTGGACTACTTTCTTACACCATACATAAACTCCAAATGGATGAAAGATCTAAAGGTTAGACAGGAATCCATCAAAATCCTAGAGGAGAACACAGGCAGTAACCTCTTTGACCTTGGCTGCAGCAACTTCTTGCTAGACACGTCTCCAAAGGCAAGAGAGACAAAAGCAAAAATGAACTATTGGGACTTAATCAAGATAAAAAGCTTTTGCACAGCAAAGGAAACAATCAACAAAACTAAAAGGCAACCTACTGCATGGAGCACTGGGTGTTATATGAAAACAATGGATCGTGAATCACCACATCAAAAACTAATGATGTATTGTATGGTGACTAACATAACATAATAAAATTTAAAAAAATTTTTTAAAAAAGGCAACCCACAGAATGGGAGAAGATATTTACAAATGTCTTATCAGATAAAGGGCTAGTATCCAAAATCTATAAAGAACTTATCAACCTCAACACCCAAAAAACAAACAATCCAGTCAAGAAATGGGCAGAAGACAGAACAGACATTTCTCCAAAGAAGACATAAAAATGGCCAACAGACACATGAAAAAATGCTCTACATTACTTGGCATCAGGGAAATACAAATCAAAACCACAGTGAGATACTACCTCACGCCAGTCAGAATGGCTCAATTAACAATTCAGGAAACAAAAATGTTGGCGAGGATGCGGAGAAAGGGAAACCCTTTTGCACTGTTGGTGGGAATGCAAACTAGTGCAGCCACTCTGGAAATCAGTATGGAGGTTCCTCAGAAAGTTAAAAATTGAGCTACCCTATGACCCAGCAATTGTACTACTAGGTATTTATCCAAAGGATACAAGCATAGTGATTCGAAGGGGCACATGCATCCCAGTGTTTGTAGTAGCAATGTTCACATAGCCAAAATATGGAAAGAGCCAAGATGTCCATCCACAGATGAATGGATAAATGAGATATGATATATACATATACAATGGGATATTACTCAGCCTTTAAAAAGATTAAAATCTTGCCATTTGCAATGACATGGATGGATCTAGAGGGTATTATGCTAAGTGAAATAAGTCAGTCAGAAAAAGACAAATACCATATGATTTCCCTCATATGTGGAATTTAAGAAACAACACAGATGAACACAGGGGAAGGGAAGGGAAAATAAAAGAAGATGAAAACAGAGAGGAACACAAATCATAAGAGACACTTAACTCTAGGAAACAAACTGGGTTGCTGGAGCAGAGGTGGGTAGGTGGATGGGGCAATTGAGTGATGGGCATTAAGAAGAGCACTTGAAGTAATGAGCATTGGGTGTTGTATGCAACTGATGAATCACTAAATTCTACCCCTGAAACTAATAATACACTATATGTTAACTAAATTGAATGTAAATAAAGAATTTTTTAAGAAGTGGAGGTGTCAGAATTCCAGATTTCGTATTATACCACAAGCCTGTAGTAATCAAAGCAGGATGGTACTGCAGTAGAAATAGGCACATAGATTAATGGAACAGAATAGAGAGCCCATAAAATAAACATACATTTTTGTTTTCAATTAATCTTTGTCAAATGAGACAAGAATATGCAATCAGAAAAAGATAGTCTCTTCAACAAATGGTGTTGGGAAGACTGGACAGCTATATGCAAAAGAATGAACTGGAGCACTTTCTTACAGCATATGCAAAAATAAACTCAAAATGGATTAAGGGCCTAAATGTGAGATTTGAAGCCATAAAAATTCTAGAGGAGAGCACAGACAGTAATTTCTCTGACGTTGGCCATCGCAACATTTTTCCACATATGTCTCCTATGGCCAGAAAACAAAAGCAAAAATTTTCTCTTGGGACTACATCAAAATTAAAAGGTTCTGCACAGCAAAGGAACAGTCAACAAAACTAGACAACCTACTGAATGGGAGAAGGTACCGCAAATGACATATCCAATAAAGGCTTTGTATCCAAAATATATAAAGAACTTATACAATTCAAAACCAAATAAAAACAAATAATCCAATTAAAACTGGGCAGAAGACATGAATAGACATTTCTCCAAAGAAGACATACAGATAGCTGTCACATGAAAAGATCATCATCGGGGAAATGCAAATCAAAACCACAGTGAGACAGTTCAATGAGACCTGTCAGAATGGCTAAAATAAAAATCATAAGAAATGACCAGTGTTTGCAAGGCTGTGGATACAAAGGCCCCCTCATACAGGGTTTGTGGGAATGCAAACTGGTGTACCCATTGTGGAAAACAGCATGGAGTTTCCTCAAAAAGTTAGAAACAAAATTACCTTATGATCCAGTAATTCCACTCTTGAGTATTTACCCAAAGAATACAAAAACACTAATTTGAAAGGATATGAACACCACTGTTTATTGCAGCATTATTTACAATAACCAAAGTATGGAAGCAACCTAAGTGTTCATTCAGAGATAAATGGATAAAGAAGAAATGGCATACATATACAATGGATTATTACTCAGCCATAAAAAGAATGAAATCTTGACATTTGCAACAACATGGATGGACCTTGAGAGTATAATGCTAAGCAAAATAAGTCAGAGAAAGGCAAATACCATATGATTTCACTCATATATGGAATTTAAGACACAAAATAAATATCCTAAGAGAGAGACATTCCAAAAAACAGACTTTTAACAATAGAGAACAAACTCATACTTACAGGATATTAGGTTGGGGGGGTATGGATGAAATAGGTGAATGGGATTAAGAGTATGCTTATCTTGGGGCGCCTGTGGCTCAGTCGTTAAGCGTCTGCCTTCGGCTCAGGTCATGATCCCAGGGTCCTGGGATCGAGCCCCGCATCGGGCTCCCTGCTCTGCCGGAAGCCTGCTTCTCCCTCTCCCACTCCCCCTGCTTGTGTTCCCTCTCTCGCTGTGTCTCTCTCTGTCAAATAAATAAATAAAATCTTTTTTAAAAAAAAGAGTTTGCTTATCTTGATAAGCACTAACATATAAAATTTTTGAATCACTATATTATACACCTGAAACTAATATAACAGTGTACATTACCTATAATGAAATTAAAATTAAAGTGAATCTTTTGTAGGCAGCATGTAGTTGGATCATGACTTCATTTTTAAATCCATTTTTCCATTCTCTGCCTTTTGATTGAAGTTTAATCCATTTATAGTGAAAGTAATTATTAATGATGAATGACTTACTTCTACTTCTACTTTGCTATTCTTACTTCTACTTCTTTGCTATTTGTTTTCTATATGTAATATCTTTTTTCCTCTTCACTTCCTCCATTACTGTTTTCTTTTGCACTTGATTTTTTTCCTAGTGAAGCATTTTGATTCAACTCTCATTTTATTTTCTATATATTTTTTAGTTATTTTCTTATTTGTTAACTTGGGGATTACAATTAATATCCTAAATTTATAAAAACCTGGTTTGAATTAGTACCAATTTACTTTCAATAATATACAAAGTTTCTATTCCTATGACTTCAATCCCCCCATCTTGTTACTGTTACAGATTATTTGTATACATGTGTGCCCTGCCCATTAACAGTTTTATAATTATTGTTTTATGTATCTGTATTTTAAATTAAAACAAGAATTATAAACCAATAGTATGGTAATACTGGCTTTTTCATGTTTACCTATGTACTTACCTTTACCCATATTCCTTATTTCTTCAGAAGACATCATGTTACTGTCTAGTGTTCTTTCATTTCAGCTTGAAGTACTCCCTTTAGCATTTCTTGTAGGGCAAATCTACTAACAACAGAAGCTTTTTGTTTGTATTTATCTGGGAATATCTTAATGCCTTTTTTTATCTTTGAGATATATTTTTGCTACATACATAATTCTTATTTGACAGTTTTTTCTTTCAGCAATTTAAATATGCCATCCAAATGCCTTCTGGCTTTCCTATTTCTCATGAGAAATTGACTTTTTCCCACTGAGAATCCCTTATTTGTCATAGGTTGTTACTCTCCTGATACTTTCAAGATTCTCCTTGCCTTTAGTTTTTGACAGTTTGATTATAGTATGGCTAGAGTGGCTATCTTTGGTTTTTCATACTTGAAATTCATTGAGCTACTTAAAATGTAGATTTATGTCAGATATCAAAATATGGGAATTTTTAACAATTATTTCTTTAAATACTATTTCTGCTTCTTTTTCTCTTTTCCCCCTGTGACTCCCATTATTTGTATGTTGGTGTGCTTGATGTTTCTCCAGAGGTATCTTAGACTGTGTTCATTTTTCTCCATTCTTTTTACTTTCTGTTCCTCAAACTGAATAATCTCAATTGAACTATTTTTAAGTTTGCTGATTTTTTTCTTCTAACTGCTCAAATCTGCTCTTGAACTCTTCTAATGAATTTTTCATTTCAAGTATTGTTTATCTATAGAAACTTTGTTTCTTGTTTTTATGGTTTCTATCTCTTTATTGATATTCTCTATTTCTTGAGACATTGTTCTCCAGCTTTTGATTGCCTTTTTTTTTCATGCCTTCCTTTAACTTTTTCCACATGCTTAGGATACTTGCTTTAAAGTCTTTAAGTCCAATGTTTGGACTTACTCAGGGACAGTTTCTACTTTGTTTTCTTTTCTTTTCTTTTTTTTTTCTTGTAAAAGGGGTAGACTTGTTTCTTTACATGCTTCATTTGCTGTTGAAAACTAGACATATGGAATATTGTAATGTGGTTACTCTATAAATCAGGTTTTCTTTCCATGGCTTTTTATTGCACCTTGTTGTGTGTTGTAATTTTTTGTTTGTTTAATGACTTTTCTAAATTGTTTTTTAAAGACTGTATTCTTTGTCATTTTTGGTCTCCAAAGTCTCTCTTCTGTTATCTTAGCAGTCAGCTAGGAATTTGACAGATATTTCCTTAAATATCTGTAGCCAAAAAAATTTAAAAGACACTTTCCCAGTTTTTGCTGTGTTGGGGCATTCCTTCAATGCTTAGATCTGCAATTTACATTTTTCCTTCTTCCTTCACTTCCTACCCACACAGCAGGAGATAAAGTCTTAGGATCTTTCCAGTATTTTCTCAGCATGTATCTCTACCTGGACATATGTGTGGCTTTCTAGACTTTTTTGTTATCTCTGGGTGCTTTTAAAAGCCCTAATTCTCCCATGTATCTCTTTCCCTAGCCTTTTCCTTTCCTTTCCAAGCTTTTTGGTCTGTTTATTGCTTGTCCCACGTGGTTGGAGCAGTGTGTTTATCTATAAATGATTTCAAAAGTGCTGCCTGATAATCCACTTCTTTAAGAAAATTCCATGGCAGAGCACTGGGTGTTATATGAAAACAATGGATCATGGATCACCACATCAAAAACTAATGATGTATTGTATGGTGACTAACATAACATAATAAAATTTAAAAAATTAAAAAAAAAAAAGAAAATTCCATGGTAGGTAAAAAAAAAAAGAAAGTCAAGTCTTCAGACAATGCCTTGGGGAACCTTCAGAGAGGTGAGGTAACAAACACACATTTCTTTGAGAATAAGATCTTTGTTGCCCCTCTGGATCAAGCAAGGTAAACCAAGAACACAGGCAGCCATCCCCATGGCTGCCTATGAGCTAGGTAGTGTAGGATGGTATGTGGTAAGTTAAAAGGCTACAACACTGTTACTGAAAATTAGCAGTTTTTTTCCTCATTAAATGTTCCCTTGGTTATTGTAAGTATTTTTTTATTAGATTACAGTTTTATAAAACATTTGCTTTTGACAGTTTTTGCCACTTTAATTTCTTCTTTTAGTAAAGAACAGTGTTTTGGAGTTTCTTACTCCACCATTTTCAATGACATCACAACCATGAAAATTTTTAATCAAGCCAACTCACACACATATTAGAAGTTTCATGTCACTCTGTTTGGGTGGTCTAATAAATATGTAGACAATTTTGAGGTTCCAAAAAAGTTATGAACCTAGGTACATTGCTCAAACAAGCAAATCCCTGGAGGAGATCTACCTTTACCTTAGGCCTTAAAGAATTACAATAGATTTATTTCAAAGGAAAATATGTACTTCACAGTCAAAAATCACAAAAGACACATGAGGAAATTAGATTCAAGACCTAGTCCTCTAAGAATCAAAACTCTCAGGAACTTCAGAGTTTGGAATTTTCAATCATGGAGTATTAAATATATTTGATAGGTTTCTAGAAAAAAGAAATGAAATTATCAATTAAGTGCCAACAAAAATCCTAAATATATTAGAAAAATAAATACAAACTGAAGTTCTGCAAATGACAGTGTATACTAATTGATATTTTATAACATTAAATTCACATGAAGAGAAAATTCATTAAGTGGAATTTAGGTTTGATTATTTTTTTCTGCAGTTAGCAATAAGAGAATATTTCATATAGAAGGAAAAGAAGGAATAAGAGGCAACATTTGAAGAGACAATGATTGAGAATATTTCAGAATTAATGAAAAACATAGAAGCCACATCTTCAGAAACCCCAGTGAATCTAAAGCAACTTAAGAAAAACTTAAGAATCTTAAGCAACTATACATATCATAGTAAAATTGTAGACATCAAACTCATATATACGAAATTAAGAGGAGCTTAATATGAGCTAGAGAAAATAAATTGCCTTCAAAGGAATACCATTTATACATGCAGCTGATTCTCAACAGTATCAATGGAAGCCAGAACACAATGGAATTAAACCCTCAATGTAAAAGAGACAAACCTATCAATGTAGAATGCTACCCCCAGAGAATGAGAGAGAAAAAATAGTTACATGAATCTAGCTTTGGATCTAATTTTTAGGGTATAGGAAACATAGGACACAAGACAAGTGAAACAATATCATGAATATTCAGTCAAATTAAGAATGTAGGACATTGTTCAAAATAATCATCACAATTTCTTCAAAAAGTCAGTGTCATGGGAAAAAAGTCAAGAGGAGAAACTATGGTAGATTAAATGAGATTCAAGAAATATGACAACTAATGCATGTGTGATTCTTGATTGGAACCTGGTTTGTAAAACTGCTATAAACCACATTTTGGAACAACTGGGAAAATTTTAATTTGGAATGGATCAGATATAGAGAATTATAGTTAATCTTACTGCTAGTGATAACGGTAGTTTGGTTATGTAGGAGAATGTTCTTATAGTTTGAAGATGTATGTTAAATTATTTAGGCTTACATGTTATGGTGTAACTTATTTTTAAAGGCTTAGGCCAAAAAAATGTAAAAAAGATAAATATGTATTTATTCATTTATTTTATTTTATTTTTATTTAAATTCAATTAGCCAACATATAGTAAATCATTAGTTTCAGATGTAGTGTTCAATGATTCATCAGTTGCATGTAACACCCAGTGGTCATCACATCACGTGCCCTCCTTTATTGAATCCAGGTAGGTATAAAGGTGTTTTCTATTCTGGATTTTAATGTATATTCTAAATGTTCATTAAAAATTAATGCAAGAATGATGTTGAAATACAGACATTTCAGATAAATAGTAATAGATTTTCCAAAAGCAAATTCACTAAAAGAAATTTTAAAATTGTAACTCAGGCAGAAGAGGATGACTTGAGATGTAAAAAGGAATGAAAAGCAATAAAAGCAAAAATATGTGTAAATCTAAAGAAATATTGGCATAAAAATAATGATATCTTGCGAGATGAAAACATAGCAAAGAAATACATGACAAGAATGTGATTTGGGAGGTGATTAGAGTTTAAGGTGTTTTGAGTTTGGAAGGTTTTTATTCTTTTCAATAAGAATGTATAAGGTAACCACTAAAATAATAGAAATAGAACATACAGCTTTTGAATTAGCAGATTTTTAAAACAGAATAAGAAAAAAATATTCAAGTCAATCAGAAGCAGCAAAGGAGAGAAAAGCAGATGAGTTTAGAAAGGTAGAAAGCACAAAACAAAATGGAAAATAAATTTAAATATATTATTCATTACAAAAATGTAACAAGATTAACATTCAAAGGACAAAGATTTTCAAACTGGTTGCAGAAAGAATCCAAGTGTATCTTGTTTGCAAAAAATGTATCTAAAAGAAGGATACAAAATTATCATAATTAAGAGAATAAAAAATTATGTATCATACTAGCTAATAAAAAATTCTGATGTAACTTTATTAAACTGTGAAAAATAGAATTTGATCAAGATGGTAACTTTATGATAAAATGTCTAATTTATCAGGAATACATAACAGTTACATTTTGTATTTACCTAATAAAATAACTTCAAGATGTATAAACAAATATTCAAGGAATTATATGAAGAAATAGTTATGCCCATAATCACAGTGGGAGATTTAAAGACTAATTGTTACATCAAGGAACAAAAAGAAACAAGTGATAGAACATTTCAGCAACAAAATAAGTTTGATTTAAAGAAAGCATGTAAGACACTGCACCTAACAATTTGAGTATATACATTCTTTAAAACAAAACTGGAGCATTTACTGAAAGAGTTATAAAACAAATCTCAACAAATCTCAAAGAATGGTTATATAGATTATGTTATTTGACCACTATACAAGTAAGTTAGAAATCAAGGGGCACCTGGGTGGCTCAGTTGGTTAAGCGTCTGCCTTCGGTTCAGGTCATGATCCCAAGCTCCTGGGATCGAGTCCCACGTCAGGCTCCCTGCTCAGTGGAGAACCTGCTTCTCCCTCCCCCTCTGCTGCTCCCCCTGCTTGTGTTCTCTCTGTGTCATAGCAAAATGATAACTTCAAACAAAAAAATATTTTGAAATTTAGGCACACTTCACAATCTATGGATTAAAGAATTCAAAGTGGAGGTTATAAAATGTTTACAACTGAATAATAAAAATATTTTACCACAATTTCATTAATATCTTGGGGTTAAATTTTCATCATCCTTGTTTCTAACAAATATTATGTCATTACATCTTTAAGGAACTACTATGAAGATTTTTTTATTTTATAGACAAGGAAACTCTTCGGGAGGGGGAGAACCAGCCTTGTCAAGATACATCACACTATTTCCCATATTTTCAGGTTTTTAACTCAATAACTTCTTTCTGGCTACAAAAGTAATAGATGTTTGTTGTAAATTAATTCCAACAACACAGAAGCATTTATCCCTTGTGTCTTCTTTCTTTTTCCATCTCTACAGAAAATAGTGTGGGTCTTGATTTTTAGGTTAACGATGTATCTAGTCTATCTTTCCATGGTTTTCATTTAATATATCATGCCTGTCTTTCCATTTAAAGTACAGATTTAATCTCTTTCTCTTTTTAAAGATTTTCTACTCTTCCATTTGTTCCTGAGTGAGGAACATTGTGCTTCTTTCCCATTTCTACTACTACAAACTAGCTACAGTGATCAACTTTCTCTGTACAATTTGCACTTCAGAAGGAAGTATGTATATCTACATGAAAAGTTCTAGACCTAAAACTTTTACCAAAAGGCCTGAACATTGTATATTTTACTATTTATTTCTAATAAATCATCCAAATGTTGTAATATATATTTCAGCCAACAGCATATTGCAGTGTCTAGTTCCCCACACCTTTGCAAACACTGGCTGTTTTGTTTTTTGTTTTGTTTTGTTTTGTGGGTTTTGTTTTTTGTTTTGTTTTTTGCTTTTTATTTATTTTTTTGTCCTGCTTTTTTTTTATTATGTTCCGTTAGCCACTGTATAGTACATAATTAGTTTTTGATGTAGTGTTCAGTGATTCATTAGGTACGTATAACACCCAGTGCTCATCACAGCACATGCCCTCCTCAATACCCATCACCCTATTACCCCCTCCCCCCACCCCTCTCCCTTCTGAAACCCTCAGATTGTTTCCTGAGGTCCATAGTCTCTCATGGTTTGTCTCCCTCTCTTATTTCTCCCCATTTGGATTTCCCTCCCTTCCCCTATGGTCCTCCGTGCTATTGCTTATGTTCCACATATGAGTGAAACCATATGATAATTGTCTTTCTCTGCTTGACTTACTTCACTTAACATTCTTTATATTTTGTATGTGTATGTAGTTTTACAGAGAAAAAAGTAATTGTTTCCATCGTAAGTAATTTCAGTGGTCACAAAGCATTCTATCTTATGACTGTGACATCATTGAACTATTTCATGTAGTTGACCATTTAGGATGATTTTCACTTTTCCTCCTACAAAATATACAGCAATGAACACTGTGGTAGGCTGAAAATTGCCTCCCAAAAGATACCAATGTTTTAACTCCTGGAACCTGTGAATGTTACCATATATGGCAAAAAAGGGTCCTTTGGGATTTGATTAAGTTAAGGAAATTGAGATGGGCAGATTATCCTGAATTAGTAGAGGGCTCTGAATGGAATCATAAATTTCTTTTTAAGAGATATTTAGAGGGACCTTCACACAGAAGAGAAAACACACAGAAGGGGAAGAAGACAATATGACCACAGAGGCAGAGATTGGGGTAATGTAACCACAAGCCAAGGAATGCTAGCAGCCACCAGATGCTGGAAGAGGCAAGAAAGGGATTGTTCCTGAGAACCTCTGGAGGAAGCATGGCACTACCAACACCTTGCTTTTGCCCTAGTGATACTGATTTTGCATTTCTGCTCCCCACAATTGTGAGAATAAATTTCTGTTATCAGCCACCCAATCTGTGGCAATTTTTTACACTAGCAATAGGAAATAAATACTAACATTCTTTTAGTTATTTCATTTGTTAAAGTATATGTTTCAGGTGTATCATTTGACTCATTCTGCCAAAGAATCAACAGGTTTCCTCCTTCTTCCCCCTGCAAATTTATGATTATAATAACAGGACCTACAGGACTGTGTGTATATGTGAGTATGCACTGAGCATATGTGTAAGTGCACATGCACACTACACATCTGTTGATGTCTGTCAAATTTGCTTCCCCTTGGAACTTTATTGCTGTCCTACCCCTGTCGTTTCTAAATTCCATCCATCCTGGGAACCTGGGTGGCTCAGTGGGTTAAGCGTCTGCCTTTGGCTCAGGTTATGATCCTGGGGTCGCAGGATTGAGTCCCATATTGGGCTCCTTGCTCAGCAGGGAACCTGCTTTTCCCTCTACCTGCTGCTCCCCCTGCTGGTGCGCATGCTCTTTCTCCCTGACAAATAAATACAACCTTTTAAAAAATAAAAAATAAATTCCATCCATCTCGTAACAGATGAGTTAAGCTGGTGAGTAAAGGATGACAATTTTAATTAAATTTTTGGAAATATCCTTTACTATGACATTAGGATTCACTTTTTTAAGTAGCAGTGCTGACTCAAATAGAATGCCTAAATTTAATTCAGTTTCACAGGTGGCACCCAGAAAAGTTTTACCAATTTACAATATACAGATTGGAATTAAATATAAAGGCATCGGGGAGTGAGAAATGTAACCATCCTGACATTTCACAAAAGGATAGGGTCTAGTTTCTGTCAAGGACCATCTTTCAAGCTTTAGCCACAGTTAGTTGCCTTACAAGTGATCAGTAATAGACAAGAATTTATGCATAAGTGCCTCCCAAAGCAGCTTTGTAGTCATTCATGACAAGACCACAAGGCTTGGATTTAACCAACTTTGGTATTTATCTTAGGACCAGGAGAGGGAAAATGATTAAAGAATATGAATTGTAATAAAACAAGAAGTAAAGATTGACCAACTAAAATATTAAAAGAATTAAAAGAATCTTTAAATTCATATGTAATGAAAAAAATACTGGTTTTCATTTATGACATTGGTGAGGCTTTTCATATTAAATGTTGGATACATAAAATCAGAGGAATTGAGTAAACGAGCATGCCAATAACTTGCTGCAAGGACTGTTCTATGATATGACTTTAATGCAGAAATAATTTTATAATATAAATAAACAGGAGGTCCATATTTTCGGGTCCAGCACTTGTGGAAATACATAATTAGGAAATTAAGTAGACAAATGAGACAAGATAAAATGTGTGTATGATGATGGTTATCACGGCTTAAAACATTAGACAGTCTGTCTATTTCATATTAATAACAAAAAAGTGACAGTTTAGCACTAATAAATGCTATTGGCAGCATCTAAACCACAAATAATGGTGAGCTCTGAAAGATTCTAAAGGGAATGCAGATGCCAATGAGAAGGGACAGTGTATTCACTTAAAAAGACTCACTCAAATATTAGATGCCAACAGCTTCACTCCTCTCCGGATAATTTTATAAATATCACAAGAATTGCCTCATATTCTCCAGACTAGAAAGCATCACACCAGGAAGGCAAAGGGTTAGGTTCTCCTGTGGGCTCCTGTCTTTGGAATCTGAAAGAAAAGGCAAAAGCAGTTAACAGGGAAGAGTACTCAGAGTGTGTGACCATCTAGCCAGCTGAGGGCAGGACTTCCATGCATGAAGAGCTGCTATCTGAGAGACAAAACCCAGTAATCCTCATCTTCTGTCAAGTAGTGACTGTGATTAGCACCATGCTAGACACTAGGTTAAAGTGATAAAATACACAGACTGAATTTCACAGTGATCGTGAAAACTAGAAGGAACCATGCAAACTAGTGTATTATATTTCATTCCTCCTTAGTGTAACACAAATACCTCAATCAGACCTTACATTCAAAATATGATATTGAAATTAAAATGTATAAGTGTTTATCATGAAACTACAATAATGAGATGATTTGGTGATGAGTTAAAAATAGAACTATAGAACAGATTAGAAATCAGAAACTGACCAAAATAAATACAGAGATTTTATATATAATAAAGGTGGCATGACATTATTCAAAAATGGTATCTGGGGAGTAATATCAGGGAAGATGGTGGAGCAGAAAGTACCATGAAACCATCTCTCCACTTAGAAAATAATTTTACTGGTAAAAATTGTCTGAAGTAACTAGATTGAAATTATGGATTCTATTTGAACTTTTGCAGCTTTCAGGGGAAAGCTTAGCTGATAAACTATGGATAATAGTCAATTTCAGCCTTCAGTTTGGTAGCAGCTACTAATTCTCCAATCTCCAGGCTCATGGCAGGCAGCTGTGGGACACAAACCTGCATTTGAAACATGACTTGCTGGAGCCAAGGTGGACAGCAAAGACATTGTCCTCTAAGAATTGGTGTTTGTGTTCTGATTTTTGATAGTTTCAGATCACTGAGATGCAAGTACAGAGGCTGGTCATTGTTTCACACCTACCAGCTAAGGTGGCTTCCAAGGTATGTAGAGGAGATGCACCTGGGGTATTTGGGCGGGGGGGGGGGGGCATTCAAAAACAACTGCATATACACGATAATTTAGAAAGCCACTGTGCATGCACAAGGAAAGACACAGTCTCAGAAAAGCCCTGAGAAGACTTTAAACTTTCACCTCAGGCTGATTTCCAGCAAAGAGGCACCCTACAACCATAACATAAAAAAACAGCAAAATCCTGGATATGGGAAAGAGAATCTAATTTCCAAAGTTACTACATTATAAGATTCAAATGTTCAGTTTTCAACAAAAGATCATAAGGCATACAAAGAAACACGAGAGTGTGGCTCATTCAAAGGAACAAAATAAATCTACAGAAAACTTACCTGAGGAAGCACAGGTTTCACACATAAAAAAAGACTTCAAAACAACTGTCTTATAGATGCTCAAAAAGCTAACAGAAGACATGGACAGAGAAAGGAATAATGTATGAACAAAATGAGGTTATCAATAAAGAGAAATAATAAAAAGAAGCCAAAAAGAAATTTTGGAATTGAAAGCTAAAATAACTGAAATGAAAATATACTTTAGAAGCTCAAAGACATATTTGAGAAAGCAGTAAAAAGAATCAGTTAATTTGAAGTAAGGGCAATGGAAATTATTGAGTCTCATGAATAGGAAGAAAAAATATGAAGAAAAGTGAACAGAACCTAAGACACCTGTGGGACACCATCAAGCTGACCAATAGACCAACATATACAATTGTAGGAATTCCAGAGAAGAGAGAGAGGAGCAGAGATTTGTTTTTTGGGTATTGAGTTTTATAAGTTCTATATTTATTTTGGATACTAATGGTTTATCAGATATGTCATTTGCAAATATCTTCTCCCATTCAGGTTGACTTAGTTTTGTTGATTGTTTCCTTTGCTGCTAAGTGAAATAAGTCAGAGAAAGATAACTACCATATGATTTCAATCAATTGTGGAATTTAAGAAAAAACAGATGAACAGAGGATGGGGAAAGAGAGAGGCAAACCAGAAAACAGACTCTTAACTATAGAGAACAAACTGAGGGTTGCTGGAGAGGAGGGGGGGGCGTTAAATGGGTGATGGGTATTAAGGAGGGCACTTGTGATGAGCACTGGGTGTTGTATATAAGTGATGAGTTACTAAATTCTACACTTGAAACTAATATTACACTGTATGTTAACTGGAATTTAAATAAAAACTTGAAAGAAAAAAAAAAGAGCAGAAATTATCCAAAGAAATAATGGCTGAAAACTTTACAGATTTGATGAAAGATATGCACGTACAAATCTAAGAGGCTCAATGAACTCCATGTAGGAAAAACAAACTGATCCACACTGACACATTATAATCAAACTACCAAAGGACAAAGACAAAGAGAATCTTGAAAGCAGGAAAAGAAAAGTGACTTGTCACATACAACGGATCCTCCTTAAGATTATCAGCATCAAACACCTTGGAGGCCAAAATGTAGTGAGTTTATATATTCAAAATGCTGAAGGAAAAATTTATACCAAGAATTCTTTATAGGGCAAATACTATTTTAAAAAAAATGGAGAGAAATTAAAACATTCTCAGATAAACAAAAGTTGAAGGTAATCATTTCCACAAGATATACCCTGCAAGAAATGCTGAAGGGAGCAAATTAAAATGAAAAGGATACTAGAAATAAAGAAATGAAGAAATAAAGACCTATAGTAAAGATAAATACAGGGCAATTTCAAAAGCTAGTATCATTTTATTTGGGGTAGTAACTCCACATTTTAAAATACTATTTAAAACACAAGTAAAAAAGCAATCATTAAGCTATGCTTTTGGGTGCACAATGTGTAAAGATATAATCTGTGATAACAATAACAGAAAGAAGGGTGATGGAGCTGTATGGAGGAAAGTTTTGTAGGCTACTGGAGTTCAGTTGGAATGAATTCAAATTAGATTGTTATGACTTTAGAATGTTAAATGTAATCCCCATGGTAACCATAAAGAAAATATCTATAAAATATATCCAAAAGAAAATGAGAAGGCAGTTAAATATTTTATTACAAAAATCAATTCAATACAAAAGAAGGCAATAATGGAGGAAATGAGGGGTGTAAAAGCTATAAGACTTATAATAAATAACAATGGCAGAGGTAAGCCTATTCTTATCAATAATTAAATGTAAATGGATGAAACACTCCCATCAAAATAAATAGATTTGTAGAAGAGAATAAAAAAACATGATCCATCTACATGCTCTCCATAAGAGACTCACTTTATCTCCAAAGACAGAAGATTGAAAATGAAAGAACAGAAAAAGATATTCCATACAAATAGTAACCAATAGAAAGCTGTATTGGCTATACTAATACCAGAAATAATAGACATAGATTTTAAGCGATTATAAAAAACAGGACATTTTATATTAATAAAGGGTCAATACAGTAAGAAGATATGACAAATATAAATATTTACATACCTAATAGACACTTTATGAAGCAAAAATTGAAGAATTGTAGGGAGAAATACTTCTACAGTAATAAAGACTCAATACATCATTTTCTGTAATGTGTGGGTAAAGTAGGTAGAAGATAAGTAAGGAAATAAAAAACTTGAACAACATAATAAACGAACTAGACCTAATCAACAATACAGAACACTCTACTCAACAAAAGCAGAATACATGTTATTCTCAAGTGCACATAGGACATTCTCCAAGAAAGACTGTATGTTAAGCCATAAAACAAGTCTTGATTTATTTAAAAAGAAAGATATACAAAATATCTTCTTCAATGATGTGGCATTAACTTAGAAATCAATAAAAGAAGGAAAACTGGAAAATTTACAAATTGTGGAAATTAAACAAGATCAAATAACAAATAGGTCAAAAATGAAATTACTAGGAAAATTAGAAAATACTTAAAGATGAATGAAAACAAAAACACAACATACCAAGATATATGAGATGCAGCAAAACCCATGCTAACAGAGAAATTATAGCTGTTAATGCATACATTAAAAAATATAAAAGTCTATGGAGAGCAACATGCAAAAGAATGAAACTGGGCCACTTTCTTACACCACACACAAAAATAAATTCAAAATGAATTAAAGACTTAAATGTGAGACCTGAAACCATAAAAATCCTAGAGGAGAACACAGGCAGTAACCTCTTTGACATCTGTCGTAGCAACTTCTTTCTGGATATGTCTCCAGAGGCAAAGGAAACAAAAGCAAAAATACACTGTTGGGACTTCATCAAAATAAAAAGCTTTTGCACAGGAAAGGAAACAATCAACAAAACTAAAAGGCAACCTACTGAATGGGAGAAAATATTTGGAATTGACATATCTGATAAAGGGTTATTATCAAAAATATATAAATAACTTATACAACTCAACACCCCAAAAATTAATAATCCAATTAAAAAATAGGCAGAAGACATGAATAGACATTTTTCCAAAGAAGACATCCAGATGGCGAACAGACACATGAAAAGATGCTCAACATCACTCATCATCAGGGAAATATGAATGAAAACTACAATGAGATATCACCTCACACCTGTCAGAATGGCTAAAATCAACAACACAAGAAACAACAGGTGTTGGTGAGGATGTGGAGAAAGGGGAACCTTCCTGCACTATTGGTGGGAATGCAAACTGTTGCTGTCACTCTGGAAAACAGTATGGAGGTTCCTCAGAAAGTTAAAAATAGAACTACCCTAAGATCCAGCAATTGCACTACTACATATTTACCCCCAAAAATACTAACTCAAAGGGATACAGGCACCCTGATGTTTATAGCAGCATTTTCTACAATAGCCAAATTACGGAAAGAGCCCAAATGTCCATTGACTGATGAATAAAGAATGGTGTGTGTATACACACACACACACAAACACACACTGGAATATTATCCAGCCATAAAAAGATTAAAATCTTGCCATTTGCAAGGACATGGATGGAGCTAGTGTGTATTATGCTAAGCAAGATAAGTCAATCACAGAAAGACAAATACCATGATTTCACTCATATGTGGAATTTAAGAAACAAAAGAAATGAGCAAAGAGGAAAAAAAGAGGCAAATGAAGAAAGAGACTCATAACTATAGAGAACAAACTGATGTTACCAGAGGGGAGGTGGGAAGAGGGATGGGTTAAATAGGTGATGGGGATTAAGGAGAGCACTTGTGAATACTGGGTGTTGTATGGAAGTGTTGAATCACTGTGTTGTACACCTGAAACTAATATTACACTGTATGTTAACTAACTGGAATTTAAATAAAAACTTTTTTTAAAAGATTTTATTTATTTATTTGAGAGAGAGAGCACATGAGAGGGGGGAGGGTCAGAGGGCGAAGCAGACTCTGCCAAGCAGGGAGCCCGATGCGGGACTCGATCCAGAGACTCCAGAATCATGACCTAAGCAGAAGGCAGTCGCTTAACCAACTGAGCCACCCAGGCGCCCCTTAAATAAAAACTTTTAAAAAGAAGTAAAATTATCTGTTTGCAGATTACTTGATCTTATATGTAGAAAATGCTAAAGATTTTGCACACACATTTACACACACTGATAGAACTAAAGAATGAATTCAGCAAAGTTGAAGGATGCAAAATCAAAAATTAAATATGAGTTGTTTTTCTGTACATGAACTGTGAACAATTCAAAAAGGAAATTAAGAAAATGATGTCATTTACAATAGCATCAAAATAATACAATACTTAGAAATAAACCTAACTATGGAGGTGAAAGACTTGTACACAAAAAAATAAGAAAATATTGCTGAAGTTTTAAAAGACACAAGTAAATGGAAAGACATCCCATATTTATGGATTTCAAGGTTTAATATTATTAAGATGGCCATACTACCTAAAATGCTTTACTGATTCAATACAGTCCCTATCACAATCCCAACATATTTTTTTCAGAAATAGAGAAAACATTCTAAAATCCACATGGAATCTCAAGGGAACTCAAATAGCCAAAACAACTTTGAAAAAGAACAAATTTGGAGGACACACTTCCTGATTTCAAAACATTACAAAGTTACAATAATCAAAACACTGTACAGGCATAAGACAGACAAATAGACCAATGGAATAGAATAAAGATCCTAGCAATATGTCTTTGCATATATGGTCAAATTACATTTAACAAAGGTGCCAAGAACATTTAATGGGGAAAGGACGTCTTATCAACAAATAGAGGTGGGAGCTTTTCTGCCTGCTTCTCCTCCCACTGAGTGCCACCCAGGCTGTACCATGGACTCAGAGCTCCCAGCTCCTGCTAATCTAGCGTCACCCTCCTCTCTTTCCAGCTTCTATTATAATCATCTACCCGGACCTCATCAGCCATGATGAGATGTTCTCCAATATCTGCAAGATCCAGGAGATCATGGATGGCCTGTGCCTGGAGATAGAGGGGAAGATGATTAGTAGGACAGAGAGTAACAATGATGACTTGCTGCTCATTGGTGGAAATGCCTCTGCTGAAGGCCCTGAAGGCAACGGTACTGAAAGCACAGAAATCACTGGTGCTGATATTGTCATGAACCATCACTTGCAGGAAACCAGCTTTACAAAAGAAGCCTACAAGAAGTACATCAAAGATTACATGAAATCAACCAAAGGCAAACTTGAAGAACAGAGGCCAGAAAGATGAAAAGCTTTTATGACAGGGGCTGCAAAACAAATCAAGCACACCTTTGCTAATGTCAAAAAACCAGTTCTTTACTGGTGAAAACATGAATCCAGATGTTTGCTTTGCTGGACTACCATAAGGATGATGTGACCCCATATATCATTTTCTTTAAGGATGTTTTAGAAATGGAAAAGTGTTAAGGAAATGGCTATTACTTTGGATATATCACCTGTTGTCATAACTGGCTGATGCTCTTCATCCACACAACACCAGGACTTAGACAAATGGCACTGATGTCATCTTGAGCTCTTCATTTATTTTGACCTTGATTTATTTGGAGTGGAAGCATTTTTTTTATTATTATGTTCAGTTAGCCACGGTATAGTACATCATTAGTTTTTGATGTAGTGTTCAATGATTCATTAGTTAGTTGTGTATAACACCCAGTGCTCATCACAACACGTGCCTTGTTTTTAAGAGAAAAAACAGATCATGTAGGTTGTCTAAAAATAAATTGCATTTAAATTCATTTGAGAGAATGTCTCATAGTTTAATACATATTTAAATCCATCTTGTGTAATGTCCTGGAGAAGCTAGAGCCTGGTTGTAGACTACTGCTAGGAAGCATAAGACTGCCTGCAGATAATTTCTACACTGAAAAAGTACTCTGGGACAGGTATATAAAAAACAGGAACCAGAAGTTTTAATTCTGAGTTCAAGTAAAGGGAAAGACCATGCTCATAGCTGTGCCAACATTTGAAGTGGATTCCTTACACATTTCATTACCTACAAATGGAAATAGTCAACTCTGGAAGAGATTACCAAAAGAATAAAAAGAGCCTAATACAGTTGGAAGCAAAAACAAAAACAAACACACACACAAATGGTGATGGGAAAACTGGGTATCTATATCCAAAAGAAATTGGGGCCCTTATCTTGTACCATATACAAAAATTAACTCAAAATGGATTAAAGACCTAAATGTAAGAACCCAAATTATAAAATTCTTATAGAAAACAAAAGGGGAAGTCTTCATAAATTGGACTTGGCAATGATTTCTTCAATATGACACCAAAAGCACAAGCAACAAAAGCTAAAGTAGACAAATGGGACTACATCAAACAAAAAAAACTTCTGTGTATCAAAGAGCACAATCAACAGAATGAAAGGTAACCTATGGAAGGGGAGAAAACAATTGCAAATTGTATATCTAATAATGGATAAATATTTAGAATTTATAAAGAACTACAACTCAACAACAAAAAATCAAATAATTCGATTAAAAAATGGGTAACAAACTTGAATATACATTTCTCCAAAGATATATACAAATGGCCAACAAGCATATGCAAAGATGCTTAACATCACTAATCATCAGAAATGCAAATCACTACATCAAAAACTAATGATGTACTGTATGGTGACTAACATAACATAATAAAAATTTTTAAAAAAGAAATGTAAATCAAAACCATTACGTGATACTACCTTATACCCATTAGGATGGCTACTATAAAAAGAAAAACACATAACAACAAGTTTCAGCAAGGATGTGGAAAATTGGAACACTTAAGAAATGCTAGTGGGATTGTAAATGGTGCAACCACCATGGAAAACAGTATGGAGGGTCCTCAAAAATTTTAAAATAGAATGACCATACTATCTAACTATCCTACTTCTGAGTACATATCTGAAATAATTCAGGTTTTGAAGAGCTATCTCCATGCCCATGATAATAGCAGCACTAGTCACAATAACCAAGAGGTTGCAGCAATTTAAATGTCTAATGCAGGATGAACGGATAAACAGAACGTGTATGTGTACAGTGGAATTTTATTCAACATTAAGAAGGAGAGAAATCTTGTCAGATGCTTCAACACAAATGTAACCTTGATGACATGCTAAGTAAAATTAGCCAGTTACATAAAAACGAATAGTGTATGAGTCTGCTTATATAATGTATATAAAGTAGTCAAGTCATAGCTACATAAAAAGTAGTATTAGTAGTATTTCCATGGGCTGGGGAGAGGGAGAAAGGGGAGTTGATTAATTGGTATAGAGTTTCAGATTTGAAAGATGAAAAATTTCTGGAGATCTTTTCACAATAATGTGAATATACTTAACCTACTGACCTGTACACTTAAAATTGCTAAATTTTATGTTATTTATTTTTACCATAATAAAAAAAAACTCAAAATACCTAAAACAAACTAATTTTGCTAGTTTTTTGTTATTTTATGTTATTTATTTAGATGCTAAATTTTATGTTATTTATTTTTACCATAATAAAAAAAACCTCAAAATACCTAAAACAAACAGAGATTGAATCAGTAATCAAAAACCTTTCAAGCAGAAAAGTACTATACCAGATACTTTCACCAGTGAATTCTATTAGGCATTCAATGAAGAATTAATCCAATCCTTCTCAAATTCTTCCAAAAAATTAGAGAAATGCTTCCCAAAACTCTTTCTGTGAGGCCAGAATTAACATGATATCAAAATTAGATAAAGATATTATAAGAAAAAATTAAAAACTAATACACTTTATAAATATAACACAAATATCTTCAACTTAAAAGTACATCAAATCCAAAAGCATATTAAAAAGATTATTCAGCATAACCAAATGGGATTTGTCCTGGGAATTCAAGGGTGTTTCAACATAAGGAAATAAATCAATGTAATACAATCCCACTCATAGAAATAAAGGAAGAAAACAATATTATCACTCAGTTGACAAAGAAATGCATTTGACAAAATCTAATACCCTTTCAAATAAAAACTCAGAAACCTAGAAATAGAGGGAAAATTCACCAACATTATAACAGGTACTTGTGAAAATTCCACAGCTAACATGGTACTCAGTGGTGAAAGACAGGTTTCCTCTAAGATCAAGAACAGGTCAAGATTGTCAACTTTTACTGCTGCTATTCACCATTGTATTAAAAGTTCTAGCCAGAGTTATTCTACAAGAAAAAGAAATAAAAGACATACAAATTGAAAAGGAAAAAGTAAAATTATCTCTGTTTACTGCTGGTATGATCTTTTATACATAGAATCCCAAAAAATCCACAACAAAGCTATTAGAGCTAATAATCCAATTTAGCAAAGTTACAGGGTAAAAGGACAGCACTAAAAAATCAGTTGTGTTTCTATACAGCAGCAATGAACTATCTGAAAGGGAAATTAAGAAAGCAAGTAAAATTAAAATAGCATCTGAAATAATTAAATAATAATTAAATATTTTACAACATATCTAACCACAGAGGTGAAAGACTTGTATGCTGAAAGCTATAAAATATTTTTTGAAGGAAATTTTAGCAGGCTTAAATAAATGGAAAGACATTGTTCATGGGTACAAAGACAGCATTGTTAAGATGTCAGTGCTATCCAAACAATGAATCATGGGACACTATATCTAAAACTAATGATGTAATGTATGGGGATTAACATAACAATAAAAAATTAAAAAAAAGAAAAAAAAAAAAAGATGTCAGTGCTATCCAAAGTGATCTACAGATTCAATGCAACAAAAATTCCAACCACCTTTTTCACAGAAATGGAAAACCTGATCCTCAAATTAATACAGAATTGGAAGGGGCTCTATTAATAACCATAACAGTCTTGAAAAAGAAAAAGTTGGAGGACTCACACTTCCCAACTTCAAAACTTGCTACGAAGCTACAACAATTAAAACAGTATGGTACTTGCACAAGGATACATAGACCAATGGAATAAAGTAGAGAGAGCCCAGAAATAAACAAAAAATCAGTAGTCAATTGGTTTCCAACAAAGATTCCAAGACCTTTTAATGGAGAAAAGACAGTCTTTTCAATACATGGTGCAGGGAAACTGAATATCCACATGCAAAAGAAGGAAGTTGGACCCTTATATTGTATAAAAAAATAATTCAAGATGAATTCATAACTTAAATTTAAGAGATAAAACTCTCAGAAGAAAACATTTGAAGGAAACTTCATGACATTGAATTTGATGGTGATTTCATGGGTATGACACCAAACTGCACAGGCAAAACAACAAAAATAGATAAATGGGACTTCATCAAAATTAACAACTTTTGCACCTCAAAAGATAATACCAAGAAAGTGAACAGATAACCTACTGAATGGGAGAAAATATTTGGAAATGATGTATCTGAAAAGTGATTAATATCCAGAATATGTAAAGAACTCTTAAAACTAAATAACAAAAAAATAAACAATCTAATTAAGAATGGGTAAAGAACTTAAATATACATTTTTCCTAAGAAGATATACAAATGGTTAATAGCACATGAAAAGATGTTTAACATCATTAGTCATTAGTAAAATGTGAGTCAAAACCCCAATGACATACCATTTTATTTTATTTTTTATTTTGTTTTTATTTAAATACTAGTTAGTTAACTTATAGTGTAATATTGGTTCAGGAGTAGAATTTAGTGATTCATCATTTACATATAGCCCCCAGTGCTCCTCACAACAAGTGCCGTCCCTAAAACCCATCACCCATTTAGCCCATCCCCACCCACCTCCCCTCCAGCAACCCTCAGTCTGTTCTCAATAGTTAAGAGTCTCTGAGGGTTTGTCTCCCTCCCTTTTTTCCCTTCCTTCCCCTATGTTAATCTGTTTTGTTTCTTGAATTCCACATATGAGTGAAATCATATGGTATTTTTCTTTCTCTGACTGATTTATTCCACTTAGCATAATACACTCTAGCTCCATCCACATAGTTGCAAATGGCAAGATATTCTTTTAATGGCTGAGTAATATTCCATTGTATATATATACACTACATCTTTATCCATTCATCAGTCAATGGACATTTGGGCTCTTTCCATATTTGGATATTGTTGATAATGCTGCTACATATCATTTTATACCTATTAGGATAACTATAATTTTTTAAGGAAAGGAAAATACTGGTGGTATTTTGATAGGGATTGCATTAAATGTGTAGATTGCTTTGGGTAGTATAGACATTTTAACAATATTTGTTCTTCAAATCCATGAGCATGGAATATAGCAAGTGTTGGCAAGGATGTGGAGAAACTAGAACCCTTGTGCATTGCTGGTGGGAATGTAAAATAGTGCAGCTGGTGTGGAAAACAATTTGGCAGCTTCTTACATGGTTAAACATAGAACTACCATATGACCCAGGAATTTCACACCTAGCTATATACCCAAAGTAATTGAAAGCAATGAATAAATAGATATGTCTATACTAGTGTTCTTGCACTGTTATTCACAATAGCCAAAAGGTGAAAACAACTTAAGTGTCCATTAGTGGATGAATGGGTACACAAAATTTGATAAATACATACAATGGAATTTTATTTAGCCATAAGAAGGAATAAGATTCTGATATATACTACACCATGGACTGACCTTGAAGAAATTATGTTCATTATTAAGGCAGGCACAGAAGGACAAATCCATGATTCCACTTGTGTGAGGTACCTAGAATAGGCAAATTTATGGAGACATAAAGTAGAATAGCAGTTATTATTAGTAGTAGGAACTTAGGGAAGGGAGGGAAAAGGGAGTTATTGTTTATTGGGTATAGTGTTTTGTTGTGAATGATGAGAATGCTTTGGTATAAATAGTAGTGATGGTTATACAACATTGTGAATGTATTTAATGCAATTGAATTATACACTTAACAATGATTATAGTGATAAATATTATGTATGTATATTTTACCAGACTAAATTAATGGCATTTAGTCAAGTGTGACCTATTTGGAAAAAAATAACAAAATGTATTCCACCAAAATAAACTGTAATTGATTCAAAGACTTAAATGGAAATATTGAAACATAAAAGTACCAGGACAATATATTAGAGATTTTTTTAACCTATATTCTTGGTGAGAGAAAATGCCATTGCAGGTTAGATAGAAATCAATGGGTACATAAAAAAAGATTGATAAAGTTAACTGATAATGTTAATATGATTCATAATACCATAAACATTTGCTGGTGAATTAATCTTACATATAGAAAATCCTAAAAAATCCACAAAAAACTATTAAAACTAATAAACAAGTTCAGCAAGTTTGCATGATAAAATATAAATATACAAAAATCACTTGTATTTCTATACAGTAGTAGTGAGCAAACCAATAATACAATTTTAAAAACAACTATATAATAGCATCAAAAAGAATTTTTTAAAAATTTAGGAATGCATTTAACCAAAAAATGTTAAGATTTGTGCACTGAAAAATACAAAATGTTGTTGAAAGAAATTTAAAAAGACTTAAACAAATGGAAAGACACCCTGTGCTCATGGATTGGAAAACTTAAAATTCTTAAGGTATCAATACTAACCAAATTGATCTACAGTCAATGCAATTCTTACCAAATTACAGCCTTCTTTTTTTGCAGGAATTAACAAGTTGCCTCTAAAATTTACATGGGAATTCAAGGGATCCAGAATTGCCAAAACGAATTTTATTTATTTTTTAAAGATTTTATTTATTTGACGCAGAGAGAGAGAGAGAGAATACAAGCAAGGGGAGCAGCAGAGGGACAGAGACAAGCAGGCTCCCTGCTGAGCAGGGAGTCTGATGTGGGGCTTGATCCCAGGACCCTAGGATCATGACCTGAGCTGAAGGCAGATGCTTAACCGACTGAGCCACCCAGGCGCCCCTACCAAAACGAATTTTAAAAAGAACAAAGTTGGAAGACTCACACTATTGAATTTCAGTACTTACTATAAAGCTACAGTAATCAAGACTGTGTGTGTATCTTGACACACATATAATGAGATTTTATATATATATATATGAGATACATACATATGTATGAGATACATACATATATATGAGATATATACATATATATGAGATATATAATGGGATATATGTATATATGTATCAATATTGAGATGAGATATATACGTATATATATACATATGAGATATATATATGTATGTATGTATCAATATTAAATAGAATTGAAAGTCCAGAAATAAATCTTCACATGTATTGAGTTTTGACAATGATGTGAGGACCATACAGTGGGGTGTGAATTGTCTTTCCAATAAATGGTGCTGGGACAACTGAATAGGCACATGTAAAAGAATTAATTTGGATCCTTACCTCACACCATATATAAAAACTTGAAATTGAACAAAAACTGAAATATAAGACCTAAAACTATAAAACTCTTAGAGGAAAAAATAGGCATAATGCTGTGTGACCTTGGATTAGGCAATAATTTGTCAAATATGATACCAAAAACACAACAACAAACAGAAGAATAGGCAAACTGGACATCATCAAAATTAAAACCTTTTGTGCTTCAAAAGACACAGTCAAAGTAAGTGAAAAGTGAACCCACAGAATGAGAGAACATTCTGCAAATCATATATTTGGTAAGGGGCTTGGATCTAGAATGTATAAAGAATGTTCCAATTCAATAATATATGGACAACTCAATAATAAAGAGATAAATAACTCAATTATAAAAAGGTCATGGATTTAGATAGACAATTCTCCAAGGAAGATATTAAAATGGCCAATAATCAGATGAAAAGATGCTCAACATCATCAACCATCAGGAAAATGCAAATCAAAAACATAAGTAGATGCTACTTCACATCCACTCAGATGGCTATAATATAAAAGACAGATAATAGTAAGTACTGGCAAGGATATGGAGATATTGGAATCCTCATACATTGCTGGTGGGAATGTAAAATGGTGCAGTTGCTTTGGTAAACAGTCTGATAATTCTTCATATGGTGACCATATGTTCCAGCAATTCCACTCTTAGGTATACATCCAAGAGAAATGGAAATGGATACATATATCCAAACAAAATGTCCACAAATGTTTGTAGCAGCATTGCTCATAGTAGCCAATAAATGGAAACAACCCGAATGCCCATTTAACTGATAAATGGGTAAATAAAATGTGGTATATTCATATAATGGAATAATTTTTAGCAATAAAGCAATGAAGTAGTGATACATGTTATAACATGATAAGTGGAAGAAGAGAGCAACAAAGGACCATCTATTTTATTATTCCATTTATATGATCCATCCAGAACAGACCAAAGCAGATTAGTTGTTGCCTCTGGTTTGGGAGTAGGGGCAATGGAGTCTGACAACTAAGAGCTGAAGGATATATTCTTGGGGTAATGAAAGTATTACAAAGTCAATTTTGATGATTAATTTACAACTCTTTGAATATATTAAAAGTTATTGAATTGTACACCTTAAATTGGTGAATTGTATGGCATATGAATTGTATCTCAATAAAGCTGTTGTAAAATACTATAAACAAGTGAAAACAGCATATGATGGAAACAGTAGTTAGAATATAGATGCAATTTATAGACTAGTTTTCAGATTTTACAAAGAAATAGTACAAATCAATGGAGTGAATAACCCAATGGAAAACTGAGTAAGCAAATAGTAAAGTTAAGTTCACAGGAAATGAAATGAATTTGCTGTACTCAATGACAAGATTTAAGACCTTTTCTGGTTATTAGTGTTGTTCACCAAGATTTCCTGCTGTTTAATTTTCCAGACACTTCGGCTTGCACTTCCCCCACTCATTTTAATTACAGCTTTGGCCACATACCTAACTTTAATCAATAAAATGGAACAGAAAGATTTTTGTCAATTCTGGGGAGAAACTCTTGGGGATGCACTTTTAATAGCCACTATGATTTCTCATGATCTATCTTCCTATTCCATGGTATCCAGTAATGCTCCATATAGTGACTATTTCATCAGTTTATTTTTTTAAAGTTTTTATTTAAATTTCAGTTAGTTAACACACAATATAATATTAGTTTCAGGTATACAACATAGTAATTCAATACTACCATCACAACAACAAGTGCACTCCTTAATCCCCATCACCTATTTAACCCATCCCTCCACCCACCTCCCCTCTGGTAACCATCAGTTTGTTCTCTATAGTTAACAGTCTGTTTCTTTGTTTGCCTCTCTCTTTTTCCCCCATGATCATTTGTTTTGTTTCTTAAATTCCACATATGAGTGAAATAATATGGTATTTGTCTTTCTCTGACTGATTTATTTCGCTTAGCATAATACTCTCTAGCTCCATCCACGTTGTTGCAAATGCCAAGATTTCATTCTTTTAGATGGCTGAGTAATATTCCATTGTATATATATACACACACACACACACACACACACCACATCTTCTTTATCCATTCATCAGTCGATGGACATTTGGACTCTTTCCATAATTTGGCTATAGTTGATAATGCTGCTATAAACATCGGGGTGCAAGTATCACTTTGAATTAGTATTTTTATATTCTTTGGGTAAATACCTAGTAGTGCAATTTTTGGATCTTAGGGTAGTTCTATTTTTAACTTTTTAGGAACCTCCATACTGTTTTCCAGGTGTTGGTGAGGATGTGGAGAAAAGGGAACCTCATCACTTTAATCTTAGTAAGCAGAGCCCCCAGCCAACATGTGTTGGGTATGTAGTGTGAACAAGAAATATATTTTTGTTGTTTTAAGTTACCGAAATTTAGGAGTTTTTTGTTACTGATACATAATGCATCATGCCCTGACTGATATGCTCATGCACAATCGTAGAAATACAAATCAAAATAATAGTATTCCAGTTTTTACCCATAATATTGACAAAAATAAAAGTTTGTAACAGCCAATGCTGGCAAGGTGTTTCTGAAATACACACTTCCATTTATTGTTGGCATAGCATTCTATCTCCTGAGCTTGTCATAATTAACAAATTTCTGATACTCATGTATTTAAGTTATACCTATTTTTCCCTATTATAAACAATTCTGTGATAAACATCCCTATGGCAAATTTCTGTTGCTAAATGGTACATTTCACTTAGGTATTTTTATTTGTTTCAGTCCAGTTCAGGCCAGTTATAGTTTTTGCCCTCTTTCACCCAGCATGATCACCTGGGTAAATTCCAGAATATTTAGTACAGACCTTGAAAACCTGTGGATTGTATAGGTGTCTGTGTTTGCTGGTGCCTGGATTACTTTTCTCACTTTTTATGTTTCCACTAACACTTTTAGTGCACTCCCTCTGTGGTGTTTTTCTTCTCTACAGTCATCCCATTGTTGAAGGGATAACAGAGGATTGCTGTACTTGTAGCTAAATTGATTTGCACATCCTTAGCTAGTTCCTTACAGAATATTCCTAGGATTAGAATTTCTAGTTCAGTTTCTGTTAAATAACTCTTAGTTGTAAAAAAAAAAAAAAAAAAAAAAAAAAATACAATCGCCTTCTGTCACTTCCTTTATGGGGGCACAGTAACACTTATCCAGTGGTTAATTTGAGGATTTGAACAAGGAAGAGGAATAAAGGTGCCTCCAGAGACTTAAGAAAAAATAACTGTCAGTACATCTTCAAATAACATAAATATAAAAGTATTGTATCCAAAACTTCTGTTTCTGCTGCAATATATAGAGCTTGGAAGTCATCACTCCCAAACTTACAACAAGAAAAAGATGAACAAACTAAAACACCAAGTTTCTAGGACAAACTACCACCACCTTAATATGTGGAGAAACAGACAAATTCAGAATCACAGTTGAGATTTGCTTACCTAAAGTAGAATCCACTGGAGCCATAAACTGGTAGGAACACTTAAATGGTAACTTTGATAAATTGCTAAAAGCTGAGTGTGGACCAGCAGGAGAGTGAGGTATTCTGTATGTCATAGCCTTAGATGGGCTTTTGTGGATTTGACCTTCAGGAAAACCATTCAGTTCTCATGGTGAAGAGCCAAGAAATGTCCCCTCATAGATATAGCAGAAGGAGAGGAAGAGTACTGTTCTGGAATATACTCACAGCATTCTCCATTACAGTTACCTACTCTGAATGGGAAAAGTCTAGAAGAGCATTATATCACCTGGGAAAAGACATTTTTTTGTCAATTCCAGCCCCATCTAACTTTCCTGTCTTGCCATGGGAGGAAAAAGGTAAGAAACACTTGTGAGGTCACAGACCAGATGAAAATACACAACTTGTGCCCACTCTAGACTTCCTATCTCACCTAAAAGGGAAAAAAAAAATCTAAGAAGCACTTGTGAAGGTCACAGTCAGGGACAAAGGCTCACTACAACACTGAGACCTAATAATAGAACTATGGAATGCTTCCCATTTCCTCCACACCTTTGAATAAGGCTCATGTATAGTAACAGCAGATTAAGCTGAAGGAAGTTACATCTAAGACCTTATTTAAGAAAAAGTCTCTACCCTTATCCTCAGGTCCACAGTACTAACATCGTGTAATTCTGGAGTGAGAAAGAAATTCAAAGGGTCACCTGCCTCACAGCTCCAGGAAGCAAGATACATATATCATCTTTATTTATTTTTTTTTTTTGGACTCTGATAAACATACATCATCTTTAAATGATTTTCTGCTTTTCCTATCATTTGCCCAAAGTTGAATATGATATGCTCTCTCACAATAATAATTTAATATTTTCCTCTCACACCCTTTTCAGGCAGTCCATTTCTACACTTGATCTTAGCCAAAAGGCCGAGAAGTGATGAGGCAGTCCATTTCTCATCCATCTCTCTCTTGCTTCAATATGTCAATTTCTAACTTTATGGAGACAAAGCAGCTGTGCTATATTCAGCTTATAATAACCCTCCTACTTACAGCTACTTGTTCTCCCCTCAGTTTTATTTTACTCCTATAAAAATCCCTTCTCTTTTAATCTCTATTAATAAATCCTTCACATCATTTTAACCAAAATATTTCAGGGTTTTCTATAACAACATTTCCCAGTTTCATTAGATGATGTTAAAAATGGAACACCCATTAGCATCCTGCTGACCTATTGTTCAATGGAATAACATTTTGGAAACATGGCTCACTGATGTTTGCACATTCCTCTTTAAATATTAAGATAAAAAGGGTGCCTGGCTGGTTCAGCTGGTAGAGCATGTGACTCTTGATCTTGGGGTCATGAGTTCAAGCCCCAAATTGAGCATAGAGCTTACTTTAAAATATTGTTTAAAAAATATTAAGATAAAAGCTAAATGTGATATCCTTGTAAGTACATCATTTATATCACATATAAAGAAGCCTTCTCAGCTGCAGCAAGGTCATATTTCTGTAAAACAAAAAGTCTCTAAGGAAACACAAAGATAACAGGGGAGATAAAAACAAGGACATCAGAAGAAAATTTAGCCTCTGACATATATAGCCACAGCAAACAGTATACACAGTCTAACTTCTGTATCCGTATAAACATAAAACCTCACACTAAAGGCCTATTTACATCAGTTTCCTTAACCTATATTTTTTGTCTTTTAACCAAACTTTCAAGGCATATCAAAAGCCAAAAAAAAAAAAAAAAAACCCCCACACACACACACTATCAAGAGACAGAGCAAGCATCAGGACCATATTTAGATATGGTAGAAATTTTGGAATTATAATACTAGAATTTTAAAACAACTATGGTTAATATGCTAAGTGCTCTAATGGGAAAAGTGGATAACATTCAAAAATGGATGGGTAATATAAGCACAGAGATAGAAACCCTAAGAAAAAATTCAGAAGTTAAGCTAGAAATCAAAATCAGTGTAAAAAGAAATGAAATCTGTCTTTGATGGGTTCTTCAATAGACCGTACATGGCTGAGAATAGAATCAATTTGCTTCAGGAAATGTCAGTAGAAACTTCCAAAAGAGAATGCAAAGAGCTAAAGGAGTGAAAAAGACTAAACAGAATATCCATGAGCTGGGAGACAATTACAAAAGATGTAATATACATGTACTAGAAATACCAGAACAAGAGAAAAGAGAGAAAGGAACAGAGGAACTATTTGAAGTAATAATGGTTGAGAATTTTCCAAAATTAATGGCACAGTCTAAACCACAGATCTAGGAAGCTTAGAAAACATAAATCAGGATAAAAACCAGAAAAGATATACCTGTGCATATCATATTCAAATGGAGGAATATCTGGGGCTCCTGGGTGGCTCAGTCAGTTAAGTGTCTGACTCTTTATTTCTACTCAGGTCATGATCTCAAGGTCATGAGATTGAGCCCCTCATCAGGCTCTGCAGTGGGCGTAGAGCCTGCTTAAGATTCTCTCTCTCCCTCTCCCTCTGCCCCTCCTCCCCCACTAGGGCTCTCTCTCTAAAATAAAAAAAAAAAAATTGCAGAATATCAAAGACAAAGAGAAAATATTGAAAAAAACCCAGAGAAACCAACCACATTACCTATAAAGGAGCAGGGTAAGAATTACATCAGATTTCTCTTCAGAAATCTTGCAAGCAAGAAGAGGGTGGGGTGAAATATTTAAAGTGTTGAAGGAAAAAACAAGCACCGACCTAGAATTCTGTATCCAGCAAAATTATTCTTCCAATATGAAGGAAAAATAAAGACATTCTCAGACAAAAAGAGAGAGAGAGAGAGAAAATTTGTCCCCAGTAGACCTGTCCTTCAGGGGGGATTATAATCAAAATTCTTCAGAGAGAAGGAAAATTATATAGGTCAGAAACTCAGATCTCTGTATTTATTTTTAAAAAGAGTATTAGAGAAGGAATAAATTAAGGTTAAATGAAATCTTCTCTTTTTATTCTTAATTGATTTAACAGATAACAAATTGTTCAAAATAATATCAACAGCATGTGTGGTGATTAAAGCTTATAGACAAGTGAAATGAATGACAGCAATCTTATAAGGGATGAGAGGAAGGAACTGGAAATATTCTGTTATACAAAGTACATGCACTACCTGTGAAGTAGTATGGTGTTATCTGAAAGTGAACTTGGATATAGTGTAAATGTATATTACAAATTCTAGGGCAACCACTAAAACAAAATAAAAACAGAAATATCATTGATATGCTGAGAGAAGATGATATATAAAATGTACAATTTAAAATAGAGAAGGCAGAAAAAGAGAAAAAAAACAAAAAGGCAACATAGAAAACAGTAACAAATATGTAGATATTAATTCAACTATATCAATGATCACTTTAGACATCAATAGTCTAAATGCACCAATCGAAAGAGACCATCAGGGTAAGTTAAAAAAAATAAGATCCTCTTTACATGTAACCTAAAAGAAACACACTTTAAATATAAAGACATGGATAGACTGAAAATAAAGGGATAGAGAAAGAAATACTATGCTAACATTAAACAAATGAAAGCTGGAGTAGCTCTATTAATTTCAGACTAAACAGAATTCAGAGCATGAAACATTACCAGGATAAGGCGGGGGGGGGGGGTGTGTTACATAATGATAAGAGGCTCAATTCTCAAAGACAACATAACAATCTTTACTGTATATGCACCTAACGACAGAGTGCAGAAATACATGAGGCAAAACTGATAGAATTGCAAGGAAAAATAGACAAATCCACTATTATAGTTGGAGACTCCAATACCCCTCTATCAGTAATTGATAGATTCAGTAAGTATAAAATCAGTAAAAACCAACTTGAATTGAACAGCACCATCAATCAAAAGGATCTAATTAAAATTTATAAAATACTTCATCCGAAACAGTAGAATACATTCTTCTCAAGCTCACATGGAACATTCACCAAGATAGAACATATCCTGGGACATAAAGCACCTTAAAAATTTTAAAAGAATAGACATCATTCAAATTATGCTCGCAGATCACAATGGAATTAAACTAGAAATCAATTACAGAAAAATAACTGGAAATCCCTAAAATACTTGGATATTAACCAACACACTTCTGAATAACACCAAGGTCAAAGAACTCTCAAGGGAAACTAAAATATTTTGAAACAATTTTATGAAAATATAATTTATCGGGGTGCCTGGGTGGATCAGTTGGTTAAGCGTCTGCCTTTTGCTCAGGTCACGATCCCAGTGTCCTGGGATCGAGCCCCGCACTGGGCTCCTTATTCAGTGGGGAACCTGCTTCGCCCACTCCCCCTGCTTGTGCTCTCTCTCTCTGTGTCAAATAAATACATAAAATCTTTAAAAAAAAGAAAATATAATTTATCAAAATTGTGGTATGCAGCAAAACAGTGCTTAGAGAGAAATTTATAGCACTGAATGAATATATTAAAAAATAAAAAAGATCTAAACATCAATAATTGAAGCTCCCATCTTAGGCAACTAAAGAAAGAAGAGCAAATTAAAGCCAAAGTAATCAGAAGGAAAAAAAGATAATAAAAATTAGAGCTGAAATCAATGATATGAAAACAGGAAATCAATAGATAAATTCAATAAAACAAAAAAAGTTGGTTCTTTAAAAGATTAATAACATAAGTCACTAGGTAGTTTAAGGAAAAAGGGAAAAACACAAATTGCTAATATCAGAAATGTTTCTGTGGACATTAAGAGGATAATAAAGGAATAGTATGAACAACTTTGTCCAAACATTGATAACATAGAAGAATTGCAACAATTCCTTAAAAGACATAAGCTACCAAAACTAACACAAGTATAAATAGATAATCTGCATAAACCTAGAACTATTAAAGAAGTTGAATCAATGCTTCACAACCTTCCAAAAGAGAAAGCACTATGCTCAGGTTCACTGGTGAATCCTACAAAACATTTAAAGAAGTAATCATACCAATTTTATCTAATCTCTCAAAGAAAATAGAAGTTGAGGGAATAAGTCCCCCCAAAATTCTGAGACTGGCATTACCCTAATACTAAAACCAGGCAACTACATTACAAAAAGAGAAAACTACAGACCAATATATTTCATGCATATAGGTATAAAAATCCTCACAAAATATTAGCCAATAAACCCCAACAATGTATAAAAAGAATATACACTACAACCTAGTAGAATGTATTCTAAGTATGCAAGACTGTTCAACTTTTGAAAATCAATTAATGTAATCAATCACATCAAAGGTTAAAGAAGGAAAACGATATGATCATGTCAGTACAGCAGAAAAAGCATTTGGAGAAATTCAACACCCATTCATGATAAAAACTCAGAAAACTAGGAATAGAAGAGAATTCTTTAAACTTAATAAGGAGTGTCTACAAGAAATTTACAGCTAACATAAGGGTAAGATGCTTTCTGCTGAGATCAGGAACAAGGAAAGGATATCCCCACTCACCATTCTTGTTTAACATGACACTGGAAGTCCTAGTTAATGCAATAAGAGAAAAAAGGAAATAAAGGTATACAGATGGGGAAGGAAGAATTAAAATTAGTTGTTCACAGATGACATGACTGTCTTTGTAGAAAATCTCAAATAATCAACAAAAAGGCCCTGGAACTAATGAGCAATTATAGCAATTTTGCAGGATACATGGTTAATATACAAATTTCAATTTTTTTCTTGTATACCAGCAATGAAAATTTGGAATTTGAAATTAAAAACACAATACCATTTATATTAGCACCAAAATTAAATAATTAGGTATAAATCTACAAAAATATGTACAAAATCTATATAAGGAAACCTGCAAAACACTGATAAAAGAAATCAAAGATCTAAATAAGTGGAAAGATATTCCATGAGCATGAATAGGAAGGCTCAATATTTTCAAGATGTCAGTTCCCAAATTAATCTATAGATTCAATGCAATCCCACTCAAAATCCCTACAAGTTATTTTGTGGATATCAGCAAACTGATTCTAAAGTTTATATGGAAAGGCAAAAGACCAAGAATAGCAAACAATACTGAAGGAGAACAAGGCAGAGGATAGACATTACCCAACTTCAATAATGTCCATAAAACTACAGTAATCTAGACAGCGTGGTACTGCCAAAAGAAAAGACCAGTAGATCAATGCAACAGAAGAAAGAGGCCAGAAATAGATCCACACAAATATAATCAACTAGTTGTTGACAAAGGAGTAAAGGTAATTCAATGGAAAAACTACACTCTTTTCTACAAATGGTGATGAAACAACTGGTCACCTACATGCAAAAAAAAAAAAAAAGAATCTAGACACAAATCTTAGATCTTTCAAAAATATTAACTCAAGAGGTGCCTGGGTGGCTCAGTCGTTAAGTGTCTGCCTTTGGCTCAGGTCATGATCCCAGGGTCCTGGGATCGAGCACCGCTTCGGGCTCCCTGCTCAGCGGGAAGCCTGCTTCTCCCTCTCCCGCTCCCCCTGCTTGTGTTCCCTCTCTTGCTGTGTCTCTCTCTGTCAAATAAATAAAATCTTAAAAAAAAAATATTAACTCAAAATGGATCACAGAGCTAAATATAAAATGCGAAACTAAAACTCCTAGAAGCTGATCTAGATGACCCCTGAGTTTCGTGATGACTTTATAGATACAACACAAAAAGTGTAATCCATGAAAGAACATGTTAGTAAGTTGGACTTTGGTTAAAAATAAATCTTCTCTGCAAAATACTCTGTTAATAGAATGAAAAGCAAGCCAACAATTGAGAGGAAAACTTTGCAAAACAGACATCTGATAGAAAAGACTGGTATCCAAAATATACAAAGAACATTTAAAATTACAATAAGAAAACTATCAACCCCATTAAAAAATGGACAGTGAGGGGCGCCTGGGTGGCTCAGTCGTTAAGCATCTGCCTTCGGCTCAGGTCATGATCCCAGGGTCCTGAGATTGAGCCCCGCATCAAGCTTCCTGCTGGGTAGGAAGCCTGCTTCTCCCCTCCCACACCCCTGCTTGTGTTCCCTCTCGCTGTGTCTCTCTCTGTCAAATAAATAAATAAAATCTTTAAAAAAAAATGGGCAACGATCTGAACAGACAACTGACCAAAAAAGATAAAGAGATGGCAAATAAGCATGTGAAAAGATGCTCAAAATTGTATGTCTTTATGAAATTGAAAATTAAAACAAAAAAGAGCCAACCTTAGCTAAATGGACAAAAAAAAAAAAAAAGATCTGTGTCCATGGTGATTGAGATGAACAAGGAATACATCATGCCTGGTGCCCAGGCAAGGTGTATGCCAGTGTGAAAGTTCACATGCATGTTTGTGGGAAGTGGGGCGTGGGGCTGGAGGCAGAGCTGTAGTTATGAAGAATCAGCACAGCTGCTTCTATATCTCAGGCTTAACAATTGGGGTTTATTTGATTCTGAGATTTAGATTTCAGGGGCAAGTCAGGGTAACACAGGTGCTAGTGCAGTCACTGGGTATGGAACCATGGCTGCTGCAATCTGTTAGACTGGAATCCATTGTAGGATGAATTAAATATTGCTTAGCAGTTAGATAGTATCGTTTAATCTCTTTTTTTTCTTGCTTTCTGACTTTAAAGATGAAATTTAACCTATCTGATCTGGTTTCCTCACCTGTTACATGAAGGTAGTAACAGTATATTTTGATAATATTCCATATTGACCACTATTGTTGTAAGTTAATACACATAAAGATCTTAAAATAGGGCCTTTCTCAGTGCGAGAAATGCTAATGAGTAATAATGCCTGTTCTTTAAATGAATTCACAATAAATTGTTCAACAGATATTTAAAAGTCTTACAACAAAATCTGTCAGCTATTGGTAGATTCAACACTCTGTCGGAAAGATCTTGGAATTAAAATCCAGAATTATCAGAGAAGCTTGTGCCAGTATGATTTTGAATATATCTGTAAACGTTAAGGATAAGAAATTGCGTAAGATAGAAACTATAAGTAAATGTAGCTTCCACAAGAACAGAGATTTCTTTCATTTGTGTTTCTACCATATCTCCAGTGCCTAGGATAAAGAAGGTATTCATGTGTATTTCTTGAATGAATGAAAGGCACCAGAGACTTTAAGAAAGTGAAAGAACAGTTCAGGGAGGCAAGGAGATTCACACACACCCACAGATCCCAGCAGAGCTCAGACTCCCTTCTTCAAGCCTGGCATTCACCCAAGATAGTATGCTGTGGAATAAAGAAAAAAATGATCCACAGTTCAGCTAAAGCCATTTAAACAGCACAGTAAAAGCAGCCCTCCTCTGATAATTGACATCCATTGTCAGTCCAGATACTGTATAGAATCATCTCCAGATGGTTTTTTATCACCTAAATATTGCATAGTTATAACAAATGTTTAAAAACAAATAAAAGCTGAAATGAAAATATATGAAAATTCATGGTAAAATTATAGTTCCCTTTTCATCCTCAAAACCATCATTGATTTTCAGCAAATGGGGACTTTGTCCAAGATGAACCTCAAAGGCCATTGCAAAAGTCTCTTTTCTTTAGAAAACAGAGACAGGGGATTGCTGGAGAAGGTGGTTATAGGGGTAAGAGGTGAGCCCCCCGGAATTGATCTTCCCAGGGGTTGAAGGCCAAGTAAAGTAAGTCAAGGAGGATAGACTTTCAAGTCAAGATGGTGAGTAAATTTAGTTCCTACTGCTGCTGTAACACATTACCACATTCTTGGCGACTCAAAATAACACAAATGTATTAGCTTACGGCCCTGGATGTTGGGAATACAAAAAGGACCTCATTGGTCTGAAATGAAGGTGATGGTCAGGCTTCAATTCTCTGAGGGATCCTAGGGAGAATCTGCTTTTCTTGCCTATTCCAGCTTCTGGAAGCTGCCTGCATTCCTTGGGCCCTGGCTTTGTTTCATCTTCAAAGCCAGCAATGGCCTATCCAGTCTTTCTCATGCTACTTTGATGTGACACTGACTCTCCTGCCTACTTCTTCCACATTTGAAGTACTTTTGTAATTACATTGGCCAGGAAGAGACCCAGCATATTTTTATTTTGAATTCAGCTGATGAGCAATCTTAATTCGATCAGCAATCTTACTTCTCCTTTGCCCTGTAACATCACATATTTACAGGTTCTGGAGAATAGGATGTGGACATGATTGAGGGACCTTTATTCAGCCTATCACAGTGAAAGTGGCATTTAATTGGGTTTAAAATGGGCACCAGCAGGTTGGTGCTCAACCACAGTCGTGCTTAAACACTTTGCTCTGTTTGCCCCATGGAGCACAGAAAGGAAGGGCTCAAGACTAGAGGAAGGATGTAGGGGTAAAGGAACCAGAGGATTCAAAAACCACCAGGTGCTGTCTTGGGAAGTAGGTACATGATGGGGTCTTCCTCCAAAGAATGTCTGGGGAAACTAGACAGGTGTGTATGGCAAGTGGCTGAGATCCAAGCTGGTTCTACTCCCTGCCACATTTCCACACGGCCAAAGATCATGAGAGCTTGGATGTGACTGCAAGAGAAAACTTGATAGACAGGGCAGTTGAAGAAGAGCCAGGACCAGCCCGACCCCTGGCCATGGGGGCAACAGACAGGAAATATCCTAGGACCCAGTGCAGGTCGTGCCTGGCGAAAAAAGGCCCTCTGTGGGCGACTGTGGGGACTGCGAAATGGCAAAAGCATGTTGCCAGTTTGAATGGGGGGAAAACAGCAGTGTGGCAGAAAGAATGGAGGCAGAGCAGTGGTTGGTTTTCTCGGGGTAGAGGTGTAGGTCTGCCTTCCTTTAGAAAAGGCGCAGTGGTGAGGCCTCCGTGGGGGCCCCCTCCCACCTTCCTCCCTTCAGTGGCCCCGCGAAGCAGTGAAGGAAGAACGTGGGACGGCCACCCACCCCAGAACCTCCGGGGCAGTGTGGCCCTAGGTCGCCTTTCCCCTCGCAGCCTGCTGTCCTGACAGGCCCTGGCCCACCGGCCTCCGGTTAGGATGGTGGACAGAACGGGGGAGAGGGAGGTGGACAGACACTGAACGGTCGGGGGACTCTCACACACCGAGGGGCGGGTGATATCCATCCGCTGCTGCCGGCAGCGCACCTTCCCCGCCCCGCCGCCCCCGACCTCTGGGTCCTAGCCCCCACCGCCAACCCTCGCGGGGTCCCATGGATTGCAGGGCCAGCAATGAGGGGGTGGTCGCCGCGGAGGTCCGCAGAGGCGCGCTGCTGTGAGCCCGCCCCTTAGGCTGGGGCTCCTCCCGGCCCCGCCCCCTCTGGGTCGGAACTAGGGTGGGCCGGGGAGGGGGCGTCGAGCCCATTCGTGCCGTATCCCTCCGCCCCCCTTCCCGACACCCTCGCCGCGAGCGTTTCGTGCCGCATCCTGCGCAGCCCCTGCCCAGTTTGGTGCAGCGGCGCGGGGGGCGGGACGCCTCTTTGCGATTCTGGCCGCACGCAAGGCGGTGGGAATCCGAGTGAGGAGCGCCGAGAGGAGGGGGGAGGCCAACGACCTGCACCTTGAGCCTGTGAAGGCAAGTGGGGGTGTCGTGGGGAAGGCGGGGGGACCCCCACTGTCGCCCGGCTTCCAGCCTTCCCGGACCCCAGACCCTGGCAGCCTGGCCAGGAGGAGGCGACCGGGTCCCTGAGCTGGTCCCTCAGAGAGGTGCGCAGCGCCGCGGGACCCCTGGCGAGGAGAGGCGGCGACTGGCGCGGGCCGGGCCCAGGGCACCGGGGCTGGCCGGAGAGGCTCCCTCGGATCCTCTGGAGGCGAACTGCGCCCGCCACTCCGCGGCCAGCTTTCCAGGCGCCCGCGACCCGCCGTCGACGGTGCCTGTGCGGGGAGAGAGCTGTGGGGGGAGGCTGCTGCGGCAGAAATGGCGGAGTGGGAGCTGGGGTGGGGGGCGCCCAGGGAGGCCGCCGGGGCGGGGGGCGGGGAGGGGGGGGGGAGATGGCGTCCGAGCTCTGTGCCCAGCTGGCGGGGAGCGGGTGGCTGGTGGCGTCGGTTACTCCGGGCCCTGATTCTGGAAAGGGGCCTGTCCCTTCCCACAGGCGCCTGGTTGATGCCAAAGTCTTCTCTCTGCGCAGTAGCTCTGGCGGTTTCCTCCCGCAGGGTGCATCTGTAGAGGAGAGGCTTGAGAAAAAGGAGGAGCAGGACAATGGCCTGGATTTCTGGAGGTGTGTGGGGCTAGGGGGGGGATGGGCAGCAGCCATTGAGTGGAGACCCGAATCGGGGTGGGGTGACTGCGACCGTAACAGGTCAGGCATCCAGGAATACCTTCTAAAATTCCCCTTTGTATTAGCTTTCTAAGCACTTGCCTCGCCTTCGTCCCTCACCTCCACCGAAAATTCGTGGTAGGAAAGGATGGGCTAGGAGGTGAGGGTGAGACACAAGTCATAATTACAACTGCCACTGCACAACCTGTTTTCTAGAATATGCGGGAACCCTTCCCCCAATTTATGCTGCGCAAGGCAGTGGGATGTGGTGCACCTAGTGGTGAATCCTTAGAATTGGAAAAGGAGCAGTGTGAAGAGTGTGACGTCAAGAGAAGATGTCGTTGTCTGGGGAACTCTGAAGTAGACCTTATATAAAACGAGAATATTCTACCAAGAGGACTCTACATGTTTGAAAAACAAATATGTGGAGTCCCTTCCTTGGTGTTTGTGGGTCCACTCAGAGCTCAGTTGCTACCATGGTCTCCTGACTGTCATGCTTTTTCATCTGTTTGTCCATAGGCCTGCTTTAAAGCTACTCACTTCTGTGAGGAAGGGAAGGAGGAGGAGACTGGTTCAAATCTCTGGAGGTTGGTGTGAAGGTGGGTAAATCAGGGGAGCACTATAGAGTAAGATCATGGCAAGTGTCTTTGATCCAAGTGGGTCCAGGACCTCCTCCACCTCTCCTGCTTGCTGCCAGATTTGCACACTGCCACCGCATCCCTTGTCCATTTCCTGCAGGAGATACTAGGAATACTGGGGTAGGTGTGGATTGGGCTGTGAATGGGAGGAGAAGACCTGAAAGCAGGGACCATGAGACAGGAAAAATTAGACAAGTTAGATCTTTAAATCGAAACATGTTTACATCAGGGATCAGTGTGTCTGTCAACCAAATATTCAGACTTCATTTTCTCCTGTATGTTTACTTCTCAGGACAGCCTGCTTTCTGCTATAGGGCTTAATACCACTGAAACAAAGCAAGGAGGGAGAAATTGCACCATATCCGTGCAGGTTGGTATGAAAGTGGGTACAAATTTGGGTGGGGAAGTAGAGATCAACACTGGTCCAAGAGTGATTAGGGTCTAGTCTGGGGTCTCCTCAGCCTTTCCCATTGGGAACCCATTTTCCCAGTAACCTCACACCTGTTTTGTAGCAGGCAAAATAACGTGGCAACTCTTGGGGGTAATGTGTGAGGTAAAATGAGGGTGACAGAAAGACTTTCTAATAGTTCAACTGTCCCACTAAGCATTCCAGGTCCAGTCTCTGTGTGAATCTCTGCATGAGGTGATTCAGTTGGAAGAGATTCAAAGCCCCATGTCATTCTCTTTCCTTAGATCCACCTCCAGTGGCAGCTCTGGTGGTGTTGGAATTGCTGCTGACCACCACCCTCAACAGGTCTGCACCCACCCAGGAACATCCATCGTCCCCCAGCTTGGTTGGGCCTCTTCTGCACTTTGTCTGTGATACTGACTGAGGCTAGGCTTCGGAAGGAGGTTGATTGATTGCTGGACTGGTGATTGACTCTAACATTTGTTTCCAACTCTACCACCTGAATCACTGAAAGATCAGAGTGTGAAGATAGATCTGTGGTAGAGGCTGAGACTGGGGTAAGGTTACTTACCTGGGCCTTCTCTGTAGATTGTACCATGACTGGGGCTGAGATTGAACCTGCTGCCCAGGCAAAGCCTGAAAAGAAGGCTGGCGAAGAGGTTGGGGGTGGGGCTGAAAGAGAGAATGAAGTCCCGTTGGTGGTCAGACCCAAGGTTAGGACCCAGGCACAGGTAATGCCTGGGGCAAGGCCCAAAACTGAGACGAAGTCTATGCCTGGGGCAAGGCCCAAAAGCGAGTCCCAGGCAGTGACTGGGGCAAGGCCCAAAAGCGAAACCCAGGCAGTGGCTGGGGCAAGGCCCAAAAGCGAATCCCAGGCAGTGGCTGGGGCAAGGCCCAAAACCGAGTCCCAGGCCATGGCTGGGGCAAGGCCCAAAGCTGAAGCGAGGGCAGTAGGGGGAGCACGTCCTAAGACCGAGGCCAAGGTAATCCCTGGGGCAAGGCCCAAAGATGAAGCCCAAGCTTGGGCCCAGACTGAGTTTGGGGCTGAGGCAATGTCGCAAACAGAAGGCCTGACCCAGACCAATGCTGTAGCCTGGCCACTCGTCAGTACTGAGTCTGGGTCAGTTGCTAAACCTATGGCCCTGTCTGTGGACAGGGAGCTGGTCAATGTGGACACTGAGACGTTTCCTTGCTCCCAGGTTGAGACAGGAGTTCAACCCTGGTTTGGATCAGGGGAGGAAGCTAATATGGGGTCTTGGTGCTATTCCAGGCCCCGGGCCAGAGAGGAGGCCTCTAATGAGTCTGGATTCTGGTCAGCAGATGAGACCTCTACAATGTCTTCTTTCTGGGCTGGAGAAGAGGCCAGTATCAGATCATGGCCCAGGGATGAGGCCAATACCAGGTCCAGGCACAGGGCCAAACATCAGCCTAACCCCAGGTCCAGGCCCAGATCCAAGCAAGATCCCTATATTGATTCTTGGTCTGGGTCTGAAGAGGAGTCTGGCAACCCATTTTGCTTGTGGGCTGGGGAAAATACCAATAACCTGTTCAGGCCCAGAGTCAGGGATGAGGCAAATATGAGGTCCAAGCTCAGGACCAAGAGAGAGGACTTTTTTGAGTCTGAGTCTGAAGATGAGTACTATAAGGAGTCCTGGTTTTTGCCTGGAGAAGAGGCCAATAGTAGCTTCAGGACCAGAGACAAGGAAGAGCCTAATACTGTCTTGAAGCCCAGGGCCCAGAAAGATGTTAATCACAGTGGTAGGGTCAAACAAGAGCCCAGATTTGAAGAGGAAGTCATTATTGGGTCCTGGTTCTGGGCAGATAAAGAGGCGGGTATGGAGGCTGGGGCTTCTGCCATCTGTGAATCCACACCAGGGGCCGAGGAGGGGGCCATTGGTGGATCCTTGTTCTGGACTGAGGAAAAGTCCAGTTTGGGGGCTGTGGCCAGAGAAGAGGCCAGGCCAGAGTCTGAAGAAGAGGCCATATTTGGGTCCTGGTTCTGGGATAGAGATGAGGCCTGCTTTGACCTAAATCCCAGTCCTGTGTACAAAGCCAATTCTAGATACAGAGATTCAGCTGAGGATGAACTTAAGGCATCATCCAGGCCCCAGACCTGGGAAGAGGTCACTGTTGAATTCAAACCTGGTCTTTGTCATGGGGTTGGCTTCCCATCCCCAAGCTCCTTTAGAATTCCTGAAGAAGCAGCATCTGTATTCTCTGAAATGTTTGAGGGAAAGCCCAAGAATACAGAATTTACCCCAGAAGGGGAAGACCAGGAATCTTTGCTTCAGTCTGAACAACTTGAACCTGAATTCCCATTTCAGTATGATCCATCCTACAGGTCAGTCAGGGAAATTCGGGAGCATCTTAAGGCCAGGGAGAGTGCAGAGCCTGAGAGTTGGTCCTGCAGCTGCATACAGTGTGAGCTTAAAATTGGTACTGGAGAGTTTGAAGAACTTCTTCTATTAATGGACAAAATCCGAGATCCTTTTATTCATGAAATATCTAAAATCGCAATGGGTATGAGAAGTGCTTCTCAATTTACCCGAGATTTCATTCGGGATTCAGGTGTTGTCTCACTTATTGAAACCTTGCTCAATTATCCTTCCTCCCGAGTTAGGACAAGTTTTTTGGAAAATATGATTCACATGGCTCCACCTTACCCAAATCTAAACATGATTGAGACATTCATATGTCAAGTGTGTGAGGAAACCCTTGCTCATAGTGTGGGTTCCCCTGAGCAGCTGCTTGGATTAAGGATGCTTAGACACCTCACTATAACTACTGACTACCACACACTGGTTGCCAATTATATGTCTGGGTTTCTTTCCTTATTAACCACAGGCAATGCAAGAACAAAGTTTCATGTGCTGAAAATGCTATTGAATTTGTCCGAAAATCCAATCGTGGCAAAAAAACTATTCAGTGCCAAAGCTCTGTCGATATTTGTGGGTCTCTTTAACATAGAGGAGACAAATGATAATATTCAAATTGTTATCAAGATGTTTCAGAATATCAGTAATATCATAAAAAATGGAACTATGTCCTTAATTGACGATGATTTCAATCTTGAGCCACTTATTTCTGCATTCCATGAATTTGAGAAGCTAGCTAAGGAACTACAAGTCCAAATAGACAATCAAAATGATCCTGAGGTGGGACAACAAAGCTAATATGAATAACCACCTGCCTTTGATCAGCCTTATGTTCCCAAAGAGCCCTGAGTAGTGCTTTGGTTTTCACAGTCTGGTTTTATGTTGTAACTTATATTTTAATGCTGATGTTAACTTTGTCCAATTCTTGATTTGAGCTGGATCATTTTGTGGATGCCAAATGAATATTAGAGCTGAAAATATATCTGTTGATATTTGTCTTGCTGTCCAGATTGCAATATTTTTCAGTATTGAGCTTCTGATGAACTAAGTCGCCTGTGTACGCTACCCTGCTATTTGTTGTTTAAACATATGGTTCTCTATTCAAGTCTGTGTTTTCAATAAAGGTCTATGTGAAAATTGGCAGAAATGACCCCTCAATTTGAAACCAGGTACATATACATTGTGCATATTTACAAAGAGAGATAATTAGTATGACAAACACCTTCATTGAAAAATTGCATTCCCGGAGTTTAAGAAGGGATTTCTGCAGGCTGTGGTATTTGAGAAATGCTTCAGCAAAGAAGGACCCACTTAAACTGGTCACTAAAGTGTAGAAGACAGACCATTAGGTCATTCTTAGAAATGAGCTGTGGTGGTGTGAAGAAAAGTGTGTGATTAGAAAACCTGTCTCAGCAGCATGGATGTACCCTGTCTGCCTGGAAGAGGTAAGGCAAAATTTAGTCAAGGTTTCAATTGAGCAAGGTGAGGGGTGCAGCTGGAATGAGGCCCACTTGAAAAGCTAAGTCAGCCAAATCTGCACATTTTTACAACTAGTACTGTTGTTGCTTCAGTACCACTTAAAGAGTGGAGTACAATAGCACACAAATTAAATGGAGTCAGGAATAAGATTTCCTTTGTGATGATCCTAGTCCAAGGAAAGTAGTAAGGAAATATGCAGCTTTTAAAAATGATCTATTTACTGGCATGAAATGACACTGATGGTTTTATGTCTAGTGAAACAGAGAAGAATGTGATATCTATGGAAAATTAGATTCCATTTTAAAAAATCTTGTGTGTAAATTGACACAATTTCTATGTAATTTCAATATGCCTAAGAAATTTCATACACTATAGTCTGGAATAAAATACAGCATATTAAAAAATTTTCAGAGACAAGCATTGGGGATATACAAAAATTACTAAGATGGTTTTTTTCTTTCAATATGCTTATGTCTAGTGCCTCAAGTTATAGGTGGACATATTGGAAAGGATACAGTTACATAAAAAAAAATGAGCTATGTGTTAAATGTTTAGAGATAAAAACATTTAGAAAAGTTGAAAAGGAATGTTTCCCTTTAGAGTGGTGAAGATTGCACAGCATTGTGACTATGCTTAATGCCACTCAATTGTATACTTTAAAATGGTTAACATGATTAAGTTTTAGGTTATGTGTATTTTCTGCAATAATAAGTAAATAGATTATATCATACCTTCAGACAGAAGAATTGCAGAAGTCAGGAACAGAGTTGGTTTGGAGAGAGAATCCAGACTTATGAAAAACATATTATTTTTAAACATGGTGAAAATGGTATTTCTGTTTTGTCTGAGGATGCTAATTTTTGAAAAGGTAAAATTATAACTTGTAATTTAGAAATTAGGTGAAAGATTTTTTTTCAACACGAGGAACTGCTAAGAATATGAAAAATGGTTGAAGGAGATATGTATACATACACAATATAATAAAAACAAAATATATGTATATTAAATGTTTTACACAGAAAATAAATGTTAGGATGTAATTTCTGGGTTAAATACAAAACTAGTTAATATTTTAAGGACAATCCATTGTAACCATTGATGTTATCTGTCCACTGAACATAAATCGTTTCCATATCTGTTAGACAAAATATCTACGAATTAAAATCAGCTTCTGTGTTGAAAACTTCCTCAATAGAAAGTGAAGCCCAGCACTGCACTGGAATAATATCCAGTAACCCATGCTGTCCTTAGCCAAGTTTTGTATAAATTTTCTGACTGTGCAACATGTTTTTTTTCCACCACTCTGGTATGCAAGGTTTATGGAAATAGGGCAAAGTGGTAGTTTTGCCTGCCTTCACAAACCACAAGCATTAACAGGGATCGTCCTGGTAGTGGACACTGGAGTTTGAATGCTTGTTTTGCTCATCGATATTTTTCAAGGTAGACTGTGTGTGTGTGTGTTTTAATATGTCGCCCGAGTATCATACAGAGTAATAAAAATCAGTTCGTCTCCAAACTCTTCATCGAGTATTCCTCACCAGCCCTGTGTCCTAACAGAGCAAGGCCCAGGTCTAGCACTAGGGCTGGAAGCTCTGGCTCCAAATCCAGCTTTCCTTCAGCTCTATCTTCACCAGGACAGGAGCTTCAGGTTCTTCTAGCAAGCGTCTCAACCTCAGGGGCAGAAGATTCTACCATCCGTGCGGCAGGGCTGCGGCAGGCAAGCTGACTGCGCGGTCACGTGAGGCTGGTGGTGGCTCACGTGACCACGCTCTCACTTGGGCAAACACAGAGGTGTGCAGCACGGAAAAGGGGCAGGAAGGACATACACCTGACGAGTGACAGACTGCCGTGGGAGGAGTGGTAGGACGTTGTGGTGGGTGGGTGGGGGTCTCTCCATGCTGCACTAACCTGGAAACGAATTTCTTGGGCGATCAGAATTACAGCATTTGTTGGTAGAGGGCACAGCCCCTCGGCCTGTTGCCAGCGTCTTAGCCGGGGTCAGTCTTTTGCCCAGGAGCTCAAGAGGCAGGAAGTCATCCTGCGGGAGGAAGACGTGAGAGAAGCAGCGGTTGCTGTTGGAGGAGGTGGGTGCGGGGCCGGGAAATGGCATCGGTGGGAGGTGGTGGCTGAGACTAGGTGCGGGTGCAGGGAGTGCCTCGGACTCTCCTGCTCTCTGCTCTCTCCTGCCTTCTGAACACCCCTCCCCCACTCCCAGCCTTCCCGCCCCGCTCTGAGTGATTCTGTTTGTGGGTGTGGGAGGGGGACACACGGAGGGAGCTGGCGTCAGGGGAGCCTAAAGAGAGGAAATGGTGAAGTGACAATTCCTGAACTCCTGAGGCACTGGATCTGAAAAGCGGTTGTGAGAATGGTGTAGGGGCCTAGGGCACACTGCCTCAAAATGTGCCATTTTGGCATGCGGATTATTTGGAGCTGAAAATAAATGAGGCCCAAAAAGCTCAGGAGGAAACTTTGACCTCCCTGACTAACTGCCTAAAAATAATTTAGGTTGAGGGGCTCCTGGGTGGCTCAGTCCTTAAGCATCTGCCTTCAGCTCAGGTCATGATCCCAGGGTCCTGGGATCGAGCCCCACATCGGGCTCCCTGTTCCGCCGGGAGCCTGCTTCTCCCTCTCCCACTCCCCCTGCTCGTGTTCCCTCTCTAGCTGTCTCTCTCTCTGTCAAATAAATAAATAAAATCTTTAAAAAAAAATAATTTAGGTTGAGAACCTACTCCAGGAAGAGAGCTACCACCATAGATAACTACAGTATGATATGAACTAGGACAGGGAGGAATTTAGCAAAGTATCTGTTAAAACTCCTTTCTATGTCCCATTGTATCTGTATGGCCCCACTAACATTTGTTTGCCAAACATTCATTCTTTCCTCTTTTGAATTGCTTTCCTTCCCTTTGCAGTCCCAAATCGCTACACTTTTTCTTAGTTAGGTATGACAAATTGACTCATTTTGCCTGTCTTTGGAATCTCATGGCTGTGTGGGTTCCCTGTATGTATGAAGTTAAGTTTTATTTTCTCCTGTTAATCTGTCTCGTCAATTTAATTCCTACTCCAGCTAGAAGAATCTAGAAAGGTAGAGAAAATTTTCCTCAACAATGGGAACTATGAGCTACACTTCCTTCCTCTCACATAGTTGGCACTCTCTACTGTCTATATGTCTTCCAGACATTGGGGATGGCTGAGACCAGATCAAAATTGGAGGAGGATGGGGGAAAAGAGGCAGGGTTACATCTGTCTTATATTGCAAAGTTCCAGCTTCCAAAAGATCCAAGAGTAGAATGAACCCCAATCTGAGAAACTCTAGGGAAGGGGTGGGGGACAGACTCAGGAGGAGGGAACCTAGAAGTTTCAGGCCCTTAACATGGAATTTCTCATTGGGATACCACCAAGTTCTTCAACTCCCAAGGGGATCCTTGGATCTTAGCCCCAGGCACCAGTTCCTTCCCATCTAGGAGCACAAAAGTTGCTATTCGGTCTGAGGCTCCCTCCTCCTGCTGTCCTGGGCCTCAGAGGAGGTTCTTTCTGGGAACCACTGACAGAAACTATTTTATGGATGGTCTCACATGTTTCCCTCTGTAGACACTTTGTTCTTTTCCTTGTGATTTGTTCTCTGCTCATTTCTTAGGGCTTGTTCCTTTGGTCTCATCCTGGGTACCAGCCCTTTGTGAATCCTTGACATCTTTCTAACTGAATGCCTTCCCTCCCATGCATCCATTGGATACCAATGCAGTTTAGGAAGGTGTCGCCAGGAAGTAATGAGTTTTCCCAAACCCTCTCATATCCTTATTTTTATACTCAGTATAGAGTTGAAACCATGCCATAATAATACTTCAGGCCCTCCTGTTTACATTTAAAAGCTAGGACTGAGCAGAGATTGAGGCCTAGGACGACCTCCTCCGCTCTTACTTCTTGCCTGCTTTGTTATTATCCTCTTCCCCCCACTTTCCAGAATTCTGTTAATATAAGTATTGGGTCCAATGTTCAGGTTATAGTCTTTCCCATAAATATATATATATATATATATATATATATATATATATATATATATTATTTATTTATTTGAGAGAGGGAGAGAGCAAGTAATAACAGGAGCAGAGAGGAGAGGCAGAGGGGAGAGGCAGAAGCAGACTCCCCACCAAGCAGGGAGCCCAATGTGGGGCTCGATCCTAGGACCCTTGGACCATGACCTGAGCTGAAGACAGACACTTAACCGACTGAGCCACCCAGATGCCCCTAAGAAAGAATATATTTAACCTTTGTTCCTGGTTCCTGGCACAGAGCTTCAAAACACCTACAAATTTCTTGAGTTGATAGGAATGTATTTGTTGTGCTAATAAAGTGACTTTGGTGGGCCCCTAGATAGGTTCAGGATGTGGGCTGGTCACCAGTGGGACCAACGATGTGACTAGAGTGGGAACTTCAGGTGAGCTGGGATTCTCAGAGAGGGGAGGAGGGCTGGATTTTGGGTTCAGTCATGTGGCCAAGGATTTAATGGATAATGTCTATATTGAATGAAAACTCAGGGCTCTGTGGGGCTTCCTGATTGGTAAAAACACTGATATCCAGAGAGGTTGATGTGGCATGAATCCATGGGAAGAGGGCTTGGGAGCTGTGTGTCTAAGACCCTTCCAGATCTTATTCTATGTGTATCCTTTATAATAAAACTTTAATTCTAAGTATAGAACTTTTAGTGAGTTCTGTGCATTGTTCTGGTAAATTATCAAGCCTGAGGAGGTCATGGGAAACCCTGAATTTGTAACTGGTCACTCAGAAGTATGAGCAGCCCCTGTGAGTTGTAATTGGCATCTGATCTGAAATGGGGCAGTATTGTTGGGGATTGAGGACTGCACCCTTAAACCTGTGGAGTCTGATGCTAAGTCCAGGTAGTTGGTGTCAAAGAACTGATGTCAGAACAATGGTGTCACACGTTCCTATTTTTTAGCAGCCATCCCTAGATTATTATCTGTTGCTGATCCTATGTATCATACATAAACAAGTTAAAATGTGGGAGGCAGAGGCCACCAGTATATTATGGGTGAAAAAAATAGCATGTGTTTTTGTGGCAAGCACCTGCAATTTAAATTATTTTTAAAGTTCTCTATAATTTCTATATTTTTTTTCTCATTAGAGCTCCCTCCACCTAGAATTCCTGTTGGGAGTACTGCATTTATATTTGGGGAACTTCACATTGTGGCCTGGCTGGATACCTCTAAGTCCCACGTGCAACCTGAAGCAGACACTTAGCCAATTAACACCTGTGGATTTTTTCAATCTCAGCCAAAGGGCAGGGTAAGTGTGGTGTGTGTGTGTGTGTGTGTGTGTGTCCCCAAGTATGAAGATGATTATCTCTGTTCTGATCACTCCTTGGGTATGTAGGGGCCAGGATCATCCATCAGTTTTTTCCTGGGGTGTAGTTGAAGTAGAAACCTCATCACTCATATGGCCCTTTTGTTTCTGCACCTTTTCTGGATAAATATTATGAGCTATCTCAAGTAATAAATGTCAGGGCCCATTCAGATGTTACTTGACTTAAAATGTTGCTGCCTGGGGATAAAATTAGAGCAGATTTGTCATCAGTTCAGTCATGAATGAAAGAAAGGTATCTTTTTACAATACAGCTGGACTATTATCACTCACTGACCCTCTACTTTGCCCCTAGTTTTAAAAGAGCAACCTTCAATGGAATCTCATCTATAAAATATTACCAGGTTCTCTATGGAGAGTTTCAAGGCCCTGCACCCTTCCATACAATTCTACCTTTCTATCTCCATCTCCCAACACATTCTTCCAAGTCAGAGCCAGGACTAGAATGAGATAAGGACACATTTTAAAGAGGCACTCACTTTCAGATACCTCACCCTAGTCCAAGCCCTTCTCCACTTTGCCTGCATTCAAGCCACATTGGACTATCTGCTTTTGCCCAACCCAGCTACACTTTGTGCTTTACTACTTCTATGCCTTTCCCCACACTGTTCCCTCAATCTTCAATGCTCTTGCAACCCTTTCTGTGCCTATGAGAAACATAATCATCCTTTTAGGCTCAGTCTCAAATGCTAGGGTTTGAAGTCTTTCTGATCCCTTCACCCTTACTCTTTGCACGTTGGTAGGAAGTAATTCCTCCATCCTTTGTACTTATACAGTATTTTATTTGGCCCTATTTTAGCATTTGTTTCTTTATATCATGTACTGAAGTCTTTTTTATGAGCAAGATAGAACTAGTGTAGAAGGACAGGTAGAAGAAGAAATTTGGACTCTAGAAGTCTGAATCAAACCCCAGTCTGTCTGACCACAATGCTTGAGCCTTTTACTACTTACAGTAGTAATTATTGTTAGTATTAAGATTTACTGGGTGCTTTCTATGAGCCAGATGCTCTTCTAAGGGTTCTAAATGTATTAACTTATTTAATCTTCAAAACGAACGTATGGAGTAGGTGCTGTTGTTGCCTCCATTCTACAAAAGAGGAAGCTGAGACACAGTTAAGTGGTTAAGTGACTTACCCAAGCTCACTGAATTGGTTAGCAGAGGTGCTGAGATTCAAACCTTAGTAGTTGGAATCTAGAGCTGGTATGTGTTACCATTATGCTACATCAATATCCCTCTAGTGCTAATTATCACTAAAAGCTGCCATCATCACCATCACTAACTTCATCATCAGATTTTGTTTCTTATAGCCTGTAGCAAAGGACTTTATTCATCATAAAGAAACTTAAATCGGAGTATTCTTAGACCTCTTGTCCCCTAGCTCCTACTTTCTGTGTATCAGCCTACTCCAGCTTTTCCTTCCTTCTCAATTTAATGGTCCATCATGGTCCATCATTTTTACTACTCTCCTCCCTCATCCTCTAGTGCCTGGCTTCACTGCCCTGGCAAAATCTCAGCTCTTGATAAATCCCAAATATTCACCTCTTCTTATACCTGTATTGCTTAGTGCAGTGCACCTGGGGAAAGTTAACCAAATTTTTCTGACTATTGACACTATGAATTTATCTTTTTTGACCTCAGTACAGTCCCCTGAATTGAAAACAGATAATCTCTAATGTCTACATCGTGGATATTTCACAAGGGTGCATTTTCACACAGTGACTCTCTAAACTGAAACTAACTGAGCTCAAGCACTTAATGTACTTCTGAGCACCTTAGATAAGTAAACGCTTGGGTTTTCTGCCTGAAGCTTTCCTTTTCAGTATAGAACAGAAGCCAATCACAGTTGTCAGACCTCTAGTGATCATTAGGCAAGGTGTTCAGAATCTACAGTTTTCCTTTCACGTGGAAACGTGAGTTTCTGACACTGGTTTTCAGAGGTAGGTGCTCACTGACAGACAAAAGTCAGGACCTATTGCTCATTGAAGAGTTGTTTTGTGCCTGAGCATACATATCATTTAGGATTGTTCTATTTTCATATAACAAGGAACTCAACTAAAATAAACCTAATAGAGAAATTATTATCCACAGATTGGAAGTACTGAGGCAGAGCAGCCGTGATGGTTGTTTGATTCAGGTAAGGACGCCACTTTTTTCCATCGCTTTCTTCTGCTATTCACAATATCAACTTCTATCCTAAAGCCAGAGGCTTGATAGCTCAACAGTTGCAGGTGTCAAGCAACTTCCTGAGGAAGAAAAGGAGACAAGCTTTCCTGATGGCCTTTTCTTATGAGTGAGGGCACTTTCCTCAGAAGTCCTTCTGCAATCTCCTCCTAATGCCTCACTGAGTAGAGTTATATCACCACCCCTTCCTGAACCAGAAGGTAACAAGGGGATGGATTACCCCTAGCAAGCTGACTCACCCTGGAACTGGGATCAGCCTCCCTGTGCTACATGACTACAAGGAGGAGGGAGGCATACTTATGCAAAAATGACATTCTTTTAGTAAGGGGCTAGGTAAGCAATGCAGTATACAAAGTACTGAGGTTACAGTGACAAAGAGCTCAGTGGCAATATCTTACCAATCATGACCACTAAAAGCTACCATGGAGTTCTCATCTATTCTTTCCTACTTTCCCCAGCCCACCTCATAATATGACTAGATCACAATTTTAAAAGGAACTAGAAAGACCTGATACATGCAGGTATTTCAGAATACCAGATACTTCCTAATTTAGTATACACCAGAATCCTGTGAAATAGTTATAAACAGCCTCATAAAAACATTAAGTACCTTTTCCAAAGTGACACAAATAGTAAATGGTAAAGTCTCTATTCAGGTTTTGGACTGCCTGGCTCTGAAGTCTGGCCAAGTTCCAGAGTTGAGCCCAGAGGAGAGAGACCTTTCTCTACCATCCAGCCTCTTTAAAAATTGCTTCCAGGACTCAGAAACTGGCCATTCTAGTCTAAGCAAGCACTTAGTAGGACAGTGCACTGCCTCTTGGTGGTAGTGGTAGTGACAGAGGTGACTTTTTTCCTTCCATGGTTAAGTCACAGTTGCTCAGACCTCACCACCAAGAACTTTGGTTCTGGAAGTCTAAACTCTAATCTGCACTCCAGGTTATGAACTTAGGGGCTGAGATGCCAGGTACAGGGAGCCATATAAATATTCTATACCCAGGAGGGAAAAGAGCCAATATTTATGGAACAGCTCAGTTTTCAAGGACAACTTTATTCCCATATCTAATACACAGCTAAAAGGAAGAGGACAAATGCTATGTTCACTGGTCTTGCGAAACCCCATTAAAATCCATACGCCAGACTTCCAGGTTCAGTTAGGACATGTAAAGAGCTTGGAAGTCATTGCTCCTGTACTTCCAAACAGAAAAAAAAAAAGCTGAACAAACTGAGAATCAATGACTTATCTTAGACCCATCAAAGAACTGAGGTTACAGGGCAAATAATCACTGCAAAGTCTGGAGAAAAGACAAATCTGGAGAGGCACAACCTATCTCTCCTTACGTAGAGCAGAAACTGCTAGAAACATAAACATGTGAGAACACTTAAATGGTAATTTTGACAAATTGCTAGAGACTGAATGTGGAATAGTTTGAGAGTGGGAAACCCCATGGGGACCTGCAGGCTTCGAGGTTTAGTGGGCTTTACCTCTAGGCAGTCCAGCAGGTTCTCACAAGTGAACATCCCAGAAAGGTCCCCTCATGGTTCTGGAAGGAGAAAATACACTCTTGTGAATACATCAAGAACCATCTCCGGGATAAAGGCCTACTCTCCAGTGAAAAAGCCTTCCCCTGAGCCTTATCCCAGCTGAGGAAAAGGCATTCCTCCTGTTCAGCCCCCTCTAGCCTTCCAATGTCACATAAGGAAGAGAAAGAATCTAAGAAACACTTGTGAAGGTCATAGCCTAGGGACACAGGCCTACAAAACACTGGAGTTTAATCATAAGATTATAGAACACTTGCTCTCCTCCACACATTATCGCATTGCTAACAATGTGATACGGGACCTCCAGTGTCGTACCAGTAGAGTATAGCTAAAAGAGCTGCAAAAAGTAGATTGTGCAAGGAGTAATTAGGGAAGCCCAAAGTTTGGAGGGAGGATAAAATAAGGACACTAGAGGAATTTGAAGACCATAGCACTTAGGGCTACAGCAAACATTACCCACAGCCCAACTGCTAACCAGCTTAACTTAAAACTTCTCACTAAAGGTCTGTTCACCTCAGGTCCTATCACCCAATGCATCATATCCAGCTTTCAACACAAAATTAAAAGGCGTGCTAAAAGGCAAGAAAAAGCACGGTTTGAGGATACAAAGGAAGCATCAGAACCAGACTCAGATAAAATGCAGATTTTTGAAGTATCAGATAGGGAATTTAAAATAAGTATGCTTAATATGTTAACAGCTGTAATGGATAAACTAGACAAATGTATATGGCAAGTGACTGAGATCCAAGCTGGTTCTACTCCCTGCCACATTTCCACACGGCCAAAGATCATGAGAGCTTGGATGTGACTGCAAGAGAAAACTTGATAGACAGGGCAGTTGAAGAAGAGCCATGACCAGCCCGACCCCTGGCCATGGGGGCAACAGACAGGAAATATCCTAGGACCCAGTGCGGGTCGTGCCTGGCGAAAAAAGGCCCTCTGTGGGCAACTGTGGGGACTGCGAAATGGCAAAAGCATGTTGCCAGTTTGAATGGGGGGGAAACAGCAGTGTGGCAGAAAGAATGGAGGCAGAGCAGTGGTTGGTTTTCTCGGGGTAGAGGTGTAGGTCTGCCTTCCTTTAGAAAAGGCGCAGTGGTGAGGCCTCCGTGGGGGCCCCCTCCCACCTTCCTCCCTTCAGTGGCCCCGCGAAGCAGTGAAGGAAGAACGTGGGACGGCCACCCACCCCAGAACCTCCGGGGCAGTGTGGCCCTAGGTCGCCTTTCCCCTCGCAGCCTGCTGTCCTGACAGGCCCTGGCCCACCGGCCTCCGGTTAGGATGGTGGACAGAACGGGGGAGAGGGAGGTGGACAGACACTGAACGGTCGGGGGACTCTCACACACCGAGGGGCGGGTGATATCCATCCGCTGCTGCCGGCAGCGCACCTTCCCCGCCCCGCCGCCCCCGACCTCTGGGTCCTAGCCCCCACCGCCAACCCTCGCGGGGTCCCATGGATTGCAGGGCCAGCAATGAGGGGGTGGTCGCCGCGGAGGTCCGCAGAGGCGCGCTGCTGTGAGCCCGCCCCTTAGGCTGGGGCTCCTCCCGGCCCCGCCCCCTCTGGGTCGGAACTAGGGTGGGCCGGGGAGGGGGCGTCGAGCCCATTCGTGCCGTATCCCTCCGCCCCCCTTCCCGACACCCTCGCCGCGAGCGTTTCGTGCCGCATCCTGCGCAGCCCCTGCCCAGTTTGGTGCAGCGGCGCGGGGGGCGGGACGCCTCTTTGCGATTCTGGCCGCACGCAAGGCGGTGGGAATCCGAGTGAGGAGCGCCGAGAGGAGGGGGGAGGCCAACGACCTGCACCTTGAGCCTGTGAAGGCAAGTGGGGGTGTCGTGGGGAAGGCGGGGGGACCCCCACTGTCGCCCGGCTTCCAGCCTTCCCGGACCCCAGACCCTGGCAGCCTGGCCAGGAGGAGGCGACCGGGTCCCTGAGCTGGTCCCTCAGAGAGGTGCGCAGCGCCGCGGGACCCCTGGCGAGGAGAGGCGGCGATTGGCGCGGGCCGGGCCCAGGGCACCGGGGCTGGCCGGAGAGGCTCCCTCGGATCCTCTGGAGGCGAACTGCGCCCGCCACTCCGCGGCCAGCTTTCCAGGCGCCCGCGACCCGCCGTCGACGGTGCCTGTGCGGGGAGAGAGCTGTGGGGGGAGGCTGCTGCGGCAGAAATGGCGGAGTGGGAGCTGGGGTGGGGGGCGCCCAGGGAGGCCGCCGGGGCGGGGGGCGGGGAGGGGGGGGGAGATGGCGTCCGAGCTCTGTGCCCAGCTGGCGGGGAGCGGGTGGCCGGTGGCGTCGGTTACTCCGGGCCCTGATTCTGGAAAGGGGCCTGTTGGGTCCCGGGCCCTGGGCGCTGTCCTTTCCCACAGGTGCCTGGTTGATGCCACAGTCTTTCTGTGTGGTAGATCTGGCGCATTTAGCAAAAGGGCAGTTGAGTGGGTAGATTATGAAGACATCAAAATGAAGTGTTTATCCACCTCATAATATTGCCTTCCACATTTATATTTTGCACCCAAATAAATGCAAGGAAATGACAGAGTGAGGAGTAGATCACCTTTCACAGGAAGGGTCTGTGTGAAGAAATAGTGTGGCATTAATCCACCTTTCTCCTTCAGGATCCTTTTTCTCAACATCGCAGCCCACTTTAATATGTTGAGGTGTGGGAATGGTGGGTCAGAATAGAGGGGAATGTTTTCCAAAGGGTCAATTTAAACCCTATGACGTTTATACTTACTTCCTGATTCTTCAAAAGGTGGTGTTAGGACCTGAATTCTGGGTAACTGTCTATTAACCTGGTATTTTGCTGCCATTGTCAGTATATTCTCTTGGTGTTTTGCTGAATGCTCCTCCTTTTTGCAGGACGTGACTCTTCTCCAGCTAAGAACTGTTCTTTGGTGGGAAGGATAGAAGTTCCTGAGGACCCCTGCTGTGTAGGCTGGCTGGCATCGGTGGCAATGAGGTAGCGTCTGTGTATGCATGGGGAAACGGTAGGGGCATGCAAAAATGGTATTGAAATAATAGTCACTATTATCTTTACTGAGTGCTTTCTAAATACAGTTGCCGACATTCCACTGTCCACTCTCCCGTCTCATATTTTGTTCAGGGAAAGAGGTGTGGCCTCTGCTGGGAAAATGACAGAATTAAAAATTAGGAGGAAGTATAATTAGACAAGCTGCAGGTCTTGGGGGAATGGATGCAAAATCATCTGGTAGGAGCAGACAGGTGGGAGACATTTAACATGGCTTCAAATAAACAAAAGTATGTGTTATAACACTTGTGATGGGTGTTGGGCTAAGTCAGTCTCTTCTGTTTTCTCTCTTTTGCCTTTTTATTTATTCTTAAGTTTGTTTCTTTATAGGTTCCTATAGAAATCTGTAGATAGTTGTTCACTTTGAATTAAGCAAGAGGACGAAAACTATTCATTTGGATCCAAGGTGAGTGTGAGCATGAGCACCCCTATTGATTGGGGATGGAAATGGGCTACTGGCAAGTAGGTGAGACCAGATCATATCTTGGAGCCATTGTCTTCCAACTTTCCAGACACTTCTTTCCTCACATTTGTGTATAGGAAATGGGGATAAGTTAAGCCAGGATTGTGCCTAGAGGGTAATTGATAGATACCCAGGAAATGGAGTGAGAAGCCATGAGGACCAAGGAGGCCAGAAACATTATATAACCAAAGTTCTAGATTTGGAAAGGCATGTATTGAGTTTAGAATTCAGAGCACCTGTCTGTCTACCAAATACTCAAAATTCCAAATCTCCTGTATTTTGTCCATAGGTCTGCCTGTATATTGGCTGTAGGACTTATCATTCCTGAAAGTAAGGAAGGGGGAGAAAATTGCACTAGGTGAGTATAGGTTGGTGTGAGGCCAACCTTGATAGACCTGGATGTTTCTTAGCCTTTCTCACTTTCAGCAAGCTTTTCCATCATCCCTGCTCCTATGTGATACAGAGAAAAGAGTGTGTTAGTGCCTGGGCAGTACATTGTTGGGCATTAGTGGGAGCGTGGAAGGGATAAAATGAGGTAACAGAGTTTTCTAGTATTCCACTTCTACCACACAATCCATCTCTATTCTCATGTCTTGTGTGGCTGTCTGCATGGAGAAGCACAGCTGGAAGAGACTTAAAGCTCATTTTCTTCTTCCACCTCAGGTCCATCTCCAGTGGTGGCTATAGTGGCCTTGGAGTGGCAGATCATCACCTTCAACAGGTCTGAACTCAGGAACCATCATCTTCACTCAGGCTGATTGCCTCTGTCTTCTCTCTGTATCATTGACAGAGGCTGTGTGTTTGGAAAGGGGACTGTGTGACTGATGAGCTGATGACTAACTCTTGCTACAAAGTTTATGTCTGACCCAGTGAAAGAGTGTTAAGACATTGACCTGGGACACATTGAGAACCAAGGCCAAGATTGTATAGGGCTATCTATATAACTGGTCTTCAACCATGACTGGGGCCAAGAATGAGAGTAAAAACAAAGCCAAAACTCAAAAAAGGGCTGGTATACAAGCTGAAGCAAAGAGGGAGTCTACTGCCATAGTCAGACCTATAGCCAAGACCCAGGACAAAGCAATAGCCAAGGCAGGGTCTCAAGCTGATGCAGCGGCAGTGACGAAGGCAAGGTCTAAGAACAGGATTGTTACTGAGATAAAGGAAAGAGCCCTGGCAGATTTCAGTCCCAAAGCTGAAGATGAGGCCACTAGAGTATCTGGGATGTCTTCTGTGTCTGAGGCTAATGCTGAGTCCAGGTCCATATGTAAAGATAAGGCTGGTATTGACACCTGGTTTTGGGCTGGGGAAGAGGCCAATGTTGGTTCCTGGTTTTGGAATGGAGAAGAGGCTAGTAATCGTTCCAGTGCTAAGGATGAAGGTAAAGCTGGTATTGGTCCCCCGTCCTATGCTGAAAAGTTAGAGCCTGTGGCTGGGGCCAGCTGCAGAGCTAGGCCAGGGACTGAGGAGGAGGAGGAGGAAAATGTTATTGGGAACTGGTTTTGGGATGGAGATGAAACTAGTTTTGATCCTAATCCTAGACCTGTGAGTAGGATAGTTAGGCCCCAGCCTGTGGATGAAATTAATGAAAAAAATAGGCCCAAGGACTGGTCTGAGGTAACTATCTGGCCCAAAGCCCCTGCTGTAACTCCAGCAGTGTTAGGATTTAGATCCCAAGTCCCATTTGAGACAAAGCCTCCTTCATATATTGTCCTGGCCTCAGCTGAGGAAAATACCCATTCTTTGCCTGTGGCAACAACATGCCCTTCTAGGAGCACTACTTCATGCTCACAGCCTGTCCCTGAGTACCCATTTGGTTCTGACCCTTGCATCCAGACTATAGAGGAGATTAGACGCCAAATCAGGATCAGGGAAGTGAATGGAATTAAGCCATTTGCTTGCCCTTGCAAAATGGAATGCTACATGGATTCTGAGGAATTTGAAAAACTTGTTACCTTACTTAAGTCAACTACTGATCCTCTCATTCATAAAATAGCTCAAATTGCAATGGGGATCACTAATGTTCATCCCTTTGCCCAAGAATTTATTAATGAGGTGGGTGTAGTGACGCTTATTGAAAGCTTGCTCAGTTTTCCTTCTTCTGAAATCAGAAAAAAGGCCGTAATTACTCTGAATCCTCCTTCTGGGGATGAGAGACAACGCAAGATTGAATTACACGTTAAGCATATGTGTAAGGAAACCATGTCTTTCCCCTTGAACTCACCCGGACAGCAATCTGGATTAAAGATACTAGGGCAACTGACTGCTGATTCTAACCATCACCACATTGTTGCCAGTTACTTTTCAGAGCTTTTCCACTTGCTATCCCTGGGAAATCGTAAAACCAGAAATCTTGTTTTAAAAGTACTTTTGAATATGTCTGAAAATCCAGCTGCAGCCAGAGACATGATCAATACAAAGGCCTTAGCAGCATTAAAACTCATCTTTAACCAGAAAGAGGCAAAAGCCAATCTCGTTAGTGCTGTGGCCATATTTATTAACATAAAGGAGCATATCAGAAAGGGTTCAATTGTAGTTGTTGATCACATGAGTTACAATACACTGATGGCCATTTTCCGTGAAGTTAAAGTAATTATTGAAACAATGTAAAATGAGCCAGAAATAAAAGTGAACGCTTTGAACAATCTAATAGGCTGTGTATTCCTAAAGAGCCTTGCATAATATTTTGATTATTACAGTGTACACATTATAAATCACATCTGTAATGTGACATTACCTGCGACAGTCTCTAGTTTTGAGCTAGACCATTTTTGAAATATCAAATGAATATTGCACTGTAAGCTGAAAACATCTGTTGATTTTTATCTTATGTAGATGGGCAACTTTTTAACATTTTACTTAAGATAGTGAACCAGTTCATCTTAAGTAGGCTAAACTTATTCGTTAGTATTTGCTTAGATCTATTTGTGGCTTCAAATGGCAAAAAAAAGAAGATATCATTGAATTTGTTATCTAGTTGCAGAAATAAAGCATATGCCCACAAAAAGATAACCAACAGCACTCACATATATTCATACATACACACATTCATTGCTGAATGTGCACTCAACATGTAAAGGCAGGAGTTGCTATAGGCTGTTTAATGTAAGAGGAATTACTGTTTTTCCCTTATTCTGCCTTCATCAGATAATTCATGGTAGGAATTATAACCACTGGTGTAAAATGAAGAGAATGTCTGTGTGTGTGAAAATATTAGGTTATATGCTTTGAGATTTTTCAATAGCTAAGAAACTAAAACAAGATCATACTGTAAATACTGTTTGTAACTTGCTTTTTTCCCCACTGACTGTATATTATGAGCATCTTTCCATATCAATAAATGTGCTTCTATAACATATTTTTGAATCACTTAATGTTTCTTCTGTGTTAACAATTAGCGCATAGTGCCCTAATGTTTCATTGCATATCCCTCTTAAAAATATGCACACATTTATTCTTTTGGAAAAACAAGAGTATAGTATTCTGCAACTTGCCTCATCTTTATAATTATCTTTCCAATTTAGTATTATGCAGATCTACCATGAGATTTTTATTTAATAGCTTTATTGAGGTACAATTGACATACATTAATCCATACATATTTAAAGTATACAATTTGGGGGCACCGGGGTGGCTCATTGAGTTAAGTGTCTGGCTCTTGATTTCAGCTCAGGTCATGATCTCGGGATTGGTGAGATCGAGCCCAGCGTCGGACTCCACACTGAGCATGGGGCCTGCTTAAGATTCTCCTTCTCTCTCTGTCCCTCCCTGCTTCTCTCTCTCTCTAAATTAAAAAAAAAAATCTTTAAAGTATATCATTTAATACATTTTGACATATGTATACGTATGTGAAACTATCACCACAGTTGAGATATTGAACATATCCATAACATATCCATCACCACCCCCAGAGTTCCTTCATGCCCCTTTTAATCCTTCCCACATTTCCCTATGTCTCCCTGCCTCCAAGCAACCACTAATCTGTTTTTCGACAATACAGAATTGTTTTCATTTTCTGAAATTTTATATAAATGGAACCATACAGCATGTATTTGGGGGAGTGGTCAGGGGTGTGTGGCTTCTTTACTCAGCGTAAGTATTTGAGAACCATCCATGTTATGTGTTTCAATAGTTCATTGCTTTTTTATTTCCAAGTAGTCTATATGGTTATATCACAGATTATCCATTTACCTGTTGATGGAGATTTGGGTTGTTTCCAGATTTGGGCTATTACAAATAAAGCTGCTATGAGCATTTGTATACAACTGTTTCTGTGGGCATGTGCTTTGCTTTTCTCTTGGGTAAATACCTAGGAGTGGAATGGCTAGATCATACGGTAGGTATACATTTAGCTTACATTTTCCAAAGTGGTTGTACTGTTTTACATTCCTGCAGCAGTGTGTGAGAATTCTGATTTCTCCACATGCTTTTTAACACTTTGTATGGTCGGTCTTTTTAATTTTAGCTATATCTCATTGTAGTTCTTTTTTTTTTTTGAATTTAAGTATAGTTGACATACAATGATATATTAGTTTTAGGTGTGTAACAGTGATTCAACATTTATATATATTACAAAATTATCATGATAAGTCTAGCTACCATCAGTCACCATATAAAGCTGTTGCATATTATTAACTATATTCTCTATGCTGTGCATTGTATCCTTGTGTCTTATTTTATAACGGGAAGTTTGTACCACTTAATCCCCTTCCCCTATTTTGCCAATTCCCTTCCTATACCCTCCCCTCTGGCAATTGCCAGATTATCCTCTGTATCTATGAGTCTGTTTCTGTTTTGTTTGTCCATTTGCTTTTTAGGTTTCACATCTAAGTAAAACTATATAATATTTTACTTTTTCTGTCTGACCTATTTCACTTGACAAAATACCCCCTAGGTCCATCCATGTCATGAATGGCAAGATTTCATTCTTTTGTGTGACTGAGTAAAATAATCCATTGTATATGTACCACATCTTTATTCATCTATCAATGGACACTTAGGTTGCTTTCATATCATGGCTATTGTAAATAATGCTGCAATGAACATAGAAGTGCAAATATCTTTTTGAGTTAGTGTTGTCATTTTCCTCAGATGAACACCCAGAAGTGGAATTGCTAGATTGAATGATAATTCTATTTTCAGTTTTTTGAGGAATATCCATACTGTTTTCCATAGTGGCTGCACCATTTTGCATTCCCACCAACAGTGCAACAAGGTTCCCTTTTCTCCACATCCTCATCAATATGTGGTATTTCTTACTGATACTAACCATTCTGCAAGGTGTAAACTGATGCTGTGGTTTTGATTTGCATTTCCCCAGTGATCAGTAATGTTGAGCAACTTTTCATGTTGGCCATCTGTATGTCTTCTTTGGAGAAATGTCTATTCAGGTCCTCTGCCTATTTTTTAATTGGATCGTGTTGTTTTTTTTTTTATTGAGTTGTATGAGTGTGTGTGTATATATATATATATATATATATATATATATATATATATATATAGGATTTAACCACTTACCAGTTTTCTCATTTGAGACATCTTTTCCCATTCAGTAGGTTGCCTTTTCATTTTGTTGATGGTTTCCTTTGCTGTGCAAAAGCTTTTGTTTGATGTAGTTCCATTAGTTTATTTTCGCTTTCCTTGCTTGAGGAGATAGATCCAAAAAAATATTGCTCAGACTGATACCCAAGACTTTACTGCCTGTGTTTTCTTTCTCATTGTAGTTCTAATTTGCCTTTCTCTAATGACGAATGATGTTGACTATCTTTTCATATGCATATTTGCCATCCATATATTTTGGGTGAAGTTTATGTAAATGTTTTGCTCTTTTTTTTTTTTTAAACTGGGTTGTTCATTTTTATTGTTGATTTGTAAGAGTTGTTATTATATATACTGGATACAAGTCTATTATCAGATATATGTTTTACAAATAGTTTCTCCCAGTCTATGGATTGTTTTTTAATCTTAAAAATGACTTTTGAAGAATAGAAGTTTTAAATTTTGATAAGGAACAGTTCTTTACCAGTTGTATTTTGCAGTTATATATGAGAAACCATTGCCTAACCAAGGTCACAAAGATTTTATACTATATTCTAAAAATTTTACAGTTTTAGGTGTCACATTTAGGTCTGATCCATTTTGAGATTTTGTATATTGTCCAAGTTATAAGTTAAAGTTCATTTTTTGGCATAGTGATATCCAATTATTGCAGCATCACTTGCTTAAAAGACTTCTTTCTCCCTTGAGTTGTCTTTGTTGCATCTTTGTCAAAAAATCAGTTGTCCCTGTATGTATGGATCTGTTTCTAGACTCTTTCTGTTCCATTGATCTACTTGTGTATCTTGATTGCAATGCCACGCTGTCCTGATTACTTGTAGCTTTATAATTTCTTGAAATGAGGCAGTGTGAGTCATTTAACTTTATCATTTTTCAAAGTTATTTTGGTTATTTTTACTTTTGCTTTTCCATATAAATTTTAGAATCTGCTGATCCATTTCTACAAAAACTCCAGCTGGGATTTTGATTGAGATAGTTCTAAATCAGTAGATTAATTAAGGAGAAATAACATCTTAACAGTGTTGAATCTTCTGACCCACGAACAAAATATCTCTCTCTACTTATTTAGGTCTCCTTTGATTTCTCTCAGCAGCATTTTGTAGTTTTGCAACATAACTTTTTAGTATATTCTTTCATATTCATATTTTTTCCTGTGAAAATGGATGTATCCCTGTTTCTATCTTCATGCCTGTTTGAATATTTCTGTATGATAAATTCCTTGAAGTGGAAATTCTTTGTCAAAAATCATGAATGGCAGTGCCCTCCAGCCAAAAACTACCAGGAATATGTCTGTATTTGAACAAGTTTGGTTGCAAAGAGAAAGAACATGTACCATGGCAAATCATGTGGTACTTCAAGAAGAGAGTTTTAGAAATGACTTATTATAGGATTAGGACTTTGGTTAGGTGATTTAGGGGAGGGTTTAAGGAAGTGAGGCTTTGCTGTAGATCGAAAGTTGTTTGGAAGCATGAGTACTTGAAGCATGATTTGCTATCTAAAAAAATCTTACTTTACAAATGGGGAAGACTAGGCCAGGGCTACAGTTGTGATAGGTAAAGAAGCAGAAGTCACTCATATTAGCCAGAATAAGGGGATATTTGGTTATTTTTGTGATCTGGACAATGTCTCCCAGTGTTCATACATGATTACATAGTGGTCTTGTTTTTCTCTTGATATATCACAGTCATAGAGTGACTTGATCTGATATTAATGTTCTATGAAGTTGTTTATATTCAACAAGAGAATACCAGGGCCTGGCTCTGAGTGCCAGGCCAGCTCCTAGATGTCTGGGGCTGCATTTCTTCTCATGGATATTTACAAATTTTGACATATACTGGCCAACTGACTTCTAAAATATATCCACTCAACCCATGGAGCATGAATGTCTATTTCTTCATATACTTGCCAACACATCAATATTATCAGTCTTTGCTACTCTGAGGGGCAAAAAAAAAAAGAAACCTCTCTCTGTCATTTTTATAACATTTTAAAGTTTACATAATATTCCATATTATGAATGTGACAACTGAATCACACCTCTATATTCTGTTGGGTTAATTCTAGGGATGTAAAGATGGACCCCATCACCTAGTGGGAAGGGAGTGGAGTATATACATGTATATATCACTTTCCCTATCTTATGCCCCCTCATTGCAACTCTTCCCCTGTGATCTTCAGATTCAGGCCCTCACAAGTACTACTGACTGACAACCAGAAAAGCTGTATCACTTTACACTCCATGAGCTAAATTTAAAACAGAAGAGTGAAGAGTTTAGCTATGCTGACATTATTTTACAGAATTTTGTTCTGAATTGTGTTATGGACCCACACTCAGGCAACAGCTACGGTCAGTAGACTAGCAAGTGATATATACACAGAAATACAGCTGAGGACAGAATGGGGATTATTAATGAAACAAGCAAAAGCTTTGCAGTGAGAAAAACCGCTTTCCAGTCACAACTGTATAAAGATTATATTGTTATATAGGTATATATTGTTATAAAGATTAATTGTATAAAGATTAATTGTATTTTAAGTACTTTAAAGACATTGGTCATTCTTAGATACGCTTCAGAACAGCATCATAATTAATCATGAGTTGATAAGAAACTTCAGTAAATCAACATGCAGATTTTGCTTTAAAAGATCATGGGGCCACCTTAGCTTACTCTGGACAACTACTCTCAGAGTTATGTACCCTGTCAGCAAATGTCTGAAAGAAGCTCTGGCTATTTATCTCCTAGAGGTGCCATGTCCCCCTTAATAGTCATTGCCAAGGTTTCCCTAAAGGAGAGAACAGCAGAAACATGCAAACTGTTTCTTGTGTATGTTGAACACTTCATTTAGCAAACTAAACTTGGCTATCATGGTTGTGATACACAAAATAAAGCAAAGTATAAAAATCCTGGGGTAGAATATTTTTTTCTTCTCCAGAAATTGTTAATCATCCATGTGGGAAGGGGGAGACTTGCTACTCTACTCCTCACAGCCCAGTTAAGTACTTGTGCAAACCTCTAAAATATGTCAAGGAAAGAAAAATACCATATGATTTCACTCATATGTAGAATTTAAGAAATGAAACAAATCAAGAAAAAAAGAAGGAAAAACAGTCTTAAATACAGAGAACAAGCTGGTGGTTGCCAGAGGAGAGGTGAGTGGAGGTGATGGGTGAAATAGATAAAGGAGATTAAGAGTACACTTATCATGATGAGCACTGAGTAATGTATAGAATTATTGAATCATTATACTGTACACCTGAAACTAATATAACTGTATGTTAATTACACTTCAATAAAAATTATGTTAAAGGTAGAAGGAGACAAGCTGGTGGAAGAGTAAGGGACCTCGTTTCATCTGGTCTCTTGAATTTAATCAGATATCTATCAAATCATTCTGAATACCTATGAATTCAACCTGAGATGTAAGAGAAGAATTGCTGGAATTCTACAAATAGAAAAGCGACCACTTTTTGCAAGGTAAGAGGTGAGGAGAAGTGAATCTGAGGGGATATATATCGGAAGATAAATGGCTGGCAGGGGGGGAGGGAACCTCCAAAAGCCAGCTATTGGAAAGTGATATAGCCCCAGAGTGCAAAATCAGAACTTTTAGAAGTCTGCTCCAGTGAGAAACATCCCTGCCTGAAAAGTGCTCAGGTGATGAAGCGGGGCAGAATCCTAGGTGGGATAGTGTGGATCCCCGGAGTCACAGAAAGAACGAGGGTGCCTGAGCCAGCAGAGTTCCCAAGCATTAGAGTGGGGAAACCAGCTACAGTCAGTGAGCCCAGGAGTGGGCTCTCAGCTCGGGGTTTGCCATAACCTGTGAACTATGGCACGATTGGGCAACATCTCTCCCTACAGGGCCCTGCAAAAGGCAGAAACACAGAGATCCTCCTCCTTCCCCTGAGAGGGGCATCACAGGTGCAGCATGCGGGATGGAGTGACTGCTCTCCCTGTGGGGACTCTTCAAATGGTATGCCCGTGGTGACCATCCTCCCTCACACAGGAGGATCTGCGCTGGTGTGCACCACAAGAGACTCAGTTGGTGCAAACAAAAGTGAAGACTGCTTTTCCCTGAGGGTTTACTGAAGAGAGGGGGCCACAATAGTTCAGCTCCAGGACTGGAGATAGGGTGCCACCATTTTTATTTTCACACTCAAAAGCAGCTTGGAAAGCCTTCAGGGAACAAAAGCCACATAGAGCAACCCAAAGCAGCTTATACTGAGCCCAGCCACCTGGCAAAGGACAGTGCAACTCCACCCAGGAAAAGACACCTGAGATTCAGGGCAGCAGACCCTTCCCCCAGAAGATCAGCTGGAACATCAGGAGAATACCAAGATTACCAAGCACACAGAACTGTAAAACTCCAGCACTAGGGGAAAATACTATATAGAATTCAAGGTTTTTTCTCATGATCCTTTTATCTTTCAGTTTAAAATGTTTGTTTTTTTCTTTTTTTCCTTTTCAACTAGTTTCTTATTTTATCAATTCCTTGTTTTTAAGTTTTTTTAACTTTCATTTTTTATTTACATTATATATATATATATTCTTCATTTACGGCTTCCTTTCAATGTATTCAATTTTATTTTGTATATATATAAGTTTTGCTTTCTTTACAATTTTGGGATTTAGTGTCTTCTAACAAACAGACCAAAATACACCCAGGACCCAGTGGATCACCCTGTTTTGCCCACCTGGAAGATTATATTCTCTACTTTCCCCCTTTTTCTTTTTCTTTCTTTTTTGGTTTCTAACTTCTTCAGATTTGTCTGGTGTATATTTCACTTGGGTCGTGGTTGATATTTTTGATTTTGTTTGCTTGTTCATCCATTCTTTGGGCAAAATGACTAGAAAGAGGAATATACAACAAAGGAAAAAGACAGAGGTAATACTCTGCCACAGATCTAATCAATATGGATATAACTAAAATGTCAGAGCTGGAATTCAGGATAACAATTATAAAGTTACTAGCTGGGCTTGAAAAAAGCATAAAAGACATTAGAGAATCTCTTAGTGAAGAAATAAAATTGAATGAGGCCAAAATTAAAAATGCTTTAACTGAGATACAGTCCAAATTGGATGCTCTAACAGCTAGAGTAAATGAGGCAAAAGAGAGAGTCAGTGACATAGAAGATAAGATAATGGAAAGGAAGGAAGCTGAGGAAAAGAGAAAAATAACTAATGGACATGAGCGAAGGCTTCAAGAAATCAGTGTTATCATAAAGCTAAACAATATTAGAATCATTGAGGTACCAGAGGAAGAAGAAAGAGAGAGAGGGAAAGAATGTATATTTGAGCAAATCATAGCTGAGAACTTCCCTAATCTGGGGAGGGAAATAGGCATTCAAATCCAGGAAGTAGAGAGAACCCCCCTCAAAATCAATAAAAATAGATCTATGCCCTGACATATAACAGTGAAACTTGCAAAATTTCAGAGATAAAGAGAAAATCCTGAAAGCAGCTTGAGAGAAGAACTCCTTAGCAACAGGGGTCAGAACACTAGACTGTCAGCAGACCTAATCAGAGACGTGGCAGGCCAGAAAGGGTCGGCAAGATACATTCAGGGTAGTAAATGAGAAAAACATGCAGCCAGGAATACTTTATCCAGCAAGGCTGTCATTCAGAATGGAAGATGAGATAAAGAGCTTCCAGGACAAACAGAAACTAAAAGAATTTGTGATCACTAAACCAGCCCTGTAAAAAATATTTAAGGGGATCCTGTAAGCAAAGAGAGATCCCAAAAGAAACATAGATCAGAAAGAAATAGAAAAGATCTACAAAAACAGGGACTTTACAGGTAATAGAATGGCACTAAATTCATATCTTTCAATAGTTACTCTGAATGCAAATGGGATAAATGCTCCAATCAAAAGACACAGGGTATCAGATTGGATAAAAAAAGCAAGACCCATCCATATGCTGTCTACAAGAGACTCATTTTAGACATAAAGACACCACCAGATTGAAAGTGAGGGCATGGAGAACCATTTATCATGGTAATGGACATAAAAGAAAGCTGAGGTAACAATCCTCATATCAGACAAATTAGATTTTAAACCAAAGACTGTAGTAAGGGATGAAGAGGGACACTATGTCATACTTAAAGGGTCTATCCAAAAAGCAAATCTAACAATTATAAATATTTATGTTCCTAACTTGGGAGCAGCTAATTATATCAACCAATTAATAACAAAATTAAGAAATATGTTGATAAGGGTGCCTGGGTGGCTCAGTCATTAAGCGTCTACCTTTGGCTCAGGTCCAGATCCCAGCGTCCTGGGATCGAGCCCCACATGGGGCTCCCTGCTCCACGGGAAGCCTGCTTCTCCCTCTCCCACTCCCCCTGCTTGTGTTCCCTCTCTCACTGTGTCTCTCTCTGTCAAATAAATAAATAAAATCTTCAAAAAAAATTTAAAAAAAAGAAATACATTGATAATAATACAATAATACTAGGGGACTTCAACATCCCACCCACAGCAATGGAAAGATCATCTAAACAGAAGATCAACAAGGAAACAAGGGCTTTGAATGACACACTGGATAAGATGGACTTCACAGATATATACAGAGCATTCCATCCTAAAGCAACAGAATACACATTCTTCTCAAGTGCACTTAGAACATGCTCCAGAATAGATCACATACTGGGTCAGAAATCAGATCTCAAGTGGTACTAAAAGACTGGGATTATTCCCAGTATATTCTCAGACCACAATGCTTTGAAACTTGAACTCAATCACAAGAGGAAATTTGGGAACGCAAACACTTGGAGGTTAAAGAGCATCTTACTAAAGAATGAATGGGTCAACTAGGAAATCAAAGAAGAATTAAAAAAATTTATGGAAACAAATGAAAATGAAAACACAACTGTTCAAAACCTTTGGGATACAGCAAAGATGGTCCTAAGAGGGAAGTACATAGCAATATAAGCCTTTCTTAAGAAACTAGAAAAGTCTCAAATACACAAGCTGACATTACACCTAAAAGAGCTTAAGAAAGAACAGCAAATAAAGCCTAAAACAAGCAGGAAAACAGAAATAATATCAATTAGAGCAGAAATCAATGAAATAGAAACTAAAAGAACAGAACAGATCAATGAAACTTGAAGCTGGTTCTTTGAAGGGATTAATAAGATCAATAAACCCCTAGCCAGATTTATCAAAAAGAAAAGAGAAAGGACCCAAACTAATAAAATCATGAAAGAAAGAGATTACGACCAACACCAAGGAAATACAAAAAATTATAAGAGAATATTATGAGCAACTATATGCCAACAAATTAGGCAATCTGGAAGAAAGGGATGCATTCCTAGAAACTTATAAACTACTAAAACTGAAACAGGAAGAAATAGAAAACCTGAGCAGACCCATAACCATCAAGGAAATTGAAGCAGTAATCAAAAATCTCCCAACAAGCAAGAGTCTAGGGCCAGATGGCTTCCCAGCGGAATTCTACCAAATATTTAAAGAAGAACTAATACCTATTCTTCTGAATCTGTTTCAAAAAATAGATAAGGAAGGAAAACTTCCAAACTTGTTCTCTGAGGCCAGCATTACTTTCATTCCAAAACCAAAGACCCCACCCAAAAGGAGAATTACAGAGCAATATCCCTGATGAACATGGATGCCAAATTCTCACCAAGATAATAGCCAGTAGGATCCAACAGTACATTAAAAGGGGTATTCACCATGACCAACTGGGATTCATTCCTGGGCTGCAAGGGTGGTTCAACATTCACAAATCAATCAGTGTGATACATCACATTAATAAAAGAAAGGACAAAAAGAGTATAATCCTCTCAATTGATGCAGAAAAAGCATTTGATGAAATAAAGCATCCTTTCTTGATAAAAACTCTCCGCCATGTAGGCATAGAGGGAACATGCCTCAATATCAAAGGACATATACAAAAAACCCACAGCAAATATTATTCTCAATGGGGAAAAAATGAGAGCTTTTCCCCTAAGGTCAGGAACATGATAGGGATGTCCACTCTCATTCTTGTTGTTCAACATAGTACTAGAACTCCTAGTCTCAGCAATCAGACAACAAAAAATAAATAAAAGACACCTAAAAAGGGAAGGAATAAATCCAACTTTCGGTCTTCACAGACGACTTGACACTCTATGTAGAAAACCCAAAAGACTCCACCCCAAAATTGCTAGAACTCATACAGGAATTCAGCAACATGGCAGGACATAAAATCAATGCAAGGAAATCAGTTGCATTTCTTTTTTTTATGTCTTTTTTTTTTTTTGGTCCTGCTTTTTTATTTTTATGACTTAGTCCCTCTGATGTGTTTATTTAATTATTTTAATTTAAATTATATTAATTAACATTTAATGTATTGTTTCAGGGGTATAGGTCTGTGATTCATCAGTCTTATATAATACCCAGTGCTCATTACAACACAAACCCTCCCCAGTGTCCATCCCCCCCACCCCTCCCCTCCAGCAACCCAAAAGAGACTCTTAATCTCAGTTGCATTTCGATTTACTAACAATGAGGTAGAAGAAAAAGAAATTAAGGAATCTATCCCATTTACAACCAAAAACCATAAGATACCTAGGAATAAAACTAATCAGAGGTAAAGGCTCTGTACTCTGAAACTACAGAACACTTATGAAAGAAATTGAGGAAGACAAAAAGAAATGGAAAAATATTCCATGCTCACAGATTAGAAGAACAAATATTGTGAAAATGTCTATGCTACCTAGAACAATCTACACATTTAATGCAATCCCTATCAAAATACCATAAACATTAAAACATTTGTTCCATTTTCAAAGAAATGGAACAAAAGATCCTAAACTTTGTATGGAACCAGAAAAGAACCCAAATAGCCAGAGGAATGTTGAAAAAGAAAAGCAAAGCTGGTGGCATCACAATTCCGGACTTCAAGCTCTATCACAAAGCTGTAATCATCAAGACAGTATGGTACTGGCACAAAAACAGAGACATAGAGCAATGGAACAGAAGAGAGAACCCAGAAATGGACTCTCAATGCTATGGTCAACTGATCTTAACAAAGCAGGAAAGAATATCCAATGGAAAAAAAGATAGTCTTTCCAACAAATGGTGTTGGGAAAATTGGACAGCCACATGCAGAAGAATGAAACTAGACAATATTCTTACACCACACACAAAGAAAAACTTGAAATGGATGAAAGGCCTAAATGTGAGACAGAAATCCATCAAAATTCTGGAGGCGAACAGAAGCAGCAGCCTCTTTGACCTTGGCTGCATCCCCCCCACCCCCCTCCCCTCTAAAACCTTCAGTTTGTTTCTCAGAGTCCATAGTCTCTCATGGTTCATCTCTCCCTCCGATTTCCCCCCCTTCATTTTTCCCTTCCTTCTCCTAATGTCCTCCCTGCTATTCCTTATGTTCCACAAATAAGTGAAACCATATGATAATTGACTTTCTCTGCTTGACTTATTTCACTTAGCATAATCTCCTCCAGTCCCATCCATGTTGATGTAAAAGTTGGGTATTCATCCTTTCTGATGGCTGAGTCATCTCCCATTGTATATATGGACCACCTCTTCTGGATCCATTCATCTGTTGAAGGGCATCACAACTCTTTCCATAGTTTGGCTATTGTGGACATTGCTGCTATGAACATTGGGGTGCATATGGCCCTTCTTTTCACTACATCTGTGTCTTTGGGGTAAATACTCTGTAGTGAAATTGCTGGGTCATAGGGTAGCTCTATTTTTAATTTTTTGAGGAACCTCCACACTGTTTTCCAAAGTGGCTGTACCAACTTGCATTCCCACCAACAGTGTAAGAGGGTTCCCCTTTCTACACAACCCATCCAACATTTGTTTTATCTTGCCTTGTCAATTTTTGCCGTTCTAACTGGTGTAAGGTGGTATCTCAATGTGGTTTTGATTTTAATTTCCCTGATGGCTAAATATTATGAACATTTTTTCATGTGTCTGTTAGCCATTTGTATGTCTTCTTTGGAAAAGTGTCTGTTCATGTCTTCTGCCTATTTTTTGACTTGATTATTTGTTTTTTGGGTGTTGAGTTTGAGAAGTTCTTTATAGATCTTGGATACCAGCCCTTTATCTGTAGTGTCACTTGCAAATATCTTCTCCCATTCTGTGGGTTGCCTCTTTGTTTTGTTGACTGTTTCCTTTGCTGTGCAGAAGCTTTTTATCTTGATGAAGTCCCAAAAGTTCATTTTTGCTTTTGTTTCACCAGCTTTTGGAGATGTATCTTGAAAGAAGTTGCTGTGGCCAATGTCAAAGAGGTTACTGCCTATGTTCTCCTCTAGGATTTTGATGGGTTCCTGTCTCACATTGAGGTCTTTTATCCATTTTGAGTTTATCTTTGTGTATGGTGTTAGAGAATGGTCGAGTTTCATTCTTCTGTATAGAGCTGTCCAATTTTCCCAGCACCATTTATTGAAGAGATTGTCTTTTGTCCATTGCATATCTTTTCCTGTTTTGTCGAAGATTATTTGATCATAGAGTTGAGGGTCCATATCTGGGCTCTCTATTCTGTTCCACTGCTCTATACGTCTGTTTTTGTGCCAGTACCATGCTGTCTTGGTGATCACTGCTTTGTAATATAGCTTAAAATCAGGCAACGTGATGCCCCCAGCTTTGTTTTTCTTTTTCAACATTTCCTTGGCAATTCGGGGTCTTTTCTGATTCCACACAAATTTTAGGATTGTTCGTTCCAGCACTTTGAAAAATGTCATTGGAATTTTGATCAGGATAGCATTGAAGGTATAGATTGCTCTGGGTAGCATAGACATTTTAACAATGTTTATTCTTCTGATCCATGAGCATGGAATGTTTCTCCATCTTTTTGTGTCTTCTTCAATTTCTTTCATGAGTGTTCTGTAGTTCCTAGAGTATAGATCCTTTACCTCTTTGGTTAGGTTTATTCCGAGGTATCTTATGGTTTTTGGTGCTATTGTAAATGGAATCATTTCTCTAATTTCTCTTTCTACGGTTGCATTGTTAGTGTATAAGAAAGCAACTGATTTCTGTGCATTGATTTTGTATCCTGCCACATTATTGAATTGTTGTATGAGTTCTAGTAATTTGGCGGGGGGAGTCTTTTGGATTTTCCACATAAAGTATCATGTCATCTGCGAAGAGAGAGAGTTTGACTTCTTCTTTGCCAATTTGAATACCTTTTATTTCTTTTTGTTGTCTGATTGCTGTTGCTAGGACTTCCAGTACTATGTTGAACAATAGTGGTGAGAGTGGGCACCCTTGACGTGTTCCTGATCTTAAGGGAAAGGCTCTCAGCTTTTCCCCATTGAGGATGATAGTCACTGTGGGTTTTTCATAGATGGATTTTATGAACTTGAGGAATGTTCCCTCTATCCCTATACTCTGAAGAGTTTTAATCAGGAAAGGATGATATAGTTTGTCAAGTGATTTTTCTGCATCAATTGAGAGGACCATATGGTTCTTCTCACTCCTCCTATTAATGTGTTCTATCACACTGATTGATGTGCAAATGTGGAACCACCCTTGCATCCCGGGGATAAATCCCACTTGGTCAAGGTGGATGATCATTTTAATGTATTGTTGGATCCTATTAGCTAGGATTTTGTTGAGGATTCTGGAATCCATATTCATCAGGGATAACAGTCTGAAATTCTCCTTTTTGATAGGGTCTTTGCCTGGTTTGGGGATTAAGGTAATGCTGGCCTCATAGAATGAGTCTGGAAGCTTTCTTCCTGTTTCTATTTTTTGAAACAGCTTCAGGAGAATAGGAATTATATCTTCTTTGAATGTTTGGTAGAATTCCCCAGGGAATCCATCAGGCCCTGGACTCTTGTTTTTTGGGAGGTTTTTGATCACTGCTTCAATCTCGTTACTGGTTATTGGCCTATTCACGTTGTCAATTTCTTCCTGTTTCAGTCTTGGCAGCTTATCGGTTTCCAGGAAGGCACCCATTTCATCCTGGTTGCTCAGTTTATTGGCATATAGTTGTTGATAATAATTTCTAATAATTGTTTCTATTTCCTTGGTGTTAGTTGTGATCTCTCCCCTTTCATTCATAATTTTATTAATTTGGGTCCTTTCTCCTTTCTTTTGGATAAGTGTGGCCAGTGGTTTATCAATCTTATTAATTCTTTCAAAGAACCAGCTTCTAGTTTCGTTGATCTGATCTACTGTGTTTCTGGTTTCTAATTCATTGATCTCTGCTCTAATCTTAATTATTTCTCTTCTAATGCGTGGCTTAGGCATCGTTTGTTGCTTTTTCTCTAGTTCTTTAAGGTGTAGAGTTAGTTGGTGAATTCGGGACTTTTCTATTTTTTTGGGTGAGGCTTGGATGACTATGTATTTCCCCCTTAGGACCACCTTTGCAGTATCCCGTAGGTTTTGGACCGATGTGTTTTCATTCTCATTGGTTTCCATGAATTGTTTAAGTTCTTCTTTGATTTCCTGGTTGACCCAAACATTCTTGAGCAGAGTGGTCTTTAGCTTCCAAGTGTTTGAATTTCTGCCAAATTTTTTCTTGCGATTGAGTTCCAGTTTTAAAGCATTATGGTCTGAGAATGTGCAGGGAATAATCTCAGTCTTTTGGTATCAGTTGAGAACTGATTTGTGACCCAGTATGTGGTCTATTCTGGAGAAAGATCCATGTGTGCTCGAGAAGAATGAGTATTCTGTTGTTTTAAAGGTGGAATGTTCTGTATATATCTATGAGATCCATCTGGTCCAGTGTGTCCTTCAAAGCTCTTGTTTCTTTGTTGAGTTTCTCCTTAGATGATCTGTCTGTTGCTGAGAGTGGAGTATTCAGGTTTCCTACAATTAAAGTATTGTTATCAATATGACTATTTTAGTTAACAGTTGGCTTATGTAGATGGCTGCTCCCATGTTGGGGGCATAGATATTTACAATTGTTAGATCTTCTTGTTGGATAGACCCTTTAAGAATGATATAGTGTCCTTTTGTGTCTCTAACTACAGTCTTTAGTTTAAAATCTAATTTGTCTGATATAAGAATTGCTACCCCAGCTTTCTTTTGAGGTGCGTTGGCATGGAAAATGGATCTCCATCCCTTCACTTTCAGTCTGGATGTATCTTTAGGTTCAAAATGAGTCTCTTATAGAGAACATATGGACGGGTCCTGTCTTTTTACCCAATCTGCAACCCTGTGCCATTTTATGGCAGCATTTAGGCTGTTCACATTGAGTGTGATTATTGAAAGATATGAATTTATTGTCATCCTGTTGCCTGTGAAGACCCTGTTTTCATAGATTGTCCCTGTAAATTTCTGTTCTATATCACTCTTGGGGTCTTTTTCCTTTTATAGAAGCCCCCTTAATATTTCTTGCAGGGCCGGCTTAGTGGTTACATATTCTTTCAGTTTCTACTGGTCTTGGAAGCTCTGCATCTTTCCATCCATTTTAAATGAGAGCCTTGCCGGATAAAGTATTCTTGGCTGCATGTTCTTCTCATTTAGTACCCTGAATATGTCTTGCCAGACCTTTCTGGCTTGCCAGGTCTCTGTGGATAGGTCTGACGTTATTCTGATGTTCCTCCCTCTGTACGTAAGGAATCTCTTCCCCTTAATTGCCCTTAAGATGGTTTCCTTGGTTCTAAGATTTGCGAGTTTTACTATTACATGCCAGGGCGTTGGCCTGTTTTCCTTGATCTTGCGAGGGGTCCTCTCTGCCTCTAGGACACAAATGTTTGTTTCATTCCCCAGATCAGGGAAGTTCTCAGATATGATTTGCTCAAATACATCTTCTAGTCCTCTCTCTCTCTCCACCCCCTCCGGGATCCCAAGAATTCTGACATTGGAACGTTTCATGGTGTCACTTATTTCTCTGATTCTATTTTCATGGATTTTGAGTTGTTTTTCCCTGGCCTCCTCTTTTTCCTTCTTGTCTATTAATTGATCTTCTAGATCACTAATTTGTTCTGCCTTGACTACCTTAGCTGTTAGATTATCTAGATTAGATTGGATCTCATTGATAACATTTTTAAGTTCTGCCAATTCAGCTTTCGTTTCTGCCCTTAGAGACTCTATGTTGCCATTAATCGATTTCTCCATTCTAGCTATTGTCTTCGCAATTGGTACCCTGAATTCCATCTCCGACATCTTGGTTATATATGTATCTATTTGTAAATCTGTTGGATAAGTCACAGTCTCTGAGTCTTTCCTATTTTGGGGGTTCCTCCTCCTAGTCATTCTGTTGAGGGGTGTTGAGGGAATGTACAGAGTTCAAATTATTGACCACAACCCAAACAAGATGCACCTGTTTTATAGGGACCTTAGGGTTGTTGGCTTCTTGTTCTCCCAGCCTGTCTTCTGGGGGAGGGACCTGCTGTGCTGTTACTCAGGCAACCCTGTTTGGGCAGAGTTGCCTTGCCCCCTGTGGTAGGGGATGGGCTCAGTGAATACCGGGTTTTGGGGGGCTTTTGTTCTCTGGTGGCTTTCCCTGGCGGCTTCCTGCTTCTCTTCCGAGAGTCAGAAGAGAAGGGATCATTTCCAACCCTCTGCCTCAGAGTGGAGAGATCGCAGCCTGTTCTTCAGTGAGCTCTCCAGGCCACAGTCTCTCCGTTTCTGTCTGTGCTGCTATAAACTGCAACGTCCTGGGTTGTGCGCCCCTCAGCAGCACTCCCAGTCTTTGCCTCCAGGTCAGAGCATGTCTCTGCCCTATGTGCTTCTAAAACTGCCAGCCACCCCCAGTTCACATGCTGGGCCCTGCTGCTCTGGTTTAAGTCCAGGGGGCTGCCCTAAAGTCCTTTCCCCATAGGTACTGGTCTGAGAGTCTGTGCCCCGTCCCCAGCGCAGGAGGCTGTCGCTCACCGGCAGTTTAGGATCCCATTGGCTGGGCTCCTTCCCCCTTGTGTTTATCCTTCAATATCTCCCGGTGGAGTCACGGCTCCCTGCTTCATACCTCCAAACCAGCCACAGGGATATTCTTTTTGTAGAGATCCACATCTATCTTCTTACATCTCAGGCTGATTTTGTGGGTGTTCAGAGTGGTCTGGTAGATATCCAGCTCAATTCCAGGGACCGGTTGGAATAGGGTCCCCTACTCCTCCACCATCTTTTCCAAGTCCTCCAATCTTATTTTTTAAGGGGATAAATTCATCCCCAAACTCAAACTCCAGAGATCTTCTCTCCTTTACTCTTTTTAAGATGATCTAATAATACACAAAGGAGATTTTACTCTTCTCATTTTTCAGAATGTTCACCTTCTTTTTTGAGTACCTGGATTCAGTCCTCCACCAGGATTACTACACCTCTTTGCAATTCTTAAGTTGTAATGTCACCAAAGCTTTGCTCTCTTCTATAAGGACAGTCAGTAGATACACTAACAGCTTCAGTGTCCTTGTCAGTCCCTGAAAGCTGATTTTCCAGTGCCTTATGGAGAACAGTCACTCTCAGGTATTAAAGATGCCTCATCTCTGATGAGAGCCTCAGGAGCCAATGGTTATCCACAAGAATGATTTCTGCTTCTCAGGGGCAGCAACTCTCAGAATCTTGCTTTGTTCATGTAGAGTTGAGATGTGGCAGTTCCTGAAGGTGACTATTACTTTTTTTCCCCTAAATGCATCAATCCTTCATGTACAGACTTCACTGTGATATTCGAATCTCGCTCCTGGCAGGGATCTTGTAAGATACAATATCAGATTGAGCACCAGCCTCCACAGACAAAGGGCACTCTGGGCGGCTCCGCCACTTACCCCACTGCTGCCGCCCGGCCCGACCCAGGCGGGACAGGGTGATGAGGGCCATACTGCCTGAGCTAATGACGCCCAGAGGCTGGGTGTCTGGGGCTGGACGCCCACACCTTTCGGGCTGTGACGGAAGTTTTCCAGCCTCACTTTTTCTTTATCAAACCACTCATTGAAAAGAATCAAATACCATCTGCACATTAAAGCGTGTGTGTAAAGCTGGGAGAAATCATTTGCAACCTATATTCAGACACCTGTTTACGTATTTAATTTACAAAATATTTTAAACAATAGATATAGGTCAATGATATCAAGAGTGCATGCACGCAACAAAGAATATAAATCCCTAATAAACACGTGAAAACATACCGGTCTAAATAAATAAACAGAAAATGAACCATATCAAGTGAAACAGGGATACCATAATGTATAAAGCAAAATATGACCCCATTTCTGAAAAAAAAATATATATCCACATGGGTATGTGTCTGATTAAATATTGTTAGTGCATTACATACAGAGAAAAATTTGGGAAATAGACACCAATAAGTTAACAGAGACTATCTTTGTATTATGGTGTTGGCAAAAGTTAGGAACAGATGGAAGTGACATAATAATTTCAGCTCTTAAATATTCATTTCTATAGTTTTTATATGTGTGTTAGACAAAGAGAAGTATTAATTGGCAATCTGACAAAGTATTGAGATAAAGTTTTCTAAAACAGGTAAATCAGGAACTGAGTCACAAAATAATAGTGTAGAAATATGTCTTTTTTTTCCTTTTTTTAAAAGATTTTATTTATTTATTTGACAGAGACAGAGACAACGAGAGCAGGAACACAAGCAGGGGGAGTGGGAGAGGGAGAAGCAAGCTTCCCACTGAGCAGGGAGCCCGATGTGGGACTCAATCCCAGGACTCTGGGATCATGACTTGAGCCGAAGGCAGCCGCTTAATGACTGAGCCACCCAGGCGCCCATGAAATATGGTTTTTTTTTTTTTTTTTTAAAGATTTTATTTATTTATTTGAGAGAGAGAGAATGAGAGAGAACACATGAGAGGGGGGAGGGTCAGAGGCAGAAGCAGACTCCCTGCCGAGCAGGGAGCCCGATGCGGGACTCGATCCAGGGACTCCAGGATCGTGACCTGAGCCGAAGGCAGTCGCTTAACCAACTGAGCCACCCAGGCGCCCTGAAATATGGTTTTTTAAAAAAGATTTTATTTATTTGAGAGAGAGAGAGAGCGAGCACGTGAGAGAGAGTACGCAGGGGGAGGGGCAGAGGGAGAGGGAGGAGCAGACTCCCCACTGAACAGGGAGCCTGATGTGGGACTCGATCCCAGGACCCTGAGATCATGACCTGAGCCAAAGGTAGATGCTTAATTTACTGAGCCACCCAGGTGCCCCTAGAAATATGTTTATTTAGCAGCTTCGAAACGTGTTCTTATCCTGCAGTGTGAAAATAACATGCTAAATAGATGTCTTTGATAATAATTCACTGTGTACTCATTGTCCAAGATAGAGATATTTTTAGTTTATATATTTGCATTTCTATGGTGTTTTAAATATGGAAGCATTGAATAAAATATTGAAAACATAAAAATAATTGCAAACTGATTACAAATATGATACTTATATATTCACAGCCTTGGAAGCAGATCAAAATGATTTATTTGACAGTTTTCTGTATGCATATGTGTTTGTGTATGTTTCCCTGTCTCAAACTTCTCCACACCAATTTTTCATACACTAACTCATGCAACTTTCTACTCAGTTCACTGAGGATTTCTAGTCCGGGGCTTGAAGATCTCAGGATGGGCATGAATGTAGAAGGATTGCTGCCAGCGTGTAGAAAAGTCTAGAAATTTGGCCTATAATATGGAAACTATTCACCTCCCTCCCTCACCACCAACCCCACATGACTTTCCATCCCCTACCCTTTGCCAAGCCCCATAATTGAGTCTTTCACACCTGCAATTCTGACTCTGGTCACCAGGTAGCATTGTTCTCCATTATCTACAACTCCCCTTCCCCCCCACCCTGCCCCCAATGAAAAGGCATACTTTTGACAACAGAAACAAAATATTCCTTCAAAGCACATTCCAAAACAAGAAGTACAGTGTGATCCAAATTCTTTTTTTTTTTTTTTGAAAGATCTTAAATTTAATGCAAAAACAAACACAGAAAACAACAACGACAACAAAATTTATGGTCTGTCTTCTGGCTTTGTAGAATTACTTTATGAAAAATTCATTTGTATAAAAAGACTGAAAGGACACATGCATAGCTTCGTTTCTTGTTTATGCCTACATCTACATCTAATTAATTAATTAAATACATATTGGGTGTTTGCTGTGTGCCAGACACTCTCAGTCTAATTCTACATCTGCATCACAACCTTCCCTCTCTTCATCTCCAGACCTGCATAACTCGAAATGCCCACAGGAAGCAACATGGATATTAGTGCCCCACCCCGCCCCCCATGAGGTACGACCTTCATTCCAAGGAAGATTAGTCCAAGCTTGACCCCCCAAGTCCTAGAATCCCAGCATCAAAGCAAGAAATGATAGGGTTGAGTGGAAGAGGTTGTAACTTGACAAAAGGTGCCACCTTGTAACTCGCACCTCTGTCCTCTTGCATAGGACTAGCAGACTATTACCTTCTCCTGATTAACCTCACTCATGGAGAGTAAAGGATGAGACATACAGTGTCGATTTCAGTCTTGCTTTTCCTCATGGGCTTGAGTTGGAGGTTTTACTTTCTATTTAGTCCTTGGCTCTGTTAGAGTGGTATATTTTGGAATTGGTTTTATGTCTGCCATATCCCTAGGAGGGTGATTCTACCCATTTAGTCATCTGACAGGTCGATCTGAGGTGACATGGAGTTTCTGCTTCATGTAAGACCTTCTCTATCAGTTAGGTGGGGGCCTGGATCTATATCCACACAACGCAGAAAATAATAGAGACCTAGTTCTCAAAGACAAACACAGGACTACAACTCTGGTCTGAACATCTAATTCTCCTGATTTAGTGAAATGGTTTTTACAGATTTCTCACATGAGGGTTCCTCAGGATTCCTATTACACCTGACACTCACGTGACCCTTTTCTATCTCCTCTCTTTCCTGTCCACAAAACTACACCCACAATGAAATCCCTCTATAAGCTAGCAGTGGAGAAAACTTGTCTAAACGTGATTTCAAATTCAGAAGCCCTAAGGAAAAACAGCAATACACTTGATTCCATTAAAAATTGCATGGTAAAAAATAAAAGCCTATAAGCATACTAAAGTGAAAAATTACAAATGGGGAAAAATACTTACAACTTAGGTCACAAGGTTTATATACCTTGTAACAGAGATTATGAAAAAGCAAAGGCAAAATACAACAGGTGGGGGAACAAGGGCAGTAAATACTAACAAGTATTTCACTGAAAAAATTTCCTTAAACATAAAAGAATTCTAAACCTAACTATTTTTTCCTTGCGTTTTTATTTTAATCACCCAGTGCTCATCACAACAAGTACACTCCTTAATCCCCATCACCTATTTCACCCATCCCCCCACCCACCTGCACTCTGGTCACCATCAGTTTGTTCACTAAAGAGACTGTTTCTTGGTTTATCCATCTCTTCCCACCCCTTTGCTCATTTGTTTTGTTTCTTAAATTCCATATATGAATGAAATCATATGGTATTTGTCTTTCTCTGACTGTCCTATTTTGCTTAGCAGAATACTCTCTAGCTTCATCTACGTCATATGGCAAGATTTCATTCTTTTATGGTTGAATAATATCCCATTGTATATATGTCCCAATTCTTCTTTATCCATTCATCAATCGATGAACACTTGGGCTGCTTCCATATTCAGCTATTATAAATAATGCTGCAATAAACATAGAGGTGCATGTATCTCTTTGAATTAGCGTTCTCGTATTCTTTGGGTAGATACCAGTAGTGTGATTACTGGATTGTAGTACTGTTCTACTTTTAACTTTTGAGGACCCTCCATACTGTCTTCCACAATGGCTGCATCATTTGCATTCCCACCAACAGTGCAGGAGGGGTCCTTTTTCTCCACATACTCCCCAACACTTGTCGTCTTGTGTTTTTTTTTTTTTTTTTTTAAGATTTTATTTATTTATTTATTTATTTATTTACTTAGAGAGAGCAGAGCAGGGGGAGGGACAGTGAGAGAGGGAGAGAGAGAATATTCAAGCACACTCACCCCCCACCACCCCAAGCATGGAGTTCGTGGCAGGGCTCAATCTCAGGACCCTGAGATCATGACCTGAGTCAAAATCAAGAGGCAGACGCTCAACCGACTGAGCCACCTAGGTGCCCCTCTTGTGTTTTTGATTTTAACCATTCTAACAGGTGTGAGGTGATATCTCAATGTAATTTTGATTTGCATTTCCCTGATGATGAGTGATGTTGAGCATCTTTTCATGTGTCTGTTGGTCATCTGGATGTCTTCTTTGGAGAAATGTCTGTACATGTCTTTTGCCCATTTTTTAATTGGGTTATTTGTCTTTTGGGTTTTGAGTTGTAGGAGTTCTTTACAGATTTTGGATACTAACCCTTTATCAGACATATCGTTTGGAAACATCTTCTCCTATTCAGTAGGTTGCCTTTTAGTTTTGTTAATTGTTTCCTTCGCTGTGCAGAAGCTTTTTATTTTGATGTAGTCCTAATAATTTTATTGTTGCTTTTGTTTCCCTTGCCTAAGGTGACCTATCTAGAAAAAAGTTGCTACAGCTGATGTCAGAGAAATTAGTGCTGTGCTCTCTTCTAGGATTTTTATGGTTTCAGTTCTTACATTAAGTCTTCAACCCATTTTGAATTTATTTTTTGTTTGGTGAAAGAAAGTGGCTCCAGTTTCATTCTTTTGCATGTAGGTGACCAGTTTTCCCAAAACCATTTGTTGAAGAGCTGGTCTTTTTCCCATTGCATATTCTTTTCTGCTTTCTCAAAGATTAATTGACCATGTACTTGGGGTTTATTTCTGTGTTTTCTATTCTGTTCCATTGATCTGTGTTGATTTTTGTGTCAGTACCATACTGTTTTGGTCACTACAGCTTTGTAATACAGCTTGAAGTGCGGAATTGTGATGCCTCCAGCTTTGCTTTTCTTTTTCAAGATTGCTTTGGCTATTTGGGGTCTTTTGTGGTTCCATACAAATTTTAGGATTGTTTGTTCGAGGTGTGTGAAAAACGCTGTTGCTATTTTGATAGGATTGCATTAAATGTGTAGATTGCTTTGGGTAGTATAGGCATTTTAACAATATTTGTTCTTCCAATCCATGAGCATGGAATGTCTTTCCATTTCTTTGTGTCATCTTCAATTTCTTTGATCAGTGTTTTATAGTTTTCAAAATACAGGTTTTTTGCCTCTTTGTAAACTTAACTCTTGATAAGAGATGCATAGAAAATGAAACCGAGATGCCTCTTTTCACTATTTACCTAGTCTGTGAAGAAATAGGTAGTCACATGCATTGCTGGTAGTAATGTAACATGGTACAAGCCCTACTCAGGGGATTTGATATTATCTTATAAAATTACTAGGGTACTTACTCTTGGAGCCAGGAGAAAACAAGAAAAAAGGCATGTCCACTAATAGGGGGCTGGTTGAATAAGCCATGGTACACCTACACCCTGGAGTACTATGCAGCTATAAACACCAGCAATGACTCTATCTATACTGCTATGAAGTAATCTCCAAGATATATTGTTAAAATAAAAAAAGCCAGGTGCAGAAAAGTGTATAGAGCTGCTGCTGTCCAATATGGTAGCCACTAGTCACAAGTAGCTATTAACATTAAATTAAAGTCCATGGAATTAAAAAATCAGTTAGTCTCAGTTGCCACATTTTAGGTGCTAAATGTTTAATTCCTGAATAAAACGTTCAGGTAGCTAGTTGCCACCGTGTCAGACAGTGAAGATACAGAACATTTCTCTCTTTGCAGAAATTTCTATCACACAGCACTGGTGTAGAATATGACAACTTTTATCCAGGAACAGTATGGAAAACTAAAACACACGAGATGCATTTCCTTGTATTTAAAAAACTATATGGTTAAAACTAAAGATGATAAGGATGCTTGCCTATAAAGGGACAGAGGAGCAGCCCAGGATTGAAGCCAATGATGGATATTCTCTAAAAAATAAAAGATAGATTCACAAGCTCCATGCACTGGAAAAGGCAAGAAATAGTGACCAACCCAGGAGCAATGAGCAACTCCAGTCTCCAGACTGAATCTTCTAAGCACATTTCTCACTAAATGGCTGATTCCAGTCTAAGTTGGGGTTGCACCAGGTGCGCCTGGACTGAACTCTCATACCAGAAAGCAAAAAGAGTCAGAAGCCAACCCGAAGGGCTCCCACTGGCCAAAGATAGAACAATTATCAAAAACATTAATGACTACAATACACTAAAACACATCAAATACAGGAACATCCTGAACTCATGATGAGAATCTAAAAAACAACAACAAGAACAAAAACAACAAAGCCAACTCATTGCTCACCTTTGAGGATCCTAGGGAAACAACTCATTATTTTAGACAATGGAAATATTGCGAAAGAACTAAGCATTCGCCTTACCCTCCTGTGCTTACTCTATGTAAGCATAACCTAATAGTTGATGAGGAGAAGTTTCTTTTATAGAAGAACATGCAGAAGAAATCAAAGAAGTAGTACATCACACTTTTGTAACTTACTGGAATGCAGTTCTAGGCAACAGTCATCAGAGGCTGTGAAAAATATGAGGTGGAAAGCAGATGGAAGATTTTCAACTGGCTGGATCAGGCTGACAACGGCTGAGCCCAGTGACCAATCTCATCATCACAGGAAGAGAGACAACCAGACACTACTAGGCTCCTGGTGTAAGGCTATGGGAAGTCCACCACCCCATCTGAGAAACTCCGCCCAAAGACCCAAATCTGAGCAAGCCTCTAAATCTAATTAGTGCTTTAAAGGAAAGAGGGAAGCCATAGGAATGTAATAAATACAATAGGGATACGATTGGCAAAATCGAGAATGCAAACTCCACAGGACAAAGATCCAGTTTCTTAGGTAAATAAATTGGAAGGTGAAAAAAGGAGGATGGGATTTCTTTAGACTAAAAGAAACTAAACACTTCAGAGAGAGTTAAGTTTAAGAGAAATTAAAACAGAGAAATTAATACCACAATGGGATACCATCAAAACAACAAAAATGAAAAAGATGGAAAATACCAAGTGTTGGCAAGGATGTGGAGCAGTGCAACTCTCACACACTGCTGGTGAGAATGCAGATTAGAACAAACACTTGGAAAAACTGCTTCGCAGTATCTTCTGAACTCAACATGCACACACCTTATGACTTGGAAATGCCACTCTTTGGTACCTGCCCAAGAGAAAGGAAAGAAATGTCCACCCAAAAGATATGTACAAGAATGTTCAGAATCCCATTATCATAATATGTCAAAATATGGAAAATACCCAAATCCCATACCACGTACATAGGTTGTGAAATAGCCACGCAATGCAAAACTCTACTGTTATGTCAGTCCCAGCCTATTGATAGTGATGCTATCACTGTCAATATCACGAAGGCCAGCCTATCGACAGAGGCTAGAAATGCCTGAGGCACTCATCCGCACCCATATTACTCCTAGGAACACCCCACAGACCTTTCCCCACAGGGGCCGATGTTGTGGCTGGACTGGCCCTTGTGGTTCTTCCTTGTGGTTTATTATGATTGCATTATTATTGTAGGATGCGCTTCAGCAAAAAACCACTAGGGAAGTTTGAGGAACAAGATTTATTACTCACAGATCTGGAAGGGTACACGGCACACCCGAGGGCTACACAGCATGTGGTTGTTGAGGGGGCAGGAAGAGAGAGAGAGAGAGAGTGCAGGCATGGACTTGCAATCTGCCTTTATTAAGGTTTGAGACTGGGGTGTCTAGGGTCTTGTGGGCTCACTCTTTATTGGCTAATTTAAAGCATAACAGCAGGAATTAGGACATGGGAAGGGAAAAGTGGCGTCACTCAAGGGCTCAGTTATCTAGGTTACCCAGGGCTTTCTGAAAGTAGGATCTTCACGGGTGGAGGTGGCCTAGTTCCTTACCTGGTTGTTGTGCTATTAGTTGTGTCATACAGCTGGAAACTGTTTATTCTAGTTGGATGGAGAAAGAAAGGAAAATCAGCACTTCATTTCCTTTTATTTTAAGATACTTAGCATCTGTGATGGTTAATTTAAGCGTCAACTTGGCTTCCCACATTACCCAGGTATTTGGTCAGACATTATTGTGGATGTTTCTGTCAGTGTTTTTGAGTGAGAATAACATTTAAATTGGTGACTTTGCATAATTCATAATGTGAGTGGGCCTCATCCAATCAGTTGAAAGCCTGAATAGAGCAAAAGATTGACCTCCCTCGAGCAAGGATGAACTAGGTAGGCAGCAGATGTCCTTCAGCCTCCATAATTATGTGAGCCAATTCCTTCAAATCTATCTATACCTCTCTCTCTCTCTCTCTCTCTCCTCTCTCTCCCTATCATCTATCTGTCATCTCTATATATTATCTATGTACCTATCTATCTACACACACACACAACACATCCTATGGGTCCTATTTCTCTGGGGAATGCTGACTAATACAGCGTCTTCTTATATTACCTGCAGGGTAACCTCAGACAAATATGCATCCTCTGAGCCCCTGAAAAGTGACTTACTAAACATAGAAACGAAGCTGATGCTATGTCTGATGGACAGGCAACTGAGTGCTTGATAAGAGACATACCTGGCCACAGTGGCAGACCTAACCCACTAACTCTAGATGACACTCCACCTGACCTCACTTGCCAAAGGGGATCAGACCAGCCCTGCCTGCCAACCAGGGAGGTTGCAGGCATAGAGAAATGTGATCCCCATCTGGAAAGGCACTCTGAGTTAATAAAAGGGAAAAAAAGTTCACCATGGAAGTCCAAGGAATTATCTTAACAGCCAAGTTGTCTAATGCATAGTAACTGTGACGGTTATTAACTCTTCTGTTTTTATAATTACTACCTTTCCTGTTTTCATTAAATAATTACCACCTACCACATGGCAAAATGCTTCCGAAGCATAGTTTCCACCCAAACAGATTCTGTGAGTCACCCCAGGGAGTTAGTTTTGTTTGTTGGTTTTTTTTTTTTTTTTTATTAGCGTGCCAAGAGACCCCGGCCTAACATAAACCACCATGGGTTGACATAGTTCAACACGTGTCCTTTTCTTCTTGCTAAGTGTACTGGTTAGGAATGTGGGCTCGGAAGGCAGACTAGATCTAAACCCTAGTTCTGCCACTTATAAACTGTGTAAGTGTAAATACCTTACTTCTTACAGTCGCTGGATTGGCTCCTGTCTTCTCATTCGACTTCATCTCCTACCATCTGCACTGTGTCTGCCAAGCTCCAGCCCCCTGCGGTTTTTGTCTGCTCCTGGAACAACTGGTACTCACACACAATGCTCCTGTATACCCAACCAGGCCTGCCTGGGCCTGGCTTTTCTTGTTGTTCAGTTGCTCAAAGGCACTTCCTGAGAAAGAGCTTCACTGACAACCCCACTTATAGTCATCCCTGACCAGTCATTTTCTACTTTATTCATGTGTTAATCTTTCTTAAAGCACAAATCCCCATATGGAATTTCCCCACTTCTTGATTTATCTGTTTATTGCCAGTGTTCCCAAACTGGAATGAAAGCTCCTGGGTTCCCAAACTGGAATGAAAGCTCCTGGGGCCTTTCCTATCTTGTTCTCTGTGCTGTGCCTCACATGTAAATCACTGAATATATATTACTTACAAGAAGGAATTGATATCTATGGGACACACTGAAGAAGACACAGGTATTTAGAACTGAATGGCAGGAGAAGTTGACAAGGAAATTAAACATCAAAGAATTCAAATTTTTAATGAGTGTTTGTTGCAAATCCACAGCAGTACATTTCAAACTTGGATGGGCACCAGAAACAACTGTAGATATCACTCAAAATGTAGACACTTCCCATTCCACCTCCCTGTTTTTGATTCAGCAGACTTAGGGTGGGCCCAGGGATGTGGCCATTTCACGCTCTCTGGTGATTAATGAAGTGGTCTGAGAACCACACTTGGAGAAATCCTGACCTAAACAGCTGACATTTGTGTAGTATTAATGTGATGGCTACCATGCAGAGTTCTGTGATATCTGGGGAATGTCTGTTAATATAATTACTCAAAAGGGCACCAGTCTTTCCCTCCCACCTATGACCACAGATTCTTTTCCCACATGGGATCACACTTGAAGTCCACAATATGCCTGAGTGGTTGGAGCATTGGGTATTGTTATCTTGTTGTGTAGATGAGGCTGGTGGAAGGGTCATGACTTAACTGAAGTGCCCCAGTGATGGGACCCTGATCTCTTCACTCTTGCTCCAGCAACTTGTCTAGCACACTGGACATCACACCTGTTTCTTCTCTATTGCTTCCTGTTTCTGGGGCTCAGAGTCCACAAACTTCTCTGCTGTTTTACTAGAAGGAAGAGGCAGGGGATCATTCAGCACATGGAATAGAGAGGAAAGTGAGAGGAAGGGAGAGAGGAAAGGCAGGGAAAAGGGGCGAGGATGTGCTTGCCTGTCCCCACTCAGGTCACTGGAAGCTGTGCAGTGACACTCTGCCTCTTCCCCAGCTCCATCCCCTAGCCCCCTCCCGCACACAGCAGTGACACCGAAGCTCTCACATCATGGAAATGTGGGCTCATCCCTGCTTGCTGCTCCATGTCCAAGTATTTTCCCTAGCAGTCATGGTAGGATGTTAATATCAGAGGCATCACAATGACAGAATGAAGGAGCCAAAGCTGGGAGGGGCAACTAATAATATTTGCTGAGGCCTTTCTAGATGCCACACGTTGCAGGTTGTTACTTTTCAGACTTTATCGCTTCAAATCCTCCAAGTAATCCTCTGAGGTGGCATCATTCCTTCCTTTCTACACATGGAGAAATAGGCAGGCTCAGAGAGCAAAGTACATATTCCAAGAAGTCTAGGCAGGTGTCGAAAGGACACAGAGGCCAACTTGAAGAGCTAAAACTGCCCAATTTGAGCATCAAAATAAATAATTAGAGTAACAGATGCTCACACTTTGGGACAAGTGGGACTCTGTGGGTCATGCTGACGTAAATAAATACTTGAATAAACACCTAACTCAATAAGCCTTAGAGGAGAAGGGAAAGTCTATCATACAGTCAAATGTCAACTAATAAATCTAGAAGGAATGACAGAATTAGAAAAGCAACATTTGACCACTATCATAGTAGCTAGTGATTCAGGCAAGAGGCCTGAATGGAAGCTCAGTCAGCACCAAATCCCACAGCAGGCACAGTCACCAATGCAGCTCTGCCTGCCCGGGAATGCTGGACAAACAATAAGCCACCACCACTTTGTTTTCATTCCTAATATATACTAGGGTCTGTATAGCACAGACATGATGTGCAGTGATTAACCCCACCTATTTCTCAGAATAAATACTCCTAGCAGTTTTCCTGACATACACATACATACGTGCAAAAAAACGTTCTTACAAATGTGCATACAGACCCAAATACATGCCTGCTCTGTCCCACTCTCTTTTTCACTATCCAAGTTCCCAGGAATTCACTGAAGTGGATTTACGGAAGGGTAATGAAGAAAACATCCAAAATTCAACAAACTCAGTTCTAATCACGCCTATCAAGTGGAAAGTACCATAACTAGTTTCTCTGACTGACTGATTTTTCTGTAGATGACCTAAAGATTGTCTCTGGGACATTTTTCCATATCCTTGGGTTCGAAAGCTCAGTATTATTAAGATGAAAATTGTTAGGATGAAAAATCCCCACAGTCATCTATAGATTCAATACAATCTAAATCCAAATCCTAGTGGACTTTTTTTTTTTTAAAAGATTTATTTATTTATTTATTTGACAGAGAGATAGAGAGCACAAGTAGGCAGAGTGTCAGGCAGAGGGAAAGGGAGAAGCAGGCTCTCTGCTGAGCAGGGAGCCCGATGCGGGGCTCGATCCCAGGACCCTGGGATCATGACCTGAGCTGAAGGCAGCTGCTTAACCAACTGAGCCACCCAGGCGCCCCATCCTAGTGGACTTTATCAGTATTTTTTTTCTGAAAATTAACAGCTGAATCTAAAATTCATGCACAAATAGCAAAAAGACCTAGACTATAAAAACAAACAGAAACCGTGATCCATATGATCACACCACGTACAAAAGTCTACTGAAAATGGATCATAGATCTCAATATAAGACCTAAAGCTATAAAGCCATAGTGATAAACACAGAAGAGGAAAACATGGGAGAAAATCTTTGTGACCTTGGCTTAGGCAAAGATTTATTAGAAGCCACACCAAAACCACAATACATAAATGAACAAATTGATAAATTGGACTGCCTCAGAATGAAAAAAAGACCACAAAATAACAACAACAACAACAACAACAACACACGTCTACTCTTTAAGACACTATTGAGAGAATGAAGAGACAAGCCACTGACTGGGAGAAAAATATTTGCAAATCATTTATTTGATAAAGGACCTGTATCCAAAATATGGAAAATCCCTCAAAAGTCAATAACAGACACTCCAATAGATAAATGGGCAAACAATTCGAATAAACACTTCATCCAAGAAATTATACAAATGGCAACTAGGCACATGAAAAGATGACCAACATCATTAGTTAATAAGGAAATGTAAATTAAAACTACAATTAACTATCACCACACCCCTGTTAGAATGGCCAACATTAAAAATACTGACCACACGAAGCATTGTGGAGGATGGAACTTTCATACACTGCTGGTGGGAATGAAAAAATGATACAACCTCTTTGGAACCAGTTTGGTAGTTTCTTACATTGTTCATCTTACATCTACCATATGATCCAGCCATTGAGCCCCTAAGTATTTACCCTACAGAAAGAAAGCATGGGTCCATGTAAAGATTTGTACACAAATGTTCATACCAGTTTTACTGAAAAGAGCTTCAAGCTGAAAACAACTCACATGTCCATCACCAGGTGAATGGTGGAAACCAATTGGGATATATGCATATAATGGAATATTATTCAGTAATAAAAAGGAATTATCCACACATGCAACAAATGGATAGATCTACAAATAGTTAGGCTGAATGAAAGAAGCCAGAAAACAAGAGTACGCTCTGTACAATTGTACTGACATTAAGTCATATAAAAAGGAAATTGACGGTGACAGAAGTTCAGTGGTTGCCTGGGAACAGGGAGAGGTCCAGGGGAGGGAGTTGGAGGCTAGAGGAGGGTGGGTGAGGAGACTACAAAAGGGCATGGGGAAGGTTTTTGGGGTGATGGATATGTTTATTATCTCGACTGCAGTTTTGGTTTCATGATGGATACATATGTCAGACCTTATTAAAGCATATACTTCAAATGCGTGCAGTGCATCGTATGTCAATCATATGTCAATAAAGCATTTGGAATATATTTGAATTTTTCCAAGTCTTTAATGCAGTTAAATTAAACAGGAGAGTGATTCCCATTAACAAGTCCTTGTCATATTAACACGTCCACACTATGTCTTACCAAATTGGTCTGCACCACATATGACCAAAATAGAAATCACCATTTGCAATGGGGTATTCAGAAATATTTAGTGAAAGCTGATGCACATGTTCTTCTGAAGCACAGAACTAAAAAATATTATTTCTTGGAAAATAATCATGATATTTTAGAATACCTGGTTATTTTAGGGAGCATGGCTGAGTATCATTATAATAGGGCAAGCTCTAGAGTACTTATTACTTTTGAAAATACTAAATTCTTATAGCTGACATTTTTAACTAACACTTGGAAACTCTGGCATTTAAAATGTTTCATTATACAATGGATAAAAACGTGGTGAGCAAGAAAGAATCCATGTTACGATCACAAGTTACTAGAAAAACTATATATCCAAATACTTATTTCAAGACCTATCCGAAAGATACCTGGGAATCGCTGATAATTATTTGTACATCCAGCAAAATATATGTAAACTTATTGCAAATGCACATTAAACAATTTCTTTCCTCAGGCTATAGAATTCATTGCTTTTGCCCAAAGGGGGCATTTCTATGATGGGCCTCAGGGCTACTACATAGCCTGTAGCTGCTGATGGAAAGAAATTCCACCTGCTAAACCTTTTCTCCCATGATGAGATCAAAGTAGCATCTCTACTTTTGGGCTAGCTTGTGAACCTCACAGGAGCTAATCCATATCATGCTTTTGTTCAGATCTATGAACTCACTTGAGCCGGGTGTCGGACCCCAACACAGATGTGAAGTGTTGGTGTCTCCTGAGGACTGCTGCCCTTGAATCTGGAGCAGATGGTTCTACGGCCATCAGGGCACAGATCCTCAGAACCTGCCTCCTTGGGGTGCCTGATATAAGCTTGGCCACCAGCAGGAAGCGCTGCACAGGGAGAGATAGATCCAGCAATCACTATCCCTTACTGGTGTAAGGAACCATGTGCCCAACACCACGCTAGGCACTGGGTTAGTGACAATGACACTGATTCAACTGGGTCCTGATCATGACAACCTCATGTTATAATGGACTTCTCACAGGGCCTTTTACTTCTCCTTTCTTTCTTCCTCCCTCTTCCAACAACACAGTTGAAAACAGTAACAAGTGGCCTGAATTCATACAGGCATTCATGATTCTGCAGTAAGCACAGGGCAATGGGCTTGCTCCTGTGTATCACGGACTGTTCTCGGCCACCCTGTGGGTGAGGCATTCTCATCCCCCTTGTACAGAGGGGGAAGCTGGGGCTCAGAGAGGGTCCTTAGCTGTAAAGCTCTAGTGCCCCCTGCCTTTAGAAGGAAAGCAGCGCCAGGGCACCCTTGGGGCAGGACCCACACTCACTGGGGTCAATGGGGGGACCCCAGTGGCTTCACCTACAATACAGCCAGGTCACCGAGCCCCAAAGCAGGAAAGAGGCGACTTCGATCTGGATGCCTTTGTCTCCCCACACCCCAGGGCAGTTCAGCCCCCACCGCGGGAGTCCCAAACACCTGAAGGTGGGACTCGCTCTTCTGGAAAGGCTCTTTCTGCCTCTACTGAAAAGTCGTCAGGGGTCACCACACTGAGGTTGGGTTTCTAGGGCAACCGCGATGCAGACTGGTCCTTTACAGCGGAAATGCATTCGCAGTCCTCTTTACCCCCCCCCCCCATCGGCCCCATCCCTCCCCCCTCACCTTTCCCTTGAAAGGAAAACACCATAGCTCTTCAGGCCACCACGTGAGAAAGCATGGTAATTAGAGGCTCTAGCCTGGGACCTGGGCAATTGGTGGAAATCTGCCCGGATTGATGGAACAAAGAATGTCCCCGTCTTCAGGACTTTTGTTTACTTTACAATGAGACAGGAGGGGAGTATTATCAGTACACGGAGACCCAGGGAGGTGCCCTAGGGGTTCTTGGAGATGAGCTAGCCCTGGGAGGGTGAGCGTGTGAAATCAAGGCCATGTTAAGCAGTTTCTGTGGAAGAAAACCAAGAGATTGTTTATAATCACCCGATTGAATGATCTAGGAACACAGAAAAATGTCATTTAAAGAAACATTCAGAGGTGCTTCAGGGCAGCAGCCCTAGAATAATACAATCATTCAATAGGCAGAAACCTATTTTCTGAACCATACAACAGTTTCTGTTGTGGAAATTCTTATCCTCCACTCCTGAGATTTTCTTCCATGTGGAGGGACACCCAGGATCAAAGCAGTTCTACCTTCTCTATAATCCACTTCTTCTCTATTGTGGGAATCACTTACCTCATTTGTGACTTTGGAGCGGGAAACACACATCCCGGTCCCTCTCCCTTCAAAATTCTTGTAGCAAGCTGTCTTTATAGAGCCCAGGTTTGCTCTGCTCTCAGGGGTGGGTAATAGAACCACAGCTCTTCTCCTGGTTTCTGTGTCTTGCTGGCTCCTCAACTATACCTATGGTCTGTTTCAAAGTGCTTTTGTCTTAACCAAGAAACAGACTCTTAACTATAGAGAATAAACTGATGGCTGCCAGAGGGGAGGTGGGTGGGAGGGATGGGTGAAATAGGTGATGGGGATTAAGGAGTGCTCTTGTCAGTGATGCTCACTGGGTGACGTATGGAAGTGTCGAATCACTATATTGTACACCTGAAACTAATATAGCACTGTCTGTTAACTGTACTGGAATTAAAATAAAAACTTAAAAAAAAAGATTTAAAAGATTCTTTGTCTTTCAGCGTCTCCCAAAACACACTTCTTCTCCCCATCTGAGCTCTGAACCAACTAAGAACTAGGACAAAAGAATGAAAAGAACAATATATGGACTCTATTGCTTATAAAGGTGATATTGCAGAAAGTGGTTTTAGATATGCAAGCAATTGGGCTTCCTTTTCGTGAACCCCAGAATTATACTGACCTGGCCACCTAGCAGCGCTGCATGAGATAATCACAAAGGCCAAAGACTGCAATGCAGAACTCCCTGCTCTCTGGTGAAGGAACCCTATCTATATGTGCTTGAAGAAAGTACCTTCCTTGCCAAAGGTTATCCCTGTGGCAGGAGAGTGTACCAGGAAACAATCCTTGAGAATCGCATTTCAAAGTGAATAAATAGCCCTTGTTCTGATTGCGTACTCACCAAGCAATGTTCTGAAGATATGGCATTCCCCGTGGTTCATGGAGCCAACTGTAGCAACAGCCTCTCAGTTCCTCAACACAGGAGATTGCAGTGGAAAGTCATCTTACGAAGGGGGATTGGAATTAGGTTCAAAATTCCAAGAGTAGGGTGAAAATTCATATATCATGAAAATCTCCTCTGGGAATCCCCTCAGGAAGGAATTGAAGAGATGTTCAGAAAACGATACCCACACCTAAACCCACCTGCAGACTGTAGCCAAAACTGAAACGAAGTTCTACCAAGCCTTCAGTGATCAGCAAATCTCTATCTTATCCAGTGATTACAGACCACAGAGGAAGAGGAAAAGTACACCCAAAACACATGCTTTGGATATCCATTTCTACTCAACAAAGTCCCCCAAACAATGGTCATTTATTGTCTCTCAGGAGTCAGTGTGTTGACTGCGCTCAGCTGGGTGTTTTTCTGCTCCAAGTGGTTTCTGTCACCTGGGGCTACCGTTACCTGGAGGCTCCACTCAGGGGCAGTGCCATCCAAGAGAGCTCACCCACATGGATGACGGGTGCTGGTTGTTGCTTGGGGGCTCAGCTGGGGCTGTTCACCAGAGCACCTTGGTTCTCCTTTACAGAACTCTCCCTGTATAGGGTTGCAGGTAAAATCAGGATAGCCAGTTATATTTGAATTCCAGAGGACTAACAGATAATTTTTAGTCTAAATATGTCACATGCAATGTGACTGTTTATCCGGAATTGAAATTCAATTTGGTGTCCTTTATTTTTATTTGCTAAATCGGGAAAAGCCCGGTGGGGGCAGATTTCTGTGAGTTAAATGACCATTGGAGATGACACTCCCAACAGGGCAGGTCTGGGGAAAACGAGATCAGCTTGGCAATAAAGACAAAACTGGTAATACTTGGTGTTGGTGGAATAAAGGGGAAACAGACACTGGCATACACATTGGTGCCAAATGGGCACATCCATTTTCCAAGGCCCGTATTATTATGGCTTATTAACTCGAATGGCGTTTGATGCAGACATCCTATTTTCACCAAAAAAAGGAATTTCAGGTGAGACTTTAGAAAATGATACCAGGGTGATTCTGACCTGCCATCTGCCTAAGGGGGGCCCTGGCCAAAGGGGCAGGTGAGGTGCCTTATACAGTTCTTGCTCTAGAGAGGAAATATAGCTAATGCTTATAGAGCAGATTACATCACCCAACCCAGTGGAACATTCTTCATGTTAGTGGCCGGATTTAATCCTCAAGACAACCTTGGTAGTGAGGTATCACTGCCCTCTCTTCATGGATGTGTGTGACTCCAAATCACATGCTCCTGAGTACAGAGATGGATGGCCAAGAAGTTGCTCACCACCCCCACAGCCAGAGCCATGGATGGGACCTGGAAGCCTGGATACCATTAGTTGCTGGTGACAGATCTTCAGAAAATGTATCAGGGTACACACTGCTGAGGTGGTTAACCTCTGGTCTCGCTGTGTTTACCCTCCCTGCAGCAGGAAGCCAGGCTTGGTGTCCCTTTCCCTTGCCTCCAGGGAGGATTGGGTCAGGGCTGAGAGCAGAAACTGCCTGAAGCTTGTGTTTCTTCCATCCTTTGTAAAGAAGTTGTGGTATATACCTATCTACATCTATATCTGTATCATCTATATCTATGCCATATCTACATCTATCTATATGGAATTATTACTCAGCCATAAAAATGGATGAGATCTTGCCATTTGTGACAACGTGGATGGACCCAGAGGATATTATGCTAAGTGAAATAAGTCAGAGAAAGTCAAATACTGTATGATTTCACTTATATGTGGAATCTAAAAAAACAGAACAAATGAGTAAACAAACAAAATGCAGAAACAGACTCATAAATACAGAGACCAAACTGATGGTTGCCAGAGGAGAGAGGGTGGGGGGATGGGCAACTGGGTGAAGGGGAGTGAGAGGTACATGTTTCCAGTTATGGAATGAATAAGTCACAGGGATGGAAGGTACAGCATAAAGAATATAGTCAGTGATAATGTAATAGCACTGTACGGTGACAGATGGTAGCTATCTTTGCGGTCAGCATAACATAAGGTATAGACTTGTGAATCACTATGTTGTACACATGAAACTAATGTAACATTATGTGTCAACTATACTTCCATAAAAAGAAGAGAAGGGAATCCTGCCCCCCCCAAAAGAAAACTTAAACTTACAGTAAGCATTGGACTGTTTGTACCTGCTATGGTGGGGAAGGCTTCTAAGGGCACAGGGAAGGAGAGGAAGGGAGATTTCTCCCACACAGAAATGAGGTCAGAGATCTACGTGTCCCTCCTACAGTAGGGACCTAGCACTGCTCCATATCAATGCTTGTGGTGGTTCCATGGATGGTCCATTGAGGCTGGGCAACCTTTGGTGAGACAGAGTTTCCTCTTTGTATCAAGGTGTCAGGGGGCCTGAAGACACTGAGTCAGCTGTATTGATGGTCAGCTCAGCCCCAAACAGTGTGGACAGATGAATGATGATGGCAGGAGCCTCCCCTGGCTGCATCTAGAACCCATAAGTGGGGCTGATTTGTCAAAGAGCATGAACATTAGACATTTTTAGTGCATACTGTCTAGTTAAACTTTACAATCTTCTTTTTAGTGTATAGCCCAAACAATTACAAGACAAGAGCATCTGTTTCTGCAGATCTGAGTGCATAATGAGTGTTATTTTTTCATAATATTTGCTAATCCAATATCCTGGTGCTAGAATGTTAGATTACTTTTCATTTCTTCTTCTTTTTTTTTAAAGATTTTATTTATTTATTTGACAGACAGAGATAGTGAAAGAGGGAACACAAGCAGTGTGAGTGGGAGAGGGAGAAGCAGGCTTCCGGCCGAGCAGGGAGCCCAATGTGGGGCTCGATCCCAGGACCCTGGGATCAGGACCCGAACCGAAGACAGACGCTTAATGACTGAGCCACCCAGGTGCCCCTACTTTTCATTTCTTCTTATATTTCCCTATAAATGGCATGTTTCATATTTGTGTTTCACAATATATTCTGGAATAATTCCAGAGTTTGCAAAAAACAAACACAAAAAACACAAAAAAACCCCCAAGACCTGATCACTGACTTTGTGTTTATCCTGCAACCTCCTTAAACAGAAAGTGTGGGGCTATGAGAACTCCATACCCTGCTGGGGGAGGTCTAATTGGTACAACCTCCTTGCAGAGACATTGGCAACATCTATGAGAGGAGAGAGTGAGGTCCTTGTCAGCTACTGCACTCTTGAACATGGCCCGTAAAGCCAGACAGATGACAAACTCAGACTCATCACAATGGAAAATCCATCTTCCAGAGTCATCTAGGCAGGAACAGGAATGGCACTGTACCACTTACACTCCCCAAAGGACAACCAAAGTTCTCCTTGATAGATGACAACCCTCTAGGACTTGAAAACTTGCAGTTTTACACATTTCTAGTATTGTGCCCACGTGGGTACACAGCTCCCCAACCCTTCTCTTTGAAGAAGCTCCCCAACCCTTCTCTTTGAAGAAGCTGATGGTATAGATGAAATCCCCATGCATGGTCCTAGAGTGGGTAATGGGGTCTGGTGTCAGGGTCAAGGGCCTGTGGTTCCTGCCTCCTCTTTATCTGCACTGTCTCTTCATTTGGGGGCTCAATGGCAAACTGCTTTTCCAATATCGATCTAGAAGATAAAGAAACAGGACAGGACAAGGAATTAAAGGACACGGCTTGAGGATCCTCTTTTCCCACCCCAAATCCCTCAGCAAAGCCATCCTGCAACACAGAAATGGCCCCAAAGCTTCATTCATTATGTGAGTAGGGGCTACTTCTTACTGCCACGTTTCCGGGTGGTCTCTGCGGCAGTTATGCTGTTTGGTTTTAGGTAACAGTCGTCACTCTCTGGGAAGGAGGAGAAAGATGGGCCAGGACTCACATTTCTTGAAGTCTTCCTATGTGCTGTGTGCTCTGTACTGGGTTTCCCATTTACCCCTCCCTACAGTTCTGTAAGGAAGGCGTCCTGGGTCCCCTTTTACAGATGACCAAGGGTAGGCTAAGGGAGTCTAAGCAAATAGTCCTGTACCACACGCCACATAATGGGCAGGGATGGCATTCCATCTTTTCATGCATTCATACAATTTTCATGCATTCTCAGTAGGGGTGATATCACCCCAAAGGGGCTGAAATTCGTTCTTGAGAGTAGGGGAGGAAGAGTAGACATTACAATGCTTTGTGGCCCTCCAAAAGTCTACACTACATAAACAGATATACACTACATCTGCCAGTTAAAATTTCACGTTCTGGGCAGTAAGGTGTTGCCAAAAAAATGTGTAAAAAGCCTCTTTATGGGGAGATCATGAAAGAAAGTCAAGAAACATTGCCTATACCCAGCAATCTCTTATGTAGATGATGGGCCACCAGGGCTTAGGGACTCATCATTATACACCATCCCATGGACACTCACTCAACAAACGCTCTTGGTGATAATAATGATGGTGATGACAGTGGTCATGATCATAATGAGGTAATGATGATGATGATGAGGTCAATGATGGCAGAAATGAAATCCTGCCCCTGCAGCGAAGGTACCTGGGTATGGGGACCTTGTGAATTGATTATTTTTTAAGCTGGCAGACAGGAGCTCAGTCAGAACAGGTGATTCTTCTGGGACAGATAATCTGGAGGGTAGGATGTTAATGCTCAAAAAAGTAATGTACGCAAGTGGTACTCTAAATTGTATCACCTTTAATCTTCACATTTATTTGAGTTGCCTATTATTAAATTCATAGTTCATAGCAGGGTGTTAGTTAGGAGAAGCTGGGTTAATTGGGGAAACTGCTTTGTTAATGCCTTCACGGTAATGTAACCTGCATTTCACTAGAGCTTTCCCCCATTGTGTCCCGAAGCCACCAGGGCTCTGATTGTTCTAATCTCTTTTAAGTGCTTATATTTCATGCTGTCCAGGGTGTCACCTATTTCTTTTATATAGTGAAATGTACTGAAGCAAGCATTCCCAGTAACCGATATGGAGAAATGGTCTAATGATGATGTGGCCTCCTATGTTCATTCACTTCCTTGTGTAACCTGTCCTATTGTGTGTGGGCTGGAGTTGGTGACTTGCTTCTAACAACTAGAATATATGAGAAGAGATGGGATATCAATTCTGAGATTAGGTTACAAAGAGGCTGTGATCACTTCCTTGTTGGTCTCATGCTTATTGTGAGAGAAGCCAGCTGCCATGTTGTGAGCTACTCCTGTAACAAAGAACCTATGTCTCTGGCAAGACCCAGTGAGGCCCTGAAGACTGCCAACAGCCATATGAATGAGCTTGGAAGTAGAGCCTCCCTGTTGGCCCTTGAGATGGCTGTAGTCCCTACCTATCCCTTGACTGCAGCCTTGTGAGAGGCCCTGAGCCAGGACCTTCCATCTAAGCTGCTCCCCGATTCCAGATCCAAAGAAACGGTGTGATATTATATGTTTATTGTGGTAAGCATCTAAATTTTGGAGTAATTTATTATGCAGCATAACTAATATGAATATACACAGGGAATTCATCTAAAGAGCAGTATGCATGTCTTAGAAACATTTGAAAACACATTAGCTGATAAAATACACATGAAAACATGAAGAGATGCTCTTCTCAGTGCCAAAAGACAAGTTGCAGAATATGAATTATGTGATTCCAGTATTTAAAAGGGATCTATGCATGAATAAATATTTCTGTGTATCTGTGATTGTGACCATAGTTCACCTACAGAGAAACACATCTGGTGAACATGTAACAACAGTCTATTGATAGCAGACACCTTTGGGTCAGGGGCCAGGAGTCAGGCAGGAGGGAGATTTAGAGTAATTTCATTTTACAAATGCACGTTTCTGTATTGCTTGAATTCCATAAAGAGGAAAATTTATTAAGGTAAAGATTTGAAGACACAAAATATTTTACAGATAAAGTACTCATGGTTTTATTGTTTCAGAAATATATTCAAAGAATACTGATTCATAGAGAAAAGACACTGATTACAATTTTTGACAATGGATCTGTAAATGTAGGTGTGTATCAATGTGGTTTCTATGGCTGAGATTTGGTAATGTCTGTGTGCGGTTATGTCTCAAGTTCTATCACCCTAGATATTCAGGGGCTCTAGAGCCATGTGATTTGGGTTCAAAATCCACCATGTGTCCCTTTTAAGTGTGAGAGCTTAGGCAAAGTACTTAACCTCTCACTTTCTTACTTGTTTCATCTTTAAAATAGGGTCGAAAAATGTCGCATTGTAGTTTTACAAATAAATGTTCCTTGGACCAAAACAAACATTAACTTAGTTTAATACTTTCATATGTTTATAGGCCACGAGTGTTTCTGTAAGCACTAAACTTATGATGCAGATGACTGTTCATTGCCATTGAGACATTCAGTCTGTGTTGCAAGTGGGGAAAGACAGGTTATAAAATTATAAGTTAGTTAAAATATCATTTTGGGTGGAAATATTATGACTACATGTAGTTGCAGAAGAAAAGCAACAGAAAAGGTAAATATCTGGAGAAATATAATAGACATTTTTTCACCTGTTGAGTTCTCCAAAATAGGTTCGATTACTGAAAGAAAAAAAATATAATACATATAATATATAATAATATATACGTATAATACAATAGTCTAGTAGGGTTTTCAATAAATGTGGATGTAATATATGAAACATTTATAGCATAACAAAGGGAAGGTAAGGGGACCTATATGGTGGTGAGATTTTCACAAATCAATTATGGCAGTAATATTTTGTTTCTAAAATGCTGTGTAAAATTAAGAAAGTTGTAATCGGTAGTGACCACTAATAATGTTATACAAAGAAATAATGTCAAAATCACAAAAGAAAAATTTTAGAGATATACAAGAACAAATTCAAATAAGCCAAAAGAAGGTAAGAAACAGGAAAGAGAGGCATGAAAAGTGGAGGAGACAAAGAGAAAACGAATAATTAAATGGTAGACCTACATGCAAATATTTTACTAATTACAATAATTACATTAACTGTAAACAGTCTTGTGCTACAATAAAAATGAGTATGTGGTCTTTGTCCCTGGTTCCTGATACAGAGGGCTTAAAAGCTTTGGAATTTAATGTCTTCTCTATGCTAATGAGATGTGTTATGATGGGGAGAGGCTAGATATCTTCAAGATGGAGGCTGGTTGCCAGAAAAACCAACCAGAAGATAAGAGGGTTAGAACTTTCAGTTTCACTCCCCTGACCTCTGGGGAGGGGAGGGGGGTTAGAGATTGAGTTCAGTCACCAGTGGCCAATGATTTTATCAATCATGACTTTGTAATAGCGTCTCCATAAACAAACAAACAAACAAACCCTGAACAGTAGGATTAGGGGAGCTTCCAGGTGGGTGAACACTTTGATGGACTGGGAAGGTGGTGTGCCCCAAGAGGGCACGGAAGTTCCACATCCCTTCTCTCCTTCATACCTTCCCCCAGGTATCCTTCCATTTGGCTGTGACTGAGTTGTTGTATCCCTTATAATAAACTAGTTGTTGTAAGTAAAGCATTTTTCTGACTTCTGTGGCTTGTTCTATTGAACTATCAAACCTGAGGGGTGGGGTCGTAGAAACTCCTGAGTTTATAGTTAGCTGGGCAGAAGTGTGGGTCACCTGGGAATCCAAGTGGTGGCTAACATCTGAAGCGGGGGCAGTCTTGTGGAAGTAAACCCTTTAACTTGTGGGAACTGATGTTAAATCCAGGTAGATAATGTCAGATTTGAATTGAATTGCTGGGTACCCGGTTGGTATCAGATAATTGGTTCTTGATGTGGAAAAAGACACATACCTTTGATGTCAGAAGAAAGTGACAACACAATTTGGTGTCAGAAAAGACCACACAGGTCTAAACAATTAAATGACAAAGATCATCTAGTTGTTGCATCAAGTGAAGAGAGGGGTGTTGAATTCTCCCCGCAAACTGTGGATTTGTTTATTTCTCTTTTCCATCCTATCAGTTTTTTGCTCTGCATATTTTTGTAGCTCCATTGTTGGGTGCATACGTATTTAGGATTGCTATATCTTGGGGGCATTGACTCTTTTACGATTATATAATAACCCTCTCTGTATGTAGTAACTTTCCTTGCTCTTAATCTGAAATTAGCATAGCCATTCTGCTTTCCTTTATTTTCACGGTACCTTTTCCATCCCTTTGCTTTCAACCTACTCATATTGTTTTATTTGAAGCGAATTTCTTGCAGACATCATCCAGACGATAGGTCATTAAAGGATATTTAGATGATTTCATTTGCATTCTTTAAATTATTAATGAGTCAGAACATTATTTTCTCATGATTATTGGCCATTTGCATTTCTTCCTTTTTGAACTCTTTATACATGTTGTCCATTTTGCTATTTTGATATAGGTGCTCTTCATGCATTAAGGCAAATACCTTTCACTGATCCATGGATTTGTGATTCCACCCAATATTTATTGGTGAATATTACTTGCCAGACTTGGGCTAAGATCTATAACCAGGTTATCTCTTCTGAGATCCAGGATCTTATGTATATTGAAAATGTCTTACTTGGAGAAAGAAAATGTCAGTATCCATTCATACGTGCATGAGTTTTTCAAGGAGAACATACACGGACAGTTCAAACACACTTATTCCTAAACCCTGCATGGCCACAAAATGTAAAGGTTGCACTTTTAAAAAAATTTTTACTTTGAAGAGAGTACCGGTTTGGAATTAGGATTTCTGTAATAAATTTACCAATGACAAGAAAATTATATACTATTTCTGAGTTTGCATTCCTTCATTTGTAAAGTGGGAACAATTATATTCATGTCAGGCAATTACTGTGAGGGGCAAAATATTTCAAGTCAATCTGGCATTTGATACATAGAGTACTCAATGGATGTTGGTCCCCTTTCTAATCCATACTTGTCCTTCCTTAAAAGGAGATTCCCTTGACATGATCCAAATAGCATGATTATAAGTCAATCGTGTGGAAATGTTAAATGGGAGGGAAATGTACAAGTTTCCATTGTGTATTAATTTTGGTGTCATTTCTCTGTGCTGGAGTCATTTCTCAGATTATTTAGGAAAAAAGGAAAACAATCTCAGGACCATTTCCATTGGGTCTGAGAAAGAAAACCATTGGTCCATTTCACATTACTTCATAAACTTTCCATTGCACTTTTTGTCCTCTAGGCTAATTTTCTTAGAATAATAAGTGTATTGTAACCCAGCAAGACTAGGTTTTGCAGAAGACCACTGCAAGAAATCACTGAGGGTCAGGCACATCATAGGTTCTTGGGTAAGTCATTTCCCCCATGCTGGCCATGTTTTGGGATAAAACCTCTACAATGGGTGTAGGGGGTAATGAGATCCCACCTGGGAAAGCACTTTCCAGTCCTGAGATGGGAAAGAAGGAACAGTGATTTCCCAGTAATTACTTTCCAATCCACACCACAGATATTATCATACTCTGCATTCAATGAACTCAGTAAGCATAAGTTCTTGTATTAACTTTGTGCTTGAATGTTCTTAGGGTGAATAGTCTTAGGGTGGTTGGAACTTTAGAGTCCTACATGAGGAAAAGGCCCCTGACTCAGAAAACTGTGGGGACTTAGCTTTTGTGAATGTATGCATTCTTCATTCTCATGAATTTTTGACAGCATTCCTGGGAGGTAAAGAACATGATCTCTACAACATCTTGTAAGCTGGGGAAACGACGATGTATGGAGATTAAGACACCTGGTCGGGAGTCATCCTTCTCTTAAGTGGAAAAGCAGAAACTGGCAGCCTCTATGTCCCAAGGCAGTTGCATGACGCTCAGCTGTGCATCACACCATAATCAAGTAGGTCTTGCTTTCCTGCTGACCTGTGTCCCTTCTGAAATCTGTATCCTCACATCTGAAGCCAGGCTGCTAGTCCTGCCTGTATTTCTGCGTATCACTGCACATCATTGTGGCTCAATTTCCTGGTCTGTAAAAGCAAGAGAATATGTTTTTTGAAAGTGAAGTCCCAGAAAACATAAGGAAGATGCACTCTGTAATGGAGGGACATGAGTTATGCTGAGGATGAACACTTGAAGGAGCAAGTCCCAAATACATGAAGATTGAAAATGCCTGGAGTCTTTAATGGACATTGACAAACCAACCTGTAAAAAGGTCTACTAATTGACAGACATCCCCACCAGCAGTATCAGACTGTATAGGATGCCCCATGTGCACACCCATGGTGGGAATTCTCAGTAGCTTATTGAGACACTTTAAAAACATGAAAGATAGGGCGCCTGGGTGGCTCAGTTGGTTAAGCGACTGCCTTCGGCTCAGGTCATGATCCTGGAGTCCCTGGATCGAGTCCCGCATCGGGCTCCCTGCTCGGCAGGGAGCCTGCTTCTCCCTATGACCCTCACCCCTCTCATGTGCTCTCTCTCTCTCTCTCATTCTCTCTGTCTCAAATAAATAAATAAAATCTTTAAAAAAAAAAAAAACATGAAAGATAGAAATTCTCTTCATGTTATCATATTTAATTGGGTGGTGAGGTAATTTAAAAACATTCCCTAACATGTAAAATACACTGTTAATCATAATTGTCATTAGCTATTAATGCAAAAAGGTTCAGTGACATATGCGACTTAACAAACAATGAGTGATGGTCACATAAGCATGCAGTTTCTCCTAGTGCTACTGCCAGCATGCACTCCAGGTTGTGTGACTGTGTGTGTGTGTGTGTGTGTGTGTGCACATACGCACCAGCCAAAAAGATTAAGAATATCTCTTTGTGATATATGTTACGTTTAGAGAGGATTCAGATCTACACTTTCTTGAGTCTCTTCAAATGGCACAAGAGCTGGACCACAGCATACTTCTGAGCAGACTGTAATCCCATCACCCCCTACGGGAAAACAGTCCTGTCTGTGATCTCATCTGCCCCCAGATGGATCCCTTCAGGAGGTAAAGTGTGGTGGTCTGTCTAAATCTGCTTCTGAACACTGAAGGTGAGGGCTCCCATCTTGCAGCTTTCAGTTGCAGAGTCCTGAGAGATTGCATTTTCTCAGCCACCCAACACTATGGGTTCAGTCATCTGCATGAAGAGCTCTACCCTGGGACATAAAAATCCATGAATCCCCAGTACATTTTTGACACCTCCTGCATCCATCCATCCATTTATACATCTAACAGGCACTAAGACAAAACACCATTTCTTTGGTTAAGTTTTAGCTTTCTCCAGAATTGAAACAAGTGTGCAAAGGGTGGTGTGGTTAAACGTTAAATGGTTAGGTGTTAAATCTAGGAGATGGCTCCTTCCCGTTCATAGGTCAACCTGGTCAGGTGTCTTATGATTGATGATTTTAGACTATCACTTAATGCCATGGACCTCTCTCCACATCTCTAGTTGCTGTCCTCTTTACATATAAATTCTGCACTTTGAAACCAAAGGTCTACAATGAATTCTTGACACTCAATTCACATTTCCTGGCCTTCCCTCCAATTAGTCTCCATCCCTCATCTAATGGGGAAGTCCCCCCACTCTTCCACTGAAATTTCATCTTGCCAAAGTCAACAACCACTTTTTGGCACATTATAGATCATGAGCGTTGTGAAATGAATGTTCAAATGGAGACAAACTTTTTCTTCCCCAAGACAAGGATTACTTTGCAATCTGACACTATCACTTGCCTAAAAGCCAGTATTGCAAAATGCCTTCCACAGAGACAGAGTAAGATAATGGAGAACTATGGGCTATAGGCAATGCACTTTCTCTCTTTTTTTAATTTAAATTCAAGTTAGTTAACATATAGTGTATTATTAGTTTCAGGAAAGACTTTAGTGACTCATCAGTTGCATATAACCCCCGGTACTCACTACATCAAGTGCCCTCCTTAATACCCATCACCCAATTACCCCATCCGCACCACCTCTCCTCCAGCCACCCTCAGTTTGTTCCCTAGAGCTAAGAGTCCCTTATGGTTTCCCTCTCTCTCTCTGTTTTTATCTTATTTTATTTTTCCTTCCCTTCCCCTATGTTCTCTGTTTTGTTTCTTAAATTCCACATACAAGTGAAATCCTATGGTATTTGTCTCTTACTGATTTGTTTTGTTTAGCACGATATAGTCTAGTTCCAAACACACCATTGAAAATGGCAGGATTTCATTCCTTTTGATGGTTGAGTAATATTCCATTACACACACACACACACACACACACACACACACACACACACACAAACACATATACCACATCTTCTTTATCCATTCATCGGTCGATGGACATTTGGGCTCTTTCCGTATTTTGGTAATTGTGGACATTGCTGCCATAAAGATTGGGGTGCATGGGGCCCTTCAAATCATTATTTTTGTGTTCTTTGGATAAATACCTAGAAGCACAATTGTTGGGTCATAAGGTGGTCCTATTTTTAATTTTTTGAGGAATCTCCATACTGTTTTCCAGAGTGGCTGCCACAGTTTTCATTCCCACCAACAGTTCACGAGGGTTCCCCTTTCTCTGCATCCTTGCCAACATCTGTTGTTTCCTGAATCATTAATTTTAGCAATTCTGACCAGTGTGAGGTGGTATCTCATGTGGTTTTGATTTGTATTTCCGTGATGCCGAATGATGTGGAGCATTTTTTCCTGTGTATGTTAGCCATTTGTATGTCTTCTTTGGAGAAATGTCTGTTCATGTCTTCTGCCCATTACTTGACTGGATTTTTTTTTGTTTGTTTTTTGGGTGTTGAATTTGGTAAGTTCTTTATGGATTTTGGATACTAGCCCTTTATCTGATATGTCATTTGTAAATATCTTCTCCCATTCCATAGGTTGCCTTTTAGTTTGGTTGATTGTTTCCTTTGCTAGGCAAAAGCTTTTTAACCTGATGATGTCTCAATACTTCATTTTTGCTTTTGCTTCCCTTGCCTCTGGAGATGTGTCTAGCAGGAAGTTGCTGCGGCCAAGGTCAAAGAGGTTCCTGCCTGTGTTCTCCTCTAGGATTTTTATGGATTCCTGTCTCACATTTAGGTCTGTCATCCATTTTGAATTTATTTTGTGTATGCTGTAAGAAAGTGGTCCAATTTCATTCTTCTGCATGTGGCTGTCCAATTTTCCCAACAGCATTTGTTGAAGAAACTGTCTTTTTTCCTTCTGATATTCTTTCTTGCTTTGTCGAAGATTAGTTGACCATAGAGTTGAGGGTCCATTTCTGGGTTCCCTATTCTGTTCCATTGATCAATGTGTCTGTTTTTGTGCCAGTACCATACTGTCTGGATGATGACAGCTTTGTACTATAGCTTGAAGTCTGGAATCGTGATGCCTCCAGCTTTGGTTTTCTTTTTCAACGTTCCTTTGGCTTTTCAGGGTCTTTTCTGGTTCCATACAAATTTTAGAATCGTTTGTTCTAGCTCTGTGAAAAAAAAGCTGCTGTTATTTTGTTAGGGATTGCAATGAATATGTAGATTGCTTTGGGCAGTATAGACGTTTTGGCAATATTTGTTCTTCCAACCCATGAGCATGGAATGTTTTTCCATTTCTTTGCATCTTCCTCCATTTCTTTCATAAGTGTTCTCTAGTTTTCAGAGTACAGATCTTTTACCTCTTTGGTTAGGTTCATTCCTAGGTATCTTATGGTTTCTGGTGCAATTGTAGGTGAGATCGATTCCTTGATTTCTCTTTCTGCTGCCTCGTTATTGGTGTATAGAAATGCAACAGACTTCTGTGTGTTGATTTTATATCCTGCGACTTTGCTAAATTCCTGTATCAGTTCTAGCAATTTTTTGGCGGAGGCTTTCAGGTTCTCTACATAGAGTATCATGTTGTCTGTGAATAGTGCAAGTTTGACTACTTTTTAGGCAATGCACTTTCAAATAAAGCACAGAAATCTCCCAAGTTATCTCTTAGTTTTGCATCACTGAGAGGCATTTTACAAATAGGTCTACAGCATGGTAACAACCTTTTTTTAAGGCCACTTCAGTAGACTCCATCTTACCTGTTTCTTGTTTTTTTTTCTCAAGTGATTTCTAGGTATGGAATGAAATAATTTGAAATTGTGATGTTGTCTCACATGTTCAGGTGCCATATGATCTAGAAATTCCACTGCTAGTTACTTAGATATTTATGAAAAATGAAAACATATGTCTACAAAAGGACTTGTACACAAAAGTTCATAACACCATTATTCATAATAGCCAAAAAGTGGAAACAACCCAAACGCCCAACAATCAATGAATGGATAATCAAAATGTTAGCATATCCATACATGGAATGTTATTCAGCCATGAAATGAATGAAGAACTGATATGTGTATAGCACCTATGATTCTTAAAACCGTTATGCTAATGAACAAGACAGATGCAAAAGACCAAGGAATATAATATCCAATTTATATAAAATGCTCAGAATAGGCAGATTCATAGTGACAGAAAGCAAATCAGTGGTTGCCTGAGGCTAGGTGTGGGCACAGGAGTGAAATGCTTTCAAGCACTATGGAAATTTGGGGGGCTATGGAAATGTCTAAAACAATTATGGTGTTGGTTGCATAACTCCATACATTTAGTAATAATCACCCAACTGTACCTGTAAAACGTGTGAATTTGATTGTCTGTAAATTATACCCCGCGAAAGCTATTTAAAGCATGACATTGTCTTGGTCTTCCACTGTACTACAGTGACAACCAAACTTTTCATTAAGAAGGCCTCCATGCACATGTTTTATATAAAAATGAATCTATATAAAACTGTCACTGTATACTAGGCCTGCTGGCTTGACATGCTGTGTTCCTCCAAGCAATAACCTTCCTTCTACACATGCTGCATCAGGTTGCTCTGTGTGCAAAGTGTGATTTATTACTGATCACTTCCACGTCTTCTGACCTTGGCAGCGGCTTGAGAGTGCGTCCAGGACAGAGTCCAGGGCCTGGCCTGTGTGACATGACCTCAGCATTATTACTTTCTCCACTGTTCGGTGGCCTTTCTCATGTGACTCCACTTTGGGAGTACCAAGTAGGAACTATCTTTCTGGATGTCAGTGTGGCAAGACTTCTTAAAAGGCTACATAGGTGTACACCCTTCACACCAACAATTTCCCTGTTAGAAGTTTATCTTCGGGACAAAGTTAAGGATGGTGGTAGTATTTGGTTACAAGGATTGCCATCTTGATAATTCCCTACCAGTTTCTCTCACAAACTAGACCTCTCTTTGTGCTGAGCTCAAAGAGAACACATTCAGCTCACCAGTGCAACTAGCCACGTGAACCGTGCCCTGAACTGTGCCCTTCAGCACAGTCAAATGCCATCCACCCAGTGTTGATAACTGGGGATATGAGAAACACTTTGAATTCCAAATAACATGGGGTTGTGACAATTGATTATGTCCCATCGATAGGATAGGATTCTATGCAGGCAGCAAAGATGAGTTATAATGAAAACAACCAGGAGGGATGATTTGTTGCCTATCAGATTAACAACGATTCACATTTCTAATGTATGGGGACACAGGCACGTTCATACAGCGTTGTTAGAAATATAAAATAGTAATAGTTTTTTTTTTTTCAAAGTTGTGCTCATATATTATATAGTTTTCATGGTTTTGAAAGAACACTTTCAGGAACTTATTAAGAGAAATGCTTACTAAGACATCTGCATGCATATGAAGAAGAATGTTAAGAGACTTCTGGGGAAGATGGTGGCGTATGAAAACTCTAAGCTCACCTCATCCCGTTGATACAACCAGATAACATTCATATGGGTGTAAATAACCGAGAAAACAACCCAAAGCCTGGTAGAAGAAACTCTCCACAGCTAAATACATGGGAGAGCCTGATCAGAGAAGGTAGGAAGGGTGGAGAGGCAGTCGGGAACTAAACGGACTTGCAAGACTGTTCTCCGGAAGGAAGGATGCTCTGTCCAGAGAGGGGAGAGAAACAGACTCTCACACCATAGAGCCCACATGGAGAAGATGAATTTCCATAACATTTGGCTTCAAGAACCGGAAGGGCCGAATTTCACGAGTTTGTACAACCCAAAGTTCCGGGGACTTTAAACCCGGAGCGTTAAAAATCAGTGCCTCTGTTCTGGGAGCGCCAGGAGGGTGAGAGGAAACTGAGTGCCCGCCCTTAAAGAGATAGCACAACAAACAGCCCTGTGGAGATACAGCACAGAGGAGCAGTTTGAAAATCACGTGGGGTACACAGGAGGGAGATTTATTTACTAATCTCAGAGCATGAGCTGGAAGGGCAGGGATCTATGGGGACTTCTCCAGGAACAAAGGAGCTGACAGGCTCCAGTTCCCTCCCCCAAACCCCAACATAAACACACAGCCACCTGTGGGAACCAGCAAGGAACCAGTGAGGTGCAGACATTCCCTACTTAACTTGGTATCAGCACACCCAGCCCTTCTGTTTCCCTGTGGACACGCCCCTTCCACCAGGGCCTTGGCTCCAGGTCTTCTCCCACAGAAGACCCATGCAAACCTTGCTAACACCGCACATCCAGCCCCCCATCCCCCCTACACTTCTGCAGATCCACCCCCTCCAATACGCTCTTGGGTGGAGCACATGCAAAGTGGTGCCACAAGCCTGGCAGCTTGCAAGCAGCCCCAACAGGGGCCAGCACCACTCCAAAATGACTTCTGCCATGGGGTGAGGGAAAGATAACCACACACAACAATCAGACTGTGGCCCCAGCAGTGGGCTGGGGGCAGACAGCAGGTCTGACTGCAGGCCTCACCCATCAAGGAATGCTTCTCAGGGGACAAAACAGGTTACAACGCCCTCTAGTTTGTGCTACTGCATCCCAGGGAAATGCCTGGTCTGACTCAAATCAAGCCCAAGGTGGCCCCAGACTGGCCCACTAACAACACAGGGACCGAACCCTGCCCACAGCAGGCAAAGAGAGCCATTGTGGACAACTGGACTGAAGGAAAAAGTGGCTCAGCCACAAGAGTCGGGTGCATACAGCAAACATAGGAGACACTGCCAAAGCACCAGGTTCTGGTAAACAGGGGACACTGCACTGCAGGGCACTACAGGATCATTCCTTCATAAGGCCACTACTTTAAAGAGCAGGAGACATAGTTGACTTTCCTAACACAGGAAACAGACCCAGAGAGTTAGACAAAATGAGGAGACAGAGGAATAGGTCCCAAATGAAGGAATGGGACAAAATCATAGCCAGGGACCTAAGTGAAACGGGGCTAAGTAATATGTCTGGTAGAGAATTTAAAGTAATGGTCATAAGGATACTCATGGGACGTGAGAAAAGAGTGGAGGACCTCAGTGAGACCCTTAACAAAGAGACAGAAAACATAAAAAAGAACCAATCAGAGATGAAGAACTCAATAACTGAAATTAGAAATACACGAGACAGTTTGAACCCATACTTTACTCCTCTCCCCCCAACCCAACCCACGTCTTATGTTTATACTGCCATACTTTACAATCTTTGAGAGTCATGAACTGTAGACTAGACAAAGCAGAAGAATGGATCAGCAACCTGGAGGACAGAATAATGGAAAGCAACCAAACTGAACAAGTGAGAGAAAACAAAACACAAAATGAAAACAGACTTAGGGAACTCAGTGACACCATCAAGCATAATAATATTTGCATTATAGAGATCCCAGAAGGAAAGACGAGAGAAAAGGGGGCAGGAAATTTATTTGAAGATATAATAGCTGAAAGCATCCCAAATCTGGGGAAAGAGACAGAAATCCAGATCCAGGAGGCACAGAGAGCCCCTGACAAAATCAACCCAAAGATGTCGACACCAAGACACATAATAATTAAAATGGCAGAATGGAGTGATAATGAGAGAATTTCAAAAGCAGCAAGAGGAAAGAAAACAATTACGTACAAGGGAAACCCCATAAGGCTATCAGCGGAAGAATGGAGTGCCATTAAAAAAAAAAAGAAGGGGGGAGTGGCATGATATTTTCAAAGTGAAGAAAGTAAAAAACCCTACAGCCAAGAATATTCTATCCAGCAAGGCTATCATTCGGAATGGAAGGAGAAATGGTTTCCCAGACAAACTAAAGCTTAAGGAATCCATGACCACTAAACCAGCTCTACAACTAATGTTAAAGGGGATCCTTTGAGTGGAAAGACCATAAGCAGGGCTAAGAAATGTAAGGAGCACAAAAGCAGTAAACATAAGTATGTCTATAAACCAGTCAATGGACTCTCAAAATGAAAGATTGTAAAGTATGGCAGTATAAACATAAGACGTGGGTTGGGTTGGGGGGAGAGGAGTAAAGTATGGGTTCAAACTTTAAGCGACCATCAACTATACACACAAGATGCTTTATACAAACTGAATGGTAACCAGAAATCAAAAACCAGTAACAGGTATGCAAAAACTAAAGAGAAAGGAATCCAAGCAAATCACTAAAGAAAGCCAACTAACTGTGAATGAACAGAGCAAGAGAAGAAAGGAACAGAGAAGAACCACAAAAACAACCATAAAATGTGTAACAAAATGGCAATAGGCACATACTTATCTCTAGGTTTAGTGTAAATGGACTAAATGCTCCAATCAAAAGACACAGGGTGACAGAAATGTAAAAAAGCAAGACCCGTCTATATGCTGCCTACAAGAGACTCACTTCAGACCTAAAGACACCTGCAGATTGAAAGTGAAGTGATGGAGAATCATTTATCATGCAAATGGATATGAAAAGAAAGCTGGGCTTGCAATGCTTACATTGGACAGAATAGACTTTAGACAAGCACTGTCAGAGGGGACAAAGAAGGACACTATATAATCATAAAGGGAACAATACAACAAGAAGGCATAACAATTGTAAATAGTTATGCGCCCTACATGGGAGCACCAAAATATATAAAGCAGCTAATAACAAACATAAAGAAAGCAATTGATAATAATACAATAATAATAGTGGGCTTTAACACTCTGCTTACATCAATGGATGGATCATCCAAACAGAAAATCAACAAGGAAACAATGTCTTTGAATGACACATTGGACCAGATGGACCTAACAGATATATTCAGACCATTCCATCCAAAAGCAGCAGAATACTCTTTTTTTTTTTTTCAGGTGAACATGGAACATTCTCCAGAATAGATCACATATTAGGCCACAAAACAGTCTCAACAAATTCAAAAAGATCAAAGTCATACCATGCATTTTCTTCTGGCCACAATGCTATGAAACTAGAAATTAACCACAAGAAAAAATCTGGAACTAGCACAAATTCACAGAGGTTAAATAACTAATGCTACTAAACAATGAATGGGTCAACCAAGAAATCAAAGAGGAAATCAAAAAATACATGGAGACAAATGAAAAAGAAAACACAACAATCCCAAATCTTTGGGATGCAGCAAAAGCTGTTCTAAGGAGGAAGTTTATAGCAATACAGTCCTACCTCAAGAAGCAAGAAAAATCTAAAAGTAAACAATCTAACCTTACACCTACAGGAACTAGAAAAAGAAGAACAAACAAAACCCCAAACCAGTAGAAGGAAGGAAATAATAAAGATTAGGGCAGAAATAAATGAAATAGAAACTAAAAAAAGCCAGTAGAACAGATCAATGAACCCGGGAGCAGGTTCTTTGAAAAGATCAACAGAAGTGATATATCTTTAGCCAGAACTCATCAAAAAAGAGAGAGGACTCAAATAAACAAAATCACAAATGAAAGAGGAGAAATAACAACCGACATCACAAACATGCAAAGGATTATAAGAGAATATTATGAAAAATTATATCCCAACAAATTGAACAACCTGGAAGACATGGATAAACACCTAGAAACATATAACCTCCCAAAACTGAATCAGGAAGAAATAGAAAATGTGAACAGACCGATTAGACAGATTAACAGCAATGAAATGGAATCAGTAATAAAAAAACTCCAAACAAACAAAAGTCCAGGACCAGACGGCTTCACAAGTGAATTCTACCAAACATTTAAAGAAGAGTTAATACCTAATCTTCTCAAAGTATTCCAAAAAATAGAAGAGGAGGGAAAGCTTCCAAATTCATTCTAGGAGGCCAGCATTGCCCTGATACCAACACCAGATAAAGACATTATCAAAAAAGAGAACTACAGGCCGATATCTCTGATGAACATAGGTGCAAAAATCCTCAACAAAATATTATCAAACCGAATCTAACAAATACATTTAAAAAAAAAAATTCACTCACCACAATCAAGCGGGATTTATTCCTGGGATGCAAGAGTGGTTCAATATTTGCAAGTCAATCCATGTGATACACCACATTAATAAAAGAAAGGATAAGAACCACGTGATCAGATTTGCTCATAGTCGCCATGATGGCCATGAGTTTATTGCAGCAGGCTTCGGTCACTGCAGTGGCTGCTCTCTCTGGCCACTGGCTTGGCACTCGGCTTGGATTTGGGGGCTTCCTCACCCGTGGCTTTCCGAAGACTGCAGCTCTTGTGTGACACAGTGGAGACCATGGGTAAAGACTGTTTACCATCAAACCTTCTGGTTTCTACGACAGGCATTTTTTTCAGTTTCAGGAAGTTCTACATTTTGTTGACTGGGATTCCAGTAGCAGTTGGCATAACTCTGGTGAATATATTCACTGGTGAAGCTGAGTTAGCAGAAATTCCAGGAGGCTATATCCCACAACACTGGGAATATTTCAGGCATCCTGTATCAGGATGGATTGCCCAAAGTTTCTTTGAAGGCCGTGAAAAGAATTACGAAACAACAATGGCTAGCCTTCAAATTGAAGCTGAAAGGGTCGATTTATGGTTAAAGGACCCGGAAGTACAAAGTTTAGTTAATGTGTGAGAGAGGCGATGGTCCCCGGCATCAGTACCCGATCCTTGAGAAGGTGCTGATTGATCATTCTCCAAAAGCAACTCCCAACAACTAATCTTTTATTTCTCTAAATACAAAGTATATTTGTATTCTCTTTAGGGGAAAATTAATTAATAAATGTATTCTGTGTTTTTGCTCATGTGATGAATAAAAGATCCTCCATTGCTCTATTTCTCAACACAGTGGTTCAGGTTAAGACTTTTGTGTGGGATTTCATTTTTTCCCCAGCTTTATTGAAGCATCATTGACAATACTGTAAGATATTTAAAGTGCACATTGTGGATGATTTGATACACATCGTGAAAGGCAGATTAAGACTTTTGATTTGTGGGTTTTGGCTTCCTCCTTTAAGAAGGTTTATTGGAGCACCTGGGTGGCTCAGTCGCTGAAGCGTCTGACTCTTGATTTTGGCTCAGGTCATGATCTCAGGGTCGTGAGATCGAGCCTCACCATGGGCTCTGTGCTCAGCGTGGAGTCTGCTTGAGATTCTCTCTCTCCCTCTCCCCCCTCCCTCCTTCTCAAAAAAAAGTTTATCATATAAAAAAAGAAAACTTGGGCATATAGGAATTTGTGGACTCCTAAAGGTGTAACTTTGAAAGTATAATGTTTTATTTGTCTGATAATCGGAATTTAGAGAAGTCTAGTTATGCTAAACATCAGGAAATACAGTAGTTTACATTCATGTCTGTATTGTAGATACATAGATCATTCACAGGAAATTCAGAATTTCAAATTACATAAATACTGAACTAACTGTATAAACCATTAACACCTTAATAAACAACTTTTCAGTGAAAAAAAGAAAGAGAAGCATGTGATCATTTCATTGGATGCAGAGAAAGCATTTGACAAAGTACAAGATCCATTCAAAACTAAAACGTGCAACAAAGTTGATTTAGAGGGAAAATACCTCAACATAATGAGAGCCATATATGAAAAACCCACAAAGAACATCATACTCCATGTGGAAAAACTGAGAGCTTTCTCCCTGGGGTCAGAAACGAGGCAAGGATGTCCACTCTCACCACTTTTATTCAACACAGTAGTGGAAGTCCTAGCTGCAGCCATCAGACACGAGAAGGGATACAAGGCATCCAAATTGGTAAGGAAGAAGTAAAATGTTCACTATTTGCAGATAACGTGATACTGTATATAGAAAACCCAAAAGACACTTCCAAAAAGCTACTAGAAATGATAAATGAATTCAGGAAGTTCTCAGGATACAAAATCAATGCACAGAAATCTGTTGCATTTCTAGACACCAATAATGAAGCAACAGAAAGAGAAATTAAGAAAACAATCCCATTTACAATTGCACCAGAAAAGAGTAAAATGCCTAAGAATAAACTTAACCAAGGAGATGAAAGACCTGTACTCTGAAAACTATAAAACACTGATGAAAGAAACTGAAGACAACACAAACAAATGGAAAGACATTCCATGCTCATGGATAGGAAGAACAAATACTGTTACAATGTCCATACTATCCAAAGCAATCTACAGATTTGATGCAATGGCTGTCAAAATACCAACAGCAGTTTTCACAGAACTCGAACAAACAATCTTAGAATTTGTATGGAACCACAAAAGACTTTGAATAGCTGAAGCAATCTTTTTTAAAAGAATATTTTATTTAATTATTTGACAGAGAGAGACACAGCGAGAGAGGGAACACAAGCAGTGTGAGTGGGAGAGGGAGAAGCAGGCTTCCCGTGGGGAGCCGGACGTGGGGCTCGATCCCAGGACCCTGGGATCATGACCTGAGCCTAAGGCAGACGCTTAACGACTGAGCCACCCAGGCGCCCCTAGCTGAAGCAATCTTGAAAAGAAAAACAAAGCTGGAGGTATCATAATTCCAGACTTCAACTTATATTACAAAGCTGTAGTAGTCAAAACACTACGGTACTGGCACAAAAATAGACACGTAGATCAACGGCACAGAATAGAGAGTCCAGAAATAATCCCACGAGTATATGGCCAATTGATCTTTGACAAAGGAGGCAAGAATATCCAGTGGGAAGATACCCAGTGGGAAAAAATTTTGGTTCCCAACAAATGGTGTTGGGAAAACTGAACAGCTACGTGCAAAAGAATAAAACCAGACCACAATCTTACATCCTACACAGTGACAAACTCAAAATGGATTACGGACCTAAATGTGAGACCTGAAACTATAAAAACCTCAGAAGAGAGCACAGGCCGTAATTTCTCTGACACCAGCTGTGACAGCTTTCTTCTTTTCTTTTTTTCCCCAGATATGTCTCCTGAGGCAAGGGAAACAAAAGCAAAAATAAACTATTGGGACTACATCAAAACAAAAAGTTTCTACACAGCAGAGGAAACAGTCAATAAAACTAAAAGACAACTTACTGAATGGGAGAAGATATTTCCAAATGATATATCTGATAAAGACTTAGTATCCAAAATATATCAAGGACTTATACAACTCAACACCCAAAGACAAATAATCCAATTAAAAATGGGCAGAACATGAATAGACATTTCTCCAAAGAAGACATCCAGATGGCCAACAGACACATGAAAAGATGCTCAACATCGCTCACCATCAGGGAAATGCAAATCAAAACCACAGTGAGATATCACCTCACATCTGTCAGAATGGCTAAAATAAAAAACACAAGAAACGACAAGTGTTGGCAAGGATGTGGAGAAAAAGGAACCCTTCTGCACTGCTGGTGGGAATGCAAACTGGTGCAGCCAGTATGGAAGACAGTATGGAGGTTTGTCAAATAAATAAATAAAAATAGAACTACCATATGACCGAGTAATTCCACTGCTGGGTATTTACTCAAAGAATACAAAAACACTAATTTAAAAAGATACATGAACCCTTATGCTTATTGAAGCATTATTTCCAATAGCCAAATTTTGGCAGCAGCCCAAGTGTCCCTCGATAGATGAATGGGTAACAAAAAAGTTACACACACACACACACACACACACACACACACACACAGAATGGAATATTACTCAGGCATAAAAATGAATGAAATCTTGCCATTTGCAGCGACATGGATGGATCTAGAGAGTATAATGCCAAGCAAAATATGTCAGTCAGGAAAAGACAAATGCCATGTAATTTCACTCCTATGTGGAATTTAAGAAACAAAACAAATGAGCAAAGGGAAAGAGAGAGAGAGAAAGAGAGGAGAGAAACCAGGAAACAGACTCTTAACTATGGAAAACAAACACTTGTCATGATGAGCACTGAGTAATGTATAGAATTGTTGAATCACTGTATTGTACACCTGAAACTAATAGAACACTACATGTTAACTGTACTGGACTTAAAATTACGAAAAGAGAACATTAGTATACTATTGTATGTAATAGAAAACTTGGTAAAGGAACTATATTTACATCGCTAGTACTGGAGAAATAAATGTTGGGCCATTCATGTGATGCCGCAACTGGTCTTTATAAAACAAAGTGAATTTTTGTTGTAAGGTAATTGAAAATGTTGTCATAGAAATGCGTTTCCATAGAAAGATGGTAACAATATGTGCAAAAGCAGGTTACAAGCATCATAAAGGACACAGATCCATTTTTTTTGTTTTTGCTTATATAGGCATATATCTATTTATCCAGAGGTCTCGAAGCATAAAAATGAAAACGATCTTGTTGTTCCAGTCATCTAGAGCTTTTTATTCATCATCGTAAGAGGCTGCACTTTCTGTCGGGATACCTCAGACAGGCACCCTTGGGAATGCCCCCTTTCTTTTATTTTTTATTTATTTTTATTAGGTTCAATTAGCCAGCATATAGGACATCATTAGTGTTTGATGTAGTGTTCAACGATTCGTTAGGTGTGTATAACACCCAGTGCTCATCACAACACTTGCCCTTGCCCTCCTTAGTACCCATCATCCGGTTACCCCACCTCCCTCCCCCCTCCCCTCTGTAACCCTCAGTTTGTTTCCCGGAGTCCAGAGTCTCTCATGGTTTGTCTCCTTCTCTGATTCTTCCCCCTTCCTACCGAGATGTCTTGAAAGCTGTCTGATGGGTTTTCACCACAGCCCCTCCCTCCCACCTTCCTGCTCAGCGATGTTCAAGCTGCAGTTCAGGCTTTAGTCACGGGGTGGCATCAACGTACTTCCACCGTCCATTTCTCCGCAAAGAGGTTTGTTTATTCCCGGAGCGAGAAAATACAACACCTTCCCTTAAGACCCAGCCTGTGAACCAATGAATAGAATATTTTAAATTCTGTCTGATAGACCTGATGGGTGTGAAAGAAGACTGTAAAACAAAAAACAAAACAAAACGAAACTAAGCTAAGCTAGGCTAAACTAAACTAACCTAAAGAACAAAACACCTATACCCCATGCCATGCACAAGATGAAACACAGGTGACAGTAGTGCACCATGGCAGTAGGCAGCAAGGGGGCTAAGGGCAGGGCAGGACAGGTGGGAGGTGTCTGAGAGAGAATGGGGAGCTGGAGTGGTGTCTGGGCAGCCTGTACAGGGGTGGGGTGGTGGAGAGTGAAAGCCCTGATCTCTGGGAGGGACTCCGCACAGTGTGGACACGTCAACCTGCACTGAGGAGGGAAGAAATACATGGATAAATGCGATATAGATTTGGGGCCAAGAGCAGATGGACCTGCTTTAATGCACATACGAAATTTCCCAACAGAATCTGTATCTCAGTAAACAAACGATTCCAAGAATTTTCTTATTCTTTGCAAATTGTGCTGGGTTCATCTGAGGTGGCCAGAGCTGGGATTGCAGCTCCGAGGCATGGACCAGGGGTCTCAGCAAGGAGGAGGGAAAGATGAAATTTGTGATCTTCTTTGAGTGGTTTCAGCCAGACTTTTCGGGAATTTTTCACTTCGTGGCACTAATTCCTTTGGTGTGCATCATTTTCTGGGATATCTAAATCTGAGATCAGAATCCATCCCCTGTGTGAGCTGAATATAGAACTCCACTTGTGAGGTGGGGTGATTGAGCCAGAGGAGGCATAGACACACACACACACACACACACACACACACACACACAGAGTCAATTCAATTTTGAAGTCTACTTCGTTCTCCTATAAAATTGAATATAATGAGTGTTTATAAAGTGAAGAGTGTATGTGCACATATATGTGCACTATTGTCTTCATTGTCAAAAGGGACTTTTGGGTGAATACCCATGGTGCCACAGTATCAGGGGAGTGTAAAATGCTCAATTCTCAAGCCTTAGAAACCCATCTTCTAAAAGCAGTCCTGCTCTGTGTCCTCTAGAGAAGGCGAAGGATGGAACCTCATTCCCATCCTGCCATTTATCTGGAGAGGAGATGTAGGTTCTGTGAACCTGAGCTTTGTCATCTGCGAAGTGGGACTCAGGAGACCTTTGTCACACAGCTGTCCCAAGGGAAAAATGAGAGAACCTGCTCAGAGGATATGGCATGTAGTGGGACTTCCAGAGCCCTTTAGAAGTTGAGACATAGCAGTAGGGGCTGGCTGAGCTTCAGGGCTCAGGCAGGCATGGTGAAAAGGTATTTCTCATTGTTTCTCCTAATGAAAATAGAGATATCTTTATGAAGGAAGCAAATATTTCTCTGATATGCCTTGAGTTTAAAGTTTTAAAGGCAGAAAGATCCCTAGTTTCTTGGGTGAATCAGAAGCTTATAAGCCATGCTCAGCATCAGGCTTCTCAGCAGACCCTAAACCAGTTCCCCATGCAGGGAAGACGGGCCTGCTTATCCGTTGTTTGTTTGTTCCTTTGTTTGTTCTTTATTGAAGTGCAAATGACGCACAATATTATAGTAGTTTTAGGTGTACACCGTAGTGATTCAACAATTACATACATTACAAAATGCTCAGTACTATAAGTGTAGCCACCATCTGTCACCATACAAAGTTATTACAATATTATTGACTATATTCCCTATGCCACACTTTTCATCCCCATGACTTATTTATTTTATAACTGCATTTGTATCTCTTAATCCTCTTCATGTATTTTGCCCATCCTCCCACCCCTCCCCTCTGGCAACCACCTGTTTGTTCTCTGTATTCATGAGTCTGTTTCTGTTTTGCTTTGTTTGTTCATTTGTTTTCATTTTTTAGATTCCAAATAGAAGTGAAATCGTATGGCATCTATTTGTCTGACTTGTTTTACTTAGCATAATGCCCTCTAAGTCCATCCATGTTATTGTGAATGGCAAGATTTCATTCTCTTTTTATGGCTGAGTAATATTCCAGTGTGTGTGTGTGTGTGTGTGTGTGTGTGTGTACACAATACATGTAACACACACACACATATGTCACATCTTCTTTATCCATTTATCTATCGATGGACACTTGGGTTGCTTCCATATCTTGCCTATTACAATTAATGATGCAGTAAGACAGGCCTGTTTTTAACTCACCTGGTGACCTCAGTGATAGAGCACATCAGGGCAGCAAGGTGTGGTGTTTGCCTAACTGCTGCTCCTGGACTGCTCCATAGGTTAATACATTTCACAGGAGTATTCTGGACTAGTCCTGGAGTCACCACTGCAGGAGTCTTCAGATCATGCATTATCCAACCATGTCACACCAGAATTTCAGCCAACTGCTGTCTCCCTGAGAGGGAGAAAACCAAGATTTACTAGCATTTCTTCAACATACAGTTGGCCGTTCTTTCACTAATAACTACACATACATTTTGACTTAAAACCCACACTGTCCAGCGAAAGCGTTTCACTAATTCTGTAGTGTAAATAAGAAGGTAAGAAGGAAACAGGGTAAATCTGGAAAATTCAAGGGTTAAGTTTGAGACAGAGTAACTGCTTCACGTTAACTTTTAAACTTGCTCAGAGTTCAGGGCATTGAAGATTAAAAAATAATCCCTCCTCTGACCCCCAATTCCCATGCAGGCATAAGCCTCTCACTCTGTCTCTCCATCTCTCTGTCTCTCCGTCTCTCTGACTCTCTGTCTCTGTCTCTCTCTCTCTCTGTCTCTCTCACTCTCTTCCCCTTCAAAATCGAAGTTCCAGAAAGAGATTTTTACATTCCTGGTAACATTCTTTACTTCCCACTGAATCCTTATCTGACTGCTTCTGTCCTCATGTTTGCAATGATGTGCTCTCACCAAGGCCACAAGCCACCTTATTCTCCCTAGGTCCAGATTATTGTATAAATATATTAACATACTGAATATTAATTTTACTGACCTCCTCATAATGGTGCTGTGAGCACTGAATTGGACCATACATTAAAGAAATCTTGGTAATAAGAAATTTTAGCTGTATTCGTTTCATTTTGTGTATCTTTATTGACATTACTGTATCCATAGGCAGGAAGAAAAAATAGGATATTGTCTGAGGATTATTCACAATGACATATGGGGTATGGTGTAGTTAGTTGCCTAGGACCCCATAACAAATCTTCACAAATTCTGTGGTTTGAGATACCAAAAATGTATTCTCTCATAGTTCTGAAGACCAGAAGCCCCCAGTCAAAGTGTCAGGCAGGGCCATGCTCCCTCTGAAGGCTCTAGGGCAAAATTCATTCTTGACTCTTCCAGTGTCTGGTGGCTCCTGGCTTTCCTGGTCTGTGGCAGCGTAACTCCAACCTCTGCTCCATCTTCACACGGCCTCTTCCCTGTGTGTGAAATCTCTCTCTTGTTTCTAAGCACAGCAGTCACTGGATTTAGGGCCCACTCTAAATCCAAGATGATTTCATCTCAAGATCCTTAACTATATGTGCACAGACCCTGTTTCCAAATAAGGTCTCACCGTAAGTTCAGGGGTTGGGGTTTGGACATATCTTGTTTGGGACATAAATCAATCCACTACAGTGATATGCAGGTTAAAACAACTAACATGAGATCTTAGCTTTTGTATATAAATATGCAAATACACGCATACGTGCGTAAACATATAAATACCTGCGTAAGAAAGAATGTAATGCATTCTTGAAGAATATAATGCAGACTAAAACATTCAGGGGCTGTCTTTGGGTTGTACGTTTTGGGGTAATGTTTTTTCCCCTCTCTTCTATCTTATCTATTTTACCTAAAATAAATGCCAATTGCTCTTGCAACTACATATTTTAAAAAAATAATAAAACGACAGGGAAGCAAGTGCATTCTTAGCCCACCCACAGGAAAACCTTTAGAAGGACCACCCTGCCCTAGGCCTGTGAGGTGGGTCCTGTGGGGTGGGTGTCTTTATGATAATTACCTGTGACCAACAAAGAATTAAGCAGACCCTAAGAAGGAAGTAAACCATTGAAGGTGTTATCAATAGAAATGTTAAAAGGATTTAAGTTCCCTGGTTAGCTTTCTATAAAAGACCAACCCCAAAGGCCCTCATTGGCAACACTGCCTGGACCCCTCTCACTCCTGAGAGCTTTTTCTGTATCCTTGCTTAATAAACATCTATCGTTTTACTCAAAAAAAAAAAAAAAAAATCAAACCTTTAGAATGGGAATGTCCTTAAGGGACGGTAAGGAAGACAAGATGTCAGGGAAACCTCTTTCTCAATATAACAAGATAATTTCCCTTCAAATTTCAAACCACAGTGATTGTTATCGATATTTTCAATTCCTGCCTACCTGGTTAGCTTTCTATAAAAGACCAACCCCAAAGGCCCTCATTGGCAACACTGCCTGGACCCCTCTCACTCCTGAGAGCTTTTTCTGTATCCTTGCTTAATAAACATCTATCGTTTTACTCAAAAAAAAAAAAAAAAAATCAAACCTTTAGAATGGGAATGTCCTTAAGGGACGGTAAGGAAGACAAGATGTCAGGGAAACCTCTTTCTCAATATAACAAGATAATTTCCCTTCAAATTTCAAACCACAGTGATTGTTATCGATATTTTCAATTCCTGCCTATTAAACCGTGGAAAAAAAGTTGTCCTTCAGTTTTTTTTGTTTTGTTTTGTTTTGTTTTGTTTTGTTTTTGCTGCGCCTTAATAAACAGTGAGGTTGAGGGTCTTATCAGATGAGAAGCAGTAGTGTACACTGGAGAGATGTGGGGCTCAGCAACCACACAGAATCTGTTCATATCTCTGTCTTGTGACTTGCTAGCCTGCCCTCACTATGCCTCAGTTTCCCAAAGTTTAAAATCAGGCAACAATAGCTCTTTCTCATAGGCTCTGCTGAGGATGAAATGAGTAAGTAGAGGTTTAGCACTTACAACACGGTGGGGTGTAGAGGGAGCCAGCAATAATATTAACTATCCTTATGATTATCATCATACCAGAAGGCACCAGTAGTGTTCTTACTTTGTGAATAACCACCTTGGGTATTTAGCAGAGGAGAGTTCTAGGCAAAGTGTTGAAGTGTGGACTGGTTTCTCCTTACTGCTTATAATAAAATGTGAGAGAAGAGATAAATCCAGTGAACTGTTAACCAAAAAAAAAAAAAAAACAAACCAAAAAAAACCAAAAAAAAAAACAGGCCTTGAAGATTTGGAATATTCTGAGCCTATCTATATCATAAAAAGCGAGAAAGCACGTTCAGGAGAGAACACCAAGTGTATGGCTGGGAAATCACTCCAGGAAGAGATTACTTATGGATTTAATCAGCCACCTCAGCTGAAGCCAGAAACAGAGATGTAGAAAACCTGAACAGACCCATTACCAGCAAGGGAATTGGAGCAGTAATCAAAAATCTCCCAACAAACAAGAGTCCAGGGCTGGATGACTTCCCAGGGGAATTCTACCAAACATTTAAAGAAGAATTAATACCTATTCTTCTGATGCTGTTTCAAAAAAAAAAAAAGTTCTGATTAAATGACAATGTATAAGAGGTGATCTAACTGTATTTATTAATGAACACTTAGGTGACTGAGGTCCAACTCTTGAGCACGGAATTTGGTCGGAAATGCCAAATTCATTACATATTAAATAATGTTAAATTAAATAATGAATCTGTTCATGAGCTTTCTAGAGTTCTTTTATAGTGTACATCAACCACTTTATCCAACAGTTATAAAATCATAGATTGTTGGGAAATTCTTGGGAAAGAACACCCGGCAAAGGGATCCCCACCCCTATTTATTCACCCTTTGGATGGGTGGTAGGAGTAATAAGAATAAACAATCACAAAAGACACCAATAATTATAGAGCACATAGTAGATTAACAGATAAAACTCTTGGTTAACACCATACAACCAGCGAGTAATGATTCCCAGGGTCAAATCCTGGTCATTTTTCATCCCACATTCGGTGCCCCAACCCCTGTTTATATATTGAGTGTTCTTCTGTGTTAGGCTGGAGGCCAGCACAGGGGAAGGGACTCACCCAATGTCCTGTGGCCAGTTAATGAGTCAGGCAACTGAGACGCATGTTTGATGACTCCCATCTCCTGTCTAGCCGACCGGTTCCTCTTCTATGCTCTTCCATACTATTTCTTCTTCCTGGAACACAGTAAGAAATTGCTTCTAGTCAAGCTAGAAGGGAAATAGGGAGACAGGAAAGCACGTGGGAAAAAGGAAATGGTGAGATGGGACCAAAGTTTACTTCTTGCTGCTACATTTCCAGATGGGGTCTTATTCCATATCTTCTATCTTATGGGACAGAAGGGGCAGGGTGAGCTGGGAGTAACATTTATCAAAGCCCTACTATGTACCAGACATTCTTTGAGAGTTTCTCCATTTTATCTTACAACAAATCTGTGAAGAAGGCACCCTTAGTCCCATTTTAGAGATGACCAACCTCAGACTCACAGAGCTATGTAAATGTTCCTCAGTCAAACAGGCCAAGTGGCAGCTTCCCATTTAGATGTTGGATTTCCAGGGCTTAAGTCCCCATGGTGGGAAATTCCTTGAAATGGAAACTGAGTGGTGTCATGCTATGACATACCTCATGCATAGAGCTACATGGTGTCATGGCATGACACTGGGCATGAAGATGATGGTGGGCACAAAATCCTGCCCCATGGGCCAACAGGCCTTGGCATGGGGACACATAGGCTGGCTGAGTCCTGAGATGTTGAACTGGACTCAAGGAAGCAGCATAAACTCTTGCCCTTTGGAAAGGGAACCTGAATGGTAGGATATTAACAGGTACAAAACTATCATAGGCATGTTTGCTTGTTTTTCTCCTGTCCAATCTCATGTAATCCTAATAGCTCCATTCAAGGGCAATAATTATCCCTGTTACTCAGACAATGGAACTAAAGTTAAAAGAGTAAGTAACATGACCAAAGAAACAACCTTATAAATTACTGCTCCAGGACTCAAAACCTGGAATTGCATGGACTAAGCTTTTTGCTACTCTGTCGTGTAAGCTGATATTTGATATACCTCAAAGCATCATTATTCAGTTGTTCTTTTTAAAACAATGTGTTAAAGTACTTTTTAAATGCTAAAAATCATTATAAAGTGTAGAATGCCATCTGTGTAGCAAAAATTAAAAATCAAAAGGCATGTGGAAAGCAGTGCGAAATTATTTACAACTTATATTCTGATACAGTGTTTATATCCTCAATGTATGAAATGTTCTTCAACAGTAGAGATGGGACAGTAATATCAACAGAGAATGTACATATAAAGCAGTATAAATCTCCAATAAACACTTGGAAATATGCCCCAAGAAACAAGTGAAATGAAATGAAAGTGAATGATATTAAGCGAAACAGAGGTTGTTAAGTGTTATGTAGAATATGATTGCATTCCGCAAAATAATATATATCAACATGAGTGTACAAGTATGTGTGTGGTTGTGAGTAGGTGCATTACACATAGACAGAAAATCTGGGAGACAGGCACAAATAAATTAACAGAGACTGTCTTTGCATTATGGTGAGCAGAAGGTGGGAGAGTAAGGAAGGACAGAATAATTTCAGTTTCTAAATAAACATTTATATATTGTTTCATACTCGATAAACAATGAAAAGTATTAATTGGTGATCTGACAATGTGAATGAGATAAAGTTTAGTAAAATGGGAAAATCTGTAAATGGAGTCACAAAATGGTAGTGCAAGAATGCATTTATTGACTTGGAGATATGTTCATATACTGCTGCAAAAAATAGCACATTAAAAGATTTCTTTAAAAATAATTCAAATAGGGCGCCTGGGTGGCTCAGCTGGTTAGGCGACTGCCTTCGGCTCAGGTCATGATCCTGGAGTCCCAGGATCGAGTCCCACGTCAGGCTCCCTGCTCAGCGGGGAGTCTGCTTCTGCTTCTGACCCTCTCTCCTCTCCTGTTCTCTCTCTCATTCTCAGATAAATAAATAAAATCTTCAAACAAAAAAAAAAAATAATTCAAATAATTCGATGTGTGCATGCAGGTGAGGGTTAAAAGAGGATATTTTTATTTTTAAATTTCAATTTCTGTAGTGTTTAAAATATGAAAACTTTATTGAATAAAAGATTGGAAATGTAAGATGATTGTGCACTGATAAAAATTATGATGCTTTTATACCCATTGCTTTGGAAATACCTTCCCAGTATAGGTTTCATGGGTAAAGGCACAGATTAGCACAATTCATTTGATAGCATTTGCATGTGTGCGTGCGTGCGTGTTGTGTGTGTGTGTGTGTGTGTGTCAGTGTGCTTGTGACTGTAGGCATATTTCTATGTCTCCAACTTCTTCACAGTAATTGTACACATTAACTCATGGAGCTTTCTCTTCAGTTCACTTAGAGGCTGGACTTCCAGCCCCCAGGCTTGAAGATCCCAAGATGGACATATATACAGAAGGAAGGATAAGCGCCTCTGTGTGGAAGAGCCCAGAAAGCTCTGGCCTATACAATGGAATCAGTGTATTTCCCACACTCCCCCCACATCCCCCATGATCATTTGGTGACATCTATCTCCATTTTCTCAGGGTTATCTTTTTCCCACTGAAAAGGCATAGTTTTTTTAGCAATAGAAACAAAATATTTCCTTCAAGGTACATTGTGAAACAGTAAGTACACTCTGGTCCCAACTCTCTTTGAAGGAATCACGTTTATGAAAAGTCGGAGAGGACAGATACTTAGTTTTGTTTCCTGCTTACTCTTGCATCTATATCTCATTATTTTGTGAATGTGTATCGGGTGTTTACAGTCTGCCAGGCACTGTTGTTCATTCCTTATCTGCATTCCAGCCTTCCCCCTCTTGATCTCTAGACCTGCATAACTGGAAATGTTCACAGGGAGCAAGATAGATGTTAGTGCCCATCCACCCCATGGGATAGTGAAGTATGACCTCAAATGGACCCCATTCCGAACAAGTTTAGTCCAAATTTGATCCTGACTCCTGGAATCCCAGCATCAAAATGGGAAATGACACAACTGAGTCGGGAGAATTTGCAAAGTTGGGAAACTGAGGCAACTTGTAACCCAAACATTTGTTCTCTTGCATAAAGCTAACAGACCATTGCCTTTTCCTGATGGGATCTCTCTTAAAAGAGAGTGAAGGACAAGGCAACCACTGTGTGGTTTCACTCTTGGTTTTTCTTGTGGGCCTGAACTAGAGGTTTTACTTTCCCCATTACCCATTTGTTATTCAAGGTGGTAGGTTTCTGAACTGTGTATCTGTCCGCTTTATTCCTACGAGGGTGGTTTCTCCCATGTAGTCCACGAAAGGGTCCGTTCTGAGATGACATGAAGTTTCTGCTACATGTAAGGACTCCTCTCCCAATTAAGGGGACCTGCCTGTGCCTGGCTTCTTCTTGCTGCTCAGGACTCAGCTCACATATCACTTCCTGAGAAAGGGCTTCGCTGAAAACCCCATCTATAATAATCTCTGTTCCAGTCATTTTCTACTCTACTTATGTATTTAGTTTCTTCAAAGCACATATCCTCATATGAAATTAATCTGCTTATTAATTTCTTTGCCTACTAACTGCCAGCTTCCCCAAACTAGAATGAAAACTCCAGGGACCCTGCCTGTCACGTCCTCTGTGCTGTGTCCCCAGCAACACAAAAATCATTAGTAAAATATTACTTAAATGAAGGAATTGTTATCTATTTGACACACTGGGGCAGATAGGAATTTAAAGTTGAGTGGCAGGAATAATTGACGACAAAATCAGGTATCAGAGGATTCAAAAATTTTTAGTCTTTGTTGCAAATCTAACAGCAACAGTTTTCAAACTTGGATGAATACCAGAACCAGTTGAAGAAATTACTCAGAGGGCAAACACTTCCCATCCCATCTCCCTGGTGTCGATTCAGCAGAGCTAGGGTGGGCCTGGAATCTAGAAGTTTAGTAAGCATTCCCTGATGATTTTGATGAACAGGTCCTTGGACCACAGTTGGAAAAATCCTGACCTAAATAGTTCACATTTGTGTACCATTCATTCAATGTCTACCATGCAGAATTCTGTCATATCTGGATTGTCACAATTCATATAACTACTCAAAAGTGCACTGGTATTTCTTTCCCACCTGAGAACACAGATTGTTTTCCTAGATGGGATCACACTTACACTCTGCAACATTCCTGGGGGGTCAGGAGGATTGGGTATTGTTATCCTACTGTATAGATGAAGCAATATACTAAACATGAATTTTTATTTATATGCTTTGACATCTGAGGCCTCGTGGCCAACAGGACTGTTCCTCCTAGGGCTAGCTGATCCCTCTGAATAATAACCGGATCATATGTAAACCAACCATCTAGAGCCCACCCCCCACCCCCACTTCCTCTGCTGGGTCTCAAACTCATCACTAATATTCCCCTGCCCTAATCACCACATGACCAGGTTCCAGACAATGAGGGACAAAACCTTATGCCCCAGAACCCACTGAAATTATTCAGACCAGCTAATCCCATGCTTACCCTGCCTTGCCTATTCCTTCTTAGAGAAACTACGGTGAAAATTCTTGCCCTTCATTTCTTCTTCTCTCTCTGCCCCTGAGGGAACCTGGCGCTTCCCCATGTGGGTTGGTCTCTGTGTGGCACGGCATGACCCTGCCTCTTGAGAAAGGTGAATTACAAACTATATTTCCATTGACAATCATCGTTTGATCTGTTGACCTCATCATACCTGAAGAATCACAAAACCAGCATTTTAAAGCAAACTGGTGGAAGGGTAGTGACTTACCTAACATGTTTAAATGATGACACCCTGATCTCTTCATTCTCGCTTCAGTAACATGTCTAGCAAACTCAACATCACACTTGCTTTTTCTTTATCATTCCCTGTTCCGGGGGCACAGAATCCACATCCTTCTCTGATGTTACAGCAGAAGTGTGTATATGAGGATAAGAAAGCACATGAAAGGGGCACCTGGGTGGCTCAGTCGTTAAGCGTCTGTCTTCGGCTCAGGTCATGATCCCAGGGTCCTGGGATCTAGCCCCACGTCGGGCTCCCTGCTCGGCGGGAGGCCCGCTTCTCCCTCTCCCACTCCTCTTGCTTGTGTTCCTGCTCTCGCTATCTCTCTCTCTGTCAAATAAATAAATACATTCTTTTAAAAAAAAAGAAAGCACATGAAATAGAAAGGAAAGTAAGAGGATGGGAAAGCACAGGAAGTGAAGGGGAGAGTGGTGAAGATGCCCTCGCTTATCCTACTCAGATAACTGGAAACTGTGCAATGAAGCTTGTTCTCATCCCCAGCTCTATTCCAAAATCCCTTCCTGCATACTCTAGTGACATGGAAGGTCACACATCATGTAAATGTGAACTTATTCCTGCTTGCTGTTATTTTTCCAAGTAGTCTTTCTGGTAGTGATGCTATTGTATTAAAGTCAAAGGCACTGCACTGGCAGAATAAAGGTGGGGGAGCTGGAATGGGGAACTAACATTGGCTGAGGGCCTACTAGGCACCACATGCACATGCTGCAGGTTGTTGTTTTCAGCCTTTTTCCTTAAAATCATCAAATGTTACTATGAGGTGGGCTTCATTACTTCCTTTCGGCAGATGGGGCTCAGAGAAGAAAGCAAATGCTCATAGAAGTTGAAGAAAGTTTCAAACAGACACAGAGGCCAGCTGGGATGGGCTTCCACTGGCCAATTTTGAGGCAATTAGAGCATCAGAATAAATGAGAATGAAGATGGTAACCTCTAGAGCAAACTAGGAATCAGTGGGTTATGTGATATTGATAAATACATACATACATACATACATACATATATACATACATACATACATAATTAAATAAAGGAGAAGGTAAAGCTCTACCCTACAGTCAAATGCCAAATAATAAACATAAAAGGAATAAAGAATTAGAAAAGCAGCATTCAACAATTACCACAGGAATAAGTGATTCCTGAAAGAATCATAAATGCATGCTCAGTCTGTACCAAATCCCAAAGCAGTCATTGAGCCATAACAGTACTCAAGTTTGGACAATTAAGGGTGGGAGGGTATGAAATACTTAGGGAAAATTTGTCCAAAGATATGCAAGGTCTGTGCACTGAAAATTAAAAGAACATTTCTGAGAAAAATTTAAAAAGACCTACATAAATGGAGAGACATACCATTTTTGGGGGGTCTGAAGATTCACTCAGTATTGTTAGGATGAAAATTTTCCCCAAACTGATCTACACATTCAATGCAATCCCAATCAAAATCTTACTAGACATTCTTAAAGAAATGAACAATCTGATTCTAGAATTCTTGTGGCAGTGCAAAGGAACTAGACTAAGAAAAACAACTATGAGAAAGAACAAAGTTAGAGGAAGCACACTACCTGGTTTAGAGAGTCATCATAATAAAGTAACAAAGAGACTGTGGTATTGGCATCAAGAGAAAGAAGTAGATCAGTGGATCAGATTAAAGCACCCAGAAATAAACCTGCACATACATGAAAAGCTGATTTTTGATAAAGGTTCACAAGTAAGTCAATGGTATGCAACAAATAATCTTCAAAAACTGGTGCTGGAACAAGTGGGTATTTACGGATTTTGATCCATGTCTTCTTGCACCTTATACAAAAGTTAATTAAAATGGGCTCATAGGTCTAAGCGTAACACCTAACACTATAAAACTTTTAGAAGAAAACCCTTTTGGGGCACCTGGGTGGCTCAGTCGTTAAGTGTCTGCCTTCAGCTCAGGTCATGATCCCAGGGTCCTGGGATCACGTCCCACATCAGGCTCCTTGCTCTGCGGGAAGCCTGCTTCTCCCTCTCCCACTCCCCCTGTTTGTGTTTCCTCTCTTGCTGTGTCTCTCTCTGTCAAATAAATAAATAAATAAATAAATAAAATCTTTAAAAAAAAAGGAAAACCCTTTTGACCTTGAGTTAGGTGAAGATTTCCTGGATATGACACATCAAAAGCACCATCTCTGAGTGAACAAATTAGTAAAATGGACCTCTTCAAAATTAAAAACTTCTGCACTTTCTAAGATGATGCAGAGATAATGAAACGAAAAGCCACGGGCTGAGAGAAAATATTGGCTAATCATATAGGGATAAAGGCCTTATATCCAGAATATAGAAAATCTGTCTAAAGTCAATAAGAAGAGATTGATGCCAGCAAGATGGCAGAGTAGGAAGCCACAGCTCTCCATCCTTCACAGAGACAATGATTTAATAAACATACATGGTCAAAGAAGACTTACTGGGAACTCCAGAAACCCATTAGTAAATCACATTAACTCCAGGGAAGCTCAAGGTTAAGAACAGTCACATTGAGATGGCGGGAAAAAGGGGTGGGGGATGTGTTAAATCAAAGATGACAATCTTTCCCTCAAGCCAGCCCAGGTTGGCTTAAGTGAGAGGAAAAGCCCACCTCCTGGCTTCTCCATTAGGAGGTAAAGAGAAGAGTAGAACATGCTTCCAATGTTCAGACATTTTGGGGAACTGCCCAAGGCACTGGTTGCTATCTCACCTGACTTTGAGCTTTGATGGGGGTACTGGCATACTTTGGATGCCTAGGGGCCCCTGAGAAGAAAAGTGAACTCAGCTGCACCAGAAAACTGGCAGTGCCACAGATGGAGGCCAGTACAGCTCACCACAATCAGAAGAAAGTATGTGGAGACATGACAAGTGATGTAACAGAAATAAAAGAAAAGAAAAGAAAAATAAATTTTGAAAAGTGCCAAGGAGACGACTATGAACAATTATAAACAAATAGGATAACCTGGAAGAGATGAATACACACCTAGAAACATACAACCCACCCTGACTGAGTCATGAAGAACCAAAAAAATCTGAACAGATCTAGAACTAGTGAAGAGATCGCAGCAGTAATCCAAAGCTCTCAAAAAAGAAAAGCCCAGAATCAGATGGCTTTGCTGGAGAATTGTACCAATCATTTAAAGGAGAATTTACATCAGTCCTTCTGAAACTCTTCCCAAAAATTGAAGAGGAAAGGACACTCCAAAACTCATTTTTATGAGGTTGGCATTATCCTGATACCAAAATTAGACAAAAATTCTACAAGAAAAGAAAACTAGAGACCAATATACCTGAGAAATATTGATGGAATAATCCTCAACAAAATATTAGCAAACTCAATTCAACAACACATTAAAAGGATTATACTTTATGATAAAGTGGGGTTTATTCCTGGAATGCAGTGATAGTTTGAGTAGGAAAACCCACCAAGGTGATGCACCCTATTAACAGAATGAGGGACCAAAGTCACGATCTTCTTGATGCAGAAAAAGCATTTTCAAATTTTAACACTCTTTCATGTCAACAAACACTCCACACTAAAATTATGAGTAGAAGGAAGTTATTTCAACATAACAAAGACCATATATGAAGTGACCACAGCTAACATTATTCTCAATAGTGAAAAACTAAAAGTGTTGCTTCTAAGAGAAAGAACAAAGAAAGGATACCCTCTTTTGCTACTTCTATTCAACAGAGGACTGGAAGTCCTAGCCCAAGCAATTAGGAAAGAAAATGAAATAAAAGACATCCAATTTGGAAAGGAAGAAGTGAAATTATCTCTGTTCACAGATGACAATATCTTGTATGTAGAAAGCCGTAAACATTCCACAACTACTGAACACATTCAGCTAAGTTGCCTGGTATAAAACCAACACTCAGTTGTGCTTCTATGTACTATCAGTGAACAGTCCAAAAAGTAAACTAAGAAAAAAAGGTCCCATTTTATATAACGTCAAAAAGAATAAGATACTTAGAATCAAACCTAACCTAGTGGGTAAAAGACCTGTACAGTGAAAACTACTAAACCATACTGAAAGAAATTAAAGAAGACATAAACAAATGAAAAGACATCCCATGTTCATGGATTGGAAGACATGAATTGTTGAGATGTCCTTCCTACCCAAAGTGATCTACAGATTCAGTGCAATCCTTATCAAAAGCCCTGTGGCCATACTCTTTTGATTACTGCAGCTTTGTAGTACACCTTCAAAACTGGGATTGTGATACCTCCAACTTTGCTCTTCTTTTTCAAGATTGCTTTGGCTAATTGGGGTCTTTTGTGGTTCCATACAAATTATAGCATTGTTTGTTCTAGTTCCGTAAATAAAAATGTTGCTGATGTTTTGGTAGGAATTGCATTAAATGTGTAGATTTCTTTGGGTAGTATGGACATTTTAACAGCATTGATTCTTCCAATCTATGTGCATGAAAAGATGCTCAACATCATGAATAATCATGGAAATGCAAATTAAAACCAAAATGAGATATCCACTTTACACCTGTCAGAACGGCTAAAATCAAAAACACAAGAAACAACAGGTGTTGGTGAGGATGCGGAGGAAAGGGAACCCTCATGCACTCTTGTTGGGCATGCAAACTGGTGCAGCCACTGTGGAAAACAGTACGGACATGCCTCAGAAAATTAAAAAATAGAATTATTGTATGATCCAGTAATTCCACTACTGGGTGTTTACCCAAAGAATACAAAAACAGGAACTGGAAAAGATACATGTACCCCTATGTTTATTGCAGCATTATTTACAATAGCCAAGATTTAGAAGCAACCTGAGTGTCCACTGATAGATGGATGGATAAAGAAAAAGTCACACACACACACACACACACACACACACACACACACACACACAGTGGAATATTATTCAGCTATAAAAAAGAATGAGATCTTGCCATTTCCAACAACATGGATGGACCTAGAGGATATAGTGGTAAGTGAAATAAGTCATTCAGAGAAAGAGAAATAACATACAATTTCACTCATAGGTGGAATTTAAGAAGCAGAACAAAGGAACAGAGAAAAAAAGAGACAAAAAAACCAGACCCTTAAATACAGAGAACAAACGGATGGTTGCCGGACGGAGGCGAGGTGGGAGGCAGGATGGGTGAACTAGGTCATGGGGATTAAGAGTACAGTTACCTTGATGAGCACTGAGACATGTATAGAATTGTTAATTCATTACATTGTACACCTTAAACTACTATAACACTGTATCATAATTATATGTCAAGTTTTAAAATGGCATTTTTTTTTGCAGAAATAGAAAAAAAATCATCCTAAAATTCATATGGAGTTTCAGAGGACCCCCAATAGTTCAAACAGTTTTGAAACAGATGTACAAAGCTGTAGGCCTCACACTTCCTGATTACATAGTATATGACAAACTCACAGTAATCAAAATAGTATGGTAATGGCATGAAGACAAACATATAAACCAATAGAACAGAATAGATAACCCAGAAACAAACCCTCGTATGTATGATGAAATGATCTCTGACAAGGTTACCAAGGCTACACAATGCCGAAAGGATCATCTCTTCAATGCATGGTGTTGAGCAAACTGGGTATCCACATGCAAAAGACTGAAGTTGGACCTGTACTTTCCTTCCACCATATACAAAAATTAACTTAAAATGGATTAAAGACTGAAATCTAAGATTTGAAATTATAAAAATCTTAGAAGAAAACATAGGGGAGAATCTTTATGACATTTGATTTGGCAATGATTTCTTGACTATGACGCCAAAATCATTGGCAACAAAAGCAAAAGTCGTCAAATATGACTACATCAAAATTAAAAACTTCTGCACAGCAAGGGAAACAATCAAGGGATTGAAGAGGCTAGCTATGGAATGGGAGAAAATATTGACAAACCGATATGTAAGAGATTAATATCCAGAATACATACATATATATATATATATATATATATATATATATATATATATATATATATAAAGATGTCTTACAAGTGAACAACAACAAAAACCTAAATGGTCCAATTAAAGCATGGGCAAAGGATTAGTATAGACATTTCTCTTATGCAGATATACAAATGGATAAGAAGTATATGAAAATATGTGTAACATCTCTGACCACCAGGGAAATGCAAATCAAAACGGAATGTGATATCACTTCACAACCGTTAGGATGGCCAATCTCAAATAAAACAGAAAATAACAAGTGTAGACGAGGATGCAAAGAAAATGGAACCTTTGTGCACTGTTGGTGGGAATGTAAACTGGGGCAGTCGCTATGGAAAACCACATGGAGGTGCCTCAACAAACTGAAAATAGAAGGATCATGTGATCCAGCAATCCCACTTCTGGTATATACCCAAAAGAGTTGAAAGTGGAGTCTCAAAGAGATATTTGCACACCCATGTTCATCACAGCATTATTCCCAATAATAAAGAGGTGGGAGCAACCCAAATGTCCAGCACAGGATGAATGGATTGAAAAAGTGGGATATACCTACACTGGATTATTATTCAGCCTTAAAAAAAGGAAGTTCTGTCGTGTCATATGCTACAAGACAGATGGACCTTGAGGACATTATGTTAAGTTAAATATGTCAGTCACAAAAAGACAAATGCATGATTCCATTGGTATGATGTATCTAAAGCAGTCCAACTCTTAGAAACAGAAAGTAGAATGGCAGTTGCCAGGGGCTTAGGGAGGGAGAAAAGAGAAGTTGTTGCTCAGAGGCCAGAGTTGTAGTCTTGCAAGATGAAAAATTTAAGAGGCCTGTTGCACAACAAGATTCATATGGTCAACAGTATTGTACTGTACAGTTAAAATGATAAGACAGTAAATTTTGAGTTATGCTTTTATACCACAATTTAACAAATGTCTATAAGAAAGAGAGAGTTCCATAAATAAATGGGCAAAAGATTTGAACATACACTCCATCAAAGAAGACATACAAATAACAAATAAGCACATGAAAATATATGCAACATTGTTAGTCATTAGGGAAATGCAAATTAAAACTGCAATGAGATACCATTACAACCTCTTGTAAATGGCCACAATTAAAAAGCCTGACCATAGGAAACATCAGCAAAGTCATGGAGGACGGACCTCTCATACCCTGCTTGTAGAGTGAGAAATGGTAGAGCCGCTTTGGAAAACTGTTTCTCGCAGTTCCCTACGATGTTAGTCTTGCATCTACCATATTATCAAGCCATTGCACTTCTAGCATTTATCCTCGAGAAAGAAAGCATGTGTCCACATAAAGACCCACACGTGAATCCTAGTAGTGTCTTTCCTAGTAGCTTTTTTTACCAGAGCCCCAAATGGGACACCACCAGATACCTATCAACAAGTGAATGGATATAACAATTTGTGGTATATTCATATACTCGAATACTACTCAGCTATAAAAATGAAGGAACTACTGATACATACAATAATACAGACAAATCTAAAGACAAATAGGCTGAAGGAAAGAAGGAAGACCTCCCCTAATAAAATAATACAAACCTTTATGGTTCCATTGATTCCATTTAAACAGAATTCTAGGAAGTGAAAAATAAGCTATAGTGGCAGAATATCAGTGGTTGCCTGGGGACAGAGCAAGGTGTGAGGTGGGGTGGAGGAGTAAGGCGAGGAGGCCTAACAGTACAGAACTGAAAATGTTATATCCTGGGAAAATAATCGTAATGCTCTTTAAGACTGCCTGGTTGTTTGGAATGTGGCTGAGTATTACTACAACACGGAAGCTCTATGGTACTTATTATTTTAGAAATTATTAAATTCTTGTGACTGACAATTTCTAAGTTGTGGAGTTATTCTGAGAAAATATATTGTAAACCCCTAAGGAGTGATTGTGGAAGCAGCTGAAACGTCAGCAGCGTTCCTGTTCTGGGGCTGTTGAACACAATGGCCCGGTAGGAGCAGGATCCCACGATCCCCCGGGGCAAGGCATAGGTTAAGAGAAAATATATTGTAAGCCCTAAGGAGTGATTGTGGAGGCAGCTGAAACGTCAGCAGCGTTCCTGTTCTGACTGTTGAACACAATGGCCTGGTAGGAGCAGGATCCCAGGATCCCCGGGGGCAGCGCATAAGTTAAGACCTTTGAAAGAATGTAACCCTCAGTCTCCCCTTTCTCCACCTGGCGATTGCTAGCCCAAACATCCCGCTCCTCCCTTGTCCCATGACTGACTCCCTGCGTGCTATGCGTAGGGGAAAATGCAAGCCTTGCTTCAAGATATGTGCCATCCCTTTGTACTCCTTTCCCACGCTTGGAGGCATCTGTCCTTGCTTTTCCGATAAAAAAAAAAAAAATAAAAAAAAAAATAAAAGCTATGTGCAGGATTCAGCTGCTGCTGCTCTCCCTTGCAGAGGCAGCCCTGCACGGCTGCTCAGATTGGTGTCTGAGAACTTTATTTCAGTGTGCGACGACACTAAGTAATACTTGCAAAATTTCTGGATTTAAAAAATTGATTGTAAAATGGATAAAATGTGGCTGCCGTGCTAAAATCTCAAATTGCCAGGGAAGAACTTCCAACCAACTGCATATATCTACATCCATCTGAGAGAAACATGGGAATCTCTGAATAATATTTATAAAGTGAGAACAATTTAGGTGTATTTATTTCAAATGTGTATTGAAGATCAAGTTCCTTCTTCAAGCAGGACAATTCATTGCTATCATCGAAAGATGAAAAGATCTAAGATGGGGCTCAAGGGCGACTACACAGCCTGTAGCTACTGGTGGAATGAAATTCCACCTGCTAAACCTCTTCTCCCATGATGAGATCAAAGTAGTTTCTCTACTTTTAGGCTAGTGTGTGAACCTCACAGGAGATAGTCCACAACATGCTTTTTTCAGATCTATGAACTCACTTGAGCCAGGTGTCAGATCCCAATAAACATGTGACATGTTGGGGTCTCCTGAGGACTGCTGCCCTTGAATCTGGAGTAGAAACTTCAGAAGCCGTCAGGACACAGAACCTCAGGACCTGCCTCCTCTGGGCTCTTGATATGAGCTCCTCACCACACAAAGAGCTGCACTGGGAGTGACATATCCAGCAATCACCATGCTTTACTGATGTAACTTTGTGCCGGGAGCCATGTGAAGCACTGGGCTAGTGACAATGACACTGGTACAACATGACAGCCACGTTATGATGGACTTCTCACAGGGCCTTTTTCTTCTCCTTCCCCTTTCTATCTCCTAACGACAAAGGTGAAAAGGAATAAGAAGTGGCCTGAATTCATACAGGCATTCATAATCCTGCAATAGCCACAGGTCCATGGGCTTGCTCATGTGGATCACTGACTGTTCTCAGCCATCCTGTGGGTGAAACATTCTCATCCCTGCTTTGTGGAAGGAGAAGCTGAGGTTCAGAGAGAGTCAGTCACCCCTGCCTTTTAAAAGAAAGTAGCTCCAGGACACCCCTGGAACAAGACACCACACTCGCTAGGGCCAGGTGGGACCCCAAAAGCCCATCCACCTCTCTAAGAGACGGCTGGGACATTGAGTCTCAAAGCAGGAAAGAGGTGAATGGACCTGGGATCCCTTTGTCTCCCCACAGCCCAGGTTGATTCAGCCACCACAGTAAGACACACACTTTCTGATGAGACCCAAATGACTGAAGGCAGGACCTGCTCTTCTCCCCGGCCATGTCTCTCTGTAAAGTCATGATAAAAAGTCATCATGTTCAGCATCATAACATTAGCTTTCTATGGCAACCATAATGCACTGGCTTGTCCTCTGTATCAGAAGTACCTTGGCATTGCCCTAGGTCCCTAACCTTTTGCCAAAAACAAAACATCTTGGTTCTTCAGACCACTGACTGAGAAAGCGTACTAGAGGCACTAGATTTGGACCCAGGCAATTGCCAGAACTCTGTTCAGTGTTTTGAAACCAAACATATCCCCATTGTCAAGGATTTTGTGTGCTTTAAAGAGAGACAGTATGATATGCTAAATTAAATAAATCAAAGACAAATACCATATGATTTTACTTATATGTGGCGTCTAAAAACAAACAAACAAACAAACAAAAACCCAGAACTTGTAGATACAAAGAACAGATTAGTGGTTAACAGAAGGGGGGGAGGGGCACGGGCGGAAGGAATTGGATGAAGATGGTCAAAAACTACAAATTTCCAACTATAAACTAAAGAAGTCTTGTGCTGTAATGTATAGCACAGTGACTATAGTTTACAGTGCTGTATGGTATATTTGCAAGTTGCTAAGAGAATAAATCCTAAAAGTTCTCATCACAAAGAAAAACCTTTTTTTGTAACTATGTGAGTTGATGAATGTTAACTTATCGTGATGATCATTTTGTGGTGCATATGTATGTCAAGTCACTATGCTGCACGCCTCAGACCTATACAGTGTGGTATGTCAATCATATCTCAATAAAACTGGGAAAAAAGAAACAAAAGAAACACTATGAGAGTATTATCAGTACACAGAGACCCAGCGAGGTAATCTATAGTTCTTGCCCTCTGACGGTGAACTTGTACTTCCTAAGGAGTTACACCAGGAGGTTCATTGTGTCTTTTGTCTCTTCTCTGACGTTACAGTTGATTGCTGGGTTTGAGTGTTCTCAGCCTGATCCATCCAGTGTAAAATTTCTGTCTGCTGTTCATCTCATGTTTTGTGCATTCTGAAGATAGTTGTCAGAACTGCATTTCACTGAAGGTTGCAAAAGGGTGCTATTCTAATTCTACAAATATTTCTTCATTTATTAGCTGGAATCCATATATACAAGAAACTTCCTTTCATCAGCTATTAGATTACACTGAGTATGGTATGCACAGGAAGGTCAGGATGACTGCTTAATTCTCTGGCAACATTTCTACTTTTCAAAATAGTGAGTGGTTTCTCTCGGAGCCTCCAAAGATGAGCAGTGAGCTCATTTTGCTTTGTTATTTTGTTTTGCTTTGCTTTGCTTTTAGACTGTCATCTGGAGTTCATAGATATTTGCATGTGTGATGTGTTTTGATCCACTGTAGTCATTATTTTATTTGATATTCAAATTGTTCTATGTCTGGCTAGTGGGAGCCTCTTTAGGTTGGCCTCTGAATGTTGTTGTTTTTTTAAAGATTTTATTTATTTATTTTTGAGACAGAGAGAGAGAAAGAGAGAGAACTAGCAGGGGGAGAAGCAGAGTGAGAGGGAGAGAGAATCTAAAGCAGACTCCGTGCTGTGCATGGAGCCTGACGTGGGGCTCCATCTCACGACTGTGAGATCATGACCTGAGCCAAAACCAAGAGTCAGAAGCTTGACTGACTGAGCCACCCAGGCACCCCTGGCCCCTGAATGTTTTTGACATGCTTTGGGGAATGATAGTTTGGTCCTGACTATTCTGTAACAAACTCTACCCCAGACCTGGAACCCACCATTTCTCCAAGGAATGCTGGCTTCCTTTCAGTGGGAAGTCATTTTAGAGGAATCAGTTTGGGTACTAGAATTGCTCAGTACTACCGGACTGATCACTGTTTCTTGCCTTCTCAGTTCATGGAGCCAGTAAGTATGTATTCTATTTTTCAGAAAATATACATCATCAGCTTCCATCCTTGCCGTTCCTCCAACCCTGGTGTAACTGAATTTTGAATGTGTTTTAAATTTAATAAATTTAAATATAAATAGCCATGCATGGCTAGTAGACACCTTATTGGAATGCAGCAGCTCTACACACATTTCTGCACCTTTCTCTTTTCACTTAACAAGAAATCCTAGAGAACACTCCATAGCAGTAAAGAGAGGGAGTCCCTATTTCTTTTATAGTGACATAGTACTCTCTAGCATGGATGTACATTAGATTATTCAACTATCTACCTATTGGTGGACATTAGTCTTGTTTCTGGTCTTCTGCTGCCAGGAATTGTTCTACGTGGGATGGCCTTATGCTTATGCCTTTTTATCATTTTCCATCGGTTCTTCTGGGTAGATCCTCGGAAGAGAGATTGCCGGTTCCAAGAGTAAATACCTAAGTAATTTTACTAGACAACATCAAATCCCCTGTTCAGGTGTTGTTCTATCAAACTAGCCTCTGTATGATGGTGTGGATCACAGGGAGACCAGTACATTCCAGGAGCATAGACAGATTGCTACACTTCATCTGCTGTGAAGTTAGTTCATTTTTTTCAGAAGCAAATGCTGTGTGGAATACCATGATAGTGGATAAGGCATTCTCTACATCCAGGGATGGTAATTTGGGCCATAGCTATGTGTGTGGGGAAGTCAAACCCACATCTAGAGTATTCCAGTAAAAACACATTCCTGTGAGAACAAAATGCTGCCCCTTCCATGACAGAAGTGATCCAATGTAGTCATCCTGCCATCAGGTAACTAGCTGTTCTCCCCGAGCGAATGGTGCCATATCCAGGGACTCATTGTTGGTCTCGGATGCTGGCAGATTGGGCACTCAACAGTGACTGTAGCCAGGTCGGACTTGGTGAGCGGAAGTCATGGGCTGCAGGCAGTGGTTTGGCTGGAAGCTCAAGGACATGCAAGGAACATAAGTAGAAAGTTGGTGGCAAGGAAATCTGGGGAAGAGATAGGGGGGATAGACTCTAAATGGGCACACAGATATCTTTGCTCCATGTGAATGCAAAGGGTCAGCAAGGGGTGACCTCATCAGAGGAGGAAATTTTACTTAACAAAGGGATAAGATGGCTCTTTATCTGGATATCAGTCAGCTTCTTTTCCAGTCCCTGCTGTCATTGCCTGATGGGCTCGTGAACAACGTGGGTGACCGGGTGGCAGGGAAGGAGGTTATGCTTGGCTCAGGTGAATGGAGGAGGTCAAACAGCCAGCTAACTGGGGGCAGGTTGATTACAGTGGGTCACTTCCATCATGGAAGGGGCAGTATTATGCTCTTACTGGAGTATGTTGTTACTAAAATCCTCTGGATATGGATTTCCCTTCCCTGCACGCAACGCTTCTGCCAAAACTACCATCCTTGGACTTGCAGAATATCTTATCCGCCTGCCGTGGTATTCCACGTAGCATTGTTTCTGACCAAGGAACTCACCTCACAGCACATGAAGTGGGGCAATGGGCCTGTGTTCGTGAAATTCACTGGTCTTACCATGTTCCCCACCATCATGCGGTAGCTGGTTTGATAGAATGGTGGAAAGGATTTTTGACGACTCAGTTACAGTGCCAGCTAGGTGGCAATACATTGCAGGCACGAGGCAAGGTGCTTTGGGAATCTGTTTGTGTTCTACATCAGCATCCCATATACATCCTCCCATGACTAGGATTCGTGCATCTAGGGATCATGGGTTGGAAATGGGTGTGACATCACTCACTATTACCTCTAGCAATCCACCAGCAAAATTTTTGCTTTCTGTTCCTGCCACCTTATGCTCTGCTGGTCTAGAGGTCTTCGTTCCAAAGGGAGGCATGCTTCCACCAAGAGGCACACAATGATTCCATTGAACTGAAAGTTAAGACTGCCACCCAGTCCCTATGGGCTCCTCGTGTCTCTTAATCAACAGGCAAAGAAGGGACTTACCATACAGGATAGGGTGATTGATTCCAATTAAAAGGGGGGAATTTTACACCTTTTAATTTTACCACCTCCACAATGGTGGTAAAGAAGGGGGTGTTTGGAATACAGGAGCTCCCTTAAGGTGTCTCTCAGTCCTATCATGCCCTGTTGATTCAAGTCAACGGAAAACAAAAACAACCCAATTCAGGAATGACTACTAATGGCTCTGATCCTTCAGGAGGGAAGGATTGGGTACCCCCCTACCCGGTAAAGAACCAGGAGAGTTGAAGGCAAAGAGAATACAAAATGGTTAGTGGAAGATTGTACTTAAAAATACTAGCTACAACCACATGACCAGCTACAACTATAATTGTTGTGAAGATTTCTTCCTAATTTTGCTGAATGTGTGTGTAAATGTGTGTTTATTTTTTTTATTTTTATTTTTTTTTAAATCTTTTCTTTTTTTAATGTTTTATTTATTTATTCATGAGAGTCAGAGAGAGAGAGAGAGGCAGAGGGAGAAGCAGGCTCCCTGCCTAGCAGGGAGCCCGATGCGGGACTCGATCCCAGGACCCTGGGATCATGACCTGAGTCGAAGGCAGATGCTTAACCATCTGAGCCACCCAGGCGCCCCAATGTGTGTTTATTTTATATGATAATATATGCATCATATTTGTTTTCTTTCCTCTCTTAACCTCTTATCATGTAACAGTAGATGCATTAGCTTTGCTTCATAGTATTTAAGTATTAAGTTTACCTGATAGTTACATAATAACAAGTTACTTAAGTTACACGATGACAAGGAGAAGAGTAAATACCACCCAAGGACTTTGCATCAACTTCAGGGGAGTGGGTCAGTGCGTTTTCACTTGTATACAGAACAGCTGTATATGTTAGCCAGAAATATGACCTTGTTATTCTGTTTTATTGGGAACTAAGTATGGTTGAAGGAGGTGTGTATGGGTACCAAGTTAACAAGGGGGAGGTGTCCTATGATGGTTAATTTTATGTGTCAACTTGGCTAAGATTTGGTACCCAGTTGTTTTGGTCGAATATTAGTCTAGAGGCTGCTGTGAAGCTATTTTAAAGATATGATTAATATTTAAACCAGTAGACTTTGAGTACAGCAGATTACCTCCATGATGTGGCTGGGCCTCATTGAATAAGTTGAGGGCCTTAAGAGGAAAGACTGAAGTACCCTGAGGAGGAAAGAGTTCTGCCTCCACACCGCCTTTGAACTCGAGATGGCAACATAAACACCCACTAGAATTTCCTGCCCACTGGCTTGCCCTGCACTTTCCGACTTGCCAGTACCTAAAATCCCATAATCATGTGGACCAATTCCATCATACATGTGTGTGTGTATATCTATATCCATCTATATCTGTATCTATATCATCTATATCTATATGTGTACATATGCATATAAATGTGTATTACACACATATATATACGTATATAAGTATATATATATATATATTTAATATAAATATGTATATATGTGTATTCATACATGCTATTGGTTCTGTTTCTCTGGAGAACCCTGACAAATGGATTCACCTTCACTGTCTGCATTTGTTGACCAGACAACCCTTTATGGTTGGGCAACTCTGTGTTGGTGTAGACACATGGGCTTGGCATACTTCATTTAAATTTAAATTTTGCTATCATCCACACTATCTGACTTATTCTACTGTGTTCTTTATATTTTCTGTGCAGAGCATGATTCCTAGGCTGCTTTGCATCTTCTGATTTGAAGCAGAGGCATTTAATACCAAGAGAGTGGATCCAATAAAATGTAATTGGAGGTGTTAGGGCAGAGTGAAGCATATAGAAAGCATTATATCACAATAGAGATATTTTGTAAGGGAAGAGGGGAGAGCATTGAGACTAGAGTAACTGAGGTTCCAAGAGGGTGATTTCTGATCTTGTGTATTCATAAAATAGGGAAAGTGTGTGTGTGTTCTTACTCCAGGATATCCACCATTCATTGATTGATTCATATATGCATGGTAATGACCCTAAACAGTGGTGAGGGCCTGCATGCCCAACTCCTTCTTCCATTGACACGGTCAATAAACTCCTTTTACTATCCACCACTTATACTAGAATGGTCTTCAACATTTCTTCTACATACGCTGAGACACGTATCAGATAGTATTATACTTTCTGCTTCAACCATTAAGAAGCATTTAGAAGTTTCAAGAGGATGGGTGCCTGGGTGGCTCAGTCGGCTAAGTGTCTGCCTTCGGCTCAGGTCATGATCCCAGGGTCCTGGGATCGAGTCCCACATCGGGCTCCCTGCTCAGCAGGGAGTCGGCTTCTTCCTCTGACCCTCCCCCCTCTCGTGCTCTCTCTCTCTCTCTCTCTCTCTCTCACTCTCTCTCTCTGAAATAAATAAATAAAATCTTTAAAAAAAAAAGAAGTTTCAAGAGGAGAAGGAAAATCTACTCTATTTAATCATGTTAGGGTTCTTTCTGTTGTTCTTTCTTCCTTCCAGGTATTCCCAGATTCCTTCTTTTACCAATACCCATGTGTTTTTAGAAATTTCTTTAGCCACTCCTTTAGGGTACATCTATTGGTGACAAATTCTTATCATTTTCCCTCACCTGAAAATGTCTTTATATTCCTGTTAATTCCCAAAGGATAATCTATCTGCATATAGAATTTAGATGGGCAGTTCTTTTCTTTTAGCACTTGAACGGCGTGCCACTTCCTTCTGGTCGACATGGCTTCTGATGAGAAATTTGCTATTTTTGTATAGTGTTTCTCCTATAGATAATGCATTTTTTCTCTTCCTGCTTTGAAGAGCTTTTTCTTTGTCTTTAGATTTCTGAAGTTTGATGATGTGTCCTTTCATTGGTTTCTTTGGACTTACTCTCTTTGGGATTTGTTTAGCCTCTGTAAGTCTTTGGCCAGATTTGAAGGCTGTTAGTCATTATTTGTTCCAATATTTTTTCTCCCATGCACTCTTTCTCCTCTCCATTCAGGACAACAATGACATGAATATTAGATATTTTGTTAGAGTCCCACAGGTCCTTGAGGCTTCGTTTTATTTACTTGTTTGTTTAGTTTATTTCCTCTGTTGTTTCAGGTTGGGTAATTGCTATTATTCTATCAACAGGCTCACTGAATCGTTTCTCTTTCTTCTCCATTCTTCTGTTGAGTTTATCCATTCCGTTTTTATTTCAGTTATTGTAAGGTTTGTGTGATGAGTAATTTTATGGGTCAACTTGTCTGGGCCTTACTACCCAGATATTTGGTCAGAAATTACTCTAGATGTTTCAGTGAAGTTGTTTGTTTTTTTTGGGGGGGGGTGAAATTATCATTTAAATTAGTGGACTTTGAGTAAAGCAGATTACCTTGCATAATGTGAGTAAGCATCATCTAATCAGTTGAAGGCCTTTATAGAACAAAGACTGACCTCTGCTGAGCAAGAAGGAATTCTGCCAGCAAACTGTTTTTGGGCTTGAACTGCAACTCTTCCCTGAGTCCCAAGCCTGGCAGCCCATTGTAGGTTTTGGACTTACAGTTGTCACTTGAGCAATTCCTTAAAGAGAATCTCTTTCTCTCTCCCTTCGTGTGTGTGTGTGTGTGTGTGTGTGTGTGTGTGTATCCTTCCCCCCAAGAGCCCTAGCACACCTTGGTTCGAAAATTTACATTTATTTATTCCTCTTTATATTTTCTATATTTCTTTTTTTAAATTTTATTATGTTATGTTAGTCACCATACGATACATCATTAGTTTTTGATGTGGTGATCCATAGTCTCTCACGGTTCATCTCTCCCTCTGATTCCCACCCCCCCTTTATTTTTCCCTTCCTTCTCCTAATGTCCTCCATGCTATTCCTTATGTTCCACAAATAAGTGAAACCATATGATAATTGACTTTCTCTGCTTGACTTATTTCACTTAGCATAATCTCCTCCAGTCCCATCCATGTTGGTGTAAAAGTTGGGTATTCATCCTTTCTGATGGCTGAGTAATATTCCATTGTATATATGGACCACATCTTCTTTATCCATTCGTCTGTGGAAGGGCATCTCAGCTCTTTCCACAGTTTGGCTATTGCGGACATTGCTGCTGTGAACATTGGGGTGCATATGGCCCTTCTTTTCACTACATCTGTGTCTTTGGGGTAAATACCCAGGAGTGCAATTGCTGGGTCATAGGGTAGCTCTATTTTTAAATTTTTGAGGAACCTCCACACTGTTTTCCAAAGTGGCTGTACCGACTCGCATTCCCACCAACAGTGTAAGAGGGTTCCCCTTTCTCCACAACCTCTCCAACATTTGTTGTTTCTTGCCCTGTCCATTTTGGCCATTCTAACTGGTGTAAGGTGGTATCTCAGTGTGGTTTTGATTTGAATTTCCCTGATGGCTAATGATGATGAACATATTTTTCATGTGTCTGTTAGCCATTTGTATGTCTTCTTCAGAGAAGTGTCTTTTCATATCTTCTGCCCATTTTTTGACTTGATTATTTGTTTTTTGGGTGTTGAGTTTGAGACGTTCTTTATAGATCTTGGATACCAACCCTTTATCTGTAGTGTCATTTGCAAATAACTTCTCCCATTCTGTGGGTTGCCTCTGCTTTGTTGACTGTTTCCTTTGCTGTGCAGAAGCTTTTTATCTTGATGAAGTCCCAAAAGTTCATTTTTGCTTTTGTTTCACTAGCTTTTGGAGATGTATCTTGAAAGAAGTTGCTGTGGCTGATGTCAAAGAGGTTACTGCCTATGTTCTCCTCTGGGATTTTGATGGATTCCAGTCTCACATTGAGGTCTTTCACCCATTTTGAGTTTATCTTTGTGTATGGTGTTAGAGAATGGTCGAGTTTCATTCTTCTGCATGTGGCTGTCCAATTTTCCCAGCACCATTTATTGAAGAGACTGTCTTTTTTCCATTGCATGTTTTTTCCTGCTTTGCCAAAGATTATTTGACCATAGAGTTGAGGGTCCATATCTGGGTTCTCTATTCTGTTCCATTGGTCTCTATGTCTGTTTTTGTGCCAGTACCATGCTGTCTTGATGATCACAGCTTTGTAATATAGCTTGAAATTGGGCAACGTGATGCCCCCAGCTTTGTTTTTCTTTTTCAACATTTCCTTGGCGATTCGGGGTCTTTTCTGATTCCATACAAATTTTAGGATTGTTTGTTCCAGCACTTTGAAAAATGTCATTGGAATTTTGATTGGGATGGCGTTGAAGGTATAGATTGCTCTGGGTAGCATAGACATTTTAACAATGTTTATTCTTCTGATCTATAGGCATGGAATATTTTTCCATCTTTTTGTGTCTTCTTCAATTTCTTTCATGCGTGTTCTGTAGTTCTTAGAGTATAGATCCTTTACCTCTTTGGTTAGGTTTATTCTGAGGTATCTTATAGTTTTTGGTGCTATTGTAAATGGAATCGTTTCTCTAATTTCTCTTTCTACAGTTGCGTTGTTAGTGTATAAGAAAGAAACTGATTTCTGTGCATTGATTTTGTATCCTGCCACATTACTGAATTGCTGGATGAGTTCTAGTAATTTGGGGGTGGAGTCTTTTGGGTTTTCCACATAAAGTATCATGTCATCTGCAAAAAGAGAGAGTTTGACTTCTTCTTTGCCAATTTGAATACCTTTTATTTCTTTTTGTTGTCTGATTGCTGTTGCTAGGACTTCTAGTACTATGTTGAACAGTAGTGGCGAGAGTGGGCATCCTTGACGTGTTCCTGATCTTAAGGGAAAGGCTCTCAGCTTTTCCCCATTGAGGATGATAGTCGCTGTGGGTTTTTCATAGATGGATTTTATGAACTTGAGGAATGTTCCCTCTATCCCCATACTCCGAAGAGTTTTAATCGGGAAAAGATGTTGTATTTTGTCAAATGCTTTTTCTGCATCAATTGAGAGGACCATATGGTTCTTCTCACTCCTCTCATTAATGTGATCTATCACATTGATTGATTTTCGAATGTTGAACCACCCTTGCATCCCGGGGATAAATCCCACTTGGTCGTGGTAGATGATCCTTCTAATGTATTGTTGGATCCTATTAGCTAGGATTTTTTTGAGGATTCTGGAATCCATATTCATCAGGGATATCAGTCTGAAATTCTCCTGTTTGATGGGGTCTTTGCCTGGTTTGGGGATTAAGGTAATGCTGGCCTCATAGAATGAGTTTGGGAGTTTTCCTTCTGTTTCTATTTTTTGAAACAGCTTCAGCAGAATAGGTATTATTTCTTCTTTGAATGTTTGGTAGAATCCATCAAGCGCTGGACTCTTGTTTTTTGGCAGGTTTTTGATCACTGCTTCAATTTCGTTACTGGTTATTGGCTTATTCAGGTTGTCAATTTCTTCCTGTTTCAGTCTTGGCAGCTTATAGGTTTCCAGGAAGGCATCCATTTCATCCTGGTTGCTCAGTTTATTGGCATATAGTTGTTGATAATAATTTCCAATAATTGTTTCTATTTCCTTGGTGTTAGTCGTGATCTCTCCCCTTTCATTCATAATTTTATTAATTTGGGTCCTTTCTCTTTTCTTTTGGATAAGTCTGGCCAGTGGTTTATCGATCTTATGAATTCTTTCAAAGAACCAACTTCTAGTTTCGTTGATCTGATCTACTGTGTTTCTGGTTTCTAATTCATTGATCTCTGCTCTAATCTTAATTATTTCTCTTCTAATGTGTGGCTTAGGCATCATTTGTTGCTTTTTCTCTAGTTCTTTAAGGTGTAGAGTTAGTTGGTGAATTCGGGATTTTTCTATTTTTTTGAGTGAGGCATGGATGGCTATGTATTTCCCCCTCAGGACCACCTTTGCAGTATCCCATAGGTTTTGGACAGATGTGCTTTCTTTCTCATTGATTTCCATGAATTGTTTAAGTTCTTCTTTGATTTCCTGGTTGACCCAAACATTCTTGAGCTGAGTGGTCTTTAGCTTCCAAGTGTTTGAATTTCTGCCAAATTTTTTCTTGTGATTGAGTTCCAGTTTTAAAGCATTGTGGTCTGAGACTAGGCAGGGAACAATCTGCTGAGACTTTTTGTTCTTTTTTCATTTGTTTCAAACATGTTTATGTTCACTAATTGAAACCTTTTTATCATGATACTTTAAAATCTTTGTCAGAGAATTCCAACATCTGTGCTATCTTGGTATTCTTGTCTGTTGATTCTCATTTCTTTTTCAAGTTGACATTTGCCTGGTACATAGAAGATGGATTTTTATTGTATTCAAGACTTTAGGACTTTATGTTATGCAATTTTGCATCTCATTTAAGTTGTATGTTTTAGCAAATCTTCTGTGATACCATTCCAATGGAGGAAGGAGGTTGTCATCTCATAACAGCCAGGTAGGGATGCAAGTTTAGGTTCCCTATGTGGTCTCTGATATCACCCCAGAGGTTGGGGAGGGGTGCCTGGTCAGTCAGGTGAGTGTGGAATCCATGCTCCCCACTCAGACTTTGCTGGCCTGGTGGGAGTGGAGCTGCGTTTTCCTCTGCGGTATTTGGCTGTAGTAGGATAGTTATGATCTAAAAGGTTTCTTTTTTTCCTTTTTTTTGAATTATGTTCAGTTATCCATCATATAGTACATCATTAGGTTTTGATGTAGTGTTCAACGATTCATCAGTTGCATATAACACCCAGTGCTCATCACAACACGTGTCCTCCTTAATACCCATCACCCGGCTAGCCCACCCCCCAACCCCTCCCTTCTGTAACCCTCAGTTTGTTTCCCAGAGTCCAGAGACTCTCATGGTTTATCTCCCTCTCTGATTTCTTCCCATTCAGTTTTCCCTCCCTTCCCCTATGGTCCTCCGTGCTACTCCTTGTGTTCCACATATGAGTAAAACCATATGATAACTTTCTTTCTCTGCTTGACCTACTTCACTTAGCATAATCCCCTGGAGTTCCATTGATGTCGATGCAAATGGTGGGTATTCATCCTTTCTGATGGCTGAGTAATATTCCATTGCATATATGGGAACCACACCTTCTTTATGCATTCATCTGTTGAAGGACATCTCAGCCCCTTCCACAGTTTGGCTATTGTGGACATTGCTGCTATGAACTTTGGGGTGCATGTGCCCCTTCTTTTCACTACATCTGTACCTTTGGGGTAAATACCCAGTAGTGCAATTGCTGGGTCATAGGGTGGCTCTATTTTTAACTTCTTGAGGAACCTGCATATGTTTTCCAGAGGGGCTGTACCAGCTTGCATTCCCACCAACAGGGTTAGAGGGTTCCCCATTCTCCACATCCTCGCCAACATTTGTTGTTTCCTGTCTTGTTAATTTTAGCCATTGTAACTGGTGTAAGGTGGTATCTCATTGTGGTTTTGATTTGTATTTCCCTGATGGCAGGTGATGTGGAGCACTTTTTCATGTGTGGTTGGCCATTTGTATGTTTTCTTTGGAGAAGTGTTTGTTCATGTCTTCTGCCCATTTCTTGACTGGATTATTTGTTTTTTTGGGTGTTGAGTTTGAGAAGTTGTTTATAGATCTTGGATACCAACCCTTTATCTGTAATGTCATTGGCAAATATCTTCTTCCATTCCGTGGGTTGCCTCTTAGTTTTGTTGACTGTTTCCTTTGCAGTGCAGAAGCTTTATATCCTGATAAAGTCCCAAAAGGTCATTTTTGGTTTTGTTTCCCTTGCCTTTAGAGACGTGTCTTGCAAGAAGTTGCTCTGAGGTCAAAGAGGTTGCTGCCTGCATTCTCCTCTAGGATTTTGATGGATTCCTGTCTCACATTTAGTTCTTTCATCCATTTTTTCTTTGTGTATGGTGTAAGAGAATGGTCCGGTTTCATTCTTCTGCATGTGGCTGTCCAATTGTCCCAGGGCCATTTATTGAAGAGACTGTCTTTTGTCCACTGGATAATCTTTCCTGCTTTGTCGAAGATTAGTTGGCCATAGGGTTGAGGGTCCATTTCTGGGCTCTCTATTCTGTTCCATTGATCTATGTGCCTGTTTTTGTGCCAGTACTACGCTGTCTTGATAATCACAGCTTTGCAATATAACTTGAAGTCAGGCATTGTGATGCCCCCCAGCTTTGGTTTACTGTTTCAACATTCCCCTGGCGATTCAGGGTCTTTTCTGGTTCCATACAAATTTTAGGATTGTTTGTTCCAGTTCTGTAAAAAATGTCGATGGTAATTTGATAAGGATTGCATTGAATGTATAGATTGCTCTGGGCCTCATAGACATTTTAACAATGTTTATTCTTCCAATCCAAGAGCATGGAATGTTTTTCTATCTCTTTGTGTCTTCCTCAATTACTTTCATAAGTATTCTGTAGTTTCTAGAGTACAGATCTTTTACCTCTTTGGTTAGGATTATTCCTAGGTACCTTATGGTTTTTGGTGCAATTGTAAGTGGAGTCGATTCCTTAATTTCTCTTTCTTCAGTCACATCGTTAGTGTACAGAAATGCAACTGATTTCTGTGTATTGATTTTGTATCCTGCCATGTTGCTGAATTGCTGTATGAGTTCTAGCAATTTTGGGGAGGAGTCTTCTGGGTTTTCCACATAAAGTATCATGTCATCTGCGAAGAGTGAGAGTTTGACTTCTTCTTTGCCAATTTGAATGCCTTTTATTTCCTTTTGTTGCTTGATTGCTGTGTTTGACTGCTCAAGCTAGGACTTCTAGTACTATGTTGAACAATAGTGGTGAAAGTGGGCATCCCTGTCGTGTTCCTGACCTTAAGGGGAAAGGTCTCAGTTTTTTCTCCATTGAGAATGATATTCGCTGTGGGCTTTTCGTAGATGGCTTGTATGATATTGAGGTATGTTCCCTCTACCCTATACTTTGAAGAGTTTCAATCAAGAAAGGATGCTGAATTTTGTCAAATGCTTTTTCTGCATCAATTGAGAAGATCAAATGGTTCTTGCCTTTTCTTTTATTAATGTGTTCTATCACGTTGATTGATTTCCAAATGTTGAACCACCCTTACATCCCAAGAATAAATGCCATCTGTTCATGGTGAGTAATCCTTTTAATGTACTGTGGGATCCTATTGGTTAGTATTTGGTGAGTATTTTGGCATCCATGTTCATCAGGGATATTGGTCTGTAATTCCCCTTTTTGATGGGGTCTTAGGTTTGGGGATCAAGGTAATGCTGGCTTCATAGAATGAGCTTGGAAGTTTTCCTTCTATTTCTATTTTTTGAAACAGCTTCAGTAGAATAGGTATTATTTCTTCTTTAAATGTTTGGTAGAATTCCCCTGGGAAGCCATCCAGCCCTGGACTCTTGTTTTTTGGGGGGAGGTTTTTGATTACTTCTACAGTTTCCTCTGATTATTGGTCTGTTCAGATTTCCTACCTCGTCTTGTTTCAGTCTTCGGTAGTTTATAAGTTTCCAGGAATGCATCCATTTCTTCCAGATTGCCTAATTTGTTGGCATATAGTTGTTCATAATATGTTCTAACAATTGTCTGTATTTCCTTGGTATTGGTCGTGATCTCTCCCCTCTCATTCATGATTTTATTAATTTGGGTCCTTTCTCTTTTCTTCTGGATACGTCTGGCCAGAGGCTTATCTATCTTATTAATTCTTTCAAAGAATCAGCTTCTGGTTTCCTTGTTCTGTTCCACCATTCTTCGGGTTTCTAGTTCATTGATTTCTTCTCTAATCTTTATTATTTCTCTTCTCCTGCTTGGTTTAGATCTTCCATTGCCGTGAGTGGGATGTTAAAGTCCCCTACTATTAATGTATTATTATCGATATATTTCTTTACTTTGGTTAGTAATTGGTTTATATAATTGGCTGCTCCCATGTTGGAGGCATAGATATTTACAACTGTTAGATCTTCTTTTTGGATAGAACCTTTAAGTATGATATAGTGTCCCTCTACATGTCTTACTATATATAGTCTTTGGTTTAAAATCTAATTTGTCTGATAGGAGGATTGCTACCCCAGCTTTCTTTTGAGGTCCATTAGTGTGGTAAATCATTCTTACCCCCTCACTTCCAATCTGGAGGTGTCTTTAGGTCTAAAATGAGTCTCTTGTAGACAGCATATGGATGGTTCTTGCTTTTTTACCCAGTCTGATACCCTGTGTCTTTTGGTTGGAGCATTTAGCCCATTTACGTTCAGAGTAACTATTGAAAGATATGAATTTAGTGTCATGGTATTGCCTGTAAAGTCCCTGTGTCTGTAGATTGTCTCTCTTACTTTCTGGTCTGTGTTACTCTTGGGGTCTCCCTTCATTTACAGAATCCCCCTTAATATTTCTTGCAGGGCTGGCTTGGTGGTCACATATTCCTTCAGTTTCTGTCTGTCCTAGAAGCTCTTGATCTCTCCTTCCATTTTGAATGACAGCCTTGCTGGATAAAGTATTCTTGGCTGCATGTTCTTCTCATTTCATAACCTGAATATATCTTGCCAGCCCTTTCTGGCCTGCCCGGTTTCTGTGGATAGTTCTGATGTTATTCTCATGTTCTTCCCTCCGTACTTAAGGAACCTCTTCTCCTTAACTGCTCTCAGGATAGCTTCTTTGGCTCTAAGATTTGCAAGCTTCACTATCATATGTCGGGGTGTTGATCTATTTTTATTGATTTTGGGAGGGGTCGTCTCTGCCTCTTGGACATGAATGCTTTTCCCTTCCCCAGATTAGGGAAGTTCTCAGCCATGATTTCCTCAAATATACCTTCTAGCCCTCTCTCTCTCTCCACCCCCTCTGTGATCCCGATAATTCTGACATTGGTTTGTTTCAAGGCATCATTAAATTCTCGAAGCCTTTCTTCGTGGGCTATTGGTTGTCTTTCTCTCTTTTCCTCAACTTCCTTCCTTTCCATTAGCCTGTCCTCTAGATCACTTATTCTCTCTTCTGCCTCACTGACCCTAGGTGTTGGGACATCCAATTTGGACAGCATCTCATTCATAGCATTTTAAAGTTCGGCCTGATTGATCTCATTTCCACCCTTAGGGATTCTGTATTGTCATTTATGCTTTTTTTCAAGCCTAACTATTAACTTTATACTAGCTATCCTGAATTCCATCCCTGACATCTTACCTATATCCATATCGATTAGCTCTGTGGCAGAGAATAATGCCTCTGGTTCTTTCCTTTGTTGTGAATTCCTCCTTCTAGTCATTCTGCCCAGGGAAGGATGGGTGAGTGAATGAACAGAGTCCAAAATATCAACCACAACCTAGAAAAAATCCAAAGTTGTCAGAAGCCATCACAGAAAAGCAAACAAAGCCAAAATGAAACAAAACAATAAGAAAAAGTGGGGCGGGGAGAGAGAGAGACTATAATCCCACGAGGTGGACAAAGCAGGGTGATCCACTTGTTCCTGATTGAATTTTGGTCTTTGTGTTAGAAGACACTACATCCCAAAATTGTAAAGAAAGCAAAACTTCACACACACACACACACACACACACACATAATTGACTAGAATGAAAAAAGGACTAGAATGAGGCCTAAATCTATAAAATGTAGATGTGAAAAAAATAAAAGTTAAAAAGGGACTTAAAAACATAAGTTGGTAAAATAAGAATCTGGATGAAATGGAAAAAAGGTTAGAAAAAAAAAAAAGAGAAATGGAAAATTTTAGGCTGAAGGATAAACAAGTTGTGAGGAAACACCTGGAGCTCAATATACTATTTTCCCCTGGCCCTGGAGTTTTACAGTCTCATGGGATCCATAAACTTGTCATTCACCTATTTTCCAGTCTGTCTTCTCGGGGAGGGGCCTGCTGTTCTGCTTCTCAGGTGTCTTTGCCTGGGCTGAGTTGCCCCACCCCTTGTCAGGGGGATGAGTTCAATGTGAGCTGGTCGTCTGAGTGGCTTTTGTTCCCTGGCGTCTTTCTGCACCTCTTCAGAGGGTCAGAGTAAAAATGACCATGCCCGGATCTCTGGCCCAGAGCCGCAAGATTGCGGTCCCCCCTCATCAATAATCCCACGGGTCAACTGCCTCCACTTCTCTGTGCGCCAAACTCCACAGACTCCTGCGGTTCGTGCCCACTGCAGTTCTCCCGGGGGGGAGTCTCAGGGACCCGGAAGCATCACTGCGCTTCTTGCCTTTGCGACTGTGTGTGGTTGTGGGCTCGCGTGTGCACCCTCTTCTGCTACTCCCAGGTCACGGCTGGGTGCCGCCCTACCATCCTTCCCAGAGCCACCACTGCCCTGAGAGCTGTTGCCCAGTCGTGGGTGCAGCCGTTTCGTCCCTCCCAGGGGATGGTAAACGGCCCACACATTCCAGTCCTTTTCAGGGCGCTCAGGCAAAGAGTGGTCTCCCTACCGGACCGGCTCGCGGTTTGTGGTGACCAGAGCTGTGAGTCCCTCCTGGGCTCCCTGACCATAACCAGTTTCCCTGCTCCACTGCTTGGGTGCTCCATAGGTTCAGACACCCCCGTTCTTTCTATGTCTGCTGGGATCCTGAGACCACAGTGACCCACCTAGAATTCTGCCCTTTTCATCCCCTAAGCCCCTTTCAGAAAGGGATGTCTCTCACTGGAGCAGATTTCTAAGCGTTCCGATTTTGCGTTCCAGTGTTATATCACTTTCTGGTAGCCAGCTTATGGAGGCTCCCTGCCCCCTCCATTTATCTTCCCATATTTCCCCACAGATTCACAACTCCGCACCTCCTACCTTGTAAAAAGCAGTCGTTTTTCTGCTTGTAGAGTTCCAGATTATTTCCCTACATCTCAGGCTGAATTCGTGGGTGTTCAGAATGGTTTGATAGGTATCCAACTAAATTCGAGGGACCAGATGAAACAAGGTCCCCTACTCTTCCACCATCTTGCCTCCCTCCCCTCTGGGTCTTGTTTTTTTTAACCATTCTGACACCCTATGTCTTTTGATGGGAGCATTAATCCATCTACAATCAAAGTAATTATTGATAGATAGATATTTAGTGCCATTTTTTACTTGTTTTGTCATTGTTTCTGGAGATTCTCTCTGATCCTTTCTTGTCTTTGTCACTTTTGGTCTCTCCTTTCCACCCAAAGAGTCCCCTTTAATATTTCTTGCAGGGCCGGTTTAGTGGTCAGGAACTCCTTTAGTTTCTGTTTATCTGGGAAATGCTTTATCTCTCCTTCTATTCTGAATGATAGCCTTGCTGGATAGTGTGTTCTTGGCTGCAGATTTTTCCCATTCAGCACTTTGAATATATCATGCCACTCTCTTCTGGCTTGACAAGTTTTCTGTTGGGAAATCTCCACCTAGGCTTGTGGGTTTTTCCCTTGTAAGTTAAGGTCTTCTTTTGTCTTTCTGGTTTTAAGATTTTTTTCCTTATCACTACGTTTTGGAAATTTAATTACAGTATGTCTTGGTCATGGCTGAAGAGGGAAATCCCCCCATTCCACTGAATGTTTCCCAGTCCTTAAGATACTACCTTCTCACACACTGTTTCAGTCCCTGCATACCGCACATCCTTCTTTCTCCTCAGCAGGGACAATGGTTCTATTTCCTTGATTCAATCCCTAGAGGCCCCTGCAATAGCCCAGTACTAGTGGTTTACATTAGGGAAGAAGGTTGGGGCTGTTTCAGAACTGCAGAAGGAGTGGTCTTCTAGAGCTGTGGGTCTCCAACATTCCCGACACATTCAAAGATGCATTCAGCTCTATCCTGACAGCCACCTACTTCCTACAGCCCCCGAGTTCCAAAGGGGGCACCAGGCAGTAATAATAAGAAACCGCCATTCACCGTGCTTAAAAAATGTCAATAACATCATAATTTAAAAGTAGTACAGGTCACTAAGCCACAGGAATAAAAGGCACAGCATAGGGAATATAGTCAGTGGTATTGTAAGAGTGTTGTATGGTGACAGATGGTAGCTACACGTGTCGTGAACATAGCATAAGGTATAGAGTTGTTGAATCATTATGTCTTACACCTGAAACTAATGTAACATTGTGTGTCAAGTAGACTCAAATTAAAAAAAAAAAAAAAAAAAGTACTACAGGTCACTATAAAAAAAAAAAAAAAATTAACCATTGGCTTGGGAAGCGTTAAACGTCAGTGCCAAAATAAAGTTAGGGCAACTGGAGCCCTGGAGGCTTCAGGACACAGTGAGGAAATTAGAGTAACTCGAGGTTTCATGACCGAGCAGACATTCACGTAGCAGTTTCTCCAATTTCTTTAACCTCTCTTAACTTCCTATACCCTGACCTAATGTATGGATCGAATAATAGTTTACTTGAATAAAAGTTTGGATGAAAGGAGATATAATTTTGAGTACTATTTGCTTACATTAGCTTTGCCAATTTGATTTTCCCACCTTCCAGATCATCTTTCCTGGAGGAAATTCCTGTTCCTCTGACCTCTCCCTGTCTGTCTACTGCCTTAAAAAACAGTCAGTTCGCATGCTTCCCATTCCAGGGTCTCTTGGCCCCAGGGGCAGAATTTCACTTGGACCACCATTATTGTCGTCATCATCATCATCATCATCACCTCCAAGAGTGGTTGTTGAGTGAGCACCCATGGGGGAATGTAAAATGACCAGTCATAAATCCCTGGTGGCCCATCATCTACATAAGAGATTGCTGGGTATATGAAATATTCCTGACCCTTCTTTCATTTCGCCCCCTCTCCCCCACAGAGGGTTTTTAGACTTTTTCCCTTATCAATCTCTTTTTCCTTAGAACATGAAATTTTAGTACCACAGCTGAAATGTTAAGTGTTTATGTACTGTGGTCCTTTGTACTGCCACAAACCATTGTAATGTAAAGGTTACCAACTCCCTACCCTTAAGAACTCATTTTTAGCCCATTTGGGAGTAATGTCTGTTAAGAATGCATTGAATATTGTGATGAGCACAAAAGCTGGAACCCGATTATATGGTGTATGATATGTGGAATTCTTCTTTAGGCTCTGCTGGCTTACCCTTGGTCATCTGTAAAAGGGGACCCAGGACGCCTTCCTTACAGAACTGTAGGGAGGGGTAAATGGGAAACCCAGTACAGAGCACACAGCACATAGGAAGACTTCAAGAAATGTGAGTCCTGGCCCATCTTTCTCCTCCTTCCCAGAGAGTGATGACTGTTACCTAAAACCAAACAGCATAACTGCCGCAGAGACCACCCGGAAACGTGGCAGTAAGAAGTAGCCCCTACTCACATAATGAATGAAGCTTTGGGGCCACTTCTGTGTTGCAGGATGGCTTTGCTGAGGGATTTGGGGTGGGAAAAGAGGATCCTCAAGCCGTGTCCTTTAATTCCTTGTCCTGTCCTGTTTCTTTATCTTCTAGATCGATATTGGAAAAGCAGTTTGCCATTGAGCCCCCAAATGAAGAGACAGTGCAGATAAAGAGGAGGCAGGAACCACAGGCCCTTGACCCTGACACCAGACCCCATTACCCACTCCAGGACCATGCACGGGAATTTCATCTGTACCATCAGCTTCTTCAAAGAGAAGGGTTGGGGAGCTTCTTCAAAGAGAAGGGCTGGGGAGCTGTGTACCCACGTGGGCACAATACTAGAAATGTGTAAAACTGCAAGTTTTTAAGTCCTAGAAGGTTGTCATCTATCAAGGAGACCTTTGGTTGCCCTTTGGGGAGTGTAAGAGGTACAATGCCATTTCTGTTCCTGCCTAGATGACTCTGGAAGATGGATTTTTTCCATTGTGGTGAGTCTGAGTTTGTCATCTGTCAAATGGGTATAATGATGCCATCCTCACAGAGATGCTGTGAGGGAGAATACTGCACATATATAATTGTGTGCATGTTTCAGCTATAAACATGTAAGTGATCTCATAGTGTAAGGGCCCCTTGACAACCTCTTTTCTCTGAAAACAGTGTTTCAGAGATTTCTCTAAGAAGGTGACTGTGGGGCTGTTTTGATATGACCATGTTGCCATGACCATTCTTACACGTGCTTCCTGGGGCACAGGTTCCGAAGTTCTCTGCAGGCCAAAAATAAGAGTGGGGCCGCTGACAGGAGCCCACTTTCCTCTCTGATGGATGTTGCCTAATGTCTCTGCAAAGAGGTTGTACCAAATTAGTTCTTCTCCAGCAGCATGTGGAGTTCTCATTGCCCCATCCCAACCAATTTCCATTTAAACAGGATGCTGTCTGAACGCAAACGCACGGAGCAGATTTGCTTTTCAAACCCTAGAATTACTGTAGGACATATTGTGAGGCACACAATGGGACCATTAGCTAACCATTTAGAAATGTGTGTGGAAAATATGTCATTAAGAGAGAAACGAGATGGGGAAAAATGAAAAGCATCCTAACATTCTAACGAGGTGGTATTACATTAGGGATTAATATTGATAATGTTGTCATATCCATTCTTTGCAGAGGTCTGCAGAAAGAAGCGTAACCTCTTTGCCATGTGTGTCTCTGCTCAGGAGCATGTGCTTTGGAGTCACACACACCCACAAAGAGAGGATAGCCATATCTCACTACCAGGGTTATCCTGAGATTCAATCCAGCCACTGAATGAAAAAACCGGAATTGGACCCCCTTGTAAGCATTTTCCTTCATAAAGAGTAGCTGTCTTTCCTACCTGGAGCTGGTAACTCCTGTGGCAACTTGTCCTGCCCCTTCAGCCAGGGCCCCTTAACTTGGATACTTCAGAATCACTTTGCTGATTCTTTTCTTAACCCTTGTCTGAGACTCCCTAAAAGGTGGAAATAGGACTTTTGTATGGAAGGCCATTCAGGTTATAAGCCATAACCTGATGGGCTCCAGAGGACAAATAAAGCACCATTTGGCACCAACAGTGTATAGGAGTGCCCTTTTCCCTTCATTCCAGCAACACCAGGTATTACCCAGCTTTTGTCTTTACTGCGCATCCGATCTGCTCATATTCCCTAGATGTGCCTCATGGGAGAGTCCTCTGAGATGGTCATTAAACTTACAGATTCACAGCTCTTGTTCCTCTGCAGTATCTCCAAGAGCTCAAAGAGAAAATATGTTTCTTTGATGTTAACCGACAGGTAAAATGAGAGGACACAAAATACCTTACTTAAGTGAAAATGGGGTGTTGATTTTAGTCCATGATCCCAAACTTCACGGATCAGGAGAAGAGATGGCAAATGACTGATGATGCCCTACTTGTAAAGAGATGCCATCAACTGGGGATGGTGACTCCCGCGTGGGCCCCAGGGGCTGCCTCTACTTCTCCCACTCCCCGAGTTGTTTTGTGTGGATGAAGATGTGTTCTGTGAGGCTCTGAGGGCATGTGCTTCTGGGCAGTAGGGAGAGGGAGGTGTCAGCTAGGGAGGTGTCAGCTGTTAGGGAAGCCCTGACCATAGGGCATGCTGATGTAAGAAATGAGTGAAAATCAGGGCCCTAAATCAGGTTGGCCAGCTATGAATGTGATGCCTAAATAATAAGGGTGGCTCATGCCCCTTTCTCAGAGGCATGGGAAATCCCTGTGTGGGGATGACACTTCCGTCTTTGTGTGACTTGGAACCTGATTCTGAAGGCAGTTCTTGGTATGTCCTCACATGGCTCGGTAGGGGCGTCATTTGGGAGGTGGACTCCTCTGAAGGACACAGATGGTCAGAGCTATTTTTGAGACCCCACTGCCTGTGGACCGGACAGCCTCTTCCAGCTGAGAGAAGGACAGGAGAGAAAGCTAGGTGGGCATAGGTGTCTCTCTCCCTCCCTCCCTCCCTCTCTCTCTCTCTCTTTCTCTTTTCCCTCAGGGCAACTAATGTTTATTGCTCATCTCTTTCTAATTAGACTTCCATATTCATGTAGTTATACCCCTGAACACATTAATCTAATCTGGGCATCTCCTATACACTAATAAAAAGAAAAGAAAAATCTAATACATAATTCTGGTAAGAGACCAAAGTCACACAATTAATTTCAGAGATATGATAATGACAGGATAATATCCTACTCCTATTCCTAGTTTATAAAACAAAATATAGCTTAATAAAATACTGCTTTAGTATGGCTGTAGGAGTATTTGTATTGTTTGGCAGGTGTCTCTTAAAGAAAGGGGCAACCGCTGGTAAAATGAGAACCAGGATCATCAACTCTGGCTGCATGAGGTGTTGGCCTGAGGATTTTTGAGCACTTTTACATGTTTCATAAACTTGAACTAGAGCTCAGGTTTGCTGATTCCCAGCTCTGTGCTCTCCTCATGAAGTACTGCTAAGAGCTGCCCTTCAAAGGACAGGCAAGATTTCCAAGACTTCCTTCTTTTCTTAAGGCTGAATAGTATTCCACTGTGTGTGTGTGTGTGTGTGTGTGTGTGTGTGTGTGTGTGTTGTGTACACACACATATACATATACACATACAAATACACATATACACTCACTTATATGTAGAAACTTTTTGAAAAGGTCAAACTCTTAGTAACAGAGAGTAGAGTGGTGATTACCAGGGTCTGGAAATGGGAGGAAAGGGGAGATACTGATCAAAGGGTACAGACTTTCAGTTCTAAGATGAATACGTTCTGGAGGTCTAATGTACAGCATAGCAACTATAATTAACAATATGTATTGTATACTTGAAATTTGCTAAGAGAGTAGATCTCAAGTGTCATCACCAAACACACAGAAAAAGTGGTAAATATGGGAGTAGATGGATAGGTTAACTAGTTTTATTGTGGTAAATCGTTTCACAGTGCATGCATGTACCCAAAGATCAGGTTTCACACCCTAAATACATATAGTTTTTAATGTGTCAAGTACAATGAAAAAAAAAAAAAAAGATATAAAGGCCAGTCCTGGTTCTTACTGGTTTGAAGACACAGTTTCCTCACCAAAAAGGGGTGATTGACACCACTCCCTTACTGGGTGGTTCTGAAGAGGGAACGCCATCCTGTGTGTGCAGAAAACAAGGCCTGTGCAAATATAACCCCTTCCTGTTGATGAGACACCAGGGTGACTGGAACATAGAGGGATTAGCCAATGGTGCAGTTTGCCCAGGGCACAGAAGGCTTGGCACACAGGGCTAGAAATACAGGCTGGATCCATAGGATGTGGGGCCTTGGCAGGAAGAGGAGGTGGGCTGCCTTTGAGGGTGTTTTGGAGGAATGATTGTCTTTATCCACTTTCCCAATAGCACCAGCATTAAGAGGCACTGCTATTCCTTCCAGGGGATATATTTGGCTCTCAGCCTCTGCTGCTATGCAGCAGTCTGCCTCTGAGATCACAGCAGGACTCGGGGACACTGCTCTGGTCAGCTGTGTCCATAGCGTCCTGGAGAGGGGAAGACGGGGAGGGGGTGAGGGTAAGTCTGGGAAGCCTTTCCAGGGGTGGGGTCCTCGGCTCTGGAGCAGCCTGCTCTCTCAGAGGGGCCCACTCCACAGTGTGGACACATCAGGTAACACCAATGAGGGAAGACAGTGAGTAAAAGGGATGGATCAATGAGCCAAATACAGATATGGGGTCAACGCCAAATAAAGCTTATGTTTAGTCTTTCCGCATACACAGGACTTCTCCAAAAGGAATTGGTGACACACTCTCCATACTGTTTCATGAATTATTCTAACGAATAACACACGTTTTTTCATTTCAGAAATCAGGAATTTTGATATTAAAGAAAGTAGAAAAGCACAGTGGGGATAGATGCCCCTTTGCTGGTCACATGGAGAATTGCAGTTCTAAAAATCTTGGATGGGGACACAGCCAGAGTGGTAGGAAGGAGGAAGAAAAGGACCTGGGCTTCATGGGACCAGAAAGAGCCTTCTGGAAGTTTCGACCCACTGGCAGAAGTCCCTCTGCATCCAGCACTTTTTGGCATCTGTAAGTCCCAAAACAGAAAGCCCACCCCTCTCTGAGAGGGAGAGAAAGCTGCACTTTGAGCGCGTATATGGAATGATAGAGCTTGAGACATAAAAGCACAGACACGCAGAATGTTGTGTTTCAGCCATAGAAACACACACACACACACACACACACACACACACATCTACCATGTCTAGGCAATTAGTTTTGAACTTGCTTCTCCCCCCGCGAGCAGTCTATTTCGTACATATTTCAAAAATAGTAAGTATATGCGTCCGTTTTTGTCAATCCACTTACAAATTCCTTCTCTCCAAATTATTACCTTGATGATTTTCCTGATGTAACATTTCAAGCAATAAGTGAATGTGGATTTATAAAATAACGTTACTTGTGTATTTATAAAATAACATCATTTTCTGATCCTCATCCTCTGAACCAAAGGGGCCTCTGTCAATAGATTGGTGCATCTTCTCCAGATGCGGTTGTCTATAGGTAGAGAATTAACTTGTATTTACAGACAAACAAATATATGTATTCCCATTCACATGTTTTTCAAAATCATAATTACATTATACATACACATCTTTAGCTTGCTTTCCCATTTGGTGTTATTCATATCAGTTATTATATGTATTTCACTGGTTGTTGCCCTTCTGGCATTTAAAAATGTTTTTGTGTGTGTACACTTTTTCAGTGAGCTCTCTGTAGCAGTCTTATATCCATCTCTTTGTTGGTTAATACGTGTGCTTCATATTGCAAGCTAGTCGCTTTCAGCTTTACTACATACTTACTAGGTGTTGCCATATTGCTCTCCAGAGTGGCTGTCCACTCACCAGTGGCACCTGTCAGTTCCCCTTGCCCAAATCATGCATCTAAAGGGGGAGGTTGTGTTCCTGGTTCTAAACAGGGACCTTGGAGTCAGACAAACAAGCCAGATGATACTGGCTCTATCTCTCAGTAGCTGTGTGAACCTAGAAAAATACTTAACCTCCTTGAGCCTCACCTTTGTGGTGTGTAAACGGAAATCCTGACTCCCACCTGAAGGGAACATTGTGAGGAGTTCAAGGGGGAAACCGCCCTAAGGATCCCAGCATGATATTTGGTGCATCATCCACAATGCCAGTGTTTGCTCCCTTCCCATCCCAACTGCTCCAGTCTTTGACAGGGAGGAGGTTTCTTACCTCAATAGCATCACCACGTTTTAGGGAGTATCTGCCGATGTAAGAAGAAGGGAAACACACATACTCATCCGTTTAACATAGGTATTTCAGTGCCATCTCTGTGACATGCGGTGTTATGGAGCTGCGCTGGGGCAAAGTCCTTATCCTTTCCATGGAACAATTCTGCTTTTCCTGTCCTCAGTTGGTACCCTCTATGTTCGCATCAGGACTGCACATAACCTGGGCATCTGGGAAGATCTTGACGCCCAGAAGAGGTGACTGGGGATCTACTGGGAGGAACACTGGAATACGGGTCAGGAGCTCTTCCTGGGACTCAATGCCTGAGCCATCCCAGGGTAAGTTCCTTTCCCTGCATGTCTTACACTGTCACATGGGTGTTCACTGAGCATCTGTCACTCTTCACACCTTCAGTGGCCCAGGGGCTGCAGAGGTCATGGTAATGGTTTCACAGGTCCAGGTCCTTGTGGAACTTATGGTAACCTCTGTAGAACCTCCTTAATGTATAAAGAGGAGGAAGGGCTCACTGGAGTCGTCAGAGACTCCCTGAAGATGAGCTGGGCCTGGCACAGTGGGCAGGACTAATGGAAGCTGGATGGGAGGGAAGAGATGGGGAGTCCAGCCCGACTGGTGAAGAGTGGGGGCTCCCAGGTGAGCAGACATGGCTCAGAGGTAACTGATTGGGCACTCCAGGGGGCTGAGACCATCCTAGGTTAGGAGCAATTGCAGGATTATTACATATTTGCTTCTTTGTGATATTACACAATCTTCTAGGAAGTCTGGGTGAGATCAAAGCTTTGCCTGACCTGGGAGATACTTGGTTAGAGGCATGTCCTCCTACCACTACCTCACCACCACCTTTTCTGACGCAGGCTAGGGTACTAAGAACAGCCAGGCATCACTTCTTCTCACTTTATTTTATTTTGGAGGGGTGGGGACAGTGTCTAACTTTGTCTGCTCCAGATCTGAGGTTCCTGCCTTTGGATATGGCCATTGAAGAGGTATAAAATGTTTGCATCCAACCACTGGCTCTCTTCAGCACAAGAGTGATAGGATGATGGTATGACAAGGGGCTGTGAACGGAGGGGGATTCTGGGATCATTAAAGGCATGATGTCACTCAAGGCTTATGAGAAGCCATGTGGGATCAATGGAATCCATGTTTAGGAAGATCAGCAGTTATGCCGTACTTTGGGGTTAAGGACCACAGGCAGGGATCCCAGGGTATCTGATCAGTCAGATATAAGTTCTGAAACAAAGTATTGGGAGTAGAGAGTAACACACAGGATCCGGAGGTATCCTGAGTGAAGGCACACAAACTAGTTGGAGATGAGGGATGGAAAGGAGCATCATCAGGCCACTCCCCCTGGAGTTCCTGCAGCTGCTTCTGGGCCTCCTTCCTCACAGAGGCTCCTGGGCCCTGATGGGGTTAGGGAGGGGTCCACCCCCCCACCCCCACCAGCAGCTTTTGTGAGAAGAACACCTCGTTGGAGGTTATCCAGGTACTTGATGCCTTTGTGCTTGATGGGAAGGAAGAGAAGCAGCATATGGGAAATAATCCTCTTTTATTGTTCCATGAGCTAAGCCCACATGGAATTCCACAGCCCCAGCCTCTCTGCCACCCTACCCTGAAGCAGAGTGTAGCAGGGCGTAGGGAAACGAACAGAGCAGCTGCCACTGGAACCTTCCTGTCCAGACTCCCATTTGCTACCCTCCGTCCCAAACAGTCTTCCCATCTCACACTCCATACCATATTACCGACAATCCACCTGTTCCTTGGTACAGGCCTCTACAGTGGACTCTGCCCCTCACAGATATTTGAGCAGCATGGAGACCAGATACTTTGGAAATAAGGAGTGACATAGGACATAAGAATATCTGCATCCTAAACATAAATTTAAAAACAATTCTATCTTAATAAAAGAAGATGTTGCTCGAGGGATGGTTTATACACTGTGTAGTTTCCTTTTTTAAGTAAGTTTTATTTTAATTCCAGGATAGTTAACATACAGTGTTCTGTTAGTTTCAGGTATATGATACAGTGATTCAAAAATTCCATACATCACCCAGTGCTCACCAGGACAAGTGCACTCCATGATCCCCATCACCTCTTTCACCCATCCCCCCGCCCACCTCCCCTCTGGTAACCATCTGTTTGTTCTCCACAGTTAAGAGTCTGATTCTTGGTTTCTCTCTCTCTCTCTTCCTTTGCTCGTTTGTTTTGTTTCTTAAATTTCACATATGAGTGAGATGATACGGTATTTGTCATTCTCTGACTGACTTATTTCACTTAGAACTATACTCTCTAGCTCCATCCGTGTCATTGCAAATAAGATTTCATTCTTTTTTGTGACTGAGTAATATTCCATTACACACACACACACACACACACACACACACACACACACACGTGTTCATATGTATATATAACACTTCTTCTTTATCCACTCATCTACTGATGGACACTTGGGCTGCTTCCATACTCTGGCTATTGTAAATAATACTGCTATAAACATAGGGGTTCACATATCCCTTTGAATTCGTGTTTTTGTATTTTTTGTGTAGATAGCCTGTAGTGCGATTACTGGATCGTAGGGTAGTTGTATTTTTGACTTTTTGAGGAACCTCTATACTGTTTTCCAGAGTGACTGGACCAGTTTACATTCCCATCAACAGTGCAAGAGGGTTCCCTTTTCTGCACATCCTCACCAACACTTGTTGTTTCTTATGTTTTTAGCCATTGTGACAGGTGTGAAGTGATATCTCATTGTGGTTTTGATTTGCATTTCCCTGATGGTTTCTTTTCTTTTCTTTTTTTAAATTTTATTTATTTATTTGACAGAGAGAGAGAGAGAGAGAGAGAGAGAGAGAGCACAAGCAGGGGGAGCAGCAGAGGGAGGAGGGAGAGGGAGAAGCAGGCTCCCCCCTGAGCAGGGAGACTGACATGAGGCTCAGTCCCAGGACCCTGGGATCATGACCTGAGCTGAAGGCAGATGCTTAACCGACTGAGCCACCCAGGCACCCCGAGCACCTTTTCATATACCTGTTGGTCATTTGTATATCACCTTTGGAATAATGTCTATTCAGGTCCTTTGACCATTTTTTGATCAGATTATTATTTTTATGTTATTGAGTTGTATGAGTTCCTTATCTATCTTGGACATTAGCCCCTTATCAGATATATGGTTTGCAAATATTTTCTTCCACTCCATAGGTTGCCTTTTAATTTTGTTCATTATTTCTTTTGCTGTGCAAAAGCTTTTTCATTTCATGTGGCCCCACTTACTGATTTTCGCTTTCATTGCTTTTGTGTCTTCGTGTCACATGCAAAAAATCACTGCCAAGAACATTGCCAAGGAGATTTCCCCTTATGTTTTCTTCTGGGAGTTTTATGGTTTCGGGACTTACATTTAAATCTTTGATCCATTTTGAGTAATTTTTTGTGAGTGGTGTAAGTTAGGGGGTCCAATTTCATTCTTTTGCATGTGAGTGTCCAGTTTTCCCAGCACCATTTCTTGAACCGACTATCCTTTCTCCATTGAATATTCTTGGCTCTCTTATGAAATATTAGTTGACCAGTTATGCATGGGTTTATTTCTGGGCTCTCTGTTCTGTTCCCCTGGTCCATGTGTATGTTTTTATGCCAGTACCATACTGTTTGATTATGATGGCTTTGTAATGTAGTTGAAAGTCAGGAGGTATGATGCCTCCAGCTTTGTTCTTCTTTCTCAAATTGTTTTGGCTATTCTGAGTCTTTTGTGGTTCCATATGAATTTAAAGCCTTTTTTGGTTCTGTTTGTGTGGAAAATGGCATTGGTATTTTGATAGGGATCGCATTGAATCTATAGATTATTTAGGGGTAGCATGGATATTTTAACAATATTAATTCTTTCCATCCATGAACATGGAGTATCATTCCATTTATTTGTGTCTTCTTCATCAGTTTCTCTCATCAATTCAGCATATAGATATTTCCCCTTCTTGATTAAATTGATTCTTAAGTATTTTACTGTTTTTGTTGTTAGTATAAATGGGATTATTTTCTTGGTATCTTTTTTCAGTGGCTCACTGTTAGTGTATAGACGTGTAGCTGATTTCTGTATGCTGAATGTGCGCCCTGCAACTTTACTGTATTCACTGTGATCTTGTTGTTGTTGTTGTTGTTTAATCTCATTTTATCATGGTCACAGAGTGACTTAATCTGATGTTGGTGTTCTGTGTGATGGCTGATGATCAACAGGAGAACAATATAAGCCAGCTGTGAGTGTCAGGTGATTTCGTGATGGAGAATGGTTGGGTAGACAGCAAGAAAAATTTGAGAGACCGTGCATATTCTCAATGAGAGTGACAGAGATTGCTGGTGTGGACAAAGCCAGGTGTAGATGGAACCACTGAGGACAAACAGACCGGTTATACAAAGGTAAAGGCTCTACATTTTTTTTTTTCCATCTGAGTGCATGGTGAGCAAACTTGGGCACCACTATCCTAGAAAGTAATGGATACGGGGCTCAAATCCAGATCTGCCTCACTCCTGTTCACAGGTCTGTAACCAGTGAGGTTTGGCACTACCCTCTCTTAAAGATGAGGCCAGCACCGGGAAAAAGACTGAATTTGTCCTGGGGGCCATCTTCACGTAAGGAAGTGAGGCAACAGGCAGATCCTAGGCTGTGGCAGCCAGTTGAGGGTGAGGTCCAGGTTGAAATAAGTGAGGTGTGGCTGTTTATGCTCATACAATGCACTATCACACGCCCCTGGGATTTCTACAGGGGACCGCTTGTCATGTTTGAGGTTTTCAACCATTCTATTCTCACGTTCAGTTTAGTGCTCAATATACTGTGTAATGTGTACATCGCACTTTTACCAGTAGAAAGTCAATTTCCTTTCCATTGTGGACATTCACCTCTACCCTTTAAACAAACACCCAGTGCTCATGCCTTCTGCCAAATAATTTCTTTTCCCAGCTCCTGAAAACAGATTGTCTCGATGGGAGGTCAAGGATTGCTTTGTATTGAGCCATATTTGTTTTGAGAAAGCGATGGATGGTACTTAAACCGGGTTTGGTGCACTGCCGTGTTAGTCAGGTTCAAGGGTTTTGTTCAAAGTGCCCATGAATATGTATGAAGGCATCTTCATCTTAACCTCAAATTCTGTAGTTTGTGTTACCTATTAGCAAACATGTTGTAATGCAGATTTTAATTGTAATGCTTAAAAATGAAACTCTTTAATTTTGAGAAAACGATTCCTTTTTGAGAAACACATATTCCTCCAGGGCTTGCCAGTGACATTCTTACAATTGTTAATTCATTTTCACTGAGAAAGGATATATAACTTTCCTTCTCTGTTAAAAGCAGTATCTGGGTAACAGATGTCTGGGGGATAAACAGTAGAAATAGAAACAAAGAATTGTCTCAAATAGTCACAGTAAATTGAAGCTAGAATTTTAAATAGTTTTCAGGTGTCAAGAATGGAACCCCAAAAGTTTACTATGTTTGTGAGTGTTTTGTGGCATTGCTAGTTATTTCCACTTTCCCCTCCATCCTTGGGTGTATTTTCCACACTGTCTAAACTGAGTGGGAATTCCCATTATGTTCATAAACAAAATCTATAAAAGTATATCCAATAATTAATGCAAGACCAGGTGAAGCAGTAGGAAGAGTAAAAGCTTTGGCTTCAGAAGATGTGGGTTCCATTTTGGGCTCAGCCAATGAATAGGAGCATGACATGTGACAGTGTGGGACATTAAGTCCCCAAGCACCAGCTTCCCTGTTCAGAGAGCGAGGATTCTCTTCTTCATAGGGTCTTTGCCAGAATTTATTGAAATCACAAGGCAGTGAAGGTCACACAGGTGCTTTAGCCTCAGCCATGCCTGGAATCTGAGGCTCAGTTTCCTCATCTGTAAAGAAGGAATCACCATGTGGACTTTGTGGTTACATCAAAGGGATTAAATGTTATTATGTAGATTAAAATATAAGTCAGTGTCATATTACATAACATAATTAGTGACAATATAAAGAAAGATGAGATCTCCTCAGGGGTTAATGGAAATGTTTGTTTCCTTCTTTAGTGCTTTTTTAAAATGATTTTTGAAATTCATTTAAATATTCTGAAATGTATTTAAGAGCATTCCACAAAGCAAATTATTTAAAAACTTCCAAACTTGTTGGCGAGGATGTGGAGAAAAAGGTGCACTGTTGGTGGGAATGCAAATTGGTGCAGCCACTGTGGAAAACAGTATGGAGCTTCCTCAGAAAATTAAAAATAGAATTACCATGTGATCCAGTAATTCCACTACTGAGTATATAGCCAAAGAAAATGAAAGCACTAATTCGAAAAGATATATGCACCCCTATGTTTATTGCATCATTATTTAAAATTACCAAGATACAGAAGCAACCCAAATGTCCATCCATAGGTGAATGGATAAAGGAGACGTGGTATATATATTATATATAAACACACACACACACACACACACATATTATATATAAACACACACGTATATATGGTGTGTGTATAAAATATATGGTGTATATATGGTATATATACCATGGTGTGTGGGTGTGTTTGTGTAATGGAATATCACTCAGCCATAGAAAAGAATGAGATCTTGCCATTTGCAACAAAATGGACGGACCTAGAGGTTATAATGCAAAGTGAAATAGTCAGAAAAAGACAAATATCATATTATTTCACTCATAGGTGGAATTTAAGAAACAAAACAAATGGCTAGAGGAAAAAAAGAGACAGACAGACGAAGAAAAAGAAAGAAAGAAAAAGAAAGAAAGAAGAAAGAAGAAAGAAAGAAAGAAAGAAAGAAAGAAAGAAAGAAAGAAAGAAAGAAAGAAAAGAATCAGACTCTTAAATAAAGAGGACAAATTGGTGGTTACGAGAGGAGATGGGTGGAGGGATAGGTGAAATGGATCAAGGGCATTAAGAGTTCACTTATCGTGATGAGAACTGAGTAATGTACAGAATGGTTGGATCATTATATCGTACACATGAATCTAATATAATGCTGTATTTTAATTATGCTTCAATTTGAAGCACCACCACCACCACCACCACCACGAACAATTTCCTAACTTACAATTCTTTTTTTTTTTTTAAGATTTTATTTATTTATTTGACAGAGAGAGACACAGCGAGAGAGGGAACACAAGCAGGGGGAGTGGGAGAGCGAAAAGCAGGCTTCCCGTGGAGCAAGGAGCCCGATGCGGGGCTCGATCCCAGGACGCTGGGATCATGACCTGAGCTGAAGGCAGACGCTTAACTGACTGAGCCACCCAGGCGCCCCTCTAACTTACAATTCTACCTCTGGAAGGTTCATTTGTTCTCTGTCATGAAAAACCACATCTCCTAAAAATCACAGACTGTCATTACAGTACTTTCATTGGATCTTTTAGAGAAGGAAGCATCAATCTGCAGCCTCAACAGCTTCTCTGAAGTACACGCCCTCATTGCTGTCTGTGGAACCACTCTACAGTTCAATTTCTGAACTGACCTGTGTCCTGGACATCCCCCTCAAAAGTAGAAGAGGCAAATCTGTGGCAAATCTTCAGGTAAAATATTTGAAAAACTTCAGAATCGTTAGTCCACCCTGTGGAGCCACAGCCCATGAGAACGTTTGAGCTCACAGTCTTTCGTCCCCTTTCACATGAACAGTGTATCTGGAGATGGGAAAGGTGATGGAGTGACTAGATGCCTAAAGGTAATCAAACCGGTAGGGTGTGTCTGAGACTTCTCACAGGAAGTGAATGCTTAAACTGAGATTGGAGGCTAAGGAGGCAAAGGAGGCATTAGCCTGCTGAATAGGAGAGGGTGGAGACTAACCAGACATAGCAGGAAGGAAATACCTTATAACCTGGCTCATCCCTTGGGAAACCCAGTGTGGAAATCCCTTACACAGCAGTTTGGCATGCTGAGAAAAACTTTGTAATACTTAACAAGACAACTGTAGAAAGTTCCTGAACCCTTTCTGCCCTCTCTGCTCCCACCTCAGGCCTATAATCTCCACCAGCCCTCTAAGAGGTGTGTGATGTTATTACTATGATTTCTCTCTGTGAAACCACAAAGAAGAAGAAACTCGTTAGGTAAAGCAGTTTGAGCATGATCTTAATTTACATGCCGTTTCACCACTCGCAGTGCAAAATTTAACTTTTAATGACTCTTCTCTCCTTTTCCCAGTTAATATTTTTCACTGGAGAAAATTCAGGAATTGGGGGTCCGTGCCATCTGATGAACATATCTAGAATGGCAGCTTAGACATCACTTAGCAGGGAACCCTGGAAGGAGGAAGGGAGTAAGGTCCCAATCAGAGGGAAACTTCTGGAAGATTTTGTGGAAAATGAAGCATTAAGGGTGAGTCAGAGCCCATGTACATGAAATCCAGTACCAAGAACTTTTCTTCAGCCCCTCCCTCCCAACTATAACAGGAAACCGATAGGTGTGTGATTGAGAGACAAAAATAATGTGGAAAGAATATATAGATTTAGATATATACAGTTAAGCTACACACAAACATATGATTTTTGTAATGAAATTTCCAACCAGGTATATACTACAATGCTATAAAATCTTATATCAGTTATTTTTTTGGATTTCAAGTTAATGTATTTATTTCAAAGTCAAATGCAGTGTAGGCATGTGTATTTATTAGAAAAAATATTTTTGTATGTATTTTTTATCTTGTTACACAGCAAGACGTATTTCCTTGGGAATTTTGTTTATATTCCCCAGATATACTTCCCTGTGCACAGTAATATATAAGTACATTTACACGAACACACATATTCTTCCAAATTTTGTTCACAATATGTATATACTATTCTCCATATGTTTTATATATACATATATGTTTATGTATATACATATATGGAAATATATGCACACACAAACATACATACATGTGTAATTGTTTTGTACATGTTTAATCTTATAAGTTTGTAATGTATAGTTCTTATTTGAATTATTTCAACGGACTTCAAACGACAATCTTTTATTAATCAGATTTATTTATCTAATAGAATATTAAACATTTGCCCTTAAAACACATTCCATGCATTTTCCCAATAATTTGCATCTCCTTATATGTAACATTTCTGTTTGGGATAGAGAAGGTTTTTTTTTTTTTTTTTCTTTAGCTTCCCTTTAATTTGTCCAATCAAATTTGTAAGAGAGTTAAAAGTTTTTCTTGGTTTTGATTGCCCCAGGTGTTCATGTCATGTTGACAGGCAGGGTACTCAAACAAACTTTTACCCAGTGTCTTTGTCTTGAAGATGATGGTGGAGATGAAATCCCATTCCTCAGGCCTGAAGGCCTAGATAGGGGGCCAATGGATAACCCTGTCCTGGGGATGGTGTGTGGGGCCCAACCAGAAGCAGAGGAAAAGTAACCTCCATGGAGGGAAGAAAATGATCATTTGCAGAATTATTTTAAGCCAGAGACACTTTACATTGTACCTTCAATAACCTTACAAGTATTCGGTTGTTTTCCCCACTTATTTACACATGTAGAATTAGGTGTGAAGCTTTTTTCCATTGTGCCAGGAAGCCTTCAGTGCTTTGAATTCTCACTGGGCTACTATTTGATGCAACCCTAAGTATTTCTTGTTTTGTTTTCTGTTGTAGCTGTATTGTTTTTAAATGAAGACAACCCATGAAAATTAAAGCAATTTCTGTACTATCAAAAGAAAAAAAAATAAAAGTTTGAAAAGATGGGAGTAACTATTTGCAAACAATATTACAGAATTTGTGCTACTGGGCTAGAAAATGAAGGACTTTTGTTTATCAGTGGAGAAAGGGACAAATGATAACAAATAATTTTATGTATGCTTTTTATATAAAAGCAAAATGCTTCTCCAGTACACATCTGGAAAGATGCCACACCGCATTAACTGAAGAAATGGCAATCTGGAGATGTTGTAATAAGTAAGTGAAAAAATCAATTTGCAGAAAATTATTTATGTGATTGCAAATTTTTAAAAGTGTGTATCTATAACCACATAACTACACAAATATTTTCAGGTAGGTGTACACATTACCTAAAGAGAAACACCTCTGGAAAATGTGCTCCAATCTATTTACATTGGATATCTTGGATATCTGCGAGTTGGGGTGAGGGGATCATACAGACGGAAGGTGCAGAATGATTTCATTTTCTAAGTATACGTTTTTAATGTTTAGCATTTTGCGATTAGGCAAATTTGTTGAGAGAAACACTTGAAAACATCTAATAGCCAATTCACAAGAAAAGTTCACCTATACTTACCATGTTATGAAAATGTTCACACGATACTGTTTAATTAGCAAATATAAACTTCAGCTTTCGACTTGACAGTTTATCTGTGTGTGTGTGTGTGTGTGTGTGTGTGTTTCTGTCTTACACTTCCCTTACCCCCAAATGTTCACACTCTCATGTGCAGAGTTTTCTTCACCTCTCTCAGGGACTGAATTTTCTCTCTCGGGGCATGGAGATCCAGGAAGGGATTGTGGCCAAAGAGTAGAAAATTCCAGAAAGTAGTGGAAAATTCCAGAAAGTTCTGGCTAATGCACTGGAGCCCAGGCGCCTCCCTCCTTCTTTCTGCCTTGCAAAGCCCTCTGGTCTGAAGCTTTCAGAGCTACAGTTCTGTCTCTGACCACTAAGGGGCATCTACCTATACTGACTACGTTTTTTGGTAAAGGAAAAGGCATGATTTGTTTCATTCTACTCTCATTACAGTGACCCACCAAACTCTGTTTGCTATTTCCTTTTTAGTTTCCAGGTCTGCTGTGTGTGTGTGTGTGCGTGTGTGTGTGTGTGTGTGTGTGTGTGTGTCTGTGTGTGTCTGTGTGTGTGTTTGTGTGTGTTGTTTATGTTTTATTTTTGTTTTTGTTTTTTTGGTGGGGGAGGGTTTGTTTGTTTGCTATTATCTCTCTGGAATGAGTTGGAGATAATGGCAGCCGTGTGATTATTTTCAGAACATTCTTTTATTTTGCTCTAACTTAAGAAAAAAAAAATCCGACATATTGCAGCAAGAATTTAGTTAGGCTACATATGCATGGACATGTCACCGCCATTCCATGGAACTCAGTTGCAGTCTCTGTTTCTCCAGGTATCATCTGAATGACTCCAAACAAGCTCCAGCACCTCGTTAAGCTGCAGCAAACTTGCAAAGCTGGTGACTGTGATATCAGAGCCCCCTTGTGAGGAATCCAGGACAGAGCAGATGCAATGTAGCAAATCCAAAGCCTGGCCTATAGCTGGCACTCAGAGTTCTCTGGGTTTGCAGAATGAGGGAACAAGATGTATTGCAGTGGATACAGAGCCTGGCATACAGAGTTCCTTGTGTTTGTGGCTGCAAGTACCTGGGTCCCACCCCTCGTGATTCTAATTGGCCTTGTCTGCAGGGCTGATTCAGTTGGAAACAATTCCCTGGTAGGCTGGTAACAAATTCAGGGGACAGGAATTATATGAAGTAAAGCCTCCTCTGGAGGCAGCCAAGGCTCTCTTCTCCATGCCTTTGAGGAAGGGATTTCCTGTAAGGATTCCGTCTTGTTTGTGTGACGCTGACAAAGTGGTTTGTGGCCTGCTCTCACCTTCCTCAGCAGCTGTCCCTGATCATCTCCAAACCTCCAGCTCCAGACCTCACGGATTCTCTTCACAAGCAACCTGCGAGGACACTGGTGACGGGCCACTGCCTTCGGTCCACACCATGCGTGAGTTGGTCAGCATGAGGCCTTGGTCTCAGATCCCCAGAGGGTGTGAGGGGTTCTGGGTCCCTTCCCCCACCCCACCCCACCGGACACCCAGCCAACCCCCGTTTAGAGGAGGGGTGGAGAGGGCCCAGGCTGACTATTCTCCACTCTCTTGAGGAAATGGGCCAAGTGAGCCCTGACATTCCCATCCTGGTTCCACATGGAAAACCTCCTCTCCTATGGAAGTGGTCATGGCTGAGGTGAATTTCTTTTCACTGGTTGAGGGGATAGACCTGACTTATGTGGTCCTCACAGGTCCAGCCTTTGGAGAGTGGGGAGGGTCTCCTAGGTTGACGGGGGTGTGAGGCAAAGGGGAGGGGGGTTGGTTTAGATTAACATTCTTTGGATGCCTACTAGAGGTGGGGGAGGGGCAGAGAACCCACCATTACCCTTGACTCTGACATCAACTATTTAGGGTAGATTGTATTACCCCCAGGGACGATTCTTGAGGTTTGCCTTATAGCCCAGCATATGACCGATTCTGGAATGTTCCACGTGTAGTGTTTATGTGCACTGTTCCATGCCAATTAAGTAAATTTGTTAATTTACTTAATTCTCATTTTAAAATCTCCACCTAGTGGAATTTATGTCTGCCATTTTATGTGTCACTCAAGGAGGTGTGTTGCCACATTGTAATCGTGAATTTATCCATTTCTCCTTTTACTGTCATTGTTCGCTTTGCACATTTTGGCTCTGTGTTAAGACATGCACACCAATTTAGAATTTTGTATTAATGGCTTCTTTTTGCATTGAACCTTTTATCACAACGAAATCTCCTTTTCTCTAGTAATGTTATTTTTTTCTTGAAAGAATACCTTTCCCTTTAGTAATATGGGTATACCAGCTTTCAGTCGGTTAGTGTGTAAATGGTACACATTTTGCCAAGTTTTAATTTATTTTCAAATTTTCTAAATCATTAAATTTTGCATGTTTCTCCTTTAAGCAGCATTTGATGGAATGTTTTCTTTCCAGTCTCATAATATCTGTCTTTCTATGTGGAATAGCCAGTCTGAAACTTTTAATGTAAATATAGATATAACTTGGTTTCTGTATACCATATTAACTGCACATTTATTTCTGCCTGTTGTAAGGCCCTTTTCCTCTCCTTTCCTTGAAATGATTTAATATTTTCTTTTAGAGGGAGAGAGGGGTGGGGAGGGGCAGGGGGAGAGGGAGTGGGAGAGAGAGAGAGAGAATGGCTTGATCTCACACACCTGAGAACATGACCTGAGCCGAAAACAAGAGTCAGATCCTTGGGGTGCCTGGGTGGCTCAGTCAGTTAAGTGGCAACTCTTGATTTCGGCTCAGGTCGTGATCTCGGGGTCATGACTTCGGGATTGTGAGATAGAGCCCCGAGTTGGGCTCTTTGCTCAGCGTGGAGTCTGCTTGAGATTATCTCCCTCTCCCTCTGTCTCCCACTCTGCCCCTCCCTTCCCCCCTCCTCCGTGTCTCTCTCTCTCTCTCTCTCTCTCCCTCAAATAAATAGATATATAAAATCTTAAAAAAAAGTTTGGACACTTAACCGACTAAGTCACCCAGGCGCCCCTAATATATATATATTTTTTTAGTATTAGATTGTTACCTCATTTGGCTGGACAGTTAAACATTCTTTAGCCATTCTTGTAGCGTTTACCCTTAAGACTATAATGTACTTTTTTTTTTGCCTTTTCATGGTCTTATGTAAATTACTTCTTTAAAGCTCTTCAGACAGAGAAGGAACTTTGGAACACTTTGATTCCACTCACACCCTCCCAATGTATTGCCATGAATTTTAATTCTATGTATATTTAAACCCCTAGAAGACATTAGCATCCTGGTGCTATATAGTCAATACTCATTTAGACTGGCCTACATATTCACAAATGCCGTTAGTCTTTCTTTCCTGCATCTTTGTGCCTCCATCTGGGATCGTGTTTCTTCTGCCTGAAGAAGAACCTTTAATATTTCTTTTAGTTTGAGTCTTCTGGTCACAAATTTCCCCAGTTTTGCTACATTAACATCACTGTGAAATGTACATCTTTTCTTTAGGAATGTTTTTCCTTAAAGCATACTTTGTCTCCTATTAGTATTGTTATACTGACTTGATTATCCTGTTACTTTGGGAAAGTTCTCAAGCAAGATCGCTTCAAATGCCACTTCTCCACGTTTCCCTCTCCTTCATTCCGGGACTCAAATGGAGCATGTGTTAGATATGCTCACTACATCTCCCTTAATTCTCTCCCTCTCTCTTTTCGTATTCTCCATATTATGTCTCTCCAGGCTTTTCTGGATATTGTCATCAGACCTAACTTTCGCTTCTCTAATTCTTTCTTCAGGCGGGAACTCACCTTTGACCCTTGAACCATAACACCAAACTTTCAGGGTGGATTTTGTTATCCCCCTAGGGCAGAGGAGGGAACTGTGAGTTAGAGATGACAGGCAACTTGTCCCAGGTCACCCAGCCTGAAAAGGGCAGAGCAAGGGCTAACGTCACAGATTAAACCCTAGGCCCAAACCCTTTCCTCTGTGCTCGTTTTCTTCTTGGCTGCACGTGCTCCCCACCTCTCATCTCCCAGGAAATGCAACCACAGTGAAGTTTTTCAACCTTTTTGGCACTGTGCTCTATTTCATTTTAGATGATAAAGTCAGTGATATTTCTTCATTAGCCATGATATTTCCCCAGAACCGTTTGTGGTGTTGGGACCACTGACGCGTTGTTCTCAATTTCAGGGCATAATGATGTAGGTAAGCTCTTACAAAGAAGAACAAGATGCTGGGGTATTTACCGAAGGAGATATAGCAACTGGTCTGAACAAGTCAGTTCTGGCATTCAACCTTCATCCCACCAGCAACAAGATGGAGATCCGGCAACAAATGGCGCTCACATGAGCACCCAAGTGAGATAGTAAGTGACCAGTCAGCATAGCTGAAATGTACCAGCCAGTGGAATACATAGCCCTGTAGCTGAATGTGTCATTCTCTTCTCCAACCTGGAAGAGTGAAGAATGATAGAATCAGGTTAATGGTTGAGCAAACTTTATTGTACCCTGGTATCAGTGGGCAAACGTGTAATGGAAGACTTTCTGAGCACGTGTGGACTACTTCCTTCTCTCCACTTCCCCACAGTGCTCCCTATGCCGTTTCACCGTGTCATCGGAGAGGCAATTTTCAGAAACAAGACCAAACCCAAGCTAACATGGAGGGAGAGCAAAAGCCTCCAGAGAGAAGAATGCAGCGGGAGAGGCAGGATGAGACCGTGGGGAAATGGTTCAAGATCATTGTGAGTGCCCCTGCAAAATGGACCTAATAAGTAGAAGAAGGTGAACAGAGGGAATTGTGTTGGACTCATGTAGAGACGCTACGTACTTTTCTGGGGGCAGAGGAGTGGGTAATCGGTCTTTTTATTACTAGCATCATTACATTTGTAGCATTACATATGTTAACATCCTAGTTAACATCCTAGATCAAGTAAGGGCAGACTCAGAGGAGCAATATAAAGGGAACAGACTGACTACAGGGAGAATCAGGTAAGTTGTCTAAGAGCAGAGGAAACTACAGCCAAGGAGATGGAGCAACTCCACACTGGAAGGCTCAGTTTAGCTCTAGCTGAGTGTGGGAGGAGGTTGTGTCTCTGGGGTCCCTGTTGGAGAAGCAGGCTAAGGCATCCTGCCCTGAGCTAGTATCACTTGGAACTTTAAAAAAGGAAGTACGTGTTAAACATCTTAAGTCGATTATTTGAAAAAAAGTGTTTGAATTGAAGGAAAAGTTATTTAGTAAATCCATGTCTGGCACAAGAGTTTGCAATAATGGATAATGTCCTATCATAAGAAATTATTTTAAAGCCCCCCCCCCAAAAAAAAGGTATGAAAGGAAGACATGGTTGGGTCTTATCTTAACCTTGGAATCCATTGTGTCAATCTCTTCCCCCATCTCTGGCTCCTAGATTCCATTCGGCATCAAATATGATAAGAAGTGGCTACTGGATCTGATTCAGGGACAATGCAGTGTCCCCTTCACCCCAGTGGAGGTAAGAGAAAACAGCAAAGCAGATGAGAAGAAACAGGGCAGATGAGCAGTGGCTCGGGTCTCATATTCTCTTTCTCTTGCTATTCTCCCTATAGTTTCACTATGAGAGAATGCAGGCCCAGTTCTTTGTTGAGAATGCCAACGTTGCCTTTGCATTGAAGAGTGTCAACGGCAAGATCTGGGATGAGGCTAATGAAAGGGTGTGTGTCAAGGAAGTGACTGGGGCCAGTTAGGGGCAAGAGGGCAGGACAGGGGCAAGGTCTTGTGTCAGATTTCCTGGTACTTGACCCAGCCCCTCTTGTGTTCCCTACAGATCTCTATCTTTATCTACCCCTCTGATGCACCCCACTCTGTGCACAAAGAGCTGAAGTCAGAAAAGGTGGAGCAGACAAAGGTAATGCAGACTCAAGAGTAGCTGTGCATCCGCATCCAGGCCCACATTTCCTTCCCACACCTATTGCCCCCCCATCTCCACCTCAAACTCAGAGCCACTGACCCCATCTCTAACTCTGCTGCTGACCATGAACAAATGATATGTAGTCTCCCAGCAATCTCTTAACATCCAGAGGGTCCTCTTTGCCCCTGGTATGCCTACAGCAGTAATTCTGGGGCAGCTGAGGGCAGAGGGGCCTGTCTGGGAAGGAGACTTAGGGATGGTAACGTGGGGAGGGGTTGGTGCTGGGGCTCTGCCAGCCGGGCCTCTCGCAGCCTTCCGATTCCCTCCTCTCGGCTTCTCGGAGACTTGATCACCCATGATATTGAAATGGTACCAAATCCTAGGAACAGCATGGCTGCCTCCCTGCAGACCCATGAAAAGAGCATGCCCGAGGTGAGGACTCAGTCCCAGTGCTGAGACTGATGCTGAAGGTGGGAGAGATTAGGTAGAAGAGGCAGATTGGTCTCAGATATCCCCTGTTGCGGTCCTCACTCTAACTTTTTCTTCATCATAGCTTTTGCCCTCGAGCCCGAGCACCAAGACCCCCTGCCAGCTGGATGGCTTGTCCAACACTCTGCGGAATGCCGCCAGCATCGAGAGCTTGACCCTCTCCAACAGTGAGGTGAGGTGTGGTACCCAGATCCTGCTTTGAAAGGAAGTTGGGAGTGCTCACGGGATGGTGACAAGAGTCAGGGGAGTGGATTTGTTGGAGAAGGGAAGGACCGGGGCTGCAGGGTCATCCTGGCCATCTCTCTCTGCTCCACGTGTTTCCTCCCCATAATTATAGGTGAAGTCTGCAGGGGAGTCGGACGAGGGCAAAAGTCTGCAGCCAGAAGAGATGAGTGCCGATAGAAGCCCCCTGTGCACCACCTTCCCTGATAAATCAACCAACATAAGGTCAGTTGTACACTGTGTCACCCCGTGGGACTCTGAACTATGCCTGACGGTGCCTGTTTGGAGGAGGCAGCAGCTCTGTTCCTTTGGGGGGACCAGAGACCCTATGCTCTCTTCTCTGTGTCCCTCGCCTGTGCTTAGACATCTCCTTCCCTTCCTCTGACCTGCTCACCAGTTTGTCTGGTCTGAGGTCCGTTTGCAGGTTGTCTGCACCCAGCCTTCTCTAGCGTGCCAACCCCAAAGTGTGATCTACGAAGCAGGGCTCCCCTTCCTCACTAGGACCAGAGTGACCACCTTGAGCCTGGTGCTGGTGCCCTGGACTGAGAGGGGCCCTCCAGCCCAGGGCCTCATGCTGAGACGGGCCTTTCTGCCTCCCTGCCGAGACAGGGCTTCCCTCCCTTGTTCTGAGAGGGACCCTCTTTTCCTTGAACCAAATGTATCCCCCCTCCAGTTCCAGGCTGCCTTGGTGGCTTTCCTGCCCCATGCTGAGGGCCGAGGTCCTGGGGGACTGCCATCATGACATCCGTTCCTCTGACCCCCTGCCAGGAGCTGGGCCCTCCTTGGGAGAAACCAGGGTTCCCTGAGTCAGGGGGCCGGAAGTGGGTGACTGCCAGTGAGCAGAGGGCTTCCTGAGGCAGGAATGGAAGGCAGAGGGCAGAGGTGCTTGAGAGGACAGAAGGACAGGCCTCTCAGAGGCACTGCCCCCTCCCCTCCCTCCGCATGTCACATCATCCAGACTGGTCCTTCAGAGGAGCCCTGGGTAGCCCGACATGCGTATAATCCCTCAGGCAAGGAACCAACTGGGACAGGCACAGGTGCACTGGGGTCATCAGGAGGGAAGGTGGTGATCATAAGAGGGGACCACAGACCCCCAGCTCCATGCTGACCTGGGGCTTGACCCTCTACTCCCTCTGGGGTAGGTCTCCTGCCCCCGTGGCTGCTTCGTTCCCCATGCCTGGCTCAGACTGAGCTCACACAAGTGACAAAGTTTCAACCAGCGTGCAATGGGCCCCCAGCCCAACACCTGCATGTTTTCCATTCCTACGTCGGATGCCAGGGCCAGCCAGGGCAGATGAAGGAAGGGACTGCAGGCAGAGAGCCATTTCCCCTTTCTCCTCTCTTCCTCCCTGACCCCCACCACCATGGTAGAGCTTCTTTCCCTTCCCTTTGTTTTGCTTTCTCTCCCTCTTTTGTCTCTACTCCCCTCTCCCTTCCTACCTTCAACCCCTCTTCTGTCTTCATCCCCCTCCCTCTCCCCCCCTGCCTCCTGGTTCCTGCCTCACTCACCTCCTTGCCCCAGCATCCCGGGCCACCCCTGGGGGGTGTCATGGTCCTGCAGCATGCTGGACCCCTAGTGAGGTAGCAGAGCCCTGGGCTTCCACCTCATTCCCTCTTCTCTCTGGAGCCTTTGGTGGGGACCTGAAGGAAGGAAGGGAGGCAGGAAGGAGAAGGCAGCCCTGGAGCCTGGGCTCCAAATGTTGCTTCTGGTGGCACTGGACACGGGAGTCAGGACAGTCTAGGTGGGATCCACCCAGGGGGAAAGAGAGGGAAGAGGGGGTGGGGTGGAGGAATGGAATCAGAGAGAGGAGGGGGAAGAGAGTGTGTGCTTTCCCTCTAGGTCCATCCACAAGGGAGGTGCCAAGGGCCCTGGAAGCCTAGGACAGTGCAGTGTAGGTGGGACGTACTGGGCTGTGTGTCAGGTGTAAGTGTGCTTGCTCCCATGATGAAGGACACCTGCAAAGTTTCACTGACTTTTCTGTTTTGTCTGGATTTCTGCAGCTCCATCCTGGAATTGTTTCCCAAGTTACTAAGCCTGGTAGGTGTATTCCTCGATCATTGACTCCTCTGCTGGCGCTGATGCTGCCCCAAACCTGCCCTGAAGCCATTTAGGTCTTGCAGAAGTTACAATTTTCATGACCCTTCAATCTCATGGAGGTCCAGATCCATGTGGGAACCCAACAAGGGCTCCAGATCGCCTTCAACCACGTTCTCCAGGGGCATCAGGGACCCCAAGACAGTGATCCCAAATGTAGTCTTGCCCATGTAATTTCCAGGGCCCTTTTGCACCTGGCCTCTGACCCTCACCCTCTCCGGGGCCCATCCTTTCCCTGATTGTTCAGCACCAACTCCTGGTCCACACTGCCCACTCCCTCTTCCTTTCCCCAGGACAGCCAGGAGTCACCTTCACCAACCAGTATCGGTATTGCAGCCCACAAGAGGTTACCAACCTGCAAGGTGAGGAGGGCGGATCAAGCCGGGTTTTGGGTGGTGCGTGAGGAGGGGTTATCGGCCGTGGTGCTGAGGACTGTTGTGATTTCAGGGAAGCTTCTTTGGATCTGATGCACTGAAGAGTCTAGTCCTGCAATTCCTGCAGCAGTAAGTACTCCTGGGAATCTGGGGAAAGGGATGGCTAGGATGGGTGAGGTCACCCAAGCTCAGGACTGCTGACTGGGTCTCGAAATCTCATTTGGGATCCACACCACAGAGATAGACTGTCCTCATTGCTCTCCCACAGGTACTACTTGATCTACGACTCTGGAGACCGTCAGGGTCTCTTCGGTGCCTACCACAATGAGGCCTGCTTCTCCCTGGCCATTCCCTTCAACCCCGAGGAGTCAACCCCGTGAGTAGCAAAGCTCCGACTCTGCTCCTGGGCCCTGTGGCTCCCCAGTGGATACAGGGCAGCTCCTGGAAACACCCACACTGGCCAGACCACCACCTCCTGTTCCTCTTTCTCTCCTAGAAGCAGCTTGTGCGAATACTTCAAGGAAAGCAGGAATATGAAGAAGCTCAAGGACCCCTGTGCGTGTGTGATGGGGAAGACTGGGCAGGGAAAGAGGTGTGAAGTGGTAATTATAGGGCCTAGGGTGTGGCAACTGCTGACCTTTGCTTGTTTCTCCTCCCCCCATAGCCCTGCGTGTTCAGCTGCTGAAGCATACAAAATGTGACATCATGCGCTCCCTCTGTGTGCTGCCCAAAACTCAGCATGACCTCAACTCCTTCATGGTGGACGTGTGGTTCCAGACGGTGAGCACCGGCTTCCTCCCTCGGGCAGCCCCAGAAAGCCACGGGTGGGTAGGAAGTTTAGGTGACTTAGCACCTGGGCCCTTCCCTTTCAGGAGACGATGCTCTGCTTCTCTGTCAACGGGGTGTTCAAGGAAGGTGCGTGTGTGTAGAACCTCCTCCCCAGATGCTCCTCTGCTCTCTCCCTGCTGGCTGGGCTCCCTCTCAGAACTCTCCCAGCTTCCCTGGTGCCTTCCCTTCTCTTCCTATGCCCGTTATGTTCTCCCATTTCCACGCTCCCCTCAAATCATCCTGGTCTGAACTAGGTCTATGCCGGTCTGCCCCACATAGCTTGGGCATTAGGGACACAGTCTGTGGAGTTGGACAGCTCTCACCCTAGATCTTTACTCTGTGACCTTGGGCTCTTAACCTGTAAGTTTCTTCATTTGCTAATGGACCTAATGATGTCCATCTCTTGAGCAGCTGTGAAAAATGCATCAAATGCACTTCTGAAGTGGTTTCCACTGGTCCCAGCACATGGTAGTGTTCCTGTCACTGGGAACAGATTGCTTTCCCCATTCGGAACACCCTGACTCCCCACAGAAAAACTGTCCCCTTCAGCATGAATATCAAGTCAGACCCTGGCTGGGGAATGCTGTGTGAGTATGTAAAGCATGTGGAATGCTAAAGGGGTATTGTTGTTTGTTGCTCGTTGTTGAAGTGGAAGGCACGTCTCAGGATTCTGTTCGTGCCTTCACCCGGACATTCATCGCTACCCCTGTCAGCAGTTACAGGTGAGTGCTTTGTTATGGGTGGAACACCCAGTTCAGTATGAGTTCAGGGGTATGGGAATGGGGAGGTACAGGCTTCGGGGTGTTCTCAATATTGTGAAAAGCCAACAGGTACAACCAAGGAATCATGTCTCCTAGTGATTAAGAGCATCGGCTCTGGAATCAGATTATCGGTTCTTTCCCTGATCCCAACACTCACTAGTTTTGTGACCTTTGTCAAGTCACATGATCTCTTTGTGACCCAGTGACTTCCTCTGAAAACGGAGATTAGACTCTCCTCGGCAGTGTAAATATGGGTGTAAAATTGTCTGTGGTTTGGGGATAAACCTATAAATGTAGTGAAATTGGTTAGACAGTCTCTCCAAAGGTTGGCTCTGTGAAAGGTGAAGGAAAAGTAGAGGTACCAGCCAAGGAACCTGGGTGGCAGGCACAGTAAGGGTATGGAAAGAACCTGGTTGCTGAGTGGCAGTGGAAGCAGGATCGTTGTTGGGGTGTGGGGTTGTCTATCTGTCCAGTTTCTAAGGTCCCATTTTTTCCTTCAGTCTATGCATCGTGAATGATGATCTGTTTGTGAAGGACGCCAACCCCAAGGAGACCCAGAGCACATTCTCTATCCCAGTGTTCACACCCTCCTGCAGCTCCTGGCCCACCCTTTGCCAGAAGCAGCAGGGAATGGGGCAGACTTTCTCCACCCAGTCTGGGATGAATCTCCAGTGGTCTCAGAAGTGAGTGCTGGGGGTACATGGGGATAGGAGGGAGCTGGGAGTAACCAAGATTGAATCATGTCAACTTGCAGGTAACTTGTTTTGCTTATTTAGTTCACTCATCATCAACCCTGAACATTATCCTTTCATTACTTATAAGCTAAGCAGTTTATTTATTTATTTACTTACTTACTTACTTACTTACTTATTTTTAGCTAGCTTGTTTTTTAAAACAGTTGTTCATTGCTTTCCTAAATCCATGGACCTGCACATTTATTGACAGACATTTTGGTTTCAGGAATTTTTCCCAGTACACACTGTGCCACAGGGCTCATTCCACTGCCTCAGTTGTGATAAATGTAGTGGCGTGTTTCTTTTGCACGGATTGGGAAATGGTACTGTGCAATCAGATTGTCTCCGGCTTTAGCTTTAATGGATGTCACCTGTGCTTTCTCCACCCTAGGTAACTTCACGACAGCCAATGGGACTACATTGGTTCTCACATGGCCCAAGGTGAGGTTCAGGAATTCAGGCCAAATGAGCCGAAACTGGGTGGCCTGGGGAGGAAACTCAGGGCTCCTGGCTCTGCTGATCTCCCAACTCCCTCTCTTCACTTCCTCCAGGCCAAGCACATGATTCCAGAGGAGACCCTCACCCAGACTCATCCAGGATCCTGAGAACACAGCCCTGACAAGAAACTGTTTTTTGTAGTCATCTTCATCATCTTTGCTGTCTATTTTCTCTAGCCTGAGTTAATCTCTGACTGAGCGGGAGGTTTGCTGGGAGCTGGGAAGCCAACGTTTAACTGACACTAATCTGCTCAAAGACCAACTGCGTATTTTCCCACCCGGGATCCCTGATTCTCTTCTTAATAAATAGTGGCATTGCGTGTTATGTTGAATCTCTGCAAAATCCATTCAAGGCCTGTATTTTGATCACTGGTCTACAGAGAAAGAAAAGGAGATCCAAAGAGGGTCAGTGACTCTTGGAGAACAGTAGGGTAGAGACTCAAATACTAGACCTCTCTTTAAAGCCCAGGCTCTGTGTGTGCCCCATGGCTGTGTGGCTACCAGGGTGGGGGATGTTCTCTTATTCTGTTATACCTGGGGATAGTGTTCTGTGCCCCTAGTGTATTAGTCAAGTATTTTTAGGCAGAGAACAGTATTCTTTCTTAGCCATACAAATCTATTCAAATTTAAAAGCAATCCATTTAGGGAAAAACAGCATTAAAGAGCCCAAGAGAACCTGGGAAGAATAAATTGCCATCATATATAACTTATATTGTATTAATATCCTTGACATATAAAGGAATCACTAGAAAGAGGGAAACAAGTATCAATCAAGAATTGTTATTAAAATCAATAGGAATACCCAAGATATGCATGAAATCCATCCAACCATAATAACCTACAAGAACACAACTGCAAATATTTAGACGTGGTACTAAATGAGAAAGTAAAGCTGACCTGGAGGCTGGTGTTCTCTGTCCCCAGTGTTCTAGTCAGATATTTTTATACATAGAATAGTATTACCTTCTTAGCCATATACATCTATTGAAAAGCAACCTGTTTGAAGAAAAGCAACATTAAAAAGCACATGAAAATCTTGGGATAAAAAATTGTCTTCATGTATAACTGATATAAATATCCTTGATATATTAAAAAAAATCAGTAGATCAGATACTGAGATCAACCTAAAATTCTTATTAAAAGTATATAATAATGCCCCAAAAGTCTATGAAAGTCTATCCAAACATAATAATAATAAAAACACATTTGCAAACTTTGAGATAAGATACTAAATGAGAAAAGAAAGCTAAAGACTTTTATTTCCAGGAAAAAAATATATATATTGTGTGTGTGGGTTTGTGTGTGTGTGTGTGTGCATACTGATACACTGTATAGGATGTGTAGAAAACTCATTAATTATAAAAGTGCATGTGTCAGGTAAAAATATTTGGAAAAGACATAACCTCTTAGAAGCAGGATTTTTTTTTTTCTTTAGGTCAGAGAAACCCCCCCCCCCCCCGCCCTCTGGTGTGTAAGGTACCTATTGGGGTCTGGAGGAGATGGAGAATTATTGATATGAGGAAGGCCCCTCAGAGTCAGTTCTGGAAGGCGTTCACAGGTGGACCCTCCCTTGAGGCCTAGGAGCATAGTGGAAGGAGGGGGTTCAAATGTAGGGGCAGACCTTGTGTGCCTTCATGAGCAGATAAGTAAACAGCCTTTCAGACCTACGCCTCCTGAGCAGCCTCTAGGTTGCTACTGTCTATGGTTGAGAACTAGGAATGCTTCCCTAATTACTTCCATGTCTATTGCAATCCTTATTCTCCATCCTGTTTATAAAACACATAACTACTCAATCAAAATCGGGCAGGTCTGAGGCCACAGGAAATTACTCAGAATAGGAAAGGCAAAAGCAATCCCAAGGTTCCCAGCCTGGTGTCTGCTGGGACACCTGCCACCTGCTAGGACACCTGCTGGATGGGAACCTGCCATCCTAGCTCTGATGTTTTTTGCCTTACAAGGGTCCTGCTCAGATGTTTATCTTCTATGCACCCAATGAAGCTTTGGGTTAAGGATCAAGATCATAACCCATTTCCTTTTGTTTCATGTGCTTTTGTGACCCTAGTTTTTTTAACTTTTTTGTCATCCATTCTCTCTGTATCAGCAGAAAGACTGCCCTCCTATGTCATCACTGGGTGTTCTGTAAGCCAAAGCTTAATTTTATATGTAATGGGGACTTATGAAGATTTCTGAATGGGTGTAGTGACAAAATCATCTTCCTTTTGAATGCCAGTGACAAATATATATTAACAATATAAATATTATAAATATGTATATGTATACATATATATTTCCATACCTAATCTTACCAATTAATAACTATCCTTTTTAAAAAAAATTACTAAAAGAGAAATTTCCGTAGTAATTTTAACAATGAGGGTGTTATGCTCAAATTTTTTGAAAACACACTTGCTTTTGAAAATGCAAATTTGTTCCAGTTCTATTGAGTTTATCTGAGAGAAACACTAGATAAAAGAGGATAATTAGACCCAACTGAACCAAGCCACAAACCTCAAATATCTACCAGCTCCCTCAGTCCACAGTAAGTGTTATCAGCCACACCCATCCACATTTGATGTTAGCATTTTCTGTGTGATTCAGTTAGCTTTCTTTCCACCACTTGATATCTCTTCTGTGTATGCTCTGATCAATGAACATGGTATGTCTCATCATGTATTTAGATTTCATCATTATTTTGTAGTTTTCAGCATACAAGTCCTATAAAGGTTTCTTAAAATTACACCTAAATATTTTTGAGTGATTGCAAATGACATGGTGCTTTTAGGTTCAAATTAGAATGTCTGTGTGTTCATTGCTACTTTATAGACATGCAATTGGTTTGTCCATTTATCTTGTATCTTATTACCTTGTTAAACTCACTTACTAGTTTTAAGAAGTGTGTGTGTGTGTGTGTGTGTGTGTGTGTGTGTGTGTTTTCCTTGGGATTTTCTACATAGACAATTATGTCATCTGCAAATAAGGAGATCTTTTTTTCTTCCTCTCAAATCTGTATGTCGTTTACTTCCACTTTTTAAATTTCTTTCTTTCTTCTTTCTTTCTTTCTTTCTTTCTTTCTTTCTTTCTTTCTTTCTTTCTTTCTTTCTTTCTTTCTTTCTTTCTTTCTTTCTTTCTTTCTTTCTTTCTTTCTTTCTTTCTTTCTTTCTTTCTTTCTTTCTTCTTTCTTCTTTCTTTCTTTCTTTCCTTCTTCTTTCTCTCTTTCTTTCCCTCTCTTTTGCCCATTGCCCCTGCTGGAACTTCCACACCATGTTCAATAGAAGCAGTGAGAGTGTACATTTTTCCTTTTTCTCCAGATATTATTAGGTAGGAAACCATTCAGTCTAGCATCATTAAATATAATTTTGCTGTAGGTTTTTTTGTAGATGCTCTTTATTAAGTTGAAGAAGTTTGCCTTTATTTCACAAAGAGAAAATCAATTAGAGCTAATAAGTGAATTTAGCAATGTTGCAGGCTACAATATCAAAATTTTAAAAAATGCATTTCTCTGCATCATCACAGAACAATCTGAAAATGAAATTAGGAAGATAATTTCAAATACAGTAGCATCAAAGAGAATAAAACACATGAATAAATTTAACTGGGAAAACGCAAAACTTATATTCTGAAAACCACAAAGCATCATTGAAAGAAATCAAGACCTACTTAAATGGAAAGATGGAGGAGGAGGCAAGATGGCGGAAGAATAGGGGACCTCCTTTCATCTGGTCCCTTGAATTTAGCTAGATAACTATCAAATCATTCTGAACACCCACGAATTCAACCTGAGATGTAAGAAAAAAAAAATCTGGAACTCTACAAGTAGAAAAGTGACCACTTTCTGCAAGGTAGGAGGTGCAGAGGAGTGAATCTGAGGGGATATATCAGAAGATAAACAGTGGGGGGAGGGAGCCTCAGTAAGCTGGCTACCAGAAAGTGACATAGCCCAAGAGGGCAAAATCAGAACCCTTAGAAATCTGCTCCAGTGAGAGACATCCCTGACTGAAAGGAGCTCGGGTGGTGAAAAGGGGCAAATTTCTAGATGGGACTGTGTGGTCTCAGGATCCCTGGAGTCACAGAAATAACCGGGGTGCCTGGGCCAGTAGAGTTCCCAAGCATTGGAACAGGGAAAGTGGTTAGGGTCAGTGAGCCCAGGAGGGGGCTCTCAGCTCGGTTTGCCATAAACTGCGAGCAGAGGCTCGATAGGGTGACTGCTCTCCGTGTGGGGACCGTGCAAATGACAGGAACTCAGAGCGCCTGCGCCTTCCCATGGGAGGGGCAGAGTGGGTGCGTGCAGACTCCAGGGACGGCTCTCAGTGCCTGAACCCTGCAATAAGCAGGAATGCGGTGGCCGTCCGCCCCCCCGCCAGGGGCTGAGTGGGTGCATGCATGGCGGGGCAACAGCTCTCAGGGTGAGAACCTTGTAAAGGACAGTAGTGGACAACCCTCTGCTCACCCCCTGGAGGGACAGAGCGGGTGTGCGCAGGATTCGGAGTCCGCTCTCTGTTGCCAGGGCCCTACAATGTGCAGGACCCTCCTCCTTTCCCCCAGGAGGATCAGTGTGGATGCACACTGTAGGAGTCTGCAGAGTTTGGCACACACAAAAGTGAAGACCATTTATCCCTGAGGGTTTACTGAAGAGAGGGGATAGGGATCTTTCGGCTCTGGGGCTGGAGATGAGGCACGGCCATTTTTATTTTGATCCTCTAAAGAAGCCCGGAGAGCCTTCCAAGAACAAAAGCCACACAGAGGACCAGCTTACACTGAGCCTGGCCCCCTGGCAAGGGGTGGAGCAACTCCACCCAAGCAAAGACACCTGAGAAGCAGCGTGACAGGCCCCTCCCCCAGAAGACCAACTGGAGGAATAGGTGCACAGCAAGTTTATGGACCACACAAGACTGTAAAACTCCAGCGCTGGGGGAAAATAGTATAAACCCCTAGTCAGACTCATGGAAAAGAAAAGAGAAAGGACCCAAATTAATAAAATCATGAATGAAAGGGGAGAGATCATGACCAACACCAAGGAAATACAAACAATTTTAAGAACATATTATGAGCAACTATATGCCAAGAAATTAGGCAATCTGGAAGAAATGGATGCATTCCTAGAGACCTATAAACTACCAAAACGGAAACAGGAAGGAACAGAAGATCTTAACAGACCCATAACCAGCAAGTAAATTGAAGCATTAATCAAAAACCTCCCCAAAAACAAGAGTCCAGGGCCAGATGGCTTCCCAGGGGGAATTCTAACAAACATTTAAAGAAGAAATAATACCTATTCTACTGAAGCTGTTTCAAAAAATAGAAATGGAAGGGAAACCTTCCAAACTCGCTCTATGAGGCCAGCATTATCTTGTTCCCCAAACCAGACAAAGGCCCCACCAAAAAGGAGAATTACAGACCAATATCCCTGATGAACATGGATGCCAAAATACTCACCAAGATACTAGCCAATAGGATCCAACAGTACATTAAAAGGATTATTCACCAGGACCAAGTGGGATTTATTCCTGGACTGCAAGGGCGGTTCAACATCCACAAATCAATCAACGTGATACATCCCATTAATAAACGAAAGGACAAGAATCATATGATCCTCTCAACAGATGCAGAAAAAGCATTTGACAAAATACAACATCCTTTCTTGATTAAAACTCTCCACAGTGTAGGGATAGAGGGAACATACCTCAATATCATAAAAACCATTAACAGAAAGCCCACGGCGAATGTCGTTCTCAATGGGGAAAAACTGAGAGCTTTTCCCCTAAGGTCAAGAGCACAAGGATGCCCACTCTCACCACTGTTGTTGAACATAGTACTAGAAGTCCTAGCCTCAGCAATCAAACAACAAAAGGAAATAAAAGGCATTCAAACTGGCAAAGAAGAAGTCAAACTCTCACTCTTCACAGATGATATGATACTTTATGTGGAAAATCCAAAAGACTCTACCCCAAAATTGCTAGAACTCAAACAGCAATTCAGCAAGGTGGCAAGATACAAAATCAATGCACAGATCAGTTGCATTTCTATACACTGACAATGTGACTGAAGAAAGAGAAATTAAGGAATCGATGCCATTTAAAATTGCACCAAAAGCCATAAAATACCTAGGAATAAACCTAACCAGAGAGGTAAAAGATCTGTACTCTAAAAACTACAGGACACTTATGAAAGAAATTGAGGAAGACACAAAAAGATGGAAAAATATTCCATGCTCTTGGATTGGAAGAATAAATATTTTTAAAATGTCTATGCTACCCAGAGCAATCTACACATTCAATGCAATCCCTATCAAAATACCATCGAAATTTTTCCCAGAGCTGGAACAAATAATCCTAAAGTTTGTACAGAACCAGAAAAGACCCCAAATAGTCAGAGGGATGTTGAAAAAGAAAGCCAATGCTGGCAGCATCACAATTCCTGACTTTAAAGTATATTACAAAGTTGTGATCGTCAAGACAGCATAGTACTGGCACAAAAACAGACACATAGATCAATGGAACAAAAAAGAGAATCCAGAAATGGACCCTCAACTCTATGGTCAACTAATCTTTGACAAAGCAAGAAAGACTATCCAATGGAAAAGAACAGTCTCTTGGATAAATGGTGCTGGGAAAATTGGACAGCCACATCAGAAGAATGAAACTGGACCATTCTTTTACGCCATACACAAAGATAAATTCAAAATGGATGAAAGACCTAAATGTGAGACAGGAATCCATCAAAATCCTAGAGGAGAAACACAGGCAGCAACCTCTTCAACCTGGGCCGCAGCAACTTCTTGCTAGACACGTCTCCAAACGCAAAGGAAGCAAAAGCAAAACCGAACTATTGGGACTTCATCAAGATAAAAAGCTTCTGCACAGCAAAGGAAGCAGTCAATAAAACTAAAAGGCAACCTGTGGAATGCGAGAAGATATTTGCAAATGACATGTCAGATAAAGGGCTAGTATCCAGAATCTATAAAGAACTTATCAAACTCAACACCCCAAAAAACAAATAATCCAGTCAAGAAATGGGCAGAAGACATGAACAAACAATTTCTCCAAAGAACACATACAAATGGCTAAGACACGTGAAAAAATGCTCAACATTACCTGGCATCAGGGAAATACAAATCAAAACCACAATGAGATTCCACCTCACACCAGTCAGAATGGCTAAAAATAACAAGACAGGAAAAAAGGAATGTTGGTGAGAATGTGGAGAAAGGGGAACCCTCTTACACTATTTATTGGTGGGAATGCAAGCTGATACAGCCACTCTGGAAAACAGTATGGAGGTTCCTCAAAAAGTTAAAAATAGAGCTACCCTACGACCCAGCAATTGCACTACTAGGTATTCACCCCAAAGATACAGATGTGGTGAAATGAAGGGGTACCTGCACCCCAGTGTTCATAGCAGCAATGTCCACAATAGCCAAACCATGGAAGGAGCCGAGATGTCCTTCAATAGATGAATGGATAAAGAAGATGTTATTTTATATATATATGTATCTCACTCCTTCTTAATCCACTCATTTATCCATGGACACTGGGGCTGCTTCCATAATCTGGCTACTGTAAATAATGCTGCAATAAAAATAGGAGTGCATGTATCCCTTTGAATTAGTGTTTTTGTATTCTTTGTGTAAATACCCAGTAGTGCGGTTGCTGAATCATAGGGTAGTTCTATTTTTAACTTTCTGAGGAACCTCCATATTGTTTTTTACCGTGGCTGCACCAGTTTGCACCCCCACCAGCAGTGCAGGAGGGTTCCTTTTTCTCCACATCCTCACCAACACTTGTCATTTCTTGTGCTTTTTATTTTAACCATTCCGACAGGTTTCAGGTGGTATCTCATTGTGGTTTTGATTTGCATTTCCCTGATGGTAAGTGGTGATGAGCATCTTCTCATGTGTCTGTTAGCCATCTGGATGTCTTCTTTGGAGAAATGTCTGTTCGTGTCTTCTGCCCATTTTTAATTGGGTTATTTGGGACTTTTTGGTGTTGAGTTGTATAAGTTCTTTATATATTTTGGATACCAAGCTTTGATCAGATATGTCATTTGCAAATATCTTCTCCCATTCAGTAGGCTGTCTTTTAGTTTTGTTGGTTGTTTCCTATGCTGTTCAGAAGCTTTTTATTTTGATGTAGTCCCAATAGTCAATTTTGCTTTTGTTTCCCTTGCCTCAGGAGACCTATCTAAGAAAGATGTTGTTATGGCCAATGTCAGAGAAATTATTACCTGTGCTCTCTTCTAGAAGTTTTATGGTTTCCAGTCTCACATTTAAATCCTTCATCCATTTTGAGTTTATTTTTGTGTATGGTGTACGAAAGGGGTCCAGTTTTCCCAACACCATTTGTTGAAGAGACTGTCTTTTTCCCACTGGGTATTTTTTCTTCCTTTGTCAAAGATTAATTGACCATATAATGGTGGGTTTATTTTTGGACTTTCTATTGTGTTCTATTGATCTATGCATCTATATTTGTGCCGGTACCATACTCTTTTGATTACTGCAGCTTATTAATATAACTTGAAGTCTGGAATTGTGATAGCCCCATTTTTTTTTTCTTTTTCAAGATTGCTTTTGCTATTCAGGGTCTTTTGTGATTTCATACAAATTCTAGGATTGTTTGTTCGATTTCTGTGAAAAATGCTGTTTGTATTTTGATAAGGATTACACTAAATGTGGATTGCTTTGGGTAGTATAGACATTTTAACAATATTTGTTCTTCCAATCCATGAGCATGGAATGCCTTTCCATTTGTTTGTGTTGTCTTCAATTCCTTTCATCAGTGTTTTATAGATTGCAGAGTACAGGTCTTTCACCTTTTTGGTTAAGTTTATTCCTATGCATTTTATTCTTTTTGGTGCAATTGTAAATGGGATTGTTTTCTTAATTTCTCTTTCTGCTGCTTCGTTATTAGTGTATGGAAATACAACAGATTTCTATATGTTGATTTTGTATCCTGTGAATTTACTTAATTCATTTATCAGTTTTAGTAGTTTTTCAGTGGACTCGGTAAGGTTTTCTATATACAGTATCACGTTATCTGCAAAGAGTGGAAGTTTGATTACTTCCTTGCTGTTTTGGACGCCTTGTTGATGTTGTTGTTGTTGTTGTTGTTGTTGTTGTTGTTGTCTGATTTTTGTGCCTAGGACTTCCAGAACTATGTTGAATAACAGCAGTAAGAGTGGACATCCTTGTCTTATTCCTGACCTTAGGGGAAAAGCTCTCAGTTTTTGCCCATTGAGGATGATATTAGCTGTAGGTTTTTCATATGCGGCCTTTATTATGTTCAGGTAGGTTCCCTCTAACAGTAGGCTGTCTTTTAGTTTTGTTGATTCTTTCCTTTGCTGTGCAGAAGCTTTTTATTTTGATGTAGTCCCAAGAGTTTATTTTCGCTTTTGTTTCCCTGCCTTAGGAGACATATCTAGAAGAATGTTGCTATGGCTGATGTCAGAGAAATTACTGCCTGTATTGTTGTGGAATTCTTAAGCCTTTATTTCTTCTCTGGTTCTTACAACCCCCCAGGCTGGTTGCCAAAACTCTCTTTTGTTTTCCATAAGGTGGCACTATAGTTCAAGTTTGTGTTTCCTCCTCTGCCCAGAGATCCTGGTCTGCTTTTTGGAAGCATTCTGTTTATTGGAGCTTTCTCTTACCACTGCACTTGGGAGTGCACACTGGGAGCCTGACCAACAGTAGGGGAGGTGTGGGTTTGGCCCTCAGGGTGTTGGGAGTGCCTGCAGGCCCACTGTGGGGGATCCTGTAGTGAAGTTCTCCCGGGGGCTTGTGGGCCAACTTCCTGCTAAAGTCCTGTGCGTAGTCAGCAAGTATCATGTCCCTTTAATGCCCCTTGATATTCTTATCTGCCTCTTCCCAGTATCTTCTGCCCCTACCCTCACTCAAGTCGTGGAAGTCCTGCCTTAGTACTCTGGTGCTGCTGGAGAGCAATGAGTTTGTCCAGCAGCATCCAAGAAAGCTGAGGTAGCCAAGCACTCATTCACTTTCTCCTTTTACTGCGTGAGAGGTCACTGCCAGCTAGTTCAGCATCATGCTGTTTTGCCTTGGATGGGCAGCACTGGCAAAGTTCCTCTTACCCTCTTCAGTGCATCCAGACTCATATTTTTTTGTTGTTGTTCCAACAGAGAGGTGGACTCTCTACTCAGGTACATGTATTTGTGGATGGATTTCTAATTAGTTGTCAAAAAGGGGGGACCAAAAGGAAGGACATCTTATGCTGCCATCATGCTGATGTTTGGTTCTACAAGTATTCATTCTTTGAAAGTCCTGAAAACACATCTTTTGAAGTTATACTATAATTTATTGAATCAATCCCTAGTAGATATACTTTAATTTTTTCAAACCTTGTTTATTATCAACATTGCACCAATAACACCTTATGCATATAGTCTCCCATAAAACATGTGCCAATATATACTCCCACTTACACTGAATATATCACAATATTTGACTTATGCTCTGATGAACACAAGACATAATCATTTCTAAATACCTAAACATGCAGAAATGTAGATAGAAATACATAAGAGACACAAATGTACTCATCAACCGATTTATAACCTATTGGCATTTTATCATGTGTGATCTAGATTTTTTTATTAAATATTATGAATATGCCTCAATCCATCTTGCTTTTCTTTCATTCCATTCTCTCCCCAGAGGCAACTGCACTTTAAGCCTTATGTGCCCTTATGTATGTTTTTATACTTTTATAGATATTTTTATGGCCATAAGTAATATACAACATTACTTTTAGAGACTTAAGAACGGTTGAGAATGGTCCTATAAGAAATGTTTGCTTTTGAAACACACTTTTCTTACATGATATTATGCTTCGTTTTTCATACATATTGATATATGGAGTTACAGGCTTTTTATTTTATTTTTTATTAAAGGTTTATTTACTTACTTTAGAGAGACAGAGTGCATGAGCAGGGGGAGGGGCAGAGGGAGAGAGGGAGGGGAAGCAGACTCCCCACTGAGCGGGGAGCCCTAGAGGGGGCTTGATATCAGGACCCTGAGATCATGACCTGAGCCAAAACCGAGAGTCAGACACTTAACCAACTGAGCCACCCAGGTGCCCCTATAGGTCTTTTATTTTAACTGAAGCATTGTGTTCCATTGTATAAATGCACCACAATCTGTTTGTTTTCTTATAGATGGGAATGCAAGGGTTTTTTTTATGTCTGTTTGTTGTTATTATTTTTACCTTTATTTTTCATAATTATTTTTGTTTTGTACAGTATTAGAATGAATGGATATCATTGTTCCTAGTTCTTTCCCTCCCTGTGCCAACAAATGTTTCAATATTTTATCAATCCTGTCTGGCCAAGGTTTTCTCAAATCTGCCCTTACATAACAATCATTCAAGGTGTTTGCTAAACAAACAGAATCCCAGTTCCATGTCCTCAAATTTCTAATTCACCAGGTCAGTTAAGGGGTCTAGAAGCTTGTATTTTTCAGTAGTGCCTCAAGCATTTCCAAAGATCAGGCAAAGTCTGGGAAGCTCCTCTTTGATCAGTTAACAAGAAATCATCTCATTAAATTCTTAAGTGGCTTTTCTTTAATTTTTAGTTCAACTTCTGTTCTTTTATATCTCCATTGTCTTTAATGATTAGGTTAAAAATTTAAAAATACAGACATGCATAATGTAGCAAATTTGATAAACATCCCTATTCATTTTTACTATGCAAATACATACACAGAAGACAACTTTAATTACCCAAGGAGAAATACAATAATCATTTAGAATGGTAAATAACTTCTTCTTCTTCTTTTTTTTTTTTTTTTAAAGTAGCTCCATGCCCAGCGTGGAGCCCAATGGGAGGCTTGAACTTGCAACCCTGAGATCAAGACCTAAGCTGAGATCAAGAGTCTGACACACACCCAACTGAGCCACCCAGGCACCCCTGGAATGGTAAATCACTTCTAAGTAAAGTATCCCTTATACAAGAAACCATTCTTCCCTAACCACGTAACCCTTACGTGATAGATAAGAATTGTCCTAATGCTGAAAGTTTTATTGCTGTTCTTTTCATGGTCATTAAAGACTTTTTGTTGCATTTGTTTCAAATCAAAACATTTTTCAGTACGATAACACAAGTCACAGAACAATAGTGCTTGTGAAAATTACTGATGTTTTAAAATATGTAACTGTTAAAAAAGATATGTGACAGTTAATGTAACATATCCAGTTCAGAGCTTGATAAGATTTTTTTTTAAAAGAACTTTGTTCCTCCTCTACAAAAGCCAGTTCATCTTGATAATGTCAGAAATAATTATTTTTAAAAATTCCAGTTGAGACAGAAACCAACATGAGTGGGATAGTTTCCCTAAGTCTTAAATAAAACGCAAAAGATTGTCTGCTTTATTTATACCTCCATCACACAGAATCACACAGAAGTTATATGTATATATAGAAACATTTCATTCCTTTTACGGTCCATAAAATTCCAGTGTATTGGTGTACCAAAAGCTGTTAAACGACAAGTGTGGTTGATGCCTCACACAGAAGGTTGCTTCACCCACAAAGCACCAACATAGCTCCTGTTGAAAAACGCTGCAAATTTTGGATTCTTACCAAAATTTCACCATCACCAAATCACTTCCATGAAGCTCTGTGAATGTCACTCGCTCTCCAGAAAGACTGTGAAATTTAGATTCTCATATGTAGTGTATTATAAATAATGCCCGCACTTTCACTAACAGTTATTTAAAAATGCAATATGGCAAATATATATACATGTGCAATAAAGTACAAAGACTAATTTTACAGACACCAAAGTACTCATTACCTAAATTTACCACCTTCTGATATTTAGCATTCTTTCCTGGCAGTTCTCACACCACCTGCTTCAGAGCAACATACTAGAAGGGGGGGAAATCGGAGGGGGAGAAGAACCATGAGAGACGATGGACTCTGAAAAACAAACTGAGGGTTCTAGAGGGGAGGGGGGTGGGAGGATGGGTTAGCCTGGTGATGGGTATTGAGGAGGGCACGTTCTGCATGGAGCACTGGGTGTTATACACAAACAATGAATCATGGAACACTATATCTAAAACTAATGATGTAATGTATGGGGATTAACATAACAATAAAAAAATTAAAAAAAAAAGAAGGACAAGTGGCATGCTGTGGGTGAACAGAGCACGGGGTGGTACCTTCAAATGGTGAGATGGGATTGCCAGTGAAGCATCAAGAAGGAGGTGCCATTTGAGCTGAGAAAGGATAAATAGTCAAGGAAAGTTCTCCAAGGGGCCATTCCAGGTCTGATCCATGGTACAGATGAAAGAATGTGCAAAGGTATACTTGGTGGTTACATAGATAATCCAGTATTGCTTCAGTGTAAGACACTTGGATGGATAAATTGAGAAATTATGGAAAGATAGGGCCAGCCAAGTCTCTGAGAGCCTCAAACACTGTGGCCACAGAATCAGGATACTTCCCTATAGGTTGTTTGTTTCCAAACCTGACTGAGCATCAGAACTTCTGTATTTTTGTTTGCTTGTTTGTTGTTTAATTTTGGTGTTGGGGATAGGTAAGGGGGAACAAACATCAAGATCTGAGCTGGACTCCTCCAAGTTAACTTCTTAACCTACCATTAGGCCTGGACAATCAATGCTTGTAGTTTTTGTCTCGAGATGATTAACTCTGTCTTTCAAACTTAGGATCTAAATGTGAGAGGATCTACAAGTTTCACCTGAAATCTCCACAGATGTATGCTGAAGATGCACACCATTAACACAAGGAAGTTTCCACTCACTCTGTAAAATAAAAATCCTTAGCCAAACCCTTAATCTCAGAAACATAGGGTATCAGGGCTGTACAGGGCCTGAGTCCAACAGCATTAGTTTTCATAAACACCACCATATAACCACCACCCCAATCCAGACACAGAACATTATCAGTACCCCACAGGGCTCTTCCGTGTCCTCCTCCAAGCCATTACTACCACTGCCTCTATGCAAAGTTCACTACTATTCTGATTGCTAATGTCATAGATTAGCTTGCCTGTTTTTGATCTTTACAAAAAGGAAATCATACAGTATTGAACTCCTTTATGTCTGGCTTCTTTAGGTCTGTTAGACTTATTCAAATTATCACATTTTGCAATAGTTTATTTTCCTTGCTCTACAGTAGTCCATTCTTTGACTTTGCCAAATTAATTTACCCATTCTTGTTGGTGGGCATTAGGTTGTTTTCAGCCTTGGGTTATTATGAATGATGCTGCTATGAACATTTTTCTGCATATATTTTTGGTGCACAAAAATTATTTGTCATTGAAAATATACCTATGGGTGTAGTTGGTAGGCTATCAGATGTGTGCAAGTTCAGCCCTAGTAGATACTAACTGGTTAACGAAGTGCTTGTATCAGTTCATACCCTATCAGCAGTGTAGAGTTCCACCTACTTCGCATCCACATCAACAGTTGGTTTTGTTAGTTAGTTTTAATTTCAGCCATTGCTGAGGACATTGTATTACGGTTTTAGTTTGGATTTTCCCAATGAACAATGATGTTGAGCAGCATTTTTATATGCTAAGTAGCCATTTGGATAGAGTAAGATTATACCTTTTTTTCTCACAGCATACGCAGTATGATTCAATTTGGCCAAAAACTTATATGCAATTTATGTATGTGTGCATTTATATGCATATATATAAAGAATATGGACCTAACTCTTAGTAGTGGCAATATTGGTTGAGCACTTGCTCCATGCCAGACACACTTCTAAAGTGCCTCATTTATATAAACTCATTCAATCCTTACAAAAGCCTTATAGGGTCCATTTTTTTCAAGCCAATGAAGAAAGCAAAATGCAGAAATATTGATATCACACCTACTTATTATACTAGTTGTCAGTGGTTAGTGGGAATCCCTGATTATCGCACTTTCTTCTTTATACGTGATTGAAATATACACACTACCAGCATCCCCAGAAGACTCCTTCTACATGTAAAGGGGTGAATATGTTATCTTCCCGGTGGTTACTAAAATTCCTTTTATGACTGGGTCGTAAAGATGTCATCTGAGATGAGTGAAGAGATAAATGGTCCTGGGTCATTTGGTAAAGTATTTAGAAAAGAGCAAAGTTGTATACTAAAGCACCTGCAGTGTAGTTCCATTTAATTTTTTATCATATGTGTAATACATACATATGTGTATTTATTCACATATATAGAAAAATAATGCAACTGAATAATAGTCAAAGATAATGATAATAACTATTGAAGCATTTTCTCCTTGCCAATCACATACACACGTATATAATATTTAATGTAGTTATCTATATCTTTATATATTAATATATAGGCTTATATACTTGATATACATATGTTTATGCATTATTATTATTATTATATGCTTATGTTAAATATGTATGCTCACAACCATCCTATATGGCAGAAGATTTTTTTAAACAATAAAAGGACAGAAATATTAATATGACATATATATATTACAATGGTTGTCAGTGAGCGGTAGAATTATTATTTGCATTTGATTATTTATATCTGACTACCTTTTCTATATGTAAAAAGGTAAAAACATTTTATCTTAATTTCCAGCACTAAAATTCCTTTTAAGAAGGATGACCAAAAAATATGTCTGAGACTGGGGAGGGGGTGTTTGAAGACCCAGTTGGGTTTAGTTCTAAATACCACATGGCCAGCCTCCTGCTGGGGAAGGAGCCAGATAATTTTCCACTTTGGGGGGATGGATAGGGAGAATAGATGGTAACCTGGTCGAGGGCAGTTTCAGCAAGATGTTATTTACCAAGTTGAGAAAGTTTCCCTTTCTTCCACCCAGGCCAGTCATTCATGGGCCACAGGGCTGTCAGACTGTACCCTGCTCTTTCACATGGTGCCCTTTACAACCATCTTCCCCACAGATCCTCTGTGAGAGGGTGGTAAGGTGTCAGCATTTTCAGGGATAGGTACCTCTGTGTCCATCCTTGGAGGCATGCCCCACCCCAACACCTGTCCTCAGTCTTCATGAGAATAGTTCTGTCTCCTCTGAGCCCAAAACACACGAGGTGGTCTTACCTCGTTTTCAAGGAAATGTGACTGTGGTCCTTATCAAAGAGTGGTGAGACTAAATCCTTATATCCCCTTACCCCTGCCCTTCAAAGTCTGACTTGTTTGTCACATGACAATGTTCTCTCAAAGCATAGACACCCTTCCAGTCCTAAAGGTGAAGTGGATGAGGAACAAACACTATTTTTGTCTCCAGCAGGGCCTTCTATCTCCTATAGAAAAACCTACAGGGGGAAACGTTGCACAATGTTAACAGTAGCTGTCAGCAGGTGGTTGGGCTATTGGTTATCTGGTGCTTTCATTATATTTGTACATGTATACAATGTTCATAAATTATAAATGGGAGCCAAAGGGACAGAAATGAGGCAGGCTGTGCTCTGAGGTAATGTCGATTAGGACATTACTCAGACAACAGATGAGAGGTGCAGGGAGATTGAAAGTAAGCTTACCAGCAAGAATATACCTTTTATGTACAATTATATGGTTAAGAAGATGGATTTCACTGGAGGGAAAAACTATAGACTACTTTTTCCAGAACATTTTTGTGGTGTTTTAATAGATATCTGTTTTAGCATCTTTATGCTTAATGCTCCAGTTTTTGTCTTGTTTTGCTGTACATTTCTGCAGAGAGGGACAAATTTGGAGCACTGGGTGGGCGTATTTGTGTATATTAATTTTAATTAAATAAAGCAGATTGAATGACATTATGTATATTGTGACATCTCTTTAAAAATAATAATTACTACATAACGTGTACTAAAATATGTATAGACAAAATATAAAAACTACATTCGAACTTTAACAACAGTTGTCATAGGAAGAGTGGAATACCAAAGGATTTTACTTTCCATGCCCTGTATTTGTGCACCTATGTTTTTTTAATGAATTAAAAAATTTTTTTATTGTGGTAAAACACAAAGAACATAAAATTTACCATCATCATTTTTAAGTGTATGCTTCAGTGGTATTAAATACATTCATAATGTTGTACAACCATCACCACCGTCATCTCCAGAATTTTTTTCTTCTTGTATGACTGAAACCCTGTCACCATTAAATAATAACTTCCCATTTTCTCCTCACACCAGCCCCCAGCAACCACCATTCTACTTGTTGTCTGTATAATTTGACTACTCTAAGTGCTTCATATAAGTGCACTCATACAGTATTTGTCTTTTTGTGACTGGCTTATTTCACTTAGCATAATGTCCTCTGGATTATCTATGCTGTAGTATATATCAGAATTTCCTTCCTTTTTATCTTTTATTTTTTTTAAATATTTATTTATTTATTTATTTATTTATTTATTTATTTTAGAGAGCGGGGAGGGGCAGAGGGAGAGGGAGAGAGAAAAACCTCAAGCAGACTTCCCACTGAGCACGGAGCCCCATGTGGGGCTCCATCTCACAACCCTGAGATCATGACCTGAGCCAGAATCAATCAGAGTTGGATGCTTAACTGATTGAACCACCCCTGCGTCCCAGAATTTCCTTCCTTTTTAAGGCTGAATAATATTCCATTGTATGTATATACCACACTTTGCTTATCCATTCATTTGTCAATGAACACTTAGGTTGCTTCCACATTTTAGCTATCGTGAATAATGCTGCTATAAATATAAGCTACAAATATCTCTTTGAGACCCTGCTTTATATTCTTTGGGTATATACCCAGAAATATAATTAATGAACATGGTAATTCTATTTTAAAATTTTTGTGGAACCACCATACTGCTTTCCACAGAGGTTGTACAATTTTACATTCCCATCAACAGTGCACAAGGGTCCACAACCTCACCAACGTGTGATGTTTTCTTTTGCTTTATTTTTCTGATAGTGACTATCCTAAAAGGTGAGAAGTGGTATCTCATAATAGTTTTAATTTGCACATCCTTAGTGAATAGTGATGTTGAGCACTTTTTATGAGCTTATTGGCCATTTGTATATCTTCTTTGGAGAAATGTCTATTCACTCAATTTTGGATCAAGTTGTTTGTTTTTTGTTGTTGAGTTTTAGGAGTCCTCTATATAACCTGGATATTAATCCTTTATTAAAAGTATGATTTGCAAATATTTTCTCTCATTCTGTGGGTTGCCTTTTTACTCTGCTGATAGTGTCTTTGATGTACAAATTTTTAAAATGTTTATGAAGTCCAATTTGTTTAATTTTGTTGTTGTTGTTGTCACCTGTGTCTTTGGTGTCATATCCAAGAAACCATTGCCAAATCGAATGTTGTGAAGCTTGTGTTTTCTTTTGAGAGTTTTATTGTTTTAGATCTCACATTTAGGTCTTTGATCCATTTTGAGCTTGTGCAATAGGCTGTGACCCTCAAAAGTGCTTCTCAGTTCTCCCTCCACGATTAGGTGAACCAGGAAGACTAGAGATGGATATTTTCATTTCTCTACCTCGTAGACTGGAGACAACTGGAGTGGAGCATTTCTCTTCCCCCTCATGGAAGTCTAGAGTAGCTGGAGTTGAGTATCTTCCTTCATCCAGTTTTGTTATGTTCTTCTGAGGGTAGCTCTTTTTAAAAAGAACAGGATGCTCTGGGTGTATTTTAAAATGGCTACATTTTCCCTCTTCTTGCTGGAAACAGGAGGATATTATACTCTGATCTTCATTGTGAGAAGCTGGTGGGGCTCTTGGAGGTAAAATCCATGAAAACGTGGAGTGCCTCTTAAGACTGGATTCACCTAGAAGTTTTAATTCTTGAGCTTGTCCACGATTAAGCCTCTAATAATTCATCAATTATAGTTTATTTTCCTATGATTGTACTGGCTTCAGCAGAGATTTGCTCCTGAACTTCTGCTCCAGTAAGCTGTGATTCTCTATATACACCAGTCTATCTCTCCAGTTTGTAAGGGTGGTAGTTGGCTCTGTGCCTTCAATTCTCCAGTGATCTAAGAATTGTTGATTTTTGGTTGGTCAGCTTTTTTTGTTGCCATGAGAATGGTCGTGATGACTTCCAAGCTCCTTACATACTGAACTGGAAACCCAAAGTTGAAATGTGTACTTTTAATCTGGAAAGACAAAAAACAACATCATCAACAATAAAACAATCTGCTTTTTTCATAATGGAAGATTTTGACACAGTTCATTTGACAAATGAACCTACTTTTGCTGGAAATATACACACACAGATGGAATAAAAAGAAAACTGTGGGAGGTTATACTTTAATGTTTTTCATGGGCTGGTGTATCCTAAAACAATTCATTCATTCATCCATTTACTGTGTATTTATGAAGCACCTACTGTGTATCAAATACTGGTAGCCCAAATCAATACCCCAACATTAGATCTTCTTGGAACTGAGTTCAGTCTTTTTGAGACACCCGGGAAATTGTCCTAAAACCTGATTTTTTTTTTTTTTTTTTTTTTTTTTTGGCTCAAGACAGTAATTTTCAAACTTTTTTCAACTCCTAGTTTCCCTGGTAGATTCCGTGACCCTCCCCCTCTCTCAGTCACACTGCTGATGAGTCAAGGGTCACATCACTGCTGTACTTGCCGTCCCCCGGATAGGAGAGGGAAGGAAAAATAAGAGTGTGAAGTGGAGGCAACCCTGAAATCGTTTAGGTTCTCTCTGTCGCCAACACCTCAAAGATACTCCATTCTAATGCTGCAATCCATCCAAGGTAAGTAGTTTCTTCCTTCATCATTCAATAGTGTCTTTGATTCCTCTTTTCATTTTATCATTTGGATAAAACAAATACTATTATGCCCTGGCAAAGAAAATTTGGTAATTTACCAGCAAAGAAATGGAGTAAAGACACATCATGTAGAAGTCCCTATGCCTCTGATGAATTAGTTGTCAAAGAGAGTTGTGAAAGGGGAAGAAAACATGAAAGATCATGGGAGGAGATAGAGCATAAGCAAGGGCACAAGGGTCTAGGGGTACAAGGCATGGACTTAGAGGAATTCACTGGAGACACACATGACAAGGACTAGAGGTGCCCCTTCCTTCAGGGGGAAGGTCTCAGGATCAGCAACTCAACCAGATTCCTGAGTCTACCCTAAAGCAGGTTGAATAGTAAAGTGGGAGCAAAACATATTCCCCAGGCTACTTTCTCATTCTCTTTTCGCAATAATTCACCTGCCTCATTTTTCATTTGTTCAAAAAGTATTAGATTGAAACTTATGAGGTTGCTGATATATTCCTGTTTTTTTTTTAGAAAGACTATTTATTTATTTTTAGAGATAGGGAGAGCACTGGGGGAGGGGCAGAGGGAGAGGGAGAGTGAGTCTCAAGCAGACTCCACACTGCATGGAGCCTGATGTGGGGCTCGATCTCACCACCCGGAGATCACCGGAGCTGAAACCAAGAGTTAATACGCTCAACCAACTGAGCCACCCAGGCGCCCCAATATATGCCTGGTTTTAACCTTAAAAAGTGTCAGTTTAATAGAGTTCAACCTACTGTCTCTCGGGGCCTACTACATGTCGGGCACTGGGCTAGATGCTGGATATGTCCTGATGAGTAAGGTAGACATGGTCCCCCTGAGCATGAAATGTACATTCCTGTGTGGAAAGAGAGACATTATAAAAATATAATCCTATACATTATATGTTTTAAAAAAAGAAGATATTAGGAAGGGGAAAATGAGGGGGGAATCAGAGGGGGAGACTAAACATGGGAGACTATGGACTCTGAGAAACAAATTGAGGGTTTTAGAGGGGAGGGGGGTGAGGGGATGGGTTAGCCCGGTGATGTGTATTAAAAAGGGCATGTATGGAATGGAGCACTGGGTGTTATATGCAAACAGTAAATCATGGAACACTACATCAAAAACTAATGATGTAATGTACGGTGACTAACATAACATAATAAAATAAAATTTAAAAAAAAACTTAAAAAAACCATCCTAAATTGTGATAGAGAACAAGGTTCTGTGAGAGACAGCATGACAGGTTAGGCCAAGGAATGAGAGAGAGACTCTCAGAAGCCATGATATTAAGTTGAGTCCTAAAGGGTAAATAAGAGTTAGCCAGGCGGGAATGGTTAGCCTTCCAGAAGGAGAAGCCGCATGTGCACAAGCTCTAGAGCAGGAAAGTCCTTGGCCCATTTAGAACCAAAGGAGGCCAGTGTGGCTAGAGTTTATCAATAGAGGGGGAGAGTAGCCTTGCTGAGTGGGAGAAGTGGCCAGGAGGTGGGTCTTGGAGAGCCTGAAGGCCATGGTAAAGATTTGTTTTAAGTATTTAAATGCAATGGAGGCATTTAAGGGATAGAATTGAGGGGAAGAGCATGTTCTAATTCTCCTTTAAAATACTACTTGGGAGGAGGGGGGAAAGATGGCGGAGGAGTAGGGGACCTTTTTCAGCTGGTCCCCGGAATTGAGCTGGATATCTACCAGACCACTCTGAGCACCCACGAAACCAGCCTGAGATGTAAGAAGATCTGGATCTCTACAAACAAAATATCGCAGGCAGTTGGTTTTGAGGTACGAAGTGGAGAGCCGTGATTCAGCGGGCAGATATCGGAGGATAAATGGAGGTGGGAGGGTGCCTGGACATGGAGATCCTACACCGCCGGTGAGTGACAGCCTCGCGCGCTGCGGACGGGGCACAGACTGGCAGACCGGTAGTATCGGGAAAGAACTTTAGGGCAGCCCCCGGGGTGGAAAACCAGACCGGCGGGGTCGTGCGCACGCGAACCGCAGCCCCCTGGACAGAAACCGGAGCGACAGTCACGCGCATGCGAACTGCATCCTCCGAGACGGAAACCTGGTGCGCCGGGGTCGCGCTGGTGAACTGCAACCCCCGGGGGTGGAAACCCCAAGCGGCGGAGTAGCGCGCGTGCGAATTGGGAGCGGCTGGCGGTTTTAGAAGCACAAAGGGCAGAGACGTGCCCCGATCTGGAGGCAGGACTGGGAGCGCTGCGGAGGGGCGCACAACCCAGGCCGCTGCAGTTTATAGCAGAAATGGAGACAGTGTGGCCTGGAGAGCTCACTGAAGAACAGACTGCGGTCTCTCTGCTCTGAGGCAGAGGGTTGGAAATGGTCTCTTCTGCTCTGACTCACAGAAGAGACGCGGAAAGCCACCAGGGAAAGGCGCCAGAGAACAAAAGCCCCAAAGACTGATTCCCACTGAGCCCATCCCCCGCCACAGGGGCACCTGGCAACTCCGCCCAAACAGGGTTGCCTGAGTAACAGCGCAGCAGGCCCCTCCCGCAGAAGACAGGCTGGGAAAACAAGAGGCCAGCAACCCTAAGGTCCCAAGAAAACAGGTGCATCTTGCTTAGGTTCTGGTCAATAATTTCGACTCTATACATTCCCTCATACACCCATCAACAGAATGACTAGGAGGAGGAGCCCCCAAAACAGAAAAGACTCAGAGATTATGACTTATGCTGCAGATTTACAAATGGATGCAGACATAACCAAGATGTCGGAGATGGAATTCAGGCTAGCAATTGTGAAGACAATGGCTAGAATGGAGAAATCAATTAATGGCAACATAGAGTCTCTAAGGGCAGAAATAAAAGGTGAATTGGCAGAACTTAAAAATGCTATCAATGAGATCCAATCCAATCTAGATAATTTAACAGCTAGGGTAACTGAGACAGAAGAGAGAATAAGCAATCTGGAAGACAGTATAATAGATAAAAAGGGAAAAGAGGAGGCCAGGGAAAAACAACTCAGAATCCATGAAAATAGAATCAGAGAAATAAGTGACACCATGAGGTGTTCCAATGTCAGAATCATTGGAATCCCGGAGGGAGTGGAGAGAGAGAGAGGGCTAGAAGATGTATTTGAGCAAATCGTAGCTGAGAACTTCCCTAATCTGGGGAATGAAACAAACATTCGAGTCCTAGAGGCAGAGAGGACCCCTCCTAAGATCAAGGAAAACAGGCCAACACCCCGGCATGTAATAGTAAAACTTGCAAATCTTAGAACCAAGGAAACCATCTTAAGGGCAGTTAGGGGGAAGAGATTCCTTACGTACAGAGGGAGGAACATCAGAATAACGTCAGACCTATCCACAGAGACCTGGCAAGCCAGAAAGGCCTGGCAAGACATATTCAGGGTACTAAATGAGAAGAACATGCAGCCAAGAATACTTTATCCGGCAAGGCTTTCATTTAGAATGGATGGAGAGATGCAGAGCTTCCACGACTGGCAGAAGTTGAAAGAATATGTGACCACTAAGCCGGCCCTGCAAGAAATATTAAGGGGGGTTCTATAAAAGGAGAAAGACCCCAAGAGTGATCTACAACAGAAATTTACAGGGACAATCTATAAAAACAACGTCTTCACAGGTAACAGGATGACAATTAATTCATATCTTTCAATAATCACTCTCAACGTGAATGGCCTAAACGCTCCCATAAAACGGCACAGGGTTGCAGATTGGATAAAAAGACAGGACCCATCCATATGCTGTCTATAAGAGACTCATTTTGAACCTAAAGATACATCCAGACTGAAAGTGAAGTGATGGAGATCTATCTTCCATGCCAGCGGACCTCAAAAGAAAGCTGGGGTAGCAATTCTTATATCAGACAAATTAGATTTTAAACTAAAGTCTGTAATAAGAGACACAGAAGGACACTATATCATTCTTAAAGGGTCTATCCAACAAGAAGATCTAACAATTGTAAATATCTATGCCCCCAACATGGGAGCAGCCATTTACATAAGCCAACTGTTAACCAAAATAAAGAGTCATATTGATAACAATACGTTAATTGTAGGAGACCTCAATACTCCACTCTCAGCAGTGGACAGATCATCTAAGCAGAAAATCAACAAGGAAACAAGAGCTTTGAATGATACATTGGACCAGATGGACTTCATAGATATTTACAGAACATTCCACCCTAAAACAACAGAATACTCCTTCTCCTCGAGCGCACATGGAACTTTCTCCAGAATAGACCATATACTGGGTCACAAATCAGGTCTCAACCGATACCAAAAGATTGAGATTATTCCCTGCATATTCTCAGACCACAATGCTCTAAAACTGGAACTCAATCACAAGAAAAAATTTGGCAGAAATTCAAACACTTGGAAGCTAAAGACCACTCTGTTCAAGAATGTTTGGGTCAACCAAGAAATCAAAGAAGAACTTAAACAATTCATGGAAATCAATGAGAACAAAAACACATCGGTCCAAAACCTATGGGATACTGCAAAGGCGGTCCTAAGAGGGAAATACATAGCCATCCAAGCCTCACTCAAAAAAATAGAAAAATCCCGAATTCACCAACTAACTCTACACCTTAAAGAACTAGAGAAAAAGCAACAAACAAGGCCTAAGCCATGCATTAGAAGAGAAATAATTAAAATTTGAGCAGAAATCAATGAATTAGAAACCAGAAACATAGTAGATCAGATCAACAAAACTAGAAGTTGGTTCTTTGAAAGAATTAATAAGATTGATAAACCACTGGCCAGACTTATCCAAAAGAAGAGAGAAAGGGCCCAAATTAATAAAATTATGAATGAAAGGGGAGAGATCACGACTAACACCAAGGAAATAGAAACAATTATTAGAAATTATTATCAACAACTATATGCCAATAAACTGAGCAACCAGGATGAAATGGATGCCTTCCTGGAAACCTATAAGCTGCCAAGACTGAAACAGGAAGAAATTGACAACCTGAATAGGCCAATAACCAGTAACGAGATTGAAGCAGTGATCAAAAACCTCCCAAAAAACAAGAGTCCAGGGCCTGATGGATTCCCTGGGGAATTCTACCAAACATTCAAAGAAGAAATAATACCTATTCTACTGAGGCTGTTTCAAAAAAATAGAAACAGAAGGAAAACTCCCAAACTCATTCTATGAGGCCAGCATTACCTTAATCCCCAAACCAGGCAAAGACCCCATCAAAAAGGAGAATTTCAGACCGATATCCTTGATAAATATGGATTCCAGAATCCTCAACAAAATCCTAGCTAATAGGATCCAACAATACATTAAAAGAATCATCCACCACGACCAAGTGGGATTTATCCCCGGGATGCAAGGGTGGTTCAACATTCACAAATCAATCAATGTGATAGATCACATTAATAAGAGGAGGGAGAAGAACCATATGGTCCTCTCAATTGATGCAGAAAAAGCATTTGACAAAATACAACATCCTTTCCTGATTAAAACTCTCCAGAGTATAGGGATAGAGGGAACATTCCTCAAGCTCATAAAATCCATCTATGAAAAACCCACAGCGACTATCATCCTCAATGGGGAAAAGCTGAGAGCCTTTCCCTTAAGATCAGGAACACGTCAAGGGTGCCCACTCTCACCACTGTTGTTCAACATAGTACTAGAAGTCCTAGCAACAGCAATCAGACAACAAAAAGAAATAAAAGGTATTCAAATTGGCAAAGAAGAAGTCAAACTCTCTCTTTTCGCAGACGACATGATACTTTATGTGGAAAACCCAAAAGACTCCACCCCCAAATTACTAGAACTCATCCAGCAATTCAGTAATGTAGCAGGATACAAAATCAATGCACAGAAATCAGTTGCTTTCTTATACACTAACAACGCAACTGTAGAAAGAGAAATTAGAGAAACGATTCCATTTACAATAGCACCAAAAACCATAAGATACCTCAGAATAAACCTAACCAAAGAGGTAAAGGATCTATACTCTAGGAACTACAGAACACTCATGAAAGAAATTGAAGAAGACACAAAAAGATGGAGAAACATTCCATGCTCATGGATCGGAAGAATAAACATTGTTAAAATGTCTATGCTACCCAGAGCAATCTATACCTTCAATGCCATCCCGATCAAAATTCCAATGACATTTTTCAAAGTGCTGGAACAAACAATCCTAAAATTTGTATGGAATCAGAAAAGACCCCGAATCGCCAAGGAGATGTTGAAAAAGAAAAACAAAGCTGGGGGCATCACGTTTCCCGATTTCAAGCTATATTACAAAGCTGTGATCACCAAGACAGCATGGTACTGGCACAAAAACAGACATACAGACCAATGGAACAGAATAGAGAACCCAGATATGGACCCTCAACTCTATGGTCAAATAATCTTTGACAAAGCAGGAAAAAACATGCAATGGAAAAAAGACAGTCTCTTCAATAAATGGTGCTGGGAAAATTGGACAGCCACATGCAGAAGAATGAAACTCGACCATTCTCTAACACCATTCACAAAGATAAACTCAAAGTGGATGAAAGACCTCAATGTGAGACAGGAATCCATCAAAATCCTAGAGGAGAACATAGGCAGTAACCTCTTTGACATCGGCCACAGCAACTTCTTTCAAGATACATCTCCAAAAGCTAGTGAAACAAAAGCAAAAATGAACTTTTGGGACTTCATCAAGATAAAAAGCTTCTGCACAGCCAAGGAAAGTCAACAAAACAAAGAGGCAACCCACAGAATGGGAGAAGATATTTGCAAATGACACTACAGATAAAGGGTTGGTATCCAAGATCTATAAAGAACGTCTCAAACTCAACACCCAAAAAACAAATAATCAAGTCAAAAAATGGGCAGAAGAGATGAACAGACACTTCTCTGAAGAAGACATACAAATGGCTAACAGACACATGAAAAAATGTTCATAATCATTAGCCATCAGGGAAATTCAAATCAAAACCACACTGAGATACCACCTTACACCAGTTAGAATGGCCAAAATGGACAGGGCAAGAAACAACAAATGTTGGAGAGGTTGTGGAGAAAGGGGAACCCTCTTACACTGTTGGTGGGAATGCGAGTTGGTACAGCCACTTTGGAAAACAGTGTGGAGGTTCCTCAAAAATTTAAAAATAGAGCTACCCTATGACCCAGCAATTGCACTCCTGGGTATTTACCCCAAAGACACAGATGTAGTGAAAAGAAGGGCCATATGCACCCCAATGTTCACAGCAGCAACATCCGCAATAGCCAAACTGTGGAAAGAGCCGAGATGCCCTTCAACAGATGAATGGATAAAGAAGATGTGGTCCATATATACAATGGACTATTACTCAGCCATCAGAAAGGATGAATACCCAACTTTTACATCAACATGGATGGGACTGGAGGAGATTATGCTAAGTGAAATAAGTCAAGCCGAGAAAGTCAATTATCATATGGTTTCACTTATTTGTGGAACATAAGGAATAACATGGAGGACATTAGGGGAAGGAAGGGAAAAATGGGCGGGGGGAATTGGAGGGAGAGATGAACCATGAGAGACTATGGACCTGAGAAAGAAACAGGGTTTTAGAGGGGAGGGGGGAGGGGGGATTGGTTAGCCCGGTGATGGGTATTAAGGAGGGCACGTACTGCATGGAGCCCTGGGTGTTATACGAAAAGAATGGATTGTGGATCACTACATCACAAACTAATGATGTATTGTATGGTGACTAACATAACATAATAAAATAAAAAACTACAACAAAAAACATTTAAAGAAAACATTTAGGTCCCAACCTAAAAAAAATAAAAATAAAAAAATAATTTAAAAAAAATACTACTTGGTATTAAGGAGAGCATATGTTGGGATGAGCACTGGGTGTTATAGGGTGTTATACACAACTAATGAATCATTGAACACTACAACAAAAACTTATGATGTACTATGTGTTGTCTAACTAAACATAATGAAAAATTTTAAAAAATACTACTTGGATTGAGGTACCTGGGTGGCTCAGTTGGTTAAGCATCCAACTCTTGATTTTGGCTCAGGTCAGGATCTCAGGGTCGTGGGATTGAACCCTGTGTTGGGCTCTGCACTCAGTGGGGAGTCTGCTTGGGATTCTCTCTCTCCCTCTTCCTCTGCCCCCCACTCAAATAAATAAAAAAATAAATCTTTAAAAAAAATAATACTTAGATTGCTAGGCAGAGACTGGATTGGAAAAGGGCAAGAGGAGAAACAAAGAGACCAGTTCACTGATCACTCAGTCAATTTGTGAAAGATACAAAACAATTATAAAACATAATCCAAGACATCACAGGGAAAGCAGAACATGAGGTGCCTGGGAAGGTCCACTATTGCACATACCAACGTCTGGGAAAAAAGAAATTTAAAAACTCTGAAGTTCTGTCAGCCTAATAAGAATAAGAAAAGGGTGGTACTCATAGAGCCAGGGAAGCTGTCATGAGGAAGAAGGATCTAGGTTGAACCTTGAAATACGGGAAGGATGAAGAGAAGTTCTGGAAAGGGCTGGTGAGGGAGAGAGAGTAGCTTGGCTGGGGTAGAGGTCATGAGCCTGCTAAGTGAGCAAACAGTGCCCCGTTGAAATCTCCGCAAACCCCAGTAGATTCAAAGCTAAAACAACTTAAGTGTTTGCTTTTCAGAGATGTTATTCAATAATATTCAAGGCTGATTTTCAATCTACTTTTGGAGGAAGGGATGTGCCCAGCACATCTGGCACTGGTCCATGAAGCAGGACAAGAATCTGTGAAGGGAGGTATTATTAATGTGACAAAAGTGGAAATTTGGTTAAAAATTATTTTCCTGGAATCCTCTCCACATGGTTCTGTTCCTCATTAACTGGTTTCTTGGGCATCTCTGGGCACAGACCTACATGACTTCCACTTAACCCTAGTGAATGGTCTTACTAAACTGGAGAAACTGCCCTTTCTTTTGATTTTTAATCCCAGGGCTCCAGGAATCCCTCAGGTTTCTATAACTTGGGGAAATTCTGTGAGTCGTATTCATTATTCTTGCTCTTGTTCTCATTCTCACTCTTTCTTCCCTCTGAATATTAGCATTTTCTGGACTACTTTAGTTTTTTTTTTTTTTTTTTAATGCCCTGCCTGTTCTTCCAAAGGTTATTCAGTACATGTTCCAGCTGTTGATCTCCCACTCAGGACCTATTGCAGGTACAGAGAGTATCCTGGGCCATTCCTGTTTCTGAGGCTCCCAGTATAGTGTATGCTTACCCAACATCAGCTTCTCCTTTCTTCTCTTAACAAAACTCCGAACATCTAAATGTACACCCCACCTCTCCTTACTGATACCTTCAGGAGGCAGGCCCTAATAATTCTGAACCTTTCAGGATTTGGAATTTCTCTGAGGATTGTTACTGGTTGAAGATGACTAATGATCTTAAAATGGCCCAGTTAGATTGAAGAGAAGGTCTTATATTCCATGGTTGGGAGAGAGGTTTTCCTTTCTCTCCTGAGAGACAAAACCAGAAAAGAATGTATCCTCAATCACCACAACAGCCATCTTGTTTCATTAGGGGTAAGCCTTATGATGAAGCTGACACTAGGCATGGTAGAAGTTAACCAGAGATGGAAGAAACCTGGGTCCTTGGTGACATCCTGAATCAATCAGCCTGAAGCCCGTTTTACCTATTTCTTCTCTTTCTGCTATCATGTGAGATCATAAATTTCCTTAATATTTAAGCAAGCTTTAGTCAATTATTCTTTACATACAGCTGATATTCCCTACCCAAAATAATTAAATTAACAATATTAGAGAATTTTCCATTTCTTTCTATTCAGGACTACTCTATTATTTATAATGGCCGGATAGGTTTCCAAAGTATTAATGCATCTTATGTATTTATCTTTCCCTTATTTATAAGTATTAAGGTCATATCCAGTTTTTCTTGGCTTTTCAAAAATGTTAAAATAAACATCCTGCTATTGCATATACAATTGACCCTTGAACAACATCGGTTTGAATTGTGTGGGTTCACTTATAGATGGATTTTTTGCAGTACAGTACTGTAAATCTATCTTTCTCTTCCTTATGATTTTCTTTTTTTAAGAGATTTTATTTATTTATTTGAGAGAGAGAGAGAACAAGAGAGAGAGAGCACAAGCTGGGGGTGGGGAGAAGCATGATCCCCGCTGAGCAGGGAACCCAACGTGGAACTCAATCCCAGGAATCCAGGATCATGTCCCGAGCCGAAGGCAGACGGCCGCCGACTGAGTCCCCCAGGTGTCCTTCCTATGATTTTCTTAATAACATTTTCTTTTCTCTAGCTTACTATATTGTAAGAATACTATATATAAATATAAAATATATTTTTATACTAATATATATTATATTATATATCTATAAAGCATACAGAATCTGTCTTAATTGACTTTATGTTTTTGGTAAGACTTCCAGTCAACAGTAGGCTATTAGAAATTAGGTTTTTGGAAGTCAAAAGTTATATGTGGAATTTCGACTATGCAGGGTGTTAGCGCCCCTAACCCCTGCATTGTTCAATGGTCATCTCTATTTACATGCTTGCACATTTGTATGTTTTCACAGCTCAGATACAGATCATTTGTATGATTTCTCACCTGGAATGTAGTCAACAGCATAGAATTTCTGATTAAAGACTATAGAACTGTTTTAAGACTTTTGATACATATTTTCAAACTATCTTTCAGAAAAGTTGAACCAGTTCTCATTCTCACTACTACTGTATGAAACTGCCCATGCTCTTTTTATGTTTTCACTGTATGAAAGAACCCTTACTTCTAGGTATAAATCACTAATAATGGCATGGATTCAAAAGTCACACTGTGTTCAAATTCCAGCTCCACAACTTAATAGTCACATGGCTTTGGGTATGTGGTTCATTCTCCTTAACTTTATATAAAATGGTCTAACAACAGTATCTGCATGCAACTTATGTGGTTAGGGAAATTGAATAAGGCATGCAAAATATTTAGATTATAATGGTCAATAAATATTGGCTGTTATTAAAATTATTTACCAACTTGTTACTTGAAAATATTTTCTTGTTCTCATTTGTATAAACTGGATTACAAATGAAACTGGTCATTTTTTCCATGTATCTATTAGTCAGCTTTAAAATTGTTTACTTTTTACTTTTTTCCATTTTGATATTTCCTGTGTTTGCCCTTCCCTGATTGATTTAAACCAATTTACTATACAGTTATAATATTAACTTTTTGTCTTTCTTATTTTTTTATTCCTTCCAATTGTTCACCTGAATTTTTCTCTTTTTCTTTTTTTCTTTTTCTTTCTTTCTTTCTTTCTTTCTTTTTCTTTCTTTCTTTTTCTTTCTTCTTTCTTTCTTCCTTTCTTTTTCTTTTCTTTTCTTTCTTTCTTTCTTTCTTTCTTTCTTTCTTTCTTTCTTTCTTTCTTTCTTTCTTTCTTCTTTCTTCTTTCTTTCTTCTTTCTTATTTTTTGATGTAGTGTTCCATGATTCATTGTTTGTGTGTAACACCCAGTGCTCCATTCAATATGTGCCCTCTAATACCCATCACCGGGCTAACACATCCCTCCACCCACCTCCCCTCTAGAACCCTCAGTTTGTTTCTCAGAGTCCATAGTCTCTCATGGTTAGTCTCCCCCTCCAATTTCCCCCCCTTCATTTTTCCCTTCCTACTATCTTTTTTTTTTTTTTTGACATATAATGTATTATTTGTTTCAGAGGTACAGGTCTGTGATTCATCAGTCTTACAATAATAGTAGGAGACTTTAACACTCCCCTCAATGAAATGGACAGATCATCTAAGTAAAAGATCAACAAGGAAATAAAGACTTTAAAGGACACACTGGACCAAATGGACTTCACAGATATATTCAGAACATTCCATCCCAAAGCAACAGAATACACATTCTTCTCTAGTGCCCATGGAACATTCTCCAGAATAGATCACATCCTAGGTCACAAATCAGGCCTCAATGGTACCAAAAGATTGGGATCATTCCCTGCATATTTTTGGACCACAGTGCTTTGAAACTAGAATTCAGTCACGAGAGGAAAGTTGGAAAGAACTCAAATACATGGAGGCTAAAGAACATCTTACTAAATAATGAATGGGTCAATCAGGAAATTAAAGAAGAATTTTAAAAATTCATGGAAACAAATGAAAATGAAAACACAACTGCTCAAAATCTTTGGGATGCAGCAAAGGCGGTCCTAAGAGGAAAGTATATAGCAATACAAGCCTTTCTCAAGAAACAAGACAGGTCTCAAATACACAACCTAACCCTACACCTAAAGGAGCTGGAGAAAGAACAGCAAATAAAGCCTAAACCCAGCAGGAGAAGAGAAATAATAAAGATCAGAGCAGAAATCAATGAAATAGAAACCAAAAGAACAGTAGAACAGATCAACGAAACTAGGAGCTTGTTCTTTGAAAGAATTAATAAGATTGATAAACTCCTGGCAAGACTTATCAAAAAGAAAAGAGAAAGGACCCAAATAAATAAAATCATGAATGAAAGAGGAGAGATCACACCCAACACCAAAGAAATACAAACAATTATAAGAACATATTATGAGAAAAAACATTTGACCAAGTACAGCATCCTTTCTTGATTAAAACTCTTCAGAGTATAGGGATAGAGGGTACATACCTCAATATCATAAAAGCCATCTATGAAAAACCCACAGCGAATATCATTCTCAATGGGGAAAAACTGAGAGCTTTTCCCCTAAGGTCAGGAACATGGCAGGGATGTCCACTATCACCACTGCTATTCAACATAGTACTAGAAGTCCTAACCACTTTTTGTCTTTCTTATGTACTATTTTTCCAATAATTCATTTGTCTTTCTAAATTATACTTATGCCATAATAAAAGTTTATTTTTTATGTAATAAAATCAGTAATTTTCTGCATAATTTCTGCCTTGAGTTGTATGTTGAGAAATGCCTTTATTGTGCTTAAATTAAATAATCGTCTATATTTTCTCCCTGTTCTGTTATTATATTGAATTTGTTAATCCATTTAAATAACTTTATCTCAAATAATCCTTAAGGATAATGGAAAAGGATTATCTTAAAAATGTTAAGTGAAAAAGCAGCATACAAAATAGTATATACAGTATGATCCAACTTTTATAGAACAAGATTCCATTTGTGGATGTTTTGTGTAGAAAAGAGACTAAAAAAATAAATATTTAATAATGTTTAGTAGGATTAAAATGTTTTTTAAGAGTTTTCTTCTTTATATTTCTTTGTGCTTTCTGAAAGGAATGTGTATCATCTTTATTATCAGAAATTTCTAAAATAATATTTTTTAGTTTAGAAGACATGGTGTATCTTAAAAATGATTTGGAATGGTGATGTTCAACAGAAATATAAGCCATATATCTAATTTTAATTTTTCTGGTAAACACATTTTTTAAAAGTAAAAAGTAAGTGGTGAAATTAATTTTAATAATATATTTTATTTAACATAGTATATCCAAAATGCTCTCATCTCAACATGTAATCAATAAAAAACTTATTAATCCCTTATTCTTTTTTTGTACTATGTGTTTATAACCTTGTGAATGCTTTACATTCTTTTGTTGTACCATGTGTTTAAAATCTTGTATATGCTTTACACTTTTGCACATTTCATATTGTGTTAGTCACATTTCAAGTTCTTAATAACCACATGTGGCTCATTATTACCATATTGTACTCTGCATATTTAGAACATAAAAATATCTTGAGTCCCAAATTGAGCCAAATTATAATTATTTGCTGAACCATTGCTTCAAATTACTTTTGAAATGCAGTTGATATGAATTAGGGACAATAAATTGAAGTACCAGGGTGATAACTAGGTAATCTGAATAAAAAAAAGCTGGGTACAAAAAATAACACCCCACCTGCACAATCCTGTAGTCCCTTTTAGTCATAAGTATATTGCATATGCCAGGACTCTATCTGCCTCTGTCTCTTTTTCTCTTATCTTTCTCTCCTTTATGCTCATCCATCTCCTTTGCAAAAGACATTTCCTTTTTTCATTCTCATCTTTCATGTTCCTTGCCTAGTAATGTCCCTGTTTTAACTACCTTGACAAGGGAGGTCTCTGAGTCAGTGGTGTGCTTGAAGCTGGCTCTTACTGGCTCAGGACAGCTAATTGTGCATATCAATATTTTGGTCAGGGGCAAGGTCTTACCTGAAGGCTTGAAAGGGCAAAGATCTGCTTCCAAACTTACCTATGTTGTTTGGCAGGATTCACTTCCTCAAAGGCTATTGGATTGAGGGTCCCAGTTCCTCATTGGTTGTTGATTGAGAGATACTGCCAGTTCTTTGCCATATTAGCCTCTCCAACATGACAGTTTGTTTCATCAAAGCCAGCAAAGGGGAGGGGAAGGAGGAAGAGGAAGTCTTGTAGCAAGACCAAAGCCACAATCTTCTGCAAAGCAATCACAGAAGAGGCATCACATCGCTTTTGTTGTAGTCTATTGATTAGAAGTAAGATCTAGTGATTTTGCCCACTCTATAGGAGAGACAATTACACCAAGCCATGAATACTATATTCAAGAATAATTTGAAATCTATAATATCTAAGTTCTGTCAATGAGAATTTTTTTAAAGATTTTATTTATTTATTTGCCAGAGAGAGAAAGAGAGAGGGAGCGTACAAGCAGGGGGAGTGGCAGGCAGAGGGAGAAGCAGGCTGCTTGCTAAGCAAGGAGCCCGATGTGGGACTTGATCCCAGGACCCTGAGATCATGACTTGAGTCGAAGGCAGACGCTTAACCAACTGAGCCACCCAGGCGCCCCCAATGAGAATTTTTAAGTGCCTCCATTGCACTTCATTTATAAGCTCGCTGAATTGTTCATTGGATGTGGATCTATTACTGACTTATTATTTATTTTTACCACAAGTAATCCATATTCATCAAGAAAAATGTAGTTTGAGTACAAAGAAAAAAATCACCCAATACCTTATAAGAGACAACCACTGTAAATTTTTTAGTGTACATACTTTAAATTTTAATTTTTATGTAGTAAATCTAAAGGCCTTTTTAATTTTCTCTCTTTGCATTTTAATGTTTCTCTCCACCGAATTCAGATATTCACCTTTATGTTCTTCATTATGGTTCCTATTTAAGAATTGAGACAATAAATGTATACACATAGGAGCCCTTTAGACGTTAATGTGCATCAGAATTACCAGGACCGCTTGCTAAAAATTAAAGTTCTGGATCCCCATTCAGTACATCTAGGGTAGGATCAAGAGTCTACATTTTCTTTTTTTTTAAAGATTTATTTATTTGAGAGAGAGAGGAAGAACAAATGAGTGCACAGGAGTGTGGGGGGGGGCAGGAGAGAGAAAATCTCAAGCCGACTCCCTGTTGAGCACAGAGCCTGATGGAGGGCTTAATCTCACCATCCTGAGATCATGACCTGAGCTGAAATCAAGAGTCAAAGCTTAACTGACTGAGCCACCCAGGCGACCCAAGAGTCTACATTTTCAAGAAAGTCCTCAGATGATTCTCACATACATGGCAGATTAGCATACGTTTAAGAACTTTAAGACATTATTAATGAATTCATTGTTCCTTTAGGAATTGCCAGTAATCTCTTCTAGAGAAGTGAAACAGCATATCCAAGTTTATTTTATTCAGGGACTGAACTGAGACAAGAACTCAGAGCTCCTGTCTCAATCATTATTAATCGTATTTTGTTAAGGGCCTACTTCTTGCCAGGCAGAATTCAGCTTGACCAGCAGAGGGATGCTGGACTGGTGAGACCTATCTTTGGAAACTCTGCTAAATATCTGAAGGGAAAATCTGAGGATGGGGGTCCTGCCTAATAGGTGGGGATGAGGGCAAAAATAGGTAAACATAGCTCACACACACCTGATCTTGTTTCACAGTCATGTACAGTCCTCGTCCTCACTTTATAAAGAATTATTGGGTTTATTCATCTGGCTAAAATATCCAAATTTCATACCAAGTATTTATGAAGTGACCCTTCTACTTTCACAAGGTCATTAAAAATAGTTTCCATTTCTTCTAAAACTACAGAAAATATGAAAGAAAACACATCAACTCATTTCATAGAAATGAGTCCCTATATTAATCCTTTGGTATATTTAATTTCAGCATTTTTCACTGCATGTACTAAATACATAAATATAAGATTTGAAATAAAAATACAGAGGTTGCTTTTTTTAGACTGCTTTATTGGTTTCACAATATAATGACCATCTTTCCATGCAATAGGTAAAGTTCTCCTGCTAACAAAATCTTACAGATTGGATCAAAAACACATTCAACTTGAAGTAATAATAGACATACTAGAAATGAGTTACATCAAAAGGTTTACAACAAAGCTATATCATGAACACATAAGTTTAGAAAGCAGGTGTCTCCCTATTAACTTCAGAGAAAACACCAGGATTCAAGGCATAAGGCAAAACTCATCACGATGGTCATGGTGAGGGGGGTCAGTGCTAACTGCCCGCAAACTATGACTGAACTGCTTTTCCTTCAGCTTTTGCATGAGTTGTCTCATCTCCTCCCCAATCCTTTCCACATTCTCTTCTCTCATACTTCCCGGCTCTTCAAGCCTCTGAATCACATCCCATCTATACTGCTGGATGGGCTGCCTAACACGGAACCGCCTACGATTTACTCTAGGCACACAATATTCACCAGTTTCCAAAGGGAGGGCCAAGGGCTCTCCTTTATTAGCAACTTGCTCCTTTTCATCTTTTTTTTCATTTTCCTGGTCGGTATTTTCCATGTTGAGATTTTTTACTGCGTGCTCCTCTTTGGACGCCATTGCTCCTAGGAGACAAAAGACAAAAGACAAAAGAAGGGGCTGAGTTTTTGGTGGACAGGTCAGCACCGAGGACAGAGGCCTTACTACTCATCTTTCAGAGCCCTGGATATCAACGGTTTTTAAAATTTCATTTTCCTACCTGAAAAGCTTTGTGCGTCCTCTAGGGGGCCTCCAAGTCCGGACCCCCCACCACCACTTCTCTGTCCTACCTCCCCCCACAAACCCACCATTTTCCTACAGATCCATCCCCAGGCTTCCGCAGTCACCAAAATGGAGGACGGGGGACGAGTAATGGGATAGTTGGAAGGGGGTCTCAAACTGGGCTCTGCACCCGCCCCCCACACTGACCGCAGCACCGACCTGGGCCTATCCTTGCTGTCTCCTCCTTCTCCCAATTCTCGCCGTGAGTGCGCCGCCGCGACACTTGACACCTAGACCCGCAGACCTGCAGAAGGCCGGCGTGGAGGGAACAGGGGCTGTTGCGAAGCGCTTGGCGCCGACCCGCCAACACCTGGTCCCTTCTGGGTCCCGGCCACCCCTGGCCGCCCCCCATCCGCATCTCCCGCCCTCACCCATGCCTCCCCCCACCCCGCCCCGGAGGTTCACCATTTTCCGGTAGGAACTCGGGTGATTTCCAATTGCTCTTGGTGCTCTGCTGCCCTCCCGGCCGTCCCAGCACCCCTACCCCAGGGGGCCACTACTGATGTTCCCAAGAATGCCACTGCGCTGATCCCCTGCGCCGGCTTTGGGAGTAGGCGGACCGCTGCCGCCCTGGCCTCGCGCGCGGGCCCGGGAGCCCTTACCTGCTCTGCTTTCCTCGCGCCAGTTGCCAGCCCGCCAGCCGCAGGACAGCGGGGAGCCGGTACCCAGAAGCGGGACTGACGACTGCACGGAAGGCTGCGTTGCTCTGCAGCTCCAGGTCACGTGAGGGCCTCGCGTCACCAAGGAGCTCTCTCCCCTCCCACTCCACTCCCTCGGGGGGCGGGGAGTTCTACTGGACCCTGCCTCCCACCTCTGCACGCACCAACTCCCCCTCCGCTTGTCTGTGCGCGGGGCCACAGCGCGCACCGTCTTGTCACTCAGCTCTGTTCTCTTCAATCTGAGGGCCCACAAGGGGCCTTACCGCCTTATGGTTAGGGTTTACCTTTCTCTGGTTACCGGGGAGGGTCTGCATATCACCCTCCTCCTCTCCCCAAGGCCTTCGCATTGGCTTGGTCTTTTCAGTTTTTTCTTCTCTTCTCCCTGGCTGTGTATCTGCTTCCTAAAAATTTCTCTTTATTGTTTTTTTAACAATCAGTATTGTTTAAAAAACAAAATTATGAAATTTCATTTTTAAACGACATGCTTCAACCTGGAGAAGTAAAAAGAAAACTCATTTTTTATGTTCTGCACCACACAGAAAATATTTTCTCTGGGCTCCACAGAACTTCATTTTAGAACATTCTAGATTGTTTTAAAATTTTGTAAAAAAAAAAAAAAAAAAGGAGGGAGGCTTTGTGGGGGGCAGAGAACCTTCTTGAACACAAATGGTGTTTTGAAAATGATCCAGGAGAAATCCAGTTGTCAGCTCTTGGTCATTTTATATAAATAACCCACCAATTCCCCCCTTCTGGAGCAAATTTTAAGATTTATTAATAAACATTTATATTTTATTCTATTATGATTAACATTCATTATATATAGAAAAGAATTTGCTGACAACTGAAGTCATCTGCTAAAATTTAATGGCTATTACTAATGGTGATTTTGAAGACCTAAGCAAAGGGAAGGGCTGTGAGGCAGTGGCAGGTTGAGGGATGCAGAGATAGTCAGATAGTCCCTGCTCTGGTAAGAGATTGGGAAGGTGCCCATCTTCCCACTGCCACATTCCAGAGCTTTTTATTTCCTACATTCAGGCTCTTGACTGTGCTTACTCCAAAAATACAGATGGACAAGTGACCAAAGTAGTGACCTAAGTAAATTCCTTTAGTTTCTTCCCTCCATTTCTCCCTCAAATTCCCACCTAGTGACTCATCTCCCAGACAGATGTGGGGGTGTGTGTGTCTGTTCTCATACCTCTTCTATACCTCTGTGGTAGAGGAGTCAAATAGTAGAGAATTGATTGCTGTGGAGAGAGCCTCCCAAATCTTTCTGTTCTCTCCTCTTTGTTACCTTGTCCAGGTGGAAGCCTTTGTGGGACATTTCTGCTATCTCTCACCTGGGTTAAGAAGTGCAGACTGCTGGGATCCTCACCCTATCCTGCCCACCTCCAGGGCACTCAGGAAGAACCCAGCCTTGCTGCAGGGTCACTATCTGCCAGTCCATGCTCACCCTGGTACTCCCTCATTTATGCCAGGGCCCAAGGAATACTATCTATTGACCATCTTGAGTAAACTGAGATTAGTTATTCTCAACACAGAAGTCTGTGGAACAGATATTCAAATATTATCTCTATATGTGAGAAGGTAGTAATATATTCACCTTTTTGTGGGGGAGAGGAGCCAAACTTCTTAGCTGATTCTCAAAAGAGGCCATGATTCCTCACCCCTAAAAAAGTTTAAAAATCTCTATATATGCTGTCTCGCTCTCTCTTTAGCCCTTTACTTTTACCTTAGACCTGTTTCTTTTTCAATTGTTTTCTGCCTTAGTATTCACCCATTGGCAAACCCAGAATCTGGGCAGCATCCTTGAATCCCTCATCATTGTCCCTCGTATTCAATTAATAACCAAATCTAACTAAGACTGTCATATCTTTCTAAAAAAGCAGTATGGAACTATGGCTTACATACCATAAGATTTATCGACTTAAAGTGTACACTTCAATGGTTTTTAGTATATTTATAGATATGCACAACCATCACCGTAGTCAATTTTAGGACATTTAATCACATCAAAAAGAAACTCAAAAAGTACACTTTCGCTATCACTCCCCATCCTCTCATTGTCTCCAGGTCAAAGCACCACTAACATAATTTGTCTCTATAGATTTCCCTATTCTGGATATTTCATATAAATGAAATCATGCAATATGTATTCTTTGGGGATTGACTTCTTCATTTAGCACAATGTTTTCAGAGTTCATGGCAACAATACAATAATCGTTTGAGGAACTGTTAAACTATTTTTCCAAAGTGGTTGATCATTTTAAACATTCCTACCAGCAGTATATGAAGGTTCTGATATCTCCACATCCTGGTCAACATTTGTTATTTTCTGAAATTTTGATTCTAGTCATATTAGTGAAGATGAAGTAATATCTCATGATAGCGTAGATTGGCATTTCTTAGATGATTAATGATGTTGAGCATCTTTTCATGTTATAGTTCTGCTCCCATTCCAATGTGTGTGTTTTGTCCCCAAACCACCACACAATTCTCTGGTATAGCTGGGTGTCCTACAGTTAACTAAATTCTGACACTTTGGAGATAGTATCAGATTCCACAGATTAAGGTCTCATTTCTACAATATTGCCTTCTATTTCAGATGCCAATCACAAGTCCAGGTTGTTACTTGTGCTTCTGACTTACTGACTATAAATCAGAAGTTCTTCCAACCCCCTCCTTAGGTTTGATTAATTTGTTTGACAGGCTAACAGAATTTCAGAAATCAATTTACTCACTAGATTACTAGTTTATTATAAAGGATATAAATCAACAGGCAGATGAAGAAATACATAGAGTGAGATCCTGAACAAAGGAGCTTCTGTCACCATGGAGTTTTCAATGGTGCATGACAGCATATGGAAGCATTCTGGTTCACTAACCTGGAAACTCTCTGAATCCCATCCTTTTTGGGTTTTTATGAGGCTGCATTACACAAGCATGATTGATTAAATCATTGGCTATTGAGGATTGATTCAATCTCCCGCCCATCTCCCCTCCTTGGAAATCAGGGAGTGGAACTGAAAGTTCCAACACTCTAATCATGGTTGTTTCTCTTGGCAACCAGCCCAGCCCCATCTTTAGGGGATTTCCAAAGTCACCTTATTAATAAACTCAGTTGTGGTTGAAAGAGACTTGTTATGTATAACAATGACACCCATTTTACCTTTTTGGTTCTGAAGTGACAAAAGACCAAATATTATGACAAAAGATTGCTCATATCTTATTGCTCATATCTCTTAGGAAATTCCAAGGGTTTTGGGGAGTTTTGTGGCAGAGGCAAAGATCAAATATATTTCTTATTATAAATCACAATATCACATATGTGCTTATCAGTCACTTGTATATATTTTTTGGAGAAATGTCCATTCTGACCCTTTGCTCATTTCTTTTACAATTTTGCATCTTAAAAGTGTCCATTTTCCTACATCCTCACCAACCCAAGTATTATCAGTCTTTTTCATCTTTGCAAATCTGGTAAATTAAATTAATTAATTTAATTAATTTTATAAATAAAATAAATAAACACCTCACCTTACTTTTCATTTCTTTGTTAATATACGTGAGACTCTTTCTTCATGGTTATTAGATATTCTTTTTGTGTGTGTGACTTGATTGTTTTTGTGTTCTTTGCTCATTGTTCTAGTAGTGTGTTTAGCATAATTTGAGTCCTTTTAGCTGCACAATGGTTGGTGAAAGAATGCGAGAACCAAAAGATGGGGTTTGTATAATAAAAATCAAATGGCCATCTTGGGTTTCTTATAGCCCCAATTATTCATTGAATTTACAACCATTGTTTGCACACTGTGATTTCTCTGAATCAGGAGCAGACTGTTGTCATGTCACAGGACATCAGGATGACAAAAGTCTGGCAACAAGAGGTTATTTTTTGCAGAAGAAGAATAACTTCATCTACATATGCCAAGAACCTTTATAGTTTCTGTTCTTGCTGCTTTTGCATAAAAGTCATCCAGGGCATTTTCCTGATACTCAATTTCAGTCCTTTTACTGTGAACCTCAATTTTGATCATAGCAATTTCGGAAGGTAAGATAATAGCAGCAAGAAGGTCATTTACTTGCTGTCCATTTTTGATTGAAGTCCCAGTGGATGAAAGGAAACCCCTTGGTTTCTATAACATCCCCAAATCACAGATGGCCCCAAAGGCATACTGGGCTGTCAATATAAATATTAACAATTTGTCCTTTTGATAATTGGCATGTTCTGGTAAGGGTGTAGAGCTCTGGTTGTTAGGCTGATTTAGCATATGGACGATTTACCCTTTCAAGTAGTACATACTGGGTAGTAACAGTATAGTCTGCCTGGAAATTCCAATTTTCATTTTTACAGTATGATCATCAACAAACAAAATTACATCAGGATTAGTTAAAGGGACTTCTCAAACACCAGGAAGCAGTGTCATAAAATGTGATATTATTACCTCAAAGTCATGGGCTTTGCCCTTGTCAGGCAAGGGTAGTAACAACAAGATTAAGAATGTTGCAGTGTTTAAGATGGAGGTAAGGTGGTAAAAGCAGGAGGTTCTAGTAGGAGCTTAGCTTGCTTGCAGAGAACTGCTGAGTCAATTCAGAATTAAGAAGATATTGGAGAGCATGTGGAGTTTGTAAATAAATGTCATTTCTGGAGCTTGGGAAGATGGCAGAGTAGGAGGACCTAAGCTCACCCCATGCCATGTTTACAACTAGATATCACTCACAGCCAAGTAAATAAACTGGAGAACAATCTGAAGACTGGCAGAACAAACTGCACAACTAAATGTAGAGAAGAAGCTGTATCTGAGAGATTAGGAAGCCAGAAACAGTGGTAGGGAGCTGCCTGCAGGAAGGACAGAACTGCGGGCACAGAGAGGGGAAAGCACCAGGGAACCCATGGAGGTGGGGGGTGGAAAACAAGTCCCCATAACATCTGGCTTTGAAAACCAGAAGGGATGAATTCCATAAGTTTGTATAACCAGTGGAACTTGGAGTCAGGAGTTTTAAAAGTCAGCTGACTCAGCACTTGGGAGATTCTGTTGGGCAAGTGATAGTTGGGTTTCCACCCTTAAAGAGACAATAGCCCCCTGAAAGGCAACATAGAAGTGACAGTTTGCATAATACTTGGGGCAAACAGGAGAGGGATCTGTTTATACTGATTTCAGAGATTGTTGAGGGACTTTTCCAGGAACAAAGGAGCTGGCAGACACCATTTTCCTCTCCTGCCCAACAGCATAAACACAGAGCCACCTGCAGGAAGTGGCGCTGCATAGACACTCTCTACCTAACCTGCTAGCAGTGCACCCCATCCATGAGTTTTCCTGAAGACTCACCCCCTCCAAGACCTCTGGCCTCAGCCCTGGGCTCAGTGCAAATTTTGTTAATGCCTTGCACACCCTACCCAGCTGTCATCTCCTGTACCGTGCCCTTGGTGGCCACTGGGCTTTGGCTCAGTGCAAATTTTGCTATCACCACACGTACCCCACCTAACTGCTGCGTACACAGACACCACCTGCTGCACTCAGCTGCCACATGCATAGATGCTGGGCACCCCGGTCACTGCCCCTGCTGTGCACCTCACCCTTGGTTGCTGCTTTGCTTTGGGGGTTCCAGCCTAGGACTAGTGGCTCAGCATAAAGTTTTCTAACACTGCTGTTCTGCCCCCAAGCCCTCTGTGGTCATATCCCCTCAGAGCCTGCCTGCCTGGGTCTCACTAACATTGCACAATGCAAGCAGAGCCCACATCAGGCAAAGAGTCAGTGCAGACATTTGGACTGAAAAGCAAAGTACTCAGACACAATAGCAGGACTCAAAGAACATGTATAGGAGACTCCCTTGAAGTACCAGATTCTGGTGAACAGGGGACACTGTACTTCAGGGCACTACAGAACCTATTCTTCATAAGCCCACTACTTTCAAGAGCAAAAGATGTAGCTGACATTCCTAACACACAGAAACAGACACAGTGAGGTAGACAAAATGAGGAGACAGAGAAATAGGTCCCAAATGAAAGAACAAGACAAAATTACAGCAAGAGATCTAAGCAAAACAGAAATAAGTAGTATGCCGGATAGAGAACTTAAAGTAATGATCATAAAGATACTTACGGGACTTCAGAAAAGGGTGGAAGACATCAGTGAGGCCCTTGACAAAGAGATAAAAATAGCATATCAAATATGAAGAACTTAATAAGTGAAATTAAAAATACAATAGATGGAATAAAGAGAAACACAAGAAGCAGAAGAATGTTTCAGTGACCTGGAGGATAGAAAAATGGAAAGCAATCAAGCTGAAAAGGTGAGAGACAGACAAATACTGCATAATGAGAATAGACTTAGAGAACTCAGTGACTTCAACAAGCATAATAACATGTGCACTATAGGGATCCCAGAAGAAGAATGGGGGGCATAAAATGTATTCAAAGAAATAATATCTGAAATTTTCCTGAATCTGGGGAGGGAAACAGAAATCCAGATTCAGGAGGCACAGAGATTCCCCAACAAATTCAATCCAAGGAGGTCCACACCAAGACACATAATAATTAAAATGGCAAAAAATAGTGATAAAGAAAGAATTTTAAAGGTTGCAAGAGAAAAGAAGACAGTTACATAAAAAGAAAACCCCATTAGGCTATCAGCTGATTTTTCAGCAGAAATTTTACAGCCAGAAGAGAGGGGCACACTATATTCAAAGTGCTGAAAGGGAAAAATCTGCAACCAAGAATATTCTATACAGCAAGGCTATCATTCAGAACAGAAGAAAAGATAAAGAATTTCCCAGAGACACAAAAATTAAAAGAACTCATGAACACTAAACCAGCCCTACAAGAAATGTTAAGGGGAACTCTGACTGGAAAACAAAAAAGATTAGTAAGAGTAAGAAAAATAGGAAGCACAAAAACAATAAACAAACAAACATATCTGTAAAAATCATTCAAGAGAAGCACAAAATAAAAAGATGGAAAATATGATACCAAATATCTGAAATGTGAAGGGGAGAGGGGTAAAGAATGAGTTCAAAACTGAATGACCATAGGGTGCCTGGGTGGCTCAGTCGTTAAGCGTCTGCCTTTGGCTCAGGTCATGATCCCAGGGTGCTGGGATCGAGCCCTGCATCAGGCTACCTGTTCAGCAGGAAGCCTGCTTCTCTCTCTCCCACTCCCCCTGCTTGTGTTCCCTCTCTCACCGTCTCTCTCTGGCTGTCAAATAAATAAATAAAATCTTTAAAAAAAATTGAATGACCATAAACAATATAGATTGGTATATACAGAGACATATATAAATGAAATGGTAACCACAAGTCAAAACAAAACAAAACAACAGTGATACATATGCAAAAAATAGAGTAAGGAATCCAAGTATATCAATAAAATAATATCAGCAAACCATGAAAGAAAGAAAAAGGGTTCAGGGACTGAAATTTTAGTAAGTTCGTAGAGTGGAGAAGCCAGTAGAGAAAAATTAGGAACCCATAGTCTACAATAATCAGCCAAGCATAGGGATCCATGAAAGTGTCACTTAGTTGAGGACCTAGGGAATTCTTGGATTAGTGTAATTCTTTTTCATGACAGCTGGATTCCTACAGTGCTTAGATTATGACCTAGGTAATGAACAGAGTCTGAAGATAATTGTAATTTCTCCTTTGAGACTTCATGTCCTTTCTCAGCTAATTGTTGCAGCAAATAAATGGAATTTTTATGGATGCTTCTTTGATAACTGAGTATAACAAGAGGCTGTCTACATACTGTAGAAGATTTCCTTGAGAACTGGAAGGTACTTAAATCCTGGTGGAGCATTTGGGAGAAATAAGAAGAGGCCTCAGTGAACTCCTGAGGCATGACAAGACCAGGTATATTGTTGATTGTTCCAAGTAAAGGCAAATAGATATTGTCTGTTGAAGTCTACAGGAATGCTGAAGAAGGCTGAACATAGATCCACAACAGTGAACCATTTTTTAAGTCTGGTGCAAGTTGTGACAAAAGGGTGCTCAGGTTTGGAACAACCGGGAAATGGGGAGTAACTGTCTTGTTAATAGTTCCTATGTCTTGGACAAATTTCAAGCTCACCTGTTAGGTTTTCAGTTTCTGGACTGGCAAGTTTGGTGTGTTACAGGAGGGGCCATTATGTCTTTTACTACTGGCATAAAGCACTATATGGCCTTGGGCTTTAGTGGATATTGACATGATTTGGGAAGAGGTTTAGTTATGTTTATCTCAACTTTTATAGGTCCTGCACTTTCTATTCTCCCATTGTCAGTGTTAGAGGTAGCCCACGAATATTCAAACACCTGGATTAAATTAGAGATCTTTTGCTGGAATTCTTCCTCTTCTATATCAATGAAAGATTGTCAGAAACAAAAGATCAGGTTCAGCTTGGTCAGGAAATTCTATAGTAAGGTCTCTGTTTGAGGCAAAATGTATTAGCTTCTTCAATTTAGAAAGGAGATATCTACCTAATAGATTGACTGGAGCTGTATCACACAACAAAAAGAAATGTTTTTCAGTGAAAGGTCCCAGAGTCTTTTGCACTGGTTGAGATAGAAGCTCTCTTTGAATTTTATTAGATACCTCCACTAATAGAGGTTTCTTTTCTATTCAGAGAGATCTGTTGTCTTATGAGAGTGGGGTTTAAAGTAGAGTGTAGCTCTGGTATCTACCAGACTTTGGCAAGATTTCCCATTAATTTTGATTTTAGTGTCCTCTTGGTTTTTTAAGGGAATTACTGGTGGCAGTGTACCAGAGAATCCCTTAGTCTTGTTATCTTGGGAGAGATCCATATGGGGGCTCTCCTTAGGTAGATATGAAAGCATTCAAGTTCATGTTGAATGATTTGCACAAAACCTTTGAGGACAACCTTTTCTTGTGTGTTCTGGTTGATTACAAATGAGACAATGCTTCCTGAGTTAGTGCTTTGATGATGGACTCCTAGGAGGATTCAATGGGGAAGATGCAGGTGTTGTTTTGAGTTTCTGGCCTTGGAGCTGTTGCAGCTGTAAGGCTAATAACTTGGACTTTTGTTTACAGTCTTGTTCCAACATCCTTTCAAAGTGCACAACAATGATCATGAATTCACTCAGAAAGTGGATTTCCATCTTATTTTCTGCCTCTTAACCCACTAATCTCAGGAGATAATCAATTTACAAATAAGGCAGTAGAGCAGATTAGGTAACATCATTTATTGTACGGAACCCAGAATGCCATAGGAAGAGAGCTTCCAGACAAGCTTTAAAGTCTGCCACAGATTCATCTTTCCTTTGTTTGCATGTTTGAATATTAGACCAATCAGTGAAGGCAGGAATGACCCTAGGAATAGCTTTTAAAAGATGGTTTGCTGTTTTGCAAGCTTTTTCTGGTCCATAAGGGGACCATGTTGAAAATCAAGTTTCTCAAATATAATCCTCAGGGTTATGATATTCTGCTTCTGCATCAATTTTGGGGCTTCACTAGGTCCTACCAGCTTGTGCACAAGTTGATAAATGTCTTGCAGCCCAAGATTATAAGCTCTTATGAGGACGCTAAATTCTTCTGAAAAATTCTGGGGATCCTCCCTGGGTTTGGGAAATTAGCTATGGTCCTTAGTTCAGTCTTTAACCAAGGAGTAAAAGATACATGAAGGGGATCACCTGTAGCACTGGGTGGTTTTATTTTAAGAGTTAACTGTTAAATAGTCTCTTCAAAATAGAAAGACAATTTAGATAAAGAATTAGTATACTGTGAAAACTTAGGTAAATGAGGATAGAGAGGAGCAGTAGGAATCATGTCAGTCTTACAGTCTTTTTTTTTTTTTAGGTACCTCTTGTGTCTTTGATCTTTCACTGGCTGTTAGCAATAAATCTTTCAATGAAGCTATTTTGGAATTTTGAAGTCTTTTCCAGGCTTCTTCATACCAATTAAGATAGGTGTCCCATTCTGTTTGATTTAGGAACACTTGTTTCAAGTGCACTTCTTAAATAAACAGTCTTTTCAAATTGGAACACTCTGCATAATGGCCATTGTAATTCTAGGTTGTCTTTATTAAGATTTTGCTATTTTTTTTCTGGAGGGAGGCAAGATGGCAGAAGAGTAGGGGACCTCATTTCATCTGGTCCCTTGAATTTAGCTAGATAACTATCAAATCATTCTTAACACCTATGAATTCAATCTGGGATGTAAGAAAAGAATTTCTGGAATTCTACAAATAGATAAGTGACCACTTTTTGCAAGGTAGGAGGTGTGGAGAAATGATTCTGAGTGGATATATCAGAAGATAAATGGTGGGGGGCAGCAAGGCTCCATAAGCTGGCTACCGGAAAGTGATAAAGCCCCTGAGCTCAAAATCGGAACTTTTAGAAATCTGCTCTAGTGAGAGATGTCCCTGCCTGAAAGGTGCTCAGGTGGTGAAGTGGGGCAGAACACTAGGTGGGACAGTGTGGTCTCAGGATCTCTGGGGTCACAGAAAGAACAGGGATGCCTGAGCCAGCAGAGTTCCCAAGCTTTGGAGCTGGTAAACCAGTTAAGGTCAGCGAGCCTGGGAGTGGGATCTCAGCTGAGTTTGCCATAAAGCATGAACTGTGGCATGATTGGGCAACTGTTCTCCATGCAGGGACACTGCAAAGAACAGAAGCTCGGGGACCCTCCTCCCTCCCCTGGGAAGATCAACGCTGGTGCACACCACAGGAGTCTGCAGAGTTTGGCACATACAAAAGTGAAGACTGCTTTTCCCTGAGGATTTACTGAAGGGATGGGGCCATGATATTTCAGCACTGGGGCTGGAGATGGGGGGGGTGGCCATTTTTATTTTCATCCTCTCAAGTGGCAGGGAAAGCCTTCAGGGAACAAAAGCCACATAGAGCAACCTGAAGCAGCTTACATAGATCTCGGGCCCCTGGCAAGGGGCGGTGCAACTCCACCCAGGCAGACACCTGAGAATCAGTGCAGCAGGCCCATCCCCCAGAACACCAGCTGGAATAACAAGTGAATACCAAGTTTACCAAGCAGACAGAACTGAATAACTCCAGTGCTAAGGGAAAATAGGACATAGAATTTGAGGGTTTTCCTCATAATTCTTTTATCTTTCAGTTTAAAATTTTCCTTTTCTTTTTTCCTTTTCAACTAGTTTCTTATTTTATCAATTCTTTGTTTTTAAGTCTTTTTTTAACTTTCATTCTTACATTTACATTTTACAGATATATTCGTCATTTTTAGCTCCCTTTCACTGTATTCAATTTTATTTTTGTATATATATATATTAAATACATATATGTTTGCTTTCTTACAATTTTAGGATTTAGTGTCTCCAAAATACACCCAGGACCAAGTAGATCACCCTGTTTTGTCCACCTGGGAGATTATATTCTTTCTTCTGCCCCCCCTTTTCTTTTTCTATTTCTTTTATTTTTTGGTTTCTAACCTCTTCATACTTCTCTAATGTGTGTTTTGCTTGGGTTGTGGTTAATATTTTTGATTTTGTTCTCTCATTCATCCATTCTTCTCTGGGCAAAATGACTAGAAGGAGGAATTCACAACAAAGGAAAGAACCAGAGGTAATACTTTATGCCACAGATCCATTCTATATAGATGTAAGTAAAATGTCAGAGCTGGAATTCAGGTTAATGATTATAAAGTTTCTAGCTGGGCTTGGAAAAGGCATAAAAGACACTACAGAATCTCTTAGTGGAGAAATAAAATTTAATCAAGCCGAAATTAGAAATGGTTTAACTGAGATGCTGTCTAAAATGGATGCTCTGAAAGCTAGGGTAAATGAGGCAGAAGAGAGAGTCAGTGATATAAAAGAGATGATGGAAAGGAAGGAAGCTGAGGAAAAGAAGGAAAAACAACTGATGGACCATGAGGGGAGGCTCTGAGAAATCAGTGATACCATAAAGTGAAACAATATTAGAATTATTGGGGTCCCAGAGGAAGAAGAAAGAGAGAAAGGGAAAGAATGTGTATTTGAGCAAATCATAGCTGAGAAACTTCCCTAAACTGGAGAAGGAAATAGGCATTCAAGTCCAAGAGGTAGAGAGAAACCCCTCAAAATCAATAAAAATAGATCAACACTCTGACATATAATAGTGAACCTTGCAAATTTCAGAGATAAAGAGAAAATCCTGAAAGCAGCTTGAGACAACAGGTCCTTAACTTACAGGTGTAGGAATGTTAGACTGGCATCAGAACTATCCACAGAGATGTGGCAGGCCAGAAAGGGCTGGCATGATATATTCAGGGTGTTAGATGAGAAAAACAAGTAGTGAAGAATATTTTATCCAGCAAGGCTGTAATTCAGAATATAAAGAGAGACAAAGAACTTCCAGGACAAACAGAAACTGAAAGATTATGTGACCACCAAGCTAGCCCTGCAAGAAATATTAAGGGGGATGCTGTAAACAAAGAGAGAGCCCCAAAGTAACACAGAACAAAAAGAAACAGGGACAATCTACAGAAACAGGGGCTTTACAGGCAATAAAATGGCACTAAATTCATATCTTTCAATACTTACTCTGAATGTAAAAGGGCTAAATGGTCTAATCAAAAGACACAGGGTATCAGATTGGATGAGAAAGCAAGAACCATCCATGTGCTGTCTACAAGAGACTCATTTTGGACCTAAAGACACCTCCAGATTGGAAGTGAAGGGTAAGAACCATTTACCACACTAATGGACCTCAAAAGAAAGCTGGGGTAGCAATCCTCATATCAGACAAATTAGATTTTATTATTTATTTATTTATTTATTTATTTATTTATTTATTTATTTATTTAATTTATTTATTTGACAGAGAGACAGACAGACAGAAAGTACAAGCAGGGGGAGAGGCAGAAGAAGAGAGAGAAGCAGGCTCTCCTCTGAGCAGGGAGCTTGATGCAGGGCTCGATCCCAGGACCCTGGGAACATGACCTGAGCTGAGGGCATATGCTTAACTGACTGAGCCACCCAGGCACCCCAGACAAATTAGATTTTAAACCAAAGACTAAGAAGGACACTATATCATACTTAAAGGGTCTATCCAAAAAGAAGATCTAACAATTATAAATATTTATGCTCCTAACTTGGGGGCAGCAAATTATATCAACCAATTAATAGCAAAATTAAGGAAACACATTGAAATAATACAATAATAGTAGGGACTTTAACACCCCACTCACTGCAATGGGCAGATCATCTGAGCAGAAGATCAACAAGAAAGCAATGGCTTTGAATGACACACTGGATCAGATGGACTTAACAGACATTTTCAGAGCATTTATCCTAAAGCAAGCAGAATACAAATTCTTTTTGAGAGCATATCCAGAATAGATCACATACTGAGTCACAAATCAGGTCTCAATGAGTAGATTGAGATTATTCCCTGCATATTTTAAGACCACAATATTTTGAAACTTGAACTCAATCACAAGAGGAAATTTGGAAGTAACTCAAACACTTGGAGTTTAAAGAGCATCCTACTAAAAAGAATGAATGGTTCAACCAGTAAATTAAAGAAGAATTTAAAAATTCATGGAAACAAGTGAAAATGAAAACAAATCGGTCCAAAACCTATGGGATACCGCAAAGGCGGTCCTAAGAGGGAAGTACATAGCCATCCAAGCCTCTCTCGAAAAATTAGAAAAGTCTCAAATACACAAGCTAACCTTACACGTAAAGGAGCTAGAGAAGGAACAGCAAATAAAGCCTACACCAAGTGGGAGAAGAGAAATAATAAAGATTAGAGCAGAAATCAATGAAATAGAAACTAGAAATCAAAGAAATAGAACAGATCAACGAAACTAGAAACTGTTTATTTGAAAGAATTAATAAGATTGATAAACTCCTAACCAGACTTATCAAAAAGAAAAGAGAAAGGATCCAAATTAATAAAATCATGAATGAATGAGAAGAGATCATGACCAACATCAAGGAAATACAAAAAAATTATAAGAGAATATTATGAGCAGCTATATGTCAACAAATTAAGCAATCTGAAGAAATGGATGCATTCCTAGACATGTATAAACTTACCAAAAATGAAACAGGAAGAAACAGGAAGAAACAAAAAACCTGAACAGACCCATAACCAGTAAGGAAATTGAAGCATTAATCAAAAACCTCCCAAAAAACAAGAGTCCAGGGCCAGATGACTTCCCAGGGGAATTCTAACAAACAAAGAATAATTAAAACCTATTCTTCTGAAGCTGTTTCAAAAAATAGAAAGGGAAGGAAAACTTCCAAACTCTTTCTGAGGCCAACATTACCTTGATCCCCAAACCAGACAAAGACCCCATCAAGAAGGAGAATTGCAGACCAATATCTTTGATGAACATGGATGCCAAAATTCTCACCAAGATACTGGCCAATAGGATCCAACAGTACATTAGAAGAATTATTCACTACAACTGCGTGGGATTTATTCCTGGACCGCAAGGTTGGTTCAACATTCACAAATAAATCAATGTGGTACATCACATTAATAAACAAAAGGACAAAAATCATATGATCCTCTCAACTGATGCAGAAAACGCATTTGACAAATATAACATCCTTTCTTTTTCCTTTTTTAAATTTTTTTTCTTTTTTTATTATGCTATGTTAATCACCATACATTACATCATTAGTTTTTGATGTAGTGTTCCATGATTCATTGTTTGCATATAACACCCAGTGCTCCATGCAGTACATGCCCTCTTTAATACCCATCACCAGGCTAACCCATCCCCCCACCGCTCTCCCCTCTAGAACCCTCAGTTTGTTTCTCAGAGTCCATAGTCTCTCATGGTTTGTCTCCCTCTCCGACTTCCCCCCCTTCTTTCTTCCCTTCCTGCTATCTTCTTCTTTTTTTTTTTTTAACATATAATGTATTATTTGTTTCAGAGGTACAGGTCTTGTGATTCAACAGTCTTACACAATTCACAGCACTCATCATAGCACATACTCTCCCCAATGTCTATCACCCAGCCATCCCATCCCTCCCACCCCCCACAACTCCAGCAACCCTCAGTTTGTTTCCTGAGATTAAGAATTCCTCATATCAGTGAGGTCATATGATACATGTCTTTCTCTGATTGACTTATTTCGCTCAGCATAATACCCTCCAGTTCCATCCACGTCGCTGCAAATGGCAAGATTTCATTCCTTTTGATGGCTGCATAATATTCCATTATATATATATGTATATACCACATCTTCTTTATCCATTCATCTGTTGATGGACATCTTGGCTCTTTCCATAGTTTGGTTATTGTGGACATTGTACAACATCCTTTCTTGATTAAAACTCTCCACAGTGTAGGGATAGAGGGAACATACCTCAATATCATAAAAGCCATCTATGAAAAGCCCACAGTGAATATCATTCTCACTAGGGAATAACTGAGAGCTTTTCCCCTAAGGTCAAGAACACGACAGGGATGCCCACTCTCACCACTGTTGTTCAACATAGTACTAGAAGTCCTAGCCTCAGCAATCAAACAACAAAAAGAAATAAAAGGTTTTCAAATTGGTAAACAGCTCAAACTCTCACTCTTCACAGATGTCATGATACTCTATGTAGAGAACCCGAAAGACTCTACCAAAAAATTGCTAGAACTGACAAAGGAATTCAGCAATGTTGCAGAATATAAAATCAACACACAGAAGTCTATTGCATTTCTATACACTAATAATGAGACAGCAGAAAGAGAATTCGAGGAATCGATGCCATTTACAATTGCACAAAAAAACCATAGGATACCTAGGAATAAACCTAACCAAAGAGGCAAAAGATCTGTACTCTGAAAATGATAGAACACTATGAAAGAGATTGAGGAACACACAAAGAGATGGAAAAACATTTCATGCTCATGGATTGGAAGAACAAATATTGTTAAAATGTCTATACTACCCAAAGCAATCTACATATCCAATGCAATCTCTCAAAATAACACCAGCATTGGGGTGCCTGGTTGGCTCAGTCAGTTAAGCATCTGCTTTCAGCTCAGATCATGATCCTGGGATCGAGCCCCACATCGGGCTCCCCACTTCTCCCTCTCTCTCTGCTGCTCCCCCTGCTTGTGCTCTCTCTCTCTCTCAAATGAATAAATAAATAAAATCTTTTAAAAAATAACACCAGCATTTTTCACAGAGATGGAACAAACAATTCTAAAATTTGTATGGAACCAGGAAGGACCCCGAATAGTCAGAGGAGTGTTGAAAAAGAAAAGCTCTATTACAAAGCTGCAATCATCAAGACAGCATGTACTGGCACAAAAACAGACACATTGATCAATGGAACAGAATAGAGATCCCAGAGGGATGCCTGGGTGACTCAGCCCATTAAGCATCTGCCTTCGGGTTGGGTCATTATCCCAGAGTCCTGGGATTGAGTCCCTCGATGGGCTTCTTGCTCAGCAGGGAGCCTGCTTCTCCCTCTGCCTGTAGCTCCCCCTGCTTGTGCTCTCTCATAAATAATAAATAAATAAATAAATAAAATCTTTATAAAAATAGAGATCCCAGAAAAGAACCCTCATCTCCATGGTCATCTAATCTTCAACAAAGCAGGAGAGAATATCCAATGGAAAAATGATGGTCTCTTCAATAAATGGTGCTGGGAAAATTGGACAGCCACATGCAGAAGAATGAAACTGGACCATCTTCTTTTTTTTTTCTTTTTTTTTTTTAAAGATTTTATTTATTCATTTGAGACACAGAGATACAGAGAGAGAGAGAGCATGAGCAGGGGGAAAGGCAGAGGGAGAGGGAGAAGCAGGCTCCCCGCTGAGCCAGGAGCCTGACATGGGGCTTGATCCCAGGACCCTGGGATCATGATCTGAGCTGAAGGCTGATGCTTAACCTTCTGAGCCACCCAGGCTCCCCAAACCTGGACCATTTTCTTACACCATACACAAAGATAAACTCAAAATGGATAGAAGACCTAAATGTGAGACAGAAATACATCAAAATCTTAGAGGAGAACACAGGCAACAACCTCTTCGACATTGGCCACAGCAGCTTATGGCTAGACACGTCTCCAAAGGCAAGGGAATCAAAGGCAAAAATGAACTTTTAGGACTTCATCAGGATAAAAAGCTTCTGCACAGCAAAGGAAGCAGTCAACAAAACTAAAAGCTAACCTACAGAATGGAGACTATATTTACAAATGACATATCAGATAAAGGGTTAGTATCCAAGATCCATAAAGAATTTATCAAACTCAACACCCAAAAAACAAATAATCCAGTCAGGAAATGGGCAGAAGACATGAACAGAGATTTCTCGAAGGACATAAAAATGGCTAACAGACACATGAAAAAATGCTCCACAGCACTTGGCTCCAGGAAATATAAATCAAAAGCACAGTGAGATACCACCTCACACCAGTCAGAGTGGCTAAAATTAACAAGACAAGAAACAACAAATGTAGGCGAGAATGTGGAGAAAGGGGGACTCTCTTACACTGTTGGTGGGAATGAATGCTGTTACAGCAACACTGAAAAAAGTATGGAGCTTCCTCAAGAAGTTAAAAATAAAGCTTCCCTACAACCCAGCAATTGGACTACTAGGTATTTATCCCTCAGATGCAAATGTGATTCAAAGGGGCACATGCACCCCAATATTTATATCAGCAATGTCCACAATAGCCAAAATATAGAAAGAGCCCAGATGTCCATTGACAGATGAATGGATAAAGAAGATAATACACACACACACACATACACACACACACACAATGGAATATTACTCAGCCATCAGAAAGGATGAATACTTTCCATTTACATTGGCATGGATGGAACTGGAGGTTATTATACTGAGGGAAATAAGTCAGAGAAAGACAATTATCATATGGTTTTGTTCATATGTGGAATATAAGAAACAGCACAGAGGATCATAGGGGAAGGGAAGGAAAACTGAATGGGAAGTCATCAAGGAGGGAGAAAAACCATGAGAGACTCTTAACTATAGGAAACAAACAGAGGGTTGCTGGAGGGGAGATGCATAGGGGGATGGAGTAATTGGGTGTTGGGCATTAAAGAGGGCACGTGATGTAATAAGCACTGGGTGTTATATGCAACTGATGAGTTATTGAACACTACACCTGAAACTAATGATGTACTATATGTTGGCTAATTGAATTTAAATTTTAAAAAAAAAGATTTTGCCATTTTTTGTAGTATCCACAGTTTCAATGACCAAATTTCTTAGACATAAAAGCGGGTATGCTGGAAAGTGGTGTGGTCAGTTCTTTGGAACTTAAGGATTCCATTTCTTTAGCTAAGTCTTGGGTCTCTTGGAGGCAAATTATTACCTAAGAGTGATGTCCAGCTGGGTTGGGGGTTGTGTTTATAAAAGTGTATCTCATTGCATGGAAATTTTCTTTTTTTTTTTTTTTAAAGATTTTATTTATTTATTTGACAGAGAGAGACACAGTGAGAGAGGGAACACAAGCAAGGGGGGGTTGGAGAGGGAGAAGCAGGCTTCCCGCGGAGCAGAGAGCCCGATGTGGGACTCGATCCCAGGACCCTGGGACCATGACCTGAGCCGAAGGCAGTTGCTTAACGACTGAGCCACCCAGGCCCCCAACATGGAAATTTTCTTGAGGTTGGCAGGTGACCTAGTGTCAATCTAACTCATTCCATGATCAAGGTATTCTAACACAAGTCTTAGACTTAGGTGATGAGTGCTTGAACAGCTTTTAATTGCTCAACCATGCCCACCAATTTTGTGGTCCTGGCTTCCAGGATTCCCACTTACAATAGATCTATTATTCCTTTATCTTATGTGTATATTAACAGAAACTAACAGTACCTGTGGAACTAGGACTGTGGGCATCAGCAGTAACCAAAGAGATAGAGATAGTATTGACCAAGAGAAGGCCTTAAGTGTGTACCACCAGCAGTTCCCAAGTGGAACTAATAACTGAACCAGCAGTCCCCGAACAAATGGGAACTGTGGACTAACCAAGGGCTAGGGACTTGGATTTTAGGTGGAAGCATTTGCTAGCTCAAGCTGACCTGCCTAGCTCTGAATCAAAATGTCAATTAGATCAGGAGCTAAGTGCCAAAGTGAGTGGATCTCAAAATCAAGAGGAACTTACCCATGGCCCTCGGAAATGATGGAAAAGACAGAGAACTAAAAGGGTTTGTAGGTCTCAATGCCTATTTCTCATTGTCCCCAAAGTCTCAGAAGTCTGCCTCAGATCCCATTGCTGCCACCAAAACTGTTTTAAAAAAGCAAAATTCAACTGATTAAATTTTAGGATCTTATTGGCTTTATTCATTAATTCATGCATTGAGCAGCATTTAATTCAGCAGACAAAAAGGAGCTCCAAGGAGCTATATAAAATGAAATACATTTTTAGGCATAAGGCAGCAGGAACAAGGAAGTCATACTTACAAACAGGGGATTGGTTGTGGCAAGGTCATTTCCCTTTAGAGCATGGCAAATGTCTATCAGACAGATCACCTGTCTAGTGCTAATTAGGTGATTTCTGATTGACTGGCTTAAAATTACATTTCTGGGAGATCAAAAACTTTAATTTAAGGGGCACCTGCGTGGCTCAGTTGGTTAAGCATCTGACTCGATTTCGGTTCAGGTCATGATCTCACAGTTGTGAGATTGAACCCTGCGTTGGGCTCTGTGCTGAATATGGAACCTACTTAAGATTTTCTCTCTCCCTTTCCCTCTGCCCTTCCCCCCTCTCTACCTCTCTAAAACGAACAAACAAACAAACAAAAACAAACAAAACCTGTAATTTAAGTCTTGGTTTGGGGACATGCGGCTTAGCATAAGTGATTCCATTTGGGGACTTCTTTTTTTTAACAGTCCCCTATACCATACTACTCTTTTCCTTTGCTCATTCCCATTTCTTTTTTATAAAAATATGTAAGCAAATATGTATACATATTTTTGTATGCCCTTGTTTTAGATAAATGGTACATACTTTACATACATTTCTCCATTTTCATATTTTACTTAATAGTATTTCCTAGCAATCTACTATAATAATATATTGAAGTATTACCTATCCAATTTACAGCATAATACTCTGTGTGGATGTTCCATAATTTTTTTCTCACTATTCAGCTTCACCCTTCCATCTTTTTTATTTCTTTTTATCTTTTGACCCCCTTTGCCTATTTCTCCCACCCTCCACCCACTGCCTCTGGTAACCACCAATCTGTTCTCTGAATCTAAAACCTTGCTTGCTTTCTTCTTCTTTTTTAAGAGTCCACATATAAGAGAGATCATATAGTATTTCTCTTTCTCTGATTTATTTTACCTAATGTCCTCAAGGTCCATCCATGTTGTTGCAAACAGCATGATCCCATTTTTATGAGTGAATAATATTACATTGTGTGTCTATGTGTGTATACACACATACACATTTATACATGTATCCATCAATGGATGCAGGTTGCTTCCATGTTTTGGCTATTGTAAATAATGCTGCAATGAACATGGGAGTGCATATATCTTTTCAAGTTAGTATTTTTATTTTCTTTAAATAAATACCCGGAGTAGAATTGCCAGATCATAGGGTAGTTCCATTTTTAATTTTTTGAGGAACCTCTATACTGTTTCCTATAGTGGCTGCACCAATTTACATTCCCATCAACAGTGCACAATAGTTCTGTTTGCTCTATATCCTCACCAACACTTATTATTTATTGTCTTTCTGATAATAGCTGTTCTAATAGGTGTGAGGTGATATCTCATTGTAGTTTTGATTTGCATTCCCCTGAAGATTGATAATGTTGAGCATCTTTTCATGTACCTACTGGCCATATTCATGCCTTCTATGCAAAAATATCTATTCAGATCATTTTATTTTATTTTATTTTATTTAAAGATTTTATTTATATGAGAGAGAGAGAGCACAAGCAGGGGGAAGAACAGGCAGAGGGAAAGAGAGAAGCAGGGTCCCCGCTGACCAGGGAGCCTGACATGGGGCTTGATCAGGATCCTGGGATCATGACCTGAGCTGAAGGCAGACGCTTAACTGACTGAGCCACCCAGGCGCCCCTAGATCTGCTCATTTTAATTGATAGTGTTCATTGTTTTACTGTTGAGTTGTATGAGTTTTTTTAATAAATTTTGAATATTAGCATTTTATTAGATACATAATTTGCAAATATTTTTTTCCATTCAGTTAGGTTGTATTTTAATTTTGTTTGTGGTTTCTTTTGATGTGCAGAAGCTTTTTAGTTTGATGTAGTTCCACTTGTTTATTTTTGCTTTTGTTGCTCTTGCTTTTGGTGTCAGATATTTTAAAAAACTAAAGACCTACATCAAAAAGTTTACCACCTGTTTTCTTCTAGGTGTTTTATGGCCTCAGGTCCTACATTCAAGTCTTTAATCCATTTCAAGTTAATTTTTGTGCATGGTGTAAGATAGTGGTCAAGTTTCATTCTTTTGCATGTGGCTGTCCTGTTTTCCTATTTTTAAATTGAATTATTTTTCTTTTTTATTTTTGAGTTGTGAGAGTTTGTATATATTCTAGATAGAATCCCCTTATCAGATATATAATTTGCAAATATTTCAACCCATTCATTGGGTTATCTTATCACTTTCTTAAATAGTGCCATTTGAAACACAATAGTTTTTAATTTTTTAATTTCTATCAAGTCCAAATTATTTACTTTTTTCCTCTGTTGGTCATTTTTTGTTGTCATATGTAAGAAACTTCTGCCTAACTCAAGATCACAAATACTGAACCTGTATGTTTACTTCTAGGACTTTTGTGGTTGTTCTTTGGCAACAGTCACATGGTTTTATTTCTGGACTCTCAGTTCTATTCCATAGATATAGATCTCTATCTTTGTTCCAGTACCACACTGTCTTAACTGCCAGTGCTTTGTAGTGAATTTTGAAATTTAGAAGTGTAAGATCTATAAATTTCTGCTGATTGTTTAAGATTGTTTTAGTTACTGTGTGTCTCTTGCATTTCACCATGAATTTTAAGATCTGGTTGTCAATTTTTTGCAAAGAAGGCAACTGAAATTTTGATAAAGATTGTGCTAAATCTATAGAACACACTGAAGTATATTTTATTTATTTATTTATTTATTTTTATGTTATGTTAATCACCCTACATTACATCATTAGTTTTTGATGTAGTGTTCCATGATTCATTGTTTGCATATAACACCCAGTGCTCCATGCAGTACGTGCCCTCTTTAATACCCATCACCAGGCTAACCCATCCCTCCACCCACCTCCCCTCTAGAACCCTCAGTTTGTTTCTCAGAGTCCATAGTCTCTCATGGTTCGTTTCCCCCTCCGATGTCCCCCCCTTCATTTTTCCCTTCCTGCTATCTTCTTCTTTTTTTTTTTTTTTTTAACATATAACGTATTATTTGTTTCAGAGGTACAGGTCTGTGATTCAACAGTCTTACACAATTCACAGCCCTCACCATAGCACATACCCTCCCCAATGTCTATCACCCAGCCACCCCATCCCTCCCACCCCTCACCACCCCAGCAATCCTCAGTTTGTTTCCTGAGATTAAGAATTTGCTGAAGTATATTTTTATCTAAAAAATTAAGTCTTCCAATTCATGAACATAAACATATTTTCATTTATTTGTATTTTAGATTTCTTTCAACAGTGTATTGTAGTTTTCAAATTTCAAGTCTTGCATTTTCTTAGTTAAATTTATTCCCAAATATTGTATTCTTTTTGATGCTATTGTACATAAAATAGTGTTCTCAAATTCATTTTCAGATTGTTCATTGATAATGTATAGAAATATAATAATTTGCATATATTGACCTTGTATCCTGAAACATTATTGAACTTGTTTATTAGCTCTAATAACACTTTTGTGTGTGTGTGGAGAGTGAGGCAACGTTTAAAAAAAAAAAAAAACCCGCAGTTAACATTGTAGATAATGGTGCCAAACTGAATGCTATATATCTAAGATCCAAAATAAAGATTTCCACTATCATCAGTTTTATTCAGAAAGATTATCAATGGCTTTCTCAGTAGAAACTTGCAGGCCAGAAGGCAGTGTGATGATATATTTAAAATATTGAAAGAAAAAAAATCAAATGAGAACTCTTTGTCCAACAAAAGAGTTCTTCAAAAATGAGGGAAAAATTAAGACATTCCCAGACAAACACAAATTGAAAGAGTTTGGAAAGTTAGAAAAGGAAAATACCTGTGAAAATATAAAAAACAGCATGATTGTAATTTTGGGTTGAATATTTACTTTTTATTTTTTTTACAGGATTTAAAAGAAAAACATAAATTTATATTATGGATACACAATATTTAAAGACATAATTTGTGACATCAATAACATAAAGTGGGGGGGCAGAGTTGGAAAGTTGTAGTTTTGTATGTGATTGAAGTTATTGGTTTAAAACAGATTGTTAAAACTTTGGATGTTATATATCATGTTTATGGTAACCAGAGTAAATATCTATAGAATATTCAGAAAAGAAAATAAGAGAATCAAAATGTATCACTACAAAAAAAAAAATCAACTATACACAAAGGAAGGCAAACATGGAGAAAATGAGGCACACAAAAAACTGTAAGACACACAGAAAACAAATAACAACATGGCAACAGTAAGTTCTTCCCTATCAGTAATTGCTTTAAATGTAAAAGGGTTAGTCTCCCAACCAAAAGACATAGATTGGCAGAATGCATTTAAAAATATAATCCAACTATTTCAGTTTTTATCCTAGAGGATAACGCTGGCCAAGAGAACATGCCAAAGAAGATGTAGACGGGCAATTGGTATCTCTTAAAGCAAGATCCTTTTGCTGGTATAAAAGGGATGAACAACATAAATGACAAAAACTGGGGTCAGAAAATCACATGAAACAAGAAGAAATGGGGTTGTGATTTTAATCCTCAACCTAAAGCACCAAGTCATGTCCTTCCTAAGACAAAAGGTATCGGAACTGGTGAAAGCAGACACTAACTGGGCCATAAGGGGTGCCTTTGTCTGTTCTGCTTTAAATCATTTCCTGTGACCTCAAACCTGGCCAATTTTTGATTGAGTGGGTGTGTGATTTTTGGATGGAGAGGCAGGGATCAATGGAAGTGTGAGACATTAGGGGAGCCTGGCATGGTTAATGTGTGGCAACTATGGCTCTAAATAGCTGGTATCTGAGGTTCTTTCACCAAGATTTCAATACCCACACAATCTATCTCTTGGACTGTCTCTGTGGGTATAAAAACAGTAAATGCTACTCAAAAAATTACAGGTGCTTTCATTTCAGCTGGTGAAAGACACAGTTACCTTGCACAAAGGACAACAGGATGATGACCTCCGTTGGCTGCCTAAAGGTAGTGAACCCCAGTGGAAAATTATGAAAAGGGAGAATACACATGAAATAAGCCAAAAGTATTGCATTTGGACCTTCTGTGGGTGTCAGGCCCTGTACTAAACTCTTCGTGACCCTTTGGATATTCTTACCCAAGAGGATTTCTGGTTCTCGGCTGCAGATATCAACAACATGAAGGCTTCCCAGGAAGTGGTGATCTGAAGGGTCTTTGCAGATGTAATTAAGATAGGAATCTCCAAATGACAGCAGCTTGAATTAGGGTGGATTCTAAATCTAATAACGAGTCTCCTTATAAAAAATAGAAAAAGAGAAGCAGAGTCAGAGAGTAGAAAGCCATGTGAAGATGGAAGCAAAGATTTGGGTTATGCTCACAAGCCAAGGCAAGACCATAGCCCCAGAAACTGGAAGACACAGGAGGGACTCTCTCTTAGAGCCCTTAGATGGAGCATGGCACTGCTGGTACTGTGATTTTGGGTTCTTGGCCTCCACACTGTGAGAATTAATTTCTATTGTTTTAAGACATCCACTTTGTGGTACTTTGTTATGGCAGTCCTAGGAAACTAATACAGTTTTAGAGTCTGGAATGGAGTGCTGTGGCAATACCTAAAAATGTGGAAGTAGCTTTGAAATTGGGAAATGGGTGGGGAGAATGGAAGAATTTTGAAGGACATGATAGAAAAAGCCTAGGTGGTCTTGAAGAGACTGTTCGTGAAAATATGTTGCTTCTGGTGAGGTCTCAGAAATGAGGAACATATTACTGGAAAATGTAGGAAAGGCAATCTTTGTTATAAGATGGGAGAAAATTGGATGAATTAGGTTTTGTTGGATGGAAAGCAGAATCCGTAAGCAGTGAACTTGCATATTTTGCTGAGGAGATTTCTAAGCAGTGTTTCTCGCTGTTTATAGTAAAAAGTGAGAAGACAGAGTAAAATTGAAGAAGGAATTATTAAGTTTTTACTTGATAATTTGAAAAAAATCTCAGCCTATTTAGGTTGCAAAAGATTTTAAGTGTGTTCTGGAAAAAGAGCTGAGTATGGTTGAACACTATTGCTGAAGACATTAGCTGTGTGACTAGTGGATCCAATCAAATTCTCAGCAGATTCCAGAAATAGAGGTGAAGTTATCCAGCAAGTATCTGTGGAGAACCCTCTTGTCTAATGGCATAGATCCCTTAGTCATACATGGGAGACCCACAAGGTTTTTAAAAAGAGTATTATACTATCCAAAACACAGCCAGTTTGACTGGAAGGTAACAAAAGAGGGACAAAGTGAAGGAAGGTTGTCAAACTTTTGGGATTCTAAAGGTAGGAAACAGGATAATAGAGCTACTTGGCTGCTAATATGTGTCATTCCTCAAGAAAAATAAAGAATTACTATGAGGGCAAAGACATGAATACAGAGGCAGAGTCCAGAGAGGGCAGGCCTACTGTTACGGGCCCAGAGAACAGAGACTCAAGCCACAGAAGATTATTCTGGGTTGTTGAAATCTAGCAGAATTTACTTTGCTGGATTTCAAACTTGCTTAGGACTAGTGACTTTTTAAATCCTCTCCCGTTCTCCCTTTCAGAATGAGAATGTATATCAGATGCCTTTACTACCATTTTATTTTGGAAAGAGATAACTTGTTTTCTCATCTTACAGGTCCACAGATGGAGAAAAATTTTACCTAACCAGAGTCTCACCCATATCTGATTTAGATGATGAGATTTGGGACTTTTTAATTGATATTTAGTTGAGGTATGGCCATATTAAGATGGAGGCAGAAATATGAGTTATGTTGCCACAAACCAAAAAAACACCAGGAATATGCAGAAGCTGGAAGAGGTGAGAAAAGATTCCCCCAAGAGCCTTCAAAAGGATCATGGCCCTTCTGGCACCTTAGTTTTGATTCCTGACATGCAGAATGGTGAGATGAATGATTTTTGTTGTTTTAAACCACCCACTTTACTATAATGTTAAGCAGTCTTAGGAAACTAATACATCAATATAGAGAAACATGCATGCTGGCACGCATCCATGCACACACACACACATACACACACCCATTTCTCTGAAAATACAATCATTAACTTTCTTTTCTCACTTATTACCTTATCACAATATTGGCAGTTGTGGTTTTCTAGATTATTATGCTCACAGAGCTTTTCATAGATTTCTTGGGTATTCCTATTGCTTTTAATAACAATTTTAATATCAATTTCCTTTCTCTGTTTCTTTATGTGTCAATGTCACTAGAATGTACATTTCATGCTCAGGGGGACCATGTCTACCTTACTCATCAGGACATATCCAGCATCTAGCCCAGTGCCCGACATGTAGTAGGCCCCGAGAGACAGTAGGTTGAACTCTATTAAACTGACACTTTTTAAGGTTAAAACCAGGCATATATTGGGGCGCCTGGGTGGCTCAGTTGGTTGAGCGTATTAACTCTTGGTTTCAGCTCCGGTGATCTCCGGGTGGTGAGATCGAGCCCCACATCAGGCTCCATGCAGTGTGGAGTCTGCTTGAGACTCACTCTCCCTCTCCCTCTGCCCCTCCCCCAGTGCTCTCCCTATCTCTAAAAATAAATAAATAGTCTTTCTAAAAAAAAACAGGAATATATCAGCAACCTCATAAGTTTCAATCTAATACTTTTTGAACAAATGAAAAATGAGGCAGGTGAATTATTGCGAAAAGAGAATGAGAAAGTAGCCTGGGGAATATGTTTTGCTCCCACTTTACTATTCAACCTGCTTTAGGGTAGACTCAGGAATCTGGTTGAGTTGCTGATCCTGAGACCTTCCCCCTGAAGGAAGGGGCACCTCTAGTCCTTGTCATGTGTGTCTCCAGTGAATTCCTCTAAGTCCATGCCTTGTACCCCTAGACCCTTGTGCCCTTGCTTATGCTCTATCTCCTCCCATGATCTTTCATGTTTTCTTCCCCTTTCACAACTCTCTTTGACAACTAATTCATCAGAGGCATAGGGACTTCTACATGATGTGTCTTTACTCCATTTCTTTGCTGGTAAATTACCAAATTTTCTTTGCCAGGGCATAATAGTATTTGTTTTATCCAAATGATAAAATGAAAAGAGGAATCAAAGACACTATTGAATGATGAAGGAAGAAACTACTTACCTTGGATGGATTGCAGCATTAGAATGGAGTATCTTTGAGGTGTTGGCGACAGAGAGAACCTAAACGATTTCAGGGTTGCCTCCACTTCACACTCTTATTTTTCCTTCCCTCTCCTATCCGGGGGACGGCAAGTACAGCAGTGATGTGACCCTTGACTCATCAGCAGTGTGACTGAGAGAGGGGGAGGGTCACGGAATCTACCAGGGAAACTAGGAGTTGAAAAAAGTTTGAAAATTACTGTCTTGAGCCAAAAAAAAAAAAAAAAAAAAAAAAAAAAATCAGGTTTTAGGACAATTTCCCGGGTGTCTCAAAAAGACTGAACTCAGTTCCAAGAAGATCTAATGTTGGGGTATTGATTTGGGCTACCAGTATTTGATACACAGTAGGTGCTTCATAAATACACAGTAAATGGATGAATGAATGAATTGTTTTAGGATACACCAGCCCATGAAAAACATTAAAGTATAACCTCCCACAGTTTTCTTTTTATTCCATCTGTGTGTGTATATTTCCAGCAAAAGTAGGTTCATTTGTCAAATGAACTGTGTCAAAATCTTCCATTATGAAAAAAGCAGATTGTTTTATTGTTGATGATGTTGTTTTTTGTCTTTCCAGATTAAAAGTACACATTTCAACTTTGGGTTTCCAGTTCAGTATGTAAGGAGCTTGGAAGTCATCACGACCATTCTCATGGCAACAAAAAAAGCTGACCAACCAAAAATCAACAATTCTTAGATCACTGGAGAATTGAAGGCACAGAGCCAACTACCACCCTTACAAACTGGAGAGATAGACTGGTGTATATAGAGAATCACAGCTTACTGGAGCAGAAGTTCAGGAGCAAATCTCTGCTGAAGCCAGTACAATCATAGGAAAATAAACTATAATTGATGAATTATTAGAGGCTTAATCGTGGACAAGCTCAAGAATTAAAACTTCTAGGTGAATCCAGTCTTAAGAGGCACTCCACGTTTTCATGGATTTTACCTCCAAGAGCCCCACCAGCTTCTCACAATGAAGATCAGAGTATAATATCCTCCTGTTTCCAGCAAGAAGAGGGAAAATGTAGCCATTTTAAAATACACCCAGAGCATCCTGTTCTTTTTAAAAAGAGCTACCCTCAGAAGAACATAACAAAACTGGATGAAGGAAGATACTCAACTCCAGCTACTCTAGACTTCCATGAGGGGGAAGAGAAATGCTCCACTCCAGTTGTCTCCAGTCTACGAGGTAGAGAAATGAAAATATCCATCTCTAGTCTTCCTGGTTCACCTAATCGTGGAGGGAGAACTGAGAAGCACTTTTGAGGGTCACAGCCTATTGCACAAGCTCAAAATGGATCAAAGACCTAAATGTGAGATCTAAAACAATAAAACTCTCAAAAGAAAACACAAGCTTCACAACATTCGATTTGGCAATGGTTTCTTGGATATGACACCAAAGACACAGGTGACAACAACAACAACAAAATTAAACAAATTGGACTTCATAAACATTTTAAAAATTTGTACATCAAAGACACTATCAGCAGAGTAAAAAGGCAACCCACAGAATGAGAGAAAATATTTGCAAATCATACTTTTAATAAAGGATTAATATCCAGGTTATATAGAGGACTCCTAAAACTCAACAACAAAAAACAAACAACTTGATCCAAAATTGAGTGAATAGACATTTCTCCAAAGAAGATATACAAATGGCCAATAAGCTCATAAAAAGTGCTCAACATCACTATTCACTAAGGATGTGCAAATTAAAACTATTATGAGATACCACTTCTCACCTTTTAGGATAGTCACTATCAGAAAAATAAAGCAAAAGAAAACATCACACGTTGGTGAGGTTGTGGACCCTTGTGCACTGTTGATGGGAATGTAAAATTGTACAACCTCTGTGGAAAGCAGTATGGTGGTTCCACAAAAATTTTAAAATAGAATTACCATGTTCATTAATTATATTTCTGGGTATATACCCAAAGAATATAAAGCAGGGTCTCAAAGAGATATTTGTAGCTTATATTTATAGCAGCATTATTCACGATAGCTAAAATGTGGAAGCAACCTAAGTGTTCATTGACAAATGAATGGATAAGCAAAGTGTGGTATATACATACAATGGAATATTATTCAGCCTTAAAAAGGAAGGAAATTCTGGGACGCAGGGGTGGTTCAATCAGTTAAGCATCCAACTCTGATTGATTCTGGCTCAGGTCATGATCTCAGGGTTGTGAGATGGAGCCCCACATGGGGCTCCGTGCTCAGTGGGAAGTCTGCTTGAGGTTTTTCTCTCTCCCTCTCCCTCTGCCCCTCCCCGCTCTCTAAAATAAATAAATAAATAAATAAATAAATAAATAAATAAATATTTAAAAAAAATAAAAGATAAAAAGGAAGGAAATTCTGATATATACTACAGCATAGATAATCCAGAGGACATTATGCTAAGTGAAATAAGCCAGTCACAAAAAGACAAATACTGTATGAGTGCACTTATATGAAGCACTTAGAGTAGTCAAATTATACAGACAACAAGTAGAATGGTGGTTGCTGGGGGCTGGTGTGAGGAGAAAATGGGAAGTTATTATTTAATGGTGACAGGGTTTCAGTCATACAAGAAGAAAAAAATTCTGGAGATGACGGTGGTGATGGTTGTACAACATTATGAATGTATTTAATACCACTGAAGCATACACTTAAAAATGATGATGGTAAATTTTATGTTCTTTGTGTTTTACCACAATAAAAAAATTTTTTAATTCATTAAAAAAACATAGGTGCACAAATACAGGGCATGGAAAGTAAAATCCTTTGGTATTCCACTCTTCCTATGACAACTGTTGTTAAAGTTCGAATGTAGTTTTTATATTTTGTCTATACATATTTTAGTACACGTTATGTAGTAATTATTATTTTTAAAGAGATGTCACAATATACATAATGTCATTCAATCTGCTTTATTTAATTAAAATTAATATACACAAATACGCCCACCCAGTGCTCCAAATTTGTCCCTCTCTGCAGAAATGTACAGCAAAACAAGACAAAAACTGGAGCATTAAGCATAAAGATGCTAAAACAGATATCTATTAAAACACCACAAAAATGTTCTGGAAAAAGTAGTCTATAGTTTTTCCCTCCAGTGAAATCCATCTTCTTAACCATATAATTGTACATAAAAGGTATATTCTTGCTGGTAAGCTTACTTTCAATCTCCCTGCACCTCTCATCTGTTGTCTGAGTAATGTCCTAATCGACATTACCTCAGAGCACAGCCTGCCTCATTTCTGTCCCTTTGGCTCCCATTTATAATTTATGAACATTGTATACATGTACAAATATAATGAAAGCACCAGATAACCAATAGCCCAACCACCTGCTGACAGCTACTGTTAACATTGTGCAACGTTTCCCCCTGTAGGTTTTTCTATAGGAGATAGAAGGCCCTGCTGGAGACAAAAATAGTGTTTGTTCCTCATCCACTTCACCTTTAGGACTGGAAGGGTGTCTATGCTTTGAGAGAACATTGTCATGTGACAAACAAGTCAGACTTTGAAGGGCAGGGGTAAGGGGATATAAGGATTTAGTCTCACCACTCTTTGATAAGGACCACAGTCACATTTCCTTGAAAACGAGGTAAGACCACCTCGTGTGTTTTGGGCTCAGAGGAGACAGAACTATTCTCATGAAGACTGAGGACAGGTGTTGGGGTGGGGCATGCCTCCAAGGATGGACACAGAGGTACCTATCCCTGAAAATGCTGACACCTTACCACCCTCTCACAGAGGATCTGTGGGGAAGATGGTTGTAAAGGGCACCATGTGAAAGAGCAGGGTACAGTCTGACAGCCCTGTGGCCCATGAATGACTGGCCTGGGTGGAAGAAAGGGAAACTTTCTCAACTTGGTAAATAACATCTTGCTGAAACTGCCCTCGACCAGGTTACCATCTATTCTCCCTATCCATCCCCCCAAAGTGGAAAATTATCTGGCTCCTTCCCCAGCAGGAGGCTGGCCATGTGGTATTTAGAACTAAACCCAACTGGGTCTTCAAACACCCCCTCCCCAGTCTCAGACATATTTTTTGGTCATCCTTCTTAAAAGGAATTTTAGTGCTGGAAATTAAGATAAAATGTTTTTACCTTTTTACATATAGAAAAGGTAGTCAGATATAAATAATCAAATGCAAATAATAATTCTACCGCTCACTGACAACCATTGTAATATATATATGTCATATTAATATTTCTGTCCTTTTATTGTTTAAAAAAATCTTCTGCCATATAGGATGGTTGTGAGCATACATATTTAACATAAGCATATAATAATAATAATAATGCATAAACATATGTATATCAAGTATATAAGCCTATATATTAATATATAAAGATATAGATAACTACATTAAATATTATATACGTGTGTATGTGATTGGCAAGGAGAAAATGCTTCAATAGTTATTATCATTATCTTTGACTATTATTCAGTTGCATTATTTTTCTATATATGTGAATAAATACACATATGTATGTATTACACATATGATAAAAAATTAAATGGAACTACACTGCAGGTGCTTTAGTATACAACTTTGCTCTTTTCTAAATACTTTACCAAATGACCCAGGACCATTTATCTCTTCACTCATCTCAGATGACATCTTTACGACCCAGTCATAAAAGGAATTTTAGTAACCACCGGGAAGATAACATATTCACCCCTTTACATGTAGAAGGAGTCTTCTGGGGATGCTGGTAGTGTGTATATTTCAATCACGTATAAAGAAGAAAGTGCGATAATCAGGGATTCCCACTAACCACTGACAACTAGTATAATAAGTAGGTGTGATATCAATATTTCTGCATTTTGCTTTCTTCATTGGCTTGAAAAAAATGGACCCTATAAGGCTTTTGTAAGGATTGAATGAGTTTATATAAATGAGGCACTTTAGAAGTGTGTCTGGCATGGAGCAAGTGCTCAACCAATATTGCCACTACTAAGAGTTAGGTCCATATTCTTTATATATATGCATATAAATGCACACATACATAAATTGCATATAAGTTTTTGGCCAAATTGAATCATACTGCGTATGCTGTGAGAAAAAAAGGTATAATCTTACTCTATCCAAATGGCTACTTAGCATATAAAAATGCTGCTCAACATCATTGTTCATTGGGAAAATCCAAACTAAAACCGTAATACAATGTCCTCAGCAATGGCTGAAATTAAAACTAACTAACAAAACCAACTGTTGATGTGGATGCGAAGTAGGTGGAACTCTACACTGCTGATAGGGTATGAACTGATACAAGCACTTCGTTAACCAGTTAGTATCTACTAGGGCTGAACTTGCACACATCTGATAGCCTACCAACTACACCCATAGGTATATTTTCAATGACAAATAATTTTTGTGCACCAAAAATATATGCAGAAAAATGTTCATAGCAGCATCATTCATAATAACCCAAGGCTGAAAACAACCTAATGCCCACCAACAAGAATGGGTAAATTAATTTGGCAAAGTCAAAGAATGGACTACTGTAGAGCAAGGAAAATAAACTATTGCAAAATGTGATAATTTGAATAAGTCTAACAGACCTAAAGAAGCCAGACATAAAGGAGTTCAATACTGTATGATTTCCTTTTTGTAAAGATCAAAAACAGGCAAGCTAATCTATGACATTAGCAATCAGAATAGTAGTGAACTTTGCATAGAGGCAGTGGTAGTAATGGCTTGGAGGAGGACACGGAAGAGCCCTGTGGGGTACTGATAATGTTCTGTGTCTGGATTGGGGTGGTGGTTATATGGTGGTGTTTATGAAAACTAATGCTGTTGGACTCAGGCCCTGTACAGCCCTGATACCCTATGTTTCTGAGATTAAGGGTTTGGCTAAGGATTTTTATTTTACAGAGTGAGTGGAAACTTCCTTGTGTTAATGGTGTGCATCTTCAGCATACATCTGTGGAGATTTCAGGTGAAACTTGTAGATCCTCTCACATTTAGATCCTAAGTTTGAAAGACAGAGTTAATCATCTCGAGACAAAAACTACAAGCATTGATTGTCCAGGCCTAATGGTAGGTTAAGAAGTTAACTTGGAGGAGTCCAGCTCAGATCTTGATGTTTGTTCCCCCTTACCTATCCCCAACACCAAAATTAAACAACAAACAAGCAAACAAAAATACAGAAGTTCTGATGCTCAGTCAGGTTTGGAAACAAACAACCTATAGGGAAGTATCCTGATTCTGTGGCCACAGTGTTTGAGGCTCTCAGAGACTTGGCTGGCCCTATCTTTCCATAATTTCTCAATTTATCCATCCAAGTGTCTTACACTGAAGCAATACTGGATTATCTATGTAACCACCAAGTATACCTTTGCACATTCTTTCATCTGTACCATGGATCAGACCTGGAATGGCCCCTTGGAGAACTTTCCTTGACTATTTATCCTTTCTCAGCTCAAATGGCACCTCCTTCTTGATGCTTCACTGGCAATCCCATCTCACCATTTGAAGGTACCACCCCGTGCTCTGTTCACCCACAGCATGCCACTTGTCCTTCTTTTTTTTTTAATTTTTTTATTGTTATGTTAATCCCCATACATTACATCATTAGTTTTAGATATAGTGTTCCATGATTCATTGTTTGTGTATAACACCCAGTGCTCCATGCAGAACGTGCCCTCCTCAATACCCATCACCAGGCTAACCCATCCTCCCACCCCCCTCCCCTCTAGAACCCTCAGTTTGTTTTTCAGAGTCCATCGTCTCTCATGGTTCTTCTCCCCCTCCGATTTCCCCCCCTTCTAGTATGTTGCTCTGAAGCAGGTGGTGTGAGAACTGCCAGGAAAGAATGCTAAATATCAGAAGGTGGTAAATTTAGGTAATGAGTACTTTGGTGTCTGTAAAATTAGTCTTTGTACTTTATTGCACATGTATATATATTTGCCATATTGCATTTTTAAATAACTGTTAGTGAAAGTGCGGGCATTATTTATAATACACTACATATGAGAATCTAAATTTCACAGTCTTTCTGGAGAGCGAGTGACATTCACAGAGCTTCATGGAAGTGATTTGGTGATGGTGAAATTTTGGTAAGAATCCAAAATTTGCAGCGTTTTTCAACAGGAGCTATGTTGGTGCTTTGTGGGTGAAGCAACCTTCTGTGTGAGGCATCAACCACACTTGTCGTTTAACAGCTTTTGGTACACCAATACACTGGAATTTTATGGACCGTAAAAGGAATGAAATGTTTCTATATATACATATAACTTCTGTGTGATTCTGTGTGATGGAGGTATAAATAAAGCAGACAATCTTTTGCGTTTTATTTAAGACTTAGGGAAACTATCCCACTCATGTTGGTTTCTGTCTCAACTGGAATTTTTAAAAATAATTATTTCTGACATTATCAAGATGAACTGGCTTTTGTAGAGGAGGAACAAAGTTCTTTTAAAAAAAAATCTTATCAAGCTCTGAACTGGATATGTTACATTAACTGTCACATATCTTTTTTAACAGTTACATATTTTAAAACATCAGTAATTTTCACAAGCACTATTGTTCTGTGACTTGTGTTATCGTACTGAAAAATGTTTTGATTTGAAACAAATGCAACAAAAAGTCTTTAATGACCATGAAAAGAACAGCAATAAAACTTTCAGCATTAGGACAATTCTTATCTATCACGTAAGGGTTACGTGGTTAGGGAAGAATGGTTTCTTGTATAAGGGATACTTTACTTAGAAGTGATTTACCATTCCAGGGGTGCCTGGGTGGCTCAGTTGGGTGTGTGTCAGACTCTTGATCTCAGCTTAGGTCTTGATCTCAGGGTTGCAAGTTCAAGCCTCCCATTGGGCTCCACGCTGGGCATGGAGCTACTTTAAAAAAAAAAAAAAAAGAAGAAGAAGAAGTTATTTACCATTCTAAATGATTATTGTATTTCTCCTTGGGTAATTAAAGTTGTCTTCTGTGTATGTATTTGCATAGTAAAAATGAATAGGGATGTTTATCAAATTTGCTACATTATGCATGTCTGTATTTTTAAATTTTTAACCTAATCATTAAAGACAATGGAGATATAAAAGAACAGAAGTTGAACTAAAAATTAAAGAAAAGCCACTTAAGAATTTAATGAGATGATTTCTTGTTAACTGATCAAAGAGGAGCTTCCCAGACTTTGCCTGATCTTTGGAAATGCTTGAGGCACTACTGAAAAATACAAGCTTCTAGACCCCTTAACTGACCTGGTGAATTAGAAATTTGAGGACATGGAACTGGGATTCTGTTTGTTTAGCAAACACCTTGAATGATTGTTATGTAAGGGCAGATTTGAGAAAACCTTGGCCAGACAGGATTGATAAAATATTGAAACATTTGTTGGCACAGGGAGGGAAAGAACTAGGAACAATGATATCCATTCATTCTAATACTGTACAAAACAAAAATAATTATGAAAAATAAAGGTAAAAATAATAACAACAAACAGACATAAAAAAAACCCTTGCATTCCCATCTATAAGAAAACAAACAGATTGTGGTGCATTTATACAATGGAACACAATGCTTCAGTTAAAATAAAAGACCTATAGGGGCACCTGGGTGGCTCAGTTGGTTAAGTGTCTGACTCTCGGTTTTGGCTCAGGTCATGATCTCAGGGTCCTGATATCAAGCCCCCTCTAGGGCTCCCCGCTCAGTGGGGAGTCTGCTTCCCCTCCCTCTCTCCCTCTGCCCCTCCCCCTGCTCATGCACTCTGTCTCTCTAAAGTAAGTAAATAAACCTTTAATAAAAAATAAAATAAAAAGCCTGTAACTCCATATATCAATATGTATGAAAAACGAAGCATAATATCATGTAAGAAAAGTGTGTTTCAAAAGCAAACATTTCTTATAGGACCATTCTCAACCGTTCTTAAGTCTCTAAAAGTAATGTTGTATATTACTTATGGCCATAAAAATATCTATAAAAGTATAAAAACATACATAAGGGCACATAAGGCTTAAAGTGCAGTTGCCTCTGGGGAGAGAATGGAATGAAAGAAAAGCAAGATGGATTGAGGCATATTCATAATATTTAATAAAAAAATCTAGATCACACATGATAAAATGCCAATAGGTTATAAATCGGTTGATGAGTACATTTGTGTCTCTTATGTATTTCTATCTACATTTCTGCATGTTTAGGTATTTAGAAATGATTATGTCTTGTGTTCATCAGAGCATAAGTCAAATATTGTGATATATTCAGTGTAAGTGGGAGTATATATTGGCACATGTTTTATGGGAGACTATATGCATAAGGTGTTATTGGTGCAATGTTGATAATAAACAAGGTTTGAAAAAATTAAAGTATATCTACTAGGGATTGATTCAATAAATTATAGTATAACTTCAAAAGATGTGTTTTCAGGACTTTCAAAGAATGAATACTTGTAGAACCAAACATCAGCATGATGGCAGCATAAGATGTCCTTCCTTTTGGTCCCCCCTTTTTGACAACTAATTAGAAATCCATCCACAAATACATGTACCTGAGTAGAGAGTCCACCTCTCTGTTGGAACAACAACAAAAAAATATGAGTCTGGATGCACTGAAGAGGGTAAGAGGAACTTTGCCAGTGCTGCCCATCCAAGGCAAAACAGCATGATGCTGAACTAGCTGGCAGTGACCTCTCACGCAGTAAAAGGAGAAAGTGAATGAGTGCTTGGCTACCTCAGCTTTCTTGGATGCTGCTGGACAAACTCATTGCTCTCCAGCAGCACCAGAGTACTAAGGCAGGACTTCCACGACTTGAGTGAGGGTAGGGGCAGAAGATACTGGGAAGAGGCAGATAAGAATATCAAGGGGCATTAAAGGGACATGATACTTGCTGACTACGCACAGGACTTTAGCAGGAAGTTGGCCCACAAGCCCCCGGGAGAACTTCACTACAGGATCCCCCACAGTGGGCCTGCAGGCACTCCCAACACCCTGAGGGCCAAACCCACACCTCCCCTACTGTTGGTCAGGCTCCCAGTGTGCACTCCCAAGTGCAGTGGTAAGAGAAAGCTCCAATAAACAGAATGCTTCCAAAAAGCAGACCAGGATCTCTGGGCAGAGGAGGAAACACAAACTTGAACTATAGTGCCACCTTATGGAAAACAAAAGAGAGTTTTGGCAACCAGCCTGGGGGGTTGTAAGAACCAGAGAAGAAATAAAGGCTTAAGAATTCCACAACAATACAGGCAGTAATTTCTCTGACATCAGCCATAGCAACATTCTTCTAGATATGTCTCCTAAGGCAGGGAAACAAAAGCGAAAATAAACTCTTGGGACTACATCAAAATAAAAAGCTTCTGCACAGCAAAGGAAAGAATCAACAAAACTAAAAGACAGCCTACTGTTAGAGGGAACCTACCTGAACATAATAAAGGCCGCATATGAAAAACCTACAGCTAATATCATCCTCAATGGGCAAAAACTGAGAGCTTTTCCCCTAAGGTCAGGAATAAGACAAGGATGTCCACTCTTACTGCTGTTATTCAACATAGTTCTGGAAGTCCTAGGCACAAAAATCAGACAACAACAACAACAACAACAACAACAACAACAACATCAACAAGGCGTCCAAAACAGCAAGGAAGTAATCAAACTTCCACTCTTTGCAGATAACGTGATACTGTATATAGAAAACCTTACCGAGTCCACTGAAAAACTACTAAAACTGATAAATGAATTAAGTAAATTCACAGGATACAAAATCAACATATAGAAATCTGTTGTATTTCCATACACTAATAACGAAGCAGCAGAAAGAGAAATTAAGAAAACAATCCCATTTACAATTGCACCAAAAAGAATAAAATGCATAGGAATAAACTTAACCAAAAAGGTGAAAGACCTGTACTCTGCAATCTATAAAACACTGATGAAAGGAATTGAAGACAACACAAACAAATGGAAAGGCATTCCATGCTCATGGATTGGAAGAACAAATATTGTTAAAATGTCTATACTACCCAAAGCAATCCACATTTAGTGTAATCCTTATCAAAATACAAACAGCATTTTTCACAGAAATCGAACAAACAATCCTAGAATTTGTATGAAATCACAAAAGACCCTGAATAGCAAAAGCAATCTTGAAAAAGAAAAAAAAAATGGGGCTATCACAATTCCAGACTTCAAGTTATATTAATAAGCTGCAGTAATCAAAAGAGTATGGTACCGGCACAAATATAGATGCATAGATCAATAGAACACAATAGAAAGTCCAAAAATAAACCCACCATTATATGGTCAATTAATCTTTGACAAAGGAAGAAAAAATACCCAGTGGGAAAAAGACAGTCTCTTCAACAAATGGTGTTGGGAAAACTGGACCCCTTTCGTACACCATACACAAAAATAAACTCAAAATGGATGAAGGATTTAAATGTGAGACTGGAAACCATAAAACTTCTAGAAGAGAGCACAGGTAATAATTTCTCTGACATTGGCCATAACAACATCTTTCTTAGATAGGTCTCCTGAGGCAAGGGAAACAAAAGCAAAATTGACTATTGGGACTACATCAAAATAAAAAGCTTCTGAACAGCATAGGAAACAACCAACAAAACTAAAAGACAGCCTACTGAATGGGAGAAGATATTTGCAAATGACATATCTGATCAAAGCTTGGTATCCAAAATATATAAAGAACTTATACAACTCAACACCAAAAAGTCCCAAATAACCCAATTAAAAATGGGCAGAAGACACGAACAGACATTTCTCCAAAGAAGACATCCAGATGGCTAACAGACACATGAGAAGATGCTCATCACCACTTACCATCAGGGAAATGCAAATCAAAACCACAATGAGATACCACCTGAAACCTGTCGGAATGGTTAAAATAAAAAGCACAAGAAATGACAAGTGTTGGTGAGGATGTGGAGAAAAAGGAACCCTCCTGCACTGCTGGTGGGGGTGCAAACTGGTGCAGCCACGGTAAAAAACAATATGGAGGTTCCTCAGAAAGTTAAAAATAGAACTACCCTATGATTCAGCAACCGCACTACTGGGTATTTACACAAAGAATACAAAAACACTAATTCAAAGGGATACATGCACTCCTATTTTTATTGCAGCATTATTTACAGTAGCCAGATTATGGAAGCAGCCCCAGTGTCCATGGATAAATGAGTGGATTAAGAAGGAGTGAGATACATATATATATAAAATAACATCTTCTTTATCCATTCATCTATTGAAGGACATCTCGGCTCCTTCCATGGTTTGGCTATTGTGGACATTGCTGCTATGAACACTGGGGTGCAGGTACCCCTTCATTTCACCACATCTGTATCTTTGGGGTGAATACCTAGTAGTGCAATTGCTGGGTCGTAGGGTAGCTCTATTTTTAACTTTTTGAGGAACCTCCATACTGTTTTCCAGAGTGGCTGTATCAGCTTGCATTCCCACCAATAAATAGTGTAAGAGGGTTCCCCTTTCTCCACATTCTCACCAACATTCCTTTTTTCCTGTCTTGTTATTTTTAGCCATTCTGACTGGTGTGAGGTGGAATCTCATTGTGGTTTTGATTTGTATTTCCCTGATGCCAGGTAATGTTGAGCATTTTTTCACGTGTCTTAGCCATTTGTATGTGTTCTTTGGAGAAATTGTTTGTTCATGTCTTCTGCCCATTTCTTGACTGGATTATTTGTTTTTTGGGGTGTTGAGTTTGATAAGTTCTTTATAGATTCTGGATACTAGCCCTTTATCTGACATGTCATTTGCAAATATCTTCTCGCATTCCACAGGTTGCCTTTTAGTTTTATTGACTGCTTCCTTTGCTGTGCAGAAGCTTTTTATCTTGATGAAGTCCCAATAGTTCGGTTTTGCTTTTGCTTCCTTTGCGTTTGGAGACGTGTCTAGCAAGAAGTTGCTGCGGCCCAGGTTGAAGAGGTTGCTGCCTGTGTTTCTCCTCTAGGATTTTGATGGATTCCTGTCTCACATTTAGGTCTTTCATCCATTTTGAATTTATCTTTGTGTATGGCGTAAAAGAATGGTCCAGTTTCATTCTTCTGATGTGGCTGTCCAATTTTCCCAGCACCATTTATCCAAGAGACTGTTCTTTTCCATTGGATAGTCTTTCTTGCTTTGTCAAAGATTAGTTGACCATAGAGTTGAGGGTCCATTTCTGGATTCTCTTTTTTGTTCCATTGATCTATGTGTCTGTTTTTGTGCCAGTACTATGCTGTCTTGACGATCACAACTTTGTAATATACTTTAAAGTCAGGAATTGTGATGCTGCCAGCATTGGCTTTCTTTTTCAACATCCCTCTGACTATTTGGGGTCTTTTCTGGTTCTGTACAAACTTTAGGATTATTTGTTCCAGCTCTGGGAAAAATTTCGATGGTATTTTGATAGGGATTGCATTGAATGTGTAGATTGCTCTGGGTAGCATAGACATTTTAAAAATATTTATTCTTCCAATCCAAGAGCATGGAATATTTTTCCATCTTTTTGTGTCTTCCTCAATTTCTTTCATAAGTGTCCTGTAGTTTTTAGAGTACAGATCTTTTACCTCTCTGGTTAGGTTTATTCCTAGGTATTTTATGGCTTTTGGTGCAATTTTAAATGGCATCGATTCCTTAATTTCTCTTTCTTCAGTCACATTGTCAGTGTATAGAAATGCAACTGATCTGTGCATTGATTTTGTATCTTGCCACCTTGCTGAATTGCTGTTTGAGTTCTAGCAATTTTGGGGTAGAGTCTTTTGGATTTTCCACATAAAGTATCATATCATCTGTGAAGAGTGAGAGTTTGACTTCTTCTTTGCCAGTTTGAATGCCTTTTATTTCCTTTTGTTGTTTGATTGCTGAGGCTAGGACTTCTAGTACTATGTTCAACAACAGTGGTGAGAGTGGGCATCCTTGTGCTCTTGACCTTAGGGGAAAAGCTCTCAGTTTTTCCCCATTGAGAACGACATTCGCCGTGGGCTTTCTGTTAATGGTTTTTATGATATTGAGGTATGTTCCCTCTATCCCTACACTGTGGAGAGTTTTAATCAAGAAAGGATGTTGTATTTTGTCAAATGCTTTTTCTGCATCTGTTGAGAGGATCATATGATTCTTGTCCTTTCGTTTATTAATGGGATGTATCACGTTGATTGATTTGTGGATGTTGAACCGCCCTTGCAGTCCAGGAATAAATCCCACTTGGTCCTGGTGAATAATCCTTTTAATGTACTGTTGGATCCTATTGGCTAGTATCTTGGTGAGTATTTTGGCATCCATGTTCATCAGGGATATTGGTCTGTAATTCTCCTTTTTGGTGGGACCTTTGTCTGGTTTGGGGAACAAGATAATGCTGGCCTCATAGAGCGAGTTTGGAAGGTTTCCCTTCCATTTCTATTTTTTGAAACAGCTTCAGTAGAATAGGTATTATTTCTTCTTTAAATGTTTGTTAGAATTCCCCCTGGGAAGCCATCTGGCCCTGGACTCTTGTTTTTGGGGAGGTTTTTGATTAATGCTTCAATTTACTTGCTGGTTATGGGTCTGTTAAGATCTTCTGTTCCTTCCTGTTTCCGTTTTGGTAGTTTATAGGTCTCTAGGAATGCATCCATTTCTTCCAGATTGCCTAATTTCTTGGCATATAGTTGCTCATAATATGTTCTTAAAATTGTTTGTATTTCCTTGGTGTTGGTCATGATCTCTCCCCTTTCATTCATGATTTTATTAATTTGGGTCCTTTCTCTTTTCTTTTCCATGAGTCTGACTAGGGGTTTATACTATTTTCCCCCAGCGCTGGAGTTTTACAGTCTTGTGTGGTCCATAAACTTGCTGTGCACCTATTCCTCCAGTTGGTCTTCTGGGGGAGGGGCCTGTCACGCTGCTTCTCAGGTGTCTTTGCTTGGGTGGAGTTGCTCCACCCCTTGCCAGGGGGCCAGGCTCAGTGTAAGCTGGTCCTCTGTGTGGCTTTTGTTCTTGGAAGGCTCTCCGGGCTTCTTTAGAGGATCAAAATAAAAATGGCCATGCCTCATCTCCAGCCCCAGAGCCGAAAGATCCCTATCCCCTCTCTTCAGTAAACCCTCAGGGATAAATGGTCTTCACTTTTGTGTGTGCCAAACTCTGCAGACTCCTACAGTGTGCATCCACACTGATCCTCCTGGGGGAAAGGAGGAGGGTCCTGCACATTGTAGGGCCCTGGCAACAGAGAGCGGACTCCGAATCCTGCGCACACCCGCTCTGTCCCTCCAGGGGGTGAGCAGAGGGTTGTCCACTACTGTCCTTTACAAGGTTCTCACCCTGAGAGCTGTTGCCCCGCCATGCATGCACCCACTCAGCCCCTGGCGGGGGGGCGGACGGCCACCGCATTCCTGCTTATTGCAGGGTTCAGGCACTGAGAGCCGTCCCTGGAGTCTGCACGCACCCACTCTGCCCCTCCCATGGGAAGGCGCAGGCGCTCTGAGTTCCTGTCATTTGCACGGTCCCCACACGGAGAGCAGTCACCCTATCGAGCCTCTGCTCGCAGTTTATGGCAAACCGAGCTGAGAGCCCCCTCCTGGGCTCACTGACCCTAACCACTTTCCCTGTTCCAATGCTTGGGAACTCTACTGGCCCAGGCACCCCGGTTATTTCTGTGACTCCAGGGATCCTGAGACCACACAGTCCCATCTAGAAATTTGCCCCTTTTCACCACCCGAGCTCCTTTCAGTCAGGGATGTCTCTCACTGGAGCAGATTTCTAAGGGTTCTGATTTTGCCCTCTTGGGCTATGTCACTTTCTGGTAGCCAGCTTACTGAGGCTCCCTCCCCCCACTGTTTATCTTCTGATATATCCCCTCAGATTCACTCCTCTGCACCTCCTACCTTGCAGAAAGTGGTCACTTTTCTACTTGTAGAGTTCCAGATTTTTTTTTTCTTACATCTCAGGTTGAATTCGTGGGTGTTCAGAATGATTTGATAGTTATCTAGCTAAATTCAAGGGACCAGATGAAAGGAGGTCCCCTATTCTTCCGCCATCTTGCCTCCTCCTCCATCTTTCCATTTAAGTAGGTCTTGATTTCTTTCAATGATGCTTTGTGGTTTTCAGAATATAAGTTTTGCGTTTTCCCAGTTAAATTTATTCATGTGTTTTATTCTCTTTGATGCTACTGTATTTGAAATTATCTTCCTAATTTCATTTTCAGATTGTTCTGTGATGATGCAGAGAAATGCATTTTTTAAAATTTTGATATTGTAGCCTGCAACATTGCTAAATTCACTTATTAGCTCTAATTGATTTTCTCTTTGTGAAATAAAGGCAAACTTCTTCAACTTAATAAAGAGCATCTACAAAAAAACCTACAGCAAAATTATATTTAATGATGCTAGACTGAATGGTTTCCTACCTAATAATATCTGGAGAAAAAGGAAAAATGTACACTCTCACTGCTTCTATTGAACATGGTGTGGAAGTTCCAGCAGGGGCAATGGGCAAAAGAGAGGGAAAGAAAGAGAGAAGAAAAGAAGAAAGAAAGAAAGAAAGAAAGAAGAAAGAAAGAAAGAAAGAAAGAAAGAAAGAAAGAAAGAAAGAAAGAAAGAAAGAAGAAAGAAAGAAAGAAAGAAAGAAAGAAGAAAGAAAGAAATTTAAAAAGTGGAAGTAAACGACATACAGATTTGAGAGGAAGAAAAAAAGATCTCCTTATTTGCAGATGACATAATTGTCTATGTAGAAAATCCCAAGGAAAACACACACACACACACACACACACACACACACTTCTTAAAACTAGTAAGTGAGTTTAACAAGGTAATAAGATACAAGATAAATGGACAAACCAATTGCATGTCTATAAAGTAGCAATGAACACACAGACATTCTAATTTGAACCTAAAAGCACCATGTCATTTGCAATCACTCAAAAATATTTAGGTGTAATTTTAAGAAACCTTTATAGGACTTGTATGCTGAAAACTACAAAATAATGATGAAATCTAAATACATGATGAGACATACCATGTTCATTGATCAGAGCATACACAGAAGAGATATCAAGTGGTGGAAAGAAAGCTAACTGAATCACACAGAAAATGCTAACATCAAATGTGGATGGGTGTGGCTGATAACACTTACTGTGGACTGAGGGAGCTGGTAGATATTTGAGGTTTGTGGCTTGGTTCAGTTGGGTCTAATTATCCTCTTTTATCTAGTGTTTCTCTCAGATAAACTCAATAGAACTGGAACAAATTTGCATTTTCAAAAGCAAGTGTGTTTTCAAAAAATTTGAGCATAACACCCTCATTGTTAAAATTACTACGGAAATTTCTCTTTTAGTAATTTTTTTTAAAAAGGATAGTTATTAATTGGTAAGATTAGGTATGGAAATATATATGTATACATATACATATTTATAATATTTATATTGTTAATATATATTTGTCACTGGCATTCAAAAGGAAGATGATTTTGTCACTACACCCATTCAGAAATCTTCATAAGTCCCCATTACATATAAAATTAAGCTTTGGCTTACAGAACACCCAGTGATGACATAGGAGGGCAGTCTTTCTGCTGATACAGAGAGAATGGATGACAAAAAAGTTAAAAAAACTAGGGTCACAAAAGCACATGAAACAAAAGGAAATGGGTTATGATCTTGATCCTTAACCCAAAGCTTCATTGGGTGCATAGAAGATAAACATCTGAGCAGGACCCTTGTAAGGCAAAAAACATCAGAGCTAGGATGGCAGGTTCCCATCCAGCAGGTGTCCTAGCAGGTGGCAGGTGTCCCAGCAGACACCAGGCTGGGAACCTTGGGATTGCTTTTGCCTTTCCTATTCTGAGTAATTTCCTGTGGCCTCAGACCTGCCCGATTTTGATTGAGTAGTTATGTGTTTTATAAACAGGATGGAGAATAAGGATTGCAATAGACATGGAAGTAATTAGGGAAGCATTCCTAGTTCTCAACCATAGACAGTAGCAACCTAGAGGCTGCTCAGGAGGCGTAGGTCTGAAAGGCTGTTTACTTATCTGCTCATGAAGGCACACAAGGTCTGCCCCTACATTTGAACCCCCTCCTTCCACTATGCTCCTAGGCCTCAAGGGAGGGTCCACCTGTGAACGCCTTCCAGAACTGACTCTGAGGGGCCTTCCTCATATCAATAATTCTCCATCTCCTCCAGACCCCAATAGGTACCTTACACACCAGAGGGCGGGGGGGGGGGTTTTCTCTGACCTAAAGAAAAAAAAAAATCCTGCTTCTAAGAGGTTATGTCTTTTCCAAATATTTTTACCTGACACATGCACTTTTATAATTAATGAGTTTTCTACACATCCTATACAGTGTATCAGTATGCACACACACACACACACAAACCCACACACACAATATATATATTTTTTTCCTGGAAATAAAAGTCTTTAGCTTTCTTTTCTCATTTAGTATCTTATCTCAAAGTTTGCAAATGTGTTTTTATTATTATTATGTTTGGATAGACTTTCATAGACTTTTGGGGCATTATTATATACTTTTAATAAGAATTTTAGGTTGATCTCAGTATCTGATCTACTGATTTTTTTTAATATATCAAGGATATTTATATCAGTTATACATGAAGACAATTTTTTATCCCAAGATTTTCATGTGCTTTTTAATGTTGCTTTTCTTCAAACAGGTTGCTTTTCAATAGATGTATATGGCTAAGAAGGTAATACTATTCTATGTATAAAAATATCTGACTAGAACACTGGGGACAGAGAACACCAGCCTCCAGGTCAGCTTTACTTTCTCATTTAGTACCACGTCTAAATATTTGCAGTTGTGTTCTTGTAGGTTATTATGGTTGGATGGATTTCATGCATATCTTGGGTATTCCTATTGATTTTAATAACAATTCTTGATTGATACTTGTTTCCCTCTTTCTAGTGATTCCTTTATATGTCAAGGATATTAATACAATATAAGTTATATATGATGGCAATTTATTCTTCCCAGGTTCTCTTGGGCTCTTTAATGCTGTTTTTCCCTAAATGGATTGCTTTTAAATTTGAATAGATTTGTATGGCTAAGAAAGAATACTGTTCTCTGCCTAAAAATACTTGACTAATACACTAGGGGCACAGAACACTATCCCCAGGTATAACAGAATAAGAGAACATCCCCCACCCTGGTAGCCACACAGCCATGGGGCACACACAGAGCCTGGGCTTTAAAGAGAGGTCTAGTATTTGAGTCTCTACCCTACTGTTCTCCAAGAGTCACTGACCCTCTTTGGATCTCCTTTTCTTTCTCTGTAGACCAGTGATCAAAATACAGGCCTTGAATGGATTTTGCAGAGATTCAACATAACACGCAATGCCACTATTTATTAAGAAGAGAATCAGGGATCCCGGGTGGGAAAATACGCAGTTGGTCTTTGAGCAGATTAGTGTCAGTTAAACGTTGGCTTCCCAGCTCCCAGCAAACCTCCCGCTCAGTCAGAGATTAACTCAGGCTAGAGAAAATAGACAGCAAAGATGATGAAGATGACTACAAAAAACAGTTTCTTGTCAGGGCTGTGTTCTCAGGATCCTGGATGAGTCTGGGTGAGGGTCTCCTCTGGAATCATGTGCTTGGCCTGGAGGAAGTGAAGAGAGGGAGTTGGGAGATCAGCAGAGCCAGGAGCCCTGAGTTTCCTCCCCAGGCCACCCAGTTTCGGCTCATTTGGCCTGAATTCCTGAACCTCACCTTGGGCCATGTGAGAACCAATGTAGTCCCATTGGCTGTCGTGAAGTTACCTAGGGTGGAGAAAGCACAGGTGACATCCATTAAAGCTAAAGCCGGAGACAATCTGATTGCACAGTACCATTTCCCAATCCGTGCAAAAGAAACACGCCACTACATTTATCACAACTGAGGCAGTGGAATGAGCCCTGTGGCACAGTGTGTACTGGGAAAAATTCCTGAAACCAAAATGTCTGTCAATAAATGTGCAGGTCCATGGATTTAGGAAAGCAATGAACAACTGTTTTAAAAAACAAGCTAGCTAAAAATAAGTAAGTAAGTAAGTAAGTAAGTAAGTAAATAAATAAATAAACTGCTTAGCTTATAAGTAATGAAAGGATAATGTTCAGGGTTGATGATGAGTGAACTAAATAAGCAAAACAAGTTACCTGCAAGTTGACATGATTCAATCTTGGTTACTCCCAGCTCCCTCCTATCCCCATGTACCCCCAGCACTCACTTCTGAGACCACTGGAGATTCATCCCAGACTGGGTGGAGAAAGTCTGCCCCATTCCCTGCTGCTTCTGGCAAAGGGTGGGCCAGGAGCTGCAGGAGGGTGTGAACACTGGGATAGAGAATGTGCTCTGGGTCTCCTTGGGGTTGGCGTCCTTCACAAACAGATCATCATTCACGATGCATAGACTGAAGGAAAAAATGGGACCTTAGAAACTGGACAGATAGACAACCCCACACCCCAACAACGATCCTGCTTCCACTGCCACTCAGCAACCAGGTTCTTTCCATACCCTTACTGTGCCTGCCACCCAGGTTCCTTGGCTGGTACCTCTACTTTTCCTTCACCTTTCACAGAGCCAACCTTTGGAGAGACTGTCTAACCAATTTCACTACATTTATAGGTTTATCCCCAAACCACAGACAATTTTACACCCATATTTACACTGCCGAGGAGAGTCTAATCTCCGTTTTCAGAGGAAGTCACTGGGTCACAAAGAGATCATGTGACTTGACAAAGGTCACAAAACTAGTGAGTGTTGGGATCAGGGAAAGAACCGATAATCTGATTCCAGAGCCGATGCTCTTAATCACTAGGAGACATGATTCCTTGGTTGTACCTGTTGGCTTTTCACAATATTGAGAACACCCCGAAGCCTGTACCTCCCCATTCCCATACCCCTGAACTCATACTGAACTGGGTGTTCCACCCATAACAAAGCACTCACCTGTAACTGCTGACAGGGGTAGCGATGAATGTCCGGGTGAAGGCACGAACAGAATCCTGAGACGTGCCTTCCACTTCAACAACGAGCAACAAACAACAATACCCCTTTAGCATTCCACATGCTTTACATACTCACACAGCATTCCCCAGCCAGGGTCTGACTTGATATTCATGCTGAAGGGGACAGTTTTTCTGTGGGGAGTCAGGGTGTTCCGAATGGGGAAAGCAATCTGTTCCCAGTGACAGGAACACTACCATGTGCTGGGACCAGTGGAAACCACTTCAGAAGTGCATTTGATGCATTTTTCACAGCTGCTCAAGAGATGGACATCATTAGGTCCATTAGCAAATGAAGAAACTTACAGGTTAAGAGCCCAAGGTCACAGAGTAAAGATCTAGGGTGAGAGCTGTCCAACTCCACAGACTGTGTCCCTAATGCCCAAGCTATGTGGGGCAGACCGGCATAGACCTAGTTCAGACCAGGATGATTTGAGGGGAGCGTGGAAATGGGAGAACATAACGGGCATAGGAAGAGAAGGGAAGGCACCAGGGAAGCTGGGAGAGTTCTGAGAGGGAGCCCAGCCAGCAGGGAGAGAGCAGAGGAGCATCTGGGGAGGAGGTTCTACACACACGCACCTTCCTTGAACACCCCGTTGACAGAGAAGCAGAGCATCGTCTCCTGAAAGGGAAGGGCCCAGGTGCTAAGTCACCTAAACTTCCTACCCACCCGTGGCTTTCTGGGGCTGCCCGAGGGAGGAAGCCGGTGCTCACCGTCTGGAACCACACGTCCACCATGAAGGAGTTGAGGTCATGCTGAGTTTTGGGCAGCACACAGAGGGAGCGCATGATGTCACATTTTGTATGCTTCAGCAGCTGAACACGCAGGGCTATGGGGGGAGGAGAAACAAGCAAAGGTCAGCAGTTGCCACACCCTAGGCCCTATAATTACCACTTCACACCTCTTTCCCTGCCCAGTCTTCCCCATCACACACGCACAGGGGTCCTTGAGCTTCTTCATATTCCTGCTTTCCTTGAAGTATTCGCACAAGCTGCTTCTAGGAGAGAAAGAGGAACAGGAGGTGGTGGTCTGGCCAGTGTGGGTGTTTCCAGGAGCTGCCCTGTATCCACTGGGGAGCCACAGGGCCCAGGAGCAGAGTCGGAGCTTTGCTACTCACGGGGTTGACTCCTCGGGGTTGAAGGGAATGGCCAGGGAGAAGCAGGCCTCATTGTGGTAGGCACCGAAGAGACCCTGACGGTCTCCAGAGTCGTAGATCAAGTAGTACCTGTGGGAGAGCAATGAGGACAGTCTATCTCTGTGGTGTGGATCCCAAATGAGATTTCGAGACCCAGTCAGCAGTCCTGAGCTTGGGTGACCTCACCCATCCTAGCCATCCCTTTCCCCAGATTCCCAGGAGTACTTACTGCTGCAGGAATTGCAGGACTAGACTCTTCAGTGCATCAGATCCAAAGAAGCTTCCCTGAAATCACAACAGTCCTCAGCACCACGGCCGATAACCCCTCCTCACGCACCACCCAAAACCCGGCTTGATCCGCCCTCCTCACCTTGCAGGTTGGTAACCTCTTGTGGGCTGCAATACCGATACTGGTTGGTGAAGGTGACTCCTGGCTGTCCTGGGGAAAGGAAGAGGGAGTGGGCAGTGTGGACCAGGAGTTGGTGCTGAACAATCAGGGAAAGGATGGGCCCCGGAGAGGGTGAGGGTCAGAGGCCAGGTGCAAAAGGGCCCTGGAAATTACATGGGCAAGACTACATTTGGGATCACTGTCTTGGGGTCCCTGATGCCCCTGGAGAACGTGGTTGAAGGCGATCTGGAGCCCTTGTTGGGTTCCCACATGGATCTGGACCTCCATGAGATTGAAGGGTCATGAAAATTGTAACTTCTGCAAGACCTAAATGGCTTCAGGGCAGGTTTGGGGCAGCATCAGCGCCAGCAGAGGAGTCAATGATCGAGGAATACACCTACCAGGCTTAGTAACTTGGGAAACAATTCCAGGATGGAGCTGCAGAAATCCAGACAAAACAGAAAAGTCAGTGAAACTTTGCAGGTGTCCTTCATCATGGGAGCAAGCACACTTACACCTGACACACAGCCCAGTACGTCCCACCTACACTGCACTGTCCTAGGCTTCCAGGGCCCTTGGCACCTCCCTTGTGGATGGACCTAGAGGGAAAGCACACACTCTCTTCCCCCTCCTCTCTCTGATTCCATTCCTCCACCCCACCCCCTCTTCCCTCTCTTTCCCCCTGGGTGGATCCCACCTAGACTGTCCTGACTCCCGTGTCCAGTGCCACCAGAAGCAACATTTGGAGCCCAGGCTCCAGGGCTGCCTTCTCCTTCCTGCCTCCCTTCCTTCCTTCAGGTCCCCACCAAAGGCTCCAGAGAGAAGAGGGAATGAGGTGGAAGCCCAGGGCTCTGCTACCTCACTAGGGGTCCAGCATGCTGCAGGACCATGACACCCCCCAGGGGTGGCCCGGGATGCTGGGGCAAGGAGGTGAGTGAGGCAGGAACCAGGAGGCAGGGGGGGAGAGGGAGGGGGATGAAGACAGAAGAGGGGTTGAAGGTAGGAAGGGAGAGGGGAGTAGAGACAAAAGAGGGAGAGAAAGCAAAACAAAGGGAAGGGAAAGAAGCTCTACCATGGTGGTGGGGGTCAGGGAGGAAGAGAGGAGAAAGGGGAAATGGCTCTCTGCCTGCAGTCCCTTCCTTCATCTGCCCTGGCTGGCCCTGGCATCCGACGTAGGAATGGAAAACATGCAGGTGTTGGGCTGGGGGCCCATTGCACGCTGGTTGAAACTTTGTCACTTGTGTGAGCTCAGTCTGAGCCAGGCATGGGGAACGAAGCAGCCACGGGGGCAGGAGACCTACCCCAGAGGGAGTAGAGGGTCAAGCCCCAGGTCAGCATGGAGCTGGGGGTCTGTGGTCCCCTCTTATGATCACCACCTTCCCTCCTGATGACCCCAGTGCACCTGTGCCTGTCCCAGTTGGTTCCTTGCCTGAGGGATTATACGCATGTCGGGCTACCCAGGGCTCCTCTGAAGGACCAGTCTGGATGATGTGACATGCGGAGGGAGGGGAGGGGGCAGTGCCTCTGAGAGGCCTGTCCTTCTGTCCTCTCAAGCACCTCTGCCCTCTGCCTTCCATTCCTGCCTCAGGAAGCCCTCTGCTCACTGGCAGTCACCCACTTCCGGCCCCCTGACTCAGGGAACCCTGGTTTCTCCCAAGGAGGGCCCAGCTCCTGGCAGGGGGTCAGAGGAACGGATGTCATGATGGCAGTCCCCCAGGACCTCGGCCCTCAGCATGGGGCAGGAAAGCCACCAAGGCAGCCTGGAACTGGAGGGGGGATACATTTGGTTCAAGGAAAAGAGGGTCCCTCTCAGAACAAGGGAGGGAAGCCCTGTCTCGGCAGGGAGGCAGAAAGGCCCGTCTCAGCATGAGGCCCTGGGCTGGAGGGCCCCTCTCAGTCCAGGGCACCAGCACCAGGCTCAAGGTGGTCACTCTGGTCCTAGTGAGGAAGGGGAGCCCTGCTTCGTAGATCACACTTTGGGGTTGGCACGCTAGAGAAGGCTGGGTGCAGACAACCTGCAAACGGACCTCAGACCAGACAAACTGGTGAGCAGGTCAGAGGAAGGGAAGGAGATGTCTAAGCACAGGCGAGGGACACAGAGAAGAGAGCATAGGGTCTCCGGTCCCCCCAAAGGAACAGAGCTGCTGCCTCCTCCAAACAGGCACCGTCAGGCATAGTTCAGAGTCCCACGGGGTGACACAGTGTACAACTGACCTTATGTTGGTTGATTTATCAGGGAAGGTGGTGCACAGGGGGCTTCTATCGGCACTCATCTCTTCTGGCTGCAGACTTTTGCCCTCGTCCGACTCCCCTGCAGACTTCACCTATAATTATGGGGAGGAAACACGTGGAGCAGAGAGAGATGGCCAGGATGACCCTGCAGCCCCGGTCCTTCCCTTCTCCAACAAATCCACTCCCCTGACTCTTGTCACCATCCCGTGAGCACTCCCAACTTCCTTTCAAAGCAGGATCTGGGTACCACACCTCACCTCACTGTTGGAGAGGGTCAAGCTCTCGATGCTGGCGGCATTCCGCAGAGTGTTGGACAAGCCATCCAGCTGGCAGGGGGTCTTGGTGCTCGGGCTCGAGGGCAAAAGCTATGATGAAGAAAAAGTTAGAGTGAGGACCGCAACAGGGGATATCTGAGACCAATCTGCCTCTTCTACCTAATCTCTCCCACCTTCAGCATCAGTCTCAGCACTGGGACTGAGTCCTCACCTCGGGCATGCTCTTTTCATGGGTCTGCAGGGAGGCAGCCATGCTGTTCCTAGGATTTGGTACCATTTCAATATCATGGGTGATCAAGTCTCCGAGAAGCCGAGAGGAGGGAATCGGAAGGCTGCGAGAGGCCCGGCTGGCAGAGCCCCAGCACCAACCCCTCCCCACGTTACCATCCCTAAGTCTCCTTCCCAGACAGGCCCCTCTGCCCTCAGCTGCCCCAGAATTACTGCTGTAGGCATACCAGGGGCAAAGAGGACCCTCTGGATGTTAAGAGATTGCTGGGAGACTACATATCATTTGTTCATGGTCAGCAGCAGAGTTAGAGATGGGGTCAGTGGCTCTGAGTTTGAGGTGGAGATGGGGGGGCAATAGGTGTGGGAAGGAAATGTGGGCCTGGATGCGGATGCACAGCTACTCTTGAGTCTGCATTACCTTTGTCTGCTCCACCTTTTCTGACTTCAGCTCTTTGTGCACAGAGTGGGGTGCATCAGAGGGGTAGATAAAGATAGAGATCTGTAGGGAACACAAGAGGGGCTGGGTCAAGTACCAGGAAATCTGACACAAGACCTTGCCCCTGTCCTGCCCTCTTGCCCCTAACTGGCCCCAGTCACTTCCTTGACACACACCCTTTCATTAGCCTCATCCCAGATCTTGCCGTTGACACTCTTCAATGCAAAGGCAACGTTGGCATTCTCAACAAAGAACTGGGCCTGCATTCTCTCATAGTGAAACTATAGGGAGAATAGCAAGAGAAAGAGAATATGAGACCCGAGCCACTGCTCATCTGCCCTGTTTCTTCTCATCTGCTTTGCTGTTTTCTCTTACCTCCACTGGGGTGAAGGGGACACTGCATTGTCCCTGAATCAGATCCAGTAGCCACTTCTTATCATATTTGATGCCGAATGGAATCTAGGAGCCAGAGATGGGGGAAGAGATTGACACAATGGATTCCAAGGTTAAGATAAGACCCAACCATGTCTTCCTTTCATACCTTTTTTTTGGGGGGGGGGCTTTAAAATAATTTCTTATGATAGGACATTATCCATTATTGCAAACTCTTGTGCCAGACATGGATTTACTAAATAACTTTTCCTTCAATTCAAACACTTTTTTTCAAATAATCGACTTAAGATGTTTAACACGTACTTCCTTTTTTAAAGTTCCAAGTGATACTAGCTCAGGGCAGGATGCCTTAGCCTGCTTCTCCAACAGGGACCCCAGAGACACAACCTCCTCCCACACTCAGCTAGAGCTAAACTGAGCCTTCCAGTGTGGAGTTGCTCCATCTCCTTGGCTGTAGTTTCCTCTGCTCTTAGACAACTTACCTGATTCTCCCTGTAGTCAGTCTGTTCCCTTTATATTGCTCCTCTGAGTCTGCCCTTACTTGATCTAGGATGTTAACTAGGATGTTAACATATGTAATGCTACAAATGTAATGATGCTAGTAATAAAAAGACCGATTACCCACTCCTCTGCCCCCAGAAAAGTACGTAGCGTCTCTACATGAGTCCAACACAATTCCCTCTGTTCACCTTCTTCTACTTATTAGGTCCATTTTGCAGGGGCACTCACAATGATCTTGAACCATTTCCCCACGGTCTCATCCTGCCTCTCCCGCTGCATTCTTCTCTCTGGAGGCTTTTGCTCTCCCTCCATGTTAGCTTGGGTTTGGTCTTGTTTCTGAAAATTGCCTCTCCGATGACACGGTGAAACGGCATAGGGAGCACTGTGGGGAAGTGGAGAGAAGGAAGTAGTCCACACGTGCTCAGAAAGTCTTCCATTACACGTTTGCCCACTGATACCAGGGTACAATAAAGTTTGCTCAACCATTAACCTGATTCTATCATTCTTCACTCTTCCAGGTTGGAGAAGAGAATGACACATTCAGCTACAGGGCTATGTATTCCACTGGCTGGTACATTTCAGCTATGCTGACTGGTCACTTACTATCTCACTTGGGTGCTCATGTGAGCGCCATTTGTTGCCGGATCTCCATCTTGTTGCTGGTGGGATGAAGGTTGAATGCCAGAACTGACTTGTTCAGACCAGTTGCTATATCTCCTTCGGTAAATACCCCAGCATCTTGTTCTTCTTTGTAAGAGCTTACCTACATCATTATGCCCTGAAATTGAGAACAACGCGTCAGTGGTCCCAACACCACAAACGGTTCTGGGGAAATATCATGGCTAATGAAGAAATATCACTGACTTTATCATCTAAAATGAAATAGAGCACAGTGCCAAAAAGGTTGAAAAACTTCACTGTGGTTGCATTTCCTGGGAGATGAGAGGTGGGGAGCACGTGCAGCCAAGAAGAAAACGAGCACAGAGGAAAGGGTTTGGGCCTAGGGTTTAATCTGTGACGTTAGCCCTTGCTCTGCCCTTTTCAGGCTGGGTGACCTGGGACAAGTTGCCTGTCATCTCTAACTCACAGTTCCCTCCTCTGCCCTAGGGGGATAACAAAATCCACCCTGAAAGTTTGGTGTTATGGTTCAAGGGTCAAAGGTGAGTTCCCGCCTGAAGAAAGAATTAGAGAAGCGAAAGTTAGGTCTGATGACAATATCCAGAAAAGCCTGGAGAGACATAATATGGAGAATACGAAAAGAGAGAGGGAGAGAATTAAGGGAGATGTAGTGAGCATATCTAACACATGCTCCATTTGAGTCCCGGAATGAAGGAGAGGGAAACGTGGAGAAGTGGCATTTGAAGCGATCTTGCTTGAGAACTTTCCCAAAGTAACAGGATAATCAAGTCAGTATAACAATACTAATAGGAGACAAAGTATGCTTTAAGGAAAAACATTCCTAAAGAAAAGATGTACATTTCACAGTGATGTTAATGTAGCAAAACTGGGGAAATTTGTGACCAGAAGACTCAAACTAAAAGAAATATTAAAGGTTCTTCTTCAGGCAGAAGAAACACGATCCCAGATGGAGGCACAAAGATGCAGGAAAGAAAGACTAACGGCATTTGTGAATATGTAGGCCAGTCTAAATGAGTATTGACTATATAGCACCAGGATGCTAATGTCTTCTAGGGGTTTAAATATACATAGAATTAAAATTCATGGCAATACATTGGGAGGGTGTGAGTGGAATCAAAGTGTTCCAAAGTTCCTTCTCTGTCTGAAGAGCTTTAAAGAAGTAATTTACATAAGACCATGAAAAGGCAAAAAAAAAAGTACATTATAGTCTTAAGGGTAAACGCTACAAGAATGGCTAAAGAATGTTTAACTGTCCAGCCAAATGAGGTAACAATCTAATACTAAAAAAATATATATATATTAGGGGCGCCTGGGTGACTTAGTCGGTTAAGTGTCCAAACTTTTTTTTAAGATTTTATATATCTATTTATTTGAGGGAGAGAGAGAGAGAGAGAGAGAGACACGGAGGAGGGGGGAAGGGAGGGGCAGAGTGGGAGACAGAGGGAGAGGGAGATAATCTCAAGCAGACTCCACGCTGAGCAAAGAGCCCAACTCGGGGCTCTATCTCACAATCCCGAAGTCATGACCCCGAGATCACGACCTGAGCCGAAATCAAGAGTTGCCACTTAACTGACTGAGCCACCCAGGCACCCCAAGGATCTGACTCTTGTTTTCGGCTCAGGTCATGTTCTCAGGTGTGTGAGATCAAGCCATTCTCTCTCTCTCTCTCCCACTCCCTCTCCCCCTGCCCCTCCCCACCCCTCTCTCCCTCTAAAAGAAAATATTAAATCATTTCAAGGAAAGGAGAGGAAAAGGGCCTTACAACAGGCAGAAATAAATGTGCAGTTAATATGGTATACAGAAACCAAGTTATATCTATATTTACATTAAAAGTTTCAGACTGGCTATTCCACATAGAAAGACAGATATTATGAGACTGGAAAGAAAACATTCCATCAAATGCTGCTTAAAGGAGAAACATGCAAAATTTAATGATTTAGAAAATTTGAAAATAAATTAAAACTTGGCAAAATGTGTACCATTTACACACTAACCGACTGAAAGCTGGTATACCCATATTACTAAAGGGAAAGGTATTCTTTCAAGAAAAAAATAACATTACTAGAGAAAAGGAGATTTCGTTGTGATAAAAGGTTCAATGCAAAAAGAAGCCATTAATACAAAATTCTAAATTGGTGTGCATGTCTTAACACAGAGCCAAAATGTGCAAAGCGAACAATGACAGTAAAAGGAGAAATGGATAAATTCACGATTACAATGTGGCAACACACCTCCTTGAGTGACACATAAAATGGCAGACATAAATTCCACTAGGTGGAGATTTTAAAATGAGAATTAAGTAAATTAACAAATTTACTTAATTGGCATGGAACAGTGCACATAAACACTACACATGGAACATTCCAGAATCGGTCATATGCTGGGCTATAAGGCAAACCTCAAGAATCGTCCCTGGGGGTAATACAATCTACCCTAAATAGTTGATGTCAGAGTCAAGGGTAATGGTGGGTTCTCTGCCCCTCCCCCACCTCTAGTAGGCATCCAAAGAATGTTAATCTAAACCAACCCCCCTCCCCTTTGCCTCACACCCCCGTCAACCTAGGAGACCCTCCCCACTCTCCAAAGGCTGGACCTGTGAGGACCACATAAGTCAGGTCTATCCCCTCAACCAGTGAAAAGAAATTCACCTCAGCCATGACCACTTCCATAGGAGAGGAGGTTTTCCATGTGGAACCAGGATGGGAATGTCAGGGCTCACTTGGCCCATTTCCTCAAGAGAGTGGAGAATAGTCAGCCTGGGCCCTCTCCACCCCTCCTCTAAACGGGGGTTGGCTGGGTGTCCGGTGGGGTGGGGTGGGGGAAGGGACCCAGAACCCCTCATACCCTCTGGGGATCTGAGACCAAGGCCTCATGCTGACCAACTCACGCATGGTGTGGACCGAAGGCAGTGGCCCGTCACCAGTGTCCTCGCAGGTTGCTTGTGAAGAGAATCCGTGAGGTCTGGAGCTGGAGGTTTGGAGATGATCAGGGACAGCTGCTGAGGAAGGTGAGAGCAGGCCACAAACCACTTTGTCAGCGTCACACAAACAAGACGGAATCCTTACAGGAAATCCCTTCCTCAAAGGCATGGAGAAGAGAGCCTTGGCTGCCTCCAGAGGAGGCTTTACTTCATATAATTCCTGTCCCCTGAATTTGTTACCAGCCTACCAGGGAATTGTTTCCAACTGAATCAGCCCTGCAGACAAGGCCAATTAGAATCACGAGGGGTGGGACCCAGGTACTTGCAGCCACAAACACAAGGAACTCTGTATGCCAGGCTCTGTATCCACTGCAATACATCTTGTTCCCTCATTCTGCAAACCCAGAGAACTCTGAGTGCCAGCTATAGGCCAGGCTTTGGATTTGCTACATTGCATCTGCTCTGTCCTGGATTCCTCACAAGGGGGCTCTGATATCACAGTCACCAGCTTTGCAAGTTTGCTGCAGCTTAACGAGGTGCTGGAGCTTGTTTGGAGTCATTCAGATGATACCTGGAGAAACAGAGACTGCAACTGAGTTCCATGGAATGGCGGTGACATGTCCATGCATATGTAGCCTAACTAAATTCTTGCTGCAATATGTCGGATTTTTTTTTTCTTAAGTTAGAGCAAAATAAAAGAATGTTCTGAAAATAATCACACGGCTGCCATTATCTCCAACTCATTCCAGAGAGATAATAGCAAACAAACAAACCCTCCCCCACCAAAAAAACAAAAACAAAAATAAAACATAAACAACACACACAAACACACACACAGACACACACAGACACACACACACACACACACACACACGCACACACACACACACAGCAGACCTGGAAACTAAAAAGGAAATAGCAAACAGAGTTTGGTGGGTCACTGTAATGAGAGTAGAATGAAACAAATCATGCCTTTTCCTTTACCAAAAAACGTAGTCAGTATAGGTAGATGCCCCTTAGTGGTCAGAGACAGAACTGTAGCTCTGAAAGCTTCAGACCAGAGGGCTTTGCAAGGCAGAAAGAAGGAGGGAGGCGCCTGGGCTCCAGTGCATTAGCCAGAACTTTCTGGAATTTTCCACTACTTTCTGGAATTTTCTACTCTTTGGCCACAATCCCTTCCTGGATCTCCATGCCCCGAGAGAGAAAATTCAGTCCCTGAGAGAGGTGAAGAAAACTCTGCACATGAGAGTGTGAACATTTGGGGGTAAGGGAAGTGTAAGACAGAAACACACACACACACACACACACACACACACACACAGATAAACTGTCAAGTCGAAAGCTGAAGTTTATATTTGCTAATTAAACAGTATCGTGTGAACATTTTCATAACATGGTAAGTATAGGTGAACTTTTCTTGTGAATTGGCTATTAGATGTTTTCAAGTGTTTCTCTCAACAAATTTGCCTAATCGCAAAATGCTAAACATTAAAAACGTATACTTAGAAAATGAAATCATTCTGCACCTTCCGTCTGTATGATCCCCTCACCCCAACTCGCAGATATCCAAGATATCCAATGTAAATAGATTGGAGCACATTTTCCAGAGGTGTTTCTCTTTAGGTAATGTGTACACCTACCTGAAAATATTTGTGTAGTTATGTGGTTATAGATACACACTTTTAAAAATTTGCAATCACATAAATAATTTTCTGCAAATTGATTTTTTCACTTACTTATTACAACATCTCCAGATTGCCATTTCTTCAGTTAATGCGGTGTGGCATCTTTCCAGATGTGTACTGGAGAAGCATTTTGCTTTTATATAAAAAGCATACATAAAATTATTTGTTATCATTTGTCCCTTTCTCCACTGATAAACAAAAGTCCTTCATTTTCTAGCCCAGTAGCACAAATTCTGTAATATTGTTTGCAAATAGTTACTCCCATCTTTTCAAACTTTTATTTTTTTTTCTTTTGATAGTACAGAAATTGCTTTAATTTTCATGGGTTGTCTTCATTTAAAAACAATACAGCTACAACAGAAAACAAAACAAGAAATACTTAGGGTTGCATCAAATAGTAGCCCAGTGAGAATTCAAAGCACTGAAGGCTTCCTGGCACAATGGAAAAAAGCTTCACACCTAATTCTACATGTGTAAATAAGTGGGGAAAACAACCGAATACTTGTAAGGTTATTGAAGGTACAATGTAAAGTGTCTCTGGCTTAAAATAATTCTGCAAATGATCATTTTCTTCCCTCCATGGAGGTTACTTTTCCTCTGCTTCTGGTTGGGCCCCACACACCATCCCCAGGACAGGGTTATCCATTGGCCCCCTATCTAGGCCTTCAGGCCTGAGGAATGGGATTTCATCTCCACCATCATCTTCAAGACAAAGACACTGGGTAAAAGTTTGTTTGAGTACCCTGCCTGTCAACATGACATGAACACCTGGGGCAATCAAAACCAAGAAAAACTTTTAACTCTCTTACAAATTTGATTGGACAAATTAAAGGGAAGCTAAAGAAAAAAAAAAACAAAAACCTTCTCTATCCCAAACAGAAATGTTACATATAAGGAGATGCAAATTATTGGGAAAATGCATGGAATGTGTTTTAAGGGCAAATGTTTAATATTCTATTAGATAAATAAATCTGATTAATAAAAGATTGTCGTTTGAAGTCCGTTGAAATAATTCAAATAAGAACTATACATTACAAACTTATAAGATTAAACATGTACAAAACAATTACACATGTATGTATGTTTGTGTGTGCATATATTTCCATATATGTATATACATAAACATATATGTATATATAAAACATATGGAGAATAGTATATACATATTGTGAACAAAATTTGGAAGAATATGTGTGTTCGTGTAAATGTACTTATATATTACTGTGCACAGGGAAGTATATCTGGGGAATATAAACAAAATTCCCAAGGAAATACGTCTTGCTGTGTAACAAGATAAAAAATACATACAAAAATATTTTTTCTAATAAATACACATGCCTACACTGCATTTGACTTTGAAATAAATACATTAACTTGAAATCCAAAAAAATAACTGATATAAGATTTTATAGCATTGTAGTATATACCTGGTTGGAAATTTCATTACAAAAATCATATGTTTGTGTGTAGCTTAACTGTATATATCTAAATCTATATATTCTTTCCACATTATTTTTGTCTCTCAATCACACACCTATCGGTTTCCTGTTATAGTTGGGAGGGAGGGGCTGAAGAAAAGTTCTTGGTACTGGATTTCATGTACATGGGCTCTGACTCACCCTTAATGCTTCATTTTCCACAAAATCTTCCAGAAGTTTCCCTCTGATTGGGACCTTACTCCCTTCCTCCTTCCAGGGTTCCCTGCTAAGTGATGTCTAAGCTGCCATTCTAGATATGTTCATCAGATGGCACGGACCCCCAATTCCTGAATTTTCTCCAGTGAAAAATATTAACTGGGAAAAGGAGAGAAGAGTCATTAAAAGTTAAATTTTGCACTGCGAGTGGTGAAACGGCATGTAAATTAAGATCATGCTCAAACTGCTTTACCTAACGAGTTTCTTCTTCTTTGTGGTTTCACAGAGAGAAATCATAGTAATAACATCACACACCTCTTAGAGGGCTGGTGGAGATTATAGGCCTGAGGTGGGAGCAGAGAGGGCAGAAAGGGTTCAGGAACTTTCTACAGTTGTCTTGTTAAGTATTACAAAGTTTTTCTCAGCATGCCAAACTGCTGTGTAAGGGATTTCCACACTGGGTTTCCCAAGGGATGAGCCAGGTTATAAGGTATTTCCTTCCTGCTATGTCTGGTTAGTCTCCACCCTCTCCTATTCAGCAGGCTAATGCCTCCTTTGCCTCCTTAGCCTCCAATCTCAGTTTAAGCATTCACTTCCTGTGAGAAGTCTCAGACACACCCTACCGGTTTGATTACCTTTAGGCATCTAGTCACTCCATCACCTTTCCCATCTCCAGATACACTGTTCATGTGAAAGGGGACGAAAGACTGTGAGCTCAAACGTTCTCATGGGCTGTGGCTCCACAGGGTGGACTAACGATTCTGAAGTTTTTCAAATATTTTACCTGAAGATTTGCCACAGATTTGCCTCTTCTACTTTTGAGGGGGATGTCCAGGACACAGGTCAGTTCAGAAATTGAACTGTAGAGTGGTTCCACAGACAGCAATGAGGGCGTGTACTTCAGAGAAGCTGTTGAGGCTGCAGATTGATGCTTCCTTCTCTAAAAGATCCAATGAAAGTACTGTAATGACAGTCTGTGATTTTTAGGAGATGTGGTTTTTCATGACAGAGAACAAATGAACCTTCCAGAGGTAGAATTGTAAGTTAGAGGGGCGCCTGGGTGGCTCAGTCAGTTAAGCGTCTGCCTTCAGCTCAGGTCATGATCCCAGCGTCCTGGGATCGAGCCCCGCATCGGGCTCCTTGCTCCACGGGAAGCCTGCTTTTCGCTCTCCCACTCCCCCTGCTTGTGTTCCCTCTCTCGCTGTGTCTCTCTCTGTCAAATAAATAAATAAAATCTTAAAAAAAAAAAAAGAATTGTAAGTTAGGAAATTGTTCGTGGTGGTGGTGGTGGTGGTGGTGCTTCAAATTGAAGCATAATTAAAATACAGCATTATATTAGATTCATGTGTACGATATAATGATCCAACCATTCTGTACATTACTCAGTTCTCATCACGATAAGTGAACTCTTAATGCCCTTGATCCATTTCACCTATCCCTCCACCCATCTCCTCTCGTAACCACCAATTTGTCCTCTTTATTTAAGAGTCTGATTCTTTTCTTTCTTTCTTTCTTTCTTTCTTTCTTTCTTTCTTTCTTTCTTTCTTCTTTCTTCTTTCTTTCTTTTTCTTTCTTTCTTTTTCTTCGTCTGTCTGTCTCTTTTTTTCCTCTAGCCATTTGTTTTGTTTCTTAAATTCCACCTATGAGTGAAATAATATGATATTTGTCTTTTTCTGACTATTTCACTTTGCATTATAACCTCTAGGTCCGTCCATTTTGTTGCAAATGGCAAGATCTCATTCTTTTCTATGGCTGAGTGATATTCCATTACACAAACACACCCACACACCATGGTATATATACCATATATACACCATATATTTTATACACACACCATATATACGTGTGTGTTTATATATAATATGTGTGTGTGTGTGTGTGTGTGTTTATATATAATATATATACCACGTCTCCTTTATCCATTCACCTATGGATGGACATTTGGGTTGCTTCTGTATCTTGGTAATTTTAAATAATGATGCAATAAACATAGGGGTGCATATATCTTTTCGAATTAGTGCTTTCATTTTCTTTGGCTATATACTCAGTAGTGGAATTACTGGATCACATGGTAATTCTATTTTTAATTTTCTGAGGAAGCTCCATACTGTTTTCCACAGTGGCTGCACCAATTTGCATTCCCACCAACAGTGCACCTTTTTCTCCACATCCTCGCCAACAAGTTTGGAAGTTTTTAAATAATTTGCTTTGTGGAATGCTCTTAAATACATTTCAGAATATTTAAATGAATTTCAAAAATCATTTTAAAAAAGCACTAAAGAAGGAAACAAACATTTCCATTAACCCCTGAGGAGATCTCATCTTTCTTTATATTGTCACTAATTATGTTATGTAATATGACACTGACTTATATTTTAATCTACATAATAACATTTAATCCCTTTGATGTAACCACAAAGTCCACATGGTGATTCCTTCTTTACAGATGAGGAAACTGAGCCTCAGATTCCAGGCATGGCTGAGGCTAAAGCACCTGTGTGACCTTCACTGCCTTGTGATTTCAATAAATTCTGGCAAAGACCCTATGAAGAAGAGAATCCTCGCTCTCTGAACAGGGAAGCTGGTGCTTGGGGACTTAATGTCCCACACTGTCACATGTCATGCTCCTATTCATTGGCTGAGCCCAAAATGGAACCCACATCTTCTGAAGCCAAAGCTTTTACTCTTCCTACTGCTTCACCTGGTCTTGCATTAATTATTGGATATACTTTTATAGATTTTGTTTATGAACATAATGGGAATTCCCACTCAGTTTAGACAGTGTGGAAAATACACCCAAGGATGGAGGGGAAAGTGGAAATAACTAGCAATGCCACAAAACACTCACAAACATAGTAAACTTTTGGGGTTCCATTCTTGACACCTGAAAACTATTTAAAATTCTAGCTTCAATTTACTGTGACTATTTGAGACAATTCTTTGTTTCTATTTCTACTGTTTATCCCCCAGACATCTGTTACCCAGATACTGCTTTTAACAGAGAAGGAAAGTTATATATCCTTTCTCAGTGAAAATGAATTAACAATTGTAAGAATGTCACTGGCAAGCCCTGGAGGAATATGTGTTTCTCAAAAAGGAATCGTTTTCTCAAAATTAAAGAGTTTCATTTTTAAGCATTACAATTAAAATCTGCATTACAACATGTTTGCTAATAGGTAACACAAACTACAGAATTTGAGGTTAAGATGAAGATGCCTTCATACATATTCATGGGCACTTTGAACAAAACCCTTGAACCTGACTAACACGGCAGTGCACCAAACCCGGTTTAAGTACCATCCATCGCTTTCTCAAAACAAATATGGCTCAATACAAAGCAATCCTTGACCTCCCATCGAGACAATCTGTTTTCAGGAGCTGGGAAAAGAAATTATTTGGCAGAAGGCATGAGCACTGGGTGTTTGTTTAAAGGGTAGAGGTGAATGTCCACAATGGAAAGGAAATTGACTTTCTACTGGTAAAAGTGCGATGTACACATTACACAGTATATTGAGCACTAAACTGAACGTGAGAATAGAATGGTTGAAAACCTCAAACATGACAAGCGGTCCCCTGTAGAAATCCCAGGGGCGTGTGATAGTGCATTGTATGAGCATAAACAGCCACACCTCACTTATTTCAACCTGGACCTCACCCTCAACTGGCTGCCACAGCCTAGGATCTGCCTGTTGCCTCACTTCCTTACGTGAAGATGGCCCCCAGGACAAATTCAGTCTTTTTCCCGGTGCTGGCCTCATCTTTAAGAGAGGGTAGTGCCAAACCTCACTGGTTACAGACCTGTGAACAGGAGTGAGGCAGATCTGGATTTGAGCCCCGTATCCATTACTTTCTAGGATAGTGGTGCCCAAGTTTGCTCACCATGCACTCAGATGGAAAAAAAAAAATGTAGAGCCTTTACCTTTGTATAACCGGTCTGTTTGTCCTCAGTGGTTCCATCTACACCTGGCTTTGTCCACACCAGCAATCTCTGTCACTCTCATTGAGAATATGCACGGTCTCTCAAATTTTTCTTGCTGTCTACCCAACCATTCTCCATCACGAAATCACCTGACACTCACAGCTGGCTTATATTGTTCTCCTGTTGATCATCAGCCATCACACAGAACACCAACATCAGATTAAGTCACTCTGTGACCATGATAAAATGAGATTAAACAACAACAACAACAACAAGATCACAGTGAATACAGTAAAGTTGCAGGGCGCACATTCAGCATACAGAAATCAGCTACACGTCTATACACTAACAGTGAGCCACTGAAAAAAGATACCAAGAAAATAATCCCATTTATACTAACAACAAAAACAGTAAAATACTTAAGAATCAATTTAATCAAGAAGGGGAAATATCTATATGCTGAATTGATGAGAGAAACTGATGAAGAAGACACAAATAAATGGAATGATACTCCATGTTCATGGATGGAAAGAATTAATATTGTTAAAATATCCATGCTACCCCTAAATAATCTATAGATTCAATGCGATCCCTATCAAAATACCAATGCCATTTTCCACACAAACAGAACCAAAAAAGGCTTTAAATTCATATGGAACCACAAAAGACTCAGAATAGCCAAAACAATTTGAGAAAGAAGAACAAAGCTGGAGGCATCATACCTCCTGACTTTCAACTACATTACAAAGCCATCATAATCAAACAGTATGGTACTGGCATAAAAACATACACATGGACCAGGGGAACAGAACAGAGAGCCCAGAAATAAACCCATGCATAACTGGTCAACTAATATTTCATAAGAGAGCCAAGAATATTCAATGGAGAAAGGATAGTCGGTTCAAGAAATGGTGCTGGGAAAACTGGACACTCACATGCAAAAGAATGAAATTGGACCCCCTAACTTACACCACTCACAAAAAATTACTCAAAATGGATCAAAGATTTAAATGTAAGTCCCGAAACCATAAAACTCCCAGAAGAAAACATAAGGGGAAATCTCCTTGGCAATGTTCTTGGCAGTGATTTTTTGCATGTGACACGAAGACACAAAAGCAATGAAAGCGAAAATCAGTAAGTGGGGCCACATGAAATGAAAAAGCTTTTGCACAGCAAAAGAAATAATGAACAAAATTAAAAGGCAACCTATGGAGTGGAAGAAAATATTTGCAAACCATATATCTGATAAGGGGCTAATGTCCAAGATAGATAAGGAACTCATACAACTCAATAACATAAAAATAATAATCTGATCAAAAAATGGTCAAAGGACCTGAATAGACATTATTCCAAAGGTGATATACAAATGACCAACAGGTATATGAAAAGGTGCTCGGGGTGCCTGGGTGGCTCAGTCGGTTAAGCATCTGCCTTCAGCTCAGGTCATGATCCCAGGGTCCTGGGACTGAGCCTCATGTCAGTCTCCCTGCTCAGGGGGGAGCCTGCTTCTCCCTCTCCCTCCTCCCTCTGCTGCTCCCCCTGCTTGTGCTCTCTCTCTCTCTCTCTCTCTCTCTCTCTCTCTCTGTCAAATAAATAAATAAAATTTAAAAAAAGAAAAGAAAAGAAACCATCAGGGAAATGCAAATCAAAACCACAATGAGATATCACTTCACACCTGTCACAATGGCTAAAAACATAAGAAACAACAAGTGTTGGTGAGGATGTGCAGAAAAGGGAACCCTCTTGCACTGTTGATGGGAATGTAAACTGGTCCAGTCACTCTGGAAAACAGTATAGAGGTTCCTCAAAAAGTCAAAAATACAACTACCCTACGATCCAGTAATCGCACTACAGGCTATCTACACAAAAAATACAAAAACACGAATTCAAAGGGATATGTGAACCCCTATGTTTATAGCAGTATTATTTACAATAGCCAGAGTATGGAAGCAGCCCAAGTGTCCATCAGTAGATGAGTGGATAAAGAAGAAGTGTTATATATACATATGAACACGTGTGTGTGTGTGTGTGTGTGTGTGTGTGTGTGTGTGTGTGTGTAATGGAATATTACTCAGTCACAAAAAAGAATGAAATCTTATTTGCAATGACACGGATGGAGCTAGAGAGTATAGTTCTAAGTGAAATAAGTCAGTCAGAGAATGACAAATACCGTATCATCTCACTCATATGTGAAATTTAAGAAACAAAACAAACGAGCAAAGGAAGAGAGAGAGAGAGAAACCAAGAATCAGACTCTTAACTGTGGAGAACAAACAGATGGTTACCAGAGGGGAGGTGGGCGGGGGGATGGGTGAAAGAGGTGATGGGGATCATGGAGTGCACTTGTCCTGGTGAGCACTGGGTGATGTATGGAATTTTTGAATCACTGTATCATATACCTGAAACTAACAGAACACTGTATGTTAACTATCCTGGAATTAAAATAAAACTTACTTAAAAAAGGAAACTACACAGTGTATAAACCATCCCTCGAGCAACATCTTCTTTTATTAAGATAGAATTGTTTTTAAATTTATGTTTAGGATGCAGATATTCTTATGTCCTATGTCACTCCTTATTTCCAAAGTATCTGGTCTCCATGCTGCTCAAATATCTGTGAGGGGCAGAGTCCACTGTAGAGGCCTGTACCAAGGAACAGGTGGATTGTCGGTAATATGGTATGGAGTGTGAGATGGGAAGACTGTTTAGGACGGAGGGTAGCAAATGGGAGTCTGGACAGGAAGGTTCCAGTGGCAGCTGCTCTGTTCGTTTCCCTACGCCCTGCTACACTCTGCTTCAGGGTAGGGTGGCAGAGAGGCTGGGGCTGTGGAATTCCATGTGGGCTTAGCTCATGGAACAATAAAAGAGGATTATTTCCCATATGCTGCTTCTCTTCCTTCCCATCAAGCACAAAGGCATCAAGTACCTGGATAACCTCCAACGAGGTGTTCTTCTCACAAAAGCTGCTGGTGGGGGTGGGGGGGTGGACCCCTCCCTAACCCCATCAGGGCCCAGGAGCCTCTGTGAGGAAGGAGGCCCAGAAGCAGCTGCAGGAACTCCAGGGGGAGTGGCCTGATGATGCTCCTTTCCATCCCTCATCTCCAACTAGTTTGTGTGCCTTCACTCAGGATACCTCCGGATCCTGTGTGTTACTCTCTACTCCCAATACTTTGTTTCAGAACTTATATCTGACTGATCAGATACCCTGGGATCCCTGCCTGTGGTCCTTAACCCCAAAGTACGGCATAACTGCTGATCTTCCTAAACATGGATTCCATTGATCCCACATGGCTTCTCATAAGCCTTGAGTGACATCATGCCTTTAATGATCCCAGAATCCCCCTCCGTTCACAGCCCCTTGTCATACCATCATCCTATCACTCTTGTGCTGAAGAGAGCCAGTGGTTGGATGCAAACATTTTATACCTCTTCAATGGCCATATCCAAAGGCAGGAACCTCAGATCTGGAGCAGACAAAGTTAGACACTGTCCCCACCCCTCCAAAATAAAATAAAGTGAGAAGAAGTGATGCCTGGCTGTTCTTAGTACCCTAGCCTGCGTCAGAAAAGGTGGTGGTGAGGTAGTGGTAGGAGGACATGCCTCTAACCAAGTATCTCCCAGGTCAGGCAAAGCTTTGATCTCACCCAGACTTCCTAGAAGATTGTGTAATATCACAAAGAAGCAAATATGTAATAATCCTGCAATTGCTCCTAACCTAGGATGGTCTCAGCCCCCTGGAGTGCCCAATCAGTTACCTCTGAGCCATGTCTGCTCACCTGGGAGCCCCCACTCTTCACCAGTCGGGCTGGACTCCCCATCTCTTCCCTCCCATCCAGCTTCCATTAGTCCTGCCCACTGTGCCAGGCCCAGCTCATCTTCAGGGAGTCTCTGACGACTCCAGTGAGCCCTTCCTCCTCTTTATACATTAAGGAGGTTCTACAGAGGTTACCATAAGTTCCACAAGGACCTGGACCTGTGAAACCATTACCATGACCTCTGCAGCCCCTGGGCCACTGAAGGTGTGAAGAGTGACAGATGCTCAGTGAACACCCATGTGACAGTGTAAGACATGCAGGGAAAGGAACTTACCCTGGGATGGCTCAGGCATTGAGTCCCAGGAAGAGCTCCTGACCCGTATTCCAGTGTTCCTCCCAGTAGATCCCCAGTCACCTCTTCTGGGCGTCAAGATCTTCCCAGATGCCCAGGTTATGTGCAGTCCTGATGCGAACATAGAGGGTACCAACTGAGGACAGGAAAAGCAGAATTGTTCCATGGAAAGGATAAGGACTTTGCCCCAGCGCAGCTCCATAACACCGCATGTCACAGAGATGGCACTGAAATACCTATGTTAAACGGATGAGTATGTGTGTTTCCCTTCTTCTTACATCGGCAGATACTCCCTAAAACGTGGTGATGCTATTGAGGTAAGAAACCTCCTCCCTGTCAAAGACTGGAGCAGTTGGGATGGGAAGGGAGCAAACACTGGCATTGTGGATGATGCACCAAATATCATGCTGGGATCCTTAGGGCGGTTTCCCCCTTGAACTCCTCACAATGTTCCCTTCAGGTGGGAGTCAGGATTTCCGTTTACACACCACAAAGGTGAGGCTCAAGGAGGTTAAGTATTTTTCTAGGTTCACACAGCTACTGAGAGATAGAGCCAGTATCATCTGGCTTGTTTGTCTGACTCCAAGGTCCCTGTTTAGAACCAGGAACACAACCTCCCCCTTTAGATGCATGATTTGGGCAAGGGGAACTGACAGGTGCCACTGGTGAGTGGACAGCCACTCTGGAGAGCAATATGGCAACACCTAGTAAGTATGTAGTAAAGCTGAAAGCGACTAGCTTGCAATATGAAGCACACGTATTAACCAACAAAGAGATGGATATAAGACTGCTACAGAGAGCTCACTGAAAAAGTGTACACACACAAAAACATTTTTAAATGCCAGAAGGGCAACAACCAGTGAAATACATATAATAACTGATATGAATAACACCAAATGGGAAAGCAAGCTAAAGATGTGTATGTATAATGTAATTATGATTTTGAAAAACATGTGAATGGGAATACATATATTTGTTTGTCTGTAAATACAAGTTAATTCTCTACCTATAGACAACCGCATCTGGAGAAGATGCACCAATCTATTGACAGAGGCCCCTTTGGTTCAGAGGATGAGGATCAGAAAATGATGTTATTTTATAAATACACAAGTAACGTTATTTTATAAATCCACATTCACTTATTGCTTGAAATGTTACATCAGGAAAATCATCAAGGTAATAATTTGGAGAGAAGGAATTTGTAAGTGGATTGACAAAAACGGACGCATATACTTACTATTTTTGAAATATGTACGAAATAGACTGCTCGCGGGGGGAGAAGCAAGTTCAAAACTAATTGCCTAGACATGGTAGATGTGTGTGTGTGTGTGTGTGTGTGTGTGTTTCTATGGCTGAAACACAACATTCTGCGTGTCTGTGCTTTTATGTCTCAAGCTCTATCATTCCATATACGCGCTCAAAGTGCAGCTTTCTCTCCCTCTCAGAGAGGGGTGGGCTTTCTGTTTTGGGACTTACAGATGCCAAAAAGTGCTGGATGCAGAGGGACTTCTGCCAGTGGGTCGAAACTTCCAGAAGGCTCTTTCTGGTCCCATGAAGCCCAGGTCCTTTTCTTCCTCCTTCCTACCACTCTGGCTGTGTCCCCATCCAAGATTTTTAGAACTGCAATTCTCCATGTGACCAGCAAAGGGGCATCTATCCCCACTGTGCTTTTCTACTTTCTTTAATATCAAAATTCCTGATTTCTGAAATGAAAAAACGTGTGTTATTCGTTAGAATAATTCATGAAACAGTATGGAGAGTGTGTCACCAATTCCTTTTGGAGAAGTCCTGTGTATGCGGAAAGACTAAACATAAGCTTTATTTGGCGTTGACCCCATATCTGTATTTGGCTCATTGATCCATCCCTTTTACTCACTGTCTTCCCTCATTGGTGTTACCTGATGTGTCCACACTGTGGAGTGGGCCCCTCTGAGAGAGCAGGCTGCTCCAGAGCCGAGGACCCCACCCCTGGAAAGGCTTCCCAGACTTACCCTCACCCCCTCCCCGTCTTCCCCTCTCCAGGACGCTATGGACACAGCTGACCAGAGCAGTGTCCCCGAGTCCTGCTGTGATCTCAGAGGCAGACTGCTGCATAGCAGCAGAGGCTGAGAGCCAAATATATCCCCTGGAAGGAATAGCAGTGCCTCTTAATGCTGGTGCTATTGGGAAAGTGGATAAAGACAATCATTCCTCCAAAACACCCTCAAAGGCAGCCCACCTCCTCTTCCTGCCAAGGCCCCACATCCTATGGATCCAGCCTGTATTTCTAGCCCTGTGTGCCAAGCCTTCTGTGCCCTGGGCAAACTGCACCATTGGCTAATCCCTCTATGTTCCAGTCACCCTGGTGTCTCATCAACAGGAAGGGGTTATATTTGCACAGGCCTTGTTTTCTGCACACACAGGATGGCGTTCCCTCTTCAGAACCACCCAGTAAGGGAGTGGTGTCAATCACCCCTTTTTGGTGAGGAAACTGTGTCTTCAAACCAGTAAGAACCAGGACTGGCCTTTATATCTTTTTTTTTTTTTTTCATTGTACTTGACACATTAAAAACTATATGTATTTAGGGTGTGAAACCTGATCTTTGGGTACATGCATGCACTGTGAAACGATTTACCACAATAAAACTAGTTAACCTATCCATCTACTCCCATATTTACCACTTTTTCTGTGTGTTTGGTGATGACACTTGAGATCTACTCTCTTAGCAAATTTCAAGTATACAATACATATTGTTAATTATAGTTGCTATGCTGTACATTAGACCTCCAGAACGTATTCATCTTAGAACTGAAAGTCTGTACCCTTTGATCAGTATCTCCCCTTTCCTCCCATTTCCAGACCCTGGTAATCACCACTCTACTCTCTGTTACTAAGAGTTTGACCTTTTCAAAAAGTTTCTACATATAAGTGAGTGTATATGTGTATTTGTATGTGTATATGTATATGTGTGTGTACACAACACACACACACACACACACACACACACACACACACACAGTGGAATACTATTCAGCCTTAAGAAAAGAAGGAAGTCTTGGAAATCTTGCCTGTCCTTTGAAGGGCAGCTCTTAGCAGTACTTCATGAGGAGAGCACAGAGCTGGGAATCAGCAAACCTGAGCTCTAGTTCAAGTTTATGAAACATGTAAAAGTGCTCAAAAATCCTCAGGCCAACACCTCATGCAGCCAGAGTTGATGATCCTGGTTCTCATTTTACCAGCGGTTGCCCCTTTCTTTAAGAGACACCTGCCAAACAATACAAATACTCCTACAGCCATACTAAAGCAGTATTTTATTAAGCTATATTTTGTTTTATAAACTAGGAATAGGAGTAGGATATTATCCTGTCATTATCATATCTCTGAAATTAATTGTGTGACTTTGGTCTCTTACCAGAATTATGTATTAGATTTTTCTTTTCTTTTTATTAGTGTATAGGAGATGCCCAGATTAGATTAATGTGTTCAGGGGTATAACTACATGAATATGGAAGTCTAATTAGAAAGAGATGAGCAATAAACATTAGTTGCCCTGAGGGAAAAGAGAAAGAGAGAGAGAGAGAGGGAGGGAGGGAGGGAGAGAGACACCTATGCCCACCTAGCTTTCTCTCCTGTCCTTCTCTCAGCTGGAAGAGGCTGTCCGGTCCACAGGCAGTGGGGTCTCAAAAATAGCTCTGACCATCTGTGTCCTTCAGAGGAGTCCACCTCCCAAATGACGCCCCTACCGAGCCATGTGAGGACATACCAAGAACTGCCGTCAGAATCAGGTTCCAAGTCACACAAAGACGGAAGTGTCATCCCCACACAGGGATTTCCCATGCCTCTGAGAAAGGGGCATGAGCCACCCTTATTATTTAGGCATCACATTCATAGCTGGCCAACCTGATTTAGGGCCCTGATTTTCACTCATTTCTTACATCAGCATGCCCTATGGTCAGGGCTTCCCTAACAGCTGACACCTCCCTAGCTGACACCTCCCTCTCCCTACTGCCCAGAAGCACATGCCCTCAGAGCCTCACAGAACACATCTTCATCCACACAAAACAACTCGGGGAGTGGGAGAAGTAGAGGCAGCCCCTGGGGCCCACGCGGGAGTCACCATCCCCAGTTGATGGCATCTCTTTACAAGTAGGGCATCATCAGTCATTTGCCATCTCTTCTCCTGATCCGTGAAGTTTGGGATCATGGACTAAAATCAACACCCCATTTTCACTTAAGTAAGGTATTTTGTGTCCTCTCATTTTACCTGTCGGTTAACATCAAAGAAACATATTTTCTCTTTGAGCTCTTGGAGATACTGCAGAGGAACAAGAGCTGTGAATCTGTAAGTTTAATGACCATCTCAGAGGACTCTCCCATGAGGCACATCTAGGGAATATGAGCAGATCGGATGCGCAGTAAAGACAAAAGCTGGGTAATACCTGGTGTTGCTGGAATGAAGGGAAAAGGGCACTCCTATACACTGTTGGTGCCAAATGGTGCTTTATTTGTCCTCTGGAGCCCATCAGGTTATGGCTTATAACCTGAATGGCCTTCCATACAAAAGTCCTATTTCCACCTTTTAGGGAGTCTCAGACAAGGGTTAAGAAAAGAATCAGCAAAGTGATTCTGAAGTATCCAAGTTAAGGGGCCCTGGCTGAAGGGGCAGGACAAGTTGCCACAGGAGTTACCAGCTCCAGGTAGGAAAGACAGCTACTCTTTATGAAGGAAAATGCTTACAAGGGGGTCCAATTCCGGTTTTTTCATTCAGTGGCTGGATTGAATCTCAGGATAACCCTGGTAGTGAGATATGGCTATCCTCTCTTTGTGGGTGTGTGTGACTCCAAAGCACATGCTCCTGAGCAGAGACACACATGGCAAAGAGGTTACGCTTCTTTCTGCAGACCTCTGCAAAGAATGGATATGACAACATTATCAATATTAATCCCTAATGTAATACCACCTCGTTAGAATGTTAGGATGCTTTTCATTTTTCCCCATCTCGTTTCTCTCTTAATGACATATTTTCCACACACATTTCTAAATGGTTAGCTAATGGTCCCATTGTGTGCCTCACAATATGTCCTACAGTAATTCTAGGGTTTGAAAAGCAAATCTGCTCCGTGCGTTTGCGTTCAGACAGCATCCTGTTTAAATGGAAATTGGTTGGGATGGGGCAATGAGAACTCCACATGCTGCTGGAGAAGAACTAATTTGGTACAACCTCTTTGCAGAGACATTAGGCAACATCCATCAGAGAGGAAAGTGGGCTCCTGTCAGCGGCCCCACTCTTATTTTTGGCCTGCAGAGAACTTCGGAACCTGTGCCCCAGGAAGCACGTGTAAGAATGGTCATGGCAACATGGTCATATCAAAACAGCCCCACAGTCACCTTCTTAGAGAAATCTCTGAAACACTGTTTTCAGAGAAAAGAGGTTGTCAAGGGGCCCTTACACTATGAGATCACTTACATGTTTATAGCTGAAACATGCACACAATTATATATGTGCAGTATTCTCCCTCACAGCATCTCTGTGAGGATGGCATCATTATACCCATTTGACAGATGACAAACTCAGACTCACCACAATGGAAAAAATCCATCTTCCAGAGTCATCTAGGCAGGAACAGGAATGGCATTGTACCTCTTACACTCCCCAAAGGACAACCAAAGGTCTCCTTGATAGATGACAACCTTCTAGGACTTAAAAACTTGCAGTTTTACACATTTCTAGTATTGTGCCCACGTGGGTACACAGCTCCCCAGCCCTTCTCTTTGAAGAAGCTCCCCAACCCTTCTCTTTGAAGAAGCTGATGGTACAGATGAAATTCCCGTGCATGGTCCTGGAGTGGGTAATGGGGTCTGGTGTCAGGGTCAAGGGCCTGTGGTTCCTGCCTCCTCTTTATCTGCACTGTCTCTTCATTTGGGGGCTCAATGGCAAACTGCTTTTCCAATATCGATCTAGAAGATAAAGAAACAGGACAGGACAAGGAATTAAAGGACACGGCTTGAGGATCCTCTTTTCCCACCCCAAATCCCTCAGCAAAGCCATCCTGCAACACAGAAGTGGCCCCAAAGCTTCATTCATTATGTGAGTAGGGGCTACTTCTTACTGCCACGTTTCCGGGTGGTCTCTGCGGCAGTTATGCTGTTTGGTTTTAGGTAACAGTCGTCACTCTCTGGGAAGGAGGAGAAAGATGGGCCAGGACTCACATTTCTTGAAGTCTTCCTATGTGCTGTGTGCTCTGTACTGGGTTTCCCATTTACCCCTCCCTACAGTTCTGTAAGGAAGGCGTCCTGGGTCCCCTTTTACAGATGACCAAGGGTAAGCCAGCAGAGCCTAAAGAAGAATTCCACATATCATACACCATATAATCGGGTTCCAGCTTTTGTGCTCATCACAATATTCAATGCATTCTTAACAGACATTACTCCCAAATGGGCTAAAAATGAGTTCTTAAGGGTAGGGAGTTGGTAACCTTTACATTACAATGGTTTGTGGCAGTACAAAGGACCACAGTACATAAACACTTAACATTTCAGCTGTGGTACTAAAATTTCATGTTCTAAGGAAAAAGAGATTGATAAGGGAAAAAGTCTAAAAACCCTCTGTGGGGGAGAGGGGGCGAAATGAAAGAAGGGTCAGGAATATTTCATATACCCAGCAATCTCTTATGTAGATGATGGGCCACCAGGGATTTATGACTGGTCATTTTACATTCCCCCATGGGTGCTCACTCAACAACCACTCTTGGAGGTGATGATGATGATGATGATGACGACAATAATGGTGGTCCAAGTGAAATTCTGCCCCTGGGGCCAAGAGACCCTGGAATGGGAAGCATGCGAACTGACTGTTTTTTAAGGCAGTAGACAGACAGGGAGAGGTCAGAGGAACAGGAATTTCCTCCAGGAAAGATGATCTGGAAGGTGGGAAAATCAAATTGGCAAAGCTAATGTAAGCAAATAGTACTCAAAATTATATCTCCTTTCATCCAAACTTTTATTCAAGTAAACTATTATTCGATCCATACATTAGGTCAGGGTATAGGAAGTTAAGAGAGGTTAAAGAAATTGGAGAAACTGCTACGTGAATGTCTGCTCGGTCATGAAACCTCGAGTTACTCTAATTTCCTCACTGTGTCCTGAAGCCTCCAGGGCTCCAGTTGCCCTAACTTTATTTTGGCACTGACGTTTAACGCTTCCCAAGCCAATGGTTAATTTTTTTTTTTTTTTATAGTGACCTGTAGTACTTTTTTTTTTTTTTTTTTTTTTAATTTGAGTCTACTTGACACACAATGTTACATTAGTTTCAGGTGTAAGACATAATGATTCAACAACTCTATACCTTATGCTATGTTCACGACACGTGTAGCTACCATCTGTCACCATACAACACTCTTACAATACCACTGACTATATTCCCTATGCTGTGCCTTTTATTCCTGTGGCTTAGTGACCTGTACTACTTTTAAATTATGATGTTATTGACATTTTTTAAGCACGGAGAATGGCGGTTTCTTATTATTACTGCCTGGTGCCCCCTTTGGAACTCGGGGGCTGTAGGAAGTAGGTGGCTGTCAGGATAGAGCTGAATGCATCTTTGAATGTGTCGGGAATGTTGGAGACCCACAGCTCTAGAAGACCACTCCTTCTGCAGTTCTGAAACAGCCCCAACCTTCTTCCCTAATGTAAACCACTAGTACTGGGCTATTGCAGGGGCCTCTAGGGATTGAATCAAGGAAATAGAACCATTGTCCCTGCTGAGGAGAAAGAAGGATGTGCGGTATGCAGGGACTGAAACAGTGTGTGAGAAGGTAGTATCTTAAGGACTGGGAAACATTCAGTGGAATGGGGGGATTTCCCTCTTCAGCCATGACCAAGACATACTGTAATTAAATTTCCAAAACGTAGTGATAAGGAAAAAAATCTTAAAACCAGAAAGACAAAAGAAGACCTTAACTTACAAGGGAAAAACCCACAAGCCTAGGTGGAGATTTCCCAACAGAAAACTTGTCAAGCCAGAAGAGAGTGGCATGATATATTCAAAGTGCTGAATGGGAAAAATCTGCAGCCAAGAACACACTATCCAGCAAGGCTATCATTCAGAATAGAAGGAGAGATAAAGCATTTCCCAGATAAACAGAAACTAAAGGAGTTCCTGACCACTAAACCGGCCCTGCAAGAAATATTAAAGGGGACTCTTTGGGTGGAAAGGAGAGACCAAAAGTGACAAAGACAAGAAAGGATCAGAGAGAATCTCCAGAAACAATGACAAAACAAGTAAAAAATGGCACTAAATATCTATCTATCAATAATTACTTTGATTGTAGATGGATTAATGCTCCCATCAAAAGACATAGGGTGTCAGAATGGTTAAAAAAAACAAGACCCAGAGGGGAGGGAGGCAAGATGGTGGAAGAGTAGGGGACCTTGTTTCATCTGGTCCCTCGAATTTAGTTGGATACCTATCAAACCATTCTGAACACCCACGAATTCAGCCTGAGATGTAGGGAAATAATCTGGAACTCTACAAGCAGAAAAACGACTGCTTTTTACAAGGTAGGAGGTGTGGAGTTGTGAATCTGTGGGGAAATATGGGAAGATAAATGGAGGGGGCAGGGAGCCTCCATAAGCTGGCTACCAGAAAGTGATATAACACTGGAACGCAAAATCGGAACGCTTAGAAATCTGCTCCAGTGAGAGACATCCCTTTCTGAAAGGGGCTTAGGGGATGAAAAGGGCAGAATTCTAGGTGGGTCACTGTGGTCTCAGGATCCCAGCAGACATAGAAAGAACGGGGGTGTCTGAACCTATGGAGCACCCAAGCAGTGGAGCAGGGAAACTGGTTATGGTCAGGGAGCCCAGGAGGGACTCACAGCTCTGGTCACCACAAACCGCGAGCCGGTCCGGTAGGGAGACCACTCTTTGCCTGAGCGCCCTGAAAAGGACTGGAATGTGTGGGCCGTTTACCATCCCCTGGGAGGGACGAAACGGCTGCACCCACGACTGGGCAACAGCTCTCAGGGCAGTGGTGGCTCTGGGAAGGATGGTAGGGCGGCACCCAGCCGTGACCTGGGAGTAGCAGAAGAGGGTGCACACGCGAGCCCACAACCACACACAGTCGCAAAGGCAAGAAGCGCAGTGACGCTTCCGGGTCCCTGAGACTCCCCCCCGGGAGAACTGCAGTGGGCACGAACCGCAGGAGTCTGTGGAGTTTGGCGCACAGAGAAGTGGAGGCAGTTGACCCGTGGGATTATTGATGAGGGGGGACCGCAATCTTGCGGCTCTGGGCCAGAGATCCGGGCATGGTCATTTTTACTCTGACCCTCTGAAGAGGTGCAGAAAGACGCCAGGGAACAAAAGCCACTCAGACGACCAGCTCACATTGAACTCATCCCCCTGACAAGGGGTGGGGCAACTCAGCCCAGGCAAAGACACCTGAGAAGCAGAACAGCAGGCCCCTCCCCGAGAAGACAGACTGGAAAATAGGTGAATGACAAGTTTATGGATCCCATGAGACTGTAAAACTCCAGGGCCAGGGGAAAATAGTATATTGAGCTCCAGGTGTTTCCTCACAACTTGTTTATCCTTCAGCCTAAAATTTTCCATTTCTCTTTTTTTTTTTTCCTAACCTTTTTTCCATTTCATCCAGATTCTTATTTTACCAACTTATGTTTTTAAGTCCCTTTTTAACTTTTATTTTTTTCACATCTACATTTTATAGATTTAGGCCTCATTCTAGTCCTTTTTTCATTCTAGTCAATTATGTGTGTGTGTGTGTGTGTGTGTGTGTGTGAAGTTTTGCTTTCTTTACAATTTTGGGATGTAGTGTCTTCTAACACAAAGACCAAAATTCAATCAGGAACAAGTGGATCACCCTGCTTTGTCCACCTCGTGGGATTATAGTCTCTCTCTCTCCCCGCCCCACTTTTTCTTATTGTTTTGTTTCATTTTGGCTTTGTTTGCTTTTCTGTGATGGCTTCTGACAACTTTGGATTTTTTCTAGGTTGTGGTTGATATTTTGGACTCTGTTCATTCACTCACCCATCCTTCCCTGGGCAGAATGACTAGAAGGAGGAATTCACAACAAAGGAAAGAACCAGAGGCATTATTCTCTGCCACAGAGCTAATCGATATGGATATAGGTAAGATGTCAGGGATGGAATTCAGGATAGCTAGTATAAAGTTAATAGTTAGGCTTGAAAAAAAGCATAAATGACAATACAGAATCCCTAAGGGTGGAAATGAGATCAATCAGGCCGAACTTTAAAATGCTATGAATGAGATGCTGTCCAAATTGGATGTCCCAACACCTAGGGTCAGTGAGGCAGAAGAGAGAATAAGTGATCTAGAGGACAGGCTAATGGAAAGGAAGGAAGTTGAGGAAAAGAGAGAAAGACAACCAATAGCCCACGAAGAAAGGCTTCGAGAATTTAATGATGCCTTGAAACAAACCAATGTCAGAATTATCGGGATCACAGAGGGGGTGGAGAGAGAGAGAGGGCTAGAAGGTATATTTGAGGAAATCATGGCTGAGAACTTCCCTAATCTGGGGAAGGGAAAAGCATTCATGTCCAAGAGGCAGAGACGACCCCTCCCAAAATCAATAAAAATAGATCAACACCCCGACATATGATAGTGAAGCTTGCAAATCTTAGAGCCAAAGAAGCTATCCTGAGAGCAGTTAAGGAGAAGAGGTTCCTTAAGTACGGAGGGAAGAACATGAGAATAACATCAGAACTATCCACAGAAACCGGGCAGGCCAGAAAGGGCTGGCAAGATATATTCAGGTTATGAAATGAGAAGAACATGCAGCCAAGAATACTTTATCCAGCAAGGCTGTCATTCAAAATGGAAGGAGAGATCAAGAGCTTCTAGGACAGACAGAAACTGAAGGAATATGTGACCACCAAGCCAGCCCTGCAAGAAATATTAAGGGGGATTCTGTAAATGAAGGGAGACCCCAAGAGTAACACAGACCAGAAAGTAAGAGAGACAATCTACAGACACAGGGACTTTACAGGCAATACCATGACACTAAATTCATATCTTTCAATAGTTACTCTGAACGTAAATGGGCTAAATGCTCCAACCAAAAGACACAGGGTATCAGACTGGGTAAAAAAGCAAGAACCATCCATATGCTGTCTACAAGAGACTCATTTTAGACCTAAAGACACCTCCAGATTGGAAGTGAGGGGGTAAGAATGATTTACCACACTAATGGACCTCAAAAGAAAGCTGGGGTAGCAATCCTCCTATCAGACAAATTAGATTTTAAACCAAAGACTATATATAGTAAGACATGTAGAGGGACACTATATCATACTTAAAGGTTCTATCCAAAAAGAAGATCTAACAGTTGTAAATATCTATGCCTCCAACATGGGAGCAGCCAATTATATAAACCAATTACTAACCAAAGTAAAGAAATATATCGATAATAATACATTAATAGTAGGGGACTTTAACATCCCACTCACGGCAATGGAAGATCTAAACCAAGCAGGAGAAGAGAAATAATAAAGATTAGAGAAGAAATCAATGAACTAGAAACCCGAAGAATGGTGGAACAGAACAAGGAAACCAGAAGCTGATTCTTTGAAAGAATTAATAAGATAGATAAGCCTCTGGCCAGACGTATCCAGAAGAAAAGAGAAAGGACCCAAATTAATAAAATCATGAATGAGAGGGGAGAGATCACGACCAATACCAAGGAAATACAGACAATTGTTAGAACATATTATGAACAACTATATGCCAACAAATTAGGCAATCTGGAAGAAATGGATGCATTCCTGGAAACTTATAAACTACCGAAGACTGAAACAAGACGAGGTAGGAAATCTGAACAGACCAATAATCAGAGGAAACTGTAGAAGTAATCAAAAACCTCCCCCCAAAAAACAAGAGTCCAGGGCTGGATGGCTTCCCAGGGGAATTCTACCAAACATTTAAAGAAGAAATAATACCTATTCTACTGAAGCTGTTTCAAAAAATAGAAATAGAAGGAAAACTTCCAAGCTCATTCTATGAAGCCAGCATTACCTTGATCCCCAAACCTAAGACCCCATCAAAAAGGGGAATTACAGACCAATATCCCTGATGAACATGGATGCCAAAATACTCACCAAATACTAACCAATAGGATCCCACAGTACATTAAAAGGATTACTCACCATGAACAGATGGCATTTATTCTTGGGATGTAAGGGTGGTTCAACATTTGGAAATCAATCAACGTGATAGAACACATTAATAAAAGAAAAGGCAAGAACCATTTGATCTTCTCAATTGATGCAGAAAAAGCATTTGACAAAATTCAGCATCCTTTCTTGATTGAAACTCTTCAAAGTATAGGGTAGAGGGAACATACCTCAATATCATACAAGCCATCTACGAAAAGCCCACAGCGAATATCATTCTCAATGGAGAAAAAACTGAGACCTTTCCCCTTAAGGTCAGGAACACGACAGGGATGCCCACTTTCACCACTATTGTTCAACATAGTACTAGAAGTCCTAGCTTGAGCAGTCAAACACAGCAATCAAGCAACAAAAGGAAATAAAAGGCATTCAAATTGGCAAAGAAGAAGTCAAACTCTCACTCTTCGCAGATGACATGATACTTTATGTGGAAAACCCAGAAGACTCCTCCCCAAAATTGCTAGAACTCATACAGCAATTCAGCAACATGGCAGGATACAAAATCAATACACAGAAATCAGTTGCATTTCTGTACACTAACGATGTGACTGAAGAAAGAGAAATTAAGGAATCGACTCCACTTACAATTGCACCAAAAACCATAAGGTACCTAGGAATAATCCTAACCAAAGAGGTAAAAGATCTGTACTCTAGAAACTACAGAATACTTATGAAAGTAATTGAGGAAGACACAAAGAGATAGAAAAACATTCCATGCTCTTGGATTGGAAGAATAAACATTGTTAAAATGTCTATGAGGCCCAGAGCAATCTATACATTCAATGCAATCCTTATCAAATTACCATCGACATTTTTTACAGAACTGGAACAAACAATCCTAAAATTTGTATGGAACCAGAAAAGACCCTGAATCGCCAGGGGAATGTTGAAACAGTAAACCAAAGCTGGGGGGCATCACAATGCCTGACTTCAAGTTATATTGCAAAGCTGTGATTATCAAGACAGCGTAGTACTGGCACAAAAACAGGCACATAGATCAATGGAACAGAATAGAGAGCCCAGAAATGGACCCTCAACCCTATGGCCAACTAATCTTCGACAAAGCAGGAAAGATTATCCAGTGGACAAAAGACAGTCTCTTCAATAAATGGCCCTGGGACAATTGGACAGCCACATGCAGAAGAATGAAACCGGACCATTCTCTTACACCATACACAAAGAAAAAATGGATGAAAGAACTAAATGTGAGACAGGAATCCATCAAAATCCTAGAGGAGAATGCAGGCAGCAACCTCTTTGACCTCAGAGCAACTTCTTGCAAGACACGTCTCTAAAGGCAAGGGAAACAAAACCAAAAATGACCTTTTGGGACTTTATCAGGATATAAAGCTTCTGCACTGCAAAGGAAACAGTCAACAAAACTAAGAGGCAACCCACGGAATGGAAGAAGATATTTGCCAATGACATTACAGATAAAGGGTTGGTATCCAAGATCTATAAACAACTTCTCAAACTCAACACCCAAAAAAACAAATAATCCAGTCAAGAAATGGGCAGAAGACATGAACAAACACTTCTCCAAAGAAAACATACAAATGGCCAACCACACATGAAAAAGTGCTCCACATCACCTGCCATCAGGGAAATACAAATCAAAACCACAATGAGATACCACCTTACACCAGTTACAATGGCTAAAATTAACAAGACAGGAAACAACAAATGTTGGCGAGGATGTGGAGAATGGGGAACCCTCTAACCCTGTTGGTGGGAATGCAAGCTGGTACAGCCCCTCTGGAAAACATATGCAGGTTCCTCAAGAAGTTAAAAATAGAGCCACCCTATGACCCAGCAATTGCACTACTGGGTATTTACCCCAAAGGTACAGATGTAGTGAAAAGAAGGGGCACATGCACCCCAAAGTTCATAGCAGCAATGTCCACAATAGCCAAACTGTGGAAGGGGCTGAGATGTCCTTCAACAGATGAATGCATAAAGAAGGTGTGGTTCCCATATATGCAATGGAATATTACTCAGCCATCAGAAAGGATGAATACCCACCATTTGCATCGACATCAATGGAACTCCAGGGGATTATGCTAAGTGAAGTAGGTCAAGCAGAGAAAGAAAGTTATCATATGGTTTTACTCATATGTGGAACACAAGGAGTAGCACGGAGGACCATAGGGGAAGGGAGGGAAAACTGAATGGGAAGAAATCAGAGAGGGAGATAAACCATGAGAGTCTCTGGACTCTGGGAAACAAACTGAGGGTTACAGAAGGGAGGGGTTGGGGGGTGGGCTAGCCGGGTGATGGGTATTAAGGAGGACACGTGTTGTGATGAGCACTGGGTGTTATATGCAACTGATGAATCGTTGAACACTACATCAAAACCTAATGATGTACTATATGATGGATAACTGAACATAATTCAAAAAAAAGGAAAAAAAGAAACCTTTTAGATCATAACTATCCTACTACAGCCAAATACCGCAGAGGAAAACGCAGCTCCACTCCCACCAGGCCAGCAAAGTCTGAGTGGGGAGCATGGATTCCACACTCACCTGACTGACCAGGCACCCCTCCCCAACCTCTGGGGTGATATCAGAGACCACATAGGGAACCTAAACTTGCATCCCTACCTGGCTGTTATGAGATGACAACCTCCTTCCTCCATTGGAATGGTATCACAGAAGATTTGCTAAAACATACAACTTAAATGAGATGCAAAATTGCATAACATAAAGTCCTAAAGTCTTGAATACAATAAAAATCCATCTTCTATGTACCAGGCAAATGTCAACTTGAAAAAGAAATGAGAATCAACAGACAAGAATACCAAGATAGCACAGATGTTGGAATTCTCTGACAAAGATTTTAAAGTATCATGATAAAAAGGTTTCAATTAGTGAACATAAACATGTTTGAAACAAATGAAAAAAGAACAAAAAGTCTCAGCAGATTGTTCCCTGCCTAGTCTCAGACCACAATGCTTTAAAACTGGAACTCAATCACAAGAAAAAATTTGGCAGAAATTCAAACACTTGGAAGCTAAAGACCACTCAGCTCAAGAATGTTTGGGTCAACCAGGAAATCAAAGAAGAACTTAAACAATTCATGGAAATCAATGAGAAAGAAAGCACATCTGTCCAAAACCTATGGGATACTGCAAAGGTGGTCCTGAGGGGGAAATACATAGCCATCCATGCCTCACTCAAAAAAATAGAAAAATCCCGAATTCACCAACTAACTCTACACCTTAAAGAACTAGAGAAAAAGCAACAAATGATGCCTAAGCCACACATTAGAAGAGAAATAATTAAGATTAGAGCAGAGATCAATGAATTAGAAACCAGAAACACAGTAGATCAGATCAACGAAACTAGAAGTTGGTTCTTTGAAAGAATTCATAAGATCGATAAACCACTGGCCAGACTTATCCAAAAGAAAAGAGAAAGGACCCAAATTAATAAAATTATGAATGAAAGGGGAGAGATCACGACTAACACCAAGGAAATAGAAACAATTATTGGAAATTATTATCAACAACTATATGCCAATAAACTGAGCAACCAGGATGAAATGGATGCCTTCCTGGAAACCTATAAGCTGCCAAGACTGAAACAGGAAGAAATTGACAACCTGAATAAGCCAATAACCAGTAACGAAATTGAAGCAGTGATCAAAAACCTGCCAAAAAACAAGAGTCCAGCGCTTGATGGATTCTACCAAACATTCAAAGAAGAAATAATACCTATTCTGCTGAAGCTGTTTCAAAAAATAGAAACAGAAGGAAAACTCCCAAACTCATTCTATGAGGCCAGCATTACCTTAATCCCCAAACCAGGCAAAGACCCCATCAAACAGGAGAATTTCAGACTGATATCCCTGATGAATATGGATTCCAGAATCCTCAAAAAAATCCTAGCTAATAGGATCCAACAATACATTAGAAGGATCATCTACCACGACCAAGTGGGATTTATCCCCGGGATGCAAGGGTGGTTCAACATTCGAAAATCAATCAATGTGATAGATCACATTAATGAGAGGAGTGAGAAGAACCATATGGTCCTCTCAATTGATGCAGAAAAAGCATTTGACAAAATACAACATCTTTTCCCGATTAAAACTCTTCGGAGTATGGGGATAGAGGGAACATTCCTCAAGTTCATAAAATCCATCTATGAAAAACCCACAGCGACTATCATCCTCAATGGGGAAAAGCTGAGAGCCTTTCCCTTAAGATCAGGAACACGTCAAGGATGCCCACTCTCGCCACTACTGTTCAACATAGTACTAGAAGTCCTAGCAACAGCAATCAGACAACAAAAAGAAATAAAAGGTATTCAAATTGGCAAAGAAGAAGTCAAACTCTCTCTTTTTGCAGATGACATGATACTTTATGTGGAAAACCCAAAAGACTCCACCCCCAAATTACTAGAACTCATCCAGCAATTCAGTAATGTGGCAGGATACAAAATCAATGCACAGAAATCAGTTTCTTTCTTATACACTAACAACGCAACTGTAGAAAGAGAAATTAGAGAAACGATTCCATTTACAATAGCACCAAAAACTATAAGATACCTCAGAATAAACCTAACCAAAGAGGTAAAGGATCTATACTCTAAGAACTACAGAACACGCATGAAAGAAATTGAAGAAGACACAAAAAGATGGAAAAATATTCCATGCCTATAGATCAGAAGAATAAACATTGTTAAAATGTCTATGCTACCCAGAGCAATCTATACCTTCAACGCCATCCCAATCAAAATTCCAATGACATTTTTCAAAGTGCTGGAACAAACAATCCTAAAATTTGTATGGAATCAGAAAAGACCCCGAATCGCCAAGGAAATGTTGAAAAAGAAAAACAAAGCTGGGGGCATCACGTTGCCCAATTTCAAGCTATATTACAAAGCTGTGATCACCAAGACAGCATGGTACTGGCACAAAAACAGACATAGAGACCAATGGAACAGAATAGAGAACCCAGATATGGACCCTCAACTCTATGGTCAAATAATCTTTGGCAAAGCAGGAAAAAACATGCAATGGAAAAAAGACAGTCTCTTCAATAAATGGTGCTGGGAAAATTGGACAGCCACATGCAGAAGAATGAAACTCGACCATTCTCTAACACCATACACAAAGATAAACTCAAAATGGGTGAAAGACCTCAATGTGAGACTGGAATCCATCAAAATCCCAGAGGAGAACATAGGCAGTAACCTCTTTGACATCAGCCACAGCAACTTCTTTCAAGATACATCTCCAAAAGCTAGTGAAACAAAAGCAAAAATGAACTTTTGGGACTTCATCAAGATAAAAAGCTTCTGCACAGCAAAGGAAACAGTCAACAAAGCAGAGGCAACCCACAGAATGGGAGAAGTTATTTGCAAATGACACTACAGATAAAGGGTTGGTATCCAAGATCTATAAAGAACGTCTCAAACTCAACACCCAAAAAACAAATAATCAAGTCAAAAAATGGGCAGAAGATATGAAAAGACACTTCTCTGAAGAAGACATACAAATGGCTAACAGACACATGAAAAATATGTTCATCATCATTAGCCATCAGGGAAATTCAAATCAAAACCACACTGAGATACCACCTTACACCAGTTAGAATGGCCAAAATGGACAGGGCAAGAAACAACAAATGTTGGAGAGGTTGTGGAGAAAGGGGAACCCTCTTACACTGTTGGTGGGAATGCGAGTCGGTACAGCCACTTTGGAAAACAGTGTGGAGGTTCCTCAAAAATTTAAAAATAGAGCTACCCTATGACCCAGCAATTGCACTCCTGGGTATTTACCCCAAAGACACAGATGTAGTGAAAAGAAGGGCCATATGCACCCCAATGTTCACAGCAGCAATGTCCGCAATAGCCAAACTGTGGAAAGAGCTGAGATGCCCTTCCACAGACGAATGGATAAAGAAGATGTGGTCCATATATACAATGGAATATTACTCAGCCATCAGAAAGGATGAATACCCAACTTTTACACCAACATGGATGGGACTGGAGGAGATTATGCTAAGTGAAATAAGTCAAGCAGAGAAAGTCAATTATCATATGGTTTCACTTATTTGTGGAACATAAGGAATAGCATGGAGGACATTAGGAGAAGGAAGGGAAAAATAAAGGGGGGGTGGGAATCAGAGGGAGAGATGAACCGTGAGAGACTATGGATCACCACATCAAAAACTAATGATGTATCGTATGGTGACTAACATAACATAATAAAATTTAAAAAAAGAAATATAGAAAATATAAAGAGGAATAAATAAATGTAAATTTTCGAACCAAGGTGTGCTAGGGCTCTTGGGGGGAAGGATACACACACACACACACACACACACACACACACACGAAGGGAGAGAGAAAGAGATTCTCTTTAAGGAATTGCTCAAGTGACAACTGTAAGTCCAAAACCTACAATGGGCTGCCAGGCTTGGGACTCAGGGAAGAGTTGCAGTTCAAGCCCAAAAACAGTTTGCTGGCAGAATTCCTTCTTGCTCAGCAGAGGTCAGTCTTTGTTCTATAAAGGCCTTCAACTGATTAGATGATGCTTACTCACATTATGCAAGGTAATCTGCTTTACTCAAAGTCCACTAATTTAAATGATAATTTCACCCCCCCCCAAAAAAACAAACAACTTCACTGAAACATCTAGAGTAATTTCTGACCAAATATCTGGGTAGTAAGGCCCAGACAAGTTGACCCATAAAATTACTCATCACACAAACCTTACAATAACTGAAATAAAAACGGAATGGATAAACTCAACAGAAGAATGGAGAAGAAAGAGAAACGATTCAGTGAGCCTGTTGATAGAATAATAGCAATTACCCAACCTGAAACAACAGAGGAAATAAACTAAACAAACAAGTAAATAAAACGAAGCCTCAAGGACCTGTGGGACTCTAACAAAATATCTAATATTCATGTCATTGTTGTCCTGAATGGAGAGGAGAAAGAGTGCATGGGAGAAAAAATATTGGAACAAATAATGACTAACAGCCTTCAAATCTGGCCAAAGACTTACAGAGGCTAAACAAATCCCAAAGAGAGTAAGTCCAAAGAAACCAATGAAAGGACACATCATCAAACTTCAGAAATCTAAAGACAAAGAAAAAGCTCTTCAAAGCAGGAAGAGAAAAAATGCATTATCTATAGGAGAAACACTATACAAAAATAGCAAATTTCTCATCAGAAGCCATGTCGACCAGAAGGAAGTGGCACGCCGTTCAAGTGCTAAAAGAAAAGAACTGCCCATCTAAATTCTATATGCAGATAGATTATCCTTTGGGAATTAACAGGAATATAAAGACATTTTCAGGTGAGGGAAAATGATAAGAATTTGTCACCAATAGATGTACCCTAAAGGAGTGGCTAAAGAAATTTCTAAAAACACATGGGTATTGGTAAAAGAAGGAATCTGGGAATACCTGGAAGGAAGAAAGAACAACAGAAAGAACCCTAACATGATTAAATAGAGTAGATTTTCCTTCTCCTCTTGAAACTTCTTTTTTTTTTAAAGATTTTATTTATTTATTTCAGAGAGAGAGAGTGAGAGAGAGAGAGAGAGAGAGAGAGAGCACGAGAGGGGGGAGGGTCAGAGGAAGAAGCCGACTCCCTGCTGAGCAGGGAGCCCGATGTGGGACTCGATCCCAGGACCCTGGGATCATGACCTGAGCCGAAGGCAGACACTTAGCCGACTGAGCCACCCAGGCACCCATCCTCTTGAAACTTCTAAATGCTTCTTAATGGTTGAAGCAGAAAGTATAATACTATCTGATACGTGTCTCAGCGTATGTAGAAGAAATGTTGAAGACCATTCTAGTATAAGTGGTGGATAGTAAAAGGAGTTTATTGACCGTGTCAATGGAAGAAGGAGTTGGGCATGCAGGCCCTCACCACTGTTTAGGGTCATTACCATGCATATATGAATCAATCAATGAATGGTGGATATCCTGGAGTAAGAACACACACACACTTTCCCTATTTTATGAATACACAAGATCAGAAATCACCCTCTTGGAACCTCAGTTACTCTAGTCTCAATGCTCTCCCCTCTTCCCTTACAAAATATCTCTATTGTGATATAATGCTTTCTATATGCTTCACTCTGCCCTAACACCTCCAATTACATTTTATTGGATCCACTCTCTTGGTATTAAATGCCTCTGCTTCAAATCAGAAGATGCAAAGCAGCCTAGGAATCATGCTCTGCACAGAAAATATAAAGAACACAGTAGAATAAGTCAGATAGTGTGGATGATAGCAAAATTTAAATTTAAATGAAGTATGCCAAGCCCATGTGTCTACACCAACACAGAGTTGCCCAACCATAAAGGGTTGTCTGGTCAACAAATGCAGACAGTGAAGGTGAATCCATTTGTCAGGGTTCTCCAGAGAAACAGAACCAATAGCATGTATGAATACACATATATACATATTTATATTAAATATATATATATATATATACTTATATACGTATATATATGTGTGTAATACACATTTATATGCATATGTACACATATAGATATAGATGATATAGATACAGATATAGATGGATATAGATATACACACACACATGTATGATGGAATTGGTCCACATGATTATGGGATTTTAGGTACTGGCAAGTCGGAAAGTGCAGGGCAAGCCAGTGGGCAGGAAATTCTAGTGGGTGTTTATGTTGCCATCTCGAGTTCAAAGGCGGTGTGGAGGCAGAACTCTTTCCTCCTCAGGGTACTTCAGTCTTTCCTCTTAAGGCCCTCAACTTATTCAATGAGGCCCAGCCACATCATGGAGGTAATCTGCTGTACTCAAAGTCTACTGGTTTAAATATTAATCATATCTTTAAAATAGCTTCACAGCAGCCTCTAGACTAATATTCGACCAAAACAACTGGGTACCAAATCTTAGCCAAGTTGACACATAAAATTAACCATCATAGGACACCTCCCCCTTGTTAACTTGGTACCCATACACACCTCCTTCAACCATACTTAGTTCCCAATAAAACAGAATAACAAGGTCATATTTCTGGCTAACATATACAGCTGTTCTGTATACAAGTGAAAACGCACTGACCCACTCCCCTGAAGTTGATGCAAAGTCCTTGGGTGGTATTTACTCTTCTCCTTGTCATCGTGTAACTTAAGTAACTTGTTATTATGTAACTATCAGGTAAACTTAATACTTAAATACTATGAAGCAAAGCTAATGCATCTACTGTTACATGATAAGAGGTTAAGAGAGGAAAGAAAACAAATATGATGCATATATTATCATATAAAATAAACACACATTGGGGCGCCTGGGTGGCTCAGATGGTTAAGCATCTGCCTTCGACTCAGGTCATGATCCCAGGGTCCTGGGATCGAGTCCCGCATCGGGCTCCCTGCTAGGCAGGGAGCCTGCTTCTCCCTCTGCCTCTCTCTCTCTCTCTGACTCTCATGAATAAATAAATAAAACATTAAAAAAAGAAAAGATTTAAAAAAAAATAAAAATAAAAAAAATAAACACACATTTACACACACATTCAGCAAAATTAGGAAGAAATCTTCACAACAATTATAGTTGTAGCTGGTCATGTGGTTGTAGCTAGTATTTTTAAGTACAATCTTCCACTAACCATTTTGTATTCTCTTTGCCTTCAACTCTCCTGGTTCTTTACCGGGTAGGGGGGTACCCAATCCTTCCCTCCTGAAGGATCAGAGCCATTAGTAGTCATTCCTGAATTGGGTTGTTTTTGTTTTCCGTTGACTTGAATCAACAGGGCATGATAGGACTGAGAGACACCTTAAGGGAGCTCCTGTATTCCAAACACCCCCTTCTTTACCACCATTGTGGAGGTGGTAAAATTAAAAGGTGTAAAATTCCCCCCTTTTAATTGGAATCAATCACCCTATCCTGTATGGTAAGTCCCTTCTTTGCCTGTTGATTAAGAGACACGAGGAGCCCATAGGGACTGGGTGGCAGTCTTAACTTTCAGTTCAATGGAATCATTGTGTGCCTCTTGGTGGAAGCATGCCTCCCTTTGGAACGAAGACCTCTAGACCAGCAGAGCATAAGGTGGCAGGAACAGAAAGCAAAAATTTTGCTGGTGGATTGCTAGAGGTAATAGTGAGTGATGTCACACCCATTTCCAACCCATGATCCCTAGATGCACGAATCCTAGTCATGGGAGGATGTATATGGGATGCTGATGTAGAACACAAACAGATTCCCAAAGCACCTTGCCTCGTGCCTGCAATGTATTGCCACCTAGCTGGCACTGTAACTGAGTCGTCAAAAATCCTTTCCACCATTCTATCAAACCAGCTACCGCATGATGGTGGGGAACATGGTAAGACCAGTGAATTTCACGAACACAGGCCCATTGCCCCACTTCATGTGCTGTGAGGTGAGTTCCTTGGTCAGAAACAATGCTACGTGGAATACCACGGCAGGCGGATAAGATATTCTGCAAGTCCAAGGATGGTAGTTTTGGCAGAAGCGTTGCGTGCAGGGAAGGGAAATCCATATCCAGAGGATTTTAGTAACAACATACTCCAGTAAGAGCATAATACTGCCCCTTCCATGATGGAAGTGACCCACTGTAATCAACCTGCCCCCAGTTAGCTGGCTGTTTGACCTCCTCCATTCACCTGAGCCAAGCATAACCTCCTTCCCTGCCACCCGGTCACCCACGTTGTTCACGAGCCCATCAGGCAATGACAGCAGGGACTGGAAAAGAAGCTGACTGATATCCAGATAAAGAGCCATCTTATCCCTTTGTTAAGTAAAATTTCCTCCTCTGATGAGGTCACCCCTTGCTGACCCTTTGCATTCACATGGAGCAAAGATATCTGTGTGCCCATTTAGAGTCTATCCCCCCTATCTCTTCCCCAGATTTCCTTGCCACCAACTTTCTACTTATGTTCCTTGCATGTCCTTGAGCTTCCAGCCAAACCACTGCCTGCAGCCCATGACTTCCGCTCACCAAGTCCGACCTGGCTACAGTCACTGTTGAGTGCCCAATCTGCCAGCATCCGAGACCAACAATGAGTCCCTGGATATGGCACCATTCGCTCGGGGAGAACAGCTAGTTACCTGATGGCAGGATGACTACATTGGATCACTTCTGTCATGGAAGGGGCAGCATTTTGTTCTCACAGGAATGTGTTTTTACTGGAATACTCTAGATGTGGGTTTGACTTCCCCACACACATAGCTATGGCCCAAATTACCATCCCTGGATGTAGAGAATGCCTTATCCACTATCATGGTATTCCACACAGCATTTGCTTCTGAAAAAAATGAACTAACTTCACAGCAGATGAAGTGTAGCAATCTGTCTATGCTCCTGGAATGTACTGGTCTCCCTGTGATCCACACCATCATACAGAGGCTAGTTTGATAGAACAACACCTGAACAGGGGATTTGATGTTGTCTAGTAAAATTACTTAGGTATTTACTCTTGGAACCGGCAATCTCTCTTCCGAGGATCTACCCAGAAGAACCGATGGAAAATGATAAAAAGGCATAAGCATAAGGCCATCCCACGTAGAACAATTCCTGGCAGCAGAAGACCAGAAACAAGACTAATGTCCACCAATAGGTAGATAGTTGAATAATCTAATGTACATCCATGCTAGAGAGTACTATGTCACTATAAAAGAAATAGGGACTCCCTCTCTTTACTGCTATGGAGTGTTCTCTAGGATTTCTTGTTAAGTGAAAAGAGAAAGGTGCAGAAATGTGTGTAGAGCTGCTGCATTCCAATAAGGTGTCTACTAGCCATGCATGGCTATTTATATTTAAATTTATTAAATTTAAAACACATTCAAAATTCAGTTACACCAGGGTTGGAGGAACGGCAAGGATGGAAGCTGATGATGTATATTTTCTGAAAAATAGAATACATACTTACTGGCTCCATGAACTGAGAAGGCAAGAAACAGTGATCAGTCCGGTAGTACTGAGCAATTCTAGTACCCAAACTGATTCCTCTAAAATGACTTCCCACTGAAAGGAAGCCAGCATTCCTTGGAGAAATGGTGGGTTCCAGGTCTGGGGTAGAGTTTGTTACAGAATAGTCAGGACCAAACTATCATTCCCCAAAGCATGTCAAAAACATTCAGGGGCCAGGGGTGCCTGGGTGGCTCAGTCAGTCAAGCTTCTGACTCTTGGTTTTGGCTCAGGTCATGATCTCACAGTCGTGAGATGGAGCCCCACGTCAGGCTCCATGCACAGCACGGAGTCTGCTTTAGATTCTCTCTCCCTCTCACTCTGCTTCTCCCCCTGCTAGTTCTCTCTCTTTCTCTCTCTCTGTCTCAAAAATAAATAAATAAAATCTTTAAAAAAACAACAACATTCAGAGGCCAACCTAAAGAGGCTCCCACTAGCCAGACATAGAACAATTTGAATATCAAATAAAATAATGACTACAGTGGATCAAAACACATCACACATGCAAATATCTATGAACTCCAGATGACAGTCTAAAAGCAAAGCAAAGCAAAACAAAATAACAAAGCAAAATGAGCTCACTGCTCATCTTTGGAGGCTCCGAGAGAAACCACTCACTATTTTGAAAAGTAGAAATGTTGCCAGAGAATTAAGCAGTCATCCTGACCTTCCTGTGCATACCATACTCAGTGTAATCTAATAGCTGATGAAAGGAAGTTTCTTGTATATATGGATTCCAGCTAATAAATGAAGAAATATTTGTAGAATTAGAATAGCACCCTTTTGCAACCTTCAGTGAAATGCAGTTCTGACAACTATCTTCAGAATGCACAAAACATGAGATGAACAGCAGACAGAAATTTTACACTGGATGGATCAGGCTGAGAACACTCAAACCCAGCAATCAACTGTAACGTCAGAGAAGAGACAAAAGACACAATGAACCTCCTGGTGTAACTCCTTAGGAAGTACAAGTTCACCGTCAGAGGGCAAGAACTATAGATTACCTCGCTGGGTCTCTGTGTACTGATAATACTCTCATAGTGTTTCTTTTGTTTCTTTTTTCCCAGTTTTATTGAGATATGATTGACATACCACACTGTATAGGTCTGAGGCGTGCAGCATAGTGACTTGACATACATATGCACCACAAAATGATCATCACGATAAGTTAACATTCATCAACTCACATAGTTACAAAAAAAGGTTTTTCTTTGTGATGAGAACTTTTAGGATTTATTCTCTTAGCAACTTGCAAATATACCATACAGCACTGTAAACTATAGTCACTGTGCTATACATTACAGCACAAGACTTCTTTAGTTTATAGTTGGAAATTTGTAGTTTTTGACCATCTTCATCCAATTCCTTCCGCCCGTGCCCCTCCCCCCCTTCTGTTAACCACTAATCTGTTCTTTGTATCTACAAGTTCTGGGTTTTTGTTTGTTTGTTTGTTTGTTTTTAGACGCCACATATAAGTAAAATCATATGGTATTTGTCTTTGATTTATTTAATTTAGCATATCATACTGTCTCTCTTTAAAGCACACAAAATCCTTGACAATGGGGATATGTTTGGTTTCAAAACACTGAACAGAGTTCTGGCAATTGCCTGGGTCCAAATCTAGTGCCTCTAGTACGCTTTCTCAGTCAGTGGTCTGAAGAACCAAGATGTTTTGTTTTTGGCAAAAGGTTAGGGACCTAGGGCAATGCCAAGGTACTTCTGATACAGAGGACAAGCCAGTGCATTATGGTTGCCATAGAAAGCTAATGTTATGATGCTGAACATGATGACTTTTTATCATGACTTTACAGAGAGACATGGCCGGGGAGAAGAGCAGGTCCTGCCTTCAGTCATTTGGGTCTCATCAGAAAGTGTGTGTCTTACTGTGGTGGCTGAATCAACCTGGGCTGTGGGGAGACAAAGGGATCCCAGGTCCATTCACCTCTTTCCTGCTTTGAGACTCAATGTCCCAGCCGTCTCTTAGAGAGGTGGATGGGCTTTTGGGGTCCCACCTGGCCCTAGCGAGTGTGGTGTCTTGTTCCAGGGGTGTCCTGGAGCTACTTTCTTTTAAAAGGCAGGGGTGACTGACTCTCTCTGAACCTCAGCTTCTCCTTCCACAAAGCAGGGATGAGAATGTTTCACCCACAGGATGGCTGAGAACAGTCAGTGATCCACATGAGCAAGCCCATGGACCTGTGGCTATTGCAGGATTATGAATGCCTGTATGAATTCAGGCCACTTCTTATTCCTTTTCACCTTTGTCGTTAGGAGATAGAAAGGGGAAGGAGAAGAAAAAGGCCCTGTGAGAAGTCCATCATAACGTGGCTGTCATGTTGTACCAGTGTCATTGTCACTAGCCCAGTGCTTCACATGGCTCCCGGCACAAAGTTACATCAGTAAAGCATGGTGATTGCTGGATATGTCACTCCCAGTGCAGCTCTTTGTGTGGTGAGGAGCTCATATCAAGAGCCCAGAGGAGGCAGGTCCTGAGGTTCTGTGTCCTGACGGCTTCTGAAGTTTCTACTCCAGATTCAAGGGCAGCAGTCCTCAGGAGACCCCAACATGTCACATGTTTATTGGGATCTGACACCTGGCTCAAGTGAGTTCATAGATCTGAAAAAAGCATGTTGTGGACTATCTCCTGTGAGGTTCACACACTAGCCTAAAAGTAGAGAAACTACTTTGATCTCATCATGGGAGAAGAGGTTTAGCAGGTGGAATTTCATTCCACCAGTAGCTACAGGCTGTGTAGTCGCCCTTGAGCCCCATCTTAGATCTTTTCATCTTTCGATGATAGCAATGAATTGTCCTGCTTGAAGAAGGAACTTGATCTTCAATACACATTTGAAATAAATACACCTAAATTGTTCTCACTTTATAAATATTATTCAGAGATTCCCATGTTTCTCTCAGATGGATGTAGATATATGCAGTTGGTTGGAAGTTCTTCCCTGGCAATTTGAGATTTTAGCACGGCAGCCACATTTTATCCATTTTACAATCAATTTTTTAAATCCAGAAATTTTGCAAGTATTACTTAGTGTCGTCGCACACTGAAATAAAGTTCTCAGACACCAATCTGAGCAGCCGTGCAGGGCTGCCTCTGCAAGGGAGAGCAGCAGCAGCTGAATCCTGCACATAGCTTTTATTTTTTTTTTTATTTTTTTTTTTTTTATCGGAAAAGCAAGGACAGATGCCTCCAAGCGTGGGAAAGGAGTACAAAGGGATGGCACATATCTTGAAGCAAGGCTTGCATTTTCCCCTACGCATAGCACGCAGGGAGTCAGTCATGGGACAAGGGAGGAGCGGGATGTTTGGGCTAGCAATCGCCAGGTGGAGAAAGGGGAGACTGAGGGTTACATTCTTTCAAAGGTCTTAACTTATGCGCTGCCCCCGGGGATCCTGGGATCCTGCTCCTACCAGGCCATTGTGTTCAACAGTCAGAACAGGAACGCTGCTGACGTTTCAGCTGCCTCCACAATCACTCCTTAGGGCTTACAATATATTTTCTCTTAACCTATGCCTTGCCCCGGGGGATCGTGGGATCCTGCTCCTACCGGGCCATTGTGTTCAACAGCCCCAGAACAGGAACGCTGCTGACGTTTCAGCTGCTTCCACAATCACTCCTTAGGGGTTTACAATATATTTTCTCAGAATAACTCCACAACTTAGAAATTGTCAGTCACAAGAATTTAATAATTTCTAAAATAATAAGTACCATAGAGCTTCCGTGTTGTAGTAATACTCAGCCACATTCCAAACAACCAGGCAGTCTTAAAGAGCATTACGATTATTTTCCCAGGATATAACATTTTCAGTTCTGTACTGTTAGGCCTCCTCGCCTTACTCCTCCACCCCACCTCACACCTTGCTCTGTCCCCAGGCAACCACTGATATTCTGCCACTATAGCTTATTTTTCACTTCCTAGAATTCTGTTTAAATGGAATCAATGGAACCATAAAGGTTTGTATTATTTTATTAGGGGAGGTCTTCCTTCTTTCCTTCAGCCTATTTGTCTTTAGATTTGTCTGTATTATTGTATGTATCAGTAGTTCCTTCATTTTTATAGCTGAGTAGTATTCGAGTATATGAATATACCACAAATTGTTATATCCATTCACTTGTTGATAGATATCTGGTGGTGTCCCATTTGGGGCTCTGGTAAAAAAAGCTACTAGGAAAGACACTACTAGGATTCACGTGTGGGTCTTTATGTGGACACATGCTTTCTTTCTCGAGGATAAATGCTAGAAGTGCAATGGCTTGATAATATGGTAGATGCAAGACTAACATCGTAGGGAACTGCGAGAAACAGTTTTCCAAAGCGGCTCTACCATTTCTCACTCTACAAGCAGGGTATGAGAGGTCCGTCCTCCATGACTTTGCTGATGTTTCCTATGGTCAGGCTTTTTAATTGTGGCCATTTACAAGAGGTTGTAATGGTATCTCATTGCAGTTTTAATTTGCATTTCCCTAATGACTAACAATGTTGCATATATTTTCATGTGCTTATTTGTTATTTGTATGTCTTCTTTGATGGAGTGTATGTTCAAATCTTTTGCCCATTTATTTATGGAACTCTCTCTTTCTTATAGACATTTGTTAAATTGTGGTATAAAAGCATAACTCAAAATTTACTGTCTTATCATTTTAACTGTACAGTACAATACTGTTGACCATGTGAATCTTGTTGTGCAACAGGCCTCTTAAATTTTTCATCTTGCAAGACTACAACTCTATGGCCTCTGAGCAACAACTTCTCTTTTCTCCCTCCCTAAGCCCCTGGCAACTGCCATTCTACTTTCTGTTTCTAAGAGTTGGACTGCTTTAGATACATCATACCAATGGAATCATGCATTTGTCTTTTTGTGACTGACATATTTAACTTAACATAATGTCCTCAAGGTCCATCTGTCTTGTAGCATATGACACGACAGAACTTCCTTTTTTTAAGGCTGAATAATAATCCAGTGTAGGTATATCCCACTTTTTCAATCCATTCATCCTGTGCTGGACATTTGGGTTGCTCCCACCTCTTTATTATTGGGAATAATGCTGTGATGAACATGGGTGTGCAAATATCTCTTTGAGACTCCACTTTCAACTCTTTTGGGTATATACCAGAAGTGGGATTGCTGGATCACATGATCCTTCTATTTTCAGTTTGTTGAGGCACCTCCATGTGGTTTTCCATAGCGACTGCCCCAGTTTACATTCCCACCAACAGTGCACAAAGGTTCCATTTTCTTTGCATCCTCGTCTACACTTGTTATTTTCTGTTTTATTTGAGATTGGCCATCCTAACGGTTGTGAAGTGATATCACATTCCGTTTTGATTTGCATTTCCCTGGTGGTCAGAGATGTTACACATATTTTCATATACTTCTTATCCATTTGTATATCTGCATAAGAGAAATGTCTATACTAATCCTTTGCCCATGCTTTAATTGGACCATTTAGGTTTTTGTTGTTGTTCACTTGTAAGACATCTTATATATATATATATATATATATATATATATATATATATATATGTATGTATTCTGGATATTAATCTCTTACATATCGGTTTGTCAATATTTTCTCCCATTCCATAGCTAGCCTCTTCAATCCCTTGATTGTTTCCCTTGCTGTGCAGAAGTTTTTAATTTTGATGTAGTCATATTTGACGACTTTTGCTTTTGTTGCCAATGATTTTGGCGTCATAGTCAAGAAATCATTGCCAAATCAAATGTCATAAAGATTCTCCCCTATGTTTTCTTCTAAGATTTTTATAATTTCAAATCTTAGATTTCAGTCTTTAATCCATTTTAAGTTAATTTTTGTATATGGTGGAAGGAAAGTACAGGTCCAACTTCAGTCTTTTGCATGTGGATACCCAGTTTGCTCAACACCATGCATTGAAGAGATGATCCTTTCGGCATTGTGTAGCCTTGGTAACCTTGTCAGAGATCATTTCATCATACATACGAGGGTTTGTTTCTGGGTTATCTATTCTGTTCTATTGGTTTATATGTTTGTCTTCATGCCATTACCATACTATTTTGATTACTGTGAGTTTGTCATATACTATGTAATCAGGAAGTGTGAGGCCTACAGCTTTGTACATCTGTTTCAAAACTGTTTGAACTATTGGGGGTCCTCTGAAACTCCATATGAATTTTAGGATGATTTTTTTTCTATTTCTGCAAAAAAAAATGCCATTTTAAAACTTGACATATAATTATGATACAGTGTTATAGTAGTTTAAGGTGTACAATGTAATGAATTAACAATTCTATACATGTCTCAGTGCTCATCAAGGTAACTGTACTCTTAATCCCCATGACCTAGTTCACCCATCCTGCCTCCCACCTCGCCTCCGTCCGGCAACCATCCGTTTGTTCTCTGTATTTAAGGGTCTGGTTTTTTTGTCTCTTTTTTTCTCTGTTCCTTTGTTCTGCTTCTTAAATTCCACCTATGAGTGAAATTGTATGTTATTTCTCTTTCTCTGAATGACTTATTTCACTTACCACTATATCCTCTAGGTCCATCCATGTTGTTGGAAATGGCAAGATCTCATTCTTTTTTATAGCTGAATAATATTCCACTGTGTGTGTGTGTGTGTGTGTGTGTGTGTGTGTGTGTGTGTGTGACTTTTTCTTTATCCATCCATCTATCAGTGGACACTCAGGTTGCTTCTAAATCTTGGCTATTGTAAATAATGCTGCAATAAACATAGGGGTACATGTATCTTTTCCAGTTCCTGTTTTTGTATTCTTTGGGTAAACACCCAGTAGTGGAATTACTGGATCATACAATAATTCTATTTTTTAATTTTCTGAGGCATGTCCGTACTGTTTTCCACAGTGGCTGCACCAGTTTGCATGCCCAACAAGAGTGCATGAGGGTTCCCTTTCCTCCGCATCCTCACCAACACCTGTTGTTTCTTGTGTTTTTGATTTTAGCCGTTCTGACAGGTGTAAAGTGGATATCTCATTTTGGTTTTAATTTGCATTTCCATGATTATTCATGATGTTGAGCATCTTTTCATGCACATAGATTGGAAGAATCAATGCTGTTAAAATGTCCATACTACCCAAAGAAATCTACACATTTAATGCAATTCCTACCAAAACATCAGCAACATTTTTATTTACGGAACTAGAACAAACAATGCTATAATTTGTATGGAACCACAAAAGACCCCAATTAGCCAAAGCAATCTTGAAAAAGAAGAGCAAAGTTGGAGGTATCACAATCCCAGTTTTGAAGGTGTACTACAAAGCTGCAGTAATCAAAAGAGTATGGCCACAGGGCTTTTGATAAGGATTGCACTGAATCTGTAGATCACTTTGGGTAGGAAGGACATCTCAACAATTCATGTCTTCCAATCCATGAACATGGGATGTCTTTTCATTTGTTTATGTCTTCTTTAATTTCTTTCAGTATGGTTTAGTAGTTTTCACTGTACAGGTCTTTTACCCACTAGGTTAGGTTTGATTCTAAGTATCTTATTCTTTTTGACGTTATATAAAATGGGACCTTTTTTTCTTAGTTTACTTTTTGGACTGTTCACTGATAGTACATAGAAGCACAACTGAGTGTTGGTTTTATACCAGGCAACTTAGCTGAATGTGTTCAGTAGTTGTGGAATGTTTACGGCTTTCTACATACAAGATATTGTCATCTGTGAACAGAGATAATTTCACTTCTTCCTTTCCAAATTGGATGTCTTTTATTTCATTTTCTTTCCTAATTGCTTGGGCTAGGACTTCCAGTCCTCTGTTGAATAGAAGTAGCAAAAGAGGGTATCCTTTCTTTGTTCTTTCTCTTAGAAGCAACACTTTTAGTTTTTCACTATTGAGAATAATGTTAGCTGTGGTCACTTCATATATGGTCTTTGTTATGTTGAAATAACTTCCTTCTACTCATAATTTTAGTGTGGAGTGTTTGTTGACATGAAAGAGTGTTAAAATTTGAAAATGCTTTTTCTGCATCAAGAAGATCGTGACTTTGGTCCCTCATTCTGTTAATAGGGTGCATCACCTTGGTGGGTTTTCCTACTCAAACTATCACTGCATTCCAGGAATAAACCCCACTTTGTCATAAAGTATAATCCTTTTAATGTGTTGTTGAATTGAGTTTGCTAATATTTTGTTGAGGATTATTCCATCAATATTTCTCAGGTATATTGGTCTCTAGTTTTCTTTTCTTGTAGAATTTTTGTCTAATTTTGGTATCAGGATAATGCCAACCTCATAAAAATGAGTTTTGGAGTGTCCTTTCCTCTTCAATTTTTGGGAAGAGTTTCAGAAGGACTGATGTAAATTCTCCTTTAAATGATTGGTACAATTCTCCAGCAAAGCCATCTGATTCTGGGCTTTTCTTTTTTGAGAGCTTTGGATTACTGCTGCGATCTCTTCACTAGTTCTAGATCTGTTCAGATTTTTTTGGTTCTTCATGACTCAGTCAGGGTGGGTTGTATGTTTCTAGGTGTGTATTCATCTCTTCCAGGTTATCCTATTTGTTTATAATTGTTCATAGTCGTCTCCTTGGCACTTTTCAAAATTTATTTTTCTTTTCTTTTCTTTTATTTCTGTTACATCACTTGTCATGTCTCCACATACTTTCTTCTGATTGTGGTGAGCTGTACTGGCCTCCATCTGTGGCACTGCCAGTTTTCTGGTGCAGCTGAGTTCACTTTTCTTCTCAGGGGCCCCTAGGCATCCAAAGTATGCCAGTACCCCCATCAAAGCTCAAAGTCAGGTGAGATAGCAACCAGTGCCTTGGGCAGTTCCCCAAAATGTCTGAACATTGGAAGCATGTTCTACTCTTCTCTTTACCTCCTAATGGAGAAGCCAGGAGGTGGGCTTTTCCTCTCACTTAAGCCAACCTGGGCTGGCTTGAGGGAAAGATTGTCATCTTTGATTTAACACATCCCCCACCCCTTTTTCCCGCCATCTCAATGTGACTGTTCTTAACCTTGAGCTTCCCTGGAGTTAATGTGATTTACTAATGGGTTTCTGGAGTTCCCAGTAAGTCTTCTTTGACCATGTATGTTTATTAAATCATTGTCTCTGTGAAGGATGGAGAGCTGTGGCTTCCTACTCTGCCATCTTGCTGGCATCAATCTCTTCTTATTGACTTTAGACAGATTTTCTATATTCTGGATATAAGGCCTTTATCCCTATATGATTAGCCAATATTTTCTCTCAGCCCGTGGCTTTTCGTTTCATTATCTCTGCATCATCTTAGAAAGTGCAGAAGTTTTTAATTTTGAAGAGGTCCATTTTACTAATTTGTTCACTCAGAGATGGTGCTTTTGATGTGTCATATCCAGGAAATCTTCACCTAACTCAAGGTCAAAAGGGTTTTCCTTTTTTTTTAAAGATTTTATTTATTTATTTATTTATTTATTTGACAGAGAGAGACACAGCAAGAGAGGAAACACAAACAGGGGGAGTGGGAGAGGGAGAAGCAGGCTTCCCGCGGAGCAAGGAGCCTGATGTGGGACGTGATCCCAGGACCCTGGGATCATGACCTGAGCTGAAGGCAGACACTTAACGACTGAGCCACCCAGGTGCCCCAAAAGGGTTTTCTTCTAAAAGTTTTATAGTGTTAGGTGTTACGCTTAGACCTATGAGCCCATTTTAATTAACTTTTGTATAAGGTGCAAGAAGACATGGATCAAAATCCGTAAATACCCACTTGTTCCAGCACCAGTTTTTGAAGATTATTTGTTGCATACCATTGACTTACTTGTGAACCTTTATCAAAAATCAGCTTTTCATGTATGTGCAGGTTTATTTCTGGGTGCTTTAATCTGATCCACTGATCTACTTCTTTCTCTTGATGCCAATACCACAGTCTCTTTGTTACTTTATTATGATGACTCTCTAAACCAGGTAGTGTGCTTCCTCTAACTTTGTTCTTTCTCATAGTTGTTTTTCTTAGTCTAGTTCCTTTGCACTGCCACAAGAATTCTAGAATCAGATTGTTCATTTCTTTAAGAATGTCTAGTAAGATTTTGATTGGGATTGCATTGAATGTGTAGATCAGTTTGGGGAAAATTTTCATCCTAACAATACTGAGTGAATCTTCAGACCCCCCAAAAATGGTATGTCTCTCCATTTATGTAGGTCTTTTTAAATTTTTCTCAGAAATGTTCTTTTAATTTTCAGTGCACAGACCTTGCATATCTTTGGACAAATTTTCCCTAAGTATTTCATACCCTCCCACCCTTAATTGTCCAAACTTGAGTACTGTTATGGCTCAATGACTGCTTTGGGATTTGGTACAGACTGAGCATGCATTTATGATTCTTTCAGGAATCACTTATTCCTGTGGTAATTGTTGAATGCTGCTTTTCTAATTCTTTATTCCTTTTATGTTTATTATTTGGCATTTGACTGTAGGGTAGAGCTTTACCTTCTCCTTTATTTAATTATGTATGTATGTATGTATATATGTATGTATGTATGTATGTATGTATGTATTTATCAATATCACATAACCCACTGATTCCTAGTTTGCTCTAGAGGTTACCATCTTCATTCTCATTTATTCTGATGCTCTAATTGCCTCAAAATTGGCCAGTGGAAGCCCATCCCAGCTGGCCTCTGTGTCTGTTTGAAACTTTCTTCAACTTCTATGAGCATTTGCTTTCTTCTCTGAGCCCCATCTGCCGAAAGGAAGTAATGAAGCCCACCTCATAGTAACATTTGATGATTTTAAGGAAAAAGGCTGAAAACAACAACCTGCAGCATGTGCATGTGGTGCCTAGTAGGCCCTCAGCCAATGTTAGTTCCCCATTCCAGCTCCCCCACCTTTATTCTGCCAGTGCAGTGCCTTTGACTTTAATACAATAGCATCACTACCAGAAAGACTACTTGGAAAAATAACAGCAAGCAGGAATAAGTTCACATTTACATGATGTGTGACCTTCCATGTCACTAGAGTATGCAGGAAGGGATTTTGGAATAGAGCTGGGGATGAGAACAAGCTTCATTGCACAGTTTCCAGTTATCTGAGTAGGATAAGCGAGGGCATCTTCACCACTCTCCCCTTCACTTCCTGTGCTTTCCCATCCTCTTACTTTCCTTTCTATTTCATGTGCTTTCTTTTTTTTTAAAAGAATGTATTTATTTATTTGACAGAGAGAGAGATAGCGAGAGCAGGAACACAAGCAAGAGGAGTGGGAGAGGGAGAAGCGGGCCTCCCGCCGAGCAGGGAGCCCGACGTGGGGCTAGATCCCAGGACCCTGGGATCATGACCTGAGCCGAAGACAGACGCTTAACGACTGAGCCACCCAGGTGCCCCTTTCATGTGCTTTCTTATCCTCATATACACACTTCTGCTGTAACATCAGAGAAGGATGTGGATTCTGTGCCCCCGGAACAGGGAATGATAAAGAAAAAGCAAGTGTGATGTTGAGTTTGCTAGACATGTTACTGAAGCGAGAATGAAGAGATCAGGGTGTCATCATTTAAACATGTTAGGTAAGTCACTACCCTTCCACCAGTTTGCTTTAAAATGCTGGTTTTGTGATTCTTCAGGTATGATGAGGTCAACAGATCAAACGATGATTGTCAATGGAAATATAGTTTGTAATTCACCTTTCTCAAGAGGCAGGGTCATGCCGTGCCACACAGAGACCAACCCACATGGGGAAGCGCCAGGTTCCCTCAGGGGCAGAGAGAGAAGAAGAAATGAAGGGCAAGAATTTTCACCGTGGTTTCTCTAAGAAGGAATAGGCAAGGCAGGGTAAGCATGGGATTAGCTGGTCTGAATAATTTCAGTGGGTTCTGGGGCATAAGGTTTTGTCCCTCATTGTCTGGAACTTGGTCATGTGGTGATTAGGGCAGGGGAATATTAGTGATGAGTTTGAGACCCAGCAGAGGAAGTGGGGGTGGGGGGTGGGCTCTAGATGGTTGGTTTACATATGATCCGGTTATTATTCAGAGGGATCAGCTAGCCCTAGGAGGAACAGTCCTGTTGGCCACGAGGCCTCAGATGTCAAAGCATATAAATAAAAATTCATGTTTAGTATATTGCTTCATCTATACAGTAGGATAACAATACCCAATCCTCCTGACCCCCCAGGAATGTTGCAGAGTGTAAGTGTGATCCCATCTAGGAAAACAATCTGTGTTCTCAGGTGGGAAAGAAATACCAGTGCACTTTTGAGTAGTTATATGAATTGTGACAATCCAGATATGACAGAATTCTGCATGGTAGACATTGAATGAATGGTACACAAATGTGAACTATTTAGGTCAGGATTTTTCCAACTGTGGTCCAAGGACCTGTTCATCAAAATCATCAGGGAATGCTTACTAAACTTCTAGATTCCAGGCCCACCCTAGCTCTGCTGAATCGACACCAGGGAGATGGGATGGGAAGTGTTTGCCCTCTGAGTAATTTCTTCAACTGGTTCTGGTATTCATCCAAGTTTGAAAACTGTTGCTGTTAGATTTGCAACAAAGACTAAAAATTTTTGAATCCTCTGATACCTGATTTTGTCGTCAATTATTCCTGCCACTCAACTTTAAATTCCTATCTGCCCCAGTGTGTCAAATAGATAACAATTCCTTCATTTAAGTAATATTTTACTAATGATTTTTGTGTTGCTGGGGACACAGCACAGAGGACGTGACAGGCAGGGTCCCTGGAGTTTTCATTCTAGTTTGGGGAAGCTGGCAGTTAGTAGGCAAAGAAATTAATAAGCAGATTAATTTCATATGAGGATATGTGCTTTGAAGAAACTAAATACATAAGTAGAGTAGAAAATGACTGGAACAGAGATTATTATAGATGGGGTTTTCAGCGAAGCCCTTTCTCAGGAAGTGATATGTGAGCTGAGTCCTGAGCAGCAAGAAGAAGCCAGGCACAGGCAGGTCCCCTTAATTGGGAGAGGAGTCCTTACATGTAGCAGAAACTTCATGTCATCTCAGAACGGACCCTTTCGTGGACTACATGGGAGAAACCACCCTCGTAGGAATAAAGCGGACAGATACACAGTTCAGAAACCTACCACCTTGAATAACAAATGGGTAATGGGGAAAGTAAAACCTCTAGTTCAGGCCCACAAGAAAAACCAAGAGTGAAACCACACAGTGGTTGCCTTGTCCTTCACTCTCTTTTAAGAGAGATCCCATCAGGAAAAGGCAATGGTCTGTTAGCTTTATGCAAGAGAACAAATGTTTGGGTTACAAGTTGCCTCAGTTTCCCAACTTTGCAAATTCTCCCGACTCAGTTGTGTCATTTCCCATTTTGATGCTGGGATTCCAGGAGTCAGGATCAAATTTGGACTAAACTTGTTCGGAATGGGGTCCATTTGAGGTCATACTTCACTATCCCATGGGGTGGATGGGCACTAACATCTATCTTGCTCCCTGTGAACATTTCCAGTTATGCAGGTCTAGAGATCAAGAGGGGGAAGGCTGGAATGCAGATAAGGAATGAACAACAGTGCCTGGCAGACTGTAAACACCCGATACACATTCACAAAATAATGAGATATAGATGCAAGAGTAAGCAGGAAACAAAACTAAGTATCTGTCCTCTCCGACTTTTCATAAACGTGATTCCTTCAAAGAGAGTTGGGACCAGAGTGTACTTACTGTTTCACAATGTACCTTGAAGGAAATATTTTGTTTCTATTGCTAAAAAAACTATGCCTTTTCAGTGGGAAAAAGATAACCCTGAGAAAATGGAGATAGATGTCACCAAATGATCATGGGGGATGTGGGGGGAGTGTGGGAAATACACTGATTCCATTGTATAGGCCAGAGCTTTCTGGGCTCTTCCACACAGAGGCGCTTATCCTTCCTTCTGTATATATGTCCATCTTGGGATCTTCAAGCCTGGGGGCTGGAAGTCCAGCCTCTAAGTGAACTGAAGAGAAAGCTCCATGAGTTAATGTGTACAATTACTGTGAAGAAGTTGGAGACATAGAAATATGCCTACAGTCACAAGCACACTGACACACACACACACACACACACAACACGCACGCACGCACACATGCAAATGCTATCAAATGAATTGTGCTAATCTGTGCCTTTACCCATGAAACCTATACTGGGAAGGTATTTCCAAAGCAATGGGTATAAAAGCATCATAATTTTTATCAGTGCACAATCATCTTACATTTCCAATCTTTTATTCAATAAAGTTTTCATATTTTAAACACTACAGAAATTGAAATTTAAAAATAAAAATATCCTCTTTTAACCCTCACCTGCATGCACACATCGAATTATTTGAATTATTTTTTTTTTTTGTTTGAAGATTTTATTTATTTATCTGAGAATGAGAGAGAGAACAGGAGAGGAGAGAGGGTCAGAAGCAGAAGCAGACTCCCCGCTGAGCAGGGAGCCTGACGTGGGACTCGATCCTGGGACTCCAGGATCATGACCTGAGCCGAAGGCAGTCGCCTAACCAGCTGAGCCACCCAGGCGCCCTATTTGAATTATTTTTAAAGAAATCTTTTAATGTGCTATTTTTTGCAGCAGTATATGAACATATCTCCAAGTCAATAAATGCATTCTTGCACTACCATTTTGTGACTCCATTTACAGATTTTCCCATTTTACTAAACTTTATCTCATTCACATTGTCAGATCACCAATTAATACTTTTCATTGTTTATCGAGTATGAAACAATATATAAATGTTTATTTAGAAACTGAAATTATTCTGTCCTTCCTTACTCTCCCACCTTCTGCTCACCATAATGCAAAGACAGTCTCTGTTAATTTATTTGTGCCTGTCTCCCAGATTTTCTGTCTATGTGTAATGCACCTACTCACAACCACACACATACTTGTACACTCATGTTGATATATATTATTTTGCGGAATGCAATCATATTCTACATAACACTTAACAACCTCTGTTTCGCTTAATATCATTCACTTTCATTTCATTTCACTTGTTTCTTGGGGCATATTTCCAAGTGTTTATTGGAGATTTATACTGCTTTATATGTACATTCTCTGTTGATATTACTGTCCCATCTCTACTGTTGAAGAACATTTCATACATTGAGGATATAAACACTGTATCAGAATATAAGTTGTAAATAATTTCGCACTGCTTTCCACATGCCTTTTGATTTTTAATTTTTGCTACACAGATGGCATTCTACACTTTATAATGATTTTTAGCATTTAAAAAGTACTTTAACACATTGTTTTAAAAAGAACAACTGAATAATGATGCTTTGAGGTATATCAAATGTCAGCTTACACGACAGAGTAGCAAAAAGCTTAGTCCATGCAATTCCAGGTTTTGAGTCCTGGAGCAGTAATTTATAAGGTTGTTTCTTTGGTCATGTTACTTACTCTTTTAACTTTAGTTCCATTGTCTGAGTAACAGGGATAATTATTGCCCTTGAATGGAGCTATTAGGATTACATGAGATTGGACAGGAGAAAAACAAGCAAACATGCCTATGATAGTTTTGTACCTGTTAATATCCTACCATTCAGGTTCCCTTTCCAAAGGGCAAGAGTTTATGCTGCTTCCTTGAGTCCAGTTCAACATCTCAGGACTCAGCCAGCCTATGTGTCCCCATGCCAAGGCCTGTTGGCCCATGGGGCAGGATTTTGTGCCCACCATCATCTTCATGCCCAGTGTCATGCCATGACACCATGTAGCTCTATGCATGAGGTATGTCATAGCATGACACCACTCAGTTTCCATTTCAAGGAATTTCCCACCATGGGGACTTAAGCCCTGGAAATCCAACATCTAAATGGGAAGCTGCCACTTGGCCTGTTTGACTGAGGAACATTTACATAGCTCTGTGAGTCTGAGGTTGGTCATCTCTAAAATGGGACTAAGGGTGCCTTCTTCACAGATTTGTTGTAAGATAAAATGGAGAAACTCTCAAAGAATGTCTGGTACATAGTAGGGCTTTGATAAATGTTACTCCCAGCTCACCCTGCCCCTTCTGTCCCATAAGATAGAAGATATGGAATAAGACCCCATCTGGAAATGTAGCAGCAAGAAGTAAACTTTGGTCCCATCTCACCATTTCCTTTTTCCCACGTGCTTTCCTGTCTCCCTATTTCCCTTCTAGCTTGACTAGAAGCAATTTCTTACTGTGTTCCAGGAAGAAGAAATAGTATGGAAGAGCATAGAAGAGGAACCGGTCGGCTAGACAGGAGATGGGAGTCATCAAACATGCGTCTCAGTTGCCTGACTCATTAACTGGCCACAGGACATTGGGTGAGTCCCTTCCCCTGTGCTGGCCTCCAGCCTAACACAGAAGAACACTCAATATATAAACAGGGGTTGGGGCACCGAATGTGGGATGAAAAATGACCAGGATTTGACCCTGGGAATCATTACTCGCTGGTTGTATGGTGTTAACCAAGAGTTTTATCTGTTAATCTACTATGTGCTCTATAATTATTGGTGTCTTTTGTGATTGTTTATTCTTATTACTCCTACCACCCATCCAAAGGGTGAATAAATAGGGGTGGGGATCCCTTTGCCGGGTGTTCTTTCCCAAGAATTTCCCAACAATCTATGATTTTATAACTGTTGGATAAAGTGGTTGATGTACACTATAAAAGAACTCTAGAAAGCTCATGAACAGATTCATTATTTAATTTAACATTATTTAATATGTAATGAATTTGGCATTTCCGACCAAATTCCGTGCTCAAGAGTTGGACCTCAGTCACCTAAGTGTTCATTAATAAATACAGTTAGATCACCTCTTATACATTGTCATTTAATCAGAACTTTTTTTTTTTTTGAAACAGCATCAGAAGAATAGGTATTAATTCTTCTTTAAATGTTTGGTAGAATTCCCCTGGGAAGTCATCCAGCCCTGGACTCTTGTTTGTTGGGAGATTTTTGATTACTGCTCCAATTCCCTTGCTGGTAATGGGTCTGTTCAGGTTTTCTACATCTCTGTTTCTGGCTTCAGCTGAGGTGGCTGATTAAATCCATAAGTAATCTCTTCCTGGAGTGATTTCCCAGCCATACACTTGGTGTTCTCTCCTGAACGTGCTTTCTCGCTTTTTATGATATAGATAGGCTCAGAATATTCCAAATCTTCAAGGCCTGTTTTTTTTTTTGGTTTTTTTTGGTTTGTTTTTTTTTTTTTTTTGGTTAACAGTTCACTGGATTTATCTCTTCTCTCACATTTTATTATAAGCAGTAAGGAGAAACCAGTCCACACTTCAACACTTTGCCTAGAACTCTCCTCTGCTAAATACCCAAGGTGGTTATTCACAAAGTAAGAACACTACTGGTGCCTTCTGGTATGATGATAATCATAAGGATAGTTAATATTATTGCTGGCTCCCTCTACACCCCACCGTGTTGTAAGTGCTAAACCTCTACTTACTCATTTCATCCTCAGCAGAGCCTATGAGAAAGAGCTATTGTTGCCTGATTTTAAACTTTGGGAAACTGAGGCATAGTGAGGGCAGGCTAGCAAGTCACAAGACAGAGATATGAACAGATTCTGTGTGGTTGCTGAGCCCCACATCTCTCCAGTGTACACTACTGCTTCTCATCTGATAAGACCCTCAACCTCACTGTTTATTAAGGCGCAGCAAAAACAAAACAAAACAAAACAAAACAAAACAAAAAAAACTGAAGGACAACTTTTTTTCCACGGTTTAATAGGCAGGAATTGAAAATATCGATAACAATCACTGTGGTTTGAAATTTGAAGGGAAATTATCTTGTTATATTGAGAAAGAGGTTTCCCTGACATCTTGTCTTCCTTACCGTCCCTTAAGGACATTCCCATTCTAAAGGTTTGATTTTTTTTTTTTTTTTTTTTTGAGTAAAACGATAGATGTTTAATAAGCAAGGATACAGAAAAAGCTCTCAGGAGTGAGAGGGGTCCAGGCAGTGTTGCCAATGAGGGCCTTTGGGGTTGGTCTTTTATAGAAAGCTAACCAGGTAGGCAGGAATTGAAAATATCGATAACAATCACTGTGGTTTGAAATTTGAAGGGAAATTATCTTGTTATATTGAGAAAGAGGTTTCCCTGACATCTTGTCTTCCTTACCGTCCCTTAAGGACATTCCCATTCTAAAGGTTTGATTTTTTTTTTTTTTTTTTTTTGAGTAAAACGATAGATGTTTATTAAGCAAGGATACAGAAAAAGCTCTCAGGAGTGAGAGGGGTCCAGGCAGTGTTGCCAATGAGGGCCTTTGGGGTTGGTCTTTTATAGAAAGCTAACCAGGGAACTTAAATCCTTTTAACATTTCTATTGATAACACCTTCAATGGTTTACTTCCTTCTTAGGGTCTGCTTAATTCTTTGTTGGTCACAGGTAATTATCATAAAGACACCCACCCCACAGGACCCACCTCACAGGCCTAGGGCAGGGTGGTCCTTCTAAAGGTTTTCCTGTGGGTGGGCTAAGAATGCACTTGCTTCCCTGTCGTTTTATTATTTTTTTAAAATATGTAGTTGCAAGAGCAATTGGCATTTATTTTAGGTAAAATAGATAAGATAGAAGAGAGGGGAAAAAACATTACCCCAAAACGTACAACCCAAAGACAGCCCCTGAATGTTTTAGTCTGCATTATATTCTTCAAGAATGCATTACATTCTTTCTTACGCAGGTATTTATATGTTTACGCACGTATGCGTGTATTTGCATATTTATATACAAAAGCTAAGATCTCATGTTAGTTGTTTTAACCTGCATATCACTGTAGTGGATTGATTTATGTCCCAAACAAGATATGTCCAAACCCCAACCCCTGAACTTACGGTGAGACCTTATTTGGAAACAGGGTCTGTGCACATATAGTTAAGGATCTTGAGATGAAATCATCTTGGATTTAGAGTGGGCCCTAAATCCAGTGACTGCTGTGCTTAGAAACAAGAGAGAGATTTCACACACAGGGAAGAGGCCGTGTGAAGATGGAGCAGAGGTTGGAGTTACGCTGCCACAGACCAGGAAAGCCAGGAGCCACCAGACACTGGAAGAGTCAAGAATGAATTTTGCCCTAGAGCCTTCAGAGGGAGCATGGCCCTGCCTGACACTTTGACTGGGGGCTTCTGGTCTTCAGAACTATGAGAGAATACATTTTTGGTATCTCAAACCACAGAATTTGTGAAGATTTGTTATGGGGTCCTAGGCAACTAACTACACCATACCCCATATGTCATTGTGAATAATCCTCAGACAATATCCTATTTTTTCTTCCTGCCTATGGATACAGTAATGTCAATAAAGATACACAAAATGAAACGAATACAGCTAAAATTTCTTATTACCAAGATTTCTTTAATGTATGGTCCAATTCAGTGCTCACAGCACCATTATGAGGAGGTCAGTAAAATTAATATTCAGTATGTTAATATATTTATACAATAATCTGGACCTAGGGAGAATAAGGTGGCTTGTGGCCTTGGTGAGAGCACATCATTGCAAACATGAGGACAGAAGCAGTCAGATAAGGATTCAGTGGGAAGTAAAGAATGTTACCAGGAATGTAAAAATCTCTTTCTGGAACTTCGATTTTGAAGGGGAAGAGAGTGAGAGAGACAGAGAGAGAGAGAGACAGAGACAGAGAGTCAGAGAGACGGAGAGACAGAGAGATGGAGAGACAGAGTGAGAGGCTTATGCCTGCATGGGAATTGGGGGTCAGAGGAGGGATTATTTTTTAATCTTCAATGCCCTGAACTCTGAGCAAGTTTAAAAGTTAACGTGAAGCAGTTACTCTGTCTCAAACTTAACCCTTGAATTTTCCAGATTTACCCTGTTTCCTTCTTACCTTCTTATTTACACTACAGAATTAGTGAAACGCTTTCGCTGGACAGTGTGGGTTTTAAGTCAAAATGTATGTGTAGTTATTAGTGAAAGAACGGCCAACTGTATGTTGAAGAAATGCTAGTAAATCTTGGTTTTCTCCCTCTCAGGGAGACAGCAGTTGGCTGAAATTCTGGTGTGACATGGTTGGATAATGCATGATCTGAAGACTCCTGCAGTGGTGACTCCAGGACTAGTCCAGAATACTCCTGTGAAATGTATTAACCTATGGAGCAGTCCAGGAGCAGCAGTTAGGCAAACACCACACCTTGCTGCCCTGATGTGCTCTATCACTGAGGTCACCAGGTGAGTTAAAAACAGGCCTGTCTTACTGCATCATTAATTGTAATAGGCAAGATATGGAAGCAACCCAAGTGTCCATCGATAGATAAATGGATAAAGAAGATGTGACATATGTGTGTGTGTGTTACATGTATTGTGTACACACACACACACACACACACACACACACACTGGAATATTACTCAGCCATAAAAAGAGAATGAAATCTTGCCATTCACAATAACATGGATGGACTTAGAGGGCATTATGCTAAGTAAAACAAGTCAGACAAATAGATGCCATACGATTTCACTTCTATTTGGAATCTAAAAAATGAAAACAAATGAACAAACAAAGCAAAACAGAAACAGACTCATGAATACAGAGAACAAACAGGTGGTTGCCAGAGGGGAGGGGTGGGAGGATGGGCAAAATACATGAAGAGGATTAAGAGATACAAATGCAGTTATAAAATAAATAAGTCATGGGGATGAAAAGTGTGGCATAGGGAATATAGTCAATAATATTGTAATAACTTTGTATGGTGACAGATGGTGGCTACACTTATAGTACTGAGCATTTTGTAATGTATGTAATTGTTGAATCACTACGGTGTACACCTAAAACTACTATAATATTGTGCGTCATTTGCACTTCAATAAAGAACAAACAAAGGAACAAACAAACAACGGATAAGCAGGCCCGTCTTCCCTGCATGGGGAACTGGTTTAGGGTCTGCTGAGAAGCCTGATGCTGAGCATGGCTTATAAGCTTCTGATTCACCCAAGAAACTAGGGATCTTTCTGCCTTTAAAACTTTAAACTCAAGGCATATCAGAGAAATATTTGCTTCCTTCATAAAGATATCTCTATTTTCATTAGGAGAAACAATGAGAAATACCTTTTCACCATGCCTGCCTGAGCCCTGAAGCTCAGCCAGCCCCTACTGCTATGTCTCAACTTCTAAAGGGCTCTGGAAGTCCCACTACATGCCATATCCTCTGAGCAGGTTCTCTCATTTTTCCCTTGGGACAGCTGTGTGACAAAGGTCTCCTGAGTCCCACTTCGCAGATGACAAAGCTCAGGTTCACAGAACCTACATCTCCTCTCCAGATAAATGGCAGGATGGGAATGAGGTTCCATCCTTCGCCTTCTCTAGAGGACACAGAGCAGGACTGCTTTTAGAAGATGGGTTTCTAAGGCTTGAGAATTGAGCATTTTACACTCCCCTGATACTGTGGCACCATGGGTATTCACCCAAAAGTCCCTTTTGACAATGAAGACAATAGTGCACATATATGTGCACATACACTCTTCACTTTATAAACACTCATTATATTCAATTTTATAGGAGAACGAAGTAGACTTCAAAATTGAATTGACTCTGTGTGTGTGTGTGTGTGTGTGTGTGTGTGTGTGTGTCTATGCCTCCTCTGGCTCAATCACCCCACCTCACAAGTGGAGTTCTATATTCAGCTCACACAGGGGATGGATTCTGATCTCAGATTTAGATATCCCAGAAAATGATGCACACCAAAGGAATTAGTGCCACGAAGTGAAAAATTCCCGAAAAGTCTGGCTGAAACCACTCAAAGAAGATCACAAATTTCATCTTTCCCTCCTCCTTGCTGAGACCCCTGGTCCATGCCTCGGAGCTGCAATCCCAGCTCTGGCCACCTCAGATGAACCCAGCACAATTTGCAAAGAATAAGAAAATTCTTGGAATCGTTTGTTTACTGAGATACAGATTCTGTTGGGAAATTTCGTATGTGCATTAAAGCAGGTCCATCTGCTCTTGGCCCCAAATCTATATCGCATTTATCCATGTATTTCTTCCCTCCTCAGTGCAGGTTGACGTGTCCACACTGTGCGGAGTCCCTCCCAGAGATCAGGGCTTTCACTCTCCACCACCCCACCCCTGTACAGGCTGCCCAGACACCACTCCAGCTCCCCATTCTCTCTCAGACACCTCCCACCTGTCCTGCCCTGCCCTTAGCCCCCTTGCTGCCTACTGCCATGGTGCACTACTGTCACCTGTGTTTCATCTTGTGCATGGCATGGGGTATAGGTGTTTTGTTCTTTAGGTTAGTTTAGTTTAGCCTAGCTTAGCTTAGTTTCGTTTTGTTTTGTTTTTTGTTTTACAGTCTTCTTTCACACCCATCAGGTCTATCAGACAGAATTTAAAATATTCTATTCATTGGTTCACAGGCTGGGTCTTAAGGGAAGGTGTTGTATTTTCTCGCTCCGGGAATAAACAAACCTCTTTGCGGAGAAATGGACGGTGGAAGTACGTTGATGCCACCCCGTGACTAAAGCCTGAACTGCAGCTTGAACATCGCTGAGCAGGAAGGTGGGAGGGAGGGGCTGTGGTGAAAACCCATCAGACAGCTTTCAAGACATCTCGGTAGGAAGGGGGAAGAATCAGAGAAGGAGACAAACCATGAGAGACTCTGGACTCCGGGAAACAAACTGAGGGTTACAGAGGGGAGGGGGGAGGGAGGTGGGGTAACCGGATGATGGGTACTAAGGAGGGCAAGGGCAAGTGTTGTGATGAGCACTGGGTGTTATACACACCTAACGAATCGTTGAACACTACATCAAACACTAATGATGTCCTATATGCTGGCTAATTGAACCTAATAAAAATAAATAAAAAATAAAAGAAAGGGGGCATTCCCAAGGGTGCCTGTCTGAGGTATCCCGACAGAAAGTGCAGCCTCTTACGATGATGAATAAAAAGCTCTAGATGACTGGAACAACAAGATCGTTTTCATTTTTATGCTTCGAGACCTCTGGATAAATAGATATATGCCTATATAAGCAAAAACAAAAAAAATGGATCTGTGTCCTTTATGATGCTTGTAACCTGCTTTTGCACATATTGTTACCATCTTTCTATGGAAACGCATTTCTATGACAACATTTTCAATTACCTTACAACAAAAATTCACTTTGTTTTATAAAGACCAGTTGCGGCATCACATGAATGGCCCAACATTTATTTCTCCAGTACTAGCGATGTAAATATAGTTCCTTTACCAAGTTTTCTATTACATACAATAGTATACTAATGTTCTCTTTTCGTAATTTTAAGTCCAGTACAGTTAACATGTAGTGTTCTATTAGTTTCAGGTGTACAATACAGTGATTCAACAATTCTATACATTACTCAGTGCTCATCATGACAAGTGTTTGTTTTCCATAGTTAAGAGTCTGTTTCCTGGTTTCTCTCCTCTCTTTCTCTCTCTCTCTTTCCCTTTGCTCATTTGTTTTGTTTCTTAAATTCCACATAGGAGTGAAATTACATGGCATTTGTCTTTTCCTGACTGACATATTTTGCTTGGCATTATACTCTCTAGATCCATCCATGTCGCTGCAAATGGCAAGATTTCATTCATTTTTATGCCTGAGTAATATTCCATTCTGTGTGTGTGTGTGTGTGTGTGTGTGTGTGTGTGTGTAACTTTTTTGTTACCCATTCATCTATCGAGGGACACTTGGGCTGCTGCCAAAATTTGGCTATTGGAAATAATGCTTCAATAAGCATAAGGGTTCATGTATCTTTTTAAATTAGTGTTTTTGTATTCTTTGAGTAAATACCCAGCAGTGGAATTACTCGGTCATATGGTAGTTCTATTTTTATTTATTTATTTGACAAACCTCCATACTGTCTTCCATACTGGCTGCACCAGTTTGCATTCCCACCAGCAGTGCAGAAGGGTTCCTTTTTCTCCACATCCTTGCCAACACTTGTCGTTTCTTGTGTTTTTTATTTTAGCCATTCTGACAGATGTGAGGTGATATCTCACTGTGGTTTTGATTTGCATTTCCCTGATGGTGAGCGATGTTGAGCATCTTTTCATGTGTCTGTTGGCCATCTGGATGTCTTCTTTGGAGAAATGTCTATTCATGTTCTGCCCATTTTTAATTGGATTATTTGTCTTTGGGTGTTGAGTTGTATAAGTCCTTGATATATTTTGGATACTAAGTCTTTATCAGATATATCATTTGGAAATATCTTCTCCCATTCAGTAAGTTGTCTTTTAGTTTTATTGACTGTTTCCTCTGCTGTGTAGAAACTTTTTGTTTTGATGTAGTCCCAATAGTTTATTTTTGCTTTTGTTTCCCTTGCCTCAGGAGACATATCTGGGGAAAAAAAGAAAAGAAGAAAGCTGTCACAGCTGGTGTCAGAGAAATTACGGCCTGTGCTCTCTTCTGAGGTTTTTATAGTTTCAGGTCTCACATTTAGGTCCGTAATCCATTTTGAGTTTGTCACTGTGTAGGATGTAAGATTGTGGTCTGGTTTTATTCTTTTGCACGTAGCTGTTCAGTTTTCCCAACACCATTTGTTGGGAACCAAAATTTTTTCCCACTGGGTATCTTCCCACTGGATATTCTTGCCTCCTTTGTCAAAGATCAATTGGCCATATACTCGTGGGATTATTTCTGGACTCTCTATTCTGTGCCGTTGATCTACGTGTCTATTTTTGTGCCAGTACCGTAGTGTTTTGACTACTACAGCTTTGTAATATAAGTTGAAGTCTGGAATTATGATACCTCCAGCTTTGTTTTTCTTTTCAAGATTGCTTCAGCTAGGGGCGCCTGGGTGGCTCAGTCGTTAAGCGTCTGCCTTAGGCTCAGGTCATGATCCCAGGGTCCTGGGATCGAGCCCCACGTCCGGCTCCCCACGGGAAGCCTGCTTCTCCCTCTCCCACTCACACTGCTTGTGTTCCCTCTCTCGCTGTGTCTCTCTCTGTCAAATAATTAAATAAAATATTCTTTTAAAAAAGATTGCTTCAGCTATTCAAAGTCTTTTGTGGTTCCATACAAATTCTAAGATTGTTTGTTCGAGTTCTGTGAAAACTGCTGTTGGTATTTTGACAGCCATTGCATCAAATCTGTAGATTGCTTTGGATAGTATGGACATTGTAACAGTATTTGTTCTTCCTATCCATGAGCATGGAATGTCTTTCCATTTGTTTGTGTTGTCTTCAGTTTCTTTCATCAGTGTTTTATAGTTTTCAGAGTACAGGTCTTTCATCTCCTTGGTTAAGTTTATTCTTAGGCATTTTACTCTTTTCTGGTGCAATTGTAAATGGGATTGTTTTCTTAATTTCTCTTTCTGTTGCTTCATTATTGGTGTCTAGAAATGCAACAGATTTCTGTGCATTGATTTTGTATCCTGAGAACTTCCTGAATTCATTTATCATTTCTAGTAGCTTTTTGGAAGTGTCTTTTGGGTTTTCTATATACAGTATCACGTTATCTGCAAATAGTGAACATTTTACTTCTTCCTTACCAATTTGGATGCCTTGTATCCCTTCTCGTGTCTGATGGCTGCAGCTAGGACTTCCACTACTGTGTTGAATAAAAGTGGTGAGAGTGGACATCCTTGCCTCGTTTCTGACCCCAGGGAGAAAGCTCTCAGTTTTTCCACATGGAGTATGATGTTCTTTGTGGGTTTTTCATATATGGCTCTCATTATGTTGAGGTATTTTCCCTCTAAATCAACTTTGTTGCACGTTTTAGTTTTGAATGGATCTTGTACTTTGTCAAATGCTTTCTCTGCATCCAATGAAATGATCACATGCTTCTCTTTCTTTTTTTCACTGAAAAGTTGTTTATTAAGGTGTTAATGGTTTATACAGTTAGTTCAGTATTTATGTAATTTGAAATTCTGAATTTCCTGTGAATGATCTATGTATCTACAATACAGACATGAATGTAAACTACTGTATTTCCTGATGTTTAGCATAACTAGACTTCTCTAAATTCCGATTATCAGACAAATAAAACATTATACTTTCAAAGTTACACCTTTAGGAGTCCACAAATTCCTATATGCCCAAGTTTTCTTTTTTTATATGATAAACTTTTTTTTGAGAAGGAGGGAGGGGGGAGAGGGAGAGAGAGAATCTCAAGCAGACTCCACGCTGAGCACAGAGCCCATGGTGAGGCTCGATCTCACGACCCTGAGATCATGACCTGAGCCAAAATCAAGAGTCAGACGCTTCAGCGACTGAGCCACCCAGGTGCTCCAATAAACCTTCTTAAAGGAGGAAGCCAAAACCCACAAATCAAAAGTCTTAATCTGCCTTTCACGATGTGTATCAAATCATCCACAATGTGCACTTTAAATATCTTACAGTATTGTCAATGATGCTTCAATAAAGCTGGGGAAAAAATGAAATCCCACACAAAAGTCTTAACCTGAACCACTGTGTTGAGAAATAGAGCAATGGAGGATCTTTTATTCATCACATGAGCAAAAACACAGAATACATTTATTAATTAATTTTCCCCTAAAGAGAATACAAATATACTTTGTATTTAGAGAAATAAAAGATTAGTTGTTGGGAGTTGCTTTTGGAGAATGATCAATCAGCACCTTCTCAAGGATCGGGTACTGATGCCGGGGACCATCGCCTCTCTCACACATTAACTAAACTTTGTACTTCCGGGTCCTTTAACCATAAATCGACCCTTTCAGCTTCAATTTGAAGGCTAGCCATTGTTGTTTCGTAATTCTTTTCACGGCCTTCAAAGAAACTTTGGGCAATCCATCCTGATACAGGATGCCTGAAATATTCCCAGTGTTGTGGGATATAGCCTCCTGGAATTTCTGCTAACTCAGCTTCACCAGTGAATATATTCACCAGAGTTATGCCAACTGCTACTGGAATCCCAGTCAACAAAATGTAGAACTTCCTGAAACTGAAAAAAATGCCTGTCGTAGAAACCAGAAGGTTTGATGGTAAACAGTCTTTACCCATGGTCTCCACTGTGTCACACAAGAGCTGCAGTCTTCGGAAAGCCACGGGTGAGGAAGCCCCCAAATCCAAGCCGAGTGCCAAGCCAGTGGCCAGAGAGAGCAGCCACTGCAGTGACCGAAGCCTGCTGCAATAAACTCATGGCCATCATGGCGACTATGAGCAAATCTGATCACGTGGTTCTTATCCTTTCTTTTATTAATGTGGTGTATCACATGGATTGACTTGCAAATATTGAACCACTCTTGCATCCCAGGAATAAATCCCGCTTGATTGTGGTGAGTGAATTTTTTTTTTTAAATGTATTTGTTAGATTCGGTTTGATAATATTTTGTTGAGGATTTTTGCACCTATGTTCATCAGAGATATCGGCCTGTAGTTCTCTTTTTTGATAATGTCTTTATCTGGTGTTGGTATCAGGGCAATGCTGGCCTCCTAGAATGAATTTGGAAGCTTTCCCTCCTCTTCTATTTTTTGGAATACTTTGAGAAGATTAGGTATTAACTCTTCTTTAAATGTTTGGTAGAATTCACTTGTGAAGCCGTCTGGTCCTGGACTTTTGTTTGTTTGGAGTTTTTTTATTACTGATTCCATTTCATTGCTGTTAATCTGTCTAATCGGTCTGTTCACATTTTCTATTTCTTCCTGATTCAGTTTTGGGAGGTTATATGTTTCTAGGTGTTTATCCATGTCTTCCAGGTTGTTCAATTTGTTGGGATATAATTTTTCATAATATTCTCTTATAATCCTTTGCATGTTTGTGATGTCGGTTGTTATTTCTCCTCTTTCATTTGTGATTTTGTTTATTTGAGTCCTCTCTCTTTTTTGATGAGTTCTGGCTAAAGATATATCACTTCTGTTGATCTTTTCAAAGAACCTGCTCCCGGGTTCATTGATCTGTTCTACTGGCTTTTTTTAGTTTCTATTTCATTTATTTCTGCCCTAATCTTTATTATTTCCTTCCTTCTACTGGTTTGGGGTTTTGTTTGTTCTTCTTTTTCTAGTTCCTGTAGGTGTAAGGTTAGATTGTTTACTTTTAGATTTTTCTTGCTTCTTGAGGTAGGACTGTATTGCTATAAACTTCCTCCTTAGAACAGCTTTTGCTGCATCCCAAAGATTTGGGATTGTTGTGTTTTCTTTTTCATTTGTCTCCATGTATTTTTTGATTTCCTCTTTGATTTCTTGGTTGACCCATTCATTGTTTAGTAGCATTAGTTATTTAACCTCTGTGAATTTGTGCTAGTTCCAGATTTTTTCTTGTGGTTAATTTCTAGTTTCATAGCATTGTGGCCAGAAGAAAATGCATGGTATGACTTTGATCTTTTTGAATTTGTTGAGACTGTTTTGTGGCCTAATATGTGATCTATTCTGGAGAATGTTCCATGTTCACCTGAAAAAAAAAAAAAGAGTATTCTGCTGCTTTTGGATGGAATGGTCTGAATATATCTGTTAGGTCCATCTGGTCCAATGTGTCATTCAAAGACATTGTTTCCTTGTTGATTTTCTGTTTGGATGATCCATCCATTGATGTAAGCAGAGTGTTAAAGCCCACTATTATTATTGTATTATTATCAATTGCTTTCTTTATGTTTGTTATTAGCTGCTTTATATATTTTGGTGCTCCCATGTAGGGCGCATAACTATTTACAATTGTTATGCCTTCTTGTTGTATTGTTCCCTTTATGATTATATAGTGTCCTTCTTTGTCCCCTCTGACAGTGCTTGTCTAAAGTCTATTCTGTCCAATGTAAGCATTGCAAGCCCAGCTTTCTTTTCATATCCATTTGCATGATAAATGATTCTCCATCACTTCACTTTCAATCTGCAGGTGTCTTTAGGTCTGAAGTGAGTCTCTTGTAGGCAGCATATAGACGGGTCTTGCTTTTTTACATTTCTGTCACCCTGTGTCTTTTGATTGGAGCATTTAGTCCATTTACACTAAACCTAGAGATAAGTATGTGCCTATTGCCATTTTGTTACACATTTTATGGTTGTTTTTGTGGTTCTTCTCTGTTCCTTTCTTCTCTTGCTCTGTTCATTCACAGTTAGTTGGCTTTCTTTAGTGATTTGCTTGGATTCCTTTCTCTTTAGTTTTTGCATACCTGTTACTGGTTTTTGATTTCTGGTTACCATTCAGTTTGTATAAAGCATCTTGTGTGTATAGTTGATGGTCGCTTAAAGTTTGAACCCATACTTTACTCCTCTCCCCCCAACCCAACCCACGTCTTATGTTTATACTGCCATACTTTACAATCTTTCATTTTGAGAGTCCATTGACTGGTTTATAGACATACTTATGTTTACTGCTTTTGTGCTCCTTACATTTCTTAGCCCTGCTTATGGTCTTTCCACTCAAAGGATCCCCTTTAACATTAGTTGTAGAGCTGGTTTAGTGGTCATGGATTCCTTAAGCTTTAGTTTGTCTGGGAAACCATTTCTCCTTCCATTCCGAATGATAGCCTTGCTGGATAGAATATTCTTGGCTGTAGGGTTTTTTACTTTCTTCACTTTGAAAATATCATGCCACTCCCCCCTTCTTTTTTTTTTTAATGGCACTCCATTCTTCCGCTGATAGCCTTATGGGGTTTCCCTTGTACGTAATTGTTTTCTTTCCTCTTGCTGCTTTTGAAATTCTCTCATTATCACTCCATTCTGCCATTTTAATTATTATGTGTCTTGGTGTCGACATCTTTGGGTTGATTTTGTCAGGGGCTCTCTGTGCCTCCTGGATCTGGATTTCTGTCTCTTTCCCCAGATTTGGGATGCTTTCAGCTATTATATCTTCAAATAAATTTCCTGCCCCCTTTTCTCTCGTCTTTCCTTCTGGGATCTCTATAATGCAAATATTATTATGCTTGATGGTGTCACTGAGTTCCCTAAGTCTGTTTTCATTTTGTGTTTTGTTTTCTCTCACTTGTTCAGTTTGGTTGCTTTCCATTATTCTGTCCTCCAGGTTGCTGATCCATTCTTCTGCTTTGTCTAGTCTACAGTTCATGACTCTCAAAGATTGTAAAGTATGGCAGTATAAACATAAGACGTGGGTTGGGTTGGGGGGAGAGGAGTAAAGTATGGGTTCAAACTGTCTCGTGTATTTCTAATTTCAGTTATTGAGTTCTTCATCTCTGATTGGTTCTTTTTTATGTTTTCTGTCTCTTTGTTAAGGGTCTCACTGAGGTCCTCCACTCTTTTCTCATGTCCCATGAGTATCCTTATGACCATTACTTTAAATTCTCTACCAGACATATTACTTAGCCCCGTTTCACTTAGGTCCCTGGCTATGATTTTGTCCCATTCCTTCATTTGGGACCTATTCCTCTGTCTCCTCATTTTGTCTAACTCTCTGGGTCTGTTTCCTGTGTTAGGAAAGTCAACTATGTCTCCTGCTCTTTAAAGTAGTGGCCTTATGAAGGAATGATCCTGTAGTGCCCTGCAGTGCAGTGTCCCCTGTTTACCAGAACCTGGTGCTTTGGCAGTGTCTCCTATGTTTGCTGTATGCACCCGACTCTTGTGGCTGAGCCACTTTTTCCTTCAGTCCAGTTGTCCACAATGGCTCTCTTTGCCTGCTGTGGGCAGGGTTCGGTCCCTGTGTTGTTAGTGGGCCAGTCTGGGGCCACCTTGGGCTTGATTTGAGTCAGACCAGGCATTTCCCTGGGATGCAGTAGCACAAACTAGAGGGCGTTGTAACCTGTTTTGTCCCCTGAGAAGCATTCCTTGATGGGTGAGGCCTGCAGTCAGACCTGCTGTCTGCCCCCAGCCCACTGCTGGGGCCACAGTCTGATTGTTGTGTGTGGTTATCTTTCCCTCACCCCATGGCAGAAGTCATTTTGGAGTGGTGCTGGCCCCTGTTGGGGCTGCTTGCAAGCTGCCAGGCTTGTGGCACCACTTTGCATGTGCTCCACCCAAGAGCGTATTGGAGGGGGTGGATCTGCAGAAGTGTAGGGGGGATGGGGGGCTGGATGTGCGGTGTTAGCAAGGTTTGCATGGGTCTTCTGTGGGAGAAGACCTGGAGCCAAGGCCCTGGTGGAAGGGGCGTGTCCACAGGGAAACAGAAGGGCTGGGTGTGCTGATACCAAGTTAAGTAGGGAATGTCTGCACCTCACTGGTTCCTTGCTGGTTCCCACAGGTGGCTGTGTGTTTATGTTGGGGTTTGGGGGAGGGAACTGGAGCCTGTCAGCTCCTTTGTTCCTGGAGAAGTCCCCATAGATCCCTGCCCTTCCAGCTCATGCTCTGAGATTAGTAAATAAATCTCCCTCCTGTGTACCCCACGTGATTTTCAAACTGCTCCTCTGTGCTGTATCTCCACAGGGCTGTTTGTTGTGCTATCTCTTTAAGGGCGGGCACTCAGTTTCCTCTCACCCTCCTGGCGCTCCCAGAACAGAGGCACTGATTTTTAACGCTCCGGGTTTAAAGTCCCCGGAACTTTGGGTTGTACAAACTCGTGAAATTCGGCCCTTCCGGTTCTTGAAGCCAAATGTTATGGAAATTCATCTTCTCCATGTGGGCTCTATGGTGTGAGAGTCTGTTTCTCTCCCCTCTCTGGACAGAGCATCCTTCCTTCCGGAGAACAGTCTTGCAAGTCCGTTTAGTTCCCGACTGCCTCTCCACCCTTCCTACCTTCTCTGATCAGGCTCTCCCATGTATTTAGCTGTGGAGAGTTTCTTCTACCAGGCTTTGGGTTGTTTTCTCGGTTATTTACACCCATATGAATGTTATCTGGTTGTATCAACGGGATGAGGTGAGCTTAGAGTTTTCATACGCCACCATCTTCCCCAGAAGTCTCTTAACATTCTTCTTCATATGCATGCAGATGTCTTAGTAAGCATTTCTCTTAATAAGTTCCTGAAAGTGTTCTTTCAAAACCATGAAAACTATATAATATATGAGCACAACTTTGAAAAAAAAAAAACTATTACTATTTTATATTTCTAACAACGCTGTATGAACGTGCCTGTGTCCCCATACATTAGAAATGTGAATCGTTGTTAATCTGATAGGCAACAAATCATCCCTCCTGGTTGTTTTCATTATAACTCATCTTTGCTGCCTGCATAGAATCCTATCCTATCGATGGGACATAATCAATTGTCACAACCCCATGTTATTTGGAATTCAAAGTGTTTCTCATATCCCCAGTTATCAACACTGGGTGGATGGCATTTGACTGTGCTGAAGGGCACAGTTCAGGGCACGGTTCACGTGGCTAGTTGCACTGGTGAGCTGAATGTGTTCTCTTTGAGCTCAGCACAAAGAGAGGTCTAGTTTGTGAGAGAAACTGGTAGGGAATTATCAAGATGGCAATCCTTGTAACCAAATACTACCACCATCCTTAACTTTGTCCCGAAGATAAACTTCTAACAGGGAAATTGTTGGTGTGAAGGGTGTACACCTATGTAGCCTTTTAAGAAGTCTTGCCACACTGACATCCAGAAAGATAGTTCCTACTTGGTACTCCCAAAGTGGAGTCACATGAGAAAGGCCACCGAACAGTGGAGAAAGTAATAATGCTGAGGTCATGTCACACAGGCCAGGCCCTGGACTCTGTCCTGGACGCACTCTCAAGCCGCTGCCAAGGTCAGAAGACGTGGAAGTGATCAGTAATAAATCACACTTTGCACACAGAGCAACCTGATGCAGCATGTGTAGAAGGAAGGTTATTGCTTGGAGGAACACAGCATGTCAAGCCAGCAGGCCTAGTATACAGTGACAGTTTTATATAGATTCATTTTTATATAAAACATGTGCATGGAGGCCTTCTTAATGAAAAGTTTGGTTGTCACTGTAGTACAGTGGAAGACCAAGACAATGTCATGCTTTAAATAGCTTTCGCGGGGTATAATTTACAGACAATCAAATTCACACGTTTTACAGGTACAGTTGGGTGATTATTACTAAATGTATGGAGTTATGCAACCAACACCATAATTGAGTTTTAGACATTTCCATAGCCCCCCAAATTTCCATAGTGCTTGAAAGCATTTCACTCCTGTGCCCACACCTAGCCTCAGGCAACCACTGATTTGCTTTCTGTCACTATGAATCTGCCTATTCTGAGCATTTTATATAAATTGGATATTATATTCCTTGGTCTTTTGCATCTGTCTTGTTCATTAGCATAACGGTTTTAAGAATCATAGGTGCTATACACATATCAGTTCTTCATTCATTTCATGGCTGAATAACATTCCATGTATGGATATGCTAACATTTTGATTATCCATTCATTGATTGTTGGGCGTTTGGGTTGTTTCCACTTTTTGGCTATTATGAATAATGGTGTTATGAACTTTTGTGTACAAGTCCTTTTGTAGACATATGTTTTCATTTTTCATAAATATCTAAGTAACTAGCAGTGGAATTTCTAGATCATATGGCACCTGAACATGTGAGACAACATCACAATTTCAAATTATTTCATTCCATACCTAGAAATCACTTGAGAAAAAAAAACAAGAAACAGGTAAGATGGAGTCTACTGAAGTGGCCTTAAAAAAAGGTTGTTACCATGCTGTAGACCTATTTGTAAAATGCCTCTCAGTGATGCAAAACTAAGAGATAACTTGGGAGATTTCTGTGCTTTATTTGAAAGTGCATTGCCTAAAAAGTAGTCAAACTTGCACTATTCACAGACAACATGATACTCTATGTAGAGAACCTGAAAGCCTCCGCCAAAAAATTGCTAGAACTGATACAGGAATTTAGCAAAGTCGCAGGATATAAAATCAACACACAGAAGTCTGTTGCATTTCTATACACCAATAACGAGGCAGCAGAAAGAGAAATCAAGGAATCGATCTCACCTACAATTGCACCAGAAACCATAAGATACCTAGGAATGAACCTAACCAAAGAGGTAAAAGATCTGTACTCTGAAAACTAGAGAACACTTATGAAAGAAATGGAGGAAGATGCAAAGAAATGGAAAAACATTCCATGCTCATGGGTTGGAAGAACAAATATTGCCAAAACGTCTATACTGCCCAAAGCAATCTACATATTCATTGCAATCCCTAACAAAATAACAGCAGCTTTTTTTTCACAGAGCTAGAACAAACGATTCTAAAATTTGTATGGAACCAGAAAAGACCCTGAAAAGCCAAAGGAACGTTGAAAAAGAAAACCAAAGCTGGAGGCATCACGATTCCAGACTTCAAGCTATAGTACAAAGCTGTCATCATCCAGACAGTATGGTACTGGCACAAAAACAGACACATTGATCAATGGAACAGAATAGGGAACCCAGAAATGGACCCTCAACTCTATGGTCAACTAATCTTCGACAAAGCAAGAAAGAATATCAGAAGGAAAAAAGACAGTTTCTTCAACAAATGCTGTTGGGAAAATTGGACAGCCACATGCAGAAGAATGAAATTGGACCACTTTCTTACAGCATACACAAAATAAATTCAAAATGGATGACAGACCTAAATGTGAGACAGGAATCCATAAAAATCCTAGAGGAGAACACAGGCAGGAACCTCTTTGACCTTGGCCGCAGCAACTTCCTGCTAGACACATCTCCAGAGGCAAGGGAAGCAAAAGCAAAAATGAAGTATTGAGACATCATCAGGTTAAAAAGCTTTTGCCTAGCAAAGGAAACAATCAACCAAACTAAAAGGCAACCTATGGAATGGGAGAAGATATTTACAAATGACATATCAGATAAAGGGCTAGTATCCAAAATCCATAAAGAACTTACCAAATTCAACACCCAAAAAACAAACAAAAAAAAATCCAGTCAAGTAATGGGCAGAAGACATGAACAGACATTTCTCCAAAGAAGACATACAAATGGCTAACATACACAGGAAAAAATGCTCCACATCATTCGGCATCACGGAAATACAAATCAAAACCACATGAGATACCACCTCACACTGGTCAGAATTGCTAAAATTAATGATTCAGGAAACAACAGATGTTGGCAAGGATGCAGAGAAAGGGGAACCCTCGTGAACTGTTGGTGGGAATGAAAACTGTGGCAGCCACTCTGGAAAACAGTATGGAGATTCCTCAAAAAATTAAAAATAGGACCACCTTATGACCCAACAATTGTGCTTCTAGGTATTTATCCAAAGAACACAAAAATAATGATTTGAAGGGCCCCATGCACCCCAATCTTTATGGCAGCAATGTCCACAATTACCAAAATACGGAAAGAGCCCAAATGTCCATCGACCGATGAATGGATAAAGAAGATGTGGTATATGTGTTTGTGTGTGTGTGTGTGTGTGTGTGTGTGTGTGTGTGTGTAATGGAATATTACTCAACCATCAAAAGGAATGAAATCCTGCCATTTTCAATGGTGTGTTTGGAACTAGACTATATCGTGCTAAACAAAACAAATCAGTAAGAGACAAATACCATAGGATTTCACTTGTATGTGGAATTTAAGAAACAAAACAGAGAACATAGGGGAAGGGAAGGAAAAATAAAATAAGATAAAAACAGAGAGAGAGAGGGAAACCATAAGGGACTCTTAGCTCTAGGGAACAAACTGAGGGTGGCTGGAGGAGAGGTGGTGCGGATGGGGTAATTGGGTGATGGGTATTAAGGAGGGCACTTGATGTAGTGAGTACCGGGGGTTATATGCAACTGATGAGTCACTAAAGTCTTTCCTGAAACTAATAATACACTATATGTTAACTAACTTGAATTTAAATTAAAAAAAGAGAGAAAGTGCATTGCCTATAGCCCATAGTTCTCCATTATCTTACTCTGTCTCTGTGGAAGGCATTTTGCAATACTGGCTTTTAGGCAAGTGATAGTGTCAGATTGCAAAGTAATCCTTGTCTTGGGGAAGAAAAAGTTTGTCTCCATTTGAACATTCATTTCACAACGCTCATGATCTATAATGTGCCAAAAAGTGGTTGTTGACTTTGGCAAGATGAAATTTCAGTGGAAGAGTGGGGGGACTTCCCCATTAGATGAGGGATGGAGACTAATTGGAGGGAAGGCCAGGAAATGTGAATTGAGTGTCAAGAATTCATTGTAGACCTTTGGTTTCAAAGTGCAGAATTTATATGTAAAGAGGACAGCAACTAGAGATGTGGAGAGAGGTCCATGGCATTAAGTGATAGTCTAAAATCATCAATCATAAGACACCTGACCAGGTTGACCTATGAACGGGAAGGAGCCATCTCCTAGATTTAACACCTAACCATTTAACGTTTAACCACACCACCCTTTGCACACTTGTTTCAATTCTGGAGAAAGCTAAAACTTAACCAAAGAAATGGTGTTTTGTCTTAGTGCCTGTTAGATGTATAAATGGATGGATGGATGCAGGAGGTGTCAAAAATGTACTGGGGATTCATGGATTTTTATGTCCCAGGGTAGAGCTCTTCATGCAGATGACTGAACCCATAGTGTTGGGTGGCTGAGAAAATGCAATCTCTCAGGACTCTGCAACTGAAAGCTGCAAGATGGGAGCCCTCACCTTCAGTGTTCAGAAGCAGATTTAGACAGACCACCACACTTTACCTCCTGAAGGGATCCATCTGGGGGCAGATGAGATCACAGACAGGACTGTTTTCCCGTAGGGGGTGATGGGATTACAGTCTGCTCAGAAGTATGCTGTGGTCCAGCTCTTGTGCCATTTGAAGAGACTCAAGAAAGTGTAGATCTGAATCCTCTCTAAACGTAACATATATCACAAAGAGATATTCTTAATCTTTTTGGCTGGTGCGTATGTGCACACACACACACACACACACACACAGTCACACAACCTGGAGTGCATGCTGGCAGTAGCACTAGGAGAAACTGCATGCTTATGTGACCATCACTCATTGTTTGTTAAGTCGCATATGTCACTGAACCTTTTTGCATTAATAGCTAATGACAATTATGATTAACAGTGTATTTTACATGTTAGGGAATGTTTTTAAATTACCTCACCACCCAATTAAATATGATAACATGAAGAGAATTTCTATCTTTCATGTTTTTTTTTTTTTTAAAGATTTTATTTATTTATTTGAGACAGAGAGAATGAGAGAGAGAGAGAGAGCACATGAGAGGGGTGAGGGTCATAGGGAGAAGCAGGCTCCCTGCCGAGCAGGGAGCCCGATGCGGGACTCGATCCAGGGACTCCAGGATCATGACCTGAGCCGAAGGCAGTCGCTTAACCAACTGAGCCACCCAGGCGCCCTATCTTTCATGTTTTTAAAGTGTCTCAATAAGCTACTGAGAATTCCCACCATGGGTGTGCACATGGGGCATCCTATACAGTCTGATACTGCTGGTGGGGATGTCTGTCAATTAGTAGACCTTTTTACAGGTTGGTTTGTCAATGTCCATTAAAGACTCCAGGCATTTTCAATCTTCATGTATTTGGGACTTGCTCCTTCAAGTGTTCATCCTCAGCATAACTCATGTCCCTCCATTACAGAGTGCATCTTCCTTATGTTTTCTGGGACTTCACTTTCAAAAAACATATTCTCTTGCTTTTACAGACCAGGAAATTGAGCCACAATGATGTGCAGTGATACGCAGAAATACAGGCAGGACTAGCAGCCTGGCTTCAGATGTGAGGATACAGATTTCAGAAGGGACACAGGTCAGCAGGAAAGCAAGACCTACTTGATTATGGTGTGATGCACAGCTGAGCGTCATGCAACTGCCTTGGGACATAGAGGCTGCCAGTTTCTGCTTTTCCACTTAAGAGAAGGATGACTCCCGACCAGGTGTCTTAATCTCCATACATCGTCGTTTCCCCAGCTTACAAGATGTTGTAGAGATCATGTTCTTTACCTCCCAGGAATGCTGTCAAAAATTCATGAGAATGAAGAATGCATACATTCACAAAAGCTAAGTCCCCACAGTTTTCTGAGTCAGGGGCCTTTTCCTCATGTAGGACTCTAAAGTTCCAACCACCCTAAGACTATTCACCCTAAGAACATTCAAGCACAAAGTTAATACAAGAACTTATGCTTACTGAGTTCATTGAATGCAGAGTATGATAATATCTGTGGTGTGGATTGGAAAGTAATTACTGGGAAATCACTGTTCCTTCTTTCCCATCTCAGGACTGGAAAGTGCTTTCCCAGGTGGGATCTCATTACCCCCTACACCCATTGTAGAGGTTTTATCCCAAAACATGGCCAGCATGGGGGAAATGACTTACCCAAGAACCTATGATGTGCCTGACCCTCAGTGATTTCTTGCAGTGGTCTTCTGCAAAACCTAGTCTTGCTGGGTTACAATACACTTATTATTCTAAGAAAATTAGCCTAGAGGACAAAAAGTGCAATGGAAAGTTTATGAAGTAATGTGAAATGGACCAATGGTTTTCTTTCTCAGACCCAATGGAAATGGTCCTGAGATTGTTTTCCTTTTTTCCTAAATAATCTGAGAAATGACTCCAGCACAGAGAAATGACACCAAAATTAATACACAATGGAAACTTGTACATTTCCCTCCCATTTAACATTTCCACACGATTGACTTATAATCATGCTATTTGGATCATGTCAAGGGAATCTCCTTTTAAGGAAGGACAAGTATGGATTAGAAAGGGGACCAACATCCATTGAGTACTCTATGTATCAAATGCCAGATTGACTTGAAATATTTTGCCCCTCACAGTAATTGCCTGACATGAATATAATTGTTCCCACTTTACAAATGAAGGAATGCAAACTCAGAAATAGTATATAATTTTCTTGTCATTGGTAAATTTATTACAGAAATCCTAATTCCAAACCGGTACTCTCTTCAAAGTAAAAATTTTTTTAAAAGTGCAACCTTTACATTTTGTGGCCATGCAGGGTTTAGGAATAAGTGTGTTTGAACTGTCCGTGTATGTTCTCCTTGAAAAACTCATGCACGTATGAATGGATACTGACATTTTCTTTCTCCAAGTAAGACATTTTCAATATACATAAGATCCTGGATCTCAGAAGAGATAACCTGGTTATAGATCTTAGCCCAAGTCTGGCAAGTAATATTCACCAATAAATATTGGGTGGAATCACAAATCCATGGATCAGTGAAAGGTATTTGCCTTAATGCATGAAGAGCACCTATATCAAAATAGCAAAATGGACAACATGTATAAAGAGTTCAAAAAGGAAGAAATGCAAATGGCCAATAATCATGAGAAAATAATGTTCTGACTCATTAATAATTTAAAGAATGCAAATGAAATCATCTAAATATCCTTTAATGACCTATCGTCTGGATGATGTCTGCAAGAAATTCGCTTCAAATAAAACAATATGAGTAGGTTGAAAGCAAAGGGATGGAAAAGGTACCGTGAAAATAAAGGAAAGCAGAATGGCTATGCTAATTTCAGATTAAGAGCAAGGAAAGTTACTACATACAGAGAGGGTTATTATATAATCGTAAAAGAGTCAATGCCCCCAAGATATAGCAATCCTAAATACGTATGCACCCAACAATGGAGCTACAAAAATATGCAGAGCAAAAAACTGATAGGATGGAAAAGAGAAATAAACAAATCCACAGTTTGCGGGGAGAATTCAACACCCCTCTCTTCACTTGATGCAACAACTAGATGATCTTTGTCATTTAATTGTTTAGACCTGTGTGGTCTTTTCTGACACCAAATTGTGTTGTCACTTTCTTCTGACATCAAAGGTATGTGTCTTTTTCCACATCAAGAACCAATTATCTGATACCAACCGGGTACCCAGCAATTCAATTCAAATCTGACATTATCTACCTGGATTTAACATCAGTTCCCACAAGTTAAAGGGTTTACTTCCACAAGACTGCCCCCGCTTCAGATGTTAGCCACCACTTGGATTCCCAGGTGACCCACACTTCTGCCCAGCTAACTATAAACTCAGGAGTTTCTACGACCCCACCCCTCAGGTTTGATAGTTCAATAGAACAAGCCACAGAAGTCAGAAAAATGCTTTACTTACAACAACTAGTTTATTATAAGGGATACAACAACTCAGTCACAGCCAAATGGAAGGATACCTGGGGGAAGGTATGAAGGAGAGAAGGGATGTGGAACTTCCGTGCCCTCTTGGGGCACACCACCTTCCCAGTCCATCAAAGTGTTCACCCACCTGGAAGCTCCCCTAATCCTACTGTTCAGGGTTTGTTTGTTTGTTTGTTTATGGAGACGCTATTACAAAGTCATGATTGATAAAATCATTGGCCACTGGTGACTGAACTCAATCTCTAACCCCCCTCCCCTCCCCAGAGGTCAGGGGAGTGAAACTGAAAGTTCTAACCCTCTTATCTTCTGGTTGGTTTTTCTGGCAACCAGCCTCCATCTTGAAGATATCTAGCCTCTCCCCATCATAACACATCTCATTAGCATAGAGAAGACATTAAATTCCAAAGCTTTTAAGCCCTCTGTATCAGGAACCAGGGACAAAGACCACATACTCATTTTTATTGTAGCACAAGACTGTTTACAGTTAATGTAATTATTGTAATTAGTAAAATATTTGCATGTAGGTCTACCATTTAATTATTCGTTTTCTCTTTGTCTCCTCCACTTTTCATGCCTCTCTTTCCTGTTTCTTACCTTCTTTTGGCTTATTTGAATTTGTTCTTGTATATCTCTAAAATTTTTCTTTTGTGATTTTGACATTATTTCTTTGTATAACATTATTAGTGGTCACTACCGATTACAACTTTCTTAATTTTACACAGCATTTTAGAAACAAAATATTACTGCCATAATTGATTTGTGAAAATCTCACCACCATATAGGTCCCCTTACCTTCCCTTTGTTATGCTATAAATGTTTCATATATTACATCCACATTTATTGAAAACCCTACTAGACTATTGTATTATACGTATATATTATTATATATTATATGTATTATATTTTTTTTCTTTCAGTAATCGAACCTATTTTGGAGAACTCAACAGGTGAAAAAATGTCTATTATATTTCTCCAGATATTTACCTTTTCTGTTGCTTTTCTTCTGCAACTACATGTAGTCATAATATTTCCACCCAAAATGATATTTTAACTAACTTATAATTTTATAACCTGTCTTTCCCCACTTGCAACACAGACTGAATGTCTCAATGGCAATGAACAGTCATCTGCATCATAAGTTTAGTGCTTACAGAAACACTCGTGGCCTATAAACATATGAAAGTATTAAACTAAGTTAATGTTTGTTTTGGTCCAAGGAACATTTATTTGTAAAACTACAATGCGACATTTTTCGACCCTATTTTAAAGATGAAACAAGTAAGAAAGTGAGAGGTTAAGTACTTTGCCTAAGCTCTCACACTTAAAAGGGACACATGGTGGATTTTGAACCCAAATCACATGGCTCTAGAGCCCCTGAATATCTAGGGTGATAGAACTTGAGACATAACCGCACACAGACATTACCAAATCTCAGCCATAGAAACCACATTGATACACACCTACATTTACAGATCCATTGTCAAAAATTGTAATCAGTGTCTTTTCTCTATGAATCAGTATTCTTTGAATATATTTCTGAAACAATAAAACCATGAGTACTTTATCTGTAAAATATTTTGTGTCTTCAAATCTTTACCTTAATAAATTTTCCTCTTTATGGAATTCAAGCAATACAGAAACGTGCATTTGTAAAATGAAATTACTCTAAATCTCCCTCCTGCCTGACTCCTGGCCCCTGACCCAAAGGTGTCTGCTATCAATAGACTGTTGTTACATGTTCACCAGATGTGTTTCTCTGTAGGTGAACTATGGTCACAATCACAGATACACAGAAATATTTATTCATGCATAGATCCCTTTTAAATACTGGAATCACATAATTCATATTCTGCAACTTGTCTTTTGGCACTGAGAAGAGCATCTCTTCATGTTTTCATGTGTATTTTATCAGCTAATGTGTTTTCAAATGTTTCTAAGACATGCATACTGCTCTTTAGATGAATTCCCTGTGTATATTCATATTAGTTATGCTGCATAATAAATTACTCCAAAATTTAGATGCTTACCACAATAAACATATAATATCACACCGTTTCTTTGGATCTGGAATCGGGGAGCAGCTTAGATGGAAGGTCCTGGCTCAGGGCCTCTCACAAGGCTGCAGTCAAGGGATAGGTAGGGACTACAGCCATCTCAAGGGCCAACAGGGAGGCTCTACTTCCAAGCTCATTCATATGGCTGTTGGCAGTCTTCAGGGCCTCACTGGGTCTTGCCAGAGACATAGGTTCTTTGTTACAGGAGTAGCTCACAACATGGCAGCTGGCTTCTCTCACAATAAGCATGAGACCAACAAGGAAGTGATCACAGCCTCTTTGTAACCTAATCTCAGAATTGATATCCCATCTCTTCTCATATATTCTAGTTGTTAGAAGCAAGTCACCAACTCCAGCCCACACACAATAGGACAGGTTACACAAGGAAGTGAATGAACATAGGAGGCCACATCATCATTAGACCATTTCTCCATATCGGTTACTGGGAATGCTTGCTTCAGTACATTTCACTATATAAAAGAAATAGGTGACACCCTGGACAGCATGAAATATAAGCACTTAAAAGAGATTAGAACAATCAGAGCCCTGGTGGCTTCGGGACACAATGGGGGAAAGCTCTAGTGAAATGCAGGTTACATTACCGTGAAGGCATTAACAAAGCAGTTTCCCCAATTAACCCAGCTTCTCCTAACTAACACCCTGCTATGAACTATGAATTTAATAATAGGCAACTCAAATAAATGTGAAGATTAAAGGTGATACAATTTAGAGTACCACTTGCGTACATTACTTTTTTGAGCATTAACATCCTACCCTCCAGATTATCTGTCCCAGAAGAATCACCTGTTCTGACTGAGCTCCTGTCTGCCAGCTTAAAAAATAATCAATTCACAAGGTCCCCATACCCAGGTACCTTCGCTGCAGGGGCAGGATTTCATTTCTGCCATCATTGACCTCATCATCATCATCATTACCTCATTATGATCATGACCACTGTCATCACCATCATTATTATCACCAAGAGCGTTTGTTGAGTGAGTGTCCATGGGATGGTGTATAATGATGAGTCCCTAAGCCCTGGTGGCCCATCATCTACATAAGAGATTGCTGGGTATAGGCAATGTTTCTTGACTTTCTTTCATGATCTCCCCATAAAGAGGCTTTTTACACATTTTTTTGGCAACACCTTACTGCCCAGAACGTGAAATTTTAACTGGCAGATGTAGTGTATATCTGTTTATGTAGTGTAGACTTTTGGAGGGCCACAAAGCATTGTAATGTCTACTCTTCCTCCCCTACTCTCAAGAACGAATTTCAGCCCCTTTGGGGTGATATCACCCCTACTGAGAATGCATGAAAATTGTATGAATGCATGAAAAGATGGAATGCCATCCCTGCCCATTATGTGGCGTGTGGTACAGGACTATTTGCTTAGACTCCCTTAGCCTACCCTTGGTCATCTGTAAAAGGGGACCCAGGACGCCTTCCTTACAGAACTGTAGGGAGGGGTAAATGGGAAACCCAGTACAGAGCACACAGCACATAGGAAGACTTCAAGAAATGTGAGTCCTGGCCCATCTTTCTCCTCCTTCCCAGAGAGTGACGACTGTTACCTAAAACCAAACAGCATAACTGCCGCAGAGACCACCCGGAAACGTGGCAGTAAGAAGTAGCCCCTACTCACATAATGAATGAAGCTTTGGGGCCATTTCTGTGTTGCAGGATGGCTTTGCTGAGGGATTTGGGGTGGGAAAAGAGGATCCTCAAGCCGTGTCCTTTAATTCCTTGTCCTGTCCTGTTTCTTTATCTTCTAGATCGATATTGGAAAAGCAGTTTGCCATTGAGCCCCCAAATGAAGAGACAGTGCAGATAAAGAGGAGGCAGGAACCACAGGCCCTTGACCCTGACACCAGACCCCATTACCCACTCTAGGACCATGCATGGGGATTTCATCTATACCATCAGCTTCTTCAAAGAGAAGGGTTGGGGAGCTTCTTCAAAGAGAAGGGTTGGGGAGCTGTGTACCCACGTGGGCACAATACTAGAAATGTGTAAAACTGCAAGTTTTCAAGTCCTAGAGGGTTGTCATCTATCAAGGAGAACTTTGGTTGTCCTTTGGGGAGTGTAAGTGGTACAATGCCATTCCTGTTCCTGCCTAGATGACTCTGGAAGATGGATTTTCCATTGTGATGAGTCTGAGTTTGTCATCTGTCTGGCTTTACGGGCCATGTTCAAGAGTGCAGTAGCTGACAAGGACCTCACTCTCTCCTCTCATAGATGTTGCCAATGTCTCTGCAAGGAGGTTGTACCAATTAGACCTCCCCCAGCAGGGTATGGAGTTCTCATAGCCCCACACTTTCTGTTTAAGGAGGTTGCAGGATAAACACAAAGTCAGTGATCAGGTCTTGGGGGTTTTTTTGTGTTTTTTGTGTTTGTTTTTTGCAAACTCTGGAATTATTCCAGAATATATTGTGAAACACAAATATGAAACATGCCATTTATAGGGAAATATAAGAAGAAATGAAAAGTAGGGGCACCTGGGTGGCTCAGTCATTAAGCGTCTGTCTTCGGTTCGGGTCCTGATCCCAGGGTCCTGGGATCGAGCCCCACATTGGGCTCCCTGCTCGGCCGGAAGCCTGCTTCTCCCTCTCCCACTCACACTGCTTGTGTTCCCTCTTTCACTATCTCTGTCTGTCAAATAAATAAATAAAATCTTTAAAAAAAAAGAAGAAGAAATGAAAAGTAATCTAACATTCTAGCACCAGGATATTGGATTAGCAAATATTATGAAAAAATAACACTCATTATGCACTCAGATCTGCAGAAACAGATGCTCTTGTCTTGTAATTGTTTGGGCTATACACTAAAAAGAAGATTGTAAAGTTTAACTAGACAGTATGCACTAAAAATGTCTAATGTTCATGCTCTTTGACAAATCAGCCCCACTTATGGGTTCTAGATGCAGCCAGGGGAGGCTCCTGCCATCATCATTCATCTGTCCACACTGTTTGGGGCTGAGCTGACCATCAATACAGCTGACTCAGTGTCTTCAGGCCCCCTGACACCTTGATACAAAGAGGAAACTCTGTCTCACCAAAGGTTGCCCAGCCTCAATGGACCATCCATGGAACCACCACAAGCATTGATATGGAGCAGTGCTAGGTCCCTACTGTAGGAGGGACACGTAGATCTCTGACCTCATTTCTGTGTGGGAGAAATCTCCCTTCCTCTCCTTCCCTGTGCCCTTAGAAGCCTTCCCCACCATAGCAGGTACAAACAGTCCAATGCTTACTGTAAGTTTAAGTTTTCTTTTGGGGGGGGCAGGATTCCCTTCTCTTCTTTTTATGGAAGTATAGTTGACACATAATGTTACATTAGTTTCATGTGTACAACATAGTGATTCACAAGTCTATACCTTATGTTATGCTGACCGCAAAGATAGCTACCATCTGTCACCGTACAGTGCTATTACATTATCACTGACTATATTCTTTATGCTGTACCTTCCATCCCTGTGACTTATTCATTCCATAACTGGAAACATGTACCTCTCACTCCCCTTCACCCAGTTGCCCATCCCCCCACCCTCTCTCCTCTGGCAACCATCAGTTTGGTCTCTGTATTTATGAGTCTGTTTCTGCATTTTGTTTGTTTACTCATTTGTTCTGTTTTTTTAGATTCCACATATAAGTGAAATCATACAGTATTTGACTTTCTCTGACTTATTTCACTTAGCATAATATCCTCTGGGTCCATCCACGTTGTCACAAATGGCAAGATCTCATCCATTTTTATGGCTGAGTAATAATTCCATATAGATAGATGTAGATATGGCATAGATATAGATGATACAGATATAGATGTAGATAGGTATATACCACAACTTCTTTACAAAGGATGGAAGAAACACAAGCTTCAGGCAGTTTCTGCTCTCAGCCCTGACCCAATCCTCCCTGGAGGCAAGGGAAAGGGACACCAAGCCTGGCTTCCTGCTGCAGGGAGGGTAAACACAGCGAGACCAGAGGTTAACCACCTCAGCAGTGTGTACCCTGATACATTTTCTGAAGATCTGTCACCAGCAACTAATGGTATCCAGGCTTCCAGGTCCCATCCATGGCTCTGGCTGTGGGGGTGGTGAGCAACTTCTTGGCCATCCATCTCTGTACTCAGGAGCATGTGATTTGGAGTCACACACATCCATGAAGAGAGGGCAGTGATACCTCACTACCAAGGTTGTCTTGAGGATTAAATCCGGCCACTAACATGAAGAATGTTCCACTGGGTTGGGTGATGTAATCTGCTCTATAAGCATTAGCTATATTTCCTCTCTAGAGCAAGAACTGTATAAGGCACCTCACCTGCCCCTTTGGCCAGGGCCCCCCTTAGGCAGATGGCAGGTCAGAATCACCCTGGTATCATTTTCTAAAGTCTCACCTGAAATTCCTTTTTTTGGTGAAAATAGGATGTCTGCATCAAACGCCATTCGAGTTAATAAGCCATAATAATACGGGCCTTGGAAAATGGATGTGCCCATTTGGCACCAATGTGTATGCCAGTGTCTGTTTCCCCTTTATTCCACCAACACCAAGTATTACCAGTTTTGTCTTTATTGCCAAGCTGATCTCGTTTTCCCCAGACCTGCCCTGTTGGGAGTGTCATCTCCAATGGTCATTTAACTCACAGAAATCTGCCCCCACCGGGCTTTTCCCGATTTAGCAAATAAAAATAAAGGACACCAAATTGAATTTCAATTCCGGATAAACAGTCACATTGCATGTGACATATTTAGACTAAAAATTATCTGTTAGTCCTCTGGAATTCAAATATAACTGGCTATCCTGATTTTACCTGCAACCCTATACAGGGAGAGTTCTGTAAAGGAGAACCAAGGTGCTCTGGTGAACAGCCCCAGCTGAGCCCCCAAGCAACAACCAGCACCCGTCATCCATGTGGGTGAGCTCTCTTGGATGGCACTGCCCCTGAGTGGAGCCTCCAGGTAACGGTAGCCCCAGGTGACAGAAACCACTTGGAGCAGAAAAACACCCAGCTGAGCGCAGTCAACACACTGACTCCTGAGAGACAATAAATGACCATTGTTTGGGGGACTTTGTTGAGTAGAAATGGATATCCAAAGCATGTGTTTTGGGTGTACTTTTCCTCTTCCTCTGTGGTCTGTAATCACTGGATAAGATAGAGATTTGCTGATCACTGAAGGCTTGGTAGAACTTCGTTTCAGTTTTGGCTACAGTCTGCAGGTGGGTTTAGGTGTGGGTATCGTTTTCTGAACATCTCTTCAATTCCTTCCTGAGGGGATTCCCAGAGGAGATTTTCATGATATATGAATTTTCACCCTACTCTTGGAATTTTGAACCTAATTCCAATCCCCCTTCGTAAGATGACTTTCCACTGCAATCTCCTGTGTTGAGGAACTGAGAGGCTGTTGCTACAGTTGGCTCCATGAACCACGGGGAATGCCATATCTTCAGAACATTGCTTGGTGAGTACGCAATCAGAACAAGGGCTATTTATTCACTTTGAAATGCGATTCTCAAGGATTGTTTCCTGGTACACTCTCCTGCCACAGGGATAACCTTTGGCAAGGAAGGTACTTTCTTCAAGCACATATAGATAGGGTTCCTTCACCAGAGAGCAGGGAGTTCTGCATTGCAGTCTTTGGCCTTTGTGATTATCTCATGCAGCGCTGCTAGGTGGCCAGGTCAGTATAATTCTGGGGTTCACGAAAAGGAAGCCCAATTGCTTGCATATCTAAAACCACTTTCTGCAATATCACCTTTATAAGCAATAGAGTCCATATATTGTTCTTTTCATTCTTTTGTCCTAGTTCTTAGTTGGTTCAGAGCTCAGATGGGGAGAAGAAGTGTGTTTTGGGAGACGCTGAAAGACAAAGAATCTTTTAAATCTTTTTTTTTAAGTTTTTATTTTAATTCCAGTACAGTTAACAGACAGTGCTATATTAGTTTCAGGTGTACAATATAGTGATTCGACACTTCCATACGTCACCCAGTGAGCATCACTGACAAGAGCACTCCTTAATCCCCATCACCTATTTCACCCATCCCTCCCACCCACCTCCCCTCTGGCAGCCATCAGTTTATTCTCTATAGTTAAGAGTCTGTTTCTTGGTTAAGACAAAAGCACTTTGAAACAGACCATAGGTATAGTTGAGGAGCCAGCAAGACACAGAAACCAGGAGAAGAGCTGTGGTTCTATTACCCACCCCTGAGAGCAGAGCAAACCTGGGCTCTATAAAGACAGCTTGCTACAAGAATTTTGAAGGGAGAGGGACCGGGATGTGTGTTTCCCGCTCCAAAGTCACAAATGAGGTAAGTGATTCCCACAATAGAGAAGAAGTGGATTATAGAGAAGGTAGAACTGCTTTGATCCTGGGTGTCCCTCCACATGGAAGAAAATCTCAGGAGTGGAGGATAAGAATTTCCACAACAGAAACTGTTGTATGGTTCAGAAAATAGGTTTCTGCCTATTGAATGATTGTATTATTCTAGGGCTGCTGCCCTGAAGCACCTCTGAATGTTTCTTTAAATGACATTTTTCTGTGTTCCTAGATCATTCAATCGGGTGATTATAAACAATCTCTTGGTTTTCTTCCACAGAAACTGCTTAACATGGCCTTGATTTCACACGCTCACCCTCCCAGGGCTAGCTCATCTCCAAGAACCCCTAGGGCACCTCCCTGGGTCTCCGTGTACTGATAATACTCCCCTCCTGTCTCATTGTAAAGTAAACAAAAGTCCTGAAGACGGGGACATTCTTTGTTCCATCAATCCGGGCAGATTTCCACCAATTGCCCAGGTCCCAGGCTAGAGCCTCTAATTACCATGCTTTCTCACGTGGTGGCCTGAAGAGCTATGGTGTTTTCCTTTCAAGGGAAAGGTGAGGGGGGAGGGATGGGGCCGATGGGGGGGGGGGGGTAAAGAGGACTGCGAATGCATTTCCGCTGTAAAGGACCAGTCTGCATCGCGGTTGCCCTAGAAACCCAACCTCAGTGTGGTGACCCCTGACGACTTTTCAGTAGAGGCAGAAAGAGCCTTTCCAGAAGAGCGAGTCCCACCTTCAGGTGTTTGGGACTCCCGCGGTGGGGGCTGAACTGCCCTGGGGTGTGGGGAGACAAAGGCATCCAGATCGAAGTCGCCTCTTTCCTGCTTTGGGGCTCGGTGACCTGGCTGTATTGTAGGTGAAGCCACTGGGGTCCCCCCATTGACCCCAGTGAGTGTGGGTCCTGCCCCAAGGGTGCCCTGGCGCTGCTTTCCTTCTAAAGGCAGGGGGCACTAGAGCTTTACAGCTAAGGACCCTCTCTGAGCCCCAGCTTCCCCCTCTGTACAAGGGGGATGAGAATGCCTCACCCACAGGGTGGCCGAGAACAGTCCGTGATACACAGGAGCAAGCCCATTGCCCTGTGCTTACTGCAGAATCATGAATGCCTGTATGAATTCAGGCCACTTGTTACTGTTTTCAACTGTGTTGTTGGAAGAGGGAGGAAGAAAGAAAGGAGAAGTAAAAGGCCCTGTGAGAAGTCCATTATAACATGAGGTTGTCATGATCAGGACCCAGTTGAATCAGTGTCATTGTCACTAACCCAGTGCCTAGCGTGGTGTTGGGCACATGGTTCCTTACACCAGTAAGGGATAGTGATTGCTGGATCTATCTCTCCCTGTGCAGCGCTTCCTGCTGGTGGCCAAGCTTATATCAGGCACCCCAAGGAGGCAGGTTCTGAGGATCTGTGCCCTGATGGCCGTAGAACCATCTGCTCCAGATTCAAGGGCAGCAGTCCTCAGGAGACACCAACACTTCACATCTGTGTTGGGGTCCGACACCCGGCTCAAGTGAGTTCATAGATCTGAACAAAAGCATGATATGGATTAGCTCCTGTGAGGTTCACAAGCTAGCCCAAAAGTAGAGATGCTACTTTGATCTCATCATGGGAGAAAAGGTTTAGCAGGTGGAATTTCTTTCCATCAGCAGCTACAGGCTATGTAGTAGCCCTGAGGCCCATCATAGAAATGCCCCCTTTGGGCAAAAGCAATGAATTCTATAGCCTGAGGAAAGAAATTGTTTAATGTGCATTTGCAATAAGTTTACATATATTTTGCTGGATGTACAAATAATTATCAGCGATTCCCAGGTATCTTTCGGATAGGTCTTGAAATAAGTATTTGGATATATAGTTTTTCTAGTAACTTGTGATCGTAACATGGATTCTTTCTTGCTCACCACGTTTTTATCCATTGTATAATGAAACATTTTAAATGCCAGAGTTTCCAAGTGTTAGTTAAAAATGTCAGCTATAAGAATTTAGTATTTTCAAAAGTAATAAGTACTCTAGAGCTTGCCCTATTATAATGATACTCAGCCATGCTCCCTAAAATAACCAGGTATTCTAAAATATCATGATTATTTTCCAAGAAATAATATTTTTTAGTTCTGTGCTTCAGAAGAACATGTGCATCAGCTTTCACTAAATATTTCTGAATACCCCATTGCAAATGGTGATTTCTATTTTGGTCATATGTGGTGCAGACCAATTTGGTAAGACATAGTGTGGACGTGTTAATATGACAAGGACTTGTTAATGGGAATCACTCTCCTGTTTAATTTAACTGCATTAAAGACTTGGAAAAATTCAAATATATTCCAAATGCTTTATTGACATATGATTGACATACGATGCACTGCACGCATTTGAAGTATATGCTTTAATAAGGTCTGACATATGTATCCATCATGAAACCAAAACTGCAGTCGAGATAATAAACATATCCATCACCCCAAAAACCTTCCCCATGCCCTTTTGTAGTCTCCTCACCCACCCTCCTCTAGCCTCCAACTCCCTCCCCTGGACCTCTCCCTGTTCCCAGGCAACCACTGAACTTCTGTCACCGTCAATTTCCTTTTTATATGACTTAATGTCAGTACAATTGTACAGAGCGTACTCTTGTTTTCTGGCTTCTTTCATTCAGCCTAACTATTTGTAGATCTATCCATTTGTTGCATGTGTGGATAATTCCTTTTTATTACTGAATAATATTCCATTATATGCATATATCCCAATTGGTTTCCACCATTCACCTGGTGATGGACATGTGAGTTGTTTTCAGCTTGAAGCTCTTTTCAGTAAAACTGGTATGAACATTTGTGTACAAATCTTTACATGGACCCATGCTTTCTTTCTGTAGGGTAAATACTTAGGGGCTCAATGGCTGGATCATATGGTAGATGTAAGATGAACAATGTAAGAAACTACCAAACTGGTTCCAAAGAGGTTGTATCATTTTTTCATTCCCACCAGCAGTGTATGAAAGTTCCATCCTCCACAATGCTTCGTGTGGTCAGTATTTTTAATGTTGGCCATTCTAACAGGGGTGTGGTGATAGTTAATTGTAGTTTTAATTTACATTTCCTTATTAACTAATGATGTTGGTCATCTTTTCATGTGCCTAGTTGCCATTTGTATAATTTCTTGGATGAAGTGTTTATTCGAATTGTTTGCCCATTTATCTATTGGAGTGTCTGTTATTGACTTTTGAGGGATTTTCCATATTTTGGATACAGGTCCTTTATCAAATAAATGATTTGCAAATATTTTTCTCCCAGTCAGTGGCTTGTCTCTTCATTCTCTCAATAGTGTCTTAAAGAGTAGACGTGTGTTGTTGTTGTTGTTGTTGTTGTTATTTTGTGGTCTTTTTTTCATTCTGAGGCAGTCCAATTTATCAATTTGTTCATTTATGTATTGTGGTTTTGGTGTGGCTTCTAATAAATCTTTGCCTAAGCCAAGGTCACAAAGATTTTCTCCCATGTTTTCCTCTTCTGTGTTTATCACTATGGCTTTATAGCTTTAGGTCTTATATTGAGATCTATGATCCATTTTCAGTAGACTTTTGTACGTGGTGTGATCATATGGATCACGGTTTCTGTTTGTTTTTATAGTCTAGGTCTTTTTGCTATTTGTGCATGAATTTTAGATTCAGCTGTTAATTTTCAGAAAAAAAATACTGATAAAGTCCACTAGGATGGGGCGCCTGGGTGGCTCAGTTGGTTAAGCAGCTGCCTTCAGCTCAGGTCATGATCCCAGGGTCCTGGGATCGAGCCCCGCATCGGGCTCCCTGCTCAGCAGAGAGCCTGCTTCTCCCTTTCCCTCTGCCTGACACTCTGCCTACTTGTGCTCTCTATCTCTCTGTCAAATAAATAAATAAATAAATCTTTTAAAAAAAAAAAAGTCCACTAGGATTTGGATTTAGATTGTATTGAATCTATAGATGACTGTGGGGATTTTTCATCCTAACAATTTTCATCTTAATAATACTGAGCTTTCGAACCCAAGGATATGGAAAAATGTCCCAGAGACAATCTTTAGGTCATCTACAGAAAAATCAGTCAGTCAGAGAAACTAGTTATGGTACTTTCCACTTGATAGGCGTGATTAGAACTGAGTTTGTTGAATTTTGGATGTTTTCTTCATTACCCTTCCGTAAATCCACTTCAGTGAATTCCTGGGAACTTGGATAGTGAAAAAGAGAGTGGGACAGAGCAGGCATGTATTTGGGTCTGTATGCACATTTGTAAGAACGTTTTTTTGCACGTATGTATGTGTATGTCAGGAAAACTGCTAGGAGTATTTATTCTGAGAAATAGGTGGGGTTAATCACTGCACATCATGTCTGTGCTATACAGACCCTAGTATATATTAGGAATGAAAACAAAGTGGTGGTGGCTTATTGTTTGTCCAGCATTCCCGGGCAGGCAGAGCTGCATTGGTGACTGTGCCTGCTGTGGGATTTGGTGCTGACTGAGCTTCCATTCAGGCCTCTTGCCTGAATCACTAGCTACTATGATAGTGGTCAAATGTTGCTTTTCTAATTCTGTCATTCCTTCTAGATTTATTAGTTGACATTTGACTGTATGATAGACTTTCCCTTCTCCTCTAAGGCTTATTGAGTTAGGTGTTTATTCAAGTATTTATTTACGTCAGCATGACCCACAGAGTCCCACTTGTCCCAAAGTGTGAGCATCTGTTACTCTAATTATTTATTTTGATGCTCAAATTGGGCAGTTTTAGCTCTTCAAGTTGGCCTCTGTGTCCTTTCGACACCTGCCTAGACTTCTTGGAATATGTACTTTGCTCTCTGAGCCTGCCTATTTCTCCATGTGTAGAAAGGAAGGAATGATGCCACCTCAGAGGATTACTTGGAGGATTTGAAGCGATAAAGTCTGAAAAGTAACAACCTGCAACGTGTGGCATCTAGAAAGGCCTCAGCAAATATTATTAGTTGCCCCTCCCAGCTTTGGCTCCTTCATTCTGTCATTGTGATGCCTCTGATATTAACATCCTACCATGACTGCTAGGGAAAATACTTGGACATGGAGCAGCAAGCAGGGATGAGCCCACATTTCCATGATGTGAGAGCTTCGGTGTCACTGCTGTGTGCGGGAGGGGGCTAGGGGATGGAGCTGGGGAAGAGGCAGAGTGTCACTGCACAGCTTCCAGTGACCTGAGTGGGGACAGGCAAGCACATCCTCGCCCCTTTTCCCTGCCTTTCCTCTCTCCCTTCCTCTCACTTTCCTCTCTATTCCATGTGCTGAATGATCCCCTGCCTCTTCCTTCTAGTAAAACAGCAGAGAAGTTTGTGGACTCTGAGCCCCAGAAACAGGAAGCAATAGAGAAGAAACAGGTGTGATGTCCAGTGTGCTAGACAAGTTGCTGGAGCAAGAGTGAAGAGATCAGGGTCCCATCACTGGGGCACTTCAGTTAAGTCATGACCCTTCCACCAGCCTCATCTACACAACAAGATAACAATACCCAATGCTCCAACCACTCAGGCATATTGTGGACTTCAAGTGTGATCCCATGTGGGAAAAGAATCTGTGGTCATAGGTGGGAGGGAAAGACTGGTGCCCTTTTGAGTAATTATATTAACAGACATTCCCCAGATATCACAGAACTCTGCATGGTAGCCATCACATTAATACTACACAAATGTCAGCTGTTTAGGTCAGGATTTCTCCAAGTGTGGTTCTCAGACCACTTCATTAATCACCAGAGAGCGTGAAATGGCCACATCCCTGGGCCCACCCTAAGTCTGCTGAATCAAAAACAGGGAGGTGGAATGGGAAGTGTCTACATTTTGAGTGATATCTACAGTTGTTTCTGGTGCCCATCCAAGTTTGAAATGTACTGCTGTGGATTTGCAACAAACACTCATTAAAAATTTGAATTCTTTGATGTTTAATTTCCTTGTCAACTTCTCCTGCCATTCAGTTCTAAATACCTGTGTCTTCTTCAGTGTGTCCCATAGATATCAATTCCTTCTTGTAAGTAATATATATTCAGTGATTTACATGTGAGGCACAGCACAGAGAACAAGATAGGAAAGGCCCCAGGAGCTTTCATTCCAGTTTGGGAACCCAGGAGCTTTCATTCCAGTTTGGGAACACTGGCAATAAACAGATAAATCAAGAAGTGGGGAAATTCCATATGGGGATTTGTGCTTTAAGAAAGATTAACACATGAATAAAGTAGAAAATGACTGGTCAGGGATGACTATAAGTGGGGTTGTCAGTGAAGCTCTTTCTCAGGAAGTGCCTTTGAGCAACTGAACAACAAGAAAAGCCAGGCCCAGGCAGGCCTGGTTGGGTATACAGGAGCATTGTGTGTGAGTACCAGTTGTTCCAGGAGCAGACAAAAACCGCAGGGGGCTGGAGCTTGGCAGACACAGTGCAGATGGTAGGAGATGAAGTCGAATGAGAAGACAGGAGCCAATCCAGCGACTGTAAGAAGTAAGGTATTTACACTTACACAGTTTATAAGTGGCAGAACTAGGGTTTAGATCTAGTCTGCCTTCCGAGCCCACATTCCTAACCAGTACACTTAGCAAGAAGAAAAGGACACGTGTTGAACTATGTCAACCCATGGTGGTTTATGTTAGGCCGGGGTCTCTTGGCACGCTAATAAAAAAAAAAAAAAAAACCAACAAACAAAACTAACTCCCTGGGGTGACTCACAGAATCTGTTTGGGTGGAAACTATGCTTCGGAAGCATTTTGCCATGTGGTAGGTGGTAATTATTTAATGAAAACAGGAAAGGTAGTAATTATAAAAACAGAAGAGTTAATAACCGTCACAGTTACTATGCATTAGACAACTTGGCTGTTAAGATAATTCCTTGGACTTCCATGGTGAACTTTTTTTCCCTTTTATTAACTCAGAGTGCCTTTCCAGATGGGGATCACATTTCTCTATGCCTGCAACCTCCCTGGTTGGCAGGCAGGGCTGGTCTGATCCCCTTTGGCAAGTGAGGTCAGGTGGAGTGTCATCTAGAGTTAGTGGGTTAGGTCTGCCACTGTGGCCAGGTATGTCTCTTATCAAGCACTCAGTTGCCTGTCCATCAGACATAGCATCAGCTTCGTTTCTATGTTTAGTAAGTCACTTTTCAGGGGCTCAGAGGATGCATATTTGTCTGAGGTTACCCTGCAGGTAATATAAGAAGACGCTGTATTAGTCAGCATTCCCCAGAGAAATAGGACCCATAGGATGTGTTGTGTGTGTGTGTAGATAGATAGGTACATAGATAATATATAGAGATGACAGATAGATGATAGGGAGAGAGAGGAGAGAGAGAGAGAGAGAGAGAGGTATAGATAGATTTGAAGGAATTGGCTCACATAATTATGGAGGCTGAAGGACATCTGCTGCCTACCTAGTTCATCCTTGCTCGAGGGAGGTCAATCTTTTGCTCTATTCAGGCTTTCAACTGATTGGATGAGGCCCACTCACATTATGAATTATGCAAAGTCACCAATTTAAATGTTATTCTCACTCAAAAACACTGACAGAAACATCCACAATAATGTCTGACCAAATACCTGGGTAATGTGGGAAGCCAAGTTGACGCTTAAATTAACCATCACAGATGCTAAGTATCTTAAAATAAAAGGAAATGAAGTGCTGATTTTCCTTTCTTTCTCCATCCAACTAGAATAAACAGTTTCCAGCTGTATGACACAACTAATAGCACAACAACCAGGTAAGGAACTAGGCCACCTCCACCCGTGAAGATCCTACTTTCAGAAAGCCCTGGGTAACCTAGATAACTGAGCCCTTGAGTGACGCCACTTTTCCCTTCCCATGTCCTAATTCCTGCTGTTATGCTTTAAATTAGCCAATAAAGAGTGAGCCCACAAGACCCTAGACACCCCAGTCTCAAACCTTAATAAAGGCAGATTGCAAGTCCATGCCTGCACTCTCTCTCTCTCTCTCTTCCTGCCCCCTCAACAACCACATGCTGTGTAGCCCTCGGGTGTGCCGTGTACCCTTCCAGATCTGTGAGTAATAAATCTTGTTCCTCAAACTTCCCTAGTGGTTTTTTGCTGAAGCGCATCCTACAATAATAATGCAATCATAATAAACCACAAGGAAGAACCACAAGGGCCAGTCCAGCCACAACATCGGCCCCTGTGGGGAAAGGTCTGTGGGGTGTTCCTAGGAGTAATATGGGTGCGGATGAGTGCCTCAGGCATTTCTAGCCTCTGTCGATAGGCTGGCCTTCGTGATATTGACAGTGATAGCATCACTATCAATAGGCTGGGACTGACATAACAGTAGAGTTTTGCATTGCGTGGCTATTTCACAACCTATGTACGTGGTATGGGATTTGGGTATTTTCCATATTTTGACATATTATGATAATGGGATTCTGAACATTCTTGTACATATCTTTTGGGTGGACATTTCTTTCCTTTCTCTTGGGCAGGTACCAAAGAGTGGCATTTCCAAGTCATAAGGTGTGTGCATGTTGAGTTCAGAAGATACTGCGAAGCAGTTTTTCCAAGTGTTTGTTCTAATCTGCATTCTCACCAGCAGTGTGTGAGAGTTGCACTGCTCCACATCCTTGCCAACACTTGGTATTTTCCATCTTTTTCATTTTTGTTGTTTTGATGGTATCCCATTGTGGTATTAATTTCTCTGTTTTAATTTCTCTTAAACTTAACTCTCTCTGAAGTGTTTAGTTTCTTTTAGTCTAAAGAAATCCCATCCTCCTTTTTTCACCTTCCAATTTATTTACCTAAGAAACTGGATCTTTGTCCTGTGGAGTTTGCATTCTCGATTTTGCCAATCGTATCCCTATTGTATTTATTACATTCCTATGGCTTCCCTCTTTCCTTTAAAGCACTAATTAGATTTAGAGGCTTGCTCAGATTTGGGTCTTTGGGCGGAGTTTCTCAGATGGGGTGGTGGACTTCCCATAGCCTTACACCAGGAGCCTAGTAGTGTCTGGTTGTCTCTCTTCCTGTGATGATGAGATTGGTCACTGGGCTCAGCCGTTGTCAGCCTGATCCAGCCAGTTGAAAATCTTCCATCTGCTTTCCACCTCATATTTTTCACAGCCTCTGATGACTGTTGCCTAGAACTGCATTCCAGTAAGTTACAAAAGTGTGATGTACTACTTCTTTGATTTCTTCTGCATGTTCTTCTATAAAAGAAACTTCTCCTCATCAACTATTAGGTTATGCTTACATAGAGTAAGCACAGGAGGGTAAGGCGAATGCTTAGTTCTTTCGCAATATTTCCATTGTCTAAAATAATGAGTTGTTTCCCTAGGATCCTCAAAGGTGAGCAATGAGTTGGCTTTGTTGTTTTTGTTCTTGTTGTTGTTTTTTAGATTCTCATCATGAGTTCAGGATGTTCCTGTATTTGATGTGTTTTAGTGTATTGTAGTCATTAATGTTTTTGATAATTGTTCTATCTTTGGCCAGTGGGAGCCCTTCGGGTTGGCTTCTGACTCTTTTTGCTTTCTGGTATGAGAGTTCAGTCCAGGCGCACCTGGTGCAACCCCAACTTAGACTGGAATCAGCCATTTAGTGAGAAATGTGCTTAGAAGATTCAGTCTGGAGACTGGAGTTGCTCATTGCTCCTGGGTTGGTCACTATTTCTTGCCTTTTCCAGTGCATGGAGCTTGTGAATCTATCTTTTATTTTTTAGAGAATATCCATCATTGGCTTCAATCCTGGGCTGCTCCTCTGTCCCTTTATAGGCAAGCATCCTTATCATCTTTAGTTTTAACCATATAGTTTTTTAAATACAAGGAAATGCATCTCGTGTGTTTTAGTTTTCCATACTGTTCCTGGATAAAAGTTGTCATATTCTACACCAGTGCTGTGTGATAGAAATTTCTGCAAAGAGAGAAATGTTCTGTATCTTCACTGTCTGACACGGTGGCAACTAGCTACCTGAACGTTTTATTCAGGAATTAAACATTTAGCACCTAAAATGTGGCAACTGAGACTAACTGATTTTTTAATTCCATGGACTTTAATTTAATGTTAATAGCTACTTGTGACTAGTGGCTACCATATTGGACAGCAGCAGCTCTATACACTTTTCTGCACCTGGCTTTTTTTATTTTAACAATATATCTTGGAGATTACTTCATAGCAGTATAGATAGAGTCATTGCTGGTGTTTATAGCTGCATAGTACTCCAGGGTGTAGGTGTACCATGGCTTATTCAACCAGCCCCCTATTAGTGGACATGCCTTTTTTCTTGTTTTCTCCTGGCTCCAAGAGTAAGTACCCTAGTAATTTTATAAGATAATATCAAATCCCCTGAGTAGGGCTTGTACCATGTTACATTACTACCAGCAATGCATGTGACTACCTATTTCTTCACAGACTAGGTAAATAGTGAAAAGAGGCATCTCGGTTTCATTTTCTATGCATCTCTTATCAAGAGTTAAGTTTACAAAGAGGCAAAAAACCTGTATTTTGAAAACTATAAAACACTGATCAAAGAAATTGAAGATGACACAAAGAAATGGAAAGACATTCCATGCTCATGGATTGGAAGAACAAATATTGTTAAAATGCCTATACTACCCAAAGCAATCTACACATTTAATGCAATCCTATCAAAATAGCAACAGCGTTTTTCACACACCTCGAACAAACAATCCTAAAATTTGTATGGAACCACAAAAGACCCCAAATAGCCAAAGCAATCTTGAAAAAGAAAAGCAAAGCTGGAGGCATCACAATTCCGCACTTCAAGCTGTATTACAAAGCTGTAGTGACCAAAACAGTATGGTACTGACACAAAAATCAACACAGATCAATGGAACAGAATAGAAAACACAGAAATAAACCCCAAGTACATGGTCAATTAATCTTTGAGAAAGCAGAAAAGAATATGCAATGGGAAAAAGACCAGCTCTTCAACAAATGGTTTTGGGAAAACTGGTCACCTACATGCAAAAGAATGAAACTGGAGCCACTTTCTTTCACCAAACAAAAAATAAATTCAAAATGGGTTGAAGACTTAATGTAAGAACTGAAACCATAAAAATCCTAGAAGAGAGCACAGCACTAATTTCTCTGACATCAGCTGTAGCAACTTTTTTCTAGATAGGTCACCTTAGGCAAGGGAAACAAAAGCAACAATAAAATTATTAGGACTACATCAAAATAAAAAGCTTCTGCACAGCGAAGGAAACAATTAACAAAACTAAAAGGCAACCTACTGAATAGGAGAAGATGTTTCCAAACGATATGTCTGATAAAGGGTTAGTATCCAAAATCTGTAAAGAACTCCTACAACTCAAAACCCAAAAGACAAATAACCCAATTAAAAAATGGGCAAAAGACATGTACAGACATTTCTCCAAAGAAGACATCCAGATGACCAACAGACACATGAAAAGATGCTCAACATCACTCATCATCAGGGAAATGCAAATCAAAATTACATTGAGATATCACCTCACACCTGTTAGAATGGTTAAAATCAAAAACACAAGAGGGGCACCTAGGTGGCTCAGTCGGTTGAGCGTCTGCCTCTTGATTTTGACTCAGGTCATGATCTCAGGGTCCTGAGATTGAGCCCTGCCACGAACTCCATGCTTGGGGTGGTGGGGGGTGAGTGTGCTTGAATATTCTCTCTCTCCCTCTCTCACTGTCCCTCCCCCTGCTCTGCTCTCTCTAAGTAAATAAATAAATAAATAAATAAATAAAATCTTAAAAAAAAAAAAAAAAAAACACAAGACGACAAGTGTTGGGGAGTATGTGGAGAAAAAGGACCCCTCCTGCACTGTTGGTGGGAATGCAAATGATGCAGCCATTGTGGAAGACAGTATGGAGGGTCCTCAAAAGTTAAAAGTAGAACAGTACTACAATCCAGTAATCACACTACTGGTATCTACCCAAAGAATACGAGAACGCTAATTCAAAGAGATACATGCACCTCTATGTTTATTGCAGCATTATTTATAATAGCTGAATATGGAAGCAGCCCAAGTGTTCATCGATTGATGAATGGATAAAGAAGAATTGGGACATATATACAATGGGATATTATTCAACCATAAAAGAATGAAATCTTGCCATATGACGTAGATGAAGCTAGAGAGTATTCTGCTAAGCAAAATAGGACAGTCAGAGAAAGACAAATACCATATGATTTCATTCATATATGGAATTTAAGAAACAAAACAAATGAGCAAAGGGGTGGGAAGAGATGGATAAACCAAGAAACAGTCTCTTTAGTGAACAAACTGATGGTGACCAGAGTGCAGGTGGGTGGGGGGATGGGTGAAATAGGTGATGGGGATTAAGGAGTGTACTTGTTGTGATGAGCACTGGGTGATTAAAATAAAAACGCAAGGAAAAAATAGTTAGGTTTAGAATTCTTTTATGTTTAAGGAAATTTTTTCAGTGAAATACTTGTTAGTATTTACTGCCCTTGTTCCCCCACCTGTTGTATTTTGCCTTTGCTTTTTCATAATCTCTGTTACAAGGTATATAAACCTTGTGACCTAAGTTGTAAGTATTTTTCCCCATTTGTAATTTTTCACTTTAGTATGCTTATAGGCTTTTATTTTTTACCATGCAATTTTTAATGGAATCAAGTGTATTGCTGTTTTTCCTTAGGGCTTCTGAATTTGAAATCACGTTTAGACAAGTTTTCTCCACTGCTAGCTTATAGAGGGATTTCATTGTGGGTGTAGTTTTGTGGACAGGAAAGAGAGGAGATAGAAAAGGGTCACGTGAGTGTCAGGTGTAATAGGAATCCTGAGGAACCCTCATGTGAGAAATCTGTAAAAACCATTTCACTAAATCAGGAGAATTAGATGTTCAGACCAGAGTTGTAGTCCTGTGTTTGTCTTTGAGAACTAGGTCTCTATTATTTTCTGCGTTGTGTGGATATAGATCCAGGCCCCCACCTAACTGATAGAGAAGGTCTTACATGAAGCAGAAACTCCATGTCACCTCAGATCGACCTGTCAGATGACTAAATGGGTAGAATCACCCTCCTAGGGATATGGCAGACATAAAACCAATTCCAAAATATACCACTCTAACAGAGCCAAGGACTAAATAGAAAGTAAAACCTCCAACTCAAGCCCATGAGGAAAAGCAAGACTGAAATCGACACTGTATGTCTCATCCTTTACTCTCCATGAGTGAGGTTAATCAGGAGAAGGTAATAGTCTGCTAGTCCTATGCAAGAGGACAGAGGTGCGAGTTACAAGGTGGCACCTTTTGTCAAGTTACAACCTCTTCCACTCAACCCTATCATTTCTTGCTTTGATGCTGGGATTCTAGGACTTGGGGGGTCAAGCTTGGACTAATCTTCCTTGGAATGAAGGTCGTACCTCATGGGGGGCGGGGTGGGGCACTAATATCCATGTTGCTTCCTGTGGGCATTTCGAGTTATGCAGGTCTGGAGATGAAGAGAGGGAAGGTTGTGATGCAGATGTAGAATTAGACTGAGAGTGTCTGGCACACAGCAAACACCCAATATGTATTTAATTAATTAATTAGATGTAGATGTAGGCATAAACAAGAAACGAAGCTATGCATGTGTCCTTTCAGTCTTTTTATACAAATGAATTTTTCATAAAGTAATTCTACAAAGCCAGAAGACAGACCATAAATTTTGTTGTCGTTGTTGTTTTCTGTGTTTGTTTTTGCATTAAATTTAAGATCTTTCAAAAAAAAAAAAAAAGAATTTGGATCACACTGTACTTCTTGTTTTGGAATGTGCTTTGAAGGAATATTTTGTTTCTGTTGTCAAAAGTATGCCTTTTCATTGGGGGCAGGGTGGGGGGGAAGGGGAGTTGTAGATAATGGAGAACAATGCTACCTGGTGACCAGAGTCAGAATTGCAGGTGTGAAAGACTCAATTATGGGGCTTGGCAAAGGGTAGGGGATGGAAAGTCATGTGGGGTTGGTGGTGAGGGAGGGAGGTGAATAGTTTCCATATTATAGGCCAAATTTCTAGACTTTTCTACACGCTGGCAGCAATCCTTCTACATTCATGCCCATCCTGAGATCTTCAAGCCCCGGACTAGAAATCCTCAGTGAACTGAGTAGAAAGTTGCATGAGTTAGTGTATGAAAAATTGGTGTGGAGAAGTTTGAGACAGGGAAACATACACAAACACATATGCATACAGAAAACTGTCAAATAAATCATTTTGATCTGCTTCCAAGGCTGTGAATATATAAGTATCATATTTGTAATCAGTTTGCAATTATTTTTATGTTTTCAATATTTTATTCAATGCTTCCATATTTAAAACACCATAGAAATGCAAATATATAAACTAAAAATATCTCTATCTTGGACAATGAGTACACAGTGAATTATTATCAAAGACATCTATTTAGCATGTTATTTTCACACTGCAGGATAAGAACACGTTTCGAAGCTGCTAAATAAACATATTTCTAGGGGCACCTGGGTGGCTCAGTAAATTAAGCATCTACCTTTGGCTCAGGTCATGATCTCAGGGTCCTGGGATCGAGTCCCACATCAGGCTCCCTGTTCAGTGGGGAGTCTGCTCCTCCCTCTCCCTCTGCCCCTCCCCCTGCGTACTCTCTCTCACGTGCTCGCTCTCTCTCTCTCTCAAATAAATAAAATCTTTTTTAAAAAACCATATTTCAGGGCGCCTGGGTGGCTCAGTTGGTTAAGCGACTGCCTTCGGCTCAGGTCACGATCCTGGAGTCCCTGGATCGAGTCCCGCATCGGGCTCCCTGCTCGGCAGGGAGTCTGCTTCTGCCTCTGACCCTCCCCCCTCTCATGTGTTCTCTCTCATTCTCTCTCTCTCAAATAAATAAATAAAATCTTTAAAAAAAAAAAAAAAAAACCATATTTCATGGGCGCCTGGGTGGCTCAGTCATTAAGCGGCTGCCTTCGGCTCAAGTCATGATCCCAGAGTCCTGGGATTGAGTCCCACATCGGGCTCCCTGCTCAGTGGGAAGCTTGCTTCTCCCTCTCCCACTCCCCCTGCTTGTGTTCCTGCTCTCGTTGTCTCTGTCTCTGTCAAATAAATAAATAAAATCTTTTAAAAAAAGGAAAAAAAAGACATATTTCTACACTATTATTTTGTGACTCAGTTCCTGATTTACCTGTTTTAGAAAACTTTATCTCAATACTTTGTCAGATTGCCAATTAATACTTCTCTTTGTCTAACACACATATAAAAACTATAGAAATGAATATTTAAGAGCTGAAATTATTATGTCACTTCCATCTGTTCCTAACTTTTGCCAACACCATAATACAAAGATAGTCTCTGTTAACTTATTGGTGTCTATTTCCCAAATTTTTCTCTGTATGTAATGCACTAACAATATTTAATCAGACACATACCCATGTGGATATATATTTTTTTTTCAGAAATGGGGTCATATTTTGCTTTATACATTATGGTATCCCTGTTTCACTTGATATGGTTCATTTTCTGTTTATTTATTTAGACCGGTATGTTTTCACGTGTTTATTAGGGATTTATATTCTTTGTTGCGTGCATGCACTCTTGATATCATTGACCTATATCTATTGTTTAAAATATTTTGTAAATTAAATACGTAAACAGGTGTCTGAATATAGGTTGCAAATGATTTCTCCCAGCTTTACACACACGCTTTAATGTGCAGATGGTATTTGATTCTTTTCAATGAGTGGTTTGATAAAGAAAAAGTGAGGCTGGAAAACTTCCGTCACAGCCCGAAAGGTGTGGGCGTCCAGCCCCAGACACCCAGCCTCTGGGCGTCATTAGCTCAGGCAGTATGGCCCTCATCACCCTGTCCCGCCTGGGTCGGGCCGGGCGGCAGCAGTGGGGTAAGTGGCGGAGCCGCCCAGAGTGCCCTTTGTCTGTGGAGGCTGGTGCTCAATCTGATATTGTATCTTACAAGATCCCTGCCAGGAGCGAGATTCGAATATCACAGTGAAGTCTGTACATGAAGGATTGATGCATTTAGGGGAAAAAAAGTAATAGTCACCTTCAGGAACTGCCACATCTCAACTCTACATGAACAAAGCAAGATTCTGAGAGTTGCTGCCCCTGAGAAGCAGAAATCATTCTTGTGGATAACCATTGGCTCCTGAGGCTCTCATCAGAGATGAGGCATCTTTAATACCTGAGAGTGACTGTTCTCCATAAGGCACTGGAAAATCAGCTTTCAGGGACTGACAAGGACACTGAAGCTGTTAGTGTATCTACTGACTGTCCTTATAGAAGAGAGCAAAGCTTTGGTGACATTACAACTTAAGAATTGCAAAGAGGTGTAGTAATCCTGGTGGAGGACTGAATCCAGGTACTCAAAAAAGAAGGTGAACATTCTGAAAAATGAGAAGAGTAAAATCTCCTTTGTGTATTATTAGATCATCTTAAAAAGAGTAAAGGAGAGAAGATCTCTGGAGTTTGAGTTTGGGGATGAATTTATCCCCTTAAAAAATAAGATTGGAGGACTTGGAAAAGATGGTGGAGGAGTAGGGGACCCTATTCCAACCGGTCCCTGGAATTGAGCTGGATATCTACCAGACCACTCTGAACACCCACAAAATCAGCCTGAGATGTAAGAAGATAGATGTGGATCTCTACAAAAAGAATATCCCTGTGGCTGGTTTGGAGGTATGAAGCAGGGAGCCGTGACTCCACCGGGAGATATTGAAGGATAAACACAAGGGGGAAGGAGCCCAGCCAATGGGATCCTAAACTGCCGGTGAGCGACAGCCTCCTGCGCTGGGGACGGGGCACAGACTCTCAGACCAGTACCTATGGGGAAAGGACTTTAGGGCAGCCCCCTGGACTTAAACCAGAGCAGCAGGGCCCAGCATGTGAACTGGGGGTGGCTGGCAGTTTTAGAAGCACATAGGGCAGAGACATGCTCTGACCTGGAGGCAAAGACTGGGAGTGCTGCTGAGGGGCGCACAACCCAGGACGTTGCAGTTTATAGCAGCACAGACAGAAACGGAGAGACTGTGGCCTGGAGAGCTCACTGAAGAACAGGCTGCGATCTCTCCACTCTGAGGCAGAGGGTTGGAAATGATCCCTTCTCTTCTGACTCTCGGAAGAGAAGCAGGAAGCCGCCAGGGAAAGCCACCAGAGAACAAAAGCCCCCCAAAACCCGGTATTCACTGAGCCCATCCCCTACCACAGGGGGCAAGGCAACTCTGCCCAAACAGGGTTGCCTGAGTAACAGCACAGCAGGTCCCTCCCCCAGAAGACAGGCTGGGAGAACAAGAAGCCAACAACCCTAAGGTCCCTATAAAACAGGTGCATCTTGTTTGGGTTGTGGTCAATAATTTGAACTCTGTACATTCCCTCAACACCCCTCAACAGAATGACTAGGAGGAGGAACCCCCAAAATAGGAAAGACTCAGAGACTGTGACTTATCCAACAGATTTACAAATAGATACATATATAACCAAGATGTCGGAGATGGAATTCAGGGTACCAATTGCGAAGACAATAGCTAGAATGGAGAAATCGATTAATGGCAACATAGAGTCTCTAAGGGCAGAAACGAAAGCTGAATTGGCAGAACTTAAAAATGTTATCAATGAGATCCAATCTAATCTAGATAATCTAACAGCTAAGGTAGTCAAGGCAGAACAAATTAGTGATCTAGAAGATCAATTAATAGACAAGAAGGAAAAAGAGGAGGCCAGGGAAAAACAACTCAAAATCCATGAAAATAGAATCAGAGAAATAAGTGACACCATGAAACGTTCCAATGTCAGAATTCTTGGGATCCCGGAGGGGGTGGAGAGAGAGAGAGGACTAGAAGATGTATTTGAGCAAATCATATCTGAGAACTTCCCTGATCTGGGGAATGAAACAAACATTTGTGTCCTAGAGGCAGAGAGGACCCCTCGCAAGATCAAGGAAAACAGGCCAACGCCCTGGCATGTAATAGTAAAACTCGCAAATCTTAGAACCAAGGAAACCATCTTAAGGGCAATTAAGGGGAAGAGATTCCTTACGTACAGAGGGAGGAACATCAGAATAACGTCAGACCTATCCACAGAGACCTGGCAAGCCAGAAAGGTCTGGCAAGACATATTCAGGGTACTAAATGAGAAGAACATGCAGCCAAGAATACTTTATCCGGCAAGGCTCTCATTTAAAATGGATGGAAAGATGCAGAGCTTCCAAGACCAGTAGAAACTGAAAGAATATGTAACCACTAAGCCGGCCCTGCAAGAAATATTAAGGGGGCTTCTATAAAAGGAAAAAGACCCCAAGAGTGATATAGAACAGAAATTTACAGGGACAATCTATGAAAACAGGGTCTTCACAGGCAACAGGATGACAATAAATTCATATCTTTCAATAATCACACTCAATGTGAACAGCCTAAATGCTGCCATAAAATGGCACAGGGTTGCAGATTGGGTAAAAAGACAGGACCCGTCCATATGTTCTCTATAAGAGACTCATTTTGAACCTAAAGATACATCCAGACTGAAAGTGAAGGGATGGAGATCCATTTTCCATGCCAACGCACCTCAAAAGAAAGCTGGGGTAGCAATTCTTATATCAGACAAATTAGATTTTAAACTAAAGACTGTAGTTAGAGACACAAAAGGACACTATATCATTCTTAAAGGGTCTATCCAACAAGAAGATCTAACAATTGTAAATATCTATGCCCCCAACATGGGAGCAGCCATCTACATAAGCCAACTGTTAACTAAAATAGTCATATTGATAACAATACTTTAATTGTAGGAAACCTGAATACTCCACTCTCAGCAACAGACAGATCATCTAAGGAGAAACTCAACAAAGAAACAAGAGCTTTGAAGGACACACTGGACCAGATGGATCTCATAGATATATACAGAACATTCCACCTTTAAAACAACAGAATACTCATTCTTCTCGAGCACACATGGATCTTTCTCCAGAATAGACCACATACTGGGTCACAAATCAGTTCTCAACTGATACCAAAAGACTGAGATTATTCCCTGCACATTCTCAGACCATAATGCTTTAAAACTGGAACTCAATCGCAAGAAAAAATTTGGCAGAAATTCAAACACTTGGAAGCTAAAGACCACTCAGCTCAAGAATGTTTGGGTCAACCAGGAAATCAAAGAAGAACTTAAACAATTCATGGAAACCAATGAGAACGAAAACACATCAGTCCAAAACCTATGGGATACTGCAAAGGTGGTCCTAAGGGGGAAATACATAGTCATCCAAGCCTCACTCAAAAAAATAGAAAAATCCCGAATTCACCAACTAACTCTACACCTTAAAGAACTAGAGAAAAAGCAACAAACTATGCCTAAGCCATGCATTAGAAGAGAAATAATTAAGATTAGAGCAGAGATCAATGAATTAGAAACCAGAAACACAGTAGATCAGATCAACGAAACTAGAAGTTTGTTCTTTGAAAGAATTAATAAGATCAATAAACCACTGGCCAGACTTATCCAAAAGAAAGGAGAAAGGAACCAAGTTAATAAAATTATGAATGAAAGGGGGGAGATCACAACTAACACCAAGGAAATAGAAACAATTATTAGAAATTATTATCAACAACTATATGCCAATAAACTGAGCAACCAGGATGAAATGAATGCCTTCCTGGAAACCTATAAGCTGCCAAGACTGAAACAGGAAGAAATTGACAACTGGAATAGGCCAATAACCAGTAACGAGATTGAAGCAGTGATCAAAAACCTCCCAAAAAACAAGAGTCCAGGGCCTGATGGATTCCCTGGGGAATTCTACCAAACATTCAAAGAAGATATAATACCTATTCTCCTGAAGCTGTTTCAAAAAATAGAAACAGGAAGAAAGCTTCCAGACTCATTCTATGAGGCCAGCATTACCTTAATCCCCAAACCAGGCAAAGACCCCATCAAAAAGGAGAATTTCAGACTGATATCCCTGATGAATATGGATTCCAGAATCCTCAAAAAAATCCTAGCTAATAGGATCCAACAATACATTAAAGGGATCATCCACCACGACCAAGTGGGATTTATCCCCGGGATGCAAGTGTGGTTCAACATTCACAAATCAATCAATGTGATAGAACACATTAATAAGAGGAGTGAGAAGAACCATATGGTCCTCTCAATTGATGCAGAAAAAGCATTTGACAAACTACAGCATCCTTTCCTGATTAAAACTCTTCAGAGTATAGGGATAGAGGGAACATTCCTCAAGTTCATAAAATCCATCTATGAAAAACCCACAGCCAATATCATCCTCAATGGGGAAAAGCTGAGAGCCTTTCCCTTAAGATCAGGAACACGTCAAGGATGCCCACTCTCGCCACTATTGTTCAACATAGTACTAGAAGTCCTAGCAACAGCAATCAGACAACAAAAAGAAATAAAAGGTATTCAAATTGGCAAAGAAGAAGTCAAACTCTCTCTCTTCGCAGATGACATGATACTTTATGTGGAAAATCCAAAAGACTCCCCCCCCAAATTACTAGAACTCATACAACAATTCAGTAATGTGGCAGGATACAAAATCAATGCACAGAAATCAGTTGCTTTCTTATACACTAACAATGCAACCATAGAAAGAGAAATTAGAGAAACGATTCCATTTACAATAGCACCAAAAACCATAAGATACCTCATTATAAACCTAACCAAAGAGGTAAAGGATCTATACTCTAGGAACTACAGAACAGTCATGAAAGAAATTGAAGAAGACACAAAAAGATGGAGAAACATTCCATGCTCATGGATCAGAAGAATAAACATTGTTAAAATGTCTATGCTACCCAGAGCAATCTATACCTTCAATGCTATCCTGATCAAAATTCCAATGACATTTTTCAAAGTGCTGGAACAAACAATCCTAAAATTTGTATGGAATCAGAAAAGACCCCGAATCGCCAAGGAAATGTTGAAAAAGAAAAACAAAGCTGGGGGCATCACGTTGCCTGATTTTAAGCTATATTACAAAGCAGTGATCACCAAGACAGCATGGTACTGGCACAAAAACAGACGTGTAGAGCAATGGAACAGAATAGAGAGCCCAGATATGGACCCTCAACTCTATGGTCAAATAATCTTCGACAAAACAGGAAAAGATATGCAATGGACAAAAGACAGTCTCTTCAATAAATGGTGCTGGGAAAATTGGACAGCTATATACAGAAGAATGAAACTTGACCATTCTCTAACACCATACACAAAGATAAACTCAAAATGGATGAAAGATCTCAATGTGAGACAGGAATCCATCAAAATCCTAGAGGAGAACATAGGCAGTAATCTCTTTGACATTGGCCACAGCAACTTCTTTCAAGATACATCTCCAAAGGCTGGTGAAACAAAAGCAAAAATGAACTTTTGGGACTTCATCAAGATAAAAAGCTCCTGCACAGCAAAGGAAACAGTCAACAAAACAAAGAGGCAACCCACAGAATGGGAGAAGATATTTGCAAATGACACTACAGATAAAGGGCTGGTATCCAATATCTATAAGAACTTCTCAAACTCAACACCCAAAACACAAATAATCAAGTCAAAAAATAGGCAGAAGACATAAACAGACACTTCTCCAAAGAAGACATACAAATGGCTAACAGACACATGAAAAAAATGTTCATCATTAGCCATCAGGGAAATTCAAATCAAAACTACATTAAGATACTACCTTATACAAGTTAGAATGGCAAAAATTGACAAGGCAAGATAAAACAAATGTTGGAGGGGTTGTGTAGAAAGGGAAATCCTCTCACACTGTTGGTGGGAATGCAAGTTGGTACAGCCACTTTGGAAAACAGTGTGGAGGTTCCTCAAAAAATTAAAAATAGAGCTACCTTATGACCCAGCAATTTCACTACAGAGTATTTACCCCAAAGACACAGATGTAGTGAAAAGAAGGGCCATATGCACCCCAATGTTCATAGCAGCAATGTCCACAATAGCCAAACTGTGGAAAGAGTTGTGATGCCCTTCAACAGATGAATGGATCAAGAAGAGGTGGTCCATATATACAATGGGAGATGACTCAGCCATCAGAAAGGTATTTATCAGAAAGGATGAATACCCAAATTTTACATCAACATGGATGGGACTGGAGGAGATTATGCTACGTGAAATAAGTCAAGCAGAGAAAGGCAATTTTCACATGGTTTCACTTATTTGTGTAATATAAGGAATAGCATGGTGGACATTAGGAGAAGGAAGGGAAAAATGAAGAGGGGGAAATCGGAGGGAGAGATGAACCATGAGAGACTATGGACTCTGAGAAACAAACTGAAGGTTTTAGAGGGGAGGGGGGTGGGGGGATGGGTTAGCCCGGTGATGGGTATTAAGGAGGGCACGTACTGCATGGAGCACCGGGTGTTATATGAAAACAATGAATCGTGGATCACTACATCAAAAACTAATGATGTATTGTATGGTGACTAACATAAAATAATAAAATAAAAATAAAATAAATAAATAAATAAAAGAAAAAGAACAAATGAATAAGAATAATGTCTTCAGAGATATGGAATGACAGCTCATAGGACAAACAGGGAACAGCTTAATCTTTTGTGTAACTCCTGGAGCAGTAATTTAGAAGGTTGTTTCCTGGATTTTGTTACTTAACCTTTAACTTCTGTTCTCTGATCATTGGTAAGTATTGGTCTTGCATAGAGTACTTGGAATTTAATGAGCTGAACTGTAAAACACCTTTCATATAGTAGTTGCCCATGTTGATATCCTACCATTCAGGTTCCCTTTTCAAAGGGCAAGAGTTTGTGCTGCTTCCTCGGTCCACTTCAACACCCCAGGAATCAGCCAGTCTATGTGGCCCCCATACCTAGGCCTCTTGGCTCATGGCTCATGGGGCAGGATTTCATCCCCACCATCATCTTCATGCCAAATGAGGACACGACACCACCCCATTTCCATATCAGGAGAGTTTCCCACTATCAGTCCTTAAGCCCTGGAAATCCATCATCCGAAGGGGAGGCTGCTGCTTGGCCTGTGCAGATGGCAAGGGGTAGATGTTTGACTCTGGAAAATTTATACAACTTTGTGAGTCTAAGGTTGGTCATCTGTAAAATGGGACTACCTCCAGACTTGTAAGAAGAAAAGGAGAAAACCTCAAAGAATGTGTGGCCTGTAGTAGGACTTGAGGTATATTACTCCTGGCCCACCCTGCCTCCTCTGCCCATAAAGTAGAAGATTTGAAACATCATCTGGAAGTGTAGCAGCAAGAAGTGAACTTTGGTCTCATTTCATCATTTCCTTTTTCCCTCATGTTTTCCTGTCTCCTTATTTTCCTTCTACTTTGACATGGATGAAGCAGTTTTGGTTTTTGTTGTTGTTGTTGTTATTTTTACTGAGCCCCAGGAAGAAGAAACAGTATAGAAGAACAAATCATAGTAACAGGTCAGCTAAATAGAAGATGGAAGTCATCAAACATGGGTCCCAGTTGCCAGACCCATCACTGACCACAGGACCTTGGGTGAGTCCCCTCCTCTCTGCTGGCCTCCAGCCTAACACAGAAGAACACTCAATGTGTACATGGGGGTTGGGGCAGGGGCTTTGGGGTCAGAAGGACCTGGATTTGATGTTGGGAACCAGTACTTGCATGATCCTGACCAAGTAATTTATCTACTATGTGTGCTATAATTGTTGGTATCTTTTATTATTGTTGTTGTTAGTGTTGCTGTTTTCAGTTTTATTACTATTATTAATTATTCCTGCCACCCAGCCAAAGTGTGAATGATGGAAGTGGGGATTAACTGCCAGATAGTACAAAGTAACAAATGAACCCAGCTGAGGGTGGGGAATACAGAAAGTGAAAACAGAGAAAAAAGGGGAAGTAGGCAGAGAAGTACTGGGCTCTCTCTGGGTACCAGTCCCTGTGCCCATCTTCTCATGACCCTGGGAAGGTTCTGGCCCAAGAGCACTCTTGGTTTTCAACTGCAGACAGCAGCAACCTGGGGGCTGCCCTGGAGCTATGGGGCTGAAGGGCCATGTCCTCATCAGCTCCCTCCCCTTCAAGGGCCACCAGCTCTGGCCCTCCATCTAAACCCATCTCCTTCCCCTTTGCTCCTGGGTGTCAGGAAAGGTCTACTTGTGGAACCTCCCAGAACTGACCTTGAAGGCCTTTCCTCATACAAATGATCTTCTATCCCCTGCAGTCTCTGAAAGTTGCCCTGCACACCAGCAAGCGGGGAGGGGGCTCTGAGGTAAAGACAGAAATGCTTTCCTCTCAGAGGTATATCATCTCCACATGTTTTTACCTGACATATTGTACTTTTACAAGTAATGACTTTATACATTTCCTATACACAATATATCAATATAGACATACACACACACACAATTCTCTCTCCTCTCCCTCTCACCCTCCCTCCCTCTCTGTATTTTCCTGAAAATAACAATCTTCAGCTTTCTTCTCTCATTTAGTATCTCATCTCAGTGTTTGCCGTTACATTATTGTAGTTATTGTGGTTGGATAGCCTTTCATAGATTAGTTGGGCATTCCTATTGCTTTTAATAACAATTCTAGGTTAATATCAGTTTCTGATCTCTCTACTGATTTCTTTATATATCAAGGACATTTATCCTATGTCATCCATATATGTGGGTAATTTTTACTTCCCAGGTTTTCATGTGCTCTTTAATGCTATTTTTCCCCAAAAAGGTTGTTTTCAAATTTGAGTAGATTTGTATGACTAAGCAATTATACTGTTCTCTGTATAAAAACATTTTAATAACAGGCTAGGGGCACAGAACACCATCTCCAGGTTTACCAGGGTAACAGAGCATTCCCCACCTTGACAGCCACATGGCCCTGGGGAGCACACACACAGCCTGGTCTTTAAGGGGTCCAGGATTTGAGACTCTACTCCACTGTTCCCAAAGAGTTTCTGACCCTCTCTGAGTTTACCTGTCTCCATCTGTAGTACAAAACTACCTGCCTCAAATGGATTTTGCAGGGATTTGACACAACATGCAATGTCATTCTTTATTATCAAAAGAATCAGGGGGCACCTGGCTAGCTTGGTCGGTAGAGAACACGTGACTCTTGGTCTTGGGGTTGTGATTTCGAGCCCCATGCTGGGTTTAGAGATTGCTTAAAAATAAAATCTTAAGAAGAAAAGAATCAGGGATTCTGAGTGAGACAAATACACAGAACAACCAGCCCTTTGGGTGGATTAGTGTCAGTTAAACATTGGCTTCCCAGCCTCAAGCAACCTCCTGCTCAGTCACAGGGTATACTCAGACTAGAGGAAAAACACAACAAAGATGATGAGGATGAAGATGACCACACCCAAGGGTTTCTTTTCAGGGCTGTGTTCTAAGGATCCTGGGTCAGCCTGGGTGAGGGCCTCCTCTGGGATCCTGTGATCGGCCTGGAGGAAGTGAAGGGGGGTAGTTGGGAGATCAGCAGAGCCAGGAGCCCTGAGGCTCATCCACAGGTCCCCCAGACTCTGCTCACTTGGCCTGAATTCCTGGACCTCACCTTGGGCCAAGTGAGAACCAGTGTAGTCTCAGTGGCTGTCATGAAGTCACCTGGGATAGAGAAAGGACAGATGACATCCATTAGGACCAAAGTGGAGACAGTCTGACTGCGCGGTGCCATTTCCCAATCTATGCAAGGAAAACATGGTTCCACATTTATGGCAACGTGGGCAGTGGAATGAGCCCTGTGGCACAGTGTGTACTGGGAAAACTCCTGAAACCAAAATGCCTGTCAATAAAAGAATGAGGCCCAAAGAATTCATAAAAGTAATATACACTTGTTCAAAACAACTGGGTAACTAGGTAACAGAAATGTTCAGGGTGATGATGAGTGAGATAAACAAGCAAAACAAATTATCTGCAAGTTCCCATTATTCCCTCCTCGACTCCTCCAAGCTCCCTCCTATATTCACACACCCCAAGCACTCACCTCTCAAACCACTGGAGGTTCATCCCAGACTGGGTGGAGAATGCCTGCATCATTCCTGCTGCTCCTGGGAGAGGGTGGGCAAGGAGCTACAGGAGGGTGTGTGAACTGGGATAGAGAATGTGCTCTGGGTCTCCTTGGGGCTGGTGTCCCTCACAAGAACATGTCATTCTCGATGCATACACTGGAGAAACTTGAGCCCTGGGACAGCTGGACAGATGGACAACCCTACTCCCCCCAACAATCCTGCTCCCACTGCCACTCAGCAACCAGATTCCTCCCATATCCTTACTGTGCCTGCCGCCCAGATTGCTTGGTTGGTACCTCTACCCCTCCCACAGAGACCACCTTTGGAGAGATTATCTACCAGTTTCGCTAGGTTAGGAGGTTTACCTGCACCCCAGGGATGGTTTTATAAATATCAAAACCGTTGATTGCTATCTCAAGGAATTAGCTCAGCTTAGGAGAGGCAGTCCCTTCACCAGGTCCACAAGGCCCCTATTTTGCCAAAGCATCATAAAATATAGTTAATAGAAAACATGATGAATATGCCGAGAGGAAGATTTCACCTCAGTCATGACCATAGCCGCAGGAGGAGAGGTTTTCCATGTAGAAGTAGGATAAGTGTGTTATGGCCCATTGGGGTCATGTCCTCAGGAGAATGGAAAACAGCCTGGGCACTTGCCACCCCCCCCCATCTAAAGGAGGCCTGCTGGGTGTCTTGTTGGAATGGGTTGGAGAGGGGTCCCAGAGCCTTTCTGGCCGGGGGGGTCCTGAGACTGAGGACCAGCACTGACCAACCCACCTATGGGGTGACCTGCAGGCAGTGACCCATCACCAATGTCCTCACAGGGTGCTCATGAGGTGAATCTGTGGGGTCTGTAGCTGGAGGTTTGGAGAAGATCCAGGAGGGCTGCTGAGGAAGGCAAGAGCAGACCTCAAACCACTTTGTCAGGGCCACACAAACAAGATGGAGTCCTAATAGGAAAACCCAAGGGCATAGAGAGCAGAGACCTGGCAGCTGGAAAAAAACAAAAGCAAAAGGCAAAACACAAAAAGAAAAAAACAAACAAAAAACAAAACGTAACTTCCCCCTGAGTTTTGAGACCAGCCTAATGCCCCAGGAGCCATTTCCAACTGCACCACTCTTGCATAGGAGGCTGACTAGAGTCAGGAGGCCTGGGACCCAGGTACTTGTAGCTGCAAATCCAGGAGATTCTGCGGCCTACTGTATAACATGGTGTTCCTTCATTTTTCCTCAAAAAGGGACTCTGACTACATAGTCACCAGCTCCTTGCCTTCTCTGAGGTTGCTGGGTCTTAGATACAGGAGTTTCTCTGGGATCATTCAGATACTACTTAGAGAAATAGAGACTGGAACTGAGCTCCATGAGATAGGATGACGCTGCTATGCACAGCTGTAATGAACTCTTCCCGCAATACAGTTGACCCTTGAGCCTGGCATCTGGCATCTAAAGTAGGGTTTGAACCACACAGGTCCATTTATAAGCAGATTTTTTTTTTTTTTTTTTACAATATGTGACTGTAAATGTATTTTCTCTTCCTTATGCTTTTCTTCATAACATTTTCTTTTCTCTAGCTTACTTTCTTGTAAGAATACAGTATATAATACATATGACATACAAAATATGTGTTAATCGACTGGTTGTGTTATCGGTAAGGCTTCCAGTCAACAGTAAGCTATTAGCAGCTAAGTTTTTGGAGAGTCAAAAGTTATAGATGGATTTTCGACCCAGCTGGGGGAAGTCGGTACCCCTAACCCCCATGTTGTTTGAGGGACAACTGTATATGAGGTCTGAAATAAGGGTAAAGTAACAGAAACATTTGGAAATAGCCACGTGGCAGGAAATAACTCCAGCACATTCCAAAGAGGTTACACACAAAACAGCTGGGAAGTGTAAGGGAAACAGCAAACAGTTGGTGGGTCACTATGAGAAGAGGAGGAAAAAGAAGCATGGTTTTTCCTTTTAAAAATGTAGTCACTGTGGATAGATGCTCTCTGGTGGTCAGATCCAGAATTGTAGCTCTGAAAGTCTTGGCAGAGGGGCGCTGTCAAAGAAAGGGAGGGAGGAGGAAAAGGCCTGGGCTCTGGGGCTTCAGCCAGAACTCTCTGCAATTTCCCACCCCCTGCCAGCAATTCTTTCCTGAGTCTCTATGCCCTGACAGGGCAAGTCCAGCCCGAGTGAGCTAAAAGGAAATCTGCACACGAGAGGGTGTGAACATTTGGAGTGAGGGAAGTGTAAGACACACACACATACACAGATAAACTGTCCAAGTCAAGAGCAGAAGTTACTTAAATTTTATAAAAATTTTATAAAAAAGTTTTATAAACAGGTGAACGCTTTTATAAATTGGTAAAAATATATGTGAACTTTTTTGTCCATTAGTTATTAGATATTTTAAGTGTTTCTTTCAACAAATTTACCTGATGTCAAAATATTAAACCCTACAAATATACATTTAGAAAATGAAATTATTCTGTACCTTCCAGCTCAATGATCCCCTCTCTGTGACCCACAGGTACCCACTATAAATAGATTGGTGCTCATTTTCCAGATGTATTCTCTTTAGGTAAGGTGAATACCTACCTTAAAACACAAGTATTCCATATGTACATGTATTATTTTTAAATTATCAATCACATAAGTAGTTTTATGCAAATTGGCTTTTTCACTTCTTCTGACTTCTCCAGATTTTCATTTCTTCAGTTAATGTGGTTTGGCATCTCTCCAGTGTTTCTTAGAGAAGCATTTTGCTTTCTCAGTGAATTATTTATTCCTATCTTTGGGCTCTTTTTCTCTATCAACTGGTTAGCAACAGTCCTTTATGTTCACGCATATTAGCACAAGGTCTGTAATAATGTTTGCGCATATTTACTCCCAGCTTTTCATTTTTTATTTTGACGGTACACAAATTGGTTTTAAATTTTTGTTGACTTTGTTTTAAAAATAATATAGCAAAAGTGAATAATACACAGGGTTTCATCAATTACCAGCACCCTGGGGATTCAGTCATTCAAATGCTTAAAGGCATCAGGACACAGTGGAAAAAGCTTTATATCTAATTCTACATTTGTGAAAAATAGGGATGATACTTGAACACTTGTTTGGCTTCAAGGAGATATGTAAAGTGCCTCTGGCTTAAAGTAATTCTGTAAATGATGATTTCATTCCTGCCATGGAGGTCATTTTTCCTGTGTTTCTGCCTGGGCCACACACCTGGCTTCAGACAGGCCAGTCGATGGGGCCCTACATGCAGGCCTCTAGGTAGAAGGGCCGGCACTGCATCTCCATGATCACCTTCACCACCAGGACGGCGGGTTGTTTGAGAACCCAGTGGGCATGACATACACACCAGAGAAATTTAAAACTAGATATGCGACCCTGGAAACACGTTAACCACGTTACAAATGTAATTAGAAAAATTAAAGGGAAGTTATAGAAAGACTTTGTCTATCCCAAGCAAAAACGTTAAATGTAAAGAAATGTGAATTATTGGGAAAATATTTGGAACATTTTATTAAAAAATGTTTATTATTATCATATGTAAATAAATCCGATTACCTAGAAGAGTGTAGTTCAAAATCCACAGTGAAGTAATTTAAACTATGCATCACAGTCAAATATATAAATATTAAAGTATAAAAACATGGGACGCCTGTCTGGCTCAGTCGGTAGAGCATATGACTCTTGATCTCAGGGTCTTGAGTTCAAGCCCCACGTTGGGCATAGAGCTTACTTTAAAAAAAATAATAAAGTATAAAACAAATTATATCTGTATATGTCTGTGTATGTATGTATAAAGCATATTGAAGAACAGTATATGTATTGTAATCCAAATTTTGAAGAAATATATATGTTCATGCAACTCTACCTCTATAGTACTCTATACACAAAAGTATAGCTGGAAAATACAAATTCTCTACACGCAAAAATATGGCTGGCAAATACAAATTTAATTATGAACGATGAACATCTTGCTGTATATCAGGATGAAGGAGATATACAGGAAAAAATTCCCTAATAAATACTCATTCTGCACCGCATTTGTTTTCAGGACAAATATATTAATTTTGAAATCAGAAAAATGACGAGGTAAAATTATATAAGATTGCAGTAGATTCCTTGCTGGGAATTTCATTACAAAAGTAATGCAGGTAAACATCAACACACATTCTAAATAATTTTGGGTGGTCAAATTGGGGCAACAGTGGAGTCAGGAACCCAATCTCTAGTGGCTAGCTCTCATCTGCTTTCCTATTCTTTCCTTCAAATAGCTTCACAAAGACATATTTCTATGAACACTGTGGTTTTTTGGCTATAACATGCAAATACTAGTTTTTCCTCTTTTATAAATTGTTGCGCAATATTCAACAACTATCCCTTGACATTTCTTTAAAATAGGTTATCAATCTATTTCGGTTGATAAACGTGTCCCTAATAAACTGAATATTTCAATATCAGTAAATAAGCAAAAGAAAATGTCTCACATTCACATGTGACCAGTTACATTTGCAAGTCAACTTCAGAATAAATAACGATGCAATTAAAAGTGCATTTGCACGTCACTGGCTCTTTTCAATTTTCTATAGTTACCCTGTGAGATGATTTTTGGAAATGAAGTCACTTTTAAACAAAGAAAACATAGTTAAAATATGTCTGATATATATAGTATGGACTCAATAAATATTTGTAGAATAAATGAAAAAATGATAATAATGTTTGGGGCGCCTGGGTGGCTCAGTCAGTTGAGCATCCAACTCTTGATTTCGGCTCAGGTCATGATATCAGGATCTTGAGATCAAGCCCCGTGTAGGACTCAGCACTCAGCACAGAGTCTGCTTGAGATTCTCTCTCCCTCTCCCTTTGCCCCTCCCCTGGCTTAAGAGCATGCACTCTCTCTCTCAAAATAAATAAATAAAATCTTTAAAAAGATGTTTGAATGCATCTCAACTACATATACATGTGTATGTATATATATATATGTCTATACGTGTGTGTATGTATATGTCTACATGTGTGTATGTGTGTATACATGTTTATATGTTTCACACTTTCACAGACTCATATGTGCAGATTTCTGAGAATTGTTGGTGGAGGGGCTGAAGAAAACTTCCTGACATGAGGTTTAATGTCCTCGGGCTCTGTCTGAGTCACCCTTTAATGCTTTGTCACATAAACTTCCAGAAAATTCCCTGTGATGGGGCTCTTCTCTCCCTCCTCCCAAGGTTTCCTGCTAAATGATGGTCCAAGCAGCCCTTCTGGATCTGGCCACTATATGGCAGTGACCACCAATTTCTGAATTTTCTCCAAAAAACAAAAACAAAACAAAACAAACAAAAAGCAAACAAAAAAACATAATTATTTGAGAAAATGAAACAAAAATCTATCAAATGTTCTTTTGCATTGCGAATGGTGAAAGTGTATGTAAAACAAAAATCATAGCCAAACCCCTTTACTCAGCAGTTTTCTTCTCTAGGTTTCCACAGATGTAAAACATCGGGCTAGTATCCCACTCGCTGAGAACACTGGTGGATACTACAGGCCTGGGGTCAGGGCAAAGAGAGAAGGGGTTCAGGTAACTCTACAATTGTGCTGTGAAGGTACATACAGTTTTCCAGAGATGCCCAGTTGCCAGGTAGTGGATTTCCACACAGAATTTCCTCAGGGACAAACCAAGTCCTAGAGTATTCCCTGACCATGATACCTGGTTGGGGTCTCAGATTAGCTCTCCACTCCCCTCTTTCCCTGGTTAGTTTCCCTGGTTAGCCTCCCTCAGGTCTCAGTTTAAACCTCACTTCCTGTGGGAAGTTTCCTCAAACACAGATAATGGTTTGATTATCCTTAATCATCTAGTCACTCCACCAGCTCACCATTTCCAGATACACTTTTTCATTTGCAAGGAGTCCGATGAGAGTGAGTTCCAAAAGTCTCACGGGCTGTGTGGCTTCATACAATGCACTGAAGACTCTAGAGCTTTCAAATGTCCTATCTGAAGCTTCGCCCCAGGATTCACCTCTTGCACTTTTTTTTAAAGATTTTATTTATTTATTTGTCAGAAAGAGAGAGAGAGAAGCTGAGCGCAAGCAGGAGGAGCAGCAGGCAGAGGGAGAAGCAGGGTCCCTTCTGAGCAGGGAGCCTGAAGCGGGACTCGAAACCAGGACCCTGGGATCATGACCTGAGCCGAAGGCAGATGCTTAACCGACTGAGCCACCCAGATGTCCCAACCTCTTGCACTTTTGAGAGGGATGCCCAGGACATGGGCCAGTTGAGCAGTGGAACCGCAGAGTTGTTCCATGGAGAACAACTGGGGCGGGTACTGTAGAGAAGCTGTGGAGGCTGCGGATTGATGTTCCCTCTTCTAAAAGGTCCCATGAGAACTCCTAAACGAGTATCTTCTTTTTACCAGACACGGTATTCCATGGCAAGGACCACAGGAATCTCCTAGGGGTACAACTGCGGGTCTGAAAGTTTCAAATGATTTACTTTGCGGAATACTGTTGAAAATCTATTTCCAAAATATATAAATGAACTTGGAAAAGAGGGAAAATTAAAGAAGCAAGCAAAATTCTCTATTAATAAACTCTGGTGACATATAATCATTCTCAGTATTCTTATTAACTGTGTGCATAATATGACGCTGACTTATATTTTAATCTAAATAATAATATTGAATCTCTTGGCATAACTATAGGGTCCACATGGTGTTTCCCTCTTTACAGATGAGAAAGCTGAGCCTCACATCCCAGGCATGGCTGAGGCCAAAACACCTGTGTGACCTACGCTGCCTTTGTGATTTCATCGAACACCCACAAGGACCCTGTGAGGGAGGGTCCTCTGTTCAATCCCTGGATTCGGGGTGGGGGGACTGAGGCTTGGGAAGCTTAGTGCCACATCCTGCCGTATATCACTGGCAGAGCCTAGGCTGGAACCCACATCTTTCCGACCCCAAAGCCCTTACTCTTCCCATTGAGTGTACTGTTAATGGGCTTTGCTTCTGACCATTATAGGAATCCCCGCTCAGTTTAGACAGTGTGGAAAATACATTCAAGAATGGAGGGGAAAATATAAATAACCACCAACTCCGCAACCCACTGACAACCAGTTAACTTTTGGGGTTCCTTTCCTGACACTTGAACACTGTTTAAAATCTAAATTTACTGTGGCTATTTGGGGCAACTCTTTTGTCTTCATTCCTACTGTTCTAAACCGTATCACACAAATACTATTTCTAACAAAGAAGGAAAGCTATGTATTATCTTTGAAAATGAATGAACTATTACAAGAATACGATAGGCAAAACCTGACAGAAACATTCAGAGAACATAATTCCTTGCTTCTCAAAGAACTTTGCCTTAAAGCAAATTACAGTTAAAGTCTATATAATGACATGCTTGCTTATAGGGCAAATTCCAGACTATACACATTTAAGCCAAATTTAAGTGACCTTCATACATATTCATAAGGAATCTTGAAAGAAAGCCTTAAATGTGCCTAAATTGTTGATCTACCAAGACCCAGTTTAAATACCACCCATTACTTTCTCACAGCAAATGTGGCTGCATACAAAGCAATCCCTATCCTGTCGGTGAGCCAGTCCATTTTCTGGAGCTAGGAAAAGTGCAGGGATGAGTATCCACAGAGGAAAGGAAATTAACTTTCTACTGACAAAAGTATGATGTACTCATTCTGTAACACACTGAGCACTAAACTAAGCTTGAATAGAAAAAAGATTGAAAGCTTGATTTGTGGCGAACATTCCCCTGTAGAAATCCCAAGCATGTGAGATAGTGCACTGTATGAGCACAGACAGCCACACACCTCACTCACTCCAACCAGGGCCTCAGCCTTGCCTTGCTGTGGCAATCTAGGATCTGCCTCTCTTCTCACTTCCTTACACACACACAAGAAGCCCCTTTCCCTGGATCTGTGAAGTCCCTTCCCTTGTGCTGGCCTCACCTATAAAGGAGGAAAGCACCAAATCTCAGTGGTTAGGACTATGTGCATTGGAATGAAGCAGGTCTGGGTTTGAGCCCTGGTTCCATTACCTACTAGCACAGTGGTGCCCAAGTTTGCTCACCATGCACTCGGCTCAGATGAGCAAAACTACCAAGGGCATTTGTCACCGGGCTGGTTGTCCTCATTGGTTCCATCTCTACCTGGCTTTGTCTAGTCCAGTACTCTCTCCCATTGAGAATACACACAGTCTTATACATTTGCCTCAGCCTTTGTCCCTCATCCAATAGGGCTGTATCCCGCCCCCCATGTTCCTACTGAAATTAACCTTAACGAGGTCAACAACCACCTTTCTCACATTTCCAGATCATGAATGTTGAAATGAAGGTTCAAATGAAGGCAAAGATTTCCCTCTCTAAGACAGAATTCATTTGCTTGGGTCTAGACCAATATTATATTGCAATGCTATCATTTACCTAAAAGCTAGAGTTTAAAATACCTTCCATAGAGTCAGAGTCAGATAATGGGGAAGCATGTGCTATAGACAATGGGCTTTCAAATAAAGGAAACATTTTTCTCTACCTCCCATACTTTGGCTCCATCATAATGAATTTTGCTAATAGGTTTACTGAATGGTAGCAATAAATTTTCATGGTCCTTTTAATAACCTTTATCTTTTTTGTTTTTATTTTTTTTCTCAAGGGATTCCAAGTATGCAATGAAATCATCTAAAATTATAACATTGTTTTATACTACGTCATGGCTAGATATCTCATCTAAAAACATTCTCTAATATACCATAATTACACAATGTAATAGTGCTTGGTATGATCTGGATGTTTGTGTCCCCCGACAAATGCATATACTATAATCCCCAACTGATGGTAGTAGGAAATGGGGTCTTTGCAAAGTGATCAGGTCATGAGCGCAGAGCCCTTATTAAAAGGCCCCAGAGAGCTTGCTTGCCTTTTCTATCGTGTGAGGACACAGCAAGAAGTTGGCAGTCTGCAACCCAGAAGAGAGCCTTCACTAGAACCCAACCATGCTGTCACTGTGAACTTGGACTTCTAGCTTCCAGAATTATGAGAATAATTTCTATCATTATAAGCCACCCAGGCTGTGGCTTTTGCTATAGCAGCCTGAATGGACTGAGACAGTACTGAAACATAATGGTGGTAATAGGGAACTCCTTTGCATGTTCTGGAATCTTAAGCCAAAATACTTACACTTCACAACAGAAACCATAGTGCCGGACTTTCTTTTGGGATGTGTCCATTCAGTAAAATAACTCAGCCTATATAATAAATATACATGTAGCAATGTTAATTACATAAATGTTTGAATTAATGAAGAGATGGGTGAGAGGTGTCTTCATTTAATAATTTCAAATAGTATATGTGGATATGCTCCCTCCATGAGGTGTATGTCTTATTTTATGTGTCAACTTGACTGGGCCATGAGATGCCCAGATATCTGGTTATACATTATTTCAGGGTGTTCTGTGAGAGTGTTTCTGGATGCAATTAGCATTTGAATTGGTAGATTGAATAAACCAGATCACCCTCCCCAATGTGAGTGGGCATCATCCAATCCACTTAGGGCCTAAATAGAACAAAAAGGTGGAGGAAGGGAGGATTTGCTCTCTCTTCCTGACTCATTGAGCAGGACATTGGTTTTCTCCTGCCCTCAGACTGGGACTCACACCATCTGTGCTTGGTTTTCAGGCCTTTGGACTTGGACTGGAACTACATCATCAACTTTCCTGGGTCTCAAGCTAACAGACACCAAATCATGGGACTTCTTATTCTCCATAATGGCATGAGCTAATTCCTCATAATCAATCAATCTCAATCTCTCTCTGTCTCTCTCTCTCCCCTCTCTCCTTCCCTCTCTCCCTCCCTCTCTCTTTCCCTATATGTATATATAGGGCAGGGCAAACTTAATGCCTCACTGCTAAAGAATAGGGTAGGCAAATGGAAAATAGAGAAATTCAGCAAACACCACCTTAACCCAGCAATGAATATCAACATCTCCAGTGACATTATGTGGGTATCATGTCCTCCCAGGTAGGTTGTGACAAGAAGGGCTCTGCAACTCTGTGGTATTCTTTCAGAAAACCCCTAATCCTCATCTAATTATTAGAGAAAAAAAAAAGACTAAGCTTTTATTCCTCAAGGCTATCAGGGTCATGAAAATAGTATGGCAGTCCGTCACAGAGTTAAACAGTTACCATATGACCAATAAATTCCACTCCTAGGTACATACCCAAGAGAAATAAAAACACAGGCCAACATAAAAACTTGTAAACAAATGTACAAATCATCATCATTCATAATAGCCAAAAAAGTAGAAAACAACCCAAATGACTATCAGAAGATGAATAGGTAAACGAAATGTGGTATATCCATGCAGTAGAATATTATTCATTCAAAAAAAGTAATGAACTACCGGCACATGATACAGTATGCATGAACCGTAAGAACATTATGTGAAGTAGCCAAATATGCAAAAGACCACATTTTGCATGATTCCATTTTAATGAAATGTCCAGAATAGGCAAATCCATAGAGACAGAAAACACATCTCTGGTTCCTTGGGTTGAGGGTGGGTGCAAGATTTAATGGAATTCAAGCATAATTGACTTTTGGGGGTGATGGAAATGCCTAAAGCTCACTTATGCTGATGACCGCACAACTCCATACATTTATTAAAATCACCAAACTGTACCCTTAAAATGCGTGAACTTTATTGTCTAAACTATATTCCAATAAAGTTGTTTAAAATATGATGTTGGCCTGGTCTCCTGTTGTACCACAGTGAACACCAGCCTTTTAATAAAAAAGGTCTTGGGGCACCTGGGTGGCTCAGTCAGTTAAGCGTCTGCCTTTGGCTCAGATCATGATCCCAGGGTCCTGGCATCGAGCCCTGCATCGGACTCCCTGCTCAGTGGGGCGCCTGTTTTACCCTCTGCCCCCCCCCCGCCCCCGCTCGTGCTTTCTCTCTCTCTCTCTCTCAAATAAATAAATAAAAATCTTTAAAAAATAAAATAAAAAAGGTCTTGATGCATGTGTTTTGTATAAAAATGAATCTATATAAAACTTTCACTGTATCTCAGGCCTGCTGACTCTATGTCCTATGTTCCTCCAAGCAATGACCTTCCCCCCACACATGCCACCTCAGGTTGCTCTTGTGTGCAAATTGTGATTTATCACTTCCACATCTTCCGACTGTGGTGGTGGCTGCAGAGTTGGTCCAGGACAGAGTCCAGGGCCTGGCCTGAGTGACATGACCTCAGCATCACTACTTTCTTCTCTGCTCTGTGCCCTTTCTCATGTGACTCCACTCTGGGGGGACAAACTGTAACTATCTTTCCGGGTGTCAGTGTGGCAGGACTTCTCAAAGGGCTACATAGGTGCACACCCTTTGTACCAACAATTTCCCTGTTAGAAGTTTATCTTCAGGACATAGTTAAGGATGGCAGTAAAGTATTGGTTATATGGATTGCCCTCCTGATATTTTCTTAGTTTCGCTCTGGGCCTGGATTTAGGAAGGACGACCTAATGGGAAGCAACACCATGAAGGGGTAGAAGGAAACAGAGGGAAATGTAATTTTCAGCAGGTACCCGTGCACGCGCACACACACACGCACATGCACGCACGCACTCATTCACCAACCAGGTTCTGTTATTACAACACTAGAGTTCTCTCACGACAGTGTGCTGGGCTCAAAGAGGACACATTCAGCTCTCCAGTGCACCTATCCACGTGAACTGTACCCTGAATTGTGCCCTTTAGCAGAGCACAGACTGAAAAGATGCATCAACACAGTGTTGATGATAAGGGATATAAGAAACACTCCGAATTCCAAAAAACATGGGTTGTGACGATTGGTTATGTCACTTCCATAGGATGGAACCCTAGTCAAACATTCAAAAAATAATTGTAATGAAAACACTGATGAGAGACGATTTATTGCCTATCAGATTAGCGATGATTCATGTTATTTCCAAAGCGTGGAGAAATGGAAACTTTCATATACCATATTGTTAGGAACGTGCATTAGTAATAGTATTCTGAATATATTGTGTTAATAGACAATTTTCTAGATTTCATAGTTTAGAAAGAATAATTTCAGGAACTTAATAAAGAGATGCTTACAAAGATACTTACACATATATGAGCAAAGTTTCTAAGTATAGTATTGTTTATAATAGAAAAAATGGTAAAGATGAAAACAAAATTTTTTTCACTAAGATACTGGTGAATTAAATTTTGTGCCTTCCATAAGATGAAACACCCAGAGGATGTAAAATAAATAAATAAAGATAAAAAAATTTTGTTGTAAAGTAATTTAAAATGTCATCTTAGAAATGCATTTACATGGAAAGATGATCATAATAAGAGCAAAGGTGGGTTATAAAGATGGTAAGTGGAACGGATCCCTTTTTTGCTAATATGGGTCTCTAGCTATTTATCTAGAGGTCTCAAAAGATAAAAATGAAAATAATCTTTTCCTTCTTCCCACATACAGCTTTCTCTTGAGCATAGAGGGAGTTAGTCAGTATCCCTGCACCTCGGGTACACTGCTTTTCCACCCAGACTTCCAGCAAGCTCTGCCTTGTGAAATTGGGCCACAAGCCCCTCGCTCTCACCTTCCGGCTCCCTGATGTCCAAGCTGCAGCTCAGGCTTCTGTCAGGAGGTGGCACCAATGTACCGCTTCATTCAAATTTCTCTACAAGAAAGTATTCAAAGAACCCCCCCCCCCAAAATAAAATACAATACCGTTTCTGAAATTTCAGCTTATGAACCTATGTACAGAATGATTCTAATTCTGTCTGAAAAAACTGATAGGTCTACAAGAAGACGAAAAGCATTTATGCGGGGGTCTAAATCTGATGAAACCCCAGGTGGTGGTAGTATGCCTTGGCAGTCAGCTAAGGCTGGCAACGGGCAACGCAGGGCAGACAGGTGACAGAGAGACTGGGGTGGTCAGAGCAGGGTCTGGGCAGCTGTGCCCTGTGTCATAGACAGGGGATGACAGCCAGGGGGTGGGAGAAGGACTGGACAGCCCGGAGAGCGGTGGGGTAATGGAGGGTGAATGCCTTGTCCCCTAGGAGGGAAACTCCAGTCAGGTCAACCTACACTGATGAGGGAAGAGAGAAATCAATGAACAAGGAGGATGAAGATCTGGGGTCAACAGCAAATAGAACTACTTTTAAATACATAATGAGTTTTCCAAACAGAACTGTTATCATATTAAACAAACCATTCCTAGACATTTGTTATCTTTTGCAAAACATACTCCTTTTCCTAAAAAGAAAAAGTGGAGATGGATGCCACCAGGTAGGCAGATTTGGGATGTTAGCTCTGAGAGTCTCAGACCTGGGGGCTCAGCAAGGGAAGGGACAGATGGAAGTTTGGATCTTGGCTCCATGGCACCACCCAGAGATACATGGAATTTGTTTCATTTAATTTCAAGTCAGTTAACATACAGTGCGGCACTGGTTTCGGGAGCGAAATCAGTTTCATCACTCACATACAAAACACATTGCTCATCCCTACAAGTGCCCTCCTTAATGCTCATCACCCATTTATCCCATCGACCTCCCCTCCAGCAATCCTCAGTTTGTTCTCTACGGTTAAGAGTCTCTTATGGTTTGCCTCCCTCTCTGTTTTTATCTTATTTTTCCTTCCCTTCCCCTATGTTCATCTGTCTTGTTTCTTAAATTCCACACTGAGTGAAATCATATATTTGTCTTTTTCTGACTGACTTATTTCTGATTTTAGGTTGATGTTTGCCTTGTGATCTTAGTTCCCTATGGGTTCAAAAAACTTGTGAAGTTGCAGATTGTCTTTTGTTGTAAGGGTGAGAGGTACATTCTTTCCAACTTTCTATCCTAAGTGGAAGCCAGCAGCTCTAATTTGTTTTTAATTTGTTATACCTAATTTGAAGTATAATTAACATACAGTGTTATATTTGCAAATGACATATGCAACAAGGGACTAATACCCAAAATATATAAAGAACTTATACAACTCAGGTATACAATGTAAAAATTCAACAATTCTATACATTTTTCAGTGCTCATCACAATAAGTGTACTCTTAATTCCCTTTATGTATTTCACCCCTCTCCCCACCTCCCCTCTGGTAACTATCAGTTTGTTGTCTATAGTTAAGAGTTTGTTTCTTGGTTTGTTTCTTTCTTTTTTTTCCTTTGCTCATTTTTTCCCTCAAATTCCACATATGAGTGAAATCATATGTTATTTGCCTTTCCCTGACTGACTCACTTCACTTAGCATTATACCCTCTAGGTCCATCCATGCTGTTGCAAAAGGCAAGAGTTCATTCTTTTTTATGGCTGAGTAATATTCCATGGGATATATACACCACTTTTTCTTTATCCATTTATCTGTAGATGGATACTTGGGTTGCTTCCATATCTTGGCTATTGTAAATAATGCTGCAATAAACATAGGGGTGCATATATCTTTTCAAATAAGTGTTTTTGTTTTCTTAAGGTATATACCCAGCAGTACATTACTGTATCATATGGTAATTCTATTCTTAATTTTTTGAGGAATGTCATTACTATTTTCCACAGTGGCTGCACCAATTTGCATTCCCACTACTAGTACACAAGTGTTCCTTTTTCTCCACATCCTCACTGACACTTGTCATTTCTTGTGTTTTTTATTTTAGTCATTCTGATAGATATAAAGTGATATCTCATTGTGGTTTTAATTTGCCCTTTCCTGATGATTAGTGATTTTGAGCATCTTTTCATGTGTCTGTTGGCCATCTGGATGTCCTCTTTGAAGAAAATATTTATTCAGATCCTCTGCCTACTTTTTTAATCAAATTGTTTTTTGGTATTGAGTTGTATAAGTTCTTTATATATTTTGGATATTAGCCCCTTGTTGGATATGTCAATTGCAAATACCTTCTCCCATTCAGTAGGCTATCTAGCTCTAATTTTTTAATTGACTTTTCAATTAAAGTAATTATAGATTCCCATGCAGTTGGAGCAAAATAAAACAGAGACATTCCATTTACATTTTTCCCATACTCCCCCAATGGTAACATTTTGCAAAACTATAGTATAATAGTATAATATCTTGACCCAAATATGAACATTAATCCACCTATATTATTCATATTTTCCAACATTACTTGTACTTATTTATGTGTATGTGTGTGTATTAACTTCTATACAATTTTATCATCTGTGTACATTCATGTATCCACCACTATATGCAAGGTAGTAAATAGCTCCAAAACCACAGTGATCCCTCTTGTTGCCCTTTAACCCCACCCACCTTCCTCCCACCCCCACACCCCTATCACTAACAACTGGCAACCACTGAGATATCCTTCATTTCTAAAATTTTGTCATTTCAAAATGTTATATGAGTGGTATCATATAGTATGTAACTTTTTGGGGATTGTCTTTTTTTCACTCAGTATAATTACCTGGACATCGTCCAAATTGTTGCATGCATTAATAGTTCATACCCTTGGGGCGCCTGGGTGGCTCAGTCATTAAGCATCTGCCTTCAGCTCAGGTCATGATCCCAGGTCCTGGGATCAAGGCCCACATCGGGCTCCTGGCTCAGCGGGGAGCCTGCTTCTCCCTCTCCCTCTGCCTCTCCCCCTGCTCATGCTCTCTCTCTCTCTCTCTGTATCTCTGAGTCTCAAATGAATAAATAAAATCTTTTTAAAAATAGTTCATACCCTTTTATTACTCAGTAGTATTCTGTAATGTATATTCTCTACAGATTGTTTATTCACCTGTTTAAGAACATCTGGGCTAATTCCACATTTTGGCTAAGACAAATAAAGCTTCTATGAACGTTAGTATACAATTTTTTGTGTGAACATTTTTCCTTTTCTCTGAGATACATGCCCAAGAGCAAAATTGCTGGGTGGTATGGTAATGCATTGCAATTACCTGTTTCGTTTTATAAAAAACTGCTAAACTGTTTTCCAGTGTAGCACTTCCACACTTCCGCACCAGCAGTATATGAATGGTTGAGTTTCTCTACATCCTTGCCAGCATAGGTGTCACTATTTTTTTTTTCTTTCTCTTGCCTTATTGCATTGACTAGACTCCAGGACTGTATTGCATTAGAGAGATGAGAATGGGCATCCTTGTCTTGTTCCTGATTTAAGAAGAAAAGCATTCAGCCTTCCACCATTGAATATGATGTTAATTGTAGTTTGTTTGTTTTTTATAAATACCCTTTATCCCTTGAGGGAGTTTCCCTCTATTTCAATTTTTTAGAGGTTTATTGTTATGAATGGGTGTTTGATATTGACAACTACTTTTTGTACATGAATTGATATAATCATATGATTTTATTCTTTAGCCTGCTGATACGGTGGATTAATAGTGATTGATTTTTGAAATGTTGAACAAGCTTTGCATACCCAGAATGAAGCTCACTTCACCATGATATATAATTCTTAATACATTTTGGATTAGGTTTACTAATATCTTGTTAAGGATGTTTGCATCTAGGTTTATGAGAGATATTGAGCTGAAAGTTTCTTTAATTTCACTGTGTCTTTTTCTGTTTTTTTTTTTTAAATTAGATTAACACTGGTCTCATAAAATGAGTTAGGAAGTGTGCCCTCCTTTTCTATTTTCTAGGAAAGATTATGTAAAGTTGGTGTTAATTCTTCAAGTGTTTGGGTAGAATTATACGAGGAAACCATCCAGATCTGAAGATTTCTATTTTGAAAGCTTTTAAATTATTAATTCATTTTCTTACATGCTTATAGAATTATTCAGATTGCCTATTTCATCTTGGTTGTGTTATGACAGTTGGTGTTTTTTGAGGAATCAGTCTGTGTCACCTAAATTGTCATATTTTTTTGTATAAAGTTATTTGTAGTATTTCCTTTTTTATCCTTATACTGGCTGCAATAAATAGGGGATATCTGTAGTGATATCCCACTTCATTTCTGATTGGTGATTTGTGTGTTATCTTTGTCTGTCTTGCTAGAAGTTTATCAATTTTATTGATTTTTGGAAGAACCAACTTCTGTTTACTTGAATTTTTCTAGGGTTTTCTTGCTTTCAATTTGATCAATTACTACTCTTATCTTTATTACTCTCCCCCTTATACTTACTTTGGGTTTATTTTACTTTTCCTTTTTCTAGTTTCTTAAGTTTGGAACCTAGATTATTGACTTTAGAACTTTTCTCCTTTCTTTTTAAAATTGAAATATAATTGACATTGTGTAAGCTTAAGGTGTATAACATGTTGATTGGATGCATTTATATATTGCAACATGATTCCCACCATAGCATTAGCTAACACCTCAGTCGCACTGCATAATTATCATTTCTTTTTTGTGGTGAGAACAAGTAAGACTAGTCTCTTAGCAACTTTGAAGTTTATAGTACAGTATTGTTGGTTATAATCACAATGCTGTGCATTACCTCTCTGGGAATTATTTATCTACTAGTTCCAAGTTTGTACCCTTAAACAATACCTCCCCAGATCCCCAACCTCCTTTTCTCTTTTCTTTTTCTAATTTTAGATTTTTTCTTATATTAAATAAAATTACCATTTTTATTTACTTAATCACACAGTATATTTTTCTTTATTATGTATTTTTATAGAAAACTAGTAACATTCCTGTGGATTGATAGATTAATTTTAGCTATATCAGTCTGGAAAAAAGAATGCTACTGTAAGGTATGAGTGAAATTTATAAAATATATATTGCAGTTACTATGCTAATTACTTAAATGCCAGGTTAGGGGTATATATTCTATATAAAGTTTTAAACCAAACAGGAGAGGCTCTCTCCTTTTCTCCACCATTGTGGTGTATGTGGTTGACTGCTCCTGCCATGTCTTCTCACAAGACTTTCAGGATCAAGCGGTTCCTAGCCAAGAAACAAAAGCAGAATTGTCCCATTCCCCAGGGGATTCAGATGAAAAATGGTCATAAAATCAGGTACTACTCCAAGAGGAGGCATTGGAGAAGAACTATGCTGGGTCTATAAGAGATCACACATGAGATGGCACATATATTTATGCTGTATGAAGGGTCATATGCTCATATCCTATCACTTTGTAACATCACTACTACTTGAACAATGACATGTATTATCAGAGAAATGGTTTTTCTGTTACTATACTTCTGTACCAGTAGGTTGGTTGAGTAATAAATATGTGAGACCTTTTGTTTAAAAAAAAAAGGAGAGTAAAAGAGTTATAAATAAAAATACATTTATATTGTCTTTTATATTTATCTATGCAGTTACCTTTACTGGTTCTCTTTATTGTGCATGTGTGTGGATTTTAGTTACTGTGTAGTATTCTTTTATTTCACCCCAAAGGAATTCCTTTATTTTCTCATAAGGCAGGTCTGTTAGCAATGAATTCTCTCATTTTGTATTTACCTAAGGACACCTTGATTTCTTCTTTATTTTTCCTGGATATCAAATTCTTGGTTCATAGTCTTTCAGCATTTTGAATACGTCATCCCACTGCCTTCTGACTTACATGGTTTCTGATAAGAAGTCAACAATTATTCTTATTAAGGATCTCCTTATATGATGCATCACTTTCTTCTTGATGCTTTCAAGATTCTCTCTTTGTTTTTGGCTTTTGAAAGTGTCTATGATGTATCTAGGTGTGGATCTCTTTTGGTTTACCCTACTTGGAATTTTATGAACTTCTTGGATGTTCATATTAACGGTTTCCATCTAATTTAGGAAGTTTGGAGCCATTATTCCCTTAACTATTTTTTCTGCCCCTTTCTCTTCTCTCCTTCTGGGACTCTCATTATGTATCTGTTGGTACAATTGACGGTGTCCCACAAGTCTCTTGAGGCTCTGTTGATTTTTTCATCGTTCTTTTTTTCTTCATGTTCCTCACACTGGAGAATCCCAATTAACCTATCTTTAAGTCCACAGATTCTTTTTTCTGCCAGCTCGTTTCTGCAGTTGAACTCCTCTAACATATTTTTCCTTTTAGTTACTGTGTTTTTCAACTTCGAAATTTCTATTTGGTTGTTTTTTTTAAATGTCTGTCTATTTATATTCTATATCTTATGAGATATTGTTTTCATATTTCCCTTTAGTTCTGTAGACATGTTTTCCTTCAGTTCTTTGAACACATTTATAATAGCTGATTTAAAGTCTTTTCCTAGTAAGTCCAATGTCTGGGTTTAATTTGGGACAGTTTCTTTTCTTTTTTTTTTTAAGATTTTATTTATTTATTTGAGAGAGAGAATGAGATAGAGAGAGAGAGCATGAGAGGGGGGAGGGTCAGAGTGAGAAGCAGACTCCCCGCTGAGCAGGGAGCCTGATGCGGGACTCAATCCCAGGACTCCAGGATCATGACCTGAGCCGAAGGCAGTCACCTAACCAACTGAGCCACCCTTATTTGGGACAGTTTCTATTGATTGCTTTTTTTCCCTGTGTAAGTCATACTTAACTGTTTCTTCTCGTGTTGCATAATTTTGTTTTGAAAACTGAATGTTTTAAACAATGTGGCAACTCGGGAAATCACATTTGCTCCACTCCCCAGAGTTTTCTTGTTGTTGTTATAGTTGTTTATTGTTGCTACTGTTATTCTTATAGTTTGTTTATTGAGTGATTTTCCAAACTAATTCTCTAATGTCTGTGCATTCTTTGTCATGTGTGACCACTAAAGTCTCTGATAGGTAAGCTTAATGGACTTCTAATGATTAGACAGATTGCCTTAAATGGCTTACACCTATAAACCTCCCAGTCTTTGCCAAGGAGCTCTGTGTGTGTGTGTGCTGAAGCATGCCTTCACTCCTCCAGAAGGCAGTTTGCAACACTATCCTATCCTTCACTTCCTGTTTACACAAAGCCTCATGATCAGCCAGAGGTAATAAAATACAACTTTCTCAGATCTGTCTTGGGCATGTACACAGCCCTATACCTATATGTTGCATTCTAGTTCCTTAGAATATGTGTGAGCTTGCCAAAGCCCCCTACAAATGCCACAATACATGATTTTCCTCTCAAGTTTTTTTAAAGGAGACTCCTGTTTGTCCTAAAAGGCACCACCTCCTTGGAAAGCTGTGATACTGCACTATTACCATGGATTGTATTTGACAGATGCTCTGGGGATAAGGTTTTTCTCACGGAGCAAGCTAAGTCATGTCCAATAAAGACAAGCATTCTGAATGCAGCTTGATTTTCAGGAAACTACCAGACAGGTCAAATAGTAATAGCTCTCTGGGGATAGGGCTTTTGGGGGAGCACCAAGTTTGTTTTGCCACCTTCAGTAACTGATAAGCTGCTAGTTTTCACATCTACTGTGCTTACCAGTCCCCTAATTTTAAAGAATCCAGTAGATCTAGGGAGATGAGGATAAGACTAGGGCAAGATAAAAATGCCACAAAGTTCACAGTTCTTACTTAGATTTGACTGATTTTTTTGGCTCCTTGAATTGTTACAGCCTTTTGTTAATTTCCAAAGTTCTGAAACTATTGATTTTTACAAGTTTTTCAGTCAGCATTCTCATAGTTTGTATAAAGGAGTAGATTTTCAAAGGTCCTTACCCTAATAGTGTTTCTTACCAGAAGTTCTTCTCTATTGTGTATTATTAAAATACATAAATGTAAGACTTTTGAAAATAGGAACATACATTTAATAGGATGAATTAAACAGATATTACCAATATTTAATCAAAAAGTAACAATCACATGTTCTTTCTGTTCCATGACACAATTAGATATTTTTGTACTTTCTGTTCCTTTTCCATAATACTTGTCTGAACTACCTGAAGTCTTTAGGACACACTTCTTTTATATTATGTAGTGGAAAAACTGAATACAATCAACTTAGGAGACTATTAAAGACCACACAGTGGGGAAAAGAAAGTCTCTTCAACAAATAATGTTGGAATAACTGGATCTCCATATGCAAAAGAATGAAGTTGGACTCCTACCTGAAGCCATAGGCAAAAATTTATTCAAAATTGAATATAGACCTAAATTTAAAAGCTAAAAATATAAACTCTTAAAAGAAAACATAAGATAAATCTTTGTGTCCTTGCTTTTAGGCAATGTTTTCTTAATATGACACCAAAAGTACAATGACAAAAGAAAAAGAGCTAAAGAGGACTTCATCAAAATTAAAAACTTCTGTGTTGCAAAAGGCATCAAGAAAATGAAAACCCAACCCCCAGAATGGGATAAAATATTTGCAAACCACATATCTTATAAGGGACTTATATCCAGGACCTTTTGCCACTCAACAATAAAAAGACAAATAATCTAATTCAAAAATGGTCAAAGGATTTGAATCGACATTTCCCCCAAGGAAGATATACAAATTACCAATAAGCACATGAAATAATACTCAACATTGTTAGTCATGACAAAAATGCAAACAAAACCACAATGAGATACCACTTTATTTCCACCGGCATGTTTATAATCAAAAAGGCAGACAATTACAAGTGTTGAAGAGGGTGTGGAGAAATTAGATCCATGATCATGCACTGCTGTTGGGAACATAAAATAGTCCAGCCTCTTCGGAAAACAGTTTGGCAATTCCTCAAAATCTTAAGCATAGAATTACCATATGTGCAGCAATTCTACTCCTAAGAGAAATGGAAACATTTGTTGACACAAAATAAGATACTTAAGCAGGATATTTAAAATAAATATTTAATCGCTTCTCAGCTTTTTGGCTAATACCAAGTGTACTAAATATTGAAAACTTATTTAAAATAGCATTACTAATAATGGCCAAAATGTAGAAACTACCCAAATTTCCATCAACTAGTGAATGGATAAACAAAATGTAATATAGCCATACAATGGAGTATTAATTGGCAATAAAAAGGATTAAAGTACTGATACATGCTACAACAAGGATGAAACTTGTAAACATCATGCTAAGTGAATTAATCCTGTCATAAAAGATCACATATTTCATGATTCCATTTATATGAAATGTCCAGAATAGGCAACTCTCTAAAGACATTGGGTTAGTGGTTTCCAAGGGCTGGGGGAAGGAGGGGAATAGGGATGGTTAAAGGGTTTCTACATAAGGTGATGAAAATGTTCTAAAATTAGATAGTTGTGATGGTTGCATGACTCTGAATATTCTGAAAAACACTCTGATGTTTATACTTTAATAAAGTTAACACACACAAAAAGAATATTTTGGTATGTAGAATTATATTTCAATAAAACTTTTTTTAAAAGCTAAATACAAATCAAACATAAAATCCACTTTGCCTTGCAGCTCTGTTCTTATCAAGCCACATTAGACTAACTCCTCATGTCAGTACAATGTTATAACATCAAGCTAAATGTTCTCCCTGAAAAATCATTTGATCATTTAATTTTGGGGATTTTACTTACTAGCAACAGAGGGTTTTTAGAAATGTAGGAATTTATTTCCAGCTCTCTAAAAATGTCCGTCCGTTTTATATCACAGAATTGTTTTGGTAGACCAGCTGTTTGTCAATAAGGTCCTTTTCATCTATAAATTACTCATATAGGCTATTTCTAAAATATCCATTATTTTTAAACACTGCAAATCACATTCACTGTCATCATAAGTTAAATCTCTCTTTCTCAGGGAAAATGGCTTTATTTTTTTTCAAGTTTCAGATACTTATTAATCAGCGTAAACCCCAACACAATACACCAACATGATTTCGTACATTTAAAGGGGAAATTTCCTGGATAAGTGGAAAATTGTGTGGATGTCTTCTGGAAGACCTTCATTCCAAGCAGCTTTATAGTGAAACATTTCATTTAGAAGTCTGGACCTTCTTTCTTCACTTTGCTGTAATCTACATTCACTGAGTAGAACTTGTATTGATCATTGGGACCCAGTTTGTTCCAGGGTTCTGGGTTATTCTTCCTATCCCAACTGACATCTGGATTGAACAATGCCAGGCACAAGACATACAGTGGTGCTCCAGTAACTCCTGCCCAGTAAATACCCAGTAGAGCAACGGCTGTCGTAATTATTATTACAAAGAGGGGGATCAAGCTCTGATGCTTCTTGGTCTGACCGAGGATCTGATGTAACATGGTTACGGCAGAGACCTCCAGTCCAGGAGAAGAATAAATCAAATCTACAAGGCCCAGCACTAAGTAATCCCTACCAGGAAAATGGTTTTAAAGCACAGGGATTATCTGATTATCTTGCGGAACTTAAACTGGATTCCAAATAAATAGTTTTAGTAACAAAACTGAGAAAGTTCTGTTTAACTTGACTGACCTTTTCTGGTAACAGTGTTGGGGGTGGTTCTGAAAGTCTTATTTCCAAAAGAAAAATTTTTTTTCTTCTGTGTGAATTGTCACAAGTCACACATAACATTGAACAACTCAGGTGCGGTCAGTTTATCCTTTTCTCCGCTCCTTGTGGCCTCTTCCAAGATCATCAGAACGATTTAGGAGAAACAGCATACGAATTTCTATTTTAGTCTAATCCTTTTCTCCATTCATATTTTCAATGTATCTCCAAATTACAGAAAGACATTCTTCTTTTTTTAATTTAAAGATTTTTATTTATTCATTTCTCACACACACACACACACACACACAGAGCACAAGCACGGGGAGGGACAGGCAGAGGGAGAGGGAGAAGCAGGCTCCCTGCTGAGCAAGGAGGCCAATGCGAGACTCAATCCCAGGACCCTGGGTTAATGACCTGGGTAGAAGGCAGATGCTTAACCAACTGAGCCATCCAGACGCACCAAGACATTCTTCTTTTATTACACTTTGAAAATAGGATTTTATGTCTGGCCGACATTTAAATGTATTTTCTATGGCCCGCAACAGTGATGGCCATCTCATAGGCATATGCCTAAGGAAGCTATCTCCTATTTTCATACAGTCAAAAATCTCATTGAGAGCTACTGCTTGCTTTGAGGAAACTGAAAAGTGATCAGAACTTTCATTACGAAAGTCTCAATGTCACAGGTAAGTAAATCACACCTCTTTGTACCACTGTTGTGTGCAACTAGTACACCGTATTTAACAGGTAAGATCTTTTTATTTGGTAAGAAGTTTATGGACTGAGTGCAATTTACCAAAATTTACATTTGTATTATCTTCCAAAAGTGCACATAGGTGAATGAAATCTAGTTTGAATTTAGAGAAGATATAAAAAATTCTTTGCTTTATCTTTTCTGTGGTTGCATTTAAATCTTCATAGAAATAAGAAAGGCTAGTTGAATCTCCATTTTTCAAACCAAAATACCTAAGAACTAAGGGAATTTGCTGTTTTTAAATATTTATTTTTATTTTTTTAACATAGTATTATATTAGTTTCAGGTGTACAATATAGTAATTCAACACTTCCATACATCACCCTGTGCTCAATAGGACAAGTACACTCCTTAAACCCCATTACCTATTTAACCAATGCCCCCACTCTCCTCCCCTCTGGTAAGCCTCCATTATCTATAATCACTTCTTCTTTATCCATTCATCTATTGATGGACACTTGTACTGCTTCCATATCTTGGCTATTGTAAATAATTGTAAATTGTAAATAATGTTGTTATAAACATAGGGGTGCATGTATCACTTTGAATTAGTGTTCTTGTATTCTTTGGGTAAATACCCAGTAGAGCAATTGCTGGATCACAAGGTAGTTCTATTTTTAGCTTTTTGAGAAAACTCCATACTGTTTTCCACAGTGTCTGCACCAGTTTGCATTCCCACCAACAGTGCACAAGTGTTCCTTTTTCTCCACATTCTCAACCCCTGTTATTTCTTGTGTTGTTGATTTTAGCCATCTGACAGCTGTGAGGTGATGTCTCATCATAGTTTTCATTTGCATTTCCCTGATGATAAGTGATGATAAGCATCTTTTCATGTGTCTGTTGGCCATCTGGATGTCTTCTTTGGAGAAATGTCTGTTCATGTCTTCTGCCTATTTTTTAATTTAATTTTAAATTCCAGTACAGTTAACCTACAGTGTTATAATAGTTTTAGGTGTACAATATAGAGATTCAACATTTCCATACATCACCCAGTGCTCATCACCACAAGTGCCCTCCTTAATCCCCCATCACGTATTTTACCCATTTCCCACCCCCCTCCACTCTGGTTACCATCAGATCTTACTATAGTAAGATTTTGTTTGTTTTTGGTCAGGATTTGAGGCATCACTTAATAACTGTAGACAGCATGATTGTAAGATCTAACAGAATTGGTTCTACACTGTAAGAGCCCTTCACACTTGTTATCAAATTTATCAAAATTTCCCCTTTTGTTCATCCACAGGACATTTTAGTTATAGCCTCTAGATCATAAAATATAATTTACTTGCTTTCACAGAGCTATTGAGAGAACTGTAAGGTAATGCAAGTCCATTTGCTCAGTATATCCACGCTAATTCGGCTGTCATTGTTTCTGAGTATGGTGTCTTTTAATGGAATGCAAAAAAAGACTGATTTAGAAAACCTTGACTGTCTCATTCTGTAATTATGAGATTCAGTCTCTGTATGTACTTTCATATCACCTTCTCCATCATGCTATATTCCAAATTCTTTTCTGCATATTTTGCAGGATGTTCTGTTTTCGTGTTTAACTTCTTAGACCAGTTTTATACGTTCTTCCATCTGTCATTAAAATAGCAGTCATTTAGTCTTCTTTTTTGGTAATGTCTGGGTCATGCTGCCATTGGTATTTTGATTGTTCCCATTTTCATTATCTGAATTCTTAGAAAACAAAGTCACCATATTAACAATGTTAACAATTAAATAGTACTATTTTGATTAAAAGCACAATAGTTAATCTACCAACCAAGTGAAAGACCAATGTTATTGCTCACTATTAAAATGCACATTTAAGAAGCACTTGGTGTGCTGCAACAGTGGATGATCCATTATCATGAACCACAAAATACAATTTCCAACATCAGCAGTGGAGAAAAACTAGCTACAGGGTCTATGGAAAATGGATGATCTATGCCTCATCCATTTGACACTAAAAACAATGTTCCTTTCATTCCCTAATTTTTTTTGCCACCTTAAAGATTTTGTACCTCTGTCTTCTGCACACATTGCCAAAAACATAACTTTTCACATTCTGAGGAGGGATTTCCCAGAATGTAAGGATTTCAGCACTAACACAGATAATTTTCAGGAAAACTGCAATGGTCAGTCACCATTGCTCAGAGCCCAAGAGGAGAAAAGAGGAGGGCCTCCATGCAAGGCAGCAGGCTGACCTAGATTGTCAGAGCCCAGGAAATTTGAAGAGGGTGACTTCATGGTGTGGGAGGTAACAGCAGTGATCTATTCAGGGTATAAGTGCGTGATTCAGGTGAGGAGGCCTTCAGTATAGGTGAGGGGATGGTGTCTACAATGAGAAATTATCTACTTCCAGTTGCTTGTGATTGCATAAAGAAGGATTGGTCAAGCAAGTAAAGGTATTAAGGAAAATGGGATCCAGGTTCCCTATTGTTGGGGAAGGGAGTTATAATTATGAAAATGGGGAAAATTGGAGTGACCCAGTAGTGTTGAAGTTGGAATTATGAGTGAGAACCAATAATTTCCAAGGTGTTTAAAGAGACTTGGAAAAAATGTACATGTGAAAAATGTGTGTATGAGTGTATGTGTGTCCCCTAACTCTCTCCACTGAGAGAACCTGGAAGCAGCAACATTTCAATAGTAGTTGGGCCCACCTAGTGCTTATCTTGCTCTAAATACTTTTGCTCACTAAAATGAACCAGGGCTTCTTGAAGAAATGTTTAATTCCAGGGTGGCTCAGTTGTTAAGCGTCTGCCTTCGACTCAGGTCATGATCCCAGGGTCCTGGTATGGAGCCCTGCATTGGGCTCCCTGCTAAGCGGGAGGCTTGCTTCTCCCTCTCCCACTCCCCCTGCTTGTGCTCTCTCTTTTGCTGTGTTTCTCCGTCAAATAAATAAATAAAATCTTAAAAAAAAGAAAAAGAAAAAAGAAATGTTTAATTCCAGGTCTGAGACGGGGAAAATACAAAATGACTCTGGGATATCTTGTGCCGGATAGTAAGGAAGTGCTCAAAGAAGACTGAGAGTATATCCAAAGGACACAAAAAAACAGCCTGAAGAGGAACACTTTTGAGCATCAAAACACATAATGATAGGATATATTATAGCCAATTCAATTACACAGGAAGATATGAGTCCATGATATAAATATATTTAATAAATAAATTTAAATAAATAATTTAAATAAATTTAAAGCTTGATGAGGAACAAGATATTTGTGTAGCATCAGATTCTTATTGATTGCAGAGGGAGTATTTTTACAGTGAGAAAAGTTGGGAGACAACACTAATCAAGTGATCAAAGTACAATATCTAACATTGAAAAATCCAAATTACACACTGTCTGCTGGGATGCAATGAGCAAAACACAGCATCATTTCTATAATATCACTACATAAAATCATTAGCAAACATCAGACATACCCAAATCAAGATGCAGGTTACAAAATAACTGGCCAATAGTCTTCAAAAATGCCAAGGTCATTAAAGTCAAGGAAAAACTGAGGAATTTTTTTAGACTCTAGAGAACCAAAGAGACATGACAACTGTATACAGTACAAGATTCTGTCCTGGATCCTTTTGCTACGAAGGACATTATTAGGACAATTGGCAAAACCTAGACAGGGTCTGAAGACTAGCTTGTGGTAAATATTATTAATGACAATTTCCTGATTTTGATGGTTCTTTAGGAGAATATTCTTATCTGTAAGACATACACACTGAAGTATTTAGGAGCTATGGGGCATAACGTTGGCAACTTATTCTCATATGGTCCAGGCTGGGGGGTGGGATTCCTTGTTTTATACCAATGACTTTTCTGCAAGTGTGCAATTTTTTTCAGCAACAACAGAAACAAAGAGCATTTATTGTTTTCATCAGAAACAATAAAAATAAATATGGGCTTACACTATAGATAAAGGCTGAAAGGAACCCCTTTTGGTTTTATAACAATGTTGCCATTGGTAACCTCCTTGAGAGCAGATTCAGCAGAATGGAGACCCAGTAAACAAGGGTGGGTTGAGGAATGATAGGGAGATTGGAAAGTAGAGTCAATATATTCCCTCCTTTATTTGTTGTTTGTGAAAATTAGAAAAAAGATGAGAGGGTGGAGCTTAGGAGAGCTGATTTGTAGGGGATATTTGGTATGTTTGTCTACTTATTAGGAGAGACATAAGCCAGTTAATATAATGATGCAAAGGGATGGCCTAGTAATGAAAATAGAGAATTCAAGGCCTAGCAGTTCAGATGAAGTTGAGGAACGTTCAGCCTTTAGTTTTTCTGACTCTTCCGCATTGCCAGGACAATGAGCAAACACTCCATTCAGTATTTTCAAAGAGCTGGGCGTGAAGGATGCTCTCCTACAAAAGATCTTGCTTTAAATCTCTTCACATAGGGGAGCCTGGGTGCTCAGTCTGTTGAGCCTCTGACTCTTGATTTCAGCTCAGGTCATGATCTCATGGGTCACAAAATCAAGCCCCGTGTCTGGCTCCTCACTCAGCGGGGAGTCTGCTTGAGATTCTCTTCCTCTCCGTCTGTCTCTCCCCCTACTTGTGTGTGCATGCACACACGCATGCGCTCACTCTCTCTCTTTCTGTCTCTTTCTCTCTCTCAAATAAATAATCTTTAAAAATAAATAAATAAAAATAAGTCTCATCAAATGTATAATTTAAATATTAGTACTAGTATTAATATATTAATATAAATTATATCAATATTGATGTTTATATATTAATAAAGCGATATTATGTTAATAATTCATGGTATATTGACATTGATATAATATTCACCTAAATATATTTGGTCAAACATATACCCAACTACAGAAATGGATATCACCAGGGCTGTGGGGAAGAATAGAAGTTACATTTTCCCATGTTGTTTGAATTTGCCTTACAACCAGGATTTACCACTTGTGTAATTATAAGAAAAATAGTATTTTAAAATGGGAGTTGGGAATCTGCTCTTAAATGTATTTGCAGAATTGCTGTAGAGAGACTTATCTGAAAATATCTCTACAACTAATTGTGAATTGGGGTGGAAAAAGGCTGATTAGAAACCACGTGTAGCATCATCCCAGATGTTGCTGATCAGACAGCTGTCACGAGGCTCAGGGTCTTGTGCCACACTTCACATCTAGAAGGGTCTATCTGGTGGATTTGAGAAACCCATGGTCCTCCCTCATCCCTTCCTAATCTGTTGTCAACTGTGAGGTTCCAGTGCTTGTCGCTAGATGGTGAAAGACCTCTACTTTCTAAGTTTTCTCCAGCATATCTTTTTAGCAAGGAGAGAAAATCGAAGCAATAAACACTTTTGTTTGTTTAAGTAGACTTTATTTTGTAGAACAGTTTCAGGTTCAAGTAAAATTGAGCAGAAAGTACAGAGAGTTCCCATATCCCCCTTGTTCCCATACTCCCACAATCCCCCCACTATCAACATTCTGCCTCAGAGGGCTACATTTGTTACAATCAATGAACCTACACTGATACACCCATTATCACCCAAAGTCCATAGTTTACATTGTCAAAGCAAAAAAAAATTAAAAAAAAATAACTTTTACAAAGCAGTTTCTAAAACAGGCAGTATGAAATGAGCCTCCATCTCATACACTTAGGAAAAGGTTGGAAAGATGTATGATCAATGTCAGAGACAGATCATTCCAGAATCAACATTTCATTCATTTATCCCTCCACTACTTATTTATGAGCACCCTTTACGTGCCAGGCACTGGCAACCTGCATCAATACTCCATTTTCACACCTCTGTGTTCAGCCCCCAAATTATCCATTCAACTGCCTCCTTGGTGTACCTGTCCTCTTAAACCAAGATTCTACCACTGTTTCCACATCAAATAAGTTGACACACACTGTACTCTGAGCCCTGGAAGGCGACTGTCTGCAGGGAAGGCAATGTGGTAGCAGAGGGTAAGAAAAATCAGTACCACAGTCCCTGTAATGCCTGTTCCCAAGCTGTGGAGCCTTGAAAAGTATACCTCTCCTCTCTGAACTTTAGTAGAGCTCACTTGGGTCAAAGACACAGAACTTGCAAAAGTATCCACTCAATTACCTTCTCTGACTATGACTCACTTTGTTTCAGGACCCATTTTGTTTCTTTTCTTTTAAGACAGATTAACAGGAGAAAAACAAACAGAAGTTTAATAGCATGTATAACTCCTGTATACATGAGAGAGACCCAGGAAAACTGAATAACTCATTGCAGGAGCCATTTTGGAAAAGAGACCCCAAGTTTGCTTTGAGTGAAGTGTGTAACAACCACACAGCATGCTTGGACCAGTCCACCTTATATAATATATGGGGTTCTGGGAGGTGGGGATACCCTGTATCATGTCCCCACAATATTTTAATTGTCTTCTTAGTGGATGAAGCAGAGATCTGATTAGTAGCATTTGACTGACATCACAACTGAACTATGTTTGTACAATTGGTTCTTATTGGAGACCTCCTCACCCACATACGTTGGCCCAGCATTCAGGTACTATAATAAGGCATCCTACCTGCAAAGGTTGCATTTGCATCTGTTCTAAAACTCTAAAAACCGTCAAGATCTCTCCTTTTGGCTTATTAGCATAAGCCAAAATGTATATTCTTTGAGTTCCAGTCTGGCACATAAAGAGTTTGAAAGTTGTCAGTTCAGTTCTCACAACAAGAAAAGAGCTGAACAAACTGAAAATCAACAACTCTTCTTAGATCAATCAGACAATTGAGGTCACAAGACAAACTACTGTCCACAAAGTTTGGAGAAACATACAGACAGATATAGAGGATTAGAGCTCACCAGAGCAGAACCCAGGAGCAAAACCACTGCTAGAACCAGTATGGACAAAGGAAAGCATAAACTTTAATTGACAAATTGATGAAAGCTCAGTGTGGGCAAGTCTGAGAATGAACAACTCAAGGAGTGCCCAATCTTAGGAAGGGCCCCCAAAACTTTCATGAGTTTTACCTACAGGTGCTCTACCAAGTTCTCACAGTGAAGATTAGAGAAAAGTCTCCTCACACTTCTGGCAGGGAAAGAGAAAAAGCAGCCATTTTGAAATGTATTCAGAGCACTGTATTCTTCTTAACAAATCCTGCCCTCAAGGGAAACTATTTTACCAGAGCCTGTTATGGTTTTACTGGAACTTAACTGACCTGAGGGAAAGGAAATACCGAGCTCCAGCCGCCCTTAGTATTTGATATGCAGGCACGGAAATACCCTCTAGTCTTTCATGTGAAGGAAGGAAAATACTAAACTCTAGCCACCTCTGGCCTTCCCATCTCACTTAACAGGGAAAAACTGAGAAGCACTTGTGAAGGTCACAGCCCAGGATCACAGCTTCACTAAACTCTGACCAAATCAGAGAACTAAAGAATGCTTAGCTTCACCCTACCTCTTACCACTACATCAATAAGGCTCTTGTATGATTATAGGGGAATACAACTGAAAGAATTGCACGTCTTAGATTTTATTTAAGAGAAGTCTCTAGGGAAACCCAAACACAATAGGGGAGACAAAAACAAAGATGTTTGTGGCAATTTTAGCCTCTGAAAACTACAGGAACAACAAACAATAAACACAGCCTAAGCCTATCCAGATAAACATAAAACCTCTCACTAAAGGCTTATTTACCACAGCTCCATTTATCCAGAACATCATGTCTAGCTTTCAACAAAGTACAAGTCATAATAAAATACAGAAACACAGTTTGGAAAGACTGAGCAGGCTTCAGAATCAGACTCAGATATAGCAGGGATGTTGGAATTATCATATTGGGAATTTAAAATAAGTATGATTAATATGCTAAGGAATCTAATGGAAAAAGTGGACAACATGCAAGACAGATGGGTAATGTAAACAGAGAGATTAAAAACTCTAAGAAGGAATCAAAAAGAAATGATAGGAAGGAACAGAGTAGAAAATCCAGAAATGAACCCACAACTATAAGGTCAATTAATCTTTGACAAAGCAGGAAAGAATATACAATGGGAGGGGCATCTGGGTGGCTCAGTCAGTTAAGCATCTGCCTTCTACTCAGATCATGATCCTGGGGCCCTGGGACGGAGCCAAGTATCAGGCTCCTGCTCAGCAGGGAGCCTCCTTCTCCCTCTCCTTTTGCCCCTTCCCCCACTCGTGCCCTCTCTTTTTCTCTCTTTCTCTCTCTCAAATAAATAAATAAAATCTTTTAAAAAAAGAATATCCAATGGGAAAAAGACAGTCTCTTCAACAAATGGTACTGGGAAAACTGGACAACAATATGCAAAAGAATGAAAGTGGACCGTTTTCTTACACCATACACAAAAACAAATTCAAAATGGATTAAAGACCTAAATGTGAGACCTGAAACCATAAAAATCCTAGAGGAGAAGACAGGCAGTAACCTCTTTGACACTGGCCATAACAACTTCTTTCTGGATATGTCTCCTGAGGCAAGTGAAACAAAAGCAAAAATAAACTATTGGAACTTCATCAAAATAAAAAGTTTCTGCACGGCAAAGGAAATAATCAACAAAACTAAAAGGCAACCTACAGAATGAGAGAAGATATTTGTAAATGATATATCTGATACAGGGTTGGTATCCAAAAGATATAAAGAACTTATACAACTCAATACCCAAAAAACAAATAATCTGATGAAAAAATGGACAGGAGACATGAATAGACATTTTCCAAAGAAGATATCCAGATGACCAACAGACACATGAAAAGGTACTCAACATCACTCAACATCAGGGAAATACAAATCAAAACTCCAACGAGATATCACCTCACACCTCTCAGAATGACCAGAATCAACAACACAGGAAATAACAAGTGTTGGTGAGGATGTGGAGAAAGGGGAACCCTCTTACACTGTTGGTGGGAATGCAAACTGGTGCAGCCCCTCTGGAAGACAGTATGGAGGTCCCTCAAAAAGTTAGAAATAGAACTACCCTGTGATCCAGCAATTGCACTACTAGGTATTTACCCAAAGAATACAAAAATACTAATTCAAAGGGATACATGCACCTCGATGTTTATAGCAGTATTATCTACAATAGTCAAGCTATGGAAAGAGCCCAAGTATGCATCGACTGATGAATGGATAAAGAAGATGTGGTATATATATACAATGGTATATTACTCAGCCATCAAAAAGAATGAAATCTTGCTATTTGCAATGACGTGGATGGAGCTAGAGAGTATTCTGCTAAGCGAAATAAGTCAGTCAGAGAAAGACAAATACCATATGATTTCACTCATATGTGGAATTTAAGAAGCAAAACAAATGAGCAAAGGGGAAAGGGGGCGCAAACCAAGAAATAGACTCTTAATTATAGAGAACAAACAGATGGTTACCAGAGGGGAGGTGGGTGGGGGGTGGGTTAAATAGGTGATGGGAATTAAGGAGAGTACTTGTTGTGATGAACACTGAGTATCGTATGGAATTGTTGAATCACTATATCGTACACCTGAAACTAATATTACACTGTATGCTAACTAACTGAAATTTAAATAAAAACTCTTCAAAAAGAAAATGATAGAAATAAGAAAGAAAAACTGTAACAGAAATGAAGAGATTCTTTCTCTCCCTCTCCTTCTGCCCCTCTCCCCCCCAAAAAAGTGATGGGTTAGAGAAAGATATATCATGCCAACAATAATCAAAAGAAAGCTAAAATAGCCATATTAACTTCAAACAAAGAGGACTTCAGAGTAAGGAAAATTATCAGGGATAAAAAGAGGTATTACATGATGATAAAGGAGCCAATTACCGAAGAAGATTTGTCTTGTTTTTCATTTACATATGTGGAGTGGGGAAGTCCACTTTCATTCTTTTGCATATTGCTGTCCAGAGTATAGTATCACTTGTATGAGTGTATACTCTACTTTTATCTTATTTGTTCTCTTTTTGAAGGTTTTATTTATTTATTTGAGATAGAGACACAGAGAGAGCCCAAGCAGGGGATGGGAGCAAGGCAGAGGGAAGGGAGAAGCAGATTCTCCACTGAGCAGGGACCGACTCGGGGCTCCATTCCAGGACCCAGAGATCATGATCTGAGCCAAAGGCAGAAGCCCAACCGACTGAGCCACCAGGCGTCCCTATCTTATTTCTTCTTGATGGAAATTTTAGATCTCTCTCTCTCTCTGTATACACACACACACACACACACACACACACACACATTTCCAAGTGTTATGTGTCTAATCATGAAATGTCTGAGTCTTAGGATATGAAGAAGTTCTACTTGAAATTATAAAATTGTGCCCCTAAACTTTTCTGTTTCTACCTTTTTAAATTACCACCAGTGGTAGATGAAAATTCTCATTTATACATCATACTCATAACAACAACAACAAAAAAAACCCAGAACTTTGTTTGGTATTTAGAGAATTCTAAGATAAGTCTTGCTAGCTGATGGCTGTGAAATACTACTCTTTGTTGTTTTCAACTCCATTTCCCTAATTATTGTTATAATTAACCATCTTTCCTGAGATTTACTGCTCTTTATGCATTCAAGATATTAAACCTTCATTGGTAAATGGCTTTATTTATTTATTTATTTGTTTGTTTGTTTGTTTGTTTATTTTGGCATGCCCTTCTTGAGCAAATATTCTGTGTCAGGCAATGCCAGTCAAAATCATCAGAGGAAGTGGAATTTCAGCTAATTCTTACAGAAGGAGTAGGCTTGTGAAAGGAAATGGAATGTATATGTGGACATTCCTGACTGTACAAAGGCATGGAAATGAAAATGTACCCAGTGTGCTTGAGGTACACAGTCAGGAGACAGTCTGATATGGCTGGAATGCAGCCTGCATGGAGTGATGGGGGTGACTGATGAGGAATTCTGACTCACTTTGCAGGATCCCAAATCTAAGTGGCCATCTTTAGCCTTCATGAGAACAGAGCAGAAAGGGACTTTCACAGTTACCTACCCCCCAGCAACTTCAGTTTGCACATCAGGTAATGAGGCCCAGAAAAAGCAAAGTACTGTGTGGCCACCATGCATCTTTTATGCACCTAATGGGATTGAGGGATGCAAACTCCAATCTATATCTTCGTCTCAGACTTCTCAAGGGAGCTCCAATCCTGAGTATCTATCAGAAATCTTCAGTTAGAGGAAGATAAATATTAGTACAAATCCCCTATTAAACTGTATCACCCAACATGAACCCCCCCCACCCAGAAAGTATAAACTCATTCATCCCTCATCCTTGCAAGACCACCATCTAAAAAGGAGGTCCCAGTGGGAGAGTGGTGTGATTATGGTCCCTGGTGTTAGACAACTCTTGGTGAGATCTCCTCAGCCTTCTACTAACTGTGAACCCTGGGAATGATATTTAACTGCTCTGACTCTCAGCCTTCCACATTTTTAAAGCACCAGTGTTAGGAACCTGGTGAAAAACTTCAGGAGTTGCCCATTCCCATCCCACGGTGCCTATTCCATTCTTTAAAAGAGGTATCCTGGGGGCGCCTGGGTGGCTCAGTTGGTTAAGCGTCATGCTCACGTCATGATCCCAGGGTCCTGGGATCGAGTCCCATGTCTGGCTCCCTGCTCAGTGGAAAGCCTGCTTCTCCCTTTCCCTCTGTCTGCTCCTCTGCCTACTTGTGCTCTCTATCTCTCTGTCAAATAAATAAATAAAAATCTTAAAAAAAAAAAAAAAAAGAGGTATCCTGGACATGAAATGAAAAGTTTGACCACCAGAAGGAATACTTGAAAATGTAACAGCATAACGGGATAAACACACAAAGTCATTACATGCCCACATGAGTTTCTGTGCCAATTTATTATGATAGGATTGGCTGCCTGAGAGACCGCTGAAGAAAGAGCGTCATTACATCATTTCCATTTAGTTGAATCATCCTCCTGTTTAGTCTCAGGGGAAGAAAATCTTCACCTACTCTTCTATTTCATAAGCTTTTCAGTTATCTTATTTTGACTTCTAGAGTAACATGAGAAAAGTTTGCGAACTTCAGTCTCGAGACACAGAAGGTAATAAGGAAGCACAAGGTGTGATATTGACTTGGCTAAACAGAACATTGAAATGAGAGTCAGGAGGTCCTATCATGAAGGCACTTTGGAGAGGTCACTTCTGTCGCCACGCATGGAAATGAAGTTCTCAGACACCAATCTGAGCGGCCCTGCAGGGCTGCCTCTGCAAGGGAGAGCAGCAGCAGCTGAATCCTGCACATAGTTTTTATTTATTTTTTCTTTATCAGAAAAGCAAGGACAGATGCCGCAAAGCGTGGGAAAGGAGTACAAAGGGATGGCAAATATCTTGAAGCAGGCTTGCATTCTCCCCTGCACGTAGGCACACAGGGAGTCAGTCATGGGATAAGGGAAGAGCGGGATATTTGGGCTAGCAGTTGCTAGGTGTAGAAAGGGGGGACTGAGGGTTACATTCTTTCATAGCTCCTAACTTATGCCCTGCCCCTGGGGATCGTGGGATCCTACTCTTATCGGACCATTGCATTCAACAGCCCGAGAACAGGAACGCTGCTGACGTTTCAGCTGCTTCCACAATTACTCCTTAGGGCTTACAATATATTTTCTAAGAATAACTCCACAACTTCCCTTATACCAGCCTCATCCATTAAACAAGATAAAAATACTAAGTTCTCCCAACCACTCAGGAGTATTTAGGATGTTAACCCTTAGAATACCAGAACCAAATCATCATCACCTTCTGTGTACAAAATACCCATTTGCTGTTTTTATTAAGTGACTTTATGAATAATTCACAGAAGTAAAAATAGATAATGAAGGACAACTAAATCAGAAAATTTAACAAGAATTTAAATATATCAAACCAAAATTGTATTCCTCATTTTCCTAGCTTTGAAAGTATGTATACTCAAAAAGGGCATCATTCCTTTGAATACTGCTCACTCCTTATCAATTCTCATGCCTGAACCTGTAATATATCCATCTGTAGGTATTGATTTCTCTCTTCTTGCTCACTTGTATCCCCAATAAGTTCTGCCTTTTCTTATTTCTAGTTCTTCTTGTACTTATATCATCAAAACAGAAAACTTTTCAAAACATTGACAGCTCATAATTTTGTTGAAGGGAGGATAGCCATCTTCTTTGCTCCATAATTGCAAGATATTTTCATTTTTAGATTGATAAACACCGATTAGAATGACCAGTCCAATGACTTTTTTTTCATTTCTACATGATCTATTTCCTTCTTCTTACCTGAATTCAGCATTTGTTCACTTAGAAAACTTATTGCTTCAATACTTGACATATATTAAATATACAATATCATAAAAGATGACAGAAAATTGTCCAATGTCCTTTGAGCAAATTGGGATGTTCTTACTTCTTGTTGTAACATATTGTATGACAAGTGACGAACTGAGAACATCATTTATCATTTTGGTCCTTAGAAGTATGCTATTCACTACTTGATTTGGGGGTTTGAAAAAATTCATTTAAGATATCATCATTTGAATACTCATAGTTTGAGATATCAATTTCACTATCAATAACGGCATCTAGAGTATTGTTGTCACTGTACTTCTGTCTTCTGATCTAATAATTGTAAAATGAATTCCTCTGTCAATTTACTTTTCTTTGCCAGTGTGGGAAGAAAAATGAAAAAAAAAATTCTCATTGGTGTTCAGTGAAAGCTGGATTAAGTAAATGCAAAGATGGAGTCTCTTCATTTCTTCTATATCTTTTTGAAAGATGGTGTAATACTTTGGACAGTGCAGTAAAAAACTAAATGGTGATGTGGTATTATTTATTTTAGTATAGCTTCATTCCTGATGTAAACTATCCCATCATTCTTGCTTTTTTCTCTTATTTTTTTAATCTTTTTAGTAGAACTAGGAATAATTAACTAATAATGAAATAATTTTTAGGATGATGAATAGCAAAGTATTTTAAGATATGGGAAAAATAAAATCAATGAGATCTCACATGTCAATTTTATAAAAGGGCCCAATTCTCCCATGTGGTATGTGCAAGATAATATGGGCTTATTCTATTTAAAAATAAGAGATAAATTTTCTCCTTGTTCTTTGGAATACTTCTAAGAAAGAGTAGAAATCATTAAATAGCAATCCTTACAAATAGTTTGAAAAGTTCAAAAACAAAAATTGGATCCAATGGACCCTGATTGTTTATCAAAAGTTAAATGAGATCCCATCTGGAAAAGCAATCTGAGGTCCTAGATGATTGGTTTCCCACTAAATACTCCAGCAGTCAAATTGAAGAGATCAGAACTCTGCATGATAGGTAACAGATTAATGGTATAGAAGCAATTTTCCCTAGGAAAACACCATTTTTAAAGATATGTGTTGGTCTAAGCATGAGCTGCAGGCCACCTTTATTAGAGTCACCTGGATCTTGTTAAAATTGCAACTTCTGAGACCTTACCCCAGACTTACTGAATCCTTTCCCTGGGGTTTGAGAATCAGGAATCTGTACTTTGAACAATTTCCCTGGTAGATTCTGATGTTCACTATAGTTTAAAAACTGCTGAATAGATCACATTCAAGGTTTCTTTAAATATTTTGCATATTGTGATCCCTGATTCCAACATCAATGGTTTTGCCATTCGACTTTAAGTACCTATTTCTGATTTGGTGTATTTGGTAGATAACGATCCATACATGCAGCACTTGTTTATTGAGTATTTACTCTTTGCCTACCAGGCTGGCTGCTAGGCAACAAGAGAGGAAAGGCCCTTCCCATTAGGGGGCTTACATTCTCTTTTGGATACGCATAAAGTTAACAATAACCAATGTAATTTCAGTGGGTGAAGAGTGCCACGAAGAAAATAAAAAAGGGAAATGGGATGGAAAATTACATTTATGGAGAGGGCAGTGAAGGATGTCCAAGGCCATCCAGTTTAACAATTTCAAAGACCATCATGTACTTAGATTACAATATGCATGATGATCCCTGGAGTTGTGCCATGCTTTATCACGAGAAGGCCATGCTATGCACGTGACTTTTCATCTGAGAACTGGATGACAAGAAAGAGATGTGTGTGTGTAAAAATCTTTTGACGTTAGACTAGGGAACAGCAGACTCTGAAGTGGAAGTGAGCATGACTTGTTCCCAAAAAGGAAGAAAAAAAGCCAGTGTGGCTGGAGCCTGGTGGAAAACGTAGGAGAGCTGTGAGAGTTAAGGTTGAAGCGAAGAGAATGCAGGATAGGGAGCAGTACTCAGACTTGGCTAGTAATCTTAACATATTTTCATAGTCAATATACTTTCTCAATATCTGAGACCACCATGACACAACACCTGCACAAACCTTCAACACTGTCTCACACCTCAACATTCTCAACTGCTCTTTAGGCTTCTTGTTTCTTTGGAAAAGTAGATGCTATCACAGAAGAGATTGCCTATATGTTCCCACCACCAAACCTACCAAATTACCCACATCAGAAACTATGGTCCTTACTTTCTCTCATGTGACAAATCTTACTGAGGTGGCCCCTTTTCACTGCAATGATCACCCACTCTAGGACTGTGATTGTGTCATTATTCCCCTTCTCCCCTGACACAGCAATATTCCTCTCTCTACCAGATAAGTGAACATATTCATGAATGAACAAAGAGATGAATTCATGAAAGATATGAAAATTGGGCAGCGGGAGTATAAAAGGGAAGTGTCAGTGGGATTCTCAGATGACTCGCCTGATCATCTATGTGATAGGTAGTAATGTTAGCTGGAATGGGCAACACATAATGGATCTTTTTTGGAGGGAACATAATGGACCATCTTGATTTCTCTATATCTTTGTGTACCCCATGGGGATGTTAAGAATGTAGCAAGATATTTAGATCAGAGACTGAACTAGAGAGGGAAATGCAAGAATCATATGGGTGGATGGAGATTGAAGATATAGGTATAGATGAGATGGCTGCTTAAGCAGAGATCATGGCATGAAAGGGGAAGGCGGCCAAAAATGAGAACCAAGGAGCTCCCAACATAAGAGTCTTCAGTAAGTGCATGAGTGGGGGGAGGGGCAAAGGGACAGAATCTTCAAGCAGACTCCCCACTGAGCACAGAGCCAGACACGGGGCTTGATCCCACAACCAATGAGATAATGACCTGAGCTGAAACCAAGAGTTGGACATTTAACCAACTGAGCCACCCAGGTGCCCCTTAAAGGGGATAATTTTTTAAAGTAATTGTATACTGCCATTACATTGTAAAGAATTGAAAAATATAAAGAGAGAGATGACATCACGAAAAATGGCAGAGTAGGGAACTCAAAGTTTCCATGCCAAAAATGGTCAGAATCAACTTTTGCAGGACTCTGGAATCTAATAAAAACTTACAACAACGAGAGGAAAACTAGTTGAAGAGAAAAGCTCCTGAATTGCAGTAAGAGAGTGCCATGGCATTTTAAATTGCAAGCCCACCATCCCCAACACTCTAGATCGGTTAATGAAGGTTGCTAGTACCAGAAGAAACATTATGGACCTTATTCTCAAAGAACTGTGTCTATGGGTCTCTACCATCTGTCAGGTCCTTCTCACGGAGAGCACAAGGTTTCTCTATATTTTGCCTCAGAGCCTTCCCAGGAGTGGAGCGGCTTTTGCCAAAAGCATTTAAAGGCCTGGGTATTAGACCTAGCAGGTTGGGGCAAAGGACAGTACTGAGGACAAACAATAAATAGAATGAGAAAGCTGGGAGGAAGAGGCTGGAAAAGGAGATACATGGGAGAATAAGAGATTTTAAAAGCTCCCCAATATACAGGGAGATTGAGAAGACCACACATATGCCCAGGATGGGATGCAAGTGCTTCCAAGGCCTGAGGAGGCCTTTCACCTCTGGCTGGCGTTCAGACTCTGTGCAAGTAGGAAGTGAAAACTAATGCAGAGTTGAAAACGGTCTGGATAAGCAGTGAATGAGTTCCCCAGCACAGACCAATTTGCAAAGACTGAGAGTGTTTCTTCTTTTTTTTCTTTTACTGGCTCCAGGTATTTAAAGTAACGGTCAAAACACCAGCTGATCACTAAGCTAAGGCAACAGACTTTAGTGGTACACATGATAAAAGAATACAGACTTCACAAAAGGTCACTAAACAAACAAACAGCAGCCTACAACAACCAGCAAAAAATCCTGAGGAGAGGGAAGAATAGGATTCCTAGAGGTGCCACATTATAATATTCAAAAGGTCCAGTTTCAACAGCAAAAAATTATAAAACATGCAAAGAAAGTATGGCCTATTCACAGCAAAAACGAAATTAGTAGAAACTGTCCCTGAGGAAGCTGAACTTACTAGGGAAAAGATTTTAAGTCAACTGTCTTTAATATGCTCAAAGAGTTAAAGGAAACCATGGACAAAGAAGTAAAATAAACCAGGAGAATAATGTCTCACCAAATATGGAAAATGAATAAACAGGAAGAAATTATTAAAAGGAACTAACAAAATTCTGGAGCTAAAAAGTACAGTAGCTGAAATTAAAAATTCAATAGAAAAGTTCAACATCAGATATGAACTTGCAGAATACACTCACCAAGACACATCATAGTCGAATTGTCAAAGCCAAAGACAAAAAGAGTATCCTGAAAGCAGCAATACATGTTAGGTTTTATTTAGAACCTGATCCAAACAAACTATTAAAAAAAAAAAAAACTATGACAGAATTGAGAATTTGAACACGGGTTGGACATAAAACAGTATTAAGGAATTATTAATTGTTAGGTGTGAAAATGTTATTGTGATATAAATATACATATATATATAAATTATATAAATATATGACAGTCCTTATAGACATGTACCTTGAAATACTTACGCACAAAATTGTATTACGACTGGGATTTGCTTCAAAAATAATTTCTAAGAGTAGGAAGTGGGTAAGAATATACATGAAATAAGACGCAATGAGTTAAATGTTGGAGCTAGGTGATGAGTACAGTGGTTTTCATTATACTATTTTATTTTTGCATATGTTTGAAATTTTCCATAACAAAAGTTAAAATAAAGTTAATGTAAACTACAAAGAGAACACAATTCTAATTGAAAAAGGAACAAAACAAAAAGGTATTAAGAATTCGAAAAAATTCTATCTCCTTTCTTGCCCCCCCACCCCACATACACATTTTGGTAAAGAAAATGGTGAACATTGGTAGCCAGGAGGACCACAGGTTGGGAGCAGGGTGTTTGTGACATCTTGCTCATAGATGTTTTTGCATTAATTTTGTTTTTTTTAAATATTGCATTAAAATACGATTATCTTCACTACTGAGGTTTTTCCGCACCCCCTTAAATTTTGCGCCGGCGTCATGGAGGGGGTAGGGATGTATCCCGGGAGCAAAGGAGAGGAAGAGGCAAGGCCCCAGAGAAGAACGGAACGGCCAACAGGTCCCTGAGAAGATACTGCCCTTCCCCAGCCGCAGAGAAAGGCCCAGGAATATACAAAGAAGGGAGAGCCACGGAGCCCAGGCTGGTGCTGTTAAAGACACGGCAGCAGAGAGGACCTGTGCTGGCCAGCCTGCTGTGCGCCCTCGCGCGGGCTGAAGCCGGCACGGGATGGGGGCGGTGCCGCTCGCCGTGACGAAGGCCTCACGTGACCCGCCAACGCGGACTCGCGCCCTCGCTCCAGCGTCAGAGCCGGCCTTCACTCACTTGCTTCTCGGTGCCTGCTCCCGGTGGACTTGAGGGCGTGCGGGCCAGAGGCGGCCCCAAAGAGTCGGAGGCGGAGGGGAAGCAGGTAGGGGACCGAGAGGAGGGGGAGCGTTCCCTGGGCTCGGTGTGGGAGAGCCCACGCGGCCCGCGGAGCCCTGCTGGGGGACCGGCTGTCCCGCGGCGAAGCGGCGCAAGGACCGCAGCCCTCACGCCCCACCGCAGCCCGCGTTTGGCCGCAGAAAATGCTAGGCGGAGGGCTGGACCGCGGCGAGGCGATGACCCTTCGGAAACACCTGCCTCTTGCGCCCCCCGCCCCGCCCCGCCCCGCCCCGCCCCGCCCCGCCCCCGTCCTTCTTGGTGTAGAAAATGGTGGTCAGCACGGGGGATGGGGCGGCTGGGTGTGGGGGCGAGGCGGCCGTGGGGGGTCCGGGAGGGGCTGGGTAGCGTCGGGTCGGCGGGGAGCGCTCGGCTGCAGCAGCCCCCGCTGCCCCCACCCCGGCCCTCTGCAGGTGTGCAGGTCTAAGTGTCGCGGCGGCGCACTCTTCGGCGAGAATCGAGAGGAGGAGGAGACTGCAAGGATAGGCCCAGGTCGGTGCGGGGGACAGTGGGGGCCGAAGGGAACGTATAGAAAGCCCTGAGACCCCAAATTCCCTCCCGCCACCCCCGCCCCCACCCGCCAGCCCGTCCTCCATCTTGGTGCCTGCAGAGGCCTGGGCAGGGATAGGCAGGGAAAATGGTGGGCTTTGGGCGGGGCGGGGGGGGGGTGGAGAGGGCTCGGACGGGGAGCCCCCTGAAAAGCGTAGGGAGCCTCTCCAGTGGGAGAGTGAAATTTTAAAAAGCATTTGAAATCCAGGGCTCTGAATTTTGAAAGGTGCGTAGTAGGGCCTCTGTCCTCGGTGCTGATCGTCCCACCAAGAAAATAGCCCTTGTTCTGGTCTCTTACCTCTAGGAGCAATGGCGTCCAAACAGAAGCAAGCGGTGAAAAATGTCAACATGGAAAATGCCCAGCAGGAAAAGGAAGGAGAAGAACAGGGCCCCGTGCAGAATGAAGAGGAGTCACGCAATTCGAGAGCGGGTGAAGGCCAGAAGCATGGAAGAAATGTCAGGCTGGGGCGAATGAGACGACTTGTCCCTAATTTTCGGTGGGCCATACCCAGCAGGCATATTGATCACAATGAAGTGGGAGATGATGAGGAAAAGTTTGTAGGGCAGATGATGGAAGTCAGGAGAAAGACTAAAGAGCAGCAAATGAGGCATCATAAGCGCTTCCAAACTCCTGAACCTGATAATCATTATGACTTTTGCCTTATACCTTGAATCCTAAGGTTTTCTCCGAGGTCAATAATGTGACCTCTGCTCTACAAGCTTGTAGTTTTGTGATTTACTTTTTCTGTAAACCTTTTGGTGTTTCCACTTAACAGTTTGTAATTAAATATTGTTTTGTCTCAGTGTAAAATTTTCTGTCCAGTAGGACAATTTCACTCAATTTTAGGAAAAACTATTCCTTTCATAATATGAAATTAATAAAGCAGTTTAAAAAGCAATCTTCCATTTTCACCCTAGTCTTTATTTTTTAATACTACCTTTCCTCTCCTAGCTACCTGGACTCAAGATCTCTAGTCTTTGACTGTTTTTTATTGTTGTTGTTCCCATCCAATGAGCAAGGAAGGATCATACTCATAACTCAACATCTGATATAATTTTAAGAATGTATGTCCTGTTTTTCAAGGAGTGTGAGTCCACCACCTACATAAGAACATCTTGGGAGGGGAGCTTTTTGAGAATATAAAACATCTGGCTTCTATCCTCCAGACCCACAAATGGGCACTCCAGAATTGCCATTTTTAACAAGCTTTCCAGGTAAATCTAAGGTACACCTGTAATCTGAGGCCACTGTTATATGTATGTATGTATCTATATGTACATACGTGTGTGTTGTCATATTAAATGTGAATGATAAAGTAAAATAACCGGATGAATGCTTACCTGAGTTTGATGGACAAAAACATTAAAAAGGAAAAGTACAAGGCCTTAAAATAGACTGATTGGAAGAGTGGTAAGGATAGTGGTAGATGAGGGTACTGGAGTTCAGAGATGATAAGTACCAAGCTACCCCCTACTATATATCTGGCCTGGGCCATTTTCTCTAAGACTCTGTCATCTGGAGATAACAGAATATTTGACTTTTGTAACTGGTAACAGGTTGAGGAAGGTCTAAGATAAAGATTGAGGCTGTTTTTAAATTTTTTTTGTATATTTTCAATGCAGACACTTCAACTTTTTAGGAAAGAGCAGAAAGAAATCTTAACCTGATAATCCAGTATTCTTCAAAGTGACAATAGCCACCCATTATGGCTCTTGAAATTAGTTTTGCGGGTCACAACAAGCAATTTTAAACAACATCATAGTCCATTGCCCATGAGTAGCATTAAGGATTATTTTGAGGGGTGCTTGGGTGGCTCAGTTGGTTGAGCGTCTGACGCTTTGTTTTGGCTCAGGTCATGATCTCATGGGTCACAAGAGCAGTCTCTGCTCAGTGGGGAGCCTGCTCAAGATTCTCTTCCTCCGCCCCTTTACCCGCCCCCAGCTCACTCTAAATAAATAAAATCTTTTTAATAAATTATTTTGAGGAACTTGTTTTAGTAGGAGACATGTAGGAGATACTGTAGCCTTACAAAATGTATTTCTAAATTTAGGTTGCAGGGTAAAAGAATTGGAACTGGTGCAGCCACCATGGAAAACAATATGGAGGTTCCTCAGAAAGCTCAAAACAGACCTACCCTATGACCCAACAATAGTACTACTAGGTATTTATCCAAAGATACAAACATAGTGATTCAAAGGGGCACATGCACCCCAATGTTTATAGCAGCAATGTCCACAATAGCCAAAATAGGGAAAGAGCCAAAAACTAATTAAGTAATGTATGGTGATTAACATAATAATAAAAAATAAAAATAAAAAAGAAATGATTAAGTAAAAAATAAATAAATAAATAGGGAAAGAGCCCAGATGTCCATTGACAGATGAATGGATAAAGAAAATGTGGGGTGCATCTATATGTACATATATGTGTTTGTATATATGCACCCCATGTGTGTGTATAATGGAATATTACTCAGCCATCAAAAAAAATGAAATGAGCACCTGGGTGGCTCAGTTGGTTGGGCGTCTGCCTTCAGCTCAGGTCATGATCCCAGGCTCCTGGGATCAAACCCCACATTGGGCTCCCCACTCAGCAGAGAGCCTGCTTCTCCCTTTCCCCTGCTTGTGCTCTCTCTAATAAAATGTTTTTAAAAAAGAAAAGAATGAAATCTTGCCATTTGCAATGACGTGGATGGAACTACAGGGTATTATGCTAAGTAAAATAAGTCAGAAAAAGACAAATACCATATGATTTCACTCATGTGAAATTTAAGAAACAAAATGTGAACATAGGGGAAGGGAAGGAAAAATAAAATAAGACGAAAACAGAGAGGGAGGCAAACCATAAGAGACTAACTCTAGAGAACAAACAGGGTTGCTGGAGGGGAGGTGGGTGGGGGGATGGGGTAACTGGGTGATGGGCATTAAGGAGGGCACTTGATGTAATGAGCACTGGGTGTTGTATGCAAGTGATGAATCACTGAATTTTACCTCTGAAACTAACAATACAGTATATGTTAATTAAATTGAATTTAAATAAATTTTTAAAAACTAAGAACAAATTTAAAAAGTCACTTCTTCAAACTTCATTTCACAGATGAGGAAACTAGGTAGGGAAATGGTTTCCCCAAGGTCACATAGCCAGTTAGTGGTAGAGCTGGGACCACAGTTCCCAGTTCAGGGTGCTTCTCTCCTTACCACAGTGCCTCCACAAGGCATGATTTGGAAATATGTGTGTGCTGGTTACCAGTGGTGTACATTTACAAACATGTACAACTTATACAAAATCACTGTTTATTTGTTGTTCACACCTCAGTCATCAGAATCCCTGCATGTTTAATTGGCAAACATTTAAGGAGAGCTCTGTGCCCCTTATAACATTTTGGAGCTGGAATGATCTTTCAGCTTCTGTCTAGAGGAAGGGAATGTTGGAGAGTCTGATCTGGAAATGCAAGGTGGTGAACTCATAGGCACTTCATAAAGGCTAGCTGATTGAGTGATGTTCATGAAAGGCCTTTTGGTCCTTCTGAAAATCAATGCTATACCTTTCCATACACCAATCCCAGATTTCTCAAGATAGCCTCAATTTTAAAAAATCTGTGGGTGGGAGGTGAGATCAGAACTTGACTGGTGGAAGGAGAACTGAAGGAAGCCTCCTTATCAGCGTTCTTTGGGAGTGGTGGTAGATGAGGACAGACTTTCCAAAAGAAGTAAAGGCCAACGTTGGGGTTCAGAATAAGATTTTTTGAAGAACTGAAATAAATTCTCTCTCCTTGGTGTTTCTGAGGGAGTGGGATGATGAAGTCAGAACTTTCTGGAAGTGGTAAAATTCAGGGAACAAGGTCACAGTGTGATTGGTTGAAGGAGAACCAAATTAAGACCCCTCTCCTGGAAGTTTCTCTGATGGTGGGGTATGAGTACAGAACTTTCTAGAAGCAGTAAATTTCAGGGACCATGATCAGAACATGATTGAAGACAAGAAAGCACCCTTACCTGGATGTTTCAGCAGGGGTGGAGGAGTGAGAACAGAACTTTCTGGAAAAAGTAATAGCCAGGGGAAAAAGTAAAAGTCACCGAGTCAGAAGGTGATTGAAGGAGAACTGAGTTACTTTTTTTTTTAGACTTTATTTATCAGAGAAAGAGAGAGCAAGCAGGGAGGAGTGGCAGGCAGAGGAAGAAGCAGGATCCCCGCTGAGCAAGGAGCCCGATGCGGGACTCTATCCTAGGACTGTGAGATCATGACCTGAGCCAAAGGCAAATACTTAACCAACTGATCCACCCAGGCATCCGAAGAACTGAGTTACTTTAGTGAACACTTCCATTAACTTACACATCCCATGTGAGGGTTAGTCTAGGTGGGCAGTACATTCTGACTTTTTAAGGTGACGATGGAGATCTATTATTTGGAAGTCTCTAAAGAGACTGGCAAGAAAACTAGAGAAATATGAAAACAAAAGAAAAGTGAATCAACCAGGAACAACAAAAAGGACTAATGCATTCATCCCTATCAGTCATTTATGTGTTCATGTTTGTTTAGTTTCTCAAGGAAAATGTGTATGTTTTCATAGATTTTTGAAGCAAGGCTTGGGATAGAAGCCTAGTAATTAAAAAGAGAAAGAGGAGATCTCTGAGAAGAGCCTTTCAGAAGCATATGTTTTCACCCTCAAGTAACAAAAAATGAAGATATCACTGAGGGAGTCTTTAAAGAGGCCACCAAGGGAAAAAAAATGAACTTATAATGAAGAAAGTAAAACAAACCAAATATCATGAGAAGAAAATACCAAAACACATTATCACTTCCAGTCCTTTCAGTCTGTGTCTACACGTGAGTAATTATTTAGCTTCATTAAGGTATAAATTAAAATTTAAAAAGTACATAAACCATGCAATTCATTTTACATATATCTGTTTTACATAGATTTAAGCCTATGAAATCATGACCACAATGAAAATAGCAAACACTTCCATTATCTCCAAAAGTCTCTTTCTTCCCATTTGTAATCCATCCCTCCTTCCATCCCCATCCTCAAGCAACCTCTGGTCTGCTTTCTGTCACTATATTTTGCTTTATGCAATATTTTTTATATAGAGTGAACCACAGAGCACGTACTCTCCTTTATTTTTGTCTGGCTTCATTCATTCAACATAATGATTTTGCATGTAATAATAGCATATTCCTTTCTACTGGTGAGTGGTAGTCCATGATATGGTGAATGTTTATCCATTCATCTCTTGATGGACACTTAGATACTTTCCAATTTTTGACTATTACAAATAAAGCCATAAAGTGTGTTTCATAATATTTGTGCATTGACAAATATTCATCAATCAATGCACACTTGGGCTCTTCCCATAGTTTGGCTATTGTAGATAATGCTGCTATAAACATTGGGGTGCATGTATCCCTTGAATAGTGTTTTTGTATTCTTTGGGTAAATACCTAGCAGTGCAATTGCTGGATTATAAGGTAGTTCTATTTTCAACTTTTTGAGGAACCTCCATACTGTTTTCCACAGTGCCTGCTCCAGTTTGAATTCCCACCAACAACGTAAGAGTGTTCCCCTTTCTCCGCATCCTCACCAACACCTGTTGTTTCTTGTGTTGTTGATTATAGCCACTCTGACAAGTGTGAGGTGATATCTCATTGTAGTTTTGATTTGTATTTCCCTGATGACAAGTGATGTTGAGCATCTTTTCATGTGTCTTTTGGAAATTTTAACCATCCTAAAAGGTGTGTACTATCTTGTAGCTTTAATTTTTATTTCTCTGGCGACTAATGATGTTCAGCATCTTTTCATGTACTCATTAGTCATTCATATATCTTCTTTTGTGAAATAATTTGTTCAAATATTTTGCTAATATTTTTAAAGATTTCTATTTATTTGAGAGAGAGAGCATGAGCATGAGTGGGGGGTGCAAAGGGAGGGGGAGAAACAGACTCCCCACTGAGCAGGGAGCCCAACTTGGGGCTCAATCCCAGGTCCCTGGGATCATGACCTGAGCTGAAGGCAGATACTTAACCAACTGAGCCACCCAGGTGCCCAATATTTTGCTAATTTTTGAAAATTTCATTGTTCATCTTCTTACTACTGAGTTGCAAGATTTCTTTATAAATTCTATATTCAATTTTCTTTGATATGTATGTTGTAAATTTTTCTCTCAGTCTTGGTTTGCCTTTTCATTTACTTAATGGTTTCTTTCAAAGGCCAGAAGTTTTAAATTTACATGAAACCCATTTAATCCACTTTTCCTTTTATAATTGTGTTCTATTTAAATAATGTGCTGCCTAATCCAAGGTTGTGAAGACTTTCTCTTATATTTTACTCTAATAGTTTTATAGTTTTAGGCTTTTCATTTTGTTTTATGAACCATCTCATGTTAATTTTTGTGTAAGGTATGAAGTAAACTCTGGTGTTCATTTCGTTCCATACTGATATTCAACTAATACAGCACCATTTGTTGAGAAGACTTTCCTTTCTTCTTCCTATAACATTTGCACCTTTGTCAAAAATCAAGTACTCATATGTGGGTATATTTTTGTACTTTCTATTCTGCCCTATTGATCTATATGTCTGTCTTTTCATCAATATCAAACTATCTTGATTGCTGTAGCCTTATAGTAAGTCTTGAAACTAGGTAGGGAAATTCCTGCAACTTTGTTCTCTATTAAAATTGCTTTGAATATTCTAGGTCCCTTGAATTTTCATATAAACTTTAGAATCAGCTGATTATTTTTTTTAAGCCTGCAAGAATTCTTATTGGTATTGGCTTGAATCTGTAGATCAATTTGGTGAGAATAGCTATATTAATAGTTGCAAATAGGGACAGTGTTTATTGTAAGGAAAAATACAAAAACAGCTGTCTTGTTACAGTACTCAAGGACAAAGCCCCTGGGGTCTCCATAAACTGAAAGAAGCTAGAAACTCTGTGAGTCTTTCACATAGGGTGTCTTCTCTCTTTTTCTCATTTTTGGAAGTTTCTCACACTCATCACAATTAGTCAAGTATAGCTTCATGTAAATGACCTATTCAGATCCTTTCTGATAAGGATATCTGAGAAGGACGCCAGGGCCCAGGAATTGCTTTTGGAAAGCAGCAGGATGTGTGTAGAGAACAATGTAAAATGTAAGTGGCTTCTGACCATTAGGCTAAATATTTCCAAGTGAATGGCAGAATCTGGGCCAGTAGTAAACCAGTGAAGAGGACCAATTTCTGCAGAAAGGTTAGACAAGAGCAGAACCACTGGGGATGTGTCCCTTAGGCACTTTGCATCCACTAGCAAGGCTATTATATATATATATATATATATATATATATATATATATATATAACAAGTGTTGATGAAGATGTGGAGAATTGTAATGTTCATGCATTGCTGGTGGGAATATATAACCATGCAGTTGCCATGGAAAACAATTTGGCACTTCTTCCAAAAGTTATACATAGAGTTACCATGTGATCTAGCAATTCCCTTGTAGGAATATACTCAAGATAATTGAAAACCTATGTTCACAAAACTTGTACACAAATGTTCATAATAGTGAAAAAGTGCCAACAACCCAAATGTCCATCAACTGACAAACCAATAAACAAAATGTGGTATATTCATACAATAGAATATTCAATACACATAAAAAAGAATGAAGTCCTGGTAAATGCTACAACATGGATAAACCTTGAAAACATTATTCTAAATGAAAGCCAAACACAAAAGGCCACATATTGTATGATTCCATTTATATGAAATATTCAGAATAGACAAATCACTTGAGACAAAAAGTAGAATAGGGCTAGTAGCTGGGAGGAGATGGGAATGACGAGTGACTACTAAGGGGTATAGAGTTTCTTTCTGGGGTATTAAAAAGGAAAACATCAATAGCCAGATGGAACAATTTACTATAAATAAATAAAATAGTTTGGTCATCTCCCAATAATAGAAAAATATATAAACAGTAACATGGACATATTTAGATATAAAAAGTCTTTTAATATATGATAAAGTTGATATGTCAAATCTGAAAAGAAGAACTGTGTCATTCAATATTTTTTCTCATTTATTTATGTTATGCTAACTTGGAAATCAGCAAATTAATGTGACTTCCAGAACTAGGCCTCTCAGCCCCAAGGGGAAGCATTTTATCTCCAACATCCCTCCCTATTAAGAGGTGTTGCTGAATGAATTTCCACCTATGCATGACAAGGTATGGGTATCATATGACAAAAGTTTGTAACAACCAGTCTTGTGACTAAGAATAAGGAATACAAGCTAGAATCCCAGGTCTGCTATTTACTAGGTATGTGATTTGGAAAACTTTTCTGAGTCTCAGCTTTCTCATCTATCAGTTAGGATCAATGACATTCAACTGTGGCTGCAAGACCTTTGGGGAAGAAGAATGTTCATAGTACCTATATTCATATACCTACTTGTGATGTTATTGCAAGGTCCTGCCTGACTCAAGGGGTTCTGGGAATAATATTTCAACTTTCAGGTCTGGTAATGAAGAGAGAATCCAGACTATCTAGTGGCTCATATCAGTTCTCTGTTTGCCATACTTAGGGTTTTAAGGTAAATCAAATCAAGTAGGAATTTAGTGGGTCACCTATCCATGTTCTCCTAGTAATACTTATACGTCAAGATAGGCTAAGTACTTTTTTTTACATAAGTAGCTAGAGTTTATTGTTCTGGAGGTTCTTTCTTTCTTTCTTTCTTCCCTCCTTCTTAGTTTTTTTTTTTAATCTTTTTAATTCCAGTATAACTAATGTACAGTGTTTTATTAGTTTCAGGTTTAGAATATAGTGATCCAACAATACTATACATTACTCAATCCTCATCACATAGGCTAAGTACTTTTATTGTTATTTTTATTTTTTTATTATAGGCTAAGTACTTCTAAAAACATTTCCCAAATCTCAGAGGCTTAGCAAACTGAAAATTTCTCACTCAGCTAGCAGTGCAATACAGATGGGAGGGAGTGGGATCTGTTCCATGCAGTCATTCAGGGAGCAAGGTGGCAGGAACCTGGCAGGGACCTCCACCATCTTCAACGTGTGACTTTCAAAATTGCCTTGGGTGCTCACATCCAGCTGGAAGATGGAAGGAGAGAGAAGGCTCATGGCAGATTATGCTGGAGTTTTTTGCTCACATTCCAATGGCCACAAATCAGTCAACTGTTTGGCTGTCTGAGAAAGGCAATCCGTAAGTATGAACCTAGGACGAAATGCAACAGAATTTGTTAAACATGTATACTCTCTCTGCCATAGTTTCATAAGATCAGTTAGCTACTGACAAAAATTCCTAATTCAAACTAATCTGTCTACCATGACATTCTTGATTCATGTAAAGATAACTAAGCCTTCCTTGTCTTTGGTGGTTAAATGCAGCTTCGTAGTTTATCCTACCCTGAGATCCTGGCATCACTACTGAAACCAAGAGGCTGTATCAAGTTTAAGAACCACTCCCAGCATCCTCAGCCTAATGATAATAACCATTATAAGATTTTCAAAATATGCTTGCTTATTTATTGCTCAATTTCCTGTTAAAGATAACATCTTCTAGCCCTCTCTTTAGACATGGTTAGGGAGTACATGAGTATGTAATACATGATAAGCACATTCCAACATTTCCTTTTCCATAACTCTCTAGATTATTTACATCATACTAAGCAATTTCCTTTTTTAAAAAGACTTTATTTTTTATTGGAGAGAGAAAGAGAGCACGGCCGGGGGTGGGGGTGGGGGTGGGGGGTGGATAGGAGCAGAGGGAGAGAGAGAAGCAGACCCCCCGCTGAGCAGGAAGCATGACATGGGGCTGGATCCCAGGACCCTGAGATCATGACCTGAGCTGAAGGCAGATGCTTAACAGACTGAGCCACCCAGGCACCCCATAAGCAATTTCTGATATACCAACTTTTTTTAGTGTGATCCAGCAGGAGGCCATAGTTCAACCAACTGAGCAAACAATTAGAGTCCAGCTGAATGAGATAGCACGTTGAATTTAAAGTGTCTACTATGTGCACAAATATTGATAAATTCAGCTGAATTTATTACAAATTATTTGGCATGTACTATATACCTGGTGCTGTTCTAAGAGTCAAGGAATCACAGCACTACATACAACAGCAAAAAAATATATATATATATGTCTTCATGGAACTTGCATTCTTGTTAGAAAAACAAGAGAAAGGTCAGGAGGAAACATCTGAAGGAGATAAGGGAGTGATCTAGGCAGATATTTGAGGGTGAAGTTTTCCAAGCAGAGGGAATAGCAAATGCAATGGAGCTGATTTGAAAGTATGCCTGACAAAAGTAGCTAAAATTATGTCCCTTCCCACCTTTATCTAATATTCTTAGGACCTATTCTCACACATATTCTCAAGATTTTTGCCAGTGTAGCAAATACATTGAACAAGTAGGATTTGTAGGAGACAATAATAAAACATTTTTTTCTACCTGCTACCCATGCAAACCTGCCCTTTGGTTTGTCCCTTGAGTGAAACCTAGGGTATGTCCCATGACTTTCCTGCTTGCCCTATAGGTAAAAAAATATCCTCCTGTCAGTTCAAGTCACAAAAGAGTTTCCATTCGAGGTGCCTGGCTGGCTAAGTTGGAGTATGCAGCTCTTGATCTCGGGGACGTGAGCTCGAGCCCCATGTTGAGTGTTGAGAAATAAATAAACTTTAGACAGACAGCCTCTCCTTTGCTGTCCTGTCCACCACTCCCTTGCAGTGTATTCAATAAACTTCTATCTCCTTTAAAATAAATAAATAAATAAATAAATAACAACCTTTAAAAACAAACAAACAAAAGTTTCCATTTGATGAAGGCAGAAAGAAAATAAGAAATTAAAATCTTATATAACTGGTACTGTTATGGCCATCTAGTACTGGCACTTTCTAGGCTGTGAAGGTATTTAAAGTTAATTCCTTCCTTTGTGTGGTTCCTTTATGGGTTCTATAGGGAGTCCCCCATTGTTGAGAATCTCTTACCTGCTCTTCTCTTGAAATGGGCAAATACATATCCTTGAGCTAGTCACTTTTGACTCCTTCATTAGCCTTTATTTTTTTAAGATTTTATTTATTTGTCAGAGAGAGAGAGACCTCAAGCACAAGCAGGGGGAGCACCAGGCAGAGGGAGAAGCAGGCTCCCCACTGAGCAAGGAGCCTGATGTGGGACTCGATCCCAGGACCCTGGGAGCATGACCTGAGTCAAAGGCAGACGCTTCACCAACTGAGCCACCCAGGCGTCCCTCCTTCATTAGCCTTTAAACTTCTAGCAGTATATCCAGGTTGTTTCTGCTAAAGTTTCCTTGATCCCCCAGAAGACTATCATGACCTAGATCAATAACCACAAACTAGTTCTGTCTCCTGTATGGCCCATGTAATGTCTATGGGAACCACTCACACATCATTTGTACAATTTAACTCCCAAATTCAAGGAGTCCAGTCTCTCCCCAAATGTTCTTCAGTTTTATGTCAAAGTAGCTAGCTGGTCTTACCTTTTATATTTAGATACTTGCAGCGTTAACAAGTTCCAGGGACTTTGAATAGACCCATTGAAGGTTTTTGCCTTTGGTATGAGGTGACAGAAAACACCTACTCTTTCTCTATAATGGAAGCACTCATGAAATGCCAGCATTTCTCATTAGAAATCCTCTTCTAATCTCCAACAATCTTTTTGGCCTCTCAAATGCCTTTTGTAGGCTGAAAATGTGTAATTATCTAAGGGTAACCAACTCAGTACTCATCCAAGTATGACCTGCTTTCATCACCTTGCATTACAATTCAGAATTCGGCAGTGATTGAAACCTATTGTCTTGGGACCTCAACCAAAAAGGAGACTGAAATAGGTAATTTTTAATTTCCTGTTATAACTATATATATATATGTATATATATATATATATATATATATATATATATATATATATATATTTAAAAGCCTGCAATTCATCTGGTGTATGAACTGTCTATTTGATTTTATAATTTCAGTGTCCTTCCTCCCACCTGGCATACTGGGATTTGATTCTAGTTATAGATTTAGAGATAATGAGTGTGTCTGCAGCACAATGGGGGAGAGAATGAAGACAATTGATCTCCCTTGCAAGGTGTCTTTAGGCAGGTTGTTACAGGTTTTCAAATAAGGCAGGAACATCCTCACCCATAAAGGAGAAGAGGAACTAATTTGGTAAGGAAGACCTAGTAGGGGATGAAAGTGGCCTTCTTTTGGCCTCCTCTTCCTCCTAGATCCTTGTACTGCTCATTCCTTGAGGCCCAGCTCTGACCACACAGCATCTGAGACCATGTGAGCTGGAAGTGAACTCTCCCATCTCTGTCTCTGATGGTCATTGAGGCACATGGGGCTTCGACCACTCTTATGTTCCTTAACAAAGGATGGTTTGTCCCTTTCCTCTTTCTAATGTGTGTGTGGAAGGGAAAGGCTACTTTCTCAGAAAGTTAGGTGCTAGGGTAGCAAGCAGGTGCCCACCCTCATTCTGCCGCAGTGACTTCTGTTAATGTTTAATTGTGCATCTCCAGAAATCTTGGAAGCTCAAAAGAAACCATTTGTTTATTGGCTTACAAATACACCTTCTGGAGGCACCTGGGTGGCTCAGTCTGTTAAGCGTCTGCCTTCGGCTCAGGTCATGATCCCAGGGTCCTGGGATCAAGCCCCACATCAGACTCCCTGCTCATTCCCCCCACTTGTGTTCTCTCTCTCTCTGTCTGTCAAATAAATAAATAAAATCTTAAAAAAAAAAAAATACCTTCTTTCTGCCCAAAGTTGGGAGCAGAAATTTTCTTAAAGATTTTATGTATTTATTTGAGAGAGAGAGAGTACACGTGTGCACAAGCAGGGGGAGGGGCAGAGGGAGAGGAAGAAGCAGACTCCCCACTGAGCAGGGAGCCAGACACGGAGGCTGGATCCCAGGACCCCAGGATCAGGACCTGAGCTGAAGGCAGACGCTTAACCGACTGAGCCACCCAGGCGCCCCAGGAGCAGAAATTTAGTTGACTCCTGCTTATTCTGCTTACATATAGTCAGAAGTAACCTTAACCTTATTATAATGGAGTTTTTGACAGAGGATATCCTTACCTGGTTATGAAGATGGTGATCAGTTTGTGATCAGGTGCTGTTTCCTGAGCAACTTCACAACACATAAGTTCTATTTACATTTGAATTTAACTTAAACACAACGTATTTTATATTTTTTAGCTTGGTAATATATTCACACAATTCAGTCATAAAAAAGAATTAAAAGGGTGGTTCAGTATTTGTGAAACAATCAACATGATATGTCACATCAGTAAGACAAAGTGAACATCATACTGAATGGGGAAAAACTGAGAGCTTTTCCTCTAAGGTCAGGAACAAGACAAGGATGTCCACTCTCACCACTTTTATTCAACATAGTACTGGAAGTTCTAACCACAGCAATGAGACAACATAAAGAAATAAAAGGTATCCAAATTGGTGAAGAAGAAGTAAAACTTTCACTATTCGCAGATGACATGATACTCTATATAGAAAACCCTAAAGATTCCACCAAAAAACTACTAGAACTAATAAATGAATTCAGTAAAGTTGCAGCATATAAAATCAATGTATGAAATGTGTTACATTCCTATACACTAATAATGGAGCAGAAAGTGAAATTAAGAAAACAATCCCATTTATAATTACACCAAAAACAAAATATCTAGGAATAAACTTAACCAAAGAGGTGAAAGTGTTCTATTCTGAAAACTATAAAATGCTGATGAATGAAATTCAAGATGACACAAAGAAATGGAAAGACATTCCATGCTCATGAATTGGAAGAAAAAATATTGTTAAAATGTCCATACTGCCCAAATCAATCTACACATTTAATGCAATCCTTATCAAAATACCAACAGTATTTTTCACAGAACTAGAACAAACAATCCTAAAATTTGTATGGAACAAAAGACCCCAAATAGCAAAAGCAACCTTGAAAAAGAAAAGCAAAGCTGGAGGCATTACAATTCTGGACTTCAAGTTATATTACAAAGCTTTAGTGATCAAGACTGTATGGTACTGGCACAAAAATACATAGATCAATGGAACAGAAAAGAAAACCCAGAAATGGACCCACAACTATATGGTCAACTAATCTGACAAAGCAGGAAAAAATCATCCAATAGTAAAAAGACAGACAATAGTGTTGGGAAAACTGGACAGCAGCATGCAGAAGAATGAAACTGGACCACTTTCTTACACCATACACAAGAATAAATTTAAAATGGATGAAAGACCTAAATGTGAAACAAGAAACTATCAAAATCCTAGAGGATGTTGGGGAGGATGCGGAGAAAGGGGAAACCTCTTACACTGTTGGTGGGAATGCAAACTGGTGCAGCCACTCTGGAAAACAGTATGGAGGTTCCTCAAAAAGTTAAAAGTAGAACTACCCTATGATCCAGTAATCACACTACTGGGTATTTACCCAAAAAATACAAAAACACTAATTCAAAGGGATACGTGCACTCCTATGTTTATAGCTGCATTATTTATAATAGCCAAATTATGGAAGCAGCCCAAGTGTGCATTGACTGATGAATGAATAAAGAAGAAATGAATAAAGAATATACACAATGAGATATATATCATTGAAAATTATTCATATATATATACACTATGATATATATATATCATTGAATATTATTCAGTCATAAAAAAATCTTAACATTTGCAATGACATGGATGGAGCTAGAGAGTATAATGCTAAGCGAAATAAATCAGTCAAAGAAAGACACATACCATATGATCTCACTGATATGTGGAATTTAAAAAAAAACAATCAAAGGGAAAAAGAGAGAGAGAGGCAAACCAAGAAACAGACTCTTAAATATAGAGAACTGATGATTACCAGAGGGGAGGTGGATGGAGGGATGACCTACAATTAAGGTAGGTAGGTAATGGGGTTTAAAGAGTACACTTGTCATGACAAAAAAAAATTTTTGATGACTTTTTTTTAAGCTATTTGTTTTCGTTTTCCTCAGCCCTTCTGTTCCTGGACAATTCAGTCATAACACCATTAGATGGGGAAAAGCATGGTAGGAGAGAACAGAGTTTTGTTGGCCTGAGCAGGGTGAAGAAGGTATCCATCTTGGGAGAGTGGCTCATTGTAGAGAGTTATTGTCTAAGAATTGTAAAGTGGGATTCCTGGGTAGGAGACTAGCCAGGTGAGGAGTATTGGGTTCTTTCTATTTGGTTGAAGGGAGTGTCTTTGTGAGGCAGTGTGTGGCAGACTGGAACAGAATTTTAGAATCTGAACAGGGTGAGAAACATGTCTATGCAGAAGGTTGCCAACAATCTGAAGAGGGCACCTATATGGCTTTCAATTGATATATATAGAAATATACTTGTAAGTGTGTAAATGTATATACATGTGAGTTCCTATGTATGTGTGTGTGTATACACATATATACACAAATGTATATACACAAATATTACCTAATTCTTTCCACTGAGAGAGCCTGGGAACTTAGTATCCCAATAGCAAGAAACATACCTAGTGTCTACAGCCTGTCTTCTAAATACTATTGTTGAATGAAAAGAACAAGAACTCCTTTGAGAAATGGTTGATTACATGGATGTGGCAGGCAAAGAACAAAATGGGCCTGGAACATCTTGATGTGCCAGAAAGCACAGTGCTCAAAAAATGATGGCACACCAAAAGGACACAGAAGCCAATCTGAAGAGGCTCCTACAAATTACATAGAGGACAATATGAGTATCAAAATAAATGATAGAACATAGTGTAATGCATTGAATTAAAGAAAGAAAATATGATTCATTATCTAAATAAATAAATACACAAATAAACATTTACATAGTTTCAAAATACCTACCCATAAAATACTTAATAGGTACAAAGGAAAAAGACACTGGAATGTCCTAGAAGGCACCACCTTAAACAAATGGTCAAAGAGAACATTGTAGGGGCGCCTGGGTGGCTCAGTTGGTTAAGCGACTGCCTTCGGCTCAGGTCATGATCCTGGAGTCCCGGAATCGAGTCCCGCATCGGGCTCCCTGCTCAGAGGGGAGTCTGCTTCTCTCTCTGACCCTCCCCCCTCTCATGGTCTCTATCTCATTCTCTCTCAAATAAATAAATAAATAAAATCTTTAAAAAAAAAAGACAAAGAGAACATTGTAAGTAATGGGACAAATTGAGATTGTATCACCTGATAGGATAAAAAGAGAAGATCAAAGCAATACTTCTGTGATATTCCTGCCAAAGATGCATAACCTGAATCTATTCAAGAAGAAATATCAGGCAAAACCAAATTGAAGGACACTGTAAAAAATAACTGGACTATAACTTCATTAAAGTCAAGGAAAAACTGAGGGCATATTCTATACTGAGGGATAATAAAGAGACCTGACAGCAAAATGCAGTATGTGATCCTGAACTGGAATCTCCTTTTTCTATAAAGACGTTGAATAACTGGTAAAAATTTATTGGGGGCTGAGTTTAGATGGTAGTAATATATTAATGTTAATTTTCTGATTTTGATAATTGTGGTTATGTAGGAAAATGTCTGTGTTTGTGGGAAATGTGCACAAAAGATGTTTGGGGTTATATTCATTTTCTACTTCTGTGTAACAGATTAACAGATTCAGCAGCTTAAAGCAACACCCCTTTATTAGCTCACAGTTCTGTAGATCAGTAGTCTTGGCTAGTTTCCTGTTTAGGGTCTGATGATGCTGAAATGAAGGTGTTGACTGTCCTGGGCTCTTATCTGGAGGACCGGGAAGAATCCCCTTCCAACTTCACTCAGGTTGTTGGCAGACCTCAATTCCTTGCAGTGGTAGGGTTGATATACCCATTTCTTTGCTGACTTTTGACAGGACATTGCTCTCAGCTCCTTGCACTTGGCCTTACCATCTTCAAAGCCAACAATGGTAATGCGTCCAAGCATTATCATGCTTTGAATTTCTCTAACTTTAACTTCTGTCAACAGCCATATAAAGCTTTCTCCTTTTAGGGCTTGTGTGATTAGATTAGGTCCACCTGGGTGATCTCCTTTTTGCCATATAATGTAACATAATGGTAGGACTAACACCAGGAGGTGAACGTTGTAGGGGCCATCTTAAAATTCTGCCTACCATAGGGTAGATGGGCCATTAAACTAGTAACTTACTCTCAAATAATTCAGGGAAAAAATTCTTTACACTGTCTTCACAATTTTTCCATAATTTTGTGTTTTTTCTTTAAAAATGAAAAATTAAAAGTAAACATAAAAATTTATACAGTGTAGTTCTGGTTCCAAGTAAGATGGAATATATACATTCTAACTCTCTCTAGTACTAAACACAGATGTGAAAAACACACAGAATGTATGGTACAGCTATTTGAGGTTTCCATAACATAATAAAAATAATATTTAATGTCTAGTATACAAACCAAAATTACTCAGCATGTAGGAAATCATGAAATTCTCAAAAGCATAGAAAAAGGCAATCAACAGACACCAATGATGAGATGACAGATGCTGTAAATATTTGATAGACTTTAAAATGGCTGTTATAAAAAATGCTCAAAAGAGTCATCACTCTTAAAAACCTAATTAAAACTGAAATTATGAGCAAAGAAATAGAAGATATAAAAAAGAATTTAATTCTTTATGAGCAAAGAAAGAGATGTTCCCCTAGAGCCTCCAGAAAGGAATACAGCTCTGCCAACATCTTGATTCTTGGCAAATGAGATCTATGTCAGACTGACCTAGATAATTGTGAGATAATAAAAAAGTTTTATATTTAAAATAATATACTAAGTTTGTGGTGATATTTTATGGCAGCAATAGAAAACTAATACAGAAGAGGAGGAAATATGTCCCAACTCATTTTACAATAACCAAACCAGAGAAATACAGTACAAATAAAGAAAACTAAGACCAGTATCCCTCATATTACAAGATTAATTTTCTCTCTCTCTCTCACACAACCAAGTGGGGTTTATTCCAAGAATGAAAGGCTAATTCAATATTTGAAAATCAATCAATGCAATCCACCACATTAAGAATCTAAAGAAAAGTGTGCCTGGGTGGTTCAGTGGGTTAAGTGTCTGCCTTCAGCTCAGGTCATGATACCGGAGTTCAGGGATGGAGTCCCACATCGGGCTCCCAGCTCATGGGGGAATCTGCTTCTCCCTCTGCCCCTCACCCTGCTTTCATGCTCTCTCACACTCTCTCTCTCAAATAAATAATAAATAAAATCTTTTTAAAAAATTTACAAAGTAGCTAAAGAAAAAAAAAAACTACATGAGCATCGCCAAAGACGCAGGAAGTCTTTTGACAAAATACATCTATTAATGATAAAAACTCTCAATTAACTATGAATAAAAGTCAACTTCCACAACCTGATAAAGGGCTTCTACAAAAACACTCAGACAACACGTTTAATGGTGAGGGACTGAATATTTTCTCTCAAGACTGGGAACAAGGCAAGTATATCCACTCTCAGCAGTCTCCTTTAACATCATAATGGAAGTCTTATCCAGTGCAACAAGGCAAAAAAAGAAATAAAAAGCATACAGATTAGAAAGTAAAAATAAAATTTTCCCATGAAACATTGTGTGTCAACTATACTTCAATAGTAAATAAATAATTAAATAAAATGTTCCCTATTTGTGGATGACATTATTGTCTATGTAGAAAATCCCAGGGCACCTGGGTGGCTCAATCGGTTGAGCGTCTGACTCTTGGTTTCACCTCAGGTCATGATCTCATGGGTCCGGCTCCCTGCATCAGGCTCCCACATCTGGCTCCCTGCTCAGTGGGGAGTCTGCTTGAAGATTCTCTCTCTCTGCCCTTCCCCCCACTTGCTCACTCGCGCAGACGTGTGCCCGCCCGCATGTGCTCTCTCTCTCTCTCAAATAAAATAAATCTTTTAAAAAAAAGAAAATCCCAAGAAACATATACTGGAAAGGAAGAAATAAAACCAAAACAACTAGAAATGCATAACGAAAAATATGAACTTCAATACCTACTTCACAACTTACAGAAAAATTAACTCAAAATGTAAACTTACATTTAAATATATGTTAATGTATTAAATGTAAATGTAAAACAAAAATATATAAATTCTAGAAGAAAATATAACAGAATATTTGTGTGATCTTGACTTCGGCAATGAGGTTTCAGGTATGACAACAAAAGAAAAGTTTTTAGGTATGACGTCCATATAAGAAAAAAATGATAAACTGAACTTTAACAAAATGACAATCTTTGTTCTATAAAAGACACTGTTAAGAGAGTGAAAAGACAAGCCACACTGGGAGAAAATATTTGCAGATCACATATCTTATAAAAGACATATCTTGAATATTTAAAGAACCATTAAAACTCACTAAAAGAAAAAACCTCAATTAAGAAATTGTCAAAATATCTGAACAGTCACTTAACCAAAGAAGATATCCAGATGGTACATAAACACATAGGAAAATATGTTTGATATTGTTAGTCATTAGAGAAATGTGTATTAAAACCACAATGATGGAGCACCTGAGTGCACTGTCAGTTGAGAATCCGACTCTTGGTTTCTACTGAGGTCGTGATCTCAGGGTCATGTGATTGAGCCCAGTGTGGGGCTCAGCGCTCAGTGAGGAGTCTGATTGAGATTCTCTCTCCCTCTCCCTCTGCCCCTCTTGCTCATGCGTTCTCTCTCTCTCAAATAAATAAATAAATACATATTTTTAAAAAAAACACAAGATACCAGTGTACACCTATCTGAATGGATAAAAAAAAAAAAACCTCCACAATTGCAAATGCTGGTGAGGATGTGGAACAACAGGAATTCCCATGCATTGCTTGTGGAAATGCAAATGATACAGCTACTTTGGAAAACATACTCACAGTTTAATATAAAGTTAATCATATGTACACTTACCATATGACCCAAGAATCCCACTTGTATGTATTTGTCCAAGTGAATTTCAATTGTATATTCGCACAAAAACCTGTACACAAATGTTCATAGTAGCATTATTCATAGTCACCAAAATCTGGAAACAATCCAGATGTCCTTCAACAGGTGAATATATTAATAAACCTTGGCACATCCATAAAATGGAATGCTACTCAACAATAAAAAGAAACAAACTCTTTTTTTATGAATAAATTTGAAGCATTATGCTTAGCGAATAAAATCAGATCTTAAAGGCTACATATAGTATGATTACAGATACATGATGATCTGGAAAAGGCAAAACTATAGAATCAGAATCAGATCAGTGGCTCCCAGGGATTGGGGATGATGAATGTGACTGACAACAAAGGGTCTGCACAAGGAAATTTTTAAGGTGGTGGAACTCTTCTATATGTTACTGTGGTGGCTATGTACATGTTAAAACCCATAGAACTATACACCACCACCAAGGGTGACTCTTTCCCTATGCCAGTGGTTCTCAATTTTTTTTCCCACTATGGGATATTTAGCAATGTCTGCAGACATTTTTTGTTCTCACTCTATGGAGGTGGGTGCTACTGGCATCTGGTGGCTAGAGACCAGGAATACTGATAAACACCCAACAATGCACAGGACAGCCATCCCGAGAAAGAATGATCCAGCCCAAAATGTCAATAATGCCAAGGCTGAGAAATCCTGATACACGGAAAATTTTTAAAAATCAACCAGAATGTCAGGAGAATCCAGGATGGAATAGACTGTAACAAATACATCTAACTATTAAAATTGTGACTTAATCCATTTGAGCTTCTATGAAATACTACAGACTGGGTAGCTTATAAATGACAGAAATTTATTTCTCCCAGTTCTGGAGGTTTGAAGTCCATAGTCAGGGTGCTAGCATGGTCAGGTTCTGATGAAGGCCCTTTCCTGGTTTGCAGACTGCTGATTTCTCACTGTGTCTTCTCATGGTGGAAGGGACTAGGGAGCTCTCTGGAGTCTCTTTTATAAGAACACTAATCCCATTCATGAGGATTCCACCCTCATGATCTAAGCACCTCTTAAATGCCCTACCTCCTAATATCATATTGGGCATTAGGATTTCAACATATAAATTTGGTGGTTTGACCTAAGTAATTCTGGAAAATGTTGGGGCTGGCTACTGCAAAGCTAAAGTCAAAATGAATTGTACTTTAGTTGGTATATTTGTTTCTCATGAAGCATGACATAGCAATTTATTACATGTATAGCAATACATTGCATGTATATTAGGGTTGAACAAATAAGTTAATATAAATAATGGGAGCCAAGTTTCTCACTGTCAGAGAAAGAAGTTGCACAGAACAAAGATTTAGAGTTAAAGATACCAGTATGAACCTCTGTGTGTGTGTGTGTGTGTATACATAGATTAGTATAGATAGATTTACTAGCTCTGTCCACTGAGAGGGTCTAGACACAATGATGCCCCTTTAACAATGAACACACATAAGGCCCAGATCTTGGTTTCTAAATACTATTTTCTAATAAAAGGAACCAGGACTCCTTGAAGAAATAGCTGGTCCGAGAGCCAGAGCAGGGAAAATACAAGATTAACCTAGAACATTGTGTAGTCCCAGAAAGTAAGGAAGTGATTTAAAAACAGTATGCAAGTGTATTAGCTTTCTATTGCTACATAACAACCACCAAGGTAACAGCTTAAAACAGAAGTCCAGGTGGGCTCAACTAGGTTCTTTGCTTACAATCTCAAAAAAGCTGAAATCGAGGTGCCAATCAGCTTGGGCTCTTGTCTGGAGACTATGAGAAAGAACATGCTTCCAGGCTCATTCAAGGTGTTAGCAGAATTCAGTTCCATACAGTTGTAGGACTGAGGTCCCTGTTTCCTTGCTGGTTGTCAGCTGCAAGTATTTTCAGCTTCTAGAGACTTCCTATATTCCTCTGGTTCTGGCCACCTCCATTTACAAAGACAGCAATGAAAAATTAAATTCATTTCATGTTTCAAATATCCCTGACTTTCTCTTCTCCTTTTCTTTTCTGCCTTCCTCTTCTGCCACCAGCTGGAGAAGTGTCTATGCTTCAACAGCTCATGTGGTTATTTTGGGTCAACCAGGATAATCCAGGAAAATTTCCCAATGTTGAAGTCAGCTGATTTAGTGTTAAATTACATCTGAAAAATCCCTTTACAGTAATACCTGGATTAGTGTTTTACTGAATAACCAAAAGACAGGAATCTTGAAGGTGTCTTAAAAATTCTGCCTAACACATTGTGCATATCAGAGGAACATGAGCCAGCCCAAACAAGCTTCTAATGGCCAAAACTGGATCCATTTGGAAAAAAATATATATCATTGAATTATATCCCAAAGAATAAAAATTTCCATACTGAGATAGACAGATGATAGATATATGATAGATAGATGATAGATAGATAGATAGATACATAGATGATAGATAGATGATAGATAGATAGATAGATAGATAGATAGATGATAGATAGATAGATAGATAGATAGATAGATAGATAGATAGAACTTCCTTACAGAATAATTCCAGGTATTAAATCCAGTCAGTATGGGGAATATAGAAAACCACCATTAGAACACCAAAGTAGTAATTGCTGCCCATAAGACCACTGATGAATGCTAAATTTAATGAGTAAAACTTTAAGAAGAAATATTTGCATAGCCTCAAAGTATCTCCCCTCCAAATTTTAATTACTATTAAAAAAAACACCCACAAATTCTTTGATACTTCTCCCCACAGGAGGTAAAGCTTAATTCCCCTTCTTTTGAGTATGGGCTGGATTTAGTGACTCATTTATAAGAAACAGAGTATGGAAATGGAGAAATATCTTACAGAGGAGGAACTTGGCAGACATCATTTTAGCCAAGGAATCAAAGTTAACACCACCACTAATAAATCATGTTGATATCATATCACATGAATCACATCACAGAATACCACAGAAAAGGGAATATCACCTCTATGTTATTCTTCCCTAAATCCTGTAATCTCAATAATCATGAGAAAACATCAGACAAACCCAAACTGAGGGACATCTTACAAAATAACTGACCAGTACTCTTCAAAAAATGTCAAGGTCATGAAACGAAAGAAAGAACAACTCTCAGAGAATGTAGGAGAATAAGGAGACATAATAACTAAATACAGTTAGTATCCTGGATTGAATCTTGGAACAGAAAAAAAGGACTATGGTGGCGCCTGGGTGGCTCAGTCGTTAAGCATCTGCCCTTGGCTCAGGCCCTGATTCCAGGGTCCTGGGATCAAGCCCCACATCAGGTTCCCTACTCTGCCGGAAGCCTGCTTCTCCCTCTCCCACTCCCCCTGCTTGTGTTCCTTCTCTCTCTCTCTCTTTTTTTCTCTGTCAAATAAATAAATAAAATCTCTAAAAAATAAAATGGGGCCAACCAGGAAGACATTGAGGAGGTAGGGCTTATGCCCATCTTCTGTCTCAAATTCTCAGAATTTTTGCTCAACTCAGCTAAAAGCCAAGGCATCTGTTATATGTTAAAATGGACATAAACAGACTTTCTGCCCAACACTAGCCCTAGCAACCAATCATACATAGGTTAGTATAACTGTAGCAATACCAGCACCAATCGCATTTTCTTCAAAACAGTTTATGTAAATCCCCTCCTTCCTCTTTAAAAACGCTAACCTCCTTTATCTCTCTGGAGCATGCTTTTGATTTTAGTCAAATCTGTGTCTCCTGGATTGCAATCCCTAAGACCCCAGATAAGCACACATATTTTATTTTGCAGCTACCATTTTTGTCTTTTGTTGGTCGGAAGTCCATTTTGCTATTGAGTTGTAAGAGCTATTCAAATATTAAGGTTAACTCCAAATCAGTAATACATGTTGTAAATATTGCATTGCATTGTTTGTTTTTTGTTTCATTTTGTTTTGAATTTATTTGTATTTTAACATGCTTTATAATATGATTTTGTTTCAAGGCATTTATAATATACTTCATGGAATTTTCTGATTACAATAATGCATGTATATAGCAGAAAAAGAAAAGAAAAATAATTAAACATGTTAATAGTAAAGAAACATTCAGACACTGAGAGTGGTAACAACTTTTTTAATATTCTATGTTAAAAGCCATTGAATTGGCAGTGAGGATGCAACATGACATAGTTGTTAAAAACCATGACTTTAGATATAGACAAATTGGGTTAAATTCTTACCTTGCACATGAAGGGAAAGAACAATTCTTCTCTACCTGTCAGGTTCTTCCAGTTGGACTAAGAATTAAATTTTCATAAGACAGATCAACAGGAGAAAAAAAGTTTTATTACATGTGAACAGAGCCCCAATAATGAAATTGTGACCTAAAGAAATGACCAAGGCAGGCAGTTGTTATACTTTTCACACAAAGAGCTAATAATTCTGTGAGGAATTGACAGGACAAAAAAAACACTTTTGGGAGCTTCGATTAGTAAGGAATTCTAAACAGAATTTGGGCTGGGGTAGTAAATTAATAAAAAGCCACAAGGGTTGTTCATACAGCCTTCTCAGCTCTAAATTTCTCATCTCTGGTGATAAATATGTCTCTTTACCTCCTGGTACAGAGGATACCTTTCACATGGGAGATTTATTGCCTGCTTTCAGGGTGGACAGAGGAAGATCCAAGCCTTCCTGCCTAGGCTATCTCATAAGTAACTTTTATTTAAAATGATCAAAATTCCAATGCCATTTTTCAAAGTGCTGGAACAAACAATCCTCACGTTGCCTGATTTCAAGCTGTATTATAAAGCAGTGATCACCAAGACAGCATGGTACTGGCACAAAAACAGACATATAGACCAATGGAACAGAATAAAGAACCCAGATATGGACCCTCAACTCTATGGTCAAATAATCTTCGACAAAGCAGGAAAAAATATGCAATGGAAAAAAGCCTCTTCAATAAATGGTGCTGGGAAAATTGGACAGCTATATGCAGAAAAATGAAACTCGACCATTCTCTAACACCATACACAAAGATAAACTCAAAATGGATGAAAGACCTCAATGTGAGACAGGAATCCATCAAAATCCTAGAGGAGAACATAGGCAGTAACCTCTTTGATATCGGCCACAGCAACTTCTTTCAAGATACATCTCCAAAGGCAAGCGAAACAAAAGCAAAAATGAACCTTTGGGACTTCACCAAGATTAAAAGCTCCTGCACAGCAAAGGAAACAGTCAACAAAACAAAGAGGCAACCCACAGAATGGGAGAAGATATTTGCAAATGACACTACAGATAAAGGGCTGATATCCAAGATCTATAAAGAACTTCTCAAACTCAACACCCAAAACACAAATAATCAAGTCAAAAAATGGGCAGAAGATATGAAAAGACACTTCTCCAAAGAAGACATACAAATGGCTAACAGACACATGAAAAAATGTTCATCATCATTAGCCATCAAGGAAATTCAAATCAAAACCACATTGAGATACCACCTTACACCAGTTAGAATGGCAAAAATTGACAAGGCAGGAAACAACAAATGTTGGAGAGGTTGTGGAGAAAGGGGAACCCTCTTACACTGTTGGTGGGAATGCAAGTTGGTACAGCCACTTTGGAAAACAGTGTGGAGGTGCCTCAAAAAATTAAAAATAGAGCTACCCTATGACCTGGCAATTGCACTCCAGGGTATTTACCCCAAAGACACAGATGTAATGAAAAGAAGGGCCATATGCACCCCAATGTTCATAGCAGCAATGTCCACAATAACCAAACTGTGGAAAGAGCCAAGATGCCCTTCCGCAGATGAATGGATAAAGAAGATGTAGTCCATATATACAATGGAATATTACTCAGCCATCAAAAAGGATGAATACCCAACTTTTACATCAACATGGATGGGACTGGAGGAGATTATGCTAAATGAAATAAGTAAAGCAGAGAAAGTCAATTATCATATGGTTTCACTTATTTGTGGAACATAAGGAATAGCATGGAGGACATTAAGAGAAGGAAGGGAAAAATGAAGGGGGTGGAATCAGAGGGGGAGACGAACCATGAGAAACCACAGACTCCAAGGAACAAACTGAGGATTTTAGAGGGGAGGAGGGTGGGGGGATAGGTTAGCCCGGTGACGGGTATTAAGAAGGGCATGTATTGCATGGAACCCTGGGTGTTATACGCAAACAATGAATCATGGAACACTACATCAAAAACTAATGATGTATTGTATGGTGACTAACATAACATAATAAAATAAAATAAAAATTTAAAAAATAGAATAAAATAATCAAAATGCAGGGACCCCTGGCTGGCTCAGTCTGTAGAGCATGCTACTCTTGATTTCAGGTTGTGAGTTCGAGCCCCACATTGGGTGTAGAGATTACTTAAAAATAAAATCTTTTAAAAAATAAAATAAAATAATCAATATGCCAAAGTGGCACATTTTGGGGCAACCTGCCCTTGACCCCTATGGACAATTCACTTAACGTTTTTGTCCCTCAGGTGCCCTATTTATAAAGGGTAATTCTGATATATTTCAAATGGTTATTGTTAAGATTCATTTATTTAATTCATTTATTCAACAAATTTATTGAGTGTCTACCAATCACTATTTAAGGCCAGTAGTTCTTAAAGTGTGGCTGTTGGACTAGCAGCATCTCCTAAGAACTTGTTAGAAATGCAGATTCTCAGGCCCCACTCCAGCCCAAGTGAATCAGAACTCTGGGGGTGGGGCCCAACTATTTGTGTTTCCCAGTTTGCTAGTTGATTATGATGAGTGCAATAAGGTTTGGGAACCACTGCTCTAGGCATGAAGGTCATAACAGATCCCAAAATAAAAGAAACAGAATGAAGGTTACAAATATGAAGCACTTGGCTCTTAAGAACTCAATCTGGACAGGGGCACCTGGCTGGCTCAGTTGGTTAAGCAGCTGCCTTTCCCTCTGGGGCCTGATCCCAGGGTCCTGGGATCAAGCCTCCCCTCAACCCGCTCTCCCTGCTCAGCGGGGAGTCTGCTTCTCCCTCTGCCCTTCCCCCTGTTTATGTTCACTCTCTCTCAAGTAAATAAATATAATCTTTAAAAAAAAAAGAACTCAATCAGGACAGCCCTGAGAACCAATAAATCGGCATTATATACTACCTTTCCACATGTTTTTGTAAAAAGGAATTTTTCAAGCACATTTATCACTGGTCCACCAAACAGCATGAAAGGGAGAAAGCGCTTGCAATACTCCACTATTACAATAATGGTATCTCCACTACTTGCAAAAGCGGTAGTGAAATTACAGTAAGCATTCAGTTCCTTGACAAGAACAGGAGCCAAATACCAAAGGAAAGGGTATTTTAAAAAATTGATCCCAGGGGCGCCTGGGTGACTCAGTCAGTTAAGCGTCCTCCTTCAGCTCAGGTCTTGATCCCAGGGTCCTGGGATTAAGCCCCATGTCAGGCTCCCTGCTCAGTGGGGAGTCTGCTTCTCCCTTTGCCTCTGCCCTTCCCCCTGCTCGTGCTTGCTCTCTCTCTCTCTCCCTCTTTTTCTCTCTCAAATAAATAAATTCTTTTTAAAAAATAAAATAAATAAAAAATTGATCCCAAGGGGTGCCTGGGTGGCTCAGTCAGTTAAGCATCTGCCTTTGGCTCAGGTCATGATCCCAGAGTCCTGGGATTGAGCCCACATTGGGCTCCCCACTCAGCGGGGAGTCTGCTTCTCTCTCTCCCACTGCACTCCAGCTCCTTGCACTCTCTATCAAACAAATAAATAAAATCTTTAAAATTTTTTTAATTAAAAAAAAGAAAGAAATTGATCCCAAGGTAAAGAGTGGTATATGCTTTGCATGATGGTGTGTTTGCTTAATATGTGTAAGATATCTAGGTAGTAATGTACCTTATTAGGCACTAAGTAGTTAGTAGGCCCGGATAAAAAAAGATGTCTTTGTTTTAACTGAGCATAATATATGGGGAAATAATGATGCTTTACACAGTACTTAGCTTTATAGATTGATCAGTAGGATATAGATTGTGTGGGATAGAGTAAGGAGTTTAATGTTTTAGCTTGAACTTAAATCCTGTGCCACCCTATAATTAATACATTCAGCTAAGTCTCCTGACCTTTGTTAAAAAACAAAATTCAACCTAGTAAATTTGAAGATATAATCAGCTTTATTAAGCAGGAGGGTGGGACAAAGAAGTTATTAGCAAAAGAAAGGATTGTTTCAGGCAACATCACTGTCCTTTAGGGGTAAGAGCAGAGGGTTTTATTAGGTGGATTGCTTCATCTTTCTTTGGGGGATGGAGAGGGCCCATGTGACAAATTACCTCTGCTGCTGACCAGAGAATTCCTGACTGACCAGTTAAGACTGCATTACTACATTTCTGAAGAAGGTTGAAACTGCAATTAGGTTAGGTATTAAGCCCCAGTTTGGTGACTTAGCCTAGCATAAATGATTCTATTTGGGGTCTGTGGTTTTCTATTAATATTTAGAAGAGTGGCCCTAATAGGAGAATATGGAGTGGTTTCAACTTAAGGAAATAGGCAAATAGGGCTTTGTATGTCAGAGTGGAGGGTAAGGAACAAGCCTCACTATAACACGGTATCTGTCGCTCAAATTTATCTCCTTTCCTAGGCCCCTAGCCCCCAATGCATTCATCATGGAAAGAGGGGACCTGTAAGTGAAAATGGCTTTTTGTGGGTGTGTATTGCATCTGTGCCCAAGCAGCACTGGGACAGTACCCATCTGGGTAAATGTAATACTGAAGTGGAAAGAAGTATATTCTTTACATTGATTGAGGGATAGAGGAGGATTTGGTCCACCAGGGACTCCAGATAAATCAGTAAGATGTGTATTATCTTGAGGACTCCAAAACATCTGCAGCAGTGCGAAGCAGAACATGGCAGTTTCCAGGGTAAGGCCCACGGTGGATGGCATAGTAGCAGAAGAATGAAAGAGTGGGCAACCACCTTTGCTGTCTGGTCTTGTTTTTCAGCCTGGGTGTCATAAACATTGGATAGTACCTCCATCAATAACTGAAGGAAATCTGAAGAGCGGAGGTTCTGCATGGGGGTGGGGTGGAGGAGGTAGCCAAACACAACAGCTCGTTTCATACTTACTACTTCATTTGATCTACTCAGCAGTCCTGTGAGACATTTTCCCCATATTGCACATAAAGGACTAATTATGAAATTAATATATCTGCAATAACAGCCTAGCTGATACTTCTACCTAAGGGATTCAAATGTCACTTGAAATTTATCATCCTTTGGAAAATTTTTTTCAAGTATTTGTTAGCTGTTCCATACTGCCTTTATAAGTAAACTGACCTGTTATTTTGATAATTTTTATTTTATTTCTATTTAAACTTTTCATTAATTTTTATGATACAACTAGAATATGTTCTTTTGGAAAAATGAGAAAGTACAGGTATGCAAAAAATACAAAAGGAAATTAAAATTTCCCATGAGTCTGCTCCTTAGAGAGGAACCAGAATTATTAAGCTTTTCATGTACATTTTTTCCAACTTTTTCTATGCACATATGGAAAGTATAAATATACTTATTTTAAATTGGGATATCATATATATGTATAGATACAGATATAGGATATAGATAGATTTATATATATATATATTTACACATACATACACTATTTTCAACCTACTTTATTCACAGTACAATATATAAAGACTGTTTTTCTATGCAATTTGGAAAACCCCCTACTAAAATGCAGGCTTGCATATAGAGTCACAAGACAAAATCCAATGAGATATTGGTAACAACAGGAACATCTAAAACCAGTACCATCAAAAGGTTAAAAAGAGGATGAGCAAAGTGATATGTAGAAAATGCAACCAAAATAAAAGTTGGGCTCTGATTATATAAGAAAAAAGAAAATTGAAGGTAAAAAGCATTAAATGGGATAAGGCTGCTTCCTGGACTGCCTTTGCTTCCAGGGCATTATTCTAAATTTATTTCTTAATCTTTTTATCTCTTCCAGGCACCTTTCTATCTCATCTCCTCCTCCTCCTCCTGTCCCTTCATCATTACTGGCATGTCTATGGGGTGCTTGCTCCTGGCTATTATTTCCTCTAGCTTCCTGGCCTTCACCTTCCTCCAAAGGTAACTCTACATTCAACCTTTTCTTCATTTGCTTGGTGGGTATTTTCCATGTCGAGATTTGTTTTTCCTTTTTCTTCTTTGAATTAAATTACTGTTAGGGAGGAAATGCTGAATGTGTGTTGTTCATTCCAGCACCCATCAGCTTTCTCAAATCAAGGAAATGGGTACAAAGGTCTTGCCCTTCCTCTAATTCGCTCCTCTCTTCGGGTTCTTGCCTTTCTCCCACACCTGAAAGGCCAGTGTAGATTTCCTCATTCTCTCTCAACAATTTCCCATTTAGTCCTTTCTATGGTCCTTTCCCTTGACTGAATGAGAGGCAAGTAGGAGCAGTGTGGCGTCCTAGTCATATTCTTGCCTGAGCCATATCCACTCTTTCACCCCTCACCCTAGATAGAGCTCCAGGCCAGATCACTGTGTCATACCAACCTGCCCAAATTCCAAGCTGTTCCTCCTCCGGTTTCCCTTCTTGGACTAAGACATGCCTAATGGATATTTAGACCTACAGACAGATGAGAGTGTGTGGTACTGAAGTGCTTGGTGGACAGGCCAGTATACGAGACAAAAGTCCCTTTCAAGATTAGCCACCCCATCTCCTCAAATCTCAAAAGTCCTCCTTCCTGTCCTGGGTGCCAGGGTGGCTCAGTGGGTTGAGTGACTGCCTTCGGCTCAGATCATGGTCCCAGGGTCCTGGGATCGGGTCTCACATCGGGCTCCCCCTGCTCTGTGGGGAGCCTGCTTCTCCCTCTCCCTCTGCTGCTCCCCCTGCTTGTGCATGCTCTCTCTGTCAAATAAATAAATAAAATCTTTAAAAAAAAAAAGAAAAAGTCCTCCTTCCTGTCCTGTCTCACCTTCATCCCCAGCCATGAAGCTCCCACCATATTGGAATAGGGAACTTGTTTTAATGGTTTCTTAGTCTCCATTCATTTGCTGTGTGCCCTCTACATAACCACCGTTTGTTTTATCTCCTCCCTCTTCATCTTGAGGCTTATCTCCGTGTTTATCACCGTTTCCCTATAGGCAGACTATGAAAGAATATTATTTCCAAACTATCCCCAGGTCTATATGTCTCCTCTCTGATCCTTCTCCAGCCCTCCCTTCTATCTCCAGGCCTGTCATTTTTTATTCCAAAAGGTTGAAGAGGCATAGAGCATACAGGCCCAAAACAGCTTCAGTCTTTGCCCTCCGTCCCTTCCACACACACCCCTTTACACCACATCCACCAACACAGTTCCCGGTCCAGTTGCCCACACAGACCTGCTTTGTTCTGGGGAAGTGGGTTCCTCCCTGTCCTGCTCTGCACCGGATGCCAGCCCGCCTCCGTGGAAAAGGGGGTGTTGCAGAAAAAAGACCTGGACAAGAGGGACTTATGCTCACCTTAGCTCCTGGTCACGTGAGGGCCTTGCATCACTGCAGAGCTCGCCCCGCACCCCAACTCACTCCCGGCCCCTGCCCCACCTCTCATCTGGCAGGCAGTGCAGCAGGTAGTCCTGCCAACATACGCACTCCCAAAGGCCCCCTCTCTGTCCTTCTGTGCATGCAACCTCATCCTGAACTGCCCTATCGTCCATTCCTGTCCACGATAATCCGCGGGGCCACAATTGGTTTCACTGCCTTAGGTTGGAGTTTGCTCTTCCCTGGTTGCTAGTGAATGTCTCCACCCACTCCCCATCCCTACTCTAGCCAGGCCTTGGATTTTCTGCTTTTCCGTCTTCTACCTCTTGGTTACCTGCCTCTCCTGCTCCCTCCCACCCTCCTCTACCTTCCCCCTCAGCCACTAGTGCCCACCTTGCTTTTGTCACGCAAGGTGGCAGGGGTCTAAAGTGTGATTTTTGCTAATTCTCAATATTTTTCTACATAATTGTTTAATCATGAATACAGAAAGCTATTTTCATTTGGGAAGAGAATAGTTTGTTTGTTTTTTAAGATCTTTAACATTCCACTAGGTCAGATTCAACTTTAGCATTACTTCTTTTTTTCCACTTCTTGGTCATTGGTTGTTTTAAATTTTACTTTAGAAACTTTAGAAAGAAGGGATGCCTGGCTGGCTCCGTTGGTAGAGCATGTGACTCTTGAACTCAAGGTTATGAGTTTGAGCCCCATGTTGGGCATGGAACATACTTTAAAAAAACACACACACACAAGGGATTTAAAAAGCAATTCAAGTTTATGACCTACTTAAGGGTGGCTTATCATTAACATTGTAACTATAATTCACTTCCATGTAAATGATACCTGAAATTTTTTAAGGGGACCAGGAAGGAGAGAGATCTTAATAGAAATTTCTACTATTAAAGTAGAAAAAGATTTTGCTGTCATCTCACATCCTCAACAAGTTGCATATTGACCTGTTTGTTCCCAAAAATACATATGCAACACACATATACACATAGAGCAGTCCAAATAGATGCATTTTTTTTTTATTAACAGTGCAGGCTTCAGCACCAAGCTTCCACATGCTCTCATACATTGTTAAACTGAGCTGAACAATCCAATATAACTCCTTCAAAAAAATAGAAGTGTTGATTCCTCTCCACATTAAAAATGTTTATTAATTGAACAATAATAGCTGTAAATCATGCTTACAAAACTATCATTTATGACGTACTTACTATGTACCAGGGGCATTAAGTAGATATTTGCCTATAATCCTCACAACCATTCTTTGACAGATGCTCTTTTATTGTCCCAATTTTACAGGGAAATCCTCATTCTACTTTTTACAGAATTCTCAAAGACAAAAAGAACCTGACAAGTAGAGAACATTTTTATATATTTTCATATCAGCTTTTAGCTGTTATTGGAGATGAACTCCATTTGGGGAGTGTTTAGAGGATTGGTATAAAATGTGGTTCTTGGAGGGCAACTTTATGTACACCACTATACTGTAGTCCTGATATATTTCTAGTCTGAATCCAATTTCACCTTTTGCTCTTGTGTAGATACAGATTACATTACTCTTATGTTGGATTCTTTTGCTTTACTCCCATCCTTGCTGCATCCTCACACCCCTTGTTACTCCATTCCTACCATTGTGCTATTTCCTTCCTCACTTGCTCTGGGGCTCCCGACCACTGTTTTCTTCCTGCACTGGATGGGGATTGAATGGGACAGGACCAACCTTGGTCTCTGTGACTCTCTTTTTTTGATACTTTCCCTGCTGGCAAAGCAGTTCACGTAAGTCTTTCTATATCAAGATATGATACAATACGTTCAGGTTTTCTTATTAAACTACATTCTTCTTTTTGTCTTAATGTCTTAAGGTTGTTTCCAGTCCACTTTTATTGGATACTTAGATGTTGTCAAGCTCCTCTCTTCCTCCCACAAGAATCTGATCATATCCATGGTGTGTAGATATTGCTCTTTTAACTTTTACAGAAAAGTCTTGATGACATGTGGTGGTCTGTCCCAACAAGTTGGCCTATGGAATGATTTCTTAAACTCTTGCCAGAAGTAGAGTTCAGCCAGCTGCCCCATCTTTATGTTCCTCTAAAGTTGTTTGCATAATCTATCACCTCATGTTTGCCGATAACCAAAATTGTCAATCTTGATTCTAGATTCTCATTTAGCCACCTTTTCTTCTGGAGGGCTGACCAGATATTTATGCCTTCCCCCACCCCACTACCACTAACTTTTTATTTTGAAAAGTTCAAACCTTCAAAGTATTTCAAAAATAATAAAGTGAATGCCTATATACTCTTAATCCCTTCACCTAGATTAGATTCACCAATTAATATTTTGCCAATTGCTTTCTCTCTCGTGCTATATATTTATTTTCTTTCCTTTTTCACTGCTGAACTACTTTAAAGCTAATCATAGAATCATAATACTTCAGCATTTTGTCTCTTAACAATAAGGACAGTCTCCTAAACGAGCACAATACAATGATTGCATTCAGGAAATTTAGCATTGATATAATACTATTTTCTTATCTACTATCCTTATTCAAACAATGTATTTAGTTGCTACGTCTTTTAATCTCTTCTAATTTAGAATAGTTCTCTCGCCTTCTTTCTTTCGTGGCATTGACATTTTGGTGAGAATGTGGAGCAACTGAAATTCTCATACATTGTTTGAGTACAAAATATTACAACCAATTTGGAAAACTGTTGGCAATTTCATGTAAAATCAGTTGCCTTTTCTTTGCCCCAGCAGCTCTACTCCTAGATATTTACCCAAGAGAAATAAGAACACATACATGCAAAAAGCTTATACAAGTATATTCATAGCAGCTATATTTATAATAGACGAAAAAATGGAAACAATGCAAATGTCCAAAATATCTGAGTAGATAAACAAATTGTTGTATATTCACACTATGGAAAAGGACAGGGCACTTTCTGGAGTCATGGAAATCTTTTTGGAGTAATGGAAATGTCCTATTTTACACACAATTATATATACTTAAGATCTGTGCATTTCACTGTATGTAAATTTTACCTCACTTTTTTTTTTAAAGAGTGTAAATCAGAATAGATGCATTGTAAAGGCAGGAACTTTCTTTTATTCATTGCTGTGTCCCAGGGCCTAGCCAAGGGCCAGGGACTTAGTGGGAGCTCAGTAAACAAAAGGGGTAGGGGATGGTGGGGTGAAGGAAGCAGACCTTGGAAATCATCTACATCAGTGGTTGTCAAATGTGTAATGCAGACTTTGACTTTCAACCCTAGATGTATAGGAATGTCTTGTATCTGAAACCTTATATCATTAATTCACTTCCTAGGTTACTAAGAATCCTTTTGATCAATTGTAAGTGTTCTGAAATTTTTTTAAAAAGTCTATTACAACAAAACTTTTTCTGACTCTAAACCTATGCTTTTCCAGTTTTTTCATACTGCCTTGGCTTTACATGTGAGCCTCCAGGATTAAGGGATAAACTGGCTGAGTGATGAGTATGTGTCCATGCAGGGTTATGCCCATATAGTTGGATAACACTTATCTTAGCCCATGTGGCCAGTGTCTGCAGACAGTTGAATATAGAGCCTCAGGAGAAAAGTCTGGGGTGGATAAACTGATTTTTGGCTAGCATAGTCTGATACACAGTAAGCATCCAGTGAATATTTGTTGAACGAGTCAATAAATGAAATGTAGATTTGGGAGCTCTGGCAAATACAGCTGAGGGTACATCCTGCCAGTATTTTTCTATAATTATGTATTTTTAAAAGCAGAATTAGGAATCAATTTCATAATGTTTTTTGAAAATTATGTTTATTGCTATTTTATTTTTGAGAAATTAATATCACTTTGTAGGAGAATATTTAGAAATTAATTATGAAATGCCACCTTGTGACCAAAGACAGAAATACAGCGTTTCTCACAAGGGAGAGTGGCACCGAGGTAGCATAGAGAGGGGTAGCTTCTCAGCTAGTAGTACCCTCAGAGGTCTGACACACCAGGTTCTTCTCAGAAGTAAGTTGGAACAGAAAGGAAACAAGGAACTGGAAGAGCCAACAGGCCCTGTCTCAGCTAAAGAGAGAGGAGAAATAGAATTATACTACTTTCACCTTTATGATCCTTTTCTAATTGTAAAAACTCCAGATGGGGCACCTGGGTGACTCAGTCGGTTAAGCATCTGCCTTCAGCTCAGGTCATGATCCCAGGGTCCTGGGATGGCACCCCGCGTCCCGCTCCCTGCTCAGCAGGGAGTCTGCTTCTCCATCCCCCTCCCTGCTCCCCCTTCGCATTCTCTCTCTCAAATAAATAAATAAAATCTTTAAAAAAAAAACACATGTTCATTGAAGAAGTTAAAACTGGAAATACAGAGAAGGATAAAGATGAACTTATAAATTTCCCATAATAATACCATTTAGAAATATTCACTTCAAATAGTTTGATATTTCTCTTTAACCTCGGTGTGTGTGTGTGTGTGTTGCCGCTAGCTTTTTCATGAAACAGTATGATGGTCAGAAACAGCTTTCCATGTCAAAGAGATGTTTCTACATCATGTTTTGTAATTCATGAAAGTGAGATTTTCTTCATTATTTCAAATCTTCAGGCAGGTAACTAAGTAATTGGAAATGTGGAAGGAATTTTTTTTTCATCCTACAATACACAAAAGGGACCAGAATGCATAAATGTTGTAAATGTATATAGGATTCAAATATTTCTCTTATAATTCCTAATGAATGACAGTTATTCCATTTGGTTTATGTACTATTTGCTACTTAGTTTCTGTAAAATTTGCTACTAAGGGATAAGGTTGAATGAGAGAAACGAGAATAGACTTTTCTTTTGGAAGGGTGATAAGGAGTCAAGGAATCACAGACTTTGAGTTCTTATTTGAATATAATCTCAGGATCATCCGATAATGATGATGATGATGATGATGATGATGATGATGACACTTGATAATGATGATCAAAGATCTAACATTCTCTAAGGGTCTGTTGCATGCCAGGAATTTCATATAGTTTTCTGCATTTACTTCCCACAATAGTCTTATGGGTTTATGTAGGGTTATACTCATTTTAGAGATGAATGAACCAATCTGGGTTCACACTTCTTATAAGCAGAGAATCCAATTCTAGCCAGTGCTTTCCCATTATATTGGCCTCACCCTTTAGATGATGGGTTTCCAGGGCTTGCCCACTGATCCTTAGAAATCTTCACAGTATGTGGCCTGTGCCTAACAGGAATCCATTGAATATTCACTCAATACCATTCCTTGATGATGATGATGATAATGATGATGATAACAGCAATGATGGTGGTGGAGAAGAAATTTTCTCTTTGATCTAGAGTTCTATTTCCAGGGAGCCCATGCATGGCCCATTTCAAAGATAGTAGGTGTCCTCCAAGAAAAAAAAAAGATAATTTGTGATTTATGCAACGTTACATGTTGTAAGGGGAAGAGCCAAGATTGGAACCCAAGTTTTTCTGGTTCTAAGGCTGTACACTTAACCACTTTGCCTTCCTAAACCCAAGAATTTGAATTTTATCTTCACCTTATTGCCCAACCAATCTTTTAGGATATCAAAAAAAAAGTGGTAATAATTCCTCAGATGACAGACCTAAAGAGCAAGGGTCACAATTGCTCCTCCACCATCAATGCTTTCAAAAACATCTTCTTACCAATTCACAGCTTGACTGTGCTGGCCCCCAAGTTTGAGGCCGGGTCTGCAGTGCAAGGGTGTTGTTCAAACAGAAGGTGATGCCCCCTTTCTCCTGAACTGTAGGACCACATGCTTTTGCAAGCTTCCTTTGCCCGGGGTTTCCTATATCCCTGAGCCTGGGCTCATGCAGACATCAGAAGTATGACATCAAGCACACACAGAGCTAAAGGCACCAACAGAGGCCCTTCTGGGAGTCTGAGCAAGGTAGGTGGGAGAGGAATGAGGGAGGTCTTGTCTGAGATCTGTCCTCATTTTCACTTCAATTGTTTTCGGAGTTCCTTCACTGGACTCTGAGAGAAGGGTCAGCCTCTTTTGCTTTATCTCCAAGTTACCTGGTCAGACCCAGTTCATACAATTGTTTAGCCAAAGACTATCATGACCCATGTTTCCAGTTAGGAATCTTTGGGGCTTTATCTTTTCCCTCACACAAAGTTCCCCAAAAGAGAAAGGGAGAAGAAAGGAAAGGCAAAGTGCTCTGACCTGCAATGAGGACAGTTGTTGTCTTCCAACTATGTCCAGGACAGGCCATTCATCAGGTTAGGAGAGTCTGTGCCTGCTGCAGGCTGGAGCAGGGAAACCATAGTCAGACCCACCCTGAGGAGGAGTGTGACTTAAGTGAGCCCTTCCACAGCCTACCTGAGCACCAGCCCTCTGAGCACCAGGAGAATGGATTCATCCTGTCTTGTCAAACTGGTACAGTTAGTCCCTGGAATTTCAGCTCACTCCAACCAGAGTCCAGCCCAATTGGCACCCATCAGGCTGTTGCAACCTTGAAGAATGGTCTGAAGACATGAAGATCCCCCAAAATGACATCACACAATGGAAAAAATGAAAACAAAGCCAAAGGGCATAGGACTGGCTCACCATTTTGTGTGATCACAAAAAGAGAATTTGAATACATTTTACTCATATTGGAAGGAGTGAATGCATGGCCAAACATGGTGTTGTCAAGAAAAGTACATCTAGGGCGCCTGGGTGGCTCAGTTGGTTAAGAGACTGCCTTCGGCTCAGGTCATGATCCTGGAGTCCCGGGATCGAGTCCTGCATCGGGCTCCCTGCTTGGCAGGGAGTCTGCTTCTCCCTCTGACCCTCTTCCCTCTCATGCTGTCTGTCTCTCATTTTCTCTCTCTCTCAAATAAATAAATAAAATCTTAAAAAAAAAAAAGTGCATCTAATATTACATTCCCTCATCTTTTTATCTTGTATTTCTTTATTAAAGGAAAGCTTTCAAATGCTATGTATAAATCTGTCAGTCTTTTCATAGTTAAAAAGATAAACACGGTTATAGGCCTTCTGAATTTCAGTAAACATTCACCAATATTGTCTTCTAATTAAAGTTCATATTTGTAATAATGGAAAGCATACTGTATATACCAGTCATCCTCATGCTGCAATGTGCGTCATAATCATCTAGAGGAGCTTGCTGTTACTTCTGTAGCCCACCTCCAGTCGGCAAATCCTAGGGTGGGCCCCAGAAATCAGTATTTTATTTTTTTTAGATTTTGTCAGAGAGAGAGAGTACAAGCAGCGGCGGAGGTGGGGGGCGGGGGGAGGAGAAGCAGGCTCCCGCTGAGCAAGGAGCCCGATGTGGGACTTGATCCCAGGACCCTGGGATCATGACCTGAGCTGAAGGCAGCTGCTTAACAGACTGAGCCACCCAGGTGTCCCCAGAAATCAGTATTTTAAAGATGCTCCCCAAGGTGGTTCTAATGCAGGTGATGATGCAAGACTTTGATGAAACATTTGGAGAGCAATCTATTTCATGCACTTTCTTTTTCGAAATGCTTGCCATAATGTTAGAGAAATAAAAAACTTGTGGAAGACTATTGAGTCAACAGCAAAATGTGGATAACACCAGCTCCTTAGTGATAATTAAATCAAGAAACCAATTAAATATTAAAACATGTCTCAGTTAAACACAAGTATGTAGGACTATCAGGAGGTTCTATAGGGGAAGTTTTTTGTTCTATAGGGGAAATAAATACAATTCCTAACATTTACATAATAGCCTTTCTACTGGATTTATAGTTCTTAGTGCCTTTGCAAGTTTTTTTTTTTTTTTCATGTTTTAACTCGGGATAGGATAGGGTGAAGGGGACTATTCCCTTAGATCTGTTTCCTGTCTTATTGTGTGCAACTTATGGATATTCAGTCTTCTGAACCAGTAGGGCAGGCCTGCCAGGAACCTTCATGGACCGATCATCTCACCAGAGAAGGAAGACAAAACCTTAGTCCTTAGACCTAAGGCAACTCTGACTACCGCTGTTTTTTTTTTATTGAAACTTGTACCTTGGTCCAACTCCCAAAAAGGCCTCATCATGTCTGACTCGTATTTAGAGGAGGGGTCCTGGGATTGAAAACAGAAGGGGCTGTTTTGCTAAGAACCCTGCAAGGCAGCATGGCCCAAGCCGTCTCACTTGTGTGAAGGGTCACTAGGAAGCAGAGAGGCTTCAGAAGACAGAGTAGGGGTTCGACCCACTGGGGAGTCCAGGAAAGTGAGTGGGTTTTGGCACCTGAGGACTCCGGTGCACCAGGAGCAGTGAGGGCCAGCAGAGAGCAAAGGGCCCAGCAGGCAGGGCAGAACCCAGGGGAGGAGAAGCGTGAGGCTCAACAGCAGATGACTGGCATGAAGCCCCCAGGGCCCTGCCTCCTAATGGACTTGTTCCTGAGCACAGGGAAGTCGTGTCAGGGCCCTCCCTCCAATAACTGATGCTCTGTGGTGGGTTGGGGTTCTGTATGCGCAGAGGGTAACCAAGCACAGCTCGGAGTCACCTCCTTTCTTCCTGACAGCAGCCCTGCAAGGCAAATGTTTTCCCCGTGAAAAAGACGGAGTCTTAAGCAAGTGTATCTGTAATAATTGCCAGTTTTATTCCTCTGGCTAAGAGATCCAGAGGTAACTTGAGGTTTACATTTTTTTAATAGTTCTTCCATCAAGAGTTTAGGTGCCCCCATTGCCCTTAGAAGCTGGTTGCAAATTATTTAACTCTTACTTATAAAACTTCAATTCTTTGTGTGTGTGTGACATGTGTTCATGAAAAAATACATATAAGCAAAAAGAAAAAAGCTCACGCCACACAGAAATAAGCAGTTACGTTTCTGATATATGTTTGTATGTATACACACACACGCACACACGCGCACACAAATTTGGGATTTAATCCTACATATGTGAGCTGATACTAAATATATCGCTTTGTAACCTGTTATGTTTTACTTCACAATATATAATGAATATATTTTCATGCAAATGTGTGAAACTTTCCAATTGAAAAACAGACCTGGAGAATGGGTCAAAATACAAAATCCAGTGAGATGCTGATAACAAGGAAACTACCTAAAACAAAATTCCACCAGATAATTAAAGTAAACGAAGGTCAAAGATACATCAGAAAACGCTAACAGAAAGAAAGCAGGGGCCAGATTTTAATATCAGACAAAAAAAGAATTCAAGGCCTAAAGCACACAGGGTAAGGACGGCTGCGTGAATGTCTTTGCTTCCAATGCATCATCACAAACTTGTTTCTTACTCTTCTTATCTCTTCCCTAAGCCTTTCCAACTCATCTACTCCTCTTATCATTTCTTCAGGGTCCAAATGCCTCACAGGAGTGTCCTCTTTAAACCCCTGGCCAGGCTGGGTCAGCCCTCCTCTAAGATTTCCTTCTGCTTCCTGGTTTACACCTTCTTCGGAAGGTTGAGGATTTCCTTCCGCCTCCTGTGGTACATCTTCCGAAGGGCGGTCGGCCTCGGTCTTTGGCATGTTCTGTGGTTTTCCTTCATTTTCTTCACAAGACTTTTGCATGTTGAGTATTTTTCTGTTATTTCTTTTGAATAAATTAATCCTGGAAAACAAGGAAACAAAACAACTAGATGCCAGACAAACAGGCAGCCCAAGTATGGGTTCCCAGAGAGACTTGCCTCTTCTCATTCAGATCCCTGTCAAAGTTTTCCAACTAGAGAAGGCTAGGTCCTCAGGCTCGGAACTCCCCTGACTCCACCCCTTCCTCCACCTCCCTTCCCTCCCCCTCTCGCTCCAGCTCCATCTTCCCTCCTCCCGCTCCAGCCCACCATTTCCCAGCAGGCCGTGCTTACAGGCCTCTCCTAGCCCAGAAACGGGAGCAGCGCGGAAGCAATTAACCCCTTCCTTAGACGCTGATCTCCAATATTCCCGCCCTCTTGGGCTTTCCCAAGCCGTCCCAGTCTCCCGCCACTCACCTGAGATCTGCTGGTGCAGTCTCTAGCCTCCCCTCCCCCTTCCACGTCTCTCCAGCCTCCCCCGCCCCCGCCCCATTTCCGCTGCAGGCTCTGCAAAGGCCTCCAGCGCTTAATCCGGATGGGGAGAGGCTGTGGCGACCCCAGGATGTGCTTTGGTGTCATCCACGCACTCCCACTCCCACCCGCACCCCCACCCCCACCCGAAGGGACCTGAGGCAATTGCACCCTTACACTGACCTGCAGGGATCCAGGGGATTTTCCTGCCTCCTTCCCTCACTCGATTTGTGTCGCGCCCAAAAGACCAAAGAGTCCTGCAGACCGACAGGAGTGCTTGCTGAGCGAGCAGGCCAGTACCTGAATCACCGGTCCCTTTCATGATTCTAGGCCTTGTTCGTCTGAAGTTGTCCCACGTCCTCATCCTTTCCTTCCTTTTAAGGCAACCCCGCCCTCTCCCCCCCCCCCCCCGCCGTGCCCACCGGTTCCCTGCAAGCAGGGAGTGGTAGACGCCAAGTTATTTCCCAAATTGTTTCTCTCTCTCTCTAGGGACCCTCAATTGGCTACCCTTCTCCGTCTCCACCCCCACCCCCACCAAACAGCCCCAAATTTCCTGCACAAAAATGGGAGTTTGGCGGGCTCTAATGTTGGGAAAACAGTGGCGACCCCGCCTGGCTACTGCTCTCTGGCTCCTAGACCCGAGGGTCCCCAAGGCAGCGCCCGCTTTTACACTGACCTGAAGGGATCCGGGGCACTTTTCTCCTTCTCCAGCAATACGGAGCCGCTACAGGGAAACAGGCCCTGGACTATAAGGACTTCTGCACACGTCGACTCCTGGTCACGTGAGGGTCGCGTCATCAATGAGCTCCAGTCTTCAGTGACCCCTCCCATTTAACACTGCAGCCCGCCCCCTGCATTCCCTCCACTTGATACTGTCAATCTTTTTTCGTATTTGCCAATCAGAGACAATAGGACTGGTATCTTCTCCCTGCAGTTGCAATTCGCCTTTCTTGGATTGCCAGGGAGGATCAGCCTTTAGGGGTTAATCGACCATTTCTCCTTCTTTGGGGAATTATCTCTTTCTCTCTCTGCTTCGAATTTGCCCACCTCCCCTCCTACCCCAAGACCTACAGTCCACCATTTCCCCAGGAGTACCATCTAGCATTAAAATGGGCGAAGGTGGTAGATGAGGGGAAGGGTGGGGGTAGAGGTGGCTAGAAAAGATGTAGGAGTGAGAGTGTGGGATTTTTTTTTTACTAGTTCTCTTGAATTTTTTCATGTTTTAAGCATGATATTAAATGATCATGATGTTTTACAATGATGTTTTAAAAAGAGATGCCACATAATCAATATCTGACACAATCTGGAGGCAAAATAGTTTTATCAATTTTTAAGACTTTGGAAAAGTTTCCTAATGGCTACAAATGAAATGACAGTTCTCCCAACACACTGATGTGTTAGAAAAAAAAAAATTTTTTTTACATCTTATTAAAAGAGCACCTTTAAAAAAAAAAAAAAGCTGACTCCCAGGTTAATCTGTGGCTTTTCTCTTGTTAGCAATTTTATATAAGTAATCCACTACTTTTTCTCTCTCTGGCTGAACTCAAGTTATCAACTGTTAGATGTCTGACCTTTTCATTGATGACTGCTGGATGGCTTCCACTTGGGTTTCAAATAGGCTTCAGACAGACCTCTTATGTCCTCTAGGACCTGATGCCTTGTTAATCAGTTGAGTCCCCAGAAAAGCCTGCTTTCCTCAGAGTGACCTTTATTTTGGAACTCAAATAAATATGTGGGAAAATAGCTTTCATACACTCACAAAGCCCTCAGAAAGGAGAGAGTACCCTGTATCTCACCATTTGGTGTGAGGCTTATTAGCAGGTAGAATTTTCATTCATTCATGGCACTCTTGAGATAGTCTGGTATCATTCACTTTGTTCCATTAAAAAAGAGAACTATCAACATTCATAATTGTTATGATCAGAAGCAGAGAGAACATCATTGCTGTAAAAAGATATATATTAGTTAAAAGAGGAAACTGATATCCCAACAACCCATAATCCACTGGTACTTAGAAGTGTGTTGTTGCCAGAAATGACATTCTGGCCAATGGAGCCAGCTGGAGAATCAGGAGGAGGAAGTGGGGGATCTTTTGTCTAGGATGGTCACAGTGGGATGCGGCAGCCAAAAACAAAGCATGCCATAGGAAAGGAAGGGTTCAAAAAATAAATATTTTTGCTGACTTAATGTTTTATCATTTATATTTAAGCATCAAGAATTTATCCCACGGTTGAGGAATACATTTTCTATTATCCAAGAGAGAATTTTCAATGTAAATATAGCCAATGAATTGTAAAGATGTGATCCTTAACTACCACAAAATGTTTCCATTCATTCTTTTCTGATATTACATTTAATGGAGGAAAGCTCTGATTTTTTAAAAATTATTATCATACAACAAAATTGGCCCTTTTCTGTGCGTACAGTTCTGTGAAGTTTAACAAATGTATAGATTTGTGTAATCACCACCACAATCAGGATGCAGTTCAATCACCCCCTCCAAAAAAACTCCCTCATGCTACCCCTTTGTAGTCATATTTTACCCCCTTCTCTGAACTCTGGCAACCACTGATCTATTCCCAATTCCTATAGTTTTGTCTTTTTCAGAATGTTACATAAAAGAAATCTACGATATATCACATTTAGAGGCTTCTTTCACTCAGCATAATGCCCTGGAAAGTCATTTAAGCTGTTTCATGTAGCGATAGCTCATTCTTTGCTTTTTGCTAAGTAGTATTCTGCTTTATGGATGTTCCAGTTTATTTGTCCATTTACCCACAGGACATCTAAGTTGTTCCTAGTTTTGAGTAATTATGAAAAGAGCTGCTATATACATGTGTGTACAGGTTTAGGACCTTATTGTCTCACGCCTGACTGTCAGGGGAACTCCTTCTCTGACCTATCTGCCTTCAGTGCCTCCCTCTCCAATTTACCTTACACGTTACCATCAAATTAAACTTTACTCTTCCTTATTCTTTTTTTTAAGATTTCATCTATTTATTTGACAGAGAGATAGACAGAAGAGCACAAGCAGAAGGAATGGCAGAGGGAGAGGGAGAAGCAGGCTTCCCGCCGAGCAGGGAGCCTGATGCAGGACTCGATCCCAGGACCCTGGGATCATGACCTGAGCCAAAGGCAGACGCTTAGCCATCTGAGCCACCCAGGCGCCCTACCCTTCTTTATTCTTAAAACTTGTTATTTTCCTACTCGAAGGCCCTGGTGAGCAGCCCCACCATCAGAGAAGTAAATCCTACTTTACTCTTCCTGACATTCAACATTGATCTGAATTGAGCCTGAGGACACATGTTCCCAGCCTTGTCATATGTTTCTCTATCGCATCAAAAGGAACCCTCACTCGCGGTGCCCCAGGTATGCCTTCTTCTCTCTGTCCTCACAGGCCACTTTTTTCCTTGTGATAGCCCTCCACTTCCTCCTAGATCCTGGTCCCGCTCATTCTTAGGAGCCCAGACTTCCTCGCCCAGCCTCTAAATCCACCCCACCAGGAAGTGATCTCTCCCTTCCCTATCCATGCTGCACAACGGTCTGCACCCCTCATATTGCCCTTAGGAAAGGCTGCCTTGTACCCTTGCCCTTTCCTGTGAGTTTAGGGGAAGGGCATATCTAAAAAGGCAGATGGTCAGAGGTGGGTTGAAAATGGGGTGTAGTGAGTCAGGCTCCAGCTCACATGCTGCTTGAGGGGCTCTTATGATTTTTAAAGGCACGTCTCCCAGAAATCTCTGAGTTTCAGAAGGAGCTATTTGCAGATTGACTCAGAGATGAACCTTCTTTTTGTCTGCACAAAAATTAGGGCAGAAATTTCATTGTCCCCTCCTCTGCTTATTCTGCTTACATGTAGTCAGAGCAACTTTAACACCATTTTTATGGAGCTATCAATAGAGAATATTGACCCCATTTTCCTAAATACTCACAAGAGAGAGATCAGTCACCTCACTGGTACACACCTGACAGCCAGATCATACAGGCCTTTACCTTTATTGTCCCTGAGCAATTTCAGTGCATCAATATAACACGTAGCTACCCTTAAAATTAAGTTAATCACAGTAGCTTTTAAATATAAGTAGATTTTTGAAGACAATAGCATTATATGAAAGTAAAAACTATTTTTAAAAAGAAATGAAAAATGTGCACGTATTAATTTTAACAAAAAAGGCATGAATTCTAGAAAGTAGACACCCCAAGCTTCTGACCTAATCAATGTCCTGTTTTCGTGCACCAAGAGGGCACTAGGGATAGCAACAAAGCCCAAGGTCCTTCAGGTGGTACGAGGGGAGAAGACAGGAGGAAGCATTTTACCAGCCAGGAGCTCTTATACAAGACTGTGATATCCAGAATATTGTTTTCTATGTTCCCTTTAGAAATCACTTCCATAGTGTTTTGTTCTGAGCCTCCATATTTAGCAATTCCTCCTGCATATTTCTTCATTGCTGTTTCAAAGCTCATCCCATAGCAGAGCTTGAGACAGCTATTCCTCTCCCTCACTTCTCTAGCATATTCTATATGGGTTGCAAACATCGTTCCCAGCATGGCAAAATCTGCTCCACATCCAAAGGTTTGGCTGCATAGTGTGGACCCAAGTGGCCACCATCTAAGATGATTTGTCCTTTCAGAGCACAAGTAAACACAACATAATAGGTCTTTGTTCTACGGAGGGTAGTCTACTCCTGTCCTGATAAGTAGAACATGAAAACCTGATTTCCAATTACACTGTATCTGTTTCAGAAAGTAAACTCTTCTACCATCCCTCCCCACTATGTTCCCTGTTATTTGGAAATTTGGCATGGATAAGTTTCAGAAGTTTCATAGACTATTCAGAATAGCAATTGGCCACATCTAAGCAAATGAACTGAACTCAAAGCACAACTTCTATGATTCTTTTCCTCCCTTCCAGATGAGATTCTGCCCACTTCCTGAACTCACAGCTAAATACTACTACACCCATTGTGGATGATGGTGGCGAAGAGTTTTGAGTTATCTGGGCATAATGCTTATGACTAATTTCTGTGAACCTGAAATGCTGTGTCATAACCACTGCCATTCCAAATGTCCTCGTGGTATCCACGTTGGCCGCAGTAACAGGAGTCCTTGGGCCGGACTACTTAGACTTTTAATATGTGACAGTATGCTTAAAATCCACCTCAGCTAGATTCTCTAGATGGCTTTGTGTAATTAAGCCTTGAGATCTGCATCTATGTAGAACCTCTTGTTGGGTTCAGGGGAGGCACACTTCAGCTGTACTGAAGCTTAGGCCAGGCAACTTTTTCCTGTGGCAGAAGCTGAGTTGGGGAGAGAGTGCCCTTGCTGTAGGCTGAGTGCTTTTATTTATTTTTTTTAATATTTTATTTATTTATTTATTTGACACATAGAGAGAGAGAGAGAGAGAGAGAGAGAGAGAGAGAGCACAAGCAGGGGGAGAGGGAGAAGGAGAAGCAGACTCTCCGCTGAGCAGGGAGCCCGATGCAGGGCTCGATCCCAGGACCCTGGGAGCATGACCTGAGCCGAAGGCAGACGCTTAACTGACTGAGCCACCCAGGCGCCCCAGGTGAGTGCTTTTAAAAATTAAATTGATAATGAATAGAAAGTCTGTGCTGGCCTCTTGATGCTGCCTTGCTTGCCTGTTCTACATTATCCTTTAGACCCTGTAGTTTCCCAGCCTGACACTTTCACCCTGTTTTGTTGGCTTTCCACTTTGTGTCCCTCACTTATCTGAAAATGCCATCAGCACAAAAACTTTATCTGGTTCAACTTTGTAACCATTCCAGTGTTGGAACATTAAGTTGGTGGAAACAATTTAAATGTGCACAGATATGGGAATGATTGAAGAAATTATCCATACTGTGGAAATTGTGCAGATATAAAAAGGAATGAAGCAATGCACATATGAGTGACATTGAATTATATTAAAATTATATTTTTTGAATGAAGGAAGTGGCAGATCAGTATTTAAAGAATACTGCTTCATGCACATACACATAATAAATACATATATATATATGCACACGACTAGTTTATTAAGTAGTTCCAGTTTTCTGGGATAACATGGAATGGTTTTATTTTTTCCAACAATTGCTGTCAACAGCAGTCTGTCAAATTCTCCCTTTCTCCCTGAATAATGAGTTCATGTAATGACATTTCAGTTTCTTTCAACTGTTCAGTCACTTTCATTTATTAGGAGAGTTTTATTATGGGTTCTTGAAACTCAGCCTGGTGTGTTTTTTAAACTTTATGTTTTGAAATCATTTTAGTTCTAAAGAAGAGTTTTAAAGATAGTACAAAGCATTTCCATATACCCTACGCCCAGCTTTGCCTAATAATTATGCTACTTTTATAAAAACAAAGAAATTAACTTTTGTGCAATACTACCAACTAAATTACAGACTTTATTCAGATTTCTCCAGGTTGCCTACCAAGGTCCTTTTTCTGTTCCAGGATTCAACCAGGATACAAAGTTGCACTTAGTTAACATGTTTTTTTTAGTCTTCTCTACTCTGTGACAGTTTCTCAGTGTTCCCTTATTTTTCATGACCTTGACACTTTTGAAGAGTGAGGTATTTTGTAGAATGTTCCTCAATTTGGATTTGTCTGATATTTTTCTCATAATGAGACTGGAGTTACTGGTTTGGGGGAAGACTATCACGGGGGTGAGATACCCTTTTCATCGCAATATCAGAGTTACATGATATCAACATGACTGATCACTGGTGAAGTTAATTTTGATCACTTGGCTAAGATGATGTCTGCTGCGTTTCTCTACTACTTGTAAAGTTATTGTTTTTCCCTTCTGTACTCTATTTGTTAGAAGCAAGTTACTAAGTCTAGCTCACATTAAAGAGGGGAATTAAGTTCTATCTCCTGGAGGGAGGAGTATCAAAGAATTTGTGGATATGTGTTTGAAAACAACCATAGTAATTAATAAATATTTGGGGTCAGATAATTTGAAACTTTGCAAATATTCTGTGGATTTTGCCTGCAGTGATTATTACAGTGATGTTCTGATACTAAATTTTTGTATTACTCATTTCCTTCTACATTTAATACTTCCAAATTATTCTGTAAGGAAGATTTGTCCTCCCCTGCCCCATTTATTTACTGATACAACTACTTATTTCTATCAGTATGATTCATGAATTTTTTTTATTAAAAACATTTTTAAGAGGTGGGTGAGGGGCAGAGGGAGAGGGAAAGAGAAAATCTTAATCCCCACTGGGTGCGGACCCCAATATGGGGCTCTATCTCACGATCCTGGGATCATGACCTGAGCCCAAATCAAGGGTTGGACACTTAACCAACTGAGCCCCCAAGGCACCCCTAATGAATTTTTAAATCTTTGGGGTTATAATTCAATATGATCTTTTTTTTTTTTTTTTTTTTTTTTTTTTGCCCAAATTATTCCAGTCTTGGCCATTAGGGGCTCTTTCAGGTTGGCATACCCTCATCCTTTTCCTGCTTCCTTGCTTTCTGGTACTACAAGATGTTCCAGATTCATTTTGTATTTTTCTTTTTTTTCAACCCAGTAATCAGCCATTTCTCCAAGCAGTCTTAGTTACTTTTATTGGATAATCATATTTAGTAATTAAGATCTGAGTGCAAGATATTTTTGTTGCTACTGGAGTGTCATTGGTTCTAGGACTTCTCAGCTGATAGAGCAAGGAGATGTATGTATGCTGAACATGGTTTGTATAAACACATACCTACATTTATTTATTGTGTCTGTATCTTTTTCCTTCTCTATCCCTCCCTTCCTCTCCCTTCCCCCACCACATAAGTTCATACTTATACATGTGACTCTTATCCATTATGACAGGTATCCATTTAGCTTTCTCTCCATTTATTACTTTTATTTAAGTAATCTCTACACCCAGTGGAGCTCAAACTCACAACCCCAAGATCAAGAGTCGCATGCTCTTCTAACTGAGCCAGCCAGACTCTCCAATCTCTCCACTTATTTTTTTTTTAAGATCCTATGTATTTATTTCAGAGGGAGAGAGAGAGAGTATGTGTGTTGGGGAGGAACAGTGGGAGAGAGAGAGAGGGAATCTCAAGCAGACACTCCACTGAGTGGGGAGCCTGACACGGGGCTCAATCTCATGACCCTGAGATCATCACCTGAGCCAAAATCAAGGGTTGGCCGCTTAACTGACTGAGCCACCCAGGCACTCCCTCCACTTATTTTTAACTTCTGTCACTGACAGTGAGAAACCTGGTTCTCCTTATATATGATTTATTTACTTATTTATTTAACCTTAGTATACAGTTAGAGTAATTTCAGAATGGTTATCATCTATCCCTGTAAGAAACAAATTTCCCAGCCAGAGCACAGAACTTATGTACGGCTCTTTTTGTCTTGAGCTTTACAACATACAGCCAAAACACTGTTTTCTAAAGCAACTTGGTCAGCTCTTTTGTCCCCCAGCCTTTCAGTGAGGTTAGAGCATGCATCTATCACACAGTGCCTCAGGTTTTCATGATATATATTTTTTCTTCCTTTTGCTTTCAATTTTTTTGTGAATCTAAAGTGTGTCTCCTGTAAACAGCATAGAGTTGGAACTTTTTAAAATTTGGTCTGACAATCTCTGCCTTTCATTTGAGTTGTTTAATTCATTCACATTTAATGTTATTATTGATATAATTGGAATTATTTCTGCCAATTCACTTTTTGTCTATCATATGTCTCATGTATTTTTGTTCCTCTATTCTTCCTTTCCTTCTTTTTCTTTACATTAATTGAATATATTTTAATAAAGGATTTTAATTTCTTTAATGATGTTTTCATTATATATTTTTGAGGTGTTTCTCTTGTGATTGTCTTAGGACTTGGCATATACATCTTAATTTACCAGGGTCTATTTCATATTTATATTAACTAAATTCCAGTAAGATATAGAAACATAACTCCCATACAGTTCTATTCCATTTTTCCACTTATTGTGGGAATATTGTTATACAGATTACATCAAAAAATGTTTTAAACCTATCCATTGTTGTCATTATTACTTTACATAATTTTGTGTCTTTTATGGAAGATGCAAAAAGCATAGTAAGTATATATCCATAGAATTATGTTAGTCTTCTTATTTATCTCATTCTCTTCTGGTCCTCTTCATTTCTTCAGGGATATTTTAGTTACCTTATGGATTCATATCCTTAGCCCAATACAGCTTTGCCCCCACCCACCTCCTTTGTGCTTTTATTGGCAGATACATTTCTATTTTATATGTTATAGACTCAAACAACACATTACAAATGTATTGTTTTAAACAGTTGCTTTTCAAAATTAGTTAAGAGAAGGAAAGGGAAAAATATGCATTTGTACTGTCTTTTATAATTACATAATTACCTGTATGTGTGCTTATTTTTTCATAGATTCAAATTACTGTCTGGGGTTATTCACTTTCAGAACTAGAGAACTTTCTTTCATATTTTTTGTAAGGTAGGCATGCTAGCAACAGATTCTTTTTTTTTTTTATCTGAGTATGTCTTTATTTTGCCTTCATTTTTGAAAGATATATATGGTAAATACAAGATTGCTAGTTAACAGTTTGTATCTTTGAGCAGTTTGAATATGTTGTCCTCCTTCCTTCTGGCATCCATTGTTTTGATGACAAATGAGCTCTTAATCTTATTGAGGTTCTAAGTTAAGAGTCATTTTTCTCTTGCTGTGTTCAACATTTTCTCCTTGTCTTTGGCTTTCAGCATTTTTACTATGTTGTGTCTGTTTGCCAGTCTCTTGCACGCGTCCTACTTGAAATCCACTGAGCTTCCTGGATATGTAAATGAATGTTTTTCATTACATTTGGGAAGTTTGCAAACATTATTTCTTTGAATTATTTTCTGCTCCTTTTCCCACTCCTTTTGGTATTCCTATTATGTGTATCATTGGTGTGATTAATGGAGTTCCATATTTCTCTGAGACTCTGTTCATTTTTTTTCTCTCTCTTCTTTAGATTACATAAAATCTATGAATCTTAGACTTTACAAATTCTTTCTCCTGCTAGCGCAAATCTACTGTTGAGCTCCTCTCATGAATTTTTTATTTCAATCTGTACTTTTCAGAATTTCCACTTGTTTCTTTTTATATATCTATCTCTTTATTGATTTTTTTTTCTACTTGATGTAACATTGTCATCATACCTGCCTTTACTTCTTTAATCACAGGGTTTTTTTTCATTCTTTGAATATATTTATATTGGCTACTTTGAAGTTTTTGTTAAATTTAACATCTGGTCACTCTCACAGACCTGCTTTGTTGCCTGCTTTGTTCCCCATATATGGGCATACTTTCCTGGTTCTCTTCATGTCTTGAAATTTTTTCAGATAATACATTTTAGCAACTCTGAATACTGGTCTTCTTCCTCTGGGGCTTATTAATATTGTTGTTTGCTTGTTTGTTTAGTGACTGGCTATTTTAGTCATGTCCATTTCCTCCCTGCTATGTGAAACCCCTTATGTTGCTCCTGAGAGGGCACAGCATTGGGTATGCCCACAGTCACTGTGGGATGAAAGTGCTTTTGTCAGTCCTCTTCACTGTCTTTTTCCCTGAACACACTTAACTGTTAAAGCTCCACTAATAGCTGGTTGGTTGCTCTATTGTTTTTGAAAATGCACTGAGGCATAAATTGTTTCACAGATTCGTGGTATGACATTTGGGCTTCTTTTTAGAGGTGGTTTTTGAAGTCATTGTTTGATGTTTGTTTTAACCCCCAAAAGACTCTACTTAGCCGTCTCTTTCCCTAATTCTGTAATTCTGGTAAACTAACTAGCCTGACACTGAGTTATATCTCTCATTAATCTACTGACCTCTTCTTAATTGCATTTCAACCACAATCTTCACCTTTTTATATGCTTTTAGCCTTCAACTTCTCTATACTGTGTGACATTTCCTTTGGGAAGGGATTGGGTTCTCTGTTTCAAAGCCTGCCTCTCCCACTGGGAAAAATTTCTGATACAAGGCTCTGGAGCTAGGGATGGGCACAGTGGCACAGTTTTCTCTAAGTGACACTCCTGCTTTAGGATCTGTGCATTTGACTGGGGATGCACAGTACCTTCAAGTCCTTTTGGCTTGCTTCTCCCAGGCAATGGGGGCCCCAGTATCCTTAGCACACTGTGCTGGAGGGAGAGCTTCTTTCTGATAAATGGGGACTGGGCAGAAGGGAGCCCCCATCTTTCAGCTACACTCACCCAGAACTTAGCCTGAGCAACAGATAACTCAAGGCAGGATGAGAAGTTCCTTCTCTCCCAGAAAGATAATGTGACCCTTACAGTTGTGAGCTGAGGTGAGGAGACCTGTGCTCTTGGCTGTACCCTCTAGGCATGTACTTTCCATCATGCTGAGCTGGGGGTGGGGCGGGGGGAGGAAGGAGAAAATCTTGGTTAAAATGCCACAGATTCTCATAGTTTTTATTGTTCTAGTAGGTTTTCTTAAAGAAATATGTTTTTTTTTTCTCATTTGCTGTATGTCCTTATGACCACTTCCAAAGAATTTAAAAGGTTATATTTAAAAAATAACTTCCAGGGGTGCCTGGGTGGCTCAGTTGGTTAAGCATGTGCCTTAGGCTCAGGTCATGATCCTGGGGTCCTGGGATCGAGCCCCACGTCAGGCTCCCTGCTCAGCGGGGAGCCTGCTTCTTCCTCTCCGCTTCCTGTTCCCCCTGCTTGTGCTCTCTCTCTACCTCTCTCTCTCTCTCTCTCTCTCTCTCGTTCTGTGTCAAATAGATAGATAAAATCTTAAAAAAACTTTCAGCAATTTCACTGGGGAGTGGATTCTCAGAGTTCCTCACATCACCATGCCAGAAGTGGAACACCAACCACAGTTATTTTAAATTCCCCGTCTGATAGTTTCAAGACCTGTGTCACATCTGATTCTGGTTCTGATTATTGTTTTGTCTCTTCAGAATGTTTTATTTTCTTGTCTTTCTGTATTTCTCATAATTTTTGCCTGAAAACTGGATTTGTATAAGACAGTAATTACTGAGGTAAATAGAATTTATGACTGAAGATAAGCATGTCTTTCCTGCTAAGTTTTTAGTATGGAGGTTTGCTTTAATCTGCACAGAAGGTGGGCTGAGTTTGATGTTTTCCTCCCATTGGCTTTGAGTTTTTCCAGTTGGCCTTGCAGTTTTCCTTTGCTTTTCTTAGAAAGAATATGTTTCTCGCTGTCCTCCACTGTTATTTTTACTCAATGTTTGTTAGTGTGGTGTTGAGGAGAGGGACGGGCATTCTCTCATGTTCTGATCAGGTTTTCATCTTAATGCAACCTTCACAAGTGTTCATGCTTCTCCTTCAGATACAATGCTGAGCCTAGCACACATGCCTTCTCCCTCCCCTCATAGAGCTTTTTGTTTTTTGGTGTCCTTTCCCCAGCTGCAGTGGGTTTCCACCAGTGCCTTCAGGATATGGGTTTTGTTGTCCTTCCTGCAGATTGAGTCTTTTGTTTAGTAGGGGAGTTTGGTCTGGTTGGAATTTCATCCTGAGTGAAGGCTGTCTCCCTCTCTTAGCTGGCACTATGGAGCAAGCTTTCTCAGATTCTCCCTGATCTTACCTGGGAACACCTAGTGAAGTTTCTGGAGTAAAACCTGAGTGTAAGCCTTTTATGTCTGCAGCCCTCAGGGACTTCACACACTCATGCTAACCCTCACTCGGCCTTTAGCAATTCGTTAGCAATTTCTAGCTAAATTTTCTTACTGGTCTACATGTTGTTTGGTGATGTCTATCCCAGATAAGCAGAAGCTCATGTCCTATTTCTCCCTCCACAAGTCTCTCTCTAGATTTTTGGATCATTGTTTGCCCTGTGAACTCAGTTCTCTGATGGTTTTAAGAAAAATTGCTATCTTGCAGTTTATGTAGTTGGATAAAATATTTATTGGGTTTGGGAAGATAGTGAGGGAGAAGCAAAGTAGCTATCTTTTATTATATGACTGTCCTTAGCAACATAGGTCATTGTCTGTTGACTCAATGTGAACAGGTGATAGGCTCAAGAGTCTCCAGTGACAGGAACTCTCCATTGTCAGTCATAAAGCTTTGTTTTTTTCCCCTATCCTTTTTCCCTTTGGAGTATGAAGGAGAATTTTGTAGGGATGGAAATTAAACTCCATACCATAAAACTTTAAAGCATCGTTCCCTTTCTGAGCCAGCTACAACTGGATTGGACCAGATCATCTGAGTTTGAAGTAGAAAGGTTGAACCCTTCTCTCAGAGTCCAGTGAAATAGCCCCCCGAACAATAGGGGTAAAGGATACAGTTAGGACAATTACCCAACCAACGTTCCTCAGACTCCCAGAAGGGCCTTGATTGTGCCTGGGCTTGTTTTGGTGGTTTTGTGGTGACATCGGTTTTGTATCTGCCTGGTGGAGTACTTCTTTTTTTTTCCCTCTCTCTCTTTTTTTTTAATTAACACATAATGTATTATTTGTTTCATGGGTACAGGTCTGTGATTCATCAGTCTTACACAATTCACAGCACTCACCATAGCACACACCCTCCCCAATGTCCATCACCCAGCCACCCCATCCCTCCCACCCCCCTCTACTCCAGCAATCCTCAGTTTGTTTCCTGAGATTAAGAGTCTCTTATGGTTTGTCTCCCTCTCTGGTTTCGTCTTGTTTCATTTTTCCCTCCCTTCTCCTATGATCCTCTGTCTTGTTTCTCAAATTCCTCATATCAGTGATATCATATGATACTTGTCTTTCTCTGACTGACTTATTTCACTTAGCATAATACCCTCTAGTTCCATCCATGTCGTTGCAAATGGCAAGATTTCATTTTTTTTGATGGCTGCATAATATTCCTTTGTATACATATACCACATCTTCTTTATCCATTCATCCGTTGATGGACATCTAGGCTCTTTCCATCGTTTGGCTATTGTGGACATTGTGCCCGGTGCAGTACTTCTGATGTTTGAGTCATCCTACACCCAAAAGTATAGGAGACCCCAGGCAAAGAGGGCTTAAAAAGGCATGTCATCCTCCAACTCAAGGAGAAAACAGGAGTTACCACCTGTCTGAATACCTACATGTACTATAGGCATAGCCAATGACTTGGGGGCCAAGGCCGTCAAACTGTGAATTGGCATTAAATGCCTTTCAAGGCAGTAATAATGGAGGAAGTAATGCCATTCCAAGCGTTCCTCTTTAGGTCTGTCATCTGAAGAAGCATTACCACTATTCTGACATCTTAGTTTTTTTTAAAGATTTTATTTATTTATTTATTTGTCAGAGAGAGAGCACAAGCAGGGGGAGCTGCAGGCAGAGGGAGAAGCAGGCTCCCCGCCGAGCAGGGAGCCCAATGCGGGGCTCGATCCCAGGACCCTGGGATCATGACCTGAGCCGAAGGTAGACGCTTAACCGACTGAGCCATCCAGGCGTCCCTATTCTGACATCTTAAAGGATTGGTTGGTTAATAGGGTGAAGATAAAATTAAAATCATTCTGTTTAAGAAAGCAAACTAGTTAAGGATCATTGCCTTAGAGCCAGATAAACCTAGCTTCCCACATAGGCCCCTCCCCTTATCAGTATGTGACCTCACGTAAATCACTTATACTCTTTGAGACTCAGTTCAGTCACCTATATAGAAGGCATAATAACACCTCTCCCAGAATTGCTTGTCAGAATTAAGGAGCTAGAAATATGAAAAAAAATTGACTGTGAACAGTAGTGATCTATATCACTTCTAGACCACCGTGTGGAAAAAATGAGTGTGAGATCTCCATGTACTCTTTTCCTCTGTTGCAGGGATATCATGAGCAGTCTGGATCTCTGGGAAACTAGGGAGAGCAGAACCTCACCATTCCCCATTCTCATGAAGTTTGAGAAATAAACCTTTGTTCTTAAACCACTGATGTTTTGGGGTTGGTAGCTATCCTAGCATAAGCTTAGTATAAGCTTAGCCTAACCTGACAAATGCACAAATGGTCCTCAGAGTTAAACAAAAGAATCACTGGAATGCCTTTTACAATACACATTAGATATGATAAAGCTATATTGGGAGGCAGGCAATAGATATGGGGATTGTGATGGTAAGAGAGAACTACTCAATTATCCTATCAGCAAGTCAATGGATAATGACTAAAGTTAACAAATCAGGAAATAGCAGTTATAAGTCATACATCTGATAAGAGACTTGTACCCAGAATAAACAAAGAAGTCTTACAACTTGACAATAAAAAAACAACCAACCCAATTTTAAAATGAGTAAAGGATTTATTTTTTATTTTTTTAAAAAAGATTTTATTCATTTATTTGACAGAGAGAGCAGGAGAGCACAAGCAGGGGGAACAGCAGAGGGAGAGGGAGAAGCAGGCGCCCCAGTAAAGGATTTAAATAGACATTTCTCCAAAGAAGATATACAAACGATCAATAAACACATGAAAAGATGCTCAACATCGGGCACCTGGGTGGTTCAGTAGGTTAAGTGTCTGCCTTCGGCTCAGGTCATGATCCCAGGGTCCTGGGATCGAGTCCCACATCAGGCTCCCTGCTCAGAGGAGAGTCTGCTTCTCCCTCTCCCTCTCCCTCTGCCTGCCGCTCCCCTCCTGCTTGTGCTCTCTCTCTCTCTTTCTCTCTGTCAAATAAATAAATAAATAAAATCTTTAAGAAAGAAAAGATGCTCAATATCATTAGCCATTAGGAAAATGCAAATCAATACCACAAGGGGATTCCACTTTATACTAAGATGGCTAAAATAAAAAAATATAGGCAATGACAAGTGTTAGCAAGGATGTGGAGAAGTTGGAATGCTTGTACACTGCGGATGGGATTGTCAAAGTGCCACAGTTGCTTTGGAAAACAGTTTGGCAGTTCTTCAAAAAGTTAAACATAGAGTTAACACATGACATAGCAATTCCACCCCTAGGTATATACCTTAGGAAATAAAACACATATTTAAATGCAAAAAGTTAACACTGCTATACATTATATATGAAAGTTGTTAAGAGAGTGAATCCTAATGGTTCTCATCACAAGGGGAATTTTTTTTTTGCTTTTGCTTTTTATCGTATCTATATGAGATGATGGGTATTAACTAAATTTATTGTGGTAATTATTTTACAATATATGGATTTTATAATATATGTACAATATATGTGATATGTATATCAATCCATATGCTGTACCCCTTAAACTTATATAGTAATATATGTAAATTATATTTCAATAAAACTGGAAAAAATTTTAATTTTAAAAAACAAAAAAATTGAAAAAAAAATTTTTGCTTCTTCCAGCAGAAATGAATAACTAGTGTGTCAAATACTGCACACCTGTGTTTACTTTCAAACAGACAAAAAACAAGTGCATTAAATTTAGAGTACCTCTTCACAAAAGGAATCAAAGCATACAAATGAAATTAAAGCAACTTTGGACATAATCATTACCATGCACTAAGGTTATCTACATAATAAACTAAGGCAGAACCATCATGTCTATACTTGTAAATATTATATTTTTCTTCTCAATAAAGTTTATTTTAAAAGGCAAAAAAAAAACATGTACAGAAATTTTTAGTACTGATACACACTACAATGTGGATGAACCTTGAAAACTTTATGCTACATGAAAGGTCGTATATTGTACAGTTCCATATATATATGAAATGTCTAGAAAACACAAATCAGTAGAGACAAAGTAGATCAGTGTTTGTCAGGCGCTGGGGGGAGAGAACGGGAACACCATTACATGCTAATGGGTATGAGGTTTCTTTTTAGGGTGATGGAAATATCCTGGAACTAGATAATGATGACGGTTTCAGATCTCTGTCATACTAAAAAACTACTAAATTGTACACTTTAAAAGGGTGCGTTTTGTGGTATGTGAGTTACAGTTCAATCAAGCTGTTTAAAAAAAAGAAATAGCAGCATAAGCATATTATTCAGAAATATGGAAGTAAATACTAGAAGAAACCAAAAATGTTTATGGTAGTTGCCTCTGGAGGATGAGAATGTGGAATGGCAAGGCAGACTGAAGTTTTTAATAATAAATTATTTTGTACTATTGGATTTTAAATTTTTTTACAGGTATCCCATTTGATAAAAATAAAAATGAGCTAAAAACAAAGGACACACACACTTGACATTGTGAGGACAAGTCAAAAGAGATTCTGATATATTGGGTCTGAGATGGGAACTGGGTTTCTGAATTTTTGACAAGGTAGCTAGGTGATTTTAATGCAGGTGGTCTTCTGGTGGCCAGCAAACTTTGAGAAACACTACCATATCCAATGTTAAAATCATTAGCAATGAATTGTCATATAACCCGTCTCCTGTTGTGCTCCTTTTGGAGTGGCAAGCCTCAGTTGCTAAAGAATGAAAGTAATGTGCGCAGGGCTGCATATTCGATCAGGGACAAAACTGGACCAAGAGTTGAGGCCTTCTGACTAGATAATGAAATCTATTGTGTTTTTTTTTTTTAAACTTCTGTTATATGTTGTGGGTACTGAAATCAGTAAGATAGATTCTCTGCTTTGAAAGCGGCAAGTCTAATGGGGTAATTATAATGTCTGAAAAATATATTACTTAAAATTTTACAAAGCATTTTTCCACATCTCCTGTCAGGATTAATAAAACTACAGTATAACATGAGAAGAGGCATCTTTTCCACAGTTCAGCAGGGAACGTAGAGGGGATTCGACTCAGCGGAGACTCTAGGGAAATCAAAAGGGTTTTGTTACCTTGAGGATTCCAGCCCACCAGCAGCAGTGGGGCCCTTACGGGGGGTGCGGGACCCATGAGAAGACTAGCAGTGCACATCAGACATAGTGTTCCCCAAGGTAAAGTGACAGCCACCTCTTAGCTTCCAGGACTTATTCCTGGACACAAGTGAGACGTCCTTCAGCCCTCCCCCAAACATCTGACAGAGTTCTGGCTCTGCTGGTGTAGGGCAGAGGGTAGGATCCAGCCCAGTACAGCTCACAAGCATTACCTCATCTGATCTTCTCCATAGCCCTGGAAGAGAAGTTTTATCCCCATTTCCCAGATGCTAAGACTGTTGCTTACAGCAATGGATCTGTAATAACTGCCAGGTTGATTCCTCCAGCTTTGAGTGCCAGAGGTAACATGAGTTTTACACATCATTTCACATCCTGACAACAGGAATTTTAAGTGTCTCCACTGCCTTCACAAACTTACTGAACTGTTATTTTAGGCGCTTGGTATGTATTGTCCCATTTTTAGAATCTTTTATTATTTATTTTGTGACAAAAGTAATCTATGTTTTTTTAAGGAAAAAAGCAGATGAGAGAAGATAATCTCTTCCATTGCCACTACACAGAGAAAACCACTATTTCTCTTTTGATCTACTCAATTTCATGGTTTTCCTTACTCACGGATGTATTATGTAACTTTTTTTTTTTCAAAAATGGGCTGATACCGTTTATGTAGTTCTGAAAACTTTTTTTATTAATATTTTACAATGTACCATCAACATCTCTCTTCCATGCACATGGGTGAAAGTCCCCTACTGAAAGACAGAGTGCTGCAGTTGGGTCAAAAGGCTGCTGGTAACCGAGAGTGACACCTAAAGCAAAGTATCAGCATAAGGTTAAAGCACATAGCCTGGCAAATGCCTGCCAGGGAAAGCAGGGTCGGCAATATTCCCATCAGAGAGATCAGAATTGAAGGCCAAAGGCATTAAAGATATGGAACATCTTCTAAGTCCTTCTGGCCCCTACCTCCGCCCCTCACTCCCCTGACACCCCGTTGCCCCCTTGGGGCAAACGGATCCTGAACATCTCTTTGCATCCAGTGAAAACCACCCATTTTCTGTTTTTTTCTTAGCTCTTCCTGAGCCCTTGACATATCTCCACATTCTCTCATCATCTCCTCACTGCCCAAGTGCCTTTCCTGTAAGTCCTCCTGATAGTCCTTGGGGGAATCATCCGTCCCCCTGTCTGTTTTTCTTTTTGCTTTCCTGGGCACGTAATCTTCAGCTGGGCGCTTTTCGGCAGCCCGTGGCTCACCCTCAGGCTTTGCCAGGGATTCTGGCTTGCCCTCACCGTGTGGTTTTCCCTCATCTTTGGACTTGCCCTGCTTTTCTTGCTTTCCCTCAGCTTCTGGTTGTCCTTCGTCATCTGGCTGCCCCTCATTCTGGAGCTTTCCCTCATGCCCTGGCTTCTCCTCCACTTCCAACTTTTCTTCCTCCTCTGATTTTCCTTCATCTTCTGTATCAACTTCTTCTTCTGGCTTTCCCTCATTTTCTAGGGTTCCTTCGTTTTCTGGCTCTTGTTCGTTTTCTTTGTAGATCTTTTCCATGTTGAGATTCTCCCTCCTTTGCCTGTCCTAGGAGACAGAAAGGAGGACTCAGATTGGGGAAAACAGCGCTTGAAAATAATTGCCTTTTATGATTTAGGGTTTTCCTCACCCTATCCCAAATTACAGGTGCACTCCCACCCAGACATTTTTTTCCTTTCCTTCCCACTTCACACATGTTTACATGATACAACCTTACACAGACTTCCACAGGTGCTTCTTTCTACATTTAAGCGGGGTGTGCTGAGAAGTGTGTGAGAGCAGCTTTGTCCGTAAACTTTGCTCTGGCGTTAGCTACGCCCGTGACAGTTTTAACTGGGTCGTCCCAACTGACACTGACCTGCAGGAATCCTGGCCAGTTTCGTTTTTCCCTTGCCTGCAGTTTTAAGACTTCTAGAACTGCAGACACAATAGAATAATGACCACTTCTCAGATTTCAGGGCTACTCTAATACCGTGAAGGGGCTGCACAGATGCCACGCTTCCTGTCTCTCACTTCCTTGTTCTCCCCTCGGTCCTCAACAGCCATAAAGCACCATGTTTCTTCCCTTGGAGTCCTGACAGAGGCCATGGACTCTGAGAATGCAGTAGGGTTGGCAGGTAGTGGCCTCCTCAACTTCTGCTCAAGCTTAAGTCACTCGTACTCCCAGGGGTCCTGGGACAGTTACTTTCGCCCACTGACCTGCACTGATCCTGCAGGTCTTTTCTTCTCTTGTCTGGGTTGGTGCCTACAACCACAGACCTGAAGACCTGTGGAGAGACAGGAGACAGGGTGAATGAAGGGTTGAGAAGTGAATGACTGGCAACTGGGACACTGATTCTTGTCACACTGTAGTTGTCAAAACTTTCCCAAGTCCCGCCACCCCCTTGCCCTTTCCCTTGCTTCTCTGATCCTCCCTCTACAGCCCCTCCCTAACAATCTCCATTTTTCTACCAGTGGGCAATGGCAAAGAAAGTTTACTTTCAAAAGGCTTCTATGTTTCTGAATCCTCCTCCCGAATTTCTATCTCACTTGTTCTTGCACAAAAAATGAGGGAGGTTCCGGGCAGTGATGTTCAGAAGCCAGATCCTTCTGTACTCAGTTATCTGCTTCCCAAGCCTCCCACTCCAGGGTGTCCAGATAGCACAAAGCCCATCACTTCTCTGAAAATGGTGACGATAGAGTCAGGGGGCAGGGCAGAAATGTCCAGAGCATTCCTGACACCCCTTGCCTCTCCACATACACAGAAATACCACCTTTTCCTACAATGCAAGAGAGAAATTATTTCCAAATTCAGTAAAAATTTGGCTCATGGTATCTCCTCGCAGTCCTCCCTAGTTTAGAAGCCACTCCTCCGCAAAAGGGAGCTGGTCTCCAGACTGAACCTGTCCCCCTCCTCTGCAGCACCTCCTCCCCCACTCCCCCCCAATTGCAGCCCACCATTTCCGGCTCCAAAATGGACGGAAGGTGAAGAAGAGATGCAGAGAGCGCAGGCCCTCCCCACCTCGGGTTCACAGGCTTTGCCCTCTCCCGCTGCCCTGCAGAGATCAGGCCATTACCTCGCTCTCGCCATCCCCCTCTCCCGGCCCTCTCCGTCAGACGTAGCTCGGAGCTCGATAGCCTACCTCCTAGAAGATCCCAACCGGTACCCATTCTCAACCCCTGGTCCCTCTCCATCTCCTCCCGCCAAGCCCTCCTTTTCTTGAACCAAACATATGGCCATTGGGGAAGGAAGGGGTAGAGAGAATCCAGTCCTGGACCCGCTCTGGTCTTTGCCCTCTGCCACCCCCCACCCCAGGGGTCCGCAGGTGCCTGTGGATTTGTAGCCATTCCAGAGAGATGCCTCCTTCTCCTCCCATTTCTTTCTGCCATAAGCCCACACTTACCCAGGGAAATAAGAGATGGTACCCAGACCTCTCCCCCCAACACTCATACAATTCCCTGCGCCAAAATGAATGGGGGTGGGAGGGGGTGGCATCTGGAAAGCAGACCGGATCCTCTGTAACCTCTATCAGTTACCACCCCTACCCCAGCGCCCTCCCTCTTCTCCTCCAGCTGGTACCTACCTGCAGGGCTATAGGGCAGTTGCCGCTCTGTCCCTCAGTCTGAAATCTCTCCACGGAAATAGAGAGCTAGTACCTGGAGGAGAGGGACTTCTGCACACGTCGGCTTCTGATCACGTGAAGGAAACGTCACCAGTGGGCTCGGGTCCCTAGTTCCCCTCCCACCAGCAGAAAGTGCGTCAGGAGCCAGCCCACTTCTTCCCTTCACTAGCCCGCTCCCGCCTCGCAGCGCTGAAGTCCCCTCCTCTCACCGCTTTTTTTTTTTTTTTTTTTTTAATGGTCCTTGCTAATCCCAAAGGTCAAATGTGGCCCCTTCTCCCTGTGGTATGTGTTTGTTCTATCTTATCAGGGAAGGGCTCTGTCTCCTAGGGCAACTGGCCGTTGGTACATCTCTGAGGAATTTTTTCTTTCTCTCCTTTGATCTCAAAGCACCTACCCCCTCAATCTACTTCTCCACTCAGCCACTGATGTTCATTTCTCCTCTCCTCCAGACCTTCATATAATAGGTATATGGTGGATTGTCAGGCAGGGAAGCAGATAGTTGAAATAAGGATTTTTTTTTGCTTCTAAATATTTTTTTCCAGTTTTATTTAATTTACTCCCCCCCAGCATGGGTTATCCTCATAAGCAAAACATTAAATAAAGCTATTTTCACTTGGGGGCAAAGAATGTGTTTAAGATAGAAAAACCCCCAACAAGATTCCAAAATTAAGTTCATTGCATTAATTTTTACTATGTAGAAAATGGATTCAGTTAGCTACACACAAAATATTTTTCTTAATTTTCAGAAATAAGTAGTTCTGTCATGTTCTACTAACAATACATGTGTTTATTGTTATGATTATATGTATTATATGTATTTATTGTGTGATTCCAAACAATCACTGAGTGTTAAGTAGACTTTCTGGAATCTGATGGCAGACACAGTATCAGTCTTGAAAATTTGGCCCATGGCTATTTTCATTCAGAGATTTAGTTGTTGTGCAAAGGCAGCTGAGGATCTGAGGGATGCAGACGTGGTCTGATTTTCCCTGTCCTTTCAAGAGGGGAGGAATATGCAATTTCCAGACCCCTTCTCACCTTTCAGAGCCTCTCATCTTTTGCATTCAGGCACCTCACTATTGCTCACTCTAAAACATACATGGAGAGATGACCAAGGTGACATTTCTGCCCTGCCCCCTGACTCTATCGTCACCATTTTCAGAGAAGTGATGGGCTTTGTGCCATCTGGACACCCTGGAGTCGGAGGCTTAGGAGGCAGATAACTGAGTACAGAAGGATCTGGCTTCTGAACATTACTGTCCAGAACCTCCCTCATTTTTGTGCAAGAACAAGTGAGATAGAAATTTGGGAGGAGGATTCAGAAACATAGAAACTTTTTGAAAGTAAACTTTCTTTGCCATTGCCCACTGGTAGAAAAATGGAGACTGTTAAGGAGGGGCTGTGGAGGGGGATCAAAGTAAATGTCTTTGGCTCCTTCCCTTCCTCCCCCAAATTCCCACAGAGGTAAGTCAACCCCAGCAGAGATGGAATGCTGTCCTGACAACTGGAAACCAGAACAGATCCCTTTCAGACCCCTGCAGGAGAGGGTTTCCATAAAGCCCTGATAAGTGATGGCCGAGGGGAGAGCCTCCATGCTTGGCTGCTCTCTGCCTTTCTTCACAGTGCCCAGGGAAGCTTTTCTGACCCTGTCTGCTGCCTACCACTTGACTTAGGAAGTACAGCCTGGTGGCTTTCTCCTAACTCCAGTCTCTTCACCTGCAGGGTACCTAGGAGGAGCCTAGCTATCCATGCTGCAGGGTTGCTGCCTCTCAGTCCATGCCCAGCTTTGTGCCCTCTGAGTCCGATTGGTTTCAGTGTCTAAGAAAGTCTGACATGCTAACTGTACTGACTGACCCAGACCAGATGTTCTCAACTGAGGGAGTCTGGGCCACCTGAAATGATATGCAAGGTTGCATGTGTTTAGAAGATAGTAGAGTCTGTACACTTATGAAAAGATCTGTACCCTAGGAACCTGAGAAACCCTGACGCAGGAGCAGATTGACATCACGAAGAAGCAGAAACTGTAGGTAGAGAAAAGACAGAGAAGAGATGGCGAAGAAGCTACTTGGGAGTGAGATAGAAAAAGGAAGAAACAAATAGCAGGTGAACTATGTTAAAGGGAGAGCACTTACTCCTTGGGTTCCAGCATTCTTAACTAGAGAAACCTCCGAATCCCCTGGAATTATATTCAAAATGATGTGCATGTGTGTGTAGTTGGGAGAGAGATAAGATATGTACATTTTTGCTGGGTGTATGCATTTGCCTAGGATCGGATCCATTGGTATCGTTGGATGCTCAGAGGGGTATGCAATATAAAAAATGTGAAGGCCAATTGGCCTAGAGAATATACTTATATTCATCTTTTTTCAAATAAGACTATATTTTTAGGAGAAATTAACATAACATAAAAATTAGCCATCTTAAAGTGTACAACTCAGGGCGCCTGGGTGGCTCAGTTGGTTAAGCGACTGCCTTCGGCTCAGGTCATGATCCTGGAGTCCCGGGATCGAGTCCCGCATCGGGCTCCCTGCTCGGCAGGGAGTCTGCTTCTCCCTCTGACCCTCCTCCCTCTCATGCTCTCTGTCTCTCATTCTCTCTCTCAAATAAATAAATAAAATCTTCAAAAAAAAAAAAGTGTACAACTCAGTGACATATAGTACATTCGCAATGCTGTGAAACCATCTCCTTTATCTAGTTCCAAAATATTTTCATTAACTCTGCAGGAGACCCCATACCCATTAAGCAGTCACCCCCAATTTTTCGCTTCCTCCAGCCTCTAACAATGACTAATCTGCTTTGTCCCCATGGAATTGCCCATTTTGGATATTCCGTATAAACGGAATCATGCAATATGTGACCATTTTTGTCTGGCTTCTCTCACTTAGCATAATGTTTTCAAGGTTCATTCACATTGTAGCATGTACACTATTTCATTCCTTTTTATGGTTGAGTAATATTTCATTATATGCCCATATTATATTTTGTTTATCCATTCAAACATTGATGGATATTTAGGTTGTTTCTACGTTTCAACCACTGTAAATGCTGCCTTAAACACTTCTGTATAAGTTTTTGTGTGGTTGTATGTTTTTATTTATCTTGGGTATATATCTAAGAATGGAATTGCTGGGTCATGTACTAATTCTATGTACAACTTTTTGAGGAAATGCCACACTGTTCCACAGTGGCTGCGACATTTTGCACTCCTACCAGCAATGCGTGAGGGCTCCAATTGCTCCACATTCTCAAAAACAATTGTTAATTATTCATTTTTTCAATTTTTGAATTTTCCTAATGACTAATGATATTGAGCATCTTTTCATGTATTTATTGGATATTTATATATCTTCTTTGGAGAAATATCTACTCAAGACTTTTGCCCATTTTTTATATTGGGTTGTTTGTCATTTTCATGTTGAATTGTAAGAGCTCTTCGTGTATTCTGGATACAAACCCTTTCCAGATATATAATTTGCAAATATTTTCTTCCATTCTATGGATTGCCTTTTTACTTTCTTGATAGCATCTTTTTATTCACAGAAGTTTTTAATTCTTATGAAGTCCAATTTATATATTTTTCTTTTTGTTGTTCTTGCTTTTGGTGTCATATCATTATGACACCAAATCCAAGGACATGAAGATTTACCCCTTTGTTTTCTTCTAAAAGTTTTAAAGTTTTGACTCAAATATTTAGGCCTTTGATCATTTTGAGTTAATTTTTATATATGGCGTGAGTTTCCTTTTGTAAATGGCTTTATAAGATTTAAAGGTTCTTTTTTTTTTAAGATTTTATTTGACAGAAAGAGAGACAGCCAGAGAGGGAACACAAACAGGGGGAGCAGGAGAGGGAGAAGCAGACTTCCCGCAGAGCAAGGAGCCTGATGCGGGGCTCGATCCCATGACCCCAGGATCATGACTTGAGCCGAAGGCAGACGCTTAACGACTGAGCCACCCAGGCGCCCCTTAAAGTTCTTTTGATGGCAGAACACAACACACTGTCACAAAAATAGATAGAAGTCAGAACTCTTTGTTACTTAGAGCTCCGAAAGAGAGAAGGTTGCCAGGCAGAGCCACACAGGTTACGCCTGGATACCACAAAGTTGGATCTCTAGGGGCAGCTTATGTTTTACAAGTGGGGTGAGGTTAGCTAGATTTTTTCTGAATCTCTGAGGATTGGCTAATTTGAATAATTTCTCAGGCTCCAGGGCATAGAGGCTGTCCTTAGTTGTCTGCTCCCTGGTCCCTGGGCAAAAAGGGCTGGTGCATAGTGTCCCAGAGTGTGAATGCATGATATGGGAAGTGGTTGGAGTGTGTACTTCATCAACCACTCAAGAAGTGCAACTAACCGGTCTCTAGTCAGGGCCTCAAAATTGACTCAAGAGGTTATCTTTGCAAAAAAGATGGGATATTTGAGTGGCTCAGATAGTAGAAAAGACTTACATAGAGTAGAGCATAAGTTGCCTAAACAGCATAGAAGACATTTTATTATGAGAGTAAAAGGAGGAAAACAAGTAGAAGTATAAGAAGTCCTTATAGGCCAGCCATAACCAAGTTAGTTGAGGGGTGGTCTAGGAGGTAGTTGCCTCCTGAGGAAGCAATGATCTCCATTAATTTTTAGAATGGCATTAATAGTAATAATCTCTAGAAGATTTTCCTTTAGACATGGGAGTGCAGAGCTATATAGTATACCTTTTGGCAGAGAGCAAAACATATACCAGGTTCATGGGCTAAGTAAACAATGAACTCAAGAAATGTAATAGAATCCCTAATATCAAAGGAAGAAAAGCAATCAATATATTGTGTTCAATTTGTCATTATCTTCGGAAAGGCAGCATTTAGGCATTGTTGAGATGATAGTCTCAGTGTCTGGGGTGAAGTCTTCTTCTGTGTAGAGAGCAAAGTCATCTCCAATGGTGAGATGTTGGACTGAGACAATGTCATCTGAAGCAACATCATTTCTAGTAGCAAGCTTCTGGGTTGAGGTGATGTCATCTAGGATGTGGGATTGGGGTATCCTTTCCAAGTAGATACCTCCTTGGGTTGATGTGAGTCATGTTTTCGTGGTTCTGGTATATAAGGAGGCTGAGGTGTTCATAGACTTTGAAAGCAATGATGGGCCTGGGAGATTGACTTGCAAATTTTTATTTTTTTATTTTTTTTTAAGATTTTATTTATTTATTTGACAGAGGGAGACACAGTGAGAGAGCGAGCACAAGCAGGGGGAGTGGGAGAGGGAGAAGCAGGCTTCCCGTGGAGCAGGGAACCCTCTGTGGGGCTCGATCCCAGGACCCCAGGATCATGACCTGAGCCGAAGGCAGACGTTTAACGACTGAGCCGCCCAGGTGCCCCGACTTGCAAATTTTTAAAAATTACAGGGGCGCCTGGGTGGCTCAGTTGGTTAAGCGACTGCCTTCGGCTCAGGTCATGATCCTGGAGTCCCTGGATCGAGTCCCGCATCGGGCTCCCTGCTCGGTAGGGAGTCTGCTTCTCCCTCTGAACCTCCCCCCTCTCATGTACTCGCTCTCATTCTCTCTCAAATAAATAAATAAAATCTTTAAAAAAAATTTTAAAAAATTACAGTAAGTTATCATAACATAAAATTTTCCCTCTTAACCATATTTTAGTATACATGTCCGTGGCATTAAGTACACTCACATGTGGTGCAACCATCACCACCATCCATCTCCAGAGCTTCCTCCATCTTCCCAAACTGAAATTTTGTACCCATTAAACTAACTCCCCTTGCCCCACTCCCTGCACCCCCTGGCAAACACCATTCTGCTTTCCATCCCTAAGAGTTTGACTACTCTAGATATTTTGCATAAATGAAATCATGAATCATTTTCTGTCTGGCTTATTTCACTTAGCATAATGTCTTCAAAGTTCATCTGTATTGTAGCATGTGTCAGAAATTCATTCCTTTTTAAGACTGAATAATGTTCCATTTTATATATATACTATATTTTGTTTATCTATTCATCTGTCAATGGACACTTGGATTGTTTCCATTCCCCCCCCCCAGTTTTATCAAGAAATAATTGACATACATCACTGTATACGTTTAAGATATATGGCATGATGGTCTTATTTACATATATTGTAAAATGATTACCACAGTAAGTTTAGTTAACATTCATCATCTCATATAGATACAATAAAAAGAAAAGAAAAGAATTTCTCCTTGTGATGAGAACTCTTAGTATCTACTCTCTTAACAACTTTCCTATAAATCGTACAGCAGTGTTAACTATAGTCATCATGCTTTACATTACATCCCCATGACTTATTTATTTTATAACTGGAAGTTTGTACCTTTTGACCACTTTTCTCCCATTCCCCCTCCCTCCACCCCCCACCTCTGATAACCACAAATCTGATCGCTTTTTCTGAGTTTGGTGGATTTAATGTATGTCATCAATGTTTTATAGTTTTCAATGTGCAGGTCTTGAATATCTTTTGTCAAATCTATCCCTAAGTATTTCATATTTCTGATGCTATTGTAAATGATATTGTTTTAGATTTTAATCTGGCTGTTCATTGCTTGTAGAGGACTGAATAATTTCCCCCCAAATTCATGTCCACCCAGCACTTGAGAATGTGACCTTGTTTGTAAATAGGGTCTTTGTAGATGTGATTAATTAAGAATTGAGATGAGAGGTGCCTGGCTGGCTCAGTCAGTAGAGCATGCAACTCTTGATTTCAGGATTGTGAGTTCGAGCCCCATGTTGGGTGTGGAGATTATTTAAAAATAAAATATTTTTTAAAAAAAGAATTGAGAGAGATCATATTGGCTTAGGGTAGGCCCTAAATCCAATGAATGTATCCTTAGAAGGGACAAAGAACACGTAGACACACGGAAGAGAAGCAAAAATTGGAGTTATGCTGTCACAAGTCAAGGAATGCCTGGGGCCACTAGAAGCTGGAAGAAGTAAGGAAGGATTCCTTTCTAGAGACTTCAGAGAGAACATAGCACTGCTGATACCTTGATTTGGACTTCTGGCCTACTAAACTATAAGACAATACATTTCTCGGGTTTTTTTAAGCAACCAAGTGTACGGTAATTTGTTACAGAAGTCTCAGAAAATTAGAAATACAACTAAATTTGTATTTCAATCTTGTATCATACAGCTTTTCTGAACTCATTTATTAGCTCTGGTGGCTTTTTTTTTAAGATTTTATTTTTAAGTAATCTCTATACCCGTAGTGGGACTTGAACTCACAACCCCAAGATCAAGATATGCACGCTCCACCAACTGAGCCAGCCAGGCGCTCCATAGCTCTAGTAGCTTTTTGTATGTTATAAAAAATTTCTACATAGATAATTGTTTTCTATGAATATTTTCTATTTCTTCCTTTGCAATCTGAGTTTTATTTATTTCTCTTATTGTGCTGGCTAGAACTTCTAATACAATGTTGAATCTAATTTGTGAACATGTCTATTTTGCCTTGTTTTTCATCTTAGGGGGAAGGATTTGGTCTTTAGGTACATATCATTATGTATGTTTTTTTGTAGTTGTATCTTATCAGGTGGAGGAACGTCTCTTCTATATGTGGTTGCTGAGTATTTTAATCAGTAATATATATATTTTTTAATTTTAGCTTATGTTTTTTCATTAGCCACTGAGAAGGTCCTATATTTTTTCTTTTATGTTAATGTGGTGAATTACAATGATTTTCAAATATTAACACTACCTTGAATCCTTGGGATAAAACTTACCTGGTCATGGTATATTGTATCTTGTATATGTAATTGGATTCTATTTTACTGAAGTTTTATTAAGAATTTTTGCATATATGTTCATGAAGGAGATTAGTTTGTGGTTATTTTTCTTTGTAATATAACTGTCTGGTTAGTTATCTGGGTAATTCTAACCTCATAGGGTGAGTTGGGAGCTATTCCTTCCTCTTCAGTTTTCTGAAGGATTTTGCATAGAATTGGTATTATGTAATTTTTAAATGTTTGGTAGAATTATTAGTTAAGCTATCTTGACTCAGAGTTTTCTTTGGAAGAGGTGTTTTAAATAAAATTTCCATTTATTTTCATGGTAAGCATAGCTTAATGTATAGAATTGTCAAATCACTATGTTGTACACCTGAACCTAGTACAACATTGGATATTAAATATACTTCAAAAAAAAACTTTTAAAAATTTCTATTTATTGGGTGCCTGGGTGGCTCAGTCAGTTAAGTGTCTGCCCTCAGCTCAGGTCATGATCCCAGGGTCCTGGGATGGAGTCCCACTTCCAGGTCCCTGCTCAGCAGGGAGTCTGCTTTTCCCTCTCCCTCTGCCCCTCCCTACTGCTCGTGCTTGCTCTCTTTCTCTCTCACAAATAAATAAATACAATCTTTTTAAAAATTTCTATTTATTTAATAGCTATAGAGCTTTCTTCTATTCTAATATATATGTTCAGTGCTATAAATTTCTGCCTGAGTGGTCATTTTGTCACATCTCACAAATTATCATATGTTGAGTTTTCATTTTCATTCTGTTCAAAGTGCCTTATAATTCCTCTTCCATTTCTTCTTTAGGTTATTTAGACATGTGTTGTTTGATGTTAATTTAATATTTGGGATTTTCCAGATATTTTTCTGTGATTCTTTTCTCATTTAATTCCATTGTGCTCAGAAAAAATACATTTTATGATTTGAATCCTGTTAATGTTATTGAGACTTTTTTATGGCCCTGATAATGGACTATCTTGGTAAATGTTCCATGTGCAAATGAAACAAATGCACATTCTCTGTTGTTGTTGGCAAGTTCTACCGTAGTCAACTAGATAATTTGGTTCATAGTGTTCTTCAAGTCGTATGTGTACTTGCTGATTGTCTACTTGTTCTATCAATTTTTTAGAGAAGGTTTTGAAATCTCTGACTATAATTGTGGATTTGTCTGTTTATCCTTGCAGTTCTATCAGTTTTTGCTTCATGTATTTTAAAGTACTGTACTATGTGAATGTTTAGGATTGTCATGTCCTCTTGACAAACTTACCACTTAAAATTATGTAATAACTGTAATAACCCTGGTATTATTCTTTGCTCTGAGATTTATTGTATCTGATATCAATATAACCACTCAAGCTTTGATTGATGTTAAGATTATTCATCTTTTTCCATTCCTTTACTTGTAATAAATTTGTATCTTTAAATTTAAAATTAGGTGCTTATAGGCAGCATATATTTGCCTTCCTTTTCTACACAATCTGACAGTCTCTGCTTTATAATTGAGGTATTTAGACCATTTACATTAATGTGATTATTGATATTGATATGTTTGGGTTTAAATCAACCATCTTGCTATTTGTTTCCATTTGTCCCATCTGCTCGTTGTTCTTTTTCCTCTAACATTTTTTAAAGATTTTATTTATTTATTTTTCAGAGAGAGAGACAGCACAAGCTGGGGATGTGGCAGGCAGAGGGAGAAGCAGGCCCTCTGCTGAGCAAGGAGCCCAATGCGGGACTCGATCCCAGGACCCTGGGATCATGACCTGAGCCAAAGGCAGACACTTAACTGACTGAGCCACCCAGGCGTCCCTTCCTCTAACATTTTTGATTGACTATTTTGAAGATTCCATTTTATCTCATATGTTGGCTCATCAGCTACAACTTTTCTCATGATTGTTTTAAGGTTTATAATATACATTTTTAACATTTCAGAATCTACCTTCAAATGATATTAATGTGTAGAATAAGAACTTCAAAATGCTGTACTTCCATTCCCCCTCTCCTGGTCTTTGTGCTATTATTGACATACATTTTACTTCTCCATATGTTATAAATCCTACAATACACAGTAAGCTGGGGGCAATCAGAATGCTCATATTATTTGTTTCTACTTTCTCAAGGAACTTTCCCCCCAACTGTCTGATGTTAAATAACTGAAAACTGTTGTTTCATGTATTTTGTCCAGGTTTTAGTTGTTTCAGTTAGGAAGATAAATCAAGACTCTGTTATTCTATTTTCATTTGAAGCATAAATGTAGCTTGGTGTTTTATTTATTTATTTTTAAAGATTTTATTTATCTATTTGAGAGAGAGAGACAACAAACAAGGTGAGGGGCAGAGGGAAAAGCAGGCTCCCCACTGAGCGGTGAGCCCAATGCGGCACGGTTCTCAATCCCTGGACTCCAGGATCCTGGCCTGAGCCAAAGGCAGACGCTTAACTGACTGAGCCACCCAGGCGCCCTGTATCTTGGTGTTTTAAATGATAGTTAATCATGAAGGTTTTGTTTCACTTCTAACCAAAGTTTCTTTTGCTATCTGGACTTCCTGGAAGAGTCCAGGGTCTGTGTATTCTCCCTGCTCTGCCTCTGACTAGAAAGTTCAAATTGCACTGCTTTCTTTGGTCACTAGGTGGCCCTTAAATTCATTTTCTGAATTTCCTTCAATTGACTTGAATTTTTTTAAGGAAAAAAAATATTTTTATTCAAAAGTCATGAAACAATTATCTGCATCATTATCTTAATTTTGTTAGAAATACATAAGGATTCAAAGATGTGCATACTTGTTTATCATTTGCTGAATACCAGTAAATCCATATTTATTTTGTTGAGTTTTTCATTCACCAAATATCTACTAGATGTACATTATGTGCTAAAACTCCAATGGCCCAACGTATGTCTACATTTCAAACCTCTTTCTTACACATCCTTTTTTTTTTTTTGAGAACCAAGGCACAATCCCTAATCTTTGCTAAAATTTGTAGGCATTTGTGGGAAGAATTTGCTCATCCTTTCGTGGAGAATGGCCACTCTGAGGGAGGAGGCTCACTACATAACATACAGAAATGATATAAATAGGCAAATGCAGTAAGAAACTTAGCTATGGCTATTCCCCTCGAAGGAACCTCATGCCCTGTTCCCTTACTGGCTTTTGCTCACTTTCTGCTGGTTGTTGCCTGAATATTTTATATGGAGCCTGACCATTAACATACTACTCCCTCAGATGCCCCTTCAGATCCAAACACTATTAAGAACCAAGGGAAGCTGGTTAACAGCAGTCTCTCTCTCTCTCTCTCTCTCCAGAGACTAGGATCCTAAACTGATCCTTCTCTGAGGTTAACAAGGCAACTTGGATCTGCCTTACATGGAAAAGATGTACATTTTTCTGGGCATATGCATACCTAAACTTCTATTACAATATGCCATGAGTTCACATGTGAGTTTCTAGTTTTTCTTCAAGGAACTGCTGAATATTGTTAGGCCAGTGAAGCCAGAATGCTTCTGTTTTCCCGGAAAGCTGATGCTAATATTGACAATCAAGTGTAGGAAGTATGGTAGGGCATAAGCTTCCTGCCCTTTCAACTCTAGCCTCTATCTTTATAAACTTCTAACCTGCATGAAGGTGCCTTGTGTCTCAAAGACCTGGAGGAAGAAGAGTTTTGGAATTGCTTAGGCATCTGATTCATGATGTCTGGGGTTTGCTGTGTTACATGTTTTCACCTGCCTATCTGTTTTTCCCTTTGGTTTCATAACTGCTATTGTGATGTTATATTCCAGAGCGGGGGTTGGCAAACTTTTTCTGTTAGGGCCAGATAATAAATATGTAGGCTCTGCAGGCAGGCCATACTGTTTCTTTCACAACTACTCAACTCTGTTACTGTACTGTAAAATCAGCCACAGACAGTATGTAAATTCCTACCTACGGCTGTATTCCAATAAAACCTTATTTATGGACACCAAAAACTGGATTTCATATAATTTTTACATGTCAAAAAATACTGATTTTTTTCAATCATTTAAAAATGTGAAATTTAATCTTAGCTCATTGGCCACAAAAATAAGCAATAGGCCAATTCTGGCTCATGGACTGTGGTTTGCCAACTTGTTTTAGAATCCTAACTTTTTTTTTTTTAAGATTTTATTTATTTGAGGGAGAGTGAGAGAGCAGGAGAGGGGGTAAGGGTCAGAGGGAGAAGCAGGCTCCCTGGGAGCCTGATGCAGGACTCGGTCCTGGGACTTCGGGATCATGACCTGAGCAGAAGGCAGTCGCTTAACCAACTGAGCCACCCAGGGACCCGAGAATCCTAACTTCTAAGTTTATTTCCATACAAGACTGTCTTCATACATAGTACGTATTTCACCTACATAGCACACTCCAAGGCAATTTCATTTCTCAAGTTCTATTGGGACACTTAAACCCAATAGTCCCCCAGTGGACTTCTCATAATTACCCACATTTGCGTATCCACTGAATTCATGGACATAATCTCCTGGCATCCAATTCAATGTAAGTTAGTTCTTTGCATTCACAGGTTTCAGAGGGCTGGGATAAGGAAGGACTGCCTCAGATTGAAAGTGAGCTGTGTCCCATTATACATCTTTAATACAGTCTAATGAACTAAGGTTTCTTAGAGAAGAACTACACTTCTAAGGAGAGAACTAGACAGGTAAGTTCTTTTCATGAAGCTAAAAAGGGAGCAGGGACTTATTCACACTTTCACATAAGAGTGAGGATTCAATTTATTGAGTGTTCCAGATAAAAATCAGCAGGACTCTCTTACCTTGAGGATTCCTGAACATCAATACCCAGGGGAGAAGATGGAAATGGGGCACAGTAGCAGAGGAATGGAAGTACCTACCCCTTAGTCCACATAAAGACCTGGCTTTGGAAACTTCCCCAAATAGCTGAAGGGAATAAAGTGTTGGGTCATGCACATTCCAGTGGGAACAAGAACTTGGAGATAACTTACAAACTTACTGCTTCATCAAGTACACAAGACAGCCTTTGGAGTTATTATCATCTTGCTGATAAGTATGATTTTTTTTTTATAAGTATGATTCTTAAAGAGATGTGTCTCATCATTATTTGGTTTATACTTCTAAACAGGAGATCCAGAGGTAAGCTAAAACTGAGATTGTGTCACAACTGTTTAGGTAAGTGCTCACATTGCTTTTATCAGGTGGCCAAGCCCTTTCACTAGGTAATAGGTATTTAGTTCCGAAGTGAAAAAATATAGATAAAAAAATAAAAATTATTCATAATTATACCATAAAGAGATAAACACTTTAACTTTTTACTTTATATACTTAAGAGTATGTGTTCATATATAAAATATAGAAGATATGAAGTAAAAGAGAATACAGAGAATGTCTTTTAAACTGCTTTATTAACGTCACAATATATAATGAACATCTTGCCATGCAATAGGGTAAAACTCCCCTGCTGACAGAATCTTACATTTTGGGTCAAAACACAACAATCAATTAGAAGCTGGTCATAGGAGACCCACAAGAGACATGTAACACCAAAAGGTTTACAACAAATGTACGTTGAGAACATTAAGTTTAGGAAGCAGGTGTGTCTTCCTATTAACTTCAGGGAAAACATCAAGATTCAAGGCATAAGGCAAAACTCATCATGATGGTCATGGTGAGGAGGGTCAGTGCTAACTGCCCGCAGACTATGACTGAATTGCTTTTCCCTCAGCTTTTCCATCAGCTGTCTCATCTCGTCCCCAATCCTTTCCATATTCTCCTCTCTCATCCTTGCCTGTGGTTCTCCAAGCCTCTGAATCATGTCCCACCTATACTGCAGGATGGGCTGCCTAACACGGAACCGCCTACGATTTACTCTAGGCACACAATATTCACCAGCTTCCAAAGGGAGGGCCAAGGGCTCTCCTTTATTAGCAACTTGCTCCTTTTTATCCTTTTTTTCATTTTCCTGTTTGGCATTCTCCACGTTGAGATTTTTTACTGCTTGTTCCTCTTTGGACGCCATTGCTCCTAAGAGACAAAAGACGAGAAAGAAGAAATTATTTTCTTAGTGGACTGATCAGCACCGAGGACAGAGGCCCTACTACGCACATTCCAAGACTCAGAGCCCTAGATCTCCCAGGCTTTTTAAAATTTCATTTTCCCACCTGAGAGGCTCCCTACGCCCTCTAGGGGGCCCCCGGTCCGAGCCCTCCCCCCCCTCCCCGTCGCTCCTCACCCCTCCCCCCCCTCGCCCAAAGCCCACCATTTTCCCTGCCTATCCCTGCCCAGGCCTCTGCAGGCACCAAGATGGAGGACGGGCTGGCGGGTGGGGTGGGGTGGGGGGGTGGCGGGAGGGAATTTGGGGTCTCAGGGCTTTCCATACGTTCCCTTCGGCCCCCACTGTCCCCCGCACCGACCTGGGCCTATCCTTGCAGTCTCCTCCTCCTCCCGATTCTCGCCGAAGAGTGCGCCGCCGCGACACTTAGACCTGCACACCTGCAGAGGGCCGGGGTGGGGGCAGCGGGGGCTGCTGCAGCCGAGCGCTCCCCGCCGACCCGACGCTACCCAGCCCCTCCCGGACCCCCCACGGCCGCCTCGCCCCCACACCCAGCCGCCCCATCCCCCGTGCTGACCACCATTTTCTACACCAAGAAGGACGGGGGCGGGGCGGGGCGGGGCGGGGCGGGGGGCGCAAGAGGCAGGTGTTTCCGAAGGGTCATCGCCTCGCCGCGGTCCAGCCCTCCGCCTAGCATTTTCTGCGGCCAAACGCGGGCTGCGGTGGGGCGTGAGGGCTGCGGTGCTTGCGCCGCTTCGCCGCGGGACAGCCGGTCCCCCAGCAGGGCTCCGCGGGCCGCGTGGGCTCTCCCACACCAAGCCCAGGGAACGCTCCCCCTCCTCCCCGTCCCTTACCTGCTTCCCCTCCGCCTCCGACTCTTTGGGGCCGCCTCTGGCCCGCACACCCTCAGGTCCACCGGGAGCAGGCACCGAGAAGCAAGTGAGTGAAGGCCGGCTCTGACGCTGGAGCGAGGGCGCGAGTCCGCGTTGGCGGGTCACGTGAGGCCTTCGTCACCGCGAGTGGCACCGCCCCCATCCCGTGCCGGCTTCAGCCCGCGCGGGGGCGCACAGCCGGCTGGCCAGCACAGCTGCCTTCTGCTGCCGCGTCTTTAACAGCACCAGCCTGGGCTCCGTGGCTCTCCCTTCTTTGTATATTCCTGGGCCTTTCTCTGCAGCTGGGGAAGGGCAGTATCTTCTCAGGGATCTGTTGGCCGTTCCCAGTTTTTCTCTGGGGCCTTGCCTCTTCCTCTCCTCTGCTCCAAGGATATGCCTTCTTCCACTTACTGTCCTTTCGGCTACCAGTGTTCTCCATTTTCCCTCCACTAAAATGCGTAGAAAAGATGTGTCAGGAAGAGTCCAGGAGAGTGGATTTAAAAAAAATTCTTAATATCTGTTTTGTTCCCTTTATGTTAAGCCCCCCAAAATTAATATACTTTTTTAAAAGATTTTATGTATTTTTTTTTTATTATTTGTCAGAGAGAGAGAGAGAGCACAAGCAGGCAGAGCAGGCAGAGGGAGAAGCAGGCTCTCTGCTGTGCAAGGAGCCGGATGGGGGACTTGATCCCAGGACCCCCGATCATGACCAGAGCCGAAGGCAGACACTTAACCAACTGAATCACCCAGGCGTTCCAATATACTTTTTTAAAAGAAAAAAAAAGTTATTATTTTAATTTGAAAATTAGAATTAAAGTTGGGGGGAAAACCCAACCACCTGTCTCTTCTGCTAAATCATTATATAAATATAGACTCTACAGGCAGCTTCTTTTTTTAGAACTTGGAAAAAGACAAGGCAGCTGATGGCCCCTCTTGTTAGGGGCCCCTAGATACATGAGGCCCTTCCATGAGGTGCCAATGAGTCAGTAGTGCAGCAGAGTCTTGATGAATTTTCAGAACTAAAACAACAGCAGCAATGAAAATTCCTTCACAAGTTTCTGGTTCAAAAAACAATATGTAAGTCTTTATTTGCAAATCATATCATGTATTTAGAGAATCCTAAGGGACCTACAATAAACCTACTATAGAACTAGTCCTTTAATTCAGTGAGGTTGCAGCTATAGATGGATGTTAAAAAAAAAAAACTCAATTGTATTCCTGTATGCTAGTGATGAACAATTGGAAATTGAAATTGTGTGTATTTTAGATAGATAGATAAATATAGATGTAAAGATATAATGTAAAGATAAATGTAAGAAAGACCAAGGTCCTGGATCAGAAAATTCAGTACTGTTATCAATTACCTCCGAATTAATCTATAAATTTAGTGCAGTCAAAATCAAAATTTTAGCAGGCATCTTTGAATAACTTGACAAAATTACCCCCAAATTTATATGGAAATGAGAAAGACTTGTGTAGACAATAATTTTGGAAAAAAACCCACAAATGTGGACAATTATATTACCTGATTTCCAGACTGAAGATGCAGTAATAAAGGTAGTGTAGTAATGGAGTATACATAGACAATGAATTTAAAATTAATAACTTCTGGTCTGTGAAAGATATGGTTAAGAAAATGAGGTGGGAAGCTGAGAAAAAATATTTTCAATAGGTTTGTATCCAGAAGATATATAAAGGCTTCCTAAAATTCAAAATAAGGCAAACAGTACAATGAAAAACGATCAACAGGTTTGAACAAGCATTTCACTAAAGTACATGTACAAATCACCAAAGAGCTCATGGAAAGATGCTCAATGTCATCAATCATCAGGAAAATGTAAAGCAAACAAACAAAAACAATGAAATACCACAACATGGCCATCAGAATTGCTAAAATTAAAAAGTCTGACAATCCCAAGCATTTTTGAAGATATGGAACAACCGGAAATCTCATTCCTCATTCATTGCTGGTGAGAAGTTCAACCACTTTGAAAGCCTTCTTGATAGTTTCTTGAAAAGTTAAACTCACACTTACCATATGTCCAAAAAATTCCACTCCTAGGAATTTTCCCAAACAAAATTCAAACCATATTTCCTCAATAAGATTTGTGTAGGGGGATGCCTGGGTGGCTCAGTCAGTTAAGCGTCTGCCTTCGGCTCAGGTCACGATCCCAGGGTCCTGGGATGGAGTCCTGCATCTGGCTCTTTGCTCAGCGGGGAGCCTGCTTCTCCCTCTGCCTGCCACTCCCCCAGCTTGTGCTCTCTCTCTGACAAATAAATAAAATCTTTTTAAAAAAAGATTTGTATAGGAATGTTCATGGCAATTTCATCTAGGATAGCCTCAAAGTGGATACAATCCAAATGTCCATCAACAAGTAAATGTATAAACAAATTGTGATGTATTCATATGTTAGGGTACTACAAAGGCATAAAAAGAAACAAACTACTGGTAAAAGCAATAACATAGATAAATTTCAAAAAATATACTCAGGGAAAGATATCGGACACAAGAGAGTGCATTCTGTTTGATTCCATTTATATAAAATTTTGGAAGAGGCAAAACTAATTTATATTGATACAAATTGGATGAAATCAGTGTTTGCCTGGCTTGAAGGTTGGAATTTTTCTGTGTGTAAAAGGGGAAATAATAGAACTTTCTCAGCTGAGGGAAATGCTCTGTGTCTTGATGGGATAGTGACTCCAATGGCGAATACATTTGTTGAAATCACTGAACTGTGTAGTTAAAATGTATGCATCTTATTGTATGTAAATTATATCCCAATAAAGTTAATTAAAAATCAAATATCTATAAATAAATCTAAATACTTGCAAGACCTCTACACTAAAATTTATAAAATAATTTTGAGAAACATTAAAGAAGACCTAAATAAGTGTAGAGGATTGAAAGACTCAATATTTTAAAGTTGTCAATTATTCCCAAATTGATCTATAAATTCAATGCAATCCATATAAAAATCTCAGCCAGTTATTTTTTGTTGACAAGCAGATTCCAACTATGTATATGAAAATGCAAAAAACCAAATGTAGCCGAGAGAACCTTGAAGAAGGGAGCACCAAAACTTCCACCAGTAGATACCAAACTTAACACAATGCTATAGTGCATAAATTATTAATAGTGTGATATTGTCTCAAAGATAAACATATTTGTGTACACACGCATACATGTGCAGGCCTGTGAAACATACCTACACATACTCTCGATTTATGGCAAAGATGACACTGCAGTGAAATGGGGAAAGGATTTTTTCCCTAAAAAGTGGTAACAGATCAGTTGGATATCCATATGTGAAAAAAATGTATGTCGACTCTACCCTAAATAACACACAAAATAAACTCCCAATGAATTGCAGATCTAAATGGGAAAGATTAAAATGTCATTCTACATGAATGACAGAAATACACAGAAAATCATCTTCATGACTTTGGAGTAGGCAGTATTCTTCTCTTTTTCAATTTTTAATTTAAATTCTAGTTACCATACAGTGCAATTTTAGTTTCAGGAGTAGAATTCAGTGACTCATCAGTTACATACAACATGCCCTCTTTTTAAAAAAAGATTTTATTTATTTATTAGAGAGAGAGAGCACAAGTGGGGGTGGAGGGGCAGAGGGAGAGGGAGAAGCAGACTCCCTGCTGAGCAGAGAGCCTGAGATCATGACCTGAGCTGAAGCCGGACGCTTAACTGACTGAGCCACCCAGGTGCCCCTCAAGTGCTCTCCTTAATACCCATCACCCATCTAGCCCATCCCATACCCACCTCCCTCTATCACCCCTCAGTTTGTTCTCTATATTTAAGAGTCTCTTATGGTTTGTTTCCCCTCTCTCTTTTTTCTTTTTTTCCCCTCCCATATGTTCATCTGTTTTGTTTCTTAAATTCCACATATGAATGAAATCACATGGTATTTGTCTTTCTCTGACTTATTTCGCCTAGCATAATACATTCTAGCCCCATCCCTTCCTTGTGAATGGCAAGAGTAATATTCCATTGTACATATACCACATGTTCTTTATCCATTCATCAGTTCATGGACATTTGGGCTCTTTCCATAGTTTGGCTATTGTTGATAATGCTGCTTTGAACATCGGGGTGCATGTACCCCTTGGAATCTGTATTTTTGTATCCTTTGGGTAAATACCTAGTAGTGCAAATGCTGGGTCATAGGGTGGTTCTATTTTTAACTTTTTGAGGAACCTCCATACTGTTTTCCACAGTGGCTGCACCAGTTTGCATTCCGACTAACAGTGCAAGAGGGTTCCCCTCTCTCCGCATCCTCACTAACATCTGTTGTTTCTTGTGTTGCTAATTTTAGACATTCTGGCAGGTGTGAGGTGGTATCTCATCATGGTTTTGATTTGTATTTCCCTGATGCAGAGTGATGTTGAGCATCTTTTCATGTGTCTGTCAGCCATCTGGATGTCTTCTCTGGAAAAGTATCTATTCATGTCTTTTGCCCATTTCTTAACTCGATTATTTGTTTTTTGGATGTTGACCTTGGTAAGTTCTTTACGGATTTTGGATACTAACCCTTTATCAGATATGTCATTTGTAAATATCTTTTCCCATTCTGTAGCCTGCCTTTTAGTTTTGTTGTTTCCTTCGTTGTGTGGAAGGTGTTTATCTTCATGAAGTCCCAATAGTTCATTTTTGCTTTTGTTTCTCTTGAATAGGCAGTATTATTAAAGAGGACACAAAAAGCACTAATTATGAAGGATAAAAATGATTGTACATTGCACTTTATTAATATCAGAAACTTCTGTTCATCAAGACACCATTAAGCGAATAAGGAAGCAAGCCACAAACTAGGAAAAGATATAAGGAACACATATATCTGACAAATGGCTCATATCTATAATGTATAAAGAATTCTTACAAATAAATTTTAAAAAGACAATCCAATTAAAAAATGGGCAAACACCTCCAAACAGCACTTCAAAACTAGAATATCCTAATGTCTAATAAATTTGTGAAAATATAGGCGCCTGGGTGGCTCAGTCGGTTAAGCGACTGCCTTTGGCTCAGGTCATGATCCTGGAGTGAGTCCGAGGATCGAATCCCACATGGGGCTTCCTGCTCAGCAGGGGGTCTGCTTCTCCCTCTGACCTTCCCCCCCTCATGCTCCCTCTCTCTCTCTCAAATAAATAAATCTAAAAAAAATTGTGAAAATATGTTCAGCTTCATTAGTTTGCAGAGAAATACAAGTTAAAACCAACACGTCATACCACTAAACACCCTCCCCCTCCCCCTCGGAATGTCTAAAATAATAAAGACAGAAAGTGTCAAGTATTTTATGAGGATGTGGTACAACAGGAACTGGCACTACCACTTTGAAAAACTGTTTGGCACAGTATAACAAAGGTAAACATATGTATAGTTTACGACCAAGCAATCTCACTCTAGATATACCCATAATAAAAATGTGTGCATTGGTTTACCAAACAACATTTGCACATATGTTTATAATAGTATTTTTTATGTTTTTATGTTGCACAGACCCAAATGTTCTTTTTTTAAAAAAAAATATTTTATTTATTTGTCAGAGAGAGAGAGAGCACAAGCAGGGGAAGCGGCAGGCAGAGGGAGATGCAGGCTCCCTGCTCAGCAGGGAGCCCGACGTGGGACTTGATCCCAGGACGCTGGGATCATGACCTGAGCCAAAGGCAGACGTTTAACCCACTGAGCCACCCAGGCATCCCCCAAATGTTTTTCATCAGGAAAACGTATAAATAATTATCATATATTTACACAGTGGGATGTTATTAAGTAATAAAAATGTACAAATTACAACTACATGCAGTATGGCTGGATCTCACAAACCTAATGTTGAGATAAAGAAGCCAAAGTGAAAAAGAGTAATGTACATGAGTTTTACGAGTTTAAACACAGGCAAAATTTTGATATTAGAATTCAAGGTAGTGGCATCCTTGAATAATGACTGGAACAGAGTTTCTACAGTGTTGGTAATGGTCTGGGGGTTTTTCTTCTGTTCTGAGTACTGGTTAAATGGTTTTAGTTTGCAAAACTTCACTGAGCTAGGTACTCATGATTTGGTGACTTTTACATATGTATTTTATACTTTATTTAAAAGTTCCCTTAATGCAAAACAAACTGACATCATTCTTCTTATAGTAAATCGTTAAGCTTACAAAAAAATTCTCACAGTATTGGTGGGTATGTAACTTGGTACATTCTTTCTAGAGGGCTATTTGACAGTAATTATTAAAAAGTCTTAGAAATGTTCATACTCTTTGATGTAATAATTTTTTACATTATATTATACAGAAAAAATCATACATGTGTTTAGAGACTTACACATAAAGATATTCATTGTAGTAAAACAAATACAAGCAAAGTAATGGAAAAAATAAGCAAAAATATAAGCAAAAAATGAAAAAATATAGATTAGCTGGCTTAAACAGATTATTGCGTATTGGTATAATTAAGTTCTGTAAAACAAGAAAAATATGCTGCATATACAATGGAATATTATTCAGCCATAAAAAAGAATGAAATCTTGCCATTTGCAACAACATGGCTGGAGCTGAGAGCATTATGTTAAGTGAAATAAGTCAGTCAGAGAAAGACAAATACCATATGATTTCACTCATATGTGGAATTTAAGAAACAAAACAAATGAGCAAAGGGAAAAAAGAAAGAGAGAGAGAAACCAAGAAACAGACTTAATTTAGAGAACAAACTGATGGTTACCAGAGGGGAGGTGGGTGGGGGGATGAAAGAAATAGGTGATGGGGATTAAGGAGTGCACTTGGTGTGATGAGCACCAGGTGATGTATGGAAGTGTTGAATCACTATGTTGTATACTTGAAACTAATATAACACTATGTTAACTATAGTGGAATTAAAATAAAAAGCCTAATTAAAATAAATAAATGAATAAATAACTTAATTAAAGTTAAGAAAAAGAAAGAAAAATATGCCATAAAAATGTATTTAATGATAAAGAAAACTTCTCATGGTTTACACTTTAAATAATAGAAAAGTTGATTAGAAACAGTGTGCTCAGTGGGACTCTAATATACATGTATCTGTATATACATGTGTAAACATAGAATGTAATAAAAGAATATAATCTATCCTTATTTCTGAATATGCTTATATTATAAATATTAAAACAAAAAATCTTTTTTAAAAAGATCTTATATTTTAGTAAATCTTTACACCCACAACCCCAAGATCAAGAGTCACATGCTTTACCAACTGAGCAGCCAAGCACCCCCAAAACAAAAAAATTCTATACATAAAACCACCAGGAACAAAAATAGTAAATAACAAACTAGGAAACATGTGCAGAACATACATCATGAATTTATTTTAACTTCATTTTTCCACATCAGAAAAAAGTAGTGTGGAAAAATCTTCCTTTCCACTCCACTTGGAAAATCTATCACTTCCTTCCCAAGTTTATTTAGGATACAGGATAAGCCATTATAATATAGAGACCCCCAAAATACAATGGTTCAAACAAGAGAGAAATATATTTCTCCCATACAAAATAGTCCAGAGATAGAAAGGGATTTTTGGACAGGTGGATTTGTCTGCTGTATGAGGTCAAGTGCTTATTTTGTTGCTCTGCTATCTCCTAGAGTGTTTTACTTACACTTTGTCAGAGTTCAGGGACACAGGAAGGAGGAAAGAGAAAGTAGTAGGCAAACAATTTTCTTTTAAATACTGAAACATAATTAAAAAAAGAAAATAATGTATGTTGAAGAAATAAATTCAAGAGAATAGGAAAAAAAGAAACTGGTTTAAAAAAAAGTAGTACAGAAGTTGCACGTTCCACATCTCGCATTCCATTGCAAAGAAATTGGACACAAAGACACTTGGCCGCAAAGAGGCTGGGGAATGCTAGTTTCTAGTTGAGTGATCAAGAGTTCCTTTAAAACTCTGGGTATTGTACGGTGACTAACATAACATAATAAAATAAAATTAAAAAAAAAACTTTGGGGACGAGAATCCTATTACTTAGAAGAAGATGGGGACATCTTAAGCCATTAAAACACCAAAAAAAAAAAAACAAACAAACAAACCCACAACAAAACAAAACAAAAAAATTAAAAAAACACACCAACTTGTTTTTATTGAGGTGTAATTCATAAGAGGCTACTTTGCTGATAAGGCTTCTTAGAACTATGGCTGGATGTTTTGTTCTAGTCTCCCAAGAAGGGCCATTTTATTTTTTAGACTCACTTCTAAAGTCATGTGGTCTTTAACTTTGGGGTCTATTTTGCATATAAGTACTAATGCAAATAAATTTAAACTCAAGTAGACCTCATCACATGTCACCCCATGAATGTTGACAATGGAAGGAATATCTTGCCTGTAGTATAATATCAGTTCTGGACTGAAAAGCTGGGGAAGAAACTTAATTTTCTTTTTTTTTTTTTTCAAGATTGTATTATTTATTTTTTGACAGAGTGACAGTGAGAGAGGGAACACAAGTAGGGGGAGTGGGAGAGGGAGAAGCAGGCTTCCCGCGGAGCAGGGAGCCTGATGCGGGGCTCGATTCCAGGACCGTGGGATCATGACCTGAGCTGAAGGCAGACGCTTAAAGACTGAGCCACCGAGGGGCCCTGATTTTCTTTTTTTAAATCATGAATGAGTGTTGACTTTTGTCAGATATTTTTATACATCTATTGAAATAATAATATGTTTTTTCTCTTTGACTCTATAAATAAGTAGAGTGTATTATTTGATTTTTGAATGTTAAACCAACTTTATGTTCCTGGGGTAAACTCCACTTGGTACTCATCCTTATATATACATCAATGGATATTATATGCTAGTAATTTTATGGGGATTTTTGCATATAGGTTCACGAGTATATTGGTCTATAATTTTTTCTTATAATATCCATAACAGGTTTTATTGTCAGGATTATTCTTGTATCTTAAAATGAGTTGCAGAGTGCTTTGTATCCTCCAATTTCTGAAAGACTGTAATGTTGGCAGTATTTCTTTTTTAAACGATTGCTAGAGCTCACCAGTACAATCTTTATGAGAAATTTTTTTGGTTATGAATTTATTTTATTTTATAGATATAAATTTACTCAGATCTGACGCCTGGCGGCCGCTGGACCACCAAACTCATATGCACCCTCCCGGGCTCCCGCGCCGCGCTTCGTGGGGTCCGCACGGCGGTGGAGCGGCACACTCGGGCCGAGGCGGTGACTGAGACCGCGGCGGGCTCCGTGGAGCTCGCTGTAGTGCGCTGTGTGGCCTCGGAGCCCAAGCTAAGCCTGTCGTTCGCGCTGGCCGACGGCAGCCACAAGAACATGCAGCGCGACCAAAGCGAGCCGCTGGGTCGGGCCCTCAGCCGGCTTGCAACCAGTGCCCTCAAAGGCGACCCTAAGGCGGCCGCTGCCAAGAAGAGCAGGAAGAACCAGCCAAATGCAAGTGGCGGCGTGGCCGGTGCGGGGCCTGCGTCCGAGCTGGCTGCGGCCTGCGAGCCCGTGGTGAAGCTGTACTACCCGGAGCGGGCAGCGGCTGAAGACGTGCTCCACGTGGACAGCGCGGTGCTGCAGATCGGCGACGTCAAGTACAACGTGGAGCGCAACCCGTCCGCCTTCACTAGCTGCAGTTGCCACGCCACATTATGCCGGCTTCCCGGTGTGCCCCAGGATCAGCCTCGAACTTGGGGATCCCGCCAGCTCCTTATTCCGCTGGCACAAGGAAGCCACACCCGGAGCGGCAGAGCCTGAGGGCGGGGGCCCTCGTTACTGTCTCCCTCTTCACCCTCTCCTAGTTGGACGGAGACGGGTGTGAACGAGGGGGGCCACACGCCGTCCAATGCCGACATCGGGCTCCGGACTCAAGCTTCATTGCACCCCAGGCAATGGGCAGCGCTTCAGGCCAAGCCGGGAGTTGGAAAGTGTGTGCCCCGTGGAGGCTGGGCCTGGCACGTGCACTTTTGACCACCGCATCTCTACACCAAGAAGGTGACGGATAACTCTGTCATCTGCACGGTCTCTTACGAACTCCAGGCTGACACGTACGCCCAGACTGAGTTTTCGAGGAGTGTCCTGTACCTGTACTGTGCTCCTTATGCCCTGGAGCTCGACTACCGCCAGAACCTTATCCAGTGGAAACTCACGGGCTACAAAGCTGACCTCATCTGTTTGCAAGAGGATGATCCCAACGTGTTTACAGACGGCTTGGTGCCGGCCCTCCAGGCCTTGGGGCTGGAGGGCGTGTTGAGAATCAAGCAGCAGGAAGGCCTGGCTACTTTCTACAGAAGACCAAATTCACTCTCCTTAGCCAGCATGACATTTCTTTCCATGAAGCCCTGGAGTCCAATCCACTTCGCAAAGAACTGCTGGAGAACCTAGTTTGTACCTGTTTGCACAGAAGAGGGTGCTCCTGAGGTCTTCTGTCCTCTAGGTTTCTGTTCTTCAGTCTACAAAGGACTCTTCTAAAAGGGTGTTGCTAATACCCATCTCTGCTGGCATCCAAAAGGTAGGTACATTTCTCTCATTCAAATGGCAGTAGTCTTGGCTCACATTAGACATGTCTCGTGTGACCTGTATCCTGGCATACCAGTTATGTTTTGTGGACACTTTAATAGTACCCCATCAACAGGAATGTATCATTTTGTTGTCAATGGGGAAGAGGAACGGTGAAACATGTCCCTTACCCATTTTTTCAAACTGAGAAGTGCTTGTGGTGAACCTGCTTACTCAAATTACGTTGGTGGCTTTCATGGATGTCTGGATTACATTTTCATTGACTTAAATGCTCTAGAGGTTGGACAGGTGATTTCCATTACCTAGTCATGAAGAAGTTACCACCCACCAGGCCTTACCTAGTGTTTCCCATCCCTCTGATCACATAGCACCTGTATGTGATTTAGAATGGAAATAGATTTGTGTTCAATAGAATGTAAGTCTGCTTTAGTAGGCAATTTAATATGAATCAGAGCTTATGTGTAACCTTCAAAGAGGAAAACTAGACAGACACCAAGGCAAAATGTTATTCTACTAGATACGTTCCAGTGTCTTCATTACATGACTGTTCATAATATTTGCAGTTTCTCCACTTTTCTTTTTTCCTATGGTTGAAGGAAAAATAAATATATTTATGACTCCCAGGAAGAACATTGAATTATTATGTACATTTTTATAAGTACCTTTTTTTTAGCTAGGAATTAAGAATTTTGTAAAAAAAAAAAACCCATTTGAATGATCCTTTAATTTTTCTATCATAACATTTCAAATTGAATCATGTTTATATAATTGGGGAAAAATGCATACAGGTTAAAGTGAGAGGCCTAAGTCTGACACATGAAAGGAGTGACATTAGAGTCTACCTCTTCCTCAATTTGGTTAGCAATTTAATACAACTTCAGAGCTTTAACAGAAGATTAAAATATGCCATCACCAATTGTTATTACTTCTCATCTTTAATTTGCCAATTAACATAATTAATTTTCATTCTGTTATTTTTAGGATTTTAATTTTTAGTATATGGTACAAATGGGCATTTATATTCTTATTCTTACTGCAGCTCATTTGAACTTTTAGGATACAAGCACAATTTAGTATTCAAAGTGAATAGCAACATAGTCAACTTGATCCCATTTTCTTTAATTATTCTTGCCCATGAAAAATGTTCATAAATCAGTAGGGTATTTGACCATATGATATTACAGAATACAGCATAATAGATTATGTGAAACTGCCTACCGATATGGGCTTGACATTTTCGGTGAACCACTGAGCATTTCTATGCTGGAAGTATTTTTGAAATTGTTGGTTTTTATAAGTAGGAGAAAGGGGAGTAGTGGGGCTTTTGAGCATTTCTGAAATAAACTGTTCTTTTTATAGACTTGAGCATTATAGTTTGTTATAGGAAAACATTGTATATAGTTTATATACTGTAAAAAAATTTAAATATGAAGTCAAACCTTTTAAAATTAGAAATTACAGTTTTACTGATTAGTTTCTAGCCTAGAGTGATAACTGAGCTCTTCTAACTCAGTTATCACCATACCTTATTTGTAATGCTTTAGCTGTTACTTTTTGATGTTCAGGATACTATAATGTTATCTCATATTTCTGCATTTAGTTTCTATAGCTTAGATATTAAAAGCCCACCCACTTCAAGAGTTCTAATTTTCCACCGTCATGAGAGCTTTTTTTTTTTTTTTTTTTTTTTTGAGAGAGGATGAGAGGAGAGAGAGAGCACATGAGAGGGAGGAGGGTCAGAGGGAGAAGCAGACTCCCTGCTGAGCAGGGAGCCCGATGCAGGACTCGATCCCGGGACTCCAGGATCATGACCTGAGCCGAAGGCAGTCGCTTAACCAACTGAGCCACCCAGGCGCCCCGTCATGAGAGCTTTTGTCCCAAATTCTTTACTAATCTCTAAACCCAATACCATAAGAACTTTTCTCTTTTGATAAAGTAGGCTGTACTTTCATATTCCACTCACTATCCAGTGTATTGTTAACTCTTAGTTTAGTTAAGTTTGAGGATGAGAGTTTTACCTACAGTTCAGTTTGAACCTTGAAGTACTTAAAATACTGGAGGGGAAAAATTAAAGTGGCAGTTTCTTGGGATCTTGTTTAGAAAAAGCTATAAATGAAAAGTTGATGTTACCAAATTGTGCCTTCCTAAATAACATTTTTGAGAGCATTTTATTTTATTTTTTTATTTTTTTATTTTTTTATTTTTAAAGATTTTATTTATTTATTTGAGAGAGAGAGAACGAGAGACAGAGAGCATGAGAGGGAGGAGAGTCAGAGGGAGAAGCAGACTCCCTGCTGAGCAGGGAGCCCGATGTGGGACTCGATCCCGGGACTTCAGGACCATGACCTGAGCCGAAGGCAGTTGCTTAACCAACTGAGCCACCCAGGCGCCCCGAGAGCATTTTAATATCAGTTTACAAATACATGAATATGTTCAAGCCAGAATCTGATTCTTTTGCAAAATACATATTTTTCCTCCTTTTAAAAAAATTTACTCAAATTTTGTTTCTTCTTTAGTTAGTTTGGAAAGCTTTTCTTTTCAAGTAATTTTACCATTTCATCTATTCATCTGTGTCAGTGACTTTATTGGCATAAAGTTGCTCGCAATATTTCCTTACTATGTCTGTACAAAGTGTGGTGCTAGCCTTATTGCAACCCTGATATTGGTAATTTGTGACTTCTTTTTTTCTTGATTCATTTCTTAGAAGTTTAATGATCTTATAGTATTTTCAAAGAACCAATATTTGGCTTTGTTGTTTTTTCTGCTTTTTAAAAAAATCAGTTTTCTATTTCATTGTTTTCTGCCTTACTTTACTATTTCTTTGCTTCTATTTACTTTGGATACCATATCCTTTTTTTCTCTAACTTCTGTAGATGGAAATTTAGATCATTAATTTTAAATGTCTCTTCTAATATAGGCATTTAAAAGTACAGATTTTCCTCTAAGCATTGTTTTAACAACATCCTCCAATCTAATATGTTATCACTGAGTTTGAAATATTTCTAATTTGCCTTGAATTTTTTTGACCCATGGATTATTCACAAGTGTCATTTAAAACATTGGTGTTTTTTTTCTAGATATCTTTTATTTCTTATTTTTAACTAATTAACTTTTTGTAGTCAGAGAACGTACTCTGTAAGCGCTATTCATGCAAGTCCAGATAGCACAGAAAGTACACTCTGGTTAGAGGAGGAATAAAGCCTTCATATTAAAATATTAAGTCAAATATTTTTTTTAAGATTTTATTTATTTATTTGAGAGAGAGAGAGAGCACGCACAAGCAGGGGGGGAGGGGCAGAGGGAGAGGGAGAAGCAGGCTCCCTGCTGAACAGGGAGCCTGATGTGGGGCTCGATCCCAGGACCCTGAGATCATGACCTGAGCCGAAGGCAGACGCTTAGCAGACTGAGCCATGCAGGCGCCCACTATTTTTCTTTTTTTAAAAAGATTTTACTTTTAAGTAGTCTCTACACCCAACATGGGGCTCAAACTCACAACCCTGAGACCAAGAGTCACACGCTCCACCAACTGAGCCATCCAGGCAAGCCGAAATAAACTATTTTTCTAACTGTTCCTTCCCATGGTAGGTTCTACTATTGACTGAGACATTATTCTGAATGTTTTTGTGAGGGTGTTTTTGGATGACACTAACATTTAAGTTGGTGGACTTCAAGCTATTGCTCTCCATAATGTGGGTGGGCCTCATCTAATCAGTTGAAGGTCTGAATGAAACAAAAGACTGACCTCGCCCAGGCAAGAAGGAATTCTGCCAGCAGTTGGCTTTTGAGCTTGAACTGCTAAATTAGCTCTTCTTTGGTCTCCAAACCCCCTATGTATATAACCACATATATGCCATTTCCTGTATACTTCTTTCTTCTATGTAAAGGCACATTTCCAGCAGATGTCATTTTTCTTCCACCTCAAAACTCCCTTTAATATTTCTTATAGTAGCACCATGGCAAATACATTGACCTTTTGTTTGTTGAGAAAAGCCTTTATTCATCTTGATTTTTAAAGGATATTTTCACTGGATATAGATTCTCAGTTTACATTTTTTCTTTCAGTCTTTTAAAGATGTCGTTTCATTGTCTTCTTGTAAATTCTGATGTTGTGTGGAGTCATGCTTACATTTATATTTTTGTCTATAACATAAGCTTTTTCTGTGGTTTCTATTCAGATTTTCTCTTAGTAACTGCTTTTCAGGATTTTGATTATGATGTACTTTGATGTGGCATTCTTTTTTAAGTGCAGATATAATTGACATATAACATTATATTAGTTCCAGGTGTATAACATAATGATTTGATATTGGTTTTTGCAAAATAATACCACAGTAAGTCTAGTTAACATTCATCAACACACATAGTTACAATTTTTTTCTTTGTCATGCCCATTCTTTTTTTTCCCTATAACCACTTCCAACAACTACCAGTGAATCATCTTGCTCACAAAGTGCTAAAACCTCACTCCACCAGCTCAGTGGGGAAACTGACCGATGAGGACAGGATACAGATTTTTTTCTTTGGGTGAGAACTTCTAAGATCTACTCTCTTAGCAACTTTAAAATACACAATACAGCATTTTTTTCATTTTAATAACATTTTATTTACCCCTTATATACAATATGCGATCATTTCAACATGTAATCAAAATAAGAATGAGATGTTTTACATTCTTTTTTTCCACAATACAGTATTATTAACTATAGTCACCATGCTGTACATTGTCCCTAGGACATTTTTATTTTATGACTGGAAGTTTTGACTTCCTTTTGACTATTTTCACCCATTTTGCTCACTTACCCCCCCCCACCCATGCCTCTGGCAACCACCAATCCGTTGTCTGTATTTATGAGTTTGATGGGGTTTTGTTTTTTGTTTTTTTAATATTCCACATATAAGTAAGATGATATCATATTTGCCTTTCTCTAACTTATGTCACTTAGCATAATGCCCTCAAGGTCCATCCATGTTGTCACAGATGGCAGAATTTCTTTCATTTTTATAGTTGAATAATATTCCATTGTGTATATATACCACATTTTCTTTATTTATTCATCCATTGATGAACACTTAGTTTGTTTCCATAGCTTGGCTATGTAAATAATGCTGCAGTGAACATGGGAGTGATGTGACATTCTTTTTGTTTATCCTACTGGAGGTTTATTATGCTTCTTGGGTCTGTGAGTTTATAATAATCATAAAATTTAGAACTATTTCAGCCATTATATTTTTCTTTTTTAAAAGGTTTTATTTATTTAAGAGAGAGAAAGAGCGTGAGCTGGGGGTGGGGCAGAGGGAGACAGAGAATCTCAAGCAGACTCTGCACTCAGTTTGATCTCACAACCCTGAGATCATGATCTGAACCAAAATCAAGAGTCGGATGCTTAACTGACTGAGCCACCCAGGTACCCCAGCCATTATATTTTTCAATATATATTTTGTCTCACACACTTTCTTCTTTGTCTGAGTCTTATTTCCAGTTATACTGCTTTATATTGATCCACTCCTCATTTATTTTTTACTGTGATGCAATTTCAATAGTTTCTATTGCCATGTGTTCATCGATCTTTCTTAAATAAAAACTTTATTGAGATATAATTCATATATCATTTAATTCTCCAATTTAAAGTGTATAAGTCACTGCTTTTTTTAATATGTTCACAGAATAGTGCAACTATTACTACAATCCATGTTAGAACATTTTAATTACCTCTAAAGGAAACCTACTTGAAGTAACTCCCTATTTCTCCCCAAGCTCCCAAGCCTATGCAACCACTAATCTAATTTCTATCTCTATATTGCTTCTCGGTCTTTTGGCTAAGATCAAGTGTAATTTCTATCTGTACAGATTTGTCTATTCTGGACATTTCATAGAAATGGAATCATACAAAATGTGGTCCTTTTTGACAGTCTTCTTTCGCTTACTGTATTGTTTTCAAGGTTCATTCATTTTGTAGCATGTATTAGTACTTTATTTTTATTGCCAAATAATATTCCATTGCACCAATCTACCACATTATAATTATCCATTTATCAGTTGATGGACGTTTGAGTTGTTTCCAAGTTTTGGCTATTATGAATAAGGCTATTATAAACATTCATGAACAAATTTCTATGTGGACATATGTTTTCATTTCTCTGTGTATATACCTAGGAGTAAAATTGCTAGGTCATATACAAATTCTATATTTAACTTTTTGAGGAACTGCCAAAATGTTTTCCAAAGCAGCTGCAGCATTTTATATTCCCATCAGCAATGAATGAGTCCCAAATTTTCTGCATCCTCATCAACATTGGTTGGTTAGCCACCCTAATGGGTATAAAGTGATATTTCATTGTGGTTTTGATTTGCATTTTCCTAATGACTATCATGATGTTGAACATCATTTCATTTGTTTGTCAGCCATATTTATACTTTTTTTGGATATACATCTATTCAGATCATTTGCTTATTTTTAATTGGTTTGTCTTTTTATTATTCAGTATAATAGCTCCTTATATATTTTAGATACAAGCTCATTGTCAGATAGATGATTAGAAATTTTTTTCATATTCTGTTGAGTATCTTTTCATTTTCTTGATGATATCCTCAGAAAAGTAAAAGTTTTTAATTTTGCAGTTGTCTGATTTACCTTTTTTTTAATTTAGTTTTTTGTGCTTTTGTTGTCATATCTAAGAAACCACTGTTTAATCCAAGGTCACAAAGATTTATGCTTATGTTCTCTTCTAAGGGTTTTATAGTTTTGTTTCTTACATTTAGGTCTGTGATACATTTGGGGTTAATTTTTGTATATGGTTTTTCTCTTGCAAGTCATTATCCCATTCTCTCAATACCATTTGTTGAAAATTCGATTTCTCCCCCATCAAATTATCTTGGTGCCATTCTAAAAATCAAATGACCATAGTATGTGGGTTTATTTCTGGAGTTTCAATTCTGTCCCGTTGACTTGTGTGTCTATCCTTTGCCAGTACCACCCTGTTTTGATTATTATAGCCTTGTAGTAAGATTTGAAATCAGGAAGTGTAATTCCTCCATCTTTGTTCTTCTTTGACAAGATTATTTTGGTTATTCTAGGTTCCTTGCAATTCCATTATATAATTGAAAATCTACTTTTTCATGTTTTTTTTTTTTTTTTTACTTATTTGAGAGAGAGAGAGTGAGTGTGCACACGCCAGCATGAGCAGGGGGAGAGGAAGAAGCAGACTCCCCATTGAGCAGGGAGCCGGATGCGGGACTCAATCCTAGGACCCCAGGATCATGACCTGAGCCGAAGGCAGATGCTTAACCGACTGAGCCACCCAGGTGCCCCAACTTTTTAAAGCTCATTAAACTTTTGGTAGGGATTGCATTGAATCTGTAGATCTCTTTGAGGAGTATTGCCATTTTAACAATTTAATCTTCCAATCCATGAATATGCAATGTCTTTCCATTTATTTAGATCTTTAATGTATTTCAATAATTCTTTGTAATTTTCAGAACATAATTTTTGCACTTTTTTGTTAAATATTTTCTGGAGTATTTTATTCTTTTTGATGATACTGTAAATAGAATTGTTTCCTTAATTTCCTTTTCAGATTGTTCATCATAGGTGTATATAAACACTACTGGTTTTGTGTGTTGATCTATATACTCCGCAGTTTTGAATTCATTTATTAGTTCTGGTAGCTTTCTTATGGATTTTTTTTTTTTTTGGATTTTCTATGTATAAGATCATGTTGCCTACAAATAAAGATGGATTTACTTCTCCCTTTCCAATCTGGATCCTTTTGATTTCATGTTTTTGCCTAATTGCCCTGTCAGAAACCTCCAGTACAGTACTGACTAGAAGTGGTGAAAGCAGGCATCTATGTCTTGCTCCTGCGCATAGGAAGAAATCATCCGGTCTTTTGCCACCAACTGTAATGTTAATTGTGGGTTTTTCTTTCTTTTTTTTTTTTTTTTTAAAGATTTTATTCATTTATTTGACACAGAGAGAGAGAGCACTAGCAGGGAAAGCAGCAGAGGGAGAGGGAGAAGCAGGCTCCCCGTGGAACAGGGAGCCCAATGCGGGACTCGATCTCAGGATCCTGGAATCATGACCTGAGCTGATGGCAGATGCTTAACCGACTGAGCCACCCAGGTGTCCCTAACTGTGGGTTTTTCTTTATGTCCTTCATCAGGTTGAGGATGTTCCCTCTATTCCTACTTTTTTTGAGAGTGTTCTTTATTATTATGAAGAGCTGTTGTATTTTTTAAAAACTTTGTGCAGTTCACTGAAATGAAATGACATGAAATGGTAATGTGGTGGGGTTTTTTATTCTACTACTATGGTGTATACATATATTGACTTTCTTGAGATTAACTCTGCTCGGTCATGGTATATAATTCTTTTTATGTGTTTCTAAATTCAGCTTGCTAGTATTTTATTAAGGATATTTGTATCTATATCATAAAAGTTATTGACCTGTAGTTTTCTTGTGATGTCTTTGTCTGGTTTTGGGATCAGGGCGATATTGACCACTTAGAATGCATCGGGGAAATGCCGTCTCCTTTTTCACTTTTTGGAAGAATTGGTATTATGTCTTTTCAGATGTTTGGTAAAATTTACTGGTATAATCATTTGAGATTTTTTTTTCTTATTGGGAAGTTTTAAAATTATTACGTCAATTTATTTGTTATCAATCTATTCAGGGTTTCTGTTTCTTCTTGGGTTTGTTTTGGTAGTTTGTGTCTTTCTAGGAATTTGATAATTTCATCGATTTATTTAATTAATTGGCATGCAGTTGTTTATAGTATATTCCCTTACAGTCTTTTTCTAAAATTTCTGTAAAGGCAGTAGCGGTGGCTGCTCTTTCATTCCTGATTTTAGTAAATACAGTCTCCTCTCTCTTTTTTTTTCTTAATCAGTCTAACTAAAAGTCTGCAATTTTGTTGTTCTTTTTCAAGAAACAATTTTTGGTTTTGTTGAATTTCTCTATTTTTTCCTCTTTTCTGTTTCATTGATTTCTGCTCGAATCCTTATTATCTCCTTCCTTCTGGTTCCTTTGGATTTACTACACTCTTCTTTTTCTCATTTCATGAGGTGGAAGGTACTGCTTTGAGATCTTTCTTTTTTTCCAATGTATGTACGCAAATATAAATTTCACTTTAAGCACTATTTTACATGAATCCCATAAGTCATGGTATGTTGTGAGTTAATTTTCATTTGTGTCAAATTATTTCCTAATTTCCCTGTGATTTCTTATGACATTCATTATTTCAAATTGTGCTGTTTAATTTCTACATATTTTCAACTTCCCAAATTTCTTCTTTTATTTTTATTTTTATTTTTTATTATGTTAGTCACCATACAATACATCATTAGTTTTTGATGTAGTGATCCACGATTCATTGTTTTTGTATAAAACCTAGTGCTCCATGCAGTACGTGCCCTCCTTAATACCCATCACCGGGCTAACCCATCCCCCCACCCCCCTCCCCTCTAAAACCCTCAGTTTGTTTCTCAGAGTCCATAGTCTCTCATGGTTCATCTCCCCCTCCGATTTCGCCCCCTTCATTTTTCCTTTCCCTCTCCCAGTGACCTCCATGCTGTTCCTTATGTTCCACAAATAAGTGAAACCATATGATAATTGACTTTCTCTGCTTGACTTATTTCACTTAGCATAATCTCCTCCAGTCCCATCCATGTTGATGTAAAAGTTGGGTATTCATCCCTTCTGATGGCTGAAAATTGGACAGCTATATACAGAAGAATGAAACTCGACCATTCTCTAACACCATACACAAAGATAAACTCAAAATGGATGAAAGATCTCAATGTGAGACAGGAACCCATCAAAATCCTAGAGGAGAACATAGGCAGTAATCTCTTTGACATTGGCCACAGCAACTTCTTTCAAGATACATCTCCAAAGGCTGGTGAAACAAAAGCAAAAATGAACCTTTGGGACTTCATCAAGATAAAAAGCTCCTGCACAGCAAAGGAAACAGTCAACAAAACAGAGGCAACCCACAGAATGGGAGAAGATATTTGCAAATGACACTACAGACAAAGCGCTGATTTCCAAGACCTTCTCAAGAACTTCTCAAATTCAACACCCAAAAAACAAATAATCAAGTCAAAAAATGGGCAGAAGACATGAACAGACACTTCTCTGAAGAAGACATACAAATGGCTAACAGACACATGAAAAAATGTTCATCATCATTAGCCATCAGGGAAATTCAAATCAAAACCACATTGAGATACCACCTTACACCAGTTAGAATGGCAAAAATGGACAGGGAAAGAAACAACAAATGTTGGAGAGGTTGTGGAGAAAGGGGAACCCTCTTACACTGTTGGTGGGAATGCAAGTTGGTACAGCCACTTTGGAAAACAGTGTGGAGGTTCCTCAAAAATTTAAAAATAGAGCTATCCTATGACCCAGCAATTGCACTTCTGGGTATTTACCCCAAAGACACAGATGTAGTGAAAAGAAGGGCCATATGCACCCCAATGTTCATAGCAGCAATGTCTGCAATAGCCAAACTGTGGAAAGAGCCGAGATGCCCTTCAACAGATGAATGGATAAAGAAGATGTGGTCCATATATACAATGGAATATTACTCAGCCATCAGAAAGGATGAATATCCAAATGTCTTTTATTTTTTATTTTTTTATTTTTATTTTATTTTGTTATGTTATGTTAACCACCATACAGTACATCATTAGTTTTTGATGTAGTGTTCCATGAGTCATTATTTGTGTATAACACCCAGGGCTCCATGCAATACGTGCCCTCCTTAATACCCGTCACCAAGCTAACCCATCACCCCACCCCCTCCCCCTGAAACCCTCAGTTTGTTTCCCGGAGTCCATAGTCTCTCATGGTTCATCTCCCCCTCTGATTCCCCCCTTCATTTCCCCCTTTCTTCTCCTAATGTCCTCCATGCTATTCCTTATGTTCCACATATAAGTGAAACCATATAATTGACTTTCTTTGCTTGACTTATTTCACTTAGCATAATCCCCTCCAGTTCCATCCATGTCGATGCAAATTGTGGGTATTCATCCTTTCTGATGGCTGAGTAATACTCCATTGTATATATGGACCACAGTTTCTTTATCCATTCGTCCAAATTTCTTTCCATTATTAATTTCTAATTTCACTCTGTTGTGATCACAGAATATACTTTGTATAGTGTCAATCTTTTAAAAATTCTATTGAAGCTTTTAATTGCTTAGCATATGGCATATGCTAGCTGGTAGGTTCCATCTCCTTTAACTTTTGCTTGCTTATTCTATTATTGAAAGTGGTATATCAAAATTTCTTACTATTTTTGTCTATTTATCCCTTAAATCTGTCAGTACAAGTGGGTGCCATTAGTCAAAGTCCAAAGCAATCATAGATCTCACCCTGATTCTTTCTCTTCTGTCAGGGACCACACCATTGTGCTCTCAGTTGTACAGAGTCTGAAAACAATTGTAGTTGTTTGATATATTTGTCTAGTTATCTGGTTTTTCAAAGCAGGAGTATATGCCTGATCCCAGTCTGCCCATAACTTTTGTCATTTGGTTTATTTTAGCATATTTTGTACAATTCTAGAACAGGTTGCTTATAGATTTCCTTCACCCGATGTAAAGTCATATTGGAAAAGGAACCAGCAAGTCAGCCAGGTGTCCACCTAACCCACAGGAAAATTCACCCATCCTGCCATAGCAAAGGTAGGAGTACACTATGTCTCTATTTTCACCTTGCCATCTCTTTTGGATCAACAGGATACACAGTGATCTAACTGGGATTGTACAGCAGTATCCCCTTCTCACAGACCTCTCTCTCTATGTGATTCTCTTGGAGTTTCCACCTCCACTTGGTTTAAAAGAGGGAAGAATCTATACTCTTGCTCTCATCCATGAAAAAGTGATAGAATTGACTTTCACCATGTGCCAACCCTGGAGTCATAGTACCTTAGTTAAAATTCTATATCCGCAGGGAAATTGGAGGGGGAGATGAACCATGAGAGACTATGGATTCTGAGAAACAAACTGAGGGTTCTAGAGGGGAGGGGAGTGGGGGGGATGGGTTAACCTGGTGATGGGTATTAAAGAGTACACGTAATGAATGGAGCACTGGGTGTTATACGCAAATAATGAATCATGGAACACTACATCAAAAACTAATGATGTAATGTATGGTGATTAACATAATAAAAAAATTCTATATCTACTATTTACTCTGTGACTTTGGGCAAGCTACTTAACCTCTGTACTCCTTAGTTTCCTAATAATAACATTATAAGTATTAATTTAGTTAGTATATGAAAAGTGCTTGGAAGAATTAGGCAGTACATAAGAAGTATTAAAAAAGTTGTAAGTATCACTGGTGTTATTATGAACAACAATGACCTCCCTGCAAAGTCAATGGTTCCCACATTTCTTTACCTCTTACCCTTACCTGTCTCCTTATAATGACTTGGGGGAGGGAAGACTAGGATGATTGTTGTAGGTAGTAGAGCTGGCTTGGATGCCTTTTGGCAAGCTTTTTTGAAGGTATCTGGTCCCAATTGTTGGAGTTTCTTTTTATGATACATAATGCCTCTTTGTCCTCACTTGTGAGTCCCATCAGTCAACACTAGGCAAACAAGTCAAATCTAACTCAATATCTTACTTTGCTTGCATTTGCATGTATTTTCATACAAGCTTTTACTTAGAAATGGAGATGTAGAGGGATGCCTGGGTGGCTCAGTCGGTTAGGCGTCTGCCTTCGGCTGAGGTCATGATGCCAGGATCCTGGGATCGAGTCCAGCATTGGGTTTCTTACTCAGGGGGAGCCTGCTTCTCCCTCTGCCTGCCCCTCCCCCTGCTTGTGCTCCCTCTCTCTCTCTGTCAAAATAAATAAATAAAATCTTTTTTAAAAAAGAAACAAAAAGAAATGGAGATCTAGGGACACCTGGGTAGCTCAGTTGGTTAAGCATCCAACTCTTGGTTTCCGCTCAGGTAGGCTCAGGTCATGATCTCAGGGTTGTGAGATAGAGCCCCATAGTTCTGCACTCAGCAGGGAGTCTGCTTGAGATTCTCTCTCTCCCTCTCCCTCTGCCCTTCCTCCTCACTCTCTCTCTCTCTAAAATAATAAACAAATAAATCTTTAAAAAGGAAATGGAGATGTATTCCATGAAATGTTCAGAAGATCAACTAAAGACATTCCTATCTAGTAAGATTGTTGGAGGATGAAATAAAATAATTCAGGGCAGTGATATGATCATATCTGTTACTTGGAATTATCATCCTATTGGAAAATAGCAAGATGTAAGGCAAAGAGACCAGTAAATGTTGTGGCTGTCCCGAAGTTTATGGCTGTTTGCATTAGGGGAGTGGCAGTAGAGCTAGAGTGGAAACTGGAAGGATTCCTGAGATCTTTAGGAGGTAATCATTGAGACCTGTCATTTATTGGAGCACTTGGTATTTTTCAGTCATGTACTAAATGCTTTATATAAATTATATCATTTAATCCCAACAACTCTATGAAGCATTAGCCTCATTTTATAGATGAGACACAGGGACGTTTTAATATCCAAGTTTTAGATCCAAGGTTATACAATACGTAAGTAAATGCAATTAATTCAAACTCAGATCTGCTCAAAGCTATGCTTCTTACCACAATGCTAAAATCTTCAGCACCTGGATCCTTCCAGCCAGCTGAAAACCATGAGTCTAACCATCTGCATGAAAAGCTGTTCACAGAGGATTCAGGAATTCCCCACCCCATCAATAAATCTTATGCCTTTATCACAACTTAGCATTTTGTAATAACTGCGACAACAATGCTGCACTCTTAAGACCTCTTCTCTTTAAGTATTTTCTGGAATCATTTACATCAAACTGGTTAGTGGCAACTTTTCATAAGTTTTAAGAACACATTTCTTTTTGCAAAGGAAACAGTCAACAAAACTAAAAGGCAACCTATAGAATGGGAGAAGATATTTGCAAATGTCGTATCAGATAAAGGGCTAGTATCCAAAATCTATAAAGAACTTATCAAACTCAACACCCAAACCCCCCCCCAAAAAATCCAGTCAAGAAATGGGTAGAACACATGAACAGACATTTCTCTAGAAAAGACATACACATGGCCAACAGACATATGAAAAAATGCTCAACATCACTTGGCATCAGGGAAATCCAAATCAAAACCACAATGATTCCTGAGATTAAGAATTCCTCATATCAGTGAGGTCATATGATACATGTCTTTCTCTGTTTGACTTATTTCGCTCAGCATAATACCCTCCAGTTCCATCCACGTCATTGCAAATGGCAAGATCTCATTCCTTTTGATGGCTGCATAATATTCCATTGTATATATATACCACATCTTCTTTATCCATTCATCTGTTGATGGACATCTTGGCTCTTTCCACAGTTTGGCTATTGTGGACATTGCTGCTATAAACATCAGGGTGCACGTACCCTTTCGGGTCCCTACTTTTGTATCTTTGGGGTAAATACCCAGGAGTGCATGAGGGTTGCTAGAGTGGGGGGTGGGGTGGGAGGGATGGGGTGACTGGGTGATGGACACTGGGGAGGGTATGTGCTATGGTAAGCGCTGTGAATTGTGCAAGACTGTTGAATCTCAGATCTGTACCTCTGAAACAAATAATGCAATATATGTTAAGAAAGAAAAAAAGAAGAAGAAGAATGTAGCAGCAGGGGAAGAATGAAGGGGGGGAAATCGGAGGGGGAGAAGAACCATGAGAGATGATGGACTCTGAAAAACAAACTGAGGGTTCTAGAGGGGAGGGGGTTGGGAGGATGGGTTAGCCTGGTGATGGGTATTGAGGAGGGCACGTTCTGCATGGAGCACTGGGTGTTATGCACAAACAATGAATCATGGAACACTATATCTAAAACTAATGATGTAATGTATGGGGATTAACATAACAATAAAAAAAATTTAAAAAAAAACCACAATGAGATACCTCCTCACATCTGTCAGAATGGCTAAAATTAACAACTCAGGAAACAACAGATGTTGGTGAGGATGCAGAGAAAGGGGGGTCCCTCTTGCACTGTTGGTGGGAATGCAAACTGGTGCGGCCACTCTGGAAGATAGTATGGAGGTTCCTCAAAAAGTTAAAAATAGAGCTACCCTATGACCCAGCAATTGCACTACTGGGTATTTACCCCAAAGATACAAACATAGTGATTCGAAGGGGCACATGCACCCTAATGATTATAGCAGCAATGTCCACAATAGCCAAAATATGTAAAAAACCCAGATGTCCATTAAAAGATGAATGGATAAAGAAGATGTGGTATCTTTATCCATTCTCTATAGATATAGACATAGATATAGATATATAATAGATATTGATATATCTATTGTATATGTGTAATATATATATACCAACATATATTATATATAGAGAGAGAATGGATAAAGATACCACATATATAACCAATATTCATATATATATATATATATATATATGCACACACACACACCATATATATAATGGAATATTACTCAGCCATCAAAAAGAATGAAATTTTGCCACTAGCAACGACATGGATGGAACTAGAGGGCATTATGCTAAGTAAATAAGTCAGTCAGAAAAAGACAAATACTATATGATTTCACTCATATGTGGAATTTAAGAAACAAAATAGATGAACATAGAGGAAGGGAAGGAAAAATAAAATAGGAACAGAGGGAGGCAAACCATAAGAGACACTTTAGGGAACAAACTAAGGGTTGCTGGAAGGGAGGTGGGTGGGGGGATGGGGTAACTGGGTGATGGGTATTAAGAAGGGCACTTGAAATAAGAGCACTGGGTGTTGTATGCAAGTGATGAATCACTGAATTCTACCTCTGAAACTAATAATACAGCATGTTAATTAAATTAATTTAAATAAATATTTAAAAAGAACATATTCCTCTTTCTGTTGTATATGTTTCAAACTAACATATCAACAACAACTAATCCACTTAGATTAGTACCAAAATCCTTAGCAACAAAAAATTTGGTAATATGGCCAGTTTCTGTTAGTCCTAATTCCTCAGTGTGGCTGAATGAGGTCTAAGAAAACATAAATAAGATGACGGTGTCTGGGAGAAATGAAAAACTATTTGATTCTCAATAAGAGTATTGAGGAAAGGTGGGATCTTTTGGATATAGGAAATAAAGAAATAAAACTGCATAGTACAAACAGAGAGCATGATACTGAGATCAAACTAGCAGTTTTATGACTGATTTTTGAGATCTGAAAGTCTAAGGGCAAAGTGCTGTTGGATTATGGCCTCGGTAGTTCACCTAACGAAAGGGCTTCACTTGCCTAGGGGCTCCTCAGAAGGGTAGTAGCCTCCAGTTGCCCTGTATGTTTTAAACTTCCAAAAATGTGTCTGCCTGGAGGGTCTATATTTATCTAATGACTCAGCAGCAGAAACAGGTGGCTGGGTCTTTTTTCCCTCTTATCCTCGGGCTTTTTTATTGTTATTTTATTTCTGATTAATAAAAGAATATAATAAATTGATGGAAAAAATGGAAGAGTAGGAAATTATCAGAACAATAGTAAAAAACCACAATCTCAATCATTACTTCCTTTCCTAATTTACCCCACCCCCTCTAATTTGATTTCAAGAATTGAACAGCAAGGCAAATGGTGGCTATTTGTGACTGGGGGGTGGGTGGGCGGATGGAGGGAAAACAGCTACATTCCTGTTGTTCTAGCTTAGAAGAGGATGAGTAATCCTCTCAACACAACCACTAAAAAGTAACAGTGGTTAATATGACTATAGGAAGATGCAGCACTTCTCTGGTAATCAGAGAAAGGCAAATTCCAGCCACGGGGAGAAGGGGCCACTCTTGACCTCTGGAATTAGCAGTGACAAAAGTGAGTGACAGGGCCTGGTGTCGTGGGGAGGTGGGAGGTTGGAAAGTCGTTCCACTTCTGCAGCACAGCTGGTGGGAGGGGAAAGTGGGGACCAGAGTTGGAGGATGACATAATCCTCACGTGACCAGGAGCTGCCGCGAAGTCCTTATATTCCCGGGCTTCTTTCTCCTCTGGGTACCAGCCCCTTACTGTCCTGTAGGCGTTCGTGCTTGTGGCCAAGAGAAGGACTTAAATTCCTTAAATCTCAGAAGGTTGGTTTGAGGAAACCGCTGGGACCCCTGGGGGTGGTAGTGGCTGAATCTAGTGACTGGAATAGGGCCAGGCTCACTTTGCCCAAATCCCTGCAAACTCGTTGGGAGATGATTGTATTTTTTAAAAGGACGGTGGGGGGAGTAGGTGGAAGTCTCCTGAGAGACACCCACAGATTTAGTGATAGTTTAGAAATCATCGGCTTCTCTCAGATTGGCAAGCTTTCCGTTTATCCTCCTCTTTCTCCAATTCCGTTGAGGAAATGAGGTGTGGACTGTTGTGTGGGGAACGGCTAGAATCCTGGGGTGGAGGCAGAAATTTAGACATAATTTGAAAATATTTCCTCTCATTCGGTGCCTGTCTGTGGGTCATGCGGGGGGGGCAGGGGGGCCGAGGGGACAACAGCCCTCGCAATGACTAGGCCAGAGGGTGAGGGGTGGGGGGGGGTGTGGAGGCAGGGATCCAGGAGGAAGGGATAGGGACACGAGGGGGAACCAGGAGGTAGGAAATTTGGGGCGACGACGGTTGTGAGGATCCCGGACTCAAGATGATGAGTGTCTTGTCTCTGGGGCTGGTGGATCCACAGAGAGCTCCCTCCTCCCCGCCCGCTTCCTTTCTGTCTCCAGGTCCAAGGGTCTGTATTCACAGACATCTCGAGGCAAGAAAAAGAGGAAACTATCCTGAATCCTCACAGGTGAGTGTGAGGGAGGCACTTAGCCCAGGTCTCTGAGGGTGGGAGTTGGGAAGGGCGGGAGCTGGGTGAAATTTGCGGCCTCACAGCTCAACCACCGGTCAGCTCCCTTTCTCCCGCGCGCGTCAGAGAGGCCATTAGCCTTGTATGCTGGGGAAATGGTGGGTTGCAGAGGGAGGGGAAAGGAGGCGGAGTGGTGGGGGTGCGGGAGGAAGGGGCGGCATCTCGAACTTCAGAGGGCTGGACCTGTGTGGCAGGGGTGGGAGATTAGGCGAGTATCTTGCTACAAAGAGAAACTGACAAACCTGAATCAAAAGAAACGAAGCAATTTGCTCTACATTTTCTCCCCGGACTTAAGCTGGAAACAACATCATGCAAAAACCCTGCAAAGAAAATGAAGGAAAGCCCAAGTGCAGCGTGCCAAAGAGAGAGGAAGAACGCCCCTATGGAGAATTTGAACGCCAGCAAACAGAAGGGAATTTTAGGCAAAGGCTGCTTCAGTCTCTCGAGGAATTTAAAGAGGACATAGACTATAGGCACTTTAAAGATGAAGAAATGACAAGGGAGGGAGATGAGATGGAAAGGTGTTTGGAAGAGATAAGGGGTCTGAGAAAGAAATTTAGGGCTCTGCATTCTAACCATAGGCATTCCCGGGACCGTCCTTATCCCATTTAATGCATTTCTCCCCTGAATTCAACTATTTTCTGTTATTAATATTACCACCAGTGGCTTCTTTTTGTCTGCATTTTCTTGCTAAATATTGCTACCATTTTACTCCTATCCTTCAGTGTTCCTTTGATTTGCATATGACTCCTGTTACCAACATCTCATCTTTTGACCATCTCACTCATTTAATAAGGATGTTTCATTCATTTGCATGGGAAGATGCTCATTTATATTGTAAAGTGAAAATAGTAAGTTGCAAAACAGTGTGTGTGTATATGTGTGTATATATGTATATACATATACACACTTTATATGTACATTTATATATGACAAAATGCAAAAGAAAAAGTCTGAATTATTATACACCGAAAGGTTAACGGTGAACCTCTGTGTGATCTGTATTTTATTTCTTTTTTGGCTATCTGCATCTTCTCATTTTCCACAAAATGAATATATATGTGTGTGTATGTGTGTGTATTGTGTCACAAAAAAAACCCTAAAATAAACAGACACAAAAAAACTTGTCAATCACCTTTGAAGGGCAGTAAAACAATAAACTTTTGACAACAGAACTATAAAAAAGAAATGTAAACTTCAAATTACCTCTGGATCTCTTAGCCAGAGGAATAAAACTGGCAATTATTACAGATATACTTGCTTAAGACTCCGTCTTTTTCACGGGGAAAACATTTGCCTCGCAGGGCTGCTGTCAGGAAGAAAGGAGGTGACTCCGAGCTGTGCTTGGTTACCCTCTGCGCATACAGAACCCCAACCCACCACAGAGCATCAGTTATTGGAGGGAGGGCCCTGACACGACTTCCCTGTGCTCAGGAACAAGTCCATTAGGAGGCAGGGCCCTGGGGGCTTCATGCCAGTCATCTGCTGTTGAGCCCCACGCTTCTCCTCCCCTGGGTTCTGCCCTGCCTGCTGGGCCCTTTGCTCTCTGCTGGCCCTCACTGCTCCTGGTGCACCGGAGTCCTCAGGTGCCAAAACCCACTCACTTTCCTGGACTCCCCAGTGGGTCGAACCCCTACTCTGTCTTCTGAAGCCTCTCTGCTTCCTAGTGACCCTTCACACAAGTGAGACGGCTTGGGCCATGCTGCCTTGCAGGGTTCTTAGCAAAACAGCCCCTTCTGTTTTCAATCCCAGGACCCCTCCTCTAAATACGAGTCAGACATGATGAGGCCGTTTTGGGAGTTGGACCAAGGTGCAAGTTTGAATAAAAAAAAAAAAAAAAAACGGTAGTCAGAGTTGCCTTAGGTCTAAGGACTAAGGTTTTGTCTTCCTTCTCTTGTGAGATGATCTCTCCCTGAAGGCTCCTGGCAGGCCTGCCCTACTGGTTCAGAAGACTGTCAGGGGACAGGTATAAATTGCACAAAACAATGCAGAAAATAGATCTAAGAAAGCAATTCCCATCTTTCTATTACTTTCCTTCCTGAAACATGTGAAAATTCTTTGTAAGACTAATATATATATAATATATATAACATATATTATATATATACATATATACTTTTTAGTGTATATATGTACAATATGTATTGTATATATATTTAGTGCATATGTATGTGTGTATATATATATTTTTAGTCTTACAAAAGACATATATATACACACATATATATACATATATATTACATATATATATGTATATATATATACACACACACACACTTAAGCATTATTTCCTAATTGGACTGCTTGCATTTTGCATCTCAAAGTAAACACCATATCATATATTTCATTATACTTCTTTTGATTAGTGACTTACATATAGTGGGTATTTAATAAATGTTTACTTAGTTAGAATCTAGTGTTCTTGGCCCAGTTTTACTTCTGATTGCGTAAGATGGCAATAATCTATTTCACTACAAACTATAATTTGCATTTTCAAATAGGACCCAGCAGGAAAGGGATTATTTCCCATATTCAGTCTATAAAATTATTGTAACATTGTATAACTGATGTCTCTAACAGCTCCTTACATTATAATCATCTGGAGTGCTTATTTTTTTTTTATTTTTTTTAATTTTTTTTAAAGATTTTATTTATTTATTTGAGAGAGAGAGAGCACATGAGAGGGGGGAGGGTCAGAGGGAGAAGCAGACTCCCTGCTGAGCAGGGAGCCCAATGCGGGACTCGATCCTGGGTCTCCAGGATCATGACCTGAGCCGAAGGCAGTCGCTTAACCAACTGAGCCACCCAGGCGCCCTGGAGTGCTTATTAAAAATGCAAAATTTGGACACATATGTCCCCATACACACTGATACTCTTACTCTGAATCAGAATCTCTGCATTTCGCCCTGGCCCTTCATTTGGGGTTTCCCATGATATCATGGTCTCCATTATTGCTTCATATACTCTCACCATAGACCCTGTTTCAGCTGAGCAGTGCAGAAGTCTCCTTACAATCAAAGAGCCAAATGGTTTACAATTCATAATTAGGGGCTCCTGAAAGTCAAAATGGTGGTTATCATAGCCTGAAAACTGTGTATCTAACAAGTAAATATATGTGAACAATAAACATTACTCAGCCTTGGTAGGAGGCGAAAAACCAAGTGAAAAATAAAACAACAAGTTTGTCTATCAAATAGACAAATGTTTGCTTACAATACTCAATTTTATTGAGGATGTAGGCATTCTCATACTCGTTGAGAGTAAATTGCTATATCCTTTTTTTTTTTTTTTTTGCTTCTATTCACAGTAAGTACCAAATGCTGTATATATTGCATATACCATGACCCAATAATTCTACTGTTTGGAATTTGTCCTAAGGAAATAATCATAGTGCTGAGCAAATGTTTAGCTATAAATATTTTTTATTTAAGGATTTCACATATTTGCAAGGATTTTTTTTAAACCTAAAAATCAAGTACATGTGCTATCCAATCAGAAGGAAATGGACATAGATTCTTATTCACCACATACACAAAAATACATCCCAGGTGGATTGAAGATGAAAATGTGAAGAACAAGGAGCTCCTGGCTGGCTCAGCTGGTGCAACATATGACTCTGAGCTTGGGGTTGTAAGTTCGAGCCCCACGATGGATGGTAGAGATTACTTAAAAATAAAATCTTTAAAAAAAAAAGAGAAAGAAAGTAAATGTGAAGAACAAGAATAAAATATTACAATGAAAATTAGCTAAAACATGTATAATCTTGTGATGTCATTATCTTCTTAAGCATGAAAAAAAATCCAGAAGTTATAAAGGAAAAAAAATATATAAAAGGTCCAAAGACAAGAAATAGCCTGTGAGGAAATATTTTCAATACCATGATGGATAATGGGAAAATATCTCTATAACTCCAATAGCTTTTACAGATGGAAAAGAAAAAGATAAACAAACCAGTAAAAATATGTACATACCATATGACCCAGCACTTCCACTGCTTTGCATTACCATAGAGATATATGTACGCACACGCACAGGAAAGCATAGATGGATATTTACTGTGTCATTTTAAGTGCCAATATGTTAGAAATAGCCTAGGTCATCAAAAGGGAAAGGTCAAATAAAAAGTGGTCTCTCTATGCCAAGAAAACTACACAATAGTTAAAAAGAGTGAGATTCTTATATTGAAGCATCAATATAGGAATATTGTTAAGTAAAGACATTATGTATCTAGGGGTGCCTGGGTGGCTCAGTCAGTTAAGCATCTCCCTTTGGCTCATGGTTTCAATGTCCTGAGATGGAGCCCCATGTTGGGCTCCCTGCTCAGCAGGGAGTCTGCTTCTCTCTCTGCCCCTCCCCACCCAGCTCGTGCTTTCTCTCTTGCTCTCTCTCAAATAAATAAAATCTTAAAAAAAAGACATTATGTACCTTTATGTTGCTACTGTCACAAATAATATTGTCATAAATAATGAATTACCTAGTTCATTTTAATATACTGCTTTAACCATACCTCCAATGTAAATGGTTAAATCTCCTCCCTACAGTTAAACACTTCTCAGTTCAATGGATATCCATCTAGAAATTTATGTATTTCTGTTTTTCATTTTAACTATATATTATATTACATTGTGACTTTCAGGAGCCCTTAACTAGGAATCATAAACCATTATAAGGAGACTCCTGCACAACTCAGCTGAAAAAGGATAAATGGTGAGTGTGCATATTAACATAGCTTTATAATTATTGTTTTATGCATTTGTCTTTTAAGTCATATAGATAAAAAGGAGTTTAAACCAAATATGAAAATGAAAAACTATTTGCTTTTATATTTACCTATGTAGCTACCTTTACTGTTGTTGTTTATTTCTTTATATGACTTTGAGTTACTTATCTTGTGTCTCTTTTTCTCAGCATGGAAGTCTTATAGGACTTTTCAGAGGTCTGTAAATACAAATACCAATGAATCTACTTTCTATAGTATGAATGTACCGTATGCTGTTAAAATCATTCCCCTGTCACTCAACATTTAAGTTATTTCTATACTTTGCCCACTAAAAACAATGCTGTCTGCAATTTACATGTTTGCACATATATTCAAATTACTGGTGCTTATATTTCTATAGAATAGATTTTGGAAAGTAGGATTGCTTGATCAAAAAGTATGTGATCTCTTACATTTTCCAACTTCCCTTGCACATGTGTTGGGGCCACCAAACATAATATAAGACACTTCTAAGGCTTTTAAACAATGCTGGGTGATCTTTCCGTCTCCTTTCAGTAACCTTGGAAACCATGTGTGCCATCTGGAACACATGACTGAGATGAATGCAGGCTAGATACCTGAATAATCAATGGAGCAGAGCCATGCAGGAGAACCAATAACTCTCATCAAACTATGACGTGAATGAGTAATAAACTGCTTAAAATCCACTGAGATAACCTAGTTCATCTTAATATACTGCTTTACCCACACCTCCAATTTCAGTCCCCTTCCCACAATTAAACACATCAGTTTGATGGATATCCATCTAGAAATCTATATATTTCTGTTTTGCATTTTAACTAAATATTATAATATTACATCTATTGCCCTACTGTTTTCACTCAACAGTATCCCTGGGGGTGCTTTAATATAAGAATCTCATTCTTTTTAATTATTGTATAGTTTTCTTGGTATAGATAGACCACAGTTTATTTGACCTTTCCCTTTTGATGACTTACACTATTTCCAATATTTTGGTTCTTACAAGCAATGCCATAATAAACATTTATCTATGCTTTCCTGTGCACCTGTGTGCATATATCTCCATGGTAATATTAGGTAATAAAAGTGCTGGATCATGTGGTATGTACGTATTTTTGTTGGTTTGTTTATTTACCACAATGCATACCATAAACTTATCCATCACCTCCAAAGTCCTGATGAATATTGATGCAAAATCCTCAACAAAATACTAGCAAACTAAGCCAGCAGAATATTAAAAGGATTTTACATCATGATGAATTGGGGTTTACCCACAAAATTTAAGGGTTATTCAATATATGAAAATCAATGTCAAAGTCTTATATTACATTAATATAAGAAAGGGAAAAACACATTATCATCTCAATTGATACAGCAAAAAAGCATTTGACAAACTCCAATACCCTTTCATAATAAAAACACTCAACAAACTAGGAATATAAGCAGATTGTCTCCACATAATAAAAGGCATTTATGAACGACTCAATGCTAGATCATACTCTATAGTGAAGGATTGAAAGCTTTCCATGTGAGATCACAAATAAGACAAGGATGTTTGTTTTCATCAGTTTTGTACTGGAAGTTCCAGCCAGAGAAATTAAGCAAGAAAAAAATAATTGAATCCAAATTGGAAAGAAATAAGTGAAATTATCTTTATTTGCCAATGGCATGATCCTATATATAGAAAATGCTAAAGAATATGCAAGAAGTCTACTAGGACTAATAAATGAACTTGGCAAATTGCTGGATACAAGATCAGCTATTCCAAATTGGTTGTATTTCTATATACTAGGAATAAGCAATCCAAAAATGAAGTTAAGAAAACAATTCTATGTACAAAAGCACAAAACAGAATACAATACTTAATAAATTTAACCAAGGTATCTCAAGATTTGTACACTGAAAATTACAAAATTGCTGAAAGTAATTAAACAAGACCTAAATAAATGGAGAGATGGTCCATGTTCATGGATTGGAAGACTCAATATTTGTTAAGATGACAATAATTCCCAAAGCAGTCAAAGGATCGAATGCAATTCCTATCAAAATAAGAAAAGTCTATTTTTGAGAAATGGAAAAGCTGAGAGTAAAATTCATATGGAATTGCAAGAAATCCCAAATAGACAAAATATACTGAAAAAAATGTAAGAAGACTCACACTTTCTTATTTTAAAACCCTACAAATTTATAGTAAAACAGTGTACTACTGGCATAAGAATAGACATGTAGATAGAACTGAGAGTCCAGAAATAAACCCATACATCTATTGTCAATTGAATGTGGGCAAGGATGACAAGTCCATTCAATGGGAGAAAGAATAAGCTCTTCAACAAATGGTGATGAGACAACTGGATATCCACATGCACAAGAATGAGATTAGACCCCTACCTCATGTTATTCAAAAAATAAAAAACTCAAAATGGAAACAACCCAAATGTCCATCAACGGATGGACATGATGAGTTGATAAACAAAATGCAGTATATTCACACAGTGGAATATTATTCAGCCCTAAAAAGGAATGAAATACTGGTAACATGCTACAATGTGGATGAACCTTGAAAAAAATTATGCTAAGTGAAAGAAGCCAAACATGAAAGGTCACATATTGGATGATTCCATTTATATCAAATGTCAAGAATATGTAAATCCATAAAGACAAAAAATAAATTAGTGGTTGTTAGGGCTGGAGACAGGACACAATGGGTAAATTGGTAAAGGGCATCCTTTGGGGGGGTAATAAAAATCTTTTGGAACCAGATAGAAGTGAACAGTTGTGCAACAAAGTGAGTATTCTAAATGCCACTGAATTATACACTTAAAATAGTTAATTTTATTTTATGTGAATTTCACCTCAATACAAAAATTGAACACATTTTAATTATTAGAAATATTTCCAGATTTTGCTCCTAAGAGGTTATACCATCAACAATGCATGAGAGTATCTATTCCGCCTCACCATTGCCAGGACTATGGTTTGGGGTTTACCCAAAATCTAGTCTTTTCAGACTAAACCAGGTCATGAAGACTGTTACTTTCTCTAAACTTTTTTTTGTCCTTTACCTTGTAGTCTATAATCATCATCAAAATATGTTCATGTCAATGGGTTTTGTCTACTTAGCCAAAACGTCATTTCCAACAGGTCAGTTGTGTCCTCTTAAACCTAGCTCAGTGCTAGAAATATAGTGAGTGTTTTCTATTTGTGCTTTTTACATTTAGAACCATGGACTTATACCTATGTTGTAGATATTATTCTAAATTTACAGATGAAAAAACAGGTTCAAAAATTTTATGCAATGCCTTTTAACACTGGAGTGTGTCACGCCTGAGATTCTAGCTCCAATTTACCTACTTTTCCATGTGTCCTCCCTATGAATTGATGAGACCTACTTATCAGTATCTATACATTCACATTATGATGGCCATACTATGTTGTGCATGTATGGAGGTTCACTTAATGACACTTCCTGATGAGGATGAGGATGGCAATGAACTCTTGTCCCTCAGGTTGAGAAGTCTGGGTCCAGAAACTACATAGATTGGCTGGTATCCAAGTCAGCATGGTATAGAGCAACATGACTTTTAAAAAATTATTTAGCTCTTTCTCCTGAATTTGAAAGGCTATCTTTATCATATTCTAAAAATCAGGTTGTTCCTAAATCTATGTCAACCTTCAAATGCCATTCCTTAGTTATTTTCTCTATTCTCAGGAAGTCACTTTAAAAAATGTATTAATTTATCTGGCAGCACAAGAATGCTTATTATTTATTTTCATCAATTTCTTGGCCCCTTATGAACATTGTAATTCAGAGGAATTTTTTTTTAAGATTTATATTTATTTGACAGAGAGAGAGTTAGCGAGAGCAGGAACATAAGCAGGGAGAGTGGGAGAGGGAGAAGCAGGCTTCCCGCCGAGCAGGGAGCCCGACACGGGGCTCGATCCCAGGACCCTGGGATCATGACCTGAGCCGAAGGCAGACACTTAACGGCTGAGCCACCCAGGCGCCCCAATTCAGAGGAATTTTTGAACAACATTTTTAAGTTCCAAAATACATTCCTTGTGATTTAAATTAAAACTGAAATGAATTTATGCATAATTGACATTTTTTACAGTAATTATCCTACATAAGATCTTGGACTCCTATCTTCTAAATAACCTAAAGATGTACTTCTTGTTTATTCTCTCAGCATTCCATGGTAACAAGGCTGCAAGCTGCTAAAAGTGCATATGTAAATAACTCAAAGTTCCTTTTTATCCTGGAGAAGGTGATGGTTTCTTCTCCACTACATCATCCCCCTAAAAAAGAAGAAAATTTTTTTTCTAACAGTACCTATCTCACAGGCCTATGGGAGAAAGAAATAAAATACTGAGTGGCAGTGATTTTATAAGATTTCATATTTTGAAAAAATTAATCTACTAGATGGGAACAATACATGATATAGTGAGGCCAGCAGGTAACTTTTCACATTATTCCAGGAGTGAGGTGACTGCCGGGGGGAGAGGTCCTGAACCTGAACCAGGGCAATAACAGACAGTAGGACTGGAAAAAAATAGACAGAGGTGGAAGACAATTAAAAGGTTGGGTTCTCAGGAATTGGTTATTGATGAGATTGAGGGAAGTGAGGGAACAAAAGTGAAGGATACTATCCAGGTTTCTGACTTTGGCATTTAAAAGTATGCTGGCATTATTCAATTAAACAGGAAACGTGGTAATGGCTTAAATGTGTAGTGGTGGAAGAGTTGGAGAGGAAAACTAGTTTTATTTATTGTTTACTTTTTTGTTTATTGTTTAATTTTTTTAACATTTTTCCTTTAAAATTTTTTTAATTCCAGTATACTTAACATGCAGTGCTATATTATTTTTAATTTTTTTACTTTAAATTTTTATTTTAATTCCAGTTAGCATACAGTGTTATATTAGTTTCAGGTGTACAATATAATAATTTAACAGTTCCGTACATCACCTGGTGCTCATCACAGCATACAGTGTTCTATTAGTTTCAGGTGTACAATACAGTGATTCAACAGTTTTATACATTACTCAGTGCTCATCATGATAAGTGTACTCTTAATCCCCTTCACCTGTTTGACCTACCCACCACCCACCTCTCCTTTGGTAACCATCAGTTTGTTTTCTGTATTTAAGGGCCTATTTTTTGGTTTGTCTCTTTTGCCCTTTGTTTTGTTTCTTAAATTCTACATACGAGGGAGGTAATATAGTATTTGTCTTTCTCTGACTGACTTATTTCATTTAGCATTATACTCTCTAGCTCTATCCATGTTGTTGCAAATGGCAAGATTTCATTCTTTTTAATGGCTGAGTAATATTCCACTGTGTGTGTGTGTGTGTGTGTGTGTGTGTGTGTGTGTGTGTGTGACATCTATCTTCCTTACTCATTTATCTATCGATGGACACTTGGGCTGCTTCCATAATTTGGCTATTGTAAATAATGCTGCTATAAACATAGGGGTGGATGTATCTTTTAAAATTAATGTTTTCATTTTCTTTGGGTAAACACCCAGTAGTGGAATTACTGGATCATTTGGTAATTTCATTTATAAAGTTTTCAGGAATCTCCATAATGTTTTTCACAGTGGCTGTACCAGTTTGCATTCCCACCAACAGTGCAAGAGGGTTCCATTTTCTCCACAGACTCGCCAACGCTTGCTGTTTCTTGTGTTGTTGATTTTAGCTATTCAGACAGGTGTGAGGTGCTATCTCATTGTGACTTTGATTTGCATTTCCCTGATGATAAGTGATGTTGAGCATCTTTTCATGTGTCTATTTACCATCTGTATGTCTTCTTTGGAGTAATGTCTGTTCTTGTCTTCTGCCCATTTTTAAATTGGATTATTTGTTTTTGTGGTCTTGAGTTGTATCAATTCTTTATATATTTTGGATACTAAGCCTTTATCAGATATGTCATTTGCAAATACCTTCTCCCATTCAGTAGGTTGTCTTTTAGTTTTGTGAATTGTTTCTTTTGCTGTGTAGAAGCTTTTCATTTTGATGTAGTCCCTATAGTTTACTTTTGCTTTTATTTCTTTTGCCTCAGGAGACATATCTAGAAAAATGTTGCCATAGCCAATGTCAGAGAAATTAGTGCTGTGCTCTCTTCTAGGATTTCTATGGTTTTGAGTCTCACATTTAGGTCTTTAATCCATTTTGAGTTTATTTTTGTGTATGGTGTAAGACAGTGGTCCAGTTTTATTCTTTTGAATGTAGCTGTCCAGTTTTCCCAGCACCATTTGTTGAAGAGACTATCTTTTCCCCATTGCATATTCTTCCCTCCTTTGTTGAAGATTACTTGACCATATAATCATGGGTTTATTTCTGGGCTCTCTATTCTGTTCCATTGATCTATGTGTGTATTTTTATCCCAGTACCATACTGTTTTGATTACTTCAGCTTTGTAGTATAACTTGAAATCTGGGATTGTGATACCTGTGATACCTGGGGTTGTTCCTCTTTTTCAAGATCGCTTTGGCTATTTGAGGTCTTCTGTAGTCCATACAAATTTCAGGATTCTTTGTTATAGTTCTGTGAAAAATGCTGTTGGGATTTTGATAGGATTTGCATTAAATCTGTAGATTGCTTTGGACATTTTTACAATATTTGTTCTTCCAATTCATGAGCATGGAATGTCTTCCCATTTGCTTGTGCCATCTTTTATTTCTTTCATTAATGTTTTATAGTTTTCAGAGTATAGGTCTTTCACCTCCTTGGTTAATTTTATATTCCTAGATAATTTATTCTTTTTGGTGCAATTGTAAATGGGATTGTTTTCTTGATTTCTTTTTCTGCTCCTTCATTATTAGTGTGTGGAAATTAAATGGATTTGCATACATTGATTTTGTATCCTGCAACCTTACTGAATTCGTTTATCAGTTCTAGTAGTTTTTTGGTGGAGTCTTTAGGGTTTTCTATATATAGTTTCATGTCACCTGCAAATAGTGGAAGTTTTACTTTTTCCTTACCAATTTGGATGCCTTTTATTTCTTTTCTTTGTCTGATTGCTGTGGCTAGGACTTCCAGTATTATGTTGAATGAAAGTGGTGAGAGTGGACATCCTTGTCTTGTTCCTGACCATAGAGGAAAAGCTCTCAGTTTTTCCCCATTGAGTATGACGTTCACTGTGGGTTTTTCATTTATGACATTTATTATGTTGAGATATGTTCCTTCTAAACTTACTCTGTCGAAGGTTTTTATCATAAATGGATGTTGTACTTGAAAATGCTTTTTCTGCATCTATTGTTGAAATGATTGTATGGTTTTTATCATTTCTCTTGTTGATGTGATGTATCATCATGTTGATTGATTTTCAAATATTGAACCACCCTTACATCCCAGGAATAAATCCCACTTGATAGTGGTGAATGATTTTTTTAATGTATTGTTGGATTGTGTTTGCTAGTATTTTGTTGAGGATTTTTGTATCGATGTTTATCAGAGATATTGGCTTGCAGTTTCTTTTTTGTGGTATCTTTATCTTGTTTTGGTTCCAGGGTCATGCTGGCCTCATAGAATGAATTTGGAAGCTTTCCTCCCTCTTCCATTTTTTGGTAAAGTCTGAGAAGAATAGATATTAACTCTTCTTTAAATGTTTGGTAGAATTCCCCTGTGAAGCCATATGTAGGGAAAACTAGTTTTAGAGACATATTTAAAGGTTAGATCCCAATAAATAACCGGGCAATTTATTTTGTGGGTGCCAATAAAGTCATTTTAATGTTTACATGCAGAGGCAAAAGACCCAGAAAAGCCAACACAGTGTTAAAGAACAATGAAGTTTGAGGACTGATGACACTACTATCCAACTGCAAGACTTACCATAAAGCTATAGTAATCAAGACATGTGGTATTGGCAAAAGAATAGATGGATAGATCAACAGAACAGAATAGAAAGCCCAGAAATAGACCCACGAAAATATACTCAACTGATCTTTGACAAAGGAGCAAAGGCAATGCACTGGAACAAAGATACACTCTTCAGAAATGTTGCTGGAACAACTGGACATCTACATGTAAAAGAATGAACCTAGGGGCGCCTGGGTGGCTCAGTTGGTTAAGCGACTGCCTTCGGCTCAGGTCATGATCCTGGAGTCCCAGGATCGAGTCCCGCATCGTGCTCCCTGCTCGGCAGAGAGTCTGCTTCTCCCTCTGACCCTCCCCCTCTCATGCTCTCTCTCTCTCTCTCATTCTCTCTCTCAAATAAATAAATAAAATCTTTAAAAAAAAAAATGAACCTAGACACAGACCTTACACCCTTCACAAAAATTAAATCAGAATGGATCATAGACCTAAATGCAAAGAAAGCAACACAGGAAAAAATCTAGATGACCTTGGATATAATAACTTTTTATTTTTATTTTATTTTTAAGTAATCTCTACACCCAGTGTGGGGCTTGAATTTACAACCCCATGATCAAGAGTCACATGCTCTACCAACTGAGCCAACCAGGCGCCCCAGATGATAACTTTTTAGATACAACCCCAAAACATAATCCATGAAAGAAATAATTGATAAGTTGGATTTCATTAAAGTGAAAAACTTCTGCTCTGTGAACGGCAATGTCAAGAGAATGGGAAGACAAGCCACAGACTGTGACAAAATATTTGCAGAAGACACATCTAATAAAGGACTGTTATCCAAAATACACAAAGAACTCTTAAAACTCAACAATAAGAAAACAAGCAACCCAATTAAAACATGTGCCAAAGACTTTAACAGACACCTCACCAAAAAAGATATATAGATGGGAAGTAAGCATATGAAAAGATGCTCCACATCATATGGAATCTTGGAAATGCAAATTAAAACAACAACAGGATACCACTATGGATCCATTAGAATGACCAAGATCTAGAACACCGACAATATCAAATGCTGCCAAGGATGTGGAGCAACAGGAACACTCACTCATTCATTGCTGGTGGGAATGTGAAATGGTGTATCCACTTTGGAAGACTGAATCTCAAACTGCTCTAAAAATGTTTTTATAAGACTGCTTTAAAAAAATATACACAAATGGGATCATACCCAAATAAAAGTTAGAGTCTCCAGGACTTGATTGATTGATTGTGCGGGATGAGAGAGAAGGCATCAAAGTTGGTGGTATGTTGGCACCAATTACTGAAATAGGGTTCATAAGAAAAGGAGAAGGAATGGGGTGAGGGAAAGTCATAAGGGCAAGGGGAAGATGGCAAGATCATATATGGACAAGTTGAGTTTGAGATGTCTGTGGGAGATCCAGATGGAAGTGTTTTATATATCGTAAATAGAGACAATGGAACTTAATGTCTAGAATCACATGCTATATAGTCAGACAAACCTGGATATAAATTCTAGATGTGACTCTTCCTTTAGCTGAGTGAACTTAAGTATGTTGTATAACCTCCTTGAACCTCAGAAGGCTTATCTGTAAAATGGGAATATTATCTATAGTATCTATCTCATGATCTATATATATATATCACCTGGAAAACTTTCATGCTTTTTAAAAATGATAGCTATTGTGAGCAATAGACATTTATTGAGCATGCTAGCACATACAGAAAGCTGCTATTGATTGATTGTCTAGCCAACAAAAATAGCTTTGTCAGCATTCTAAACAGTATATGTTATACTACAGAGTGGTTTTTTTCAGAGGTGCAAGAGGCCTAGCTGTCAGCCTATCTTGACTTTTGACATGCCTTCCTTACTAAGCTTAATCATATCTTGCTCTTGATTTAAAATGAGAGATGTACAACTCTTCCTTTCACTTGAACATGCAGAGGCCATTGTAGGGTTATTAATTGGCCTAATTTCAATATTGTCATGTCTCAGGGAATAGAAAGTCCTGAGGAGAGGGAGAGAGATGGGGAACGGCTGGTTGATGGGAGTAGTCAGGACACACATACATTTGTCAATTAAGTTTGTTGTCTTATATGGGTACAGTTTGTGGCAACCCCAAATAATTACAATAATAACAGCAAAGATTACTAATCGCAGATCACCATAACAAATATAATAATAATGAAAAAGTTTGAAATATTACAAAAATTACCAAAATGTGACACAAAGTGAGGAAATGCTGTTGAAAAATGAAGCCTATAGACTTGCTCAGTGCAAGGTTGCCACAAACTTTTAATTTGTAAAGAATGTAATATCTGCAAAGCTCAATAAAGCAAAGCACAATAAAACGAGATATGCCTGTGCCATTTTAGAACTAGCAGCACAAAGAGGGGCTGGCTGAAGATCCAGAATCATAGCAAAACTTCTTTTTTTTATCACTACAAATATCTACATAATGTTTTTTGACTAGAATGACCCCACTACAAAAATGCAATACTCGTGCTTATAACACACACACACACACACACACACACACACACAACTTTGATGCAATTTCATGTGATCTATAGAGTTCTCCAGTGAAACATCCAGTTTAGGTTAATTAATCTGGTCAGCAAGTGAGAGTTTTTTGGAAACTGGCCTAAGTCTGACTGAGGAGCCACTGGGGAGATGGTTTGGTAGGTGGCAACATCGCAGTAAGGCTAGGCTCCTCCTAGGTCTCTAGAAATGTGGAATTCTGTGGTAAAGGGCCCAGCAGACTGCACCCCATAATCCAGGTGGGATACAGTACACAAGGTCTAGGGCAGCTTCCACCTGGGCACCATGAGTGAAAGCAGAGAACAGACAGGTCTGGTGGGGACTGGGGAGTGGGCAGCAGGTAGTAAAGAGCTTTCCTGGTAATCAGAGAATGGTAAACTAAAGTCACAAGGTGGTGATGCCACTTGTAGCCCCATGAATTGGAGGAGAGTTGAAAGACCCAGTGAACTAGGGTGGGGTGTGGATGAGGGGGACAGTATGGTACGTGTTCCAGATCAGAAGATTTTGTATTTTAAAAACCTGAAAACTTTTATTATGTATGTAGCCAATCAAACATACTTTATACTTGGTACAAATTAGTACAGTGAAGGTAATGTATTTCTGCTGAAACAAACAATTTTATTTAGGAAATATGTATTTTTTCCTACCTTGAATGTTTTATTTCATCAAATAAAAAAAAAGTTTTATTAAATTTTCTGATTATCAAAGTAAGAGAACCTGATGGAGAAGAAGAGAAAGAAAGAAAAAATATTAAAAAGAAAAAATCTTTCAATTCTATTCAACCCATCTTGACACCCTACTCTGTATTAATTTCATGCATGCCCCAAACACAGGCAAAATAAATATCAGTGAATGTTGAGAGAAGAGGTGGACTTAGGAGGTCAATGCCTGGGGAGCAAAGGAAAGAAAAAGAAAATTTGTCAGAGATGTGCCAATGGCCAATAGCCCTAATAGAAATTGTAGCCCCTCTCTGGCAAACAGAGAAAGGATAATGAATGCTACAGGGAGGGACACTAAGAACTAAGCACAAATTAAGTAAAATTACTGAGAGTGAGCTAATGGTCAAAAGAGAATACAAACAAAGCTTCAGTCAATGGGTTAAATACTGGGAGAAGCAACATAGTCACAATAGATTTTCAGATCAAGTCAATTCTGTAGTTTTTGGGTTTTTTATTTTGGTAAAATATATATAACATAAAACTTTCTATTTAAACCATTTTTAAGTATACAAAACAGTGACATTAATTTCATTCACAAAGTTGTGCAACCATCACTCCTATCTATTTCTAAAACTGTTTCATGAGCCCAAGCAGCAACTGTACCCATTAAGCAATAACTCCCCATTTTTCCCTCCCCCAATTCTGGTAACCTCCAAATCTACCATCTGTTTCTATTAACTTGCCTATTTTAGATATCTTACATAAGTAGAATCATACGATATTGTCCTTTTGTGTCTGGCTTACTGCATTTAGCATAATTTTTGAAGATTCATCCATACTGTAGCATGTTTCAGAACCTCATTCATTTTTATAGACAAATATTATTCTATTGGATGTATATACTACATTTTGTTTATACATTCATCTGTTGATGGGAACTTGGATTGTTTCCACCTTTTACCTATTGTGAATAAGATTGCAGTGAATATTCATGTACAGGTATATGTTTGTATCCTTGTGTTCAATTTCCTTTGGTATTCTTTTGTCTACCTCTTTTATGTTTTTGTCACAAATTACATCTTTTCCCATGTGTATCTAATAGCATAAACGTATAATTATTTTTATGCATATTTCTTTTTTATATCAAGCAGGCAATAAAAAGTGAGTTACAAATCAAAAGTACAATAATACTGGCTTTTATATTTGCCCATACATTTACCTTTACCAGATATCTTTATTTCTTATATGACTGAGTTACTATCTGATGTCCTTTCATTTGATGAACACCTTTTAGGCTTTCTTGTGGGGCAGTTTTCTTGGTAACAAACTCCCTTAGTTTTTGTTTTTCTGAGAATTTGTCTTAATTTCTCCCTCATTTTAAAAGGACAGTTGTACCAGATATAGAACTTATGGTTTACAATTTCTTTTTCATTTCAGCACTTTAAATATGTCATTGCACTGCCTTCTGATCTCCATGATTTCTAGTGAGAAATTGGATGATAATCTTACTGAGTATCTTAACTTGTGAGAAGTTGCTCTTCTTATTGCCTTCAAGAGTCATTTTCTTTCAACAGTTCAATTATATGTCTTGGTATAGATCTCTTTTGGTCTATCCTGCTTGGAGTTGTTGAGGTTCTTTGATGTGTAGATTTAATGTTTTTCATCAAGTTTAGTAGTTTTGGCCATTATTTCTAGTTCATCTTGAGTCAGTTTCAGTAGTTTGTGTCTTTTATATGGATGTGTCCATTTAATCTAAGTTATTGACTTTGTTGGCATTTAGTTGTTCATAATATTCCCTTATAACTCAGTTTATTTCAGTAAAGTTGATAGCATTGTCCCCTCTTTTATTCTTGGTTGTAGTAATTTGTCTTTTCTCTTTTTTCAGTCTAGTTAAGATTTGTCAATTTCATTCCTCAAAGAACCAATTTCTGGTATTGTTAATTTTCTCTTCTGTATTTCACTAATTTCTTCTGTAATCCTTATAATATTCTTCCTTCAGGTTGCTTTCAGTTTAATTTGCTCTTCTTTTTCTAGGATTTTGTTTGTTTTTTTGTTTCAGCAAATTGGGAAGTTTTCAGCCATTCTTTTTTTTTTTTTTTTTTTTTTTAAGTAAGGTTTATGCCCAACATTGGGCTTGAACTCAAGATCCTGAAATCAAGAGTTGCATGCTCTACTGACTGAGCCAGCCAGGCACCCACAGCCATTATTTCTTTGAATACTTTTTCTACTCTTTTCTCTTTCCTCTTTTTCGGGTATTCCCATTGCACATATGTTGGTGTGCTTAAAGGTGTCTCACATCTTTTGAGTCTCTGATCATTTTTCTTTATTCTGTTTTATCCCTGTTCTTCAGATTGCATAATATCATTCTTCAACTTCACTTATATTTTCTTCTACCAGCTGAAATCTATTGAGTACCTTTAGTGAATTTTCATTATTATACTCCTCAAATCCAGAGTTTACATTTTGTTTTTTTATTTTTTAAAATCCTTCTTGATATTCTTTATTTGATAAAACATTGTCTTCATATCTTCCATTATTTCTTTAAGCATGGTTTGTTAGTTCTTTGAAGATACTTATAATGGGTACTTTGAAATCTTTGTATGTTCAGTCTGACATCTGGTCCTTCTCACAACACAGTTTGTGTTGCCTTCTCTTTCCTCGGTATGGGTCTCATATTCCTCTTTCTTTGCATTGACAAGGACTTTTTTCTTTTATTATTAAGATTTTATTTATTTATTTGTGTGAGAGAGAGAGAGTGAGCAAGCACAAGCCGGGGAGGGGGATGGGGCAGAGGGAGAGAGAAGCAGGCTCCCCACTGAGCAAGGAACCCAACATGGGGCTCAATCCCAGGACCCTGAGATCATGACCTGAGTGGAGGGCAGATGTTTAACCAACTGAGCCACCCAGGTGCCCCGACAAGAACTTTTTTCTTGACCAAAGTAAATCAGGCTCTTTTGAGTCCTCTTCTTTTTTTTTTTTTTAAAGATTTGTTTATTTATTCTAGAGGAAAAGAGGGAAGGAGGAGCAGAGGGAGAGCGAGAATCTCAAGCAGACTCCCTGCTGAGTGTGGAGCCCAATGCAGGGCTCAATCTCATGACCCTGAGATCATGGACTGAGCCAAAATCAAGAGTCGGATGCTTAACCACCTGAGCCACCCAGGCACCCCAAGCCCTGTTCTTGATTAAGCCCTGTCCTTGGACTGTCAAGATTAGTTTTAGCAAAGAATCCTGTTCATCCCTGGTTTAGCAAGAATCCTGCTAAGCTAGTTTAGCAAGAATCCTTCTACCTTTGAAATTCAGTTAAGTTCCTCTTCCTCCACCCTTGATATCTAATCAAGTTCCTCTTAGTAATTTTAATCCAATGACTTTTTCTCCCTGTGTATTGATTATAAAAATCACCCACTGCCCCTGCTGTAGTAGTTGGAGTTAAGTTCAATCTCAAGGAATACAATCTTCCTGTCATATTTAACTCTCTACAATGCAGTTTTTCTTTGACAGAATATTTTGTAACTTGTGTTGAAATCTACATGGTTTAGGTAATATATTTTAACATCTTTGAATACCGATTTGCCTCCCCACCTTCTACACTCTTTGTTTTGGTTGGTGTTTGCTTGCTTGTTTTGTGACTTGACTAGGTAATGTTAGTGAAGCTGTTTCCCCCACTGTGTGAACATTGTGGTATCATTCCTCAGAGGGTGCAAACAGGTACATGTACAGGCATCCTGGAATTACAGTGGTTTCTGCCAACACCCTTTTTGACTCTTTCTCTCATCTCTGTATTAAGCTGTTTGCTTCGTTTGGCATTACACTTGGCCTGTTAGGCTCCACTAATTATAGGCTGATTGCTCTGTTTTCAACAAAGCCCTGGGGCATAACATGCTCAAAAGTCTGACCCAGTTAAATTCAATCAGGGATAGTTTTTGAGGCCAGTCTTTCAAGTTTATTCCGACCCCCAGTAGACTCTTATTTACTAACTCTTCCCCTAATTTTCTCTGGTGTACTAGCTGGCCTACAGTGTAACTTGTTGCTTTTATTTAAGGGAAGCTATTGTTTTCTAGTGTAAGTTTAAGCTTTATCTTCCCCAGACTGTGTTTCAAATTGAGTCCTCTCTTTTGGGAGAGCATAGAAGCTCTCCTTTTTTATGGGCTACTTCTCTCCCTGGGCAAAAACTGTGAGCTGCTACTCTGGGCAGGGCTGTAGCCTCTGGTTTTCTTTCTTTTTCTTTCGTCTTTCTTTTCTTTTCTTTCCTTTTCTTTTTTTTTCTTTCTTTCCTTCCTTCCTTCCTTCCTTCCTTCCTTCCTTCCTTCCTTCCTTCCTTCCTTCCTTCCCTATCTTTTCTTTCTTTCTTTCTCCTGGTATGAAACTTCTGCTCTAAGAGGAATCCATGATGAGGGCAATTAGGACTCCTTTATTCTTGCTCTGCCTTGTTGGGTAAAGCATTTGTCTTTTGGATAGTGACTGGTTACTAGAAGGGAATCCATGACTTCTTGGTCACATTCAGTGAGAATTTAGCTTCTTCAGCTCTAATTTGGAGGGGATAAGAAATGCTGGTGACCTGCCCTCCCAGTGAGATATAAACCTTGATTGGGAACTGAGGGGAAAGGAAGCCCTGTAATTTTGGCTGTGTCTCCAGAGTATAGTTTCTTTTTTTTTTTTTTTTTTTTTTTCAGAGTATAGTTTCTGTTAAGATGAGCTGGGGGTGAAGAGGAAGGAGGCAGCAGGTCCTGGTTCAAATGCCAGGAACCCTTATTGTTTTTACCAAGTTTTGGTAGCTTTTTCTTGAATAAATGTTTCTTCATATGCTGTTTTCCCTTAGGACAATTCCTAAAGACATTAAATGGTTGTTTTTTTTAATAGTTTTCATCTGATCTGCTTGTTTAACTGTTGAGTGGGTCTTCATAACTCTTCTTGTTATCACCACAAAAGTGGGCATTATGTCAATTTTTAAATTGCAATTCAATTCATTAATAGATATAGAACTGGTCAGATTTCCTATTTCTTCTTTTTTCCATTTTAGTAAGTTGTGTTTTTTAATAAATTCATGGATTTAATCTAAATTTTTAAATTTATTAGAATGATGTTGTTCTTATTATTCTTTTATTATATTTTTAAAATCTGTAGAATATGTGCTGTTCTCCTTTCTTTTATCCTTGGTATTTATATTGTGTCTTCTCTTTTTTTCTTGAACAATTTCGTTAGAGGGTTTTGATTTTATTAGTATTTACATGCAATTAACTTTTGTGTGTTTCTTTGGTTTCATTGATTAATTTCTATTCTTAATTATTTCTTGTTTTAAGAATTGTGTGGATTTATATTGTTTTCCCCAAAAACTTATTTTCAAGCAAACTTAAGATTATTGATATTTTTCAGTCTTTCTTATTTTCTAATATATGCATTTAAAGGCATAGAATTTCTTATTAAGCACAAATAGCTGCCTCCCACAGGTTTCCATGTGTTGTGTTTTCATTATCACTCAATTAAAGATAATGTTAAATTTGATTGTAATTTCTGCTTTTACTCATGAATTATTGAGAAATGTATTGCTTAATTTCCAAACACTTTGAGATTTTTTGTTGTTATCCATTTGTTATTATTAGCTTAATTTATCTGTCATCAGAGAACATATTCTGAATTATTTTAATATTTTAAAATTTGTTGCCACTTGGTTAAAAGACTGAGTAAAAAGTGAATTTTAGCAAATGTCCTGTTTGTACTTGAAAAAAAACGTATATTCTGCAATTGTAGTTTGTATTGCTCTATATATGTAAATTAGGTCAAATTTGTTAGTCTTGTTGCTTAAATCTTTACTACTTCTGCTGATTTTTTCTAATTATTCTATCAATTATTTAGAGAGATATATTTACATGTCCCACAATAACTTAAGATTTCTCTATTTTTCCTTTTATGTCTGATATTTTTTGTATTGCATATTTTGAAGCAATGTTAGTAGAAGCATACAGATTTACAATTTTAGTACCTTCCTATTAGATTGACAATTTTATCATCATAAAATATATCTCTCTATCTCTAGTAATATTTCTTGGCTTATGTCTTACTTTGTCGGATATTTTCATAGCTACATCAGCTTTCCTTTGGTATGCATGTATGTATTTTTTCTGCATTTTGACTTTCAATCTTTCTGTGTCCTTAAATTTATATTGTGTCTCTTTAAGCAGCATATGATTTATTACTTTTATCATGTGTGATTTGAAGTGCTCAGTCTGTTTATATTCACTCTAATTATTGATCTGTGTTTATGTCTCTCATCTTACTATTTGTTTTCTATCTGACCCTCCTATTCTAGGTTCCTACTGATTAAATTAGACCACAAAAGCTTAATAAAGGAAACTTGTGGATCCCCTTAAACTTGTGTGTTCAAAATTAAATGCACATATGTGGGTAGGGATGGATGAATCCATTTATTCAAGGTGTATGTATGTGCTAAGGAGAGAGTCTACAGCTCTCATTAGTTTGGGAAGGGAGTTTATGATATAAAAAATAGTGAGGGTCACACAGCTAGTAAGAGGCAGAGTGTGGATTTGGTTCCAATGCATGGACTCTTACCAAGTATCCTGAGGCTATCATGGGTAAATTTTTGATATCCCTACTGATATTTTTCTGACTGTACTATTAGTTACCAAGAAACTTCTGTTATTCGTTCTCACTATGATTGTGGATTTTTCTACTCATCTTTTTATTCTGGTTTTTATTTTTTGCTTTATGTCTTTAGGTGCATATAAATTAGGTATCATAATACAATCCTGGTGGATTGATCTTTTTTCTTTATTAAATATCCCTCTTTATAAATGCCCATTGCCTTGAATTCTACCTTGGTTGATATTTAAAAAGCAACAGCAGCTTTTTTATAGACACAATTTGCATAATATACCTTTTTAAATTAAGTTTTAATTCCAATATAGTTAACATACAGTGTTACATTAGTTTCAGGTGTACAATATAGTGAATCAACAATTCTATACATTACTCACTGCTCATCATGATAAGTGTACTCTTTAATCCCCATCACCTATTTCACCCATCCTTCTGCCCACCTTCCCTCTGGTAACCATCAGTTTGTTCTCTATAGTTAAGAGTCTCTTTCTTGGGGCGCCTGAGTGGCTCAGTCATTAAGCGTCTGCCTTCGGCTCAGGTCATGATCCCAGGGTCCTGGAATCGAGCCCCGCATCAGGCTCCCTGCTCTATGGGAAGCCTGCTTCTCCCTCTCCCACTCCCCTTGCTTGTGTTCCCTCTCTCACTGTGTCTCTCTCTGTCAAATAAATAATAAATAAAATCTTAAAAAAAAAGAGTCTCGGGGCACCTGGGTGGCTCAGTCAGTTAAGCGGCTGCCTTCGGCTCAGGTCATGGTCCCAGGGTCCTGGGATCGAGCCCCGCATCGGGCTCCCTGCTCGGCAGGAACCCTGCTTCTCCCTCTCCCACTCCCCCTGCTTGTGTTCCCTCTCTTGCTGTGTCTCTCTCTGTCAAATAAATAAATAAAATATTTAAAAAAAAGAGTCTCTTTCTTGACAAATACCATATGATTGGTTTGTCTCTTTTTCCCTTTGCTCATTTGTTTTGTTTATTAAATTCCAAATATGAGTGAAATCATAGGGTATTTATCTTTCTCTGACTGACTTACTTTGCTTAGCATTGTACTCTCTAGATCCATCCATGTCCTTGCAAATGGCAGTGTCATTATTTTTTATGGCTGAGTAATATTCCATTATATACATATACCACATCTTCTTTATCCATTCATTAGTCAGTAGCACTTGGGCTGTTTCCATAACTCAGCTATTGTAGATAATGCTGCTATATGCATTGGGGTGCATGTATCCCTTTGAATTAGCATTTTTGTATTCTTTGGGTACATACCTAGTAGTAGTTCTATTTTTAACTTTCTGAGGAAACTCCATACTGTTTTCCACAGTAGCTGCACCAGTTGCATTCCCACCAACAGTACAAGAGTGTTCCCTTTCTTCATGTCCTCACCAACACCTGTTCTTCCTTGTGTTGTTGATTTTAGCCATTCTAACAAGTGTGAGGTGATATCTCATTGTGGCTTTGATTTGCATTTCCCTGATAATAAGTGATGTTGAGCATCTTTTCATGTGTCTGTGGGCCACCTGGATGTCTTTTTTGGGGAAATTTCTATTCATGTTTTCTGCCCATTTTTTAATTGGATTATTCATTTTTAGAGTATTGAGTTGTAAAAGTTCTTTATATCTTTTGTATACTAAGCCTTTATCGGATATATCATTTGCAAATGTCATCTCCCATTCTGTAGGTTGGCTTTTAGTTTTGTTAATTGTTTCCTTCACTGTGCAGAAGCTTCTTATTTTGATGAAGTCCCAGTGTTTATTTTTGCTTTTGTTTTCCTTGCCTTAGGAGACATATCTAGAAAGAAGTTGCTATGCCCGATATCAAAGAGGTTACTGCCTTTGTTCTCCTCTAGGATTTTGATGGTTTCCTGTCTCACATTTACATCTTTCATCCATTTTCAGTTTATTTTTGTGTATGGCATAAGAAAGTGGAAAGTTATTTTGTTCAGTTTCATTCTTTTGCATGTAGCTGTCCAATTTTCCCAACACCATTTGTTGGTGGGACTGTCTTTTTCCCATTGCATATTCTTTCCTACTTTGTCAAAGATTAATTGACCATATAGTTGTGGGTTCATTTCTGGGTTTTCTGTTCTGTTCTATTGATCTATGTGTCTATTTTTGTGCCAGTACCATGCTGTTTTGATCACTACAGCTTTCTGATATAACTTGAAGTCTGGAATTGTGATGCCTCCGGCTTCACTTTTCTCTTTCAAAGTTGCTTTGGGTATTCGGGATCCTTTTTGGTTCCATACAAATTTTAGGATTGTTCTAGCTCTGTGAAAAAACACTGTTGGTATTTTGATAGGGATTGTGTTAAATATGTAGATTGCTTTGGATAATATAGATATTTTAACAATATTTATTCTTCCTTCTTCCAATCCATAAGCATGGAATGTCTTTCCATTTCTTTGGGTCTTCTTCAATTTCTTTCATCAGTGTTTTATAGTTTTCAGAATACAGTTCTTTCACCTCTTTGGTTAAGTTTATTACTAGGTATCTTATTGTTTTTGGTGCAATTGTAAATGTGATTGATTCCCTTAATTTCTCTTTCTGCTGCTTCATTATTAGTATGTAGAAATGCAACAGATTTCTGTACATTGATTTTTATATCCTGCAACTTTATTGAATCTGTTGATCAGTTCTAGCAGTTTTTTGGTGGAGTCTTCTGGGTTTTCTATATAGAGTATCATGTCATCTGCAAATAGTGGAAGTTTTACTTCTTCCTTGCTGATTTGGATGCCTTTTATTTGTTTTTGTTGTCTGATTACTGTGGCTAGGACTTCTAGTACTATGTTAAGAAGAACAGTGGTGAGAGTGGACATCCCTGTCTTGTTCCTGACTGTAGAGGAAAAGCTCTCAGTTTTTGCACATTGAGGATGATATTAGCTGTGGGTTTTTCATATATGGCCTTTTTTATGTTGAGGTATGTTCCTTCTAAACCTGCTTTGTTGAGGGTTACTTCATGCATGGATGTTGTACTTTGTCAAATGCTTTTTCTGCATTATGAATATTGTTATTATTACCATTATTTTCTGCATATTCCAAATTAATGTGATGACATAATTGTTTTAATTGCAATAAGATTGGAACTGTACAATAAAATAAAATATAAAAACCTGACACTGAAGTACATAACAACAAAAATTTTGCCTTCAATTACACATCCATTCCAAATATCACCAGTGATGAATTTCTTTATGTCTCTTTGTATTTGTATATGCACACTCCTCTATATATTTATACACCTAACTTTCTTGATTATTAGATTGCAGCATCAGCAACATACACCATTGATTCAGAAACAGTTTCTTTGAGAAAAAATAAAACCATCACATAAAATCTACATATGTATTTTATGATGTTTTCCAATATGAAAAATGTTGAATGATTTTTTAAAAAAATAGATACTAACACAGAATAAGACAATTTAAGTCATGTGATATATGCATTGCTAGGATCTCTGACATTTTGATGTATTTCCTTACAGTCTTTTTCTAGGCATATTTGTACTTACCATAGACTAAATGTGTCCCCCTGCCAAATTAATATGTTGAAATTAATCCCCACCTTGATGGTAATTAGAAGTTGGGCCTTTGGGAAGTGATTAGATCCTGAGAGTGGGCCCCTTGCAAATGGGATTGGTGTCCCTATAAAGGAGGCCCCAGCATGCTCCCTTGCTCTTTACATGATATGGAAAGCAAGGAGACTTGAAAACATGAAGTGGACCCTCTCAGATGCCAAATCTGCCAGGGCCTTATCTTGGACTTCCCAATGTCCAGTACTATGAGAAATAATTTTCTGTTATTTAAACCACCCAGTCTATGGTATTTTTGTTATTGCAGCCCAAATGGACTAAGTCAATACTCAATATAATTGTATTTCTACTGCACTACCAGTGGTTCGCCAGTGTTAGTCCACATCAGAATCTCTCAGAGGAGCGTGATAATAATGTATGTTTTGGGGCCCAGTTAAGAGTGTGTTTAATTCATGGAATATAGGAAGGAGTGCCAAAGTCTACATTGTTAGCAAGAGAGATAGAAAATTCTAAAGCAGGCGGTCTATGTGACACATTTAATTTGAAAATCAAATTAAATTTTATTCATGTTTTAATTTGGCATGCCATCCGGACCCTACTAGGCTCCTTAGGAAATGCAAGTCAGCCTCTAGAGAAATAAAATTACTTACTTGCTGTTCTTTAGTTAAGAGTTAGAACTGGATCAAGGACAAGGATCCCCACAGAGTCATAGTGTGCATAGTGAACATTTATTCAACATTTACAATGTGTCAAACATTACAGTAGGCACTAGGAGTATAAGGTTGATAAAGAAACTATACTTGCTAAGAATGGCACAATTTTGCAGAGGAGTAATTGATAACATTTTTGTGGATTTTTTAATCTTACAAAATATTTTAAACCCTTCATGTAGGGACAAGATCAGGTTTTGGGAGTGTTATTCTGTTTTGATCTAAGAAGTTGAAAATCTCTATAATTTATATACTTCATATATGCCTGTTGCCCTAGTGGGTAGACCTGTCCAGAAGTCATCTCTGGCAAGAACATGGGAGGCATAAAAAGCCAATGTTGTTACCATCTGAAGGTTATTCTTGAAATTTCCACTACTAAACTATATAGAAAACCAACATAGTCTTTATTATAATTAAGATAATAAATGACTGGCTCCAACTGTTCAAGCTATCATTTTATTTTATTCATCATTTACTCTATTAATGAAGTCTCATATTCTTGTGTTGACCCAGCACTCTCCATCCAAATGGAATCATGTCTGATCCTCTGGACAGCAGAGGACTTATAAGTAAAATGGAAAAGGTCTATTTTTACTAAGACCTTGACTAACATATTAATTACTGAGGCACATTTGTGTGGTACCCACCTTGATAAGTGTGACAGTGATCTCATAGAAATCAGTGGGGTTTGGTCACCTTGAAGACTCCAACACATCAACCACTGTCAGCAGAAGGAAAAAGATGAAGGAGAGAGGACAGTAGAGTCTAGAAGACATGGCAGAATCCAGGGGAGGGTGGCACCCACTTTTCAGCTGCCTGAACTTGTTCCCAGGCTCAGGTTAGCTATTTCTCAGCCCTTCGAGTACCTCTGGGGTTTGGAGTTCTGAAAAGGCAGGGGCATGGGGCAGGGTCCAAGCCAATACAGTTCACACATTCAGTACCTCATCTGATTTATTCAGCAGCTCTGGGAGGCAAATAGTATTCCCTTTTCACAGGTGACAAGGGTGACCCTTTAATGTCATGGTAATAAATACTAGAGTTATAGTGCTAAATAAGAAATTCTAAAAAATAACTTGAAATGCACCTTTTTTATTCTTTCAACAAGTTTTTATTAAGTGGCACTTAAAAGAAGTTGATTGACACATTATTTCAACTATTTTTTATTATATTTAGGGATACAAGTAATATATACAAATTCTGGGAAAGTACAGTTATCAAAGATAAAAAATTTTAAATAATCTATAAGTATGACATATAAAGATAAACAGCCCCATTTTAGTAGATATACTTAAGATTCTATTCATACATATAATACATAATTAAAATATAAGCAACAATAAATTCACACATTGCTTTGTAACTTTTTCACTTTAAAATCCATAATGAACTGTACACCTGAAACTAGTGTAACATTGTGTGTCACCTATACTCAAATAAATATTGAACATCTTTCTATTCAAATGTGTGAAACACCTCTGCTGACAAAGACTTGTTGATTTACTCAGAATGAAATATTCAAATAGAAGCTGGCAATACTAAAAGCTTTGAAGCAACTGAATCAGCAAAATTACATCAAGAAAAGGCGAAGAAACAGAAAACAAACTGGAAAAGTATTAACTCCAGAGAAAACCTCAGTTTTTAAGGCACAAAGAAAAACTCATCATGGTGGTGATGATGACGGTAGACCCCATTAAGGCCGTGTGGACTATACCTTAATTTCGTTTACCTGAGTTTAACTCTCATCCCTTCCGTGAGCCATTCCATGTCATCTACATTTACCATGTTGATGTTATTGACAAGACTATTGGGCACCCCTCTTCTAAAATCCTGGGAAAGTGGAGCCCAACTCCGTTATTGCCTTCAGGCTCTTGGTCTTCATTCCCTCCCATCGGGGGAGTTTCCTCTCCATTCTGCAGAGATACTTGTTTCTCCTTTTTCCCTTTTCTTTTTTTTTTTCCTGGAGGACATTTTCCATGTTGAAATACCTCCCCCGACCCTCCCGATTATGTTTTTTTTTTTAGATTCCATTACTCCGAGGAGACAAAAGCAAACGAAAGGACTGAATGCTTGGTGGAAAAATTAGCACCCAGGACAGAGGCTCTACTATGTGCCTTTCAAGGTTCTGATATCAGGAGGTTTTTTTTAGTTCCATTTTTCCCACCTGAGAGGACTCTTGCGCCCTCTAGTGGGCATCCAGTCACAGCTCCTCTTCCCCACCCCCCACCCCCCCCGCAACCCTCCGCCCTCCCCGCTCGCTCCTTTCCTCCCTCGTCTGAAGCTCACCATCTTTCCTGTTGATCCTTCCCCAGGACTACTGCAGTCACCAAAAGGGTAGACCCCGAGGGGAGCCCCAGAAAGGGTCTGTTCCCATCTCCACCACTGTTCCTCACACCGACCTGAGCCTATCCTTGTAGTCTCCTCCCCCTCCACGTATGCATTCTCGCTGGGAGGCGTGCAGCCCTGACCCGCTGACCCTCAGCCCGGCGGAGCGACGGGGTGGGAGGATCCCCGGCAGCTGCAGCCAAGAGCTCGCTGCAGACCCGCCACTCGCCCCTCACCTCCCAGTATCTTGTATCCCAACTTTGTCACTCCTCATATTCCCTCTTTCTCAAAAGCCACCCTCTGCCTCCAGTACTCCTGGTCTTTTAAATACCCACAATGGTGGAAGAGGGGATACTACTTAAAATAGAATTTTTACCTTCTGTGTCTCTCTATTGCCTTCTCCTCTGATGCGTTTCCACACCTCTACTACCAAACTGTTTTGCACCAAATGGGCATGGGACCCAGGGAGCAGGGCTTGTATACGTTGAAAACTTTCCAGAGTATACCCGTATATCCATATTCATATACTGCTTGCCCCAGGACCACCCACAATGGACTTTAGGTAAGGAGCGGGTGTCAAGAACGAAGACTGACCCACTTGGTGGTTCTGCCTTCAGCTGCCAGCCATCCCGGTGCCAGAGTTAGCCCAGCCCGCTCAAGTCGGAACACAAACCCAGGGCGTTCCTGGACAATCGTTTTGCCCCCACTCTTTGACTTGAAGTTTTCCCTCCTCTGCAACAGGAATCATTACTCAGGATACAAAGCAAGGAAGGGACTTGGGCCCAGATAGACTCCCATCAGGTGACAGCCACATCACAGTGCATAGGCTTTCAATCCTCCCTCCCACTTAGGCAGGGCAGCAGGAAACCTTCATCCCCTCCTCCTCCTGTCACGCTGGATCTGGAATGTCTCTTTTTCCACCTAGGCAGGGTTTTCTCTTGGGAGTTACTGTCCATTTGCAATTCTTGCGGAATTAGCCCTTTCTCCTGTTTCCCCTGCCCTCTAACATGTTCCTTCTCCTGGTCTCCTCTCACCCTTGTCCTTATTTTTCTCCTGAGGCCCTTGTTTGCACCTAAATGGCCATAAAGTTAGGTATCAGGAAAGGGGGCTGGGAGTGGAAAGTGGAACATTAACTTTCTTCTGTGTACTTTTCTGTTCCATTTTTTTAATTTAAAATGCTTTGTTTTTACATTACAGAAATATAATACTTACATTTTGGGTGAGGAAGAGAATGAGTATCGCAAGATTCCTCTTTTCGCAGGAGTGCCTTGTTATTTGACTAAATTAACTAATAGCTAATAGAAAATATTTTGCATCAGCTACAAATGAAAGAGCAAAATTTTTAAGAGCTAATTGTTCAGGGGGCCCCTGGGTGGCTCAGTTGTTAAGCGTCTGCCTTCGGCTCAGGTCATGATCCCAGGGTCCTGGGATTGAGCTCCACATCGGGCTCCGTGGGAAGACTGCTTCTCCCTCTCCCACTCCCCCTGCTTGTGTTCCCTTTCTTGCTGTGTCTCTCTCTGTCAAATAAATAAAATATTTTTTAAAAAAAGAGCTAATTGTTCACAATGTTTAAGACATATTCTTTGGGGAGAAAAGTAATTTAGAATAAAAAAAATTAAATTTTTTATTAAATAGGAAATCCTTCATAACTTGGTCATGTTTGTATTTGTCAATTAGAAAATGTTCTAATAATGCTTCCTAAATAAGTTTCTTTGAAAATACAGGCTAATTAGTTTGGCAATTTTAAGCCTAAATTTTTCAAAAACAAATCAACATTGTACATGTTCACTAAATTAAACCCTATAGAGCCTAAGTGTCTTATTTTTGTCCTGTTTTAGAGAAATGATCTATTGTTTCCACTTCCAAGAGTTCTTTTTAAAGATTTTATTTATTTATTTGAGAGAGAGTGAGTGAGAGAGAGCACAAGCCGGGGGAGCAGCAGAGGGAAAGGGACAAGCAGGCTTCCCGCCTAGCAGGGAGCCCAATGTGGGGCTTGATCCCAGGAACCTGGGATCATGACCTGAGCCTAAGGCACATGCTTAACCAACTGAGCCACCCAGGCACCTCTCCACTTCCAAGAGTTTTTAATCTTCATAATTGTTTCAGTTATGTTCTGTTAGAAGGATGAAGCCTGCTAGGCCTCTCACCTCTGGCCTCCTTACCTGCAGGGAACTCTAGCCTTGCCTTGCTGGAGGGTTGCTGCCTGCCATTCCATCCCCACCATGGTGGCCCCTCAGCCAGGCTTAGGCCAGTGTTTAAGCAACTCTCACCCACTGAGCATATCAAATTATTTTCTTTGGGGGGGTGCGCAGGGGGAGAGGGAGAAAGAGAATCTTTAAGCAGGCTCCACACCCAGCACAGAGCCCGATGGAGGGCTTGATCTCACAACCCTGAGACCATGACCTGAGCCAAAATCAAGAGTCATCAAGAGTCGGAGGCTTAACCGACTGAGCCACTCAGGCGCCGCCCCCCCACTCACTGACTATACCAATTAACCTAGACCAGGTGTTCTCAACCCAGGAAGCCTATGGACCACCTGAAATTCTAAGCAAGTTTGTGCATGTTTGGGGCTAGTGAGGTACATGAAATTTTGTGGGGAGAGGGTTGTACCTTAGGAACCTGAGAAAGCCTAATACACGAGCAGGGTGACATTATGAGGAAGCTGAAACTATGAGATAGAGCCAAGACATAGGAGGAGAAGGGGATGTGAGAGGAAGGGAGAATGAGACAGCAGCTGAGCCAAGTTAATGGCAGAGCACTATAGCGTGCCGGTCCTGGCGCCTAGAGGTCCACTGGAAACTGGCTGTTGGTTCTCAGATTCCCTTAACATCATTGTGCTCTTCACTGCCCCATAAATGCTTACCATGGATCCTGCTTCAGCCGAGCTAGCCTAAGTATCTATATCTTACAACCAATCGGACTAACTGAAACAATAGTTACCTGTAATAAAGTGTTCTTAAAAATCAACGAAATGACAGTAGTTATCACTACCTTAAAACTGGTGAAGAGACATCAAAAAGGTAGTGACCAAAGAAGACATCTATATGGAGAACAAATATAAGTTATTCAGACTCCCTAGTGGTCAAAATATATGAATGAAAACTTTAGGGTACTCTTATTCACCTGTCAAAGTGAGGAATTTTTTTTAAAAACCATACTATCCATTTTACGTGAGGTTACTCACATGGACTGTCAGTATACTTGTAAATTGGTTAAATTATCTTGCAGGCCCTTTGGCAATACACATCTAAAATTCATAAGATTTTTCAAACTTTTAGACCTAGCAATTTCAATTCTTGAAATTTTTCCTTAGGGAATAATTATGATGTTGTGCAAAGATTTCAGTGATGGCTTGGCTTATGATAGAAAAAGAAAATATAGAGGAAACCTAAATATTAAGCAACAGGGAATTGATTAAATTACTGTTAATTTTAACATGATGAAGTACAATAATAATAAGTTTGAGTTATCTTAAAAATATGTATTTCATTGTCTTGTGTGTGTAATTCAGATAAACTGTAAAGAATTTGGAAAATATATAAGAATTATAGACATAAAATTTAAAAAATCCATATTCCCATAAAACTTACATACTGATAAGCTTAAATACTTTGTTATGATTTTTCCCCCACTAACATTGCAACTTATGTTAATATGCTATGAAGTAGGGGTCTAAATATTTCAAAGGTAAATTTGACTAGGTGGGATTTCACTTGATATGCTGACTTTAGAATCCAGCCAGATGCAACTCCATTGTGCTAACACATCCAATCAGGGATGATAACTGAGACGAAAAGTCTGGAAGAGACATATAGATTACATACCCAGTAAACACCTAATTAATATTTATTGATAATAAGTGGATAAGATACATGTTTGAGAGTCATCAGATAAATGAAATTGAGTGTAGATTCTTGAGGGGTTTCTTTCCTAAATATAACTAGGATAATTTTATACACATTGTTTTATAATCTGCTTTTACATAATAATATTTATGGTGTTTATTTGCAAAAGTAAAACATTTCCCCTGGAAAAAAAGTCAGGAACTATAGATAAATGCTGTTTGTCAAGCAAAGCCAGAAATACAATCCTTTCTTTTTCTCTTCATGTAAATTTCCAAAGGAATTGAATTGGGGGGGGGGCGTCTGGGTGGCTCAGTCGGTTAAGCATCTGACTCTTGATCTCAGCCCAGGTCTTGATATCAGGGTTGTGAATTCAAGCCCTGTGCTGGGCTCCACACCTGGCGTGGAGCCTACTTAAAAAAAAAAAAAAGAATTGAATTGGTGAATTGGCAACTAAAACTATTTTATAATCTGCTTAAAATATTATATTATTGCTAACAATATTACTTTCCCTGGCAAAACATTATCATAAAAAGAAAGGTTTCTCACCAGGTAAAATTTAGGGAAGAGATTCCTCCTTTCCTATGTATGACTAATACTTCAGCTTGACTATCTCAAACTTAGATTGGAGAAGGCATAGTCAGAACAATAAGAAGAGTCTCATTTTAAGGCATACTAGTCACAAAGAGGGCAAGGGAACCAAATGCGAAGCATTCAACCATTGCAAGGACCCCACACCTTAAATGGGTAGTGGAGCTCTTAAATCAGATCCTACTCCACTACAGAAGTACATATGTGAAATAATGTCCTATAAAATAAGACTGCACTATTTGCAGACTACTCTTTATTATAGAAGTTACACATCCCCACTGAGAAAATGTAAAAGAATCTACAAAGAAGTATATAAAAAGAGAATACAGATCACCCATAAGCCCACCAACCATCCAATCATACCCACTTTTAGTATTTTGGTGTATATTGTTCTATAATATTTTCTATGCAGGCATACATATAAATATCTACATGCATTTTACTTTTTAAAATCAGATCCTCTGCAAGTTACATTTTGTAACTGGCCTTTTTCACATACCAATATATTATAAAAACACCTCCATTTCAATAAACATATGGTTGACTTATATTTGTAAGATATTTTATTTCTTCTGCATGTTTTCAAAGGTTTGTCTCATTTTTCTGAATATTATTAATTAATACATGACTATTAAAGATAAAATTTAAATATATAAACGCAACACTTAGAAAGTAAAAGTTGCCTTTATACCAAATACTCATTCTCAAATATATCCTAGGGGAATAGTTCAGAGTATATTCATTCACATTTCTACTATGACAGAGAAACACAGTAAGACCCCACAATAAGATGGTGTTGGATAAAATATGGTGGGTGAATTGTGTAAGACTAATGACTCATAGACCTGTACCTCTGAAATAAAAAAATACATTATATGTTAAAAAATAAAAGAAGATAGTAGGAAGGGAAAAATGAAGGGGGGGGAATCGGAGGGGGAGACGAACCATGAGAGACTATGGACTCTGAGAAACAAACTGAGGGTTCTGGGGGGGGGTGGGAGGATGGGTTAGCCTGGTGATGGGTATTAAAGAGGGCACGTACTGAATGGAGCACTGGGTGTTATGCACAAACAATGAATCATGGAACACTACATCAAAAACTAATGATGTAATGTATGGTGATTAACATAACATAATAAAATAAAATTAAAAAAAAATATGGTGGGTGATGGGGTATGGGGAGGGGCGGAAATGGAAGGATGACATTTAAGCGCCAGTGCTGAGTAAACATCTGTTACAAGGTGGCCTCAGAACTCAGCGGAGTCCCTGATGGATTTGGGTTGTGCACCCCGCTAACCAAACAGGCTCACATCAGTCATTCATTCATCTCCCAATAACACAACCTGAAATTTTATAGGTTAATTTTGTGGACTTTACGTATGTTATGGTGCAATTTAATTATATGCTCATATTTTGAATGCCCCCAAATAAATATATGTATGTTGTGACAGAAATGTAGTTCTACATATATTAACTTTCAATTTGCCTTTTTTTATTTATATGTATGTATAATGTAATGGTTACTTTCCATTTCCAAATGGTAAGTACATTGGTGTAGTTTGAATTGTTTTAACAGAATCATGAAGTTTGTCTTCTTTATCCCCTATCAAAATTATCTGGGAGACTCCTTGGCTCATGAAAATGTGCACACAAGTGTGTGAATGTGCACGAGCACATGCTTGGGTGCGTATCTGCTATTGCCTAGAACAATTCTCTCTTTCTGTTCCTTCATTGCTGCTTTTCCCTTGGGGCTTCTCTTTGTATAAAGTCCAAGTCAAAGGACTGATACTAGGAATTCAGATCTATGAACTTTGGTGTGGTAAATCATTGTGACCACCATTAAATATTTTCCTATGATGAGTACCTAAGAAGAGATTTACAGGCTCAAGGGAATGCATATTTCAAATACTTAGCAATTGCTTAAGTATATCCTGTCCAGAAAGGTTGACCAATTCAGATTCCATGACCTGAAAATAAGTGAGAAAATCCTCGGGGTTAAGTGCAGAACATGTTACCAAGTCCTTACATTGAACCTGCTTTCGGATGAAAGCCACCGGCAATAGACATAAACGTCCCTAAGGAGGTGCGAGTGTACTTCTACCAGCGAGGCAGCATGAGACAGGCCAGGGTGATGGTAAGGCCACAGGGCCTAGGTTCAGTCTGACTGCTCTTCTTTCCTGCCCACCCTCCATCTAGGTCCTGCCCACATTCTGAGGCTCGGGTCAAGGTTTGTTTTGGGTTTTTTTTTTTTTTTTTTTTTTCCCCTGCTTGAAGCTTTCTTTGACTGTTTTGGGCTAACTGGTCATTGACTTCTCTGAGTCCGTGTTGGCCTGGCTGTCCACTCTTTCCTTTAGATTTCTCCAAATAGCCTCATGTGAAAGAGATTCTGCCTTTTCAGCTATCTCTTCGATTCTACCTTTAGTGTGAACCCGCAGGGAATGTGGCCCACTCTCAGGATAGACTTAGAGAAGAGGCACAAGCGGGTCTTGGATTTGGGCTCCAGGTCCTTTGGGCAGGATATTCTAGGGTCTTAGGTGTCTCAAATGTAGTCTAGAAGGAAATAAATGAAGGCTCCAAGTAAACACATCTTCTTGCCCCGCTGACTCTTCACTACCTGGGGAGGACGCATCCAGAAGAGGGCCCGATGCTGACCCTCTAAAAGTGGGGCCTTGGGCTGAGGCCTTTTCTGCTCAGATATGAGGAGATAATGTCTTTGGGCATATTGTTTAAATTCTTTGTTTAGTTTAGGACATGCATATATATGTATATATAATGGAAATGACTTACATAAAATAGAAATGAAAATATCCTCCTTGCAGTTGGGTTGCTTGAGAGTATAAAATGAGATAACGGCAGCAAAGCATCTTTCCCTTTTCAGGACATTCTCAGGATTTCTGGAACTATTTTCATCAAGCCGAAGGAAAGCAGCTGCCACTCAGGATGTTTCCGTTTTCCCACGGACAACATATTGAAGTGTTTTACTAATCGCAAGCTTCTTTCTAAAGTTCTGAGAGCTTGCCTGGGCTCTCCTGTTTGGGAGGTAAGGCCAGTACAGGGAAAGTAACTTACTCAGGGTCACACAATCTAGTTCTGGCCCTGGGGCTAACATCTCCTGTCACACCAGTGTTCTGTTCGGCAGACCCAAACCATTCTATCTTGAGTTTCCTGGTACTCAAATACACATGCTCCCCAGAAGATAGGAAAATGTGACAGAAGGGCAAGTGAAATAAAAAAAACATGGGGTAAAGGTTTTTTTCTTTCTTTCTATATAATCTATTGAGCTCTTTATTCTGCCTCATGAAGGGGCACCCAAACTTACATAAAACAAAAATACATGTATGTCTCCTGCTATTTTTTAAGTGTTGCCTCTCAGAGCTATGTAATTTTTATTGGCAAATTTGTGACTTATACTAAAAGACTGAAGTGAGGCTGAAAGGTAATCAGTATCTGTTGAAGATGATATGAGCCAGGTATCATTTAGAATTCCCAAAAGTCAGTTCTCTGAGGTGTACGTTATTATTCCCTTTCAGATGAGGACACTTGGGATCATGATGTGTACCTGACAACTGATGATTCTGCAGGAGCACAGCTGCCTGGCAAATACCGCCATCAGGGCTCTGGAGTCAAATATTACTTTTTTTTTTTTTTAAGTTTTGTATCATTTTCCCCAAATGAAATCCTAATATAATTATAACAATAGCTTGCACTTTTAGAGCACTTACAATAGGCCAGGAACTATTCTCAGGACTGTACGTGTATTAAGTCATTTAACCAAAGTAATTTTGTCTTTGTCTTTTCCAAATATAAAAAAAAAAAAAAAAAAAAAAACATGTTACTTTTGTTTAAAAAAAAGAATATACAACTATTAAGAATAAAGTGAAAACTAAATTTAAAAATGTCACTCCTGTCCCAGGCTCCTTTTTTTTTTCTCACACCTCGTTGCCAAACCAACCCTGTTCCACAACAGCCAGGGACCAGACTGCAGATGAAATGGAGTCTGGGGGAGGGGCGATGGATGTAGGAGTTCTTAATCCTGGGAGCTGAAGGCACCGAAGTGACCATTCTTAAAAGAAGTAGAAAAGTTTAGTAGCTCCAGAAAAAAGATGCAGCCCCTCCCTAGTAGTCACAGAAAGCCAAATAACATTTTGCCCTCCGGCATAGGCAACAATAACAGAGAATGACAAGCCAGATGTATGGGGGGGAGGGGGCATAGGCGGGCCCACTTCTGCCGCGCTTTTGGTGGGAGTGGAGATTGGGGACCAGAGCTCACTGGTGACGCAGATCTCACGTGACCAGGAGTCGACGTGTGCAGAAGTCCTGCTAGTCTGGTCCTTGTTCCCGTCTGGGTACCAGGTTTCCTTTAGCAGTGCAGACGGCGGAGCCTGACGCCAGGGGAAAGAGGAGTCAACTTGTCGGAATTTTGCAGGTTGGTGTCAAAATAGGTGCTGCTTGGGGCTTTCTAGGGTGGGAATGGCCTAGGGCAGAGACTTGAGAGGGAGCCCTGGTCAAAACCATCCCTCCACCTCCCTCCTCCGAGTCTGCAGGAAATGATGACCCTTGGGAAAGGGACTAGGAGTCCCGGGAGAAGGATAAGGAGACCTGTGATAGTTTAAAAATAATCATCCTCTGCCACTTCAGACCGCTTTCCCAAGACCTACCCTACCCCCCCCCCCCAACCCCCGCCTCAGTAAAGATAGTTTGGAAATAATCTGCTTTTCCTACTCCCTGTCTGATGGGAAATTCGAGCTAACTTGCACTGTGGGGGCGGGGGGAGAAGTGGGAGAAACAGAAGGTGGGAAAGTTTCATAGCCAAATACCTTAATGAGGAAAAAGGTACTTGGTGCGGGTGGGCCCACCAAGCGCTCGCCCCTCCCCCACCCTCCCCCCTTCTCCAACCCTCCCTCTTCCCCTCCCGTTTTCCGTTTGTCAGCAGGTCAGCAGGTCTGTCGTTCCTAGCACTACACAAGGCTAGAAAAGGGGAGGAAGAAAGCGATCGGATCAGTACAAGTAGGTGAGGGGAATATTTTAAAGACCCCTGAGGTGGAGGGGGGCGAGGGCGGGACAGAGGTTGTGGGCCCCACTGTTCCTACCCCCGGCCGGTTCTCCCTACGTACTCAGTTCTAGGAGGGCCTTGTGTTTTGCCTTGTGCGGAGAAATGGTTGGGGAAGGCCTTGAAAAAGGCTGGAGGGAGGGACGAGAGAGAGGTAAGGAAATGGAAAGTGGAGGTTAGAGCCGCAGGCTCAGGGAAGTCCTGATTGCTGATTAAGTCTCCCAAGTGGAAGATATTTAATGATAGCTCTGAATCAAAGAAAGTAAATGCTGAGACCTCTGTCCAGAGCACTGGTCCATTCACCAAGCCTTTGACTTACGGTCACCTTGCTTCCCAGGAGTAATTGTATTCAAGGAGGAATAAAGCAGGAAAAAAGAAAGGAAGAGAAAAGGAAAGAAGGAAGGAAGAGAGACTCACAAGATGAAACCCTGTCAAAAAATTGAAGGAAAACCAGAAAATGAGAGTGAACCAAAGCTTGAGGAAGAGCCAAAGCCTGAGGAAAAGCCAGAGGAGGAGGAAGAAGAGCCAGAGGAGGAGGAAAAAACAGAAGGAACTTTTAGGGAAAGGCTGATTCAGTCTCTCCAGGAATTTAAAGAAGATATACACAACAGGCATTTAAGCAAGGAGGATATGTTTAGAGAAGTGAATGAAATAGACGAGATAAGGAGAGTAAGAAACAAACTTATAGTCATGCGTTGGAAGGTTAACCGAAACCATCCTTATCCCTATTTAATGTAGTTTGCCTTGATTTTAATTTTTTTCTGATAGTAACATTGTCATAGAGCTTTCTTTTGATTTGCATTTTCCTGATATACCTTCATGCATCTTTCTACTTTTAACTCGTTGCTATTAGTGATTTTAGATGCATCTGTTGTTAATCTTCATCTCATTTTTTATCATATTTTGAACCAATATACAAGTCTCTGTCTTTTAATAGGAGAGCTTTACTCATTTGTACAAAAAGAGGTTCCTGACAGGATATAAAATGAAAAAAGGTTACTAAGTAATATGTGAATATCATATTTTTGAAAGGAAGAATACATTTGTATATTACATATATGCACAAAGAAACGTGTGAAGGATGAAAGACAAAAAGTATAGTCAGTGGTAGAATTATGAGTAATTTTTTTATTCTGCTTATTTGTATTTTTTCTTATTCCTAGAATGTATACACATTATTGTTAAAGTAATAAAAGTTTTATAACAAAAAAGAAGTAATCTACAGCACTTAATCAATTTATTTCTAAAGGCACTGGGGGCCACTTAATATTTGTTGACAGAATTTTAGAAGCAAAGGTGAACTCCAAGTTACCACAAGACCACTTAGCTAGAAGAATAAATTTTTTATATCTTTTCTCATCTGTAAAATAGAGATAATAATCTCTAAGGGATCATGTGAGGACCAAATAAGGTAATGACTGTGAGCTCTATTTTAACAGGTTTTTTCCCCCATCTGCCCATGTAGGATCCCAACTCCCAAAGGCTTTGATTCAGCTATTTGGGATGATGGAGAAACTAGTTCTCACCTGTGCTTAAGAATAAATCCAGGCAACTGTTAGGTGGGTGCCCCCCTTTATGTTCCTTTCCTGCCCCACCTCCCTTTCTTCTCCCCTTGATATTATCATGTATATTGGATAGTTCTGCCCCTACATCCAGGCCCCTACCTATCTTTTGCTGATGTTCTGGAATTCTCAAACAGTGAAGCCCAGCATATTTCTTCAGAACCCCCAATTGGCTGAATCCTCAGACGGACCTGCAGAAGTGGGGAGAATGCCCATTTCTTCAGTTTAGACAGATAGTTATGCAGGGCAACTTGGGCCATGGTATCTTGACAGTTTGGGGAATTTTAACCACAGGCTCGAACTTCCCTCATAAGACTCTGACAACAATGGGTCCATTTGGGGATTGGACCAGAAGGCAAGTCTGAGTAACAGATGTTATGCTTTAGTCAGAATTGCTTCCCTTTGAGTCTAAAGATTACGGTTTTATCTTCTGACTGTTTCTTTAGGGTGAGTGATCTCTCCCAGAAGACTGGTGGCAGGCCCTCCTCACCAGTTCAACAGATACCTCTAGGCCTGTGTAAATTTTAAAGGGAGGTTCAAGTGGGATTTGGGGATACTGCCATCCTTACCTGGAAATGTGAAAATGCTATGTAAGACTGTATGTGTATATTTACATCCAAATCTATGTATCTATATATGTATCTATATATATCTATGGCTCACAGTTTTTCCAGTTGTGTGTTATTTTATTTTTCCTCCGTGATACTCTTTTTGGGGCAATTCATGACTCCAGACTATTCAAGGTTGCAACAGCCTGATGGATGCTGGTTGGGCTGGATTCCGACTGGAGTGAGATAAGCTTGCAGGGGCTCACTGCCAGTTTTATAAGACAGGATGAATCCAATCCCCTGGTGCTCCGAGGGGCAGTGCTCAGGTAGGATATAGAAGGGCTCATCCAAGCCACACGTCTCTCCAGGGTGGGTCTGACTTTGGTTTCTCTGCTTCAGATTGAAGCAGGCACTAGACTCCCCTCAGCTGATGGCCAGGCTGTCCTGGATGTACTTACCTGGAGGATGACGACTGTCCCTGTAGCAGGTCAGAGCACTAGACTTAGTTTCTCCCTTTTTTCCTTCACAAGGGGGCTTGATGAGAACTTTTTATAGGGAAGAAGACCTCAAAATGGACTAACTAAAAGCATTGGTTGTGACAGTCTGTCCCCGCCATGACTCCTGTAGATGCAATCAGCTTGGGGTTAAAGGAGAGGGCCTGGCGGTGGGTGGGGATGGTTTTAGATAGTACCCAAATATATTAAATTGTGATGTTCATGTGTTTATTTGGATGTGTATTAATGAATACTCTGTCTCAGGCAAATGATGATAGTATAGATTTAGCGTGGGATAAAGTTTCCTTTGCAAAAAGGTATTCAAATTAAGTCAGCGAGTCAATTTGAAGACAGACATGAAGTAGAACACAATACTAAGAGCACAGGCGGTGCACAGACAAAGCAAAAATCATCCTAGTGGGAAACACTGCACTAGCATAACTGATTTAGGGATAATAACTGGAAACACCTGTCAAGAATTATGCGATCTGAGATTTTACCCTACTTAAAACGTAACAAGTTAACCTGCTACTGTTTAATGGATACTGGCAGAAGACACTAGAATCCCGGGTCAGAGCCAAAGGACATTATTACTCATGGCAAGAGCCATAGCCAGAGCTTCATATGGGTTTGTATTAGTTTTCAAGTGATCCTCAAGTCCTACGGGGTGACACAGGCCCTTTTATGGATGTCTGCACACGCCGTGCCTTGTGTAACAGGAAAGAAACTCCGTGTGTGTGGAGAGTTCGTTGCTTTCATGGTAAACAGAAGCAAGCCTGCTCTGTATCCAGGGAAAGATGTTACCTCATTCGTCCAAGTTGCTTGTTGCAAACACAACTCTGAGACATGGCCTGCCTGCATAGAGTGGTCACGGTCTTACATGCTTTGTATACACAATAAAAATGTGCAGGGATGCTCAGGATCCAAGGTGGATTGACTCCCAGTAACAGTTTTCTCTGTGCAGTAAATCTTAATGTGAATGGTAAGCCTTTCCTAACAGCACAAATTTGGATTTATAATTCCAAGTTAAATAAAGCAGATAAGGCATTATACGGTAGAGTGTAAACAGGGCATTTGTAACTTTCTAATTTTTACTTAATATATAGGATTTTGAATAAATCTTAATTAACTGGAAAGAACAACTAAGAAACTAAAAGTAAATAGTCTAGGAGGAGCTTTAAAGTTACAATAGGACATAGCTACCATGATGCACAAAATAAAAGGAGAGGAACAAGATGATTATCAGGATGCTAAGGACCGGAGTAATCTCATGCAAAATTTTTCACTGAGAAAGTAACAGGAGAGTGTGTGTTTGAAAACCAGCCTCAGATCCCATACCCACATAGTCACCACACCTCTATAAAAGGAAAAGGCAAAAGCCAAGAGAAAAGCTGATTTGTTCCCTCTACAAGGAAAGTTCAAGGTAGGGAAAGGGTTGATGGAGGGTGGGGCCTCTCATAACAGGGACCAAAAGCAGTTATTTGATACTCTGACACCAGCGTTTTGCAAGAGTCTTAGCAAAAATAGCTGAACCGGGCGCCTGGGTGGCTCAGTTGGTTAAGCGACTGCCTTCGGCTCAGGTCATGATCCTGGAGTCCCGGGATCGAGTCCCGCATCGGGCTCCCTGCTCGGCGGGGAGTCTGCTTCTCCCTCTGACCCTCCTCCCTCTCATGCTCTCTGTCTCTCATTCTCTCTCTCAAATAAATAAATAAAATCTTTAAAAAAAAAAATAGCTGAACCATTGGACGGATAATTTAGTTGGGTATGGAGCATCTTTTTGTGTACTTATTGGCCATTTTTACATTTTACTTTGAGAAATGTCTATTCAAATATGTTGCCTGTACCCCCCCCAGCCAATATTTTCAGTACAGTGTGGGTAAAGAATCTTTAAAGGAATAAGGTAGGTCCGTATATACCTACACATTCACCAGCCATGATTAAAAGAAAAATGAAGAACAGGAGGTATAGTATAAAAATATATACACACACAAAAAAATATATATACACACACACACACATACCCATCCCCACAAATATCAAGATGAAGCCCTTTAGCTCACTAAAAGGAATGATCATGTCTTTTTAAGTGGCATTTTGATATCTCACCATACCTTCTGCTATCTTGTTGTTTAAGAAATATTTTTAAAAATTTATCCTAATGGATAATTCTATTATCCTTGCTTTGTAACTGTCAAAATATTTTCTTGGACTTAGAGTCCTTTTTCCCTTTCATGAACTCTGAGTGCTTTTCCAGATGTTGTATCATTAGCCTACTATTTTTTTTTTCTAAGATTTTATTTAAATTCAAGTTAATTAACATAGAGTGTAGTATTTCAGGAGTAGAATTTAGTGATTCATGACTTACCTATAACCACCAGTGCTCATCACAAGTGCCCTTCTTAAGGCCCATCACCCATTTAGCCCATCCCCCCACCCACCTCCCCTCCAGCAACCCTGTTTGCTCTCTGTATTTAAGAGTCTCTTTTTTAAAAAAAAATATTTATTTTAGAGAGAGAGAGAGAGCAGGGGGAGGCACAGAGGGAGAGGGAGAGAGAGAAATTCTCTAGCAGACTCTGCTGAGCGCAGACCCCAACTTGGGGCTCGATCCCAGGACCCTGAGATCATGACCTGAGCTGAAATCAAGAGTCAGACACTTAACCAGCTGAGCCACCCAGCGCCCCTATATTTAAGAGTCTCATGGTTTGCCTCCCTCTCTGTTTTTATCTTATTTTATTTTTCCTTCCTTTCCCCTATGTACATCTGTTTTGTTTCTTCAATTCCACATATGAGTGAGATCATACAATATTTGTCTTTCTCTGACTGACTTATTTCGCTTAGCATAATACACTAGCTCCACCCATGTCATTGCAAATGGCAAGATTTCATTCTTTTTGATGGCTGGGTAATATTCCATTGTATACAAATACCACATCTTCTTTATTCATTCATCAGTTGATGGACATTTGGGCTCTTTCCATAATTTGGTTATTGTTGATAGGGCTGCTATAAACACTGGGGTCCTTTGAATTAGTATTTTTGTATCCTTTGAATAAATACCTAGTACTGTAATTGCTGGATCATAAGATAGTTCTATTTTTAACTTTTTGAGGAATCTCTGTACTGTTTTCCAGAGTGACTGCACCAGTCATTAGCCTACTATTTAGTAAAAAAGGAAAGTGAAGCTAAGAGAAATTAAGTGTCCTGGCCAAGGTCACCCAGCTATTAAATGAAATGCCTGCCTAAGGTCAAAGCCCTTGCTTCTAATCTCTACTCTGCAACAGCTGATATTTAATAAATAGTAACAACAACAACAACATCGTGCTTAAAGAATTCCCATTATTTCTTCAAAGCTTCATGCCCTTTTGAGTCCTGATCTTGGTTCCCACAGTTCTCCCTGACTGAAACATTCTCTGAATCACTCTTCACACACTTAGCGTGTATAACCCCTACTCATCCATCTCAGAATAGACGTTACTTCTTTTTTTTAAAACAGGTTTATTGAGCTATAATTCACATACCATACAATTCACCCACTTAAAATGTACAATTCAATGGTTTTTACTATATTCAGTTATTTGCAACTATCACCATAGTCAATTTTAGAGCATTCCCAAGTCAAAACCAAACACCATACCCTTAGCTATGACCCCTCCCCCATGCTTCTATCCCTCCAGGTCTAAGCAAACACTAATCTTTCTGTCTCTACAGATTTTCCTATCTTGGACATTTCATAAGACTGTGCTTATATAAAATGTGGTATTTTGTGATTGGGTTCTTTTACTTAGCATATGTTTTCAAGGTTCACCAATTGTGTAGCAAGTATGTCTTCTTTCTTTTTATGGCTGCACAATATTCTATTGAATGGATATGCCACATTTTGTTTATCCATTAATCCATTGATGGATATTTGGGCTGTTGCCATCTTTTGCTTTTTATGAATAGTGCTACTATGAAGAGGTTTTGTGAGTACACATGTTCTTATTTCTCTTGGGTAGATATCTAGGAATTGAATTGCTGAGTCATACAGTCACTCTACGCTTAATTGTTTCAGGAACTGCCATACTGTTTTCCAAACTGGCTGACCATTTGACATTCCCATCAGCAGTGTGTAAGGCTTCCAGTTTTCCCCATATCCTTAACAATACTTTTTATTATCTGACTTTTTGATTCTAGCCATTTTAACAGAGGTGAAATGGTATCTCAATGTGGTTTTGATTTGCATTTCCCTGTTGACTAATGATGATGAGCATCTCTTCCTGTGTTTAGTGACCATTTGTATATCTTACTTGGAGAAACATCCATTCAAATCCTTTGCCCATTTTTAAATTGGGATATCTGCCTTTTTATTATTGAGCTGTAAGTTTTTATTTATTCTGGGTACAAGTTCCTTATCAGATATATGATTTATACATATTTTCTCCCATTCTGTGAGTTGTCTTTTCACATGCCTGATGGTGCACTTTGATGCTCAAATGATTTTAGTTTTGATGAAGTTCAATGTAGTCTTTCTTTTGTTGATCATGTTTTTGGTATCATATCTAAGAACCCTTTGCCATATCAAAGGTCATGAAGATTTACCCCTATGCTTTTTTCTTTTTTCTTAAGGTTTTTATTTATTTCTTTGACAGAGCGAGAGAGAGCACAGGCAGGGGGAGCAGCAGGCAGAGGGAGAAGCAGGCTCCCCGCTGAGCAAGGACCCTGGTGTGGGGCTTGATCCCAGGACCCTGGGATCATGACCTGAGCCACAGGCAGACGCTTAACCAGCTGAGCCACCCACGTGCCCCCCTATGCTTTTTTTCTAATGGTTGTATTATTTTAGTTTTTACATTTAGGTCTCTGATTTATTTTTAGTTAATTTTTTTGTATATGGTGTGAGGTAGAGATCTAGTATCATTAATTTGCTAGTTGCTATCTAGTTGTTCTAGCACTATTTTTTTCCATTGAATGGTCTTGGTACCTTTGTTGAAAGTCAGCTGACACATGGTTTTATTTCTGGACTCTTGATTCAATCCCACTGACCTATATGTCTATCTTGTGCCAGTATCACACTATCTTGATTACCATTGCTTTGTAGTAAGTTTCAAAACCAGAAATGTGAGTTGATGTACTTTATTCTTTTCCAAGATTGTTTTGGCTATTTAGAGTCCCTTGCAATGCCATACGAATTTTAGAATCATTCCATCAATTTCTACAAAGAAATCAGATGGGATTCTGAAAGGGATTATGCTGAATCTGTAGATCAATTTGGGGATTATTGCCATTTTAACATATTAAATTTCTCAATTCGTGAACATGAGATTCTTTTTTCCATTTAATTGCTTCCTTTTTTTTTAATGTAAACTCTATGACCAATGTGGGGCTTGAACTCATGACCCTGAGATCAAGAGTTGCATGCTCTACTGACTGAGCCAGTCAGACATCCCAAGGTTTATTTTATCTTTATTTTCTTTAGTAATATCTACACCCAATATGGGGCTCAAACTCCCAACCCCAAGATCAAGAGCCACATGCTCTTCCTACTGAGCCAGCCAGGTGCCCCATCTTCATTAATTTCTTTCAATAATATTTTGCAGTATTCAGAGTATGAATTTTGTACTTCCCTTATCGAATTTATTTCTAAATGTTTTATTCTTTTGATGCTATTATAAATAGAATTGCTATCTTAATTTCATTTTCAGATTGTTCATTACAAGTGTATAGAAATGCAGTTGAGTTTTGTATATTGCTTGCATCCTGTAACCATGCTGAAATTGTTCTATTAGTGTATCAGTGGATCCCATAAAACTTTCTGTATACAAGATCACGTCATCTATAAATATAGTTCTACTTCTTATTTTTCAATCTGGATGCCTTTTATTTCTCTTTCTTGCCTAATTGCCCTGGCTAGAACCTTCAGTGCAATGTTGAAAAGAAGTGGTGAGAACACACATCTTTGTCTTGTTCCTGATCCTAGGGGTAAGGCATCCAGTATTTCAGCACTAAGTGTGATGTCAGCTGGGTTTTTTTTTGGTAATGCCCTTTATCATGTTGAGGAAGTTCCTGATTTGGGGATGTTAAACCAACCTTGCATTCTGGGAGAAATCCTGCATAGTCATGATGTATAATTGTTTTTATATGTTGCCAGGTTTGTTTTCCTGGTATTTTGTTGGAGATTTTTGCATCCATGTTTATAAGAGATTCTGGTCTATAGTTTTTTCTTGCAATATCTTTGTTTGGTTTTGGTATTAGGGTAATACTGGTCTCATAAAATGAGAGGAGTATGCTCTCATTTTCTGTTTTCTTGGAAGAGTCTGTGAAAGATTCTTCTTTAAATGTTTGGTAGAATTCAGCAGTGAAGCCATGTGGGCTTACACTTTTCTTTGTGGGCAGTTTTATTACTACTACTACTATTAATTTGATCTCTTCACTTGTTATAGGTCTTTTCAGATTGTCTATTTTTTCTTGATATAGTTTTGGCAGTTTGTGCTTTTCAGGTAATTTGTCCATTTCACCTAAGTTATCTAATGTAATGTTATACAATATTTCATATTATTCCTTTATAATCCTTTTTCATATCTATAAGGTCAGTAGTAATGACCCCTTCTTTCATTTCTGATTCTAATAAATTGAGTTCCCTCTCTTTCACTTTCCCCTCCCCATCAATCTAGCTAAGGATTTGTCAATATTGTTGACCTTTTTGAAGAACCAGCTTTGGTTTCACTAGTTTTCTCTACTCTTTCCATTTTCCATCTTATTAATTTATGCTCTACTTATTATTATCCTATCTTCTGCTTGCTTTATGTTTAGTTCACTTTTTTGTCCAGTGTTTTAAGGTGGAAGGTTAGGATATTGATTTGAGATCTTTCTTCTTTTTAAATATCAACATTTGAAACTATATATTTCCCTCTAAGCATAGGTTTAGCTCCATCCTATAAGTTTTGGTATATTGTATCTTAAGATACCAAAGTTGCACTCCATAAGTTTTAGTATGTCCTATGTTGTGTTTCATTTTCATTCATTTCAAAGTATTTTCTGCCTGCCAAAAAGGATTTCCTTTTTGATTTGTTCTTTGATGCACCATCCATTTAAGAGTGTTTTGCTTAATTTCCAGATATTCATGAGTTTCCTAATTTTTTTTTCTGTTATTGATATGAAATATTCCACTGTGATCAAAGAACATATCTTGTATTATTTCTAACCCTTAAACTTATCTGTGGTTTGTTTTATGGACTATCACATGGTCTACCATGATAATATTCCATGTGTACTTAAAAGAATGTGCATTCTGCTGTTGTTGGGTGGGATATTCTACATATTTATTAGGTCTAGTTAGTACATAGTGTCCTCAGGTCTTTTATTTCCTGGTTGATCTTCTTCCTATTTGGTCTATTTACTATTAAAAGGGGGTATTAAAGTCTCCCAACTATTACTGTTGAATTATCTATTTCTCCCTTCATTTTTGCCAGTTTTTGCTTCATGTATTTTGGTGCTTATAATTCTTATATATTCCTTATGGACTGACTCTTATCATTATAAAATGTCCCTCTTGCTTCTGGCTTTTGGTCTGGCATGGGAAGAACTTGGAAGCCATTGCTCCATCCTAACAACAAGTAAAACACTGAACAAACTGAAAATCAACAACTGTTTTAAGATCCATTAGAGAATTGAGGCCACCAAGCAAATCATTGTCCCAAAAAAGGAGAGACAGGCAGATATGGAGAATCATAATTTGCTGGAGCAAAATCCATAAACAGAAACTTCTCCAGGAAACCAGTACTGAGGTAGAAAAACCTAAACTACAATTGATAAATTGCCAGAAGTTCAATGGGGGACAAATCTGAGAATTAAAACTCCAGATAAGCCCAGTCTTAGGTGGTGTTCCCCCACTTTTATGAGTTTTACCTCCAGGAGCCCTATGAGGTTCTCACAGTGAATACTCTAGAAAATCCCCTTGTGTTTCTGGCCGGGGGAGGGGAAAATAGCTGTTTTTAAATACATATGGAACATTCTAGTCTTCTTAAGAAGGCTTTCACTCAAGAGCAAATTTCACCAAGCCTAACCTACTAGAATTTTATCAGAGACCAGCTGACGGGGAGGAAGGGAAATATCCAACTCCAACCCCCTCTAGCCAGCCTGTCTCACCTAAGTAAGTGTGGGGTGGGGAACTGAGGAGCACTTATGAAGGCCACAGCCCTGACCATACCCAAATGTTAGGCTCCTCTAATTGCTGACTGATTAATCTATTATTTTCTTTTCTTTTTTTTAAGATTTTATTTATTTATTTGACAGAGAGAGACACAGCGAGAGAGGGAACACAGGCAGGGGGAGTGGGAGAGGGAGAAGCAGGCTTCCCAAAGCCGAGCAGGGAGCCCGATGCGGGGCTCGATCCCAGGACCCTAGGATCCTGACCTGAGCCGAAGGCAGACGCTTAACGACTGAGCCACCCAGGCGCCCCTAATCTATTATTTTCAATAATGCCCTTGGGCATCAATTGTTCTGCAGACTAATTCAATCAAATTTGGGCTGTTCCAAAAGTCAGTGCTTGATATTTGTTCCAACTCAGGGAGGAGGAGTCCTCCCAACCATCTCCTTCCCTGGATCTTTAAAACAATCTAGCCATCCTACAGTTAACTTGTATTTTCATTGAATATATTAGTCACTTCCCAGTTGCCTCCACCACAACCATCACTGTTTTTAGAGCAACTTGTGGCTTGAACTTCTCCATGGTCTGTTGAAAATTAAGTAAGTTTCATCAGGAAATGTTTGAACCTATATGCTTTATGGCTTTCTTCTTTTCCCAGGCAAAATCTCTGAGCCTGGACTCTGGATCTGGGGGTGAGGACAATGGTACTCTTCTCTCAGAGTGATACTCGTGCTTCAGGAGCTAATATCTCAGTGGAGGCAGGGAGGAAACAGCAGCCTGAGGTCCTCTCAGCTTGCTTCTCAGAGTGCGAAACCATACCTTATGAGCCACGCCAAGAGGAATAGGGCCCCGGTATTCTCAGTGATGTCACACTCACAGGACAGCCTCCATTCTATCAGTGGGGGCTGGTTGCAAGGAGAGAGCACTCACCTCTCAAATGCACTCACTTGGAGCTTAACCTTACAATATCAGTCATTGGGGCAGGATGAGAAATGCTGATGTCTTCCTCTTCCCAGGAAGAAAGATCCATAGCTGGGAGCTGCAGGAAGAGGATGCTCTATGTTCTTGGCTCATGGTTAGGAGTGCAGTTTGTGCCTCCCCGACCTGGGAGTGAGAAGGTAGGGAGAGGTCTAGGCTCAAATACCACAGACTCTCACTTTCTTACGGATTTTTTTATAGATTTTCTTAAATAGATGTTTCTCTATTTGATATATGCCCTTAAGACCATTTCCAGAGGCTTTAAATTGTTTTGTTTTTATAATTTTCACCAGTTTCACTGGAGAGCAGGTTCGCAGAGCTCCTCATGCTGTCATTCCAGAAATTGACCTTCTACACATTGCTTCTTCCTGGAAGACTTCCCTGGCAAATGGATTAAGTCCTCTTAAGTGCTCCAACTGCCCCTTCAGTACTTGCTACACTCTTCCTCTGGTTTCCTCCCATTAAATCATGAACTCCAAAAGAATATAAAAGCTATATCTGCTGTGTTCTCTTTTATATCTCCAGGGCCTTGCCTGGCACATAGTAGATGCTCAATAAATTATGGTTGAACTAAAAGTATAGTTCTTATATTTTTATTAAGTGGAAAGTCCTATGTCCTTAGAATCACTGCTAAATAGGGGCGCCTGGGTGGCTCAGTCATTAAGTGTCTGCCTTCAGCTCAGGTCATGATCCCAGAATCCTGGGATCAAGCCCCGCATCCGGCTCCCTGCTCTGCGGGAAGCCTGCTTCTCCCTCTCCCACTCCCCCTGCTTGTGTTCCCTCTCTGTGTCTCTCTCTGTCAAATAAATAAATAAAATCTTGAAAAAAAAAAAAAAGAATCACTGCTAAATATGGTAGTGAGATTGAGATGTGAAATGGGCAGGCAGTGCTTAGCACAGAAAAGGGCTTAAACAATGGATGGATAAAAGAATGAATGAGATATAGATTTGGGACTTATTAATAAACGAAACTGAGTAGAGGTTAAGAGCATGGACTTGGGAACTACACTACATGAATCTGAATTCCTGTTCTATCATTTCCTATTGTTGCTTAGCCTTGTTGTCCTGCAATTCTCTTATTTGTAAAATGGGGGATAATATTAGTACCTACCTCGTAGGATTTGGGGGAGAATAAAATGCAATAATGAATATATATATATATATATATATATTACAATGCCTGGCATATATCAGCGTTTATATAAATGCTGTTTATTTTCTTTTTTAAAAAAGATTTTATTTATTTGTCAGAGAGAGAGAGAGAGAGCACAAGCAGGGGGAGCAGCAGGCAGAGGGAGAAGCAGGCTCCCCAATGAGCAAGTAGCCCAATGTGGGACTCAGTCCCAGGACCCTGGGATCATGACCTGAGCTGAAGGCAGATGCTTAACTGCCTGAGCCCCCCAGGCGCCCCCCAGTGCTGTTTATGTTCATCACTATATATGTTTTTAAAAACTGGGATAATTCTATACATGCTATTTCATAATGTGAATTTAAAAGAAAAGTAATGATTTTTTTCTTCTACTTACCAAAAGGATACATTTTCCTTGAAGATAATTTAGTTGATAGGGGTAATCAACACCTGATGACCAGCATCTGAAATGCATCTTTAATCTCAAAGATGAGGACCACTAAATGGGAAGGGATGAGTGAGGAGCAAGGGCATCAAGTCACTAGGCATAGGTTTCTAAGTATAAAATATGGTACAAGATACTGTCATGCTACTACTGCCTGAGTCTCAGATACATGTTGGGAAATGTAGCCCCTGACTCAGAAGCTGGGGTAGGGGTATAAAGGGGGGAGGAGGAAGGGAGAATGGGAAGAGATGTGCCCATGTGTTTGTGACAGAGAGTTTACTCTTTTGTTAGAGATATATAAAAATCATCTGTACTACGAACACATAAAAAATATTGGTTTTACTAGTCTTTAAAAATAATTTCTTGCTTATTCTCTTAATTTATTGTAGAATATTTGGAAAATGTGGATCATCATAAATTAGAAGATTTATTATTATGGCTTATCACCCATCACCACAAAAGCCAAAAGCAGTTATAATTAAAATATTAGTGTATTTCTTTTAATTTTAATACAATATGCATAAACCTACAAGGTATGTGATATATATGTGTATATACACAAATATATAAACAAACAAATAAACAGTATTGGCCAAGAAAGCATAGGTGGCTCTATTTCTAGTTCTGCCACTATCTTCTTTGATAAACTTAGGCAAGCCTCTTAATTTTTCTCAGTTTCCCAATTTCTAAAATAGCCTCTTGAATGAAAATAATTCTAAGGTTGTTGTAGTTTTTTTTAAAGATTTTATTTAATTATTTGAGATAGAGAGCAGAGCGAGAGAGAGAGAGCATGAGAGAGAGAGAGCAGAGGGAGAGGGAGAAGCAGACTCCCTGCTGAGCAGGGAGTCCCGATGCAGGGGCTCGATCCCAGGACCCCGGGATCATGACCTGAGCTGAAAGCAGACACTTAACTGACTGAGCCACCCAGGCGCCCCAAGGTTGTTCTAGTTTTAACAATACATGATCTGTGAAAGCTTAGGACTCCTAGTGATACTAGCAGTATCATACTCTGTATATCCAAATCATACTCTGTAATATAAATCATACTTTGTAAATCCAAGATTAGGCAAAGGCATAGAAAACATGACTATAAAATCTAATGTTCTATAAGCCTACTAATCCATTCTTTTGGCCTCACAGTTTATTTTGTTCTATTTCCTATCCTTTCTGATGACTTTGCACATCAGTACCCAATCAGTACATAGGTGGATAATTGTAGACAAACATCCTAAACTTTTTTCTAGTAAAAATTAATTTCTTAGGGGATGCCTGGGTGGCTCAGTTGGTTAAGTGTCTGCCTTTGGCTCAGGTCATGATCCCAGGGTCCTGGGATGGAGTCCTGCATTGGGCTCCTTGCTTGGCAGGGAGCCTGCTTCTCGCTCTGCCTGCTGCTTCCTTTGCTTATGTGCTCTCTCTCTCTCTCTTTGACAAATAAATAAATAAAATCTTTAAAAAAATTAATTTCTTAGAAATCCTTAAGGTAGGAAAAATACGGGTGGAACAAGGCTGTGGAAATTCCATTTTAGGTCCTACTCAAAAATTATTTTGTACTTAATAATTGTAATCAAACAAGTGTCACTTAACATATTGACTGCCTTGTCTAGCTGGAGGGTAAAAAAGGGATTGTAAGAGGCACATACCAGTAAGGTGTGTGATGGTTTTAAAACATGGCTACCAATTATTTGGCACTCCTTCCATCAAAAGTTGGAATCTATAGTCCCTCCCCTTGAATCTTAGAAGAGGACTTATGATTATTTTGACCGGTGGAGTATAGAATTTGATTCTATGTGACTTCCAAGGTTTGATCATAAAAGGCCATATAGCTTCCACCTTGTTTACAGGGAAGATTTGCTTTAAAAGCCCTGAGATGGCCATGTTGGACAGGCTACATATGGGAACTTTGGTTGATAGTCCCAAATGAACCGGTCCCTAAGCCATCTCAGTCTCAGTTGTTCCAGGATCCAGCTGTTTGAGTCATCTACAGCCTTTCCAGGTACCCTCAGCCAAGCCATCGTAGCTGAGGCTGCAGACGTCCTGAAGCAGAGAAGAGTAGTCCCTGATATGTACTTTCTGAATTTCTGACTCACAGAATCTGTGAGCATAAATATCAGCTGTAGTTTACACCAGTGAATTTTGGGAGAGTTGTGACCCATCAGTAGAAACTTGGAAGAGCTACATGTTATGCTGCAGGTGCTAGCCACAGGCACACAACAGTCATGAAGCCAATGTGTTATCAAGTCAGTCAAATGGAATTGGGCAAGTGTGAGAAAAGGTGAGAAAACAAATGCAGAGTTTTAACTTAGCAGTTCATTTTGCGGGGGGGAATCACATACATTTTTGTATTTCTGATATCTCTTGAAAAAGAGAAGGAATATTTGGCAACCTTGGGCTTGAATCGCCTAACAATAATTGGCAAGATGTAAGCAGAGGCTGTCCCATATTGATAGAGCATGTGCTCTCCAGTTTAACCAGATTCCTGCTTAGCTGGCTTCACTCACATATATGTTACCTGTGACCACGTGAGTTGCAATCCTTGAACCAAAAGGGTCTACTGGGCACTAGGACCTTGCTAGGTGCTAAAATTGTATTATCAGTGGAATTTACATGGGACTAGCAACAGTAAGGCAAGGTAAAGTCATCTCATGAACACTGATACGTAAGTTTCCTGATATTCCTCTAAGTTCATCCCAGAGTCTACGGGAAGGTAGGAATGGTACTAGCTAAAATCTGAAGCTAGAAGGGTCAAGTGAATTCTCTTGGCCCATACATAGTCCAGCTCAATTAATCACTTTAGGAAACTATACCGGACAGAACTTCTTTTCCACCAGAGTCTTAAACAACAGGAGTGAGTGGCCATGGGTCTCTGGTGTCTCAAGATATCATCTGCAGCCCCTGAAATAAAGAAAAGCTCTCTAATAGATAATGAAGTGCTGAATATTTGTTGCTTTCACATTCAGACATCTTGAATGAAATATATTATCTCTCAAATGTTCCAAATTCTTACAGGAACACACTTAAAATTTCATCGGGTCCATTCTCCATTCTTCAAAGTTATTGGCATCACAGTTATAATGGCCATAACTTATAGGGAAGTTAGAGTACGCATAATTTCCTATATTCTTAATACTTCGTTTCAATTTGTTAATAAGTGCTTAAATTTAGAGAAAAAGAGAGAACTATAGTAAGATTGCAGCAATGAAGCCTGAAGAAGACACATAGAGAACTACTCTAGGCTGGAAGAGAGATATCCACACCCACAGAGCCTACCAGGTCTCAGACCACCATCTCCCAAGCCTGGAATTCACACAGGAGGAGATAATGAGAGAAAAAGAGGATAATAACTACAATCCAACTGGGTGCATTTCCAGCCAAATACATGTGAGCTATGTCATGGCAACATGCAAAAAGATTTCAGCAAAGAGCTTCCTCTGATGGGATACTAATCTGACATCTCCATGGTTCGATTAAGGGATAACTAGTTAAGGCAAAATTACACAACAGGTTTTTTTCCCCAGTAGCTGTCTCAGTCGTGCTCTTTCTGTCAAGCCCCTCCCCCTCTTTCTACTGGGCAATGGGCTTCTTTAACTACATCTCAATCCTGTTCCCCAACTTTTTAGTCACTTTTGCTTATTAAAATAGTCTCTGTTGGACTGTTAAAAATTTGGTTCTAGGTATTTTAAAATGCAAATCTCAGTTGTAATTTAGAATACTCCTCATCCCTCTGGGAGATCTATATCAATATCCTCTATATCTATCTATCTACATTTATATCTATAGATAGAGAGATTGATTGATTGATTATAAGGTCTTGACTCCCACAATTATGGAGGCTGTGAAGTCCCACAGTGTGCTGTCTGCAAGCTGGACAGCCAGGGAAGCCAATGGTAGAGTTCAAAGGCCTGAGATCTGGAGAACCGGTGTATAGATGCCAGTCTTAGTTAGAAGTCCTGAGAACCAGGAATACCAAGGGCAGAAGAAGATCAATGCCACAGCTCAAGCATTCAGGCAGAGAGCAAATTCAAGCTTTCTCTGCCTCTCTGTTCTATTCAGGATTAGATGATGCTCACCCACGCTGCGGAGGGCCATCTGCTTTACTCAGTTCACCAATTCAAATACTAACCTCTTCCAGAACACCCTCACAGACACACCCATAAATAATGTTTAACCAGATATATTGGCATCCTGTGGCTTAGTTGACACATAAAATTAACCATCATACCCTCCTTCATTGTGTTTACTCAGATGATTTGAGAGTTTGGAGGATGGGAACACAAAAACAATTCTTTATCAGACTACCTAGTGTAAGACTGCTGTCCCTGTGTGATTAATCACCACTGAAGCTCAAGTTTAATTTCTATAGAGCCTGCTGATAAGGACTCACATGCAAGCAGCTCCCTCAGGTTTTGCTAGCACCTTGGAAAACTGGGCCATATCTTGCATGTGACTCCTAGTTGATGACCCTCACAAGGCATTCCTGTGATTCACAGGTCTCTTTGCCCTACTCTAATAGTTTCTGGTAAGCCTATATCTCAATAAATCCCCTCCCCAGTTCCAACTCCAGTGCCTATAGGCATGGTATGATTTATTTCTCATGCCTCTCCAGAATTGAGAACTTAGGTAGGGGTTCAATCCTAGCCCTTTTCCACCTGGCCATACCACCACATCATCTCCTTAAAATGTTCTTTCCAGGATTCTGTAGCTTATAGGTAGCTCAAAATCCCAGTGGTAAAGCAGATATCCAGCAGAGGAATAAGAAGGAAATCTTACCATCTTGTAGATATCCCTAAACTTGATGTACAATTCTTTTGGGATCCCACTCCCTTGGCTTTGGGGAAGGGACCCAATCAAGTGCCACCATCTACCATAATTACAGGAGATACGGAGAGGGAATAGGTTCTTTCCACAAACACTACACTTCCTAAAATGTGAACCTAGTCTTTTCTTTCCCAGTATTACACTCCCCTTCTATCATTTTGGGGTAAGAGCCACCAAACTAGTTCATTCTCTCTCTGTCCTTGGGGGCACATGAGTCCCAAACTAAGACTCTTTTGTCTTTCTAACTCAGCCTTGGGAAATTTTAAATTTTGTTCTCAACAGGTTGCTACCTGTCTCCAACTCCTCAGACAACTCCAAGACCAAGAAAAGATCTCAATCAACAACTCAAAACATGTTAGTAAAGATAACATCATTTCCAGGACATTTTTCACCTATCTTTAAAACATCACTTCATTACAACCAACCACCTATATAGCATAATATCTGATCTGGAAAAATATACAAATGTATATTTTTATCCAAGAAAATTTGGTAGTGTCAAACAAAAGACTTACTCAAGATGGGTCAAAAAGACAACAGCAAAGCATTTAGCCACTGTGAGAAATAAAAATCCTCTTGCTAAACTTTATATTCAATAGTTACATCATAATGGTTTCCTACTTTCAAGGGATTCTTTCTAGGTAATTACTAATTTTCATAAAAGTTTTTTTTATTGCTCTAAATACAGTCCCCTGAATGAAAAGCGACTAGTTAACCTCAGTAGTGGATGCATTCAGTCAACAAATATTCACTAATCACCCACTTTGTACAAGGAACTTTATAAGTCATTGGGTATGCAAAGTAGAATAAAGCAGATATGTTTTGGGCCCTCATGGATTTTCTTTTCTTTTTTTTTTATTATATTATGTTAATCACCATACATTACATCATTAGTTTTTGATGTAGTGTTCCATGATTCATTGTTCGCATATAACATCCAGTGCTCCATTCGATACGTGCCCTCTTTAATACCCATCACGAGGCTAACCCATCCCCCCACCCTAAAGACAAGTGGATTTAGCTAAGGAAAGAATTATGATCTGCTTACTCTTCAAATCTTGTTAGAAACCATCTAATAATGGTAAAAAAAGAGTCAACTTTTAGTGAAGATTTATTAGGTTCTATGGTAAGGACTTGATATGTGTAATTTACTTCTAACAAAACCCCTGTTTCACAGAGGAAGCACAAAGACCTTGATAAGTAATTGATGCAAAGCCACATTTCAAATAAGTAGCAGGTATGATTTAAACCCAGACATTCTGATACCACAGCTCATGCTTTCAATCAGCATCCTTTCAGCCAATGTCATTAATAAATCTGTATGAAGAGTTGTGAACTGTGAAACAGAATCCAGGAATCACTATTCCTTTAAAAGACAATTTTGGGTGTGATTATGTAATTTGAGCTTTTGAAACTTGTTAAAAAGAGAACCACAGGCCCCAAAGGGCATCACTTAGGTTAAGGCCCCAAGTCAGTAGTAAACCAAGAGTTAATACCTAATCTAACTGCAGTTTTGACCCCCTAGGAATGTAACCTTTAACCAGTCAGTCAGGAATTTTCTGGTCAGCACCAATAAGGTAATCTGTCACATGGGCCCTCTTCATTCCTCCAAAGTAAAATCAAGAAATTCATATACTAAGACCCATTTGTCCCCAAATGAAGGTGACTTCAGGTGAAATAATCCTTTTTTTTTTTCTGTTTATGACTTCCTTGTACTGCCCTTAAAAACCTTTCCTTTTCTGTAGCCTATTAGAGCTCCCCTCTACTTGCTAGATGGGATGCTTCCTGATTCATGGATCATTTAACAAGCCAATTAAATCTTCAAATTTACTTGGTTGAATTTTGTTTTTTTCACAAGCTATATATCAAAATACCTCCAAAGCATAAAAACCTCAAACTATGTATGCACTAGGCATATATTCTTCCTTTATTCAATGTCCCAGCTAGTTTAACAGGGTCAGAGATTACACAGGAGTTTGGAACCAAAACCAGAGGCAGTAAACATTTGTCTGGCCTGTCTTGTCTCAGTGCATATAACTCTTTTGGTTCCTTTATCACAACCAACATCTAGTAAGTATTTTTTTATATTAAATGCCACTTTTCTAAAGACATCTGTTTTCTAACTGTGATAAAATTTGTTAAGTTACTCCAAGGTGGAGAAAGGAACATTTACTCAATTCACTCAAGGTGAATTTCAGTCTCAAGTTTAGTTGCTTCATATACCCCCTGCTTATTTTCTTTTTTTAAATTTAAATTCAATTAATTAACATATACTGTATTATTTGTTTGAGGGGTATAGGTCTGTGATTCTTATCTTATATAAGACCCAGTGCTCATTACAACACATACCCTCCCCAATGTCCATCATCCAGTTACCCCATTCCCCCATCCCCCTCCCCTCCAGCCCACCCTCAGTTTCAAGGGATTCCTAAGATTAAGAGTCTCTTATGGTTTGTCTCCCTCTCTGGTTTCATCTTGTTTCATTTATTCCTCTCTTCCCCTATGATCCTCTGCCTTGTTTCTTAAATTCCACATATCAGTGAGATCATAACCCCCTGCTTATTTCTAATATTTTTCTCATTTACATCAAAAGGCAGATGGCTGTGGAACTAACTTCTGCATATTGTATACTTCCGATCATTCTAAGAAGATATTTGTAGGGGTGGTTTGGAAAGTTTGTAAAGGAAAGCAGGGAGTAAAAAAGGCTCCTTTTCTCCAAAGACTATGGTATCAAAAACATCACAAATTTACATTAAATGGCCAATATCTGACAACTGGACTTCTCCCTAAAGATTTACTTTACAGATCGTTTTGAAAATACCGTGTACATAAAGATGCCTCTTTTTTCAAAACAGAAATTTGAAACAAGCTAGTATGTTTCAAAAGGGATGTTAATGTTGTGTGGAACTCAGAAAATATTTTCTGTGTTATACAGGTGAATATAATGAGTAAATGAGGCTTTTTCATCCCGCAAGATGAAGCGTTTCTTTCAAAAGTGAAATCTCGCAACTGTTAATTTTTTGAGGCATGCTGATTTTTTTTTTTTAAAAAAGGAAATAAAAGAAATTCTTTGGAAGAATTCACTCTGTCTCCTGGCCTCTTTCTGACAAGTCCCCTGCTCCCACCCCACCCCAGCCCTCATTCTAAATTTCCTGGGGATCTGAATTCAGGGGACGCAGTGGCAATGGTGGCAGTGCACTTGAGGGTGGGTGGGGGAAAGGGGGGGTGCGGCCAGCGAGAAGGGGAGAGAAAGCAGAACAGGACAAACTCAAGGCCCGGGGCGGGAGTGGGAGGGGTGGAGGGTGTTGCAGACCTTCCCGTGTAACCGGAGAAGGGTAAACTCCAGCCGCAGGGAGGAGAGGACCAAGCTGAGTGACAGGGCGGTGCGCGCTGGGGTTCAGCGCAGAAACAGGCGGAGGGGGTTGCCTGCGCTTGTGCTTGAGGCGAGGGGTGGAGGCGGGCACTCCCGCCGCACAAACCGCTGGAGTTGGGGGGCGAGCGCGTTGGTGACGCGGGGCCCTCACGTGACCTGGAGCTGCAGAGCGACGCAGCCTTCGGTGCAGTCGTCACTCCCGTCTGGGTACCGGCTCCCCGCGGTCCTGCGCCTGGCGGGCTGGCATCGGGCCCGAGGAAAGCGGAGCAGGTAAGGGCTCCGGGGCCGCGCGCCGAGGCCAGGTAGGCAGCTGTCGGCCTACCCCGGAGGCCGGCGCAGGGGGTCGGCGCAGCGGGTCCCGGCCAGCTTTCTCCACACCCAGCACTCTTGGGCACATCAGTAGTGGCCCCCTGGGGTGGGGGTGCTGGGGCGGCCGTTGGGGGGGGCAGCAGAGCAACTGAGAGCGACTGGAAATCACCGCCAAGTTCCTACAGGAAAATGGTGAACCTCCGGGGCAGGATGGGGGGGGGGGGGCTAGGGGTGAGGGCGGGAATGCAGATGGGGGGCGGCCGGGGGGGCCCGGGACCCGGAAAGGACCAGGTGGTGGCCGGTCGGCGCCAAGCGCTTCGCAACAGTCTCCGCTCCCTCCACGCTGGCCCTCTGCAGGTCTGCGGGTGTAGGTGTCAAGTGTCGTGGCGGCGCACTCACGGCGAGAATCGGGAGAAGGAGGAGACAGCAAGGATAGGCCCAGGTCGGTGCGGGGGACAGTGGGGGGGGGCGGGTGCAGAGCCCAGTTTGAGACCCCCCCCTCCCATCTACCTCATCCACCCCATTCCCCTGCCCCCCAGTCCTCCATTTTGGTGCCTGCGGAGCTCGGGGAAAGAATCCTGGGAAAGGAAAAATGGTGGGCTTCGGGGGAGGGAGGGAAAAAGAGAGAGCTGGAGGGAGGGGCTCGATTCGGAGGCCCCCTAGAGGACGCCTGAAGCTCCTAAGGTGGGAAAAAAATAAAATTTACAAAACCTTAGATATCAGAGCTCTGAATCCTGCTGGTCAGTGCACCAAGCATTCAGTCTCTCTCCTTGCCTTTGTCTTACTTGTGTTCAAAGAAAAACAACCAGGAAAAAAAAAATCTCATGGCAAATATCCACCAGGAAAACGAAGAAATGGAGCAGCCCATGCAGAATGGAGAGGAAGACCGCCCTTTGGGAGGGGGAGAAGGCCACCAACCTGCAGGAAATAATAGACGGGGACAGGCTCGCCGACTTGCTCCAAATTTCCGATGGGCCATACCCAATAGGCAGGTCAATGATGGGATGGGTGGAGATGGAGATGATATGGAAATGTTCATGGAGGAGATGAGAGAAATCAGGAGAAAACTTAGGGAGCTGCAGTTGAGGAATTGTCTGCGTATCCTGATGGGGGAGCTCTCTAATCACCATGACCATCATGATGAATTTTGCCTTATGCCTTGACTCCTGCCATTTTCCATGAGATTAATACTGTGATTCAACACTGTTTTCTTTTTCCTTGCATTTTCCTGATATACCTTTACTGATTCGTTTGCTGTGAACCTTATGTAATTTCCATGTGTCAGGTGGGTTCTGTGTTACCAGATTCCAATTGAAGATTGCCTTGGCACCCAGTCTAAGTTTCTGTCAACAGTAGAGTCACCCAGTTGCATGAAAAAGTGTAAAGTTAATAAAGCAATTAAAAAGCAACCTATACATTTATTATTGTCTCATTTAAAAGCATATGTATATATTATATGACCCCCCCCAATCAGAAATAAGATGTCTCAGGGTGTTAATTGGGTACCATTTCTCTGTAGTTGGATAATATGTGACTTTTTTCTTCTTCTTATCTGGAGTTTTAGAAGCAAAAACAATTTTTCAAGGAGTCCGAATATAGTACAGGTATATAATACTGGTTCAACAAACTTTAAGAGTGAACTTTAAGAATTTTCCAGTTTTAAGTGGAAGAATAAACCCTCCCTTTATTACAGATACATTCCTTTTATTTATTTTTATTTTGTTTTTTAAAGATTTTATTTATTTTTACAGAGAGAGAGAACAAGCAGGGGGAGCAGCAGAGAGAGAGGGAGAAGCAGGCTCCCTGCCGAGCAGGGAACCCAATGCTGGACTCCATCTCAGAAACCTGGGATCATGACCTGAGTCAAAGGCAGACGCTTAACCGACTAAGCCACCCAGGTGCCCCGAGATACATACCTTTCAAAAGTCAATTTTCTTGGGGCGCCTGGGTGGCTCAGTTGTTAAGCGTCTGCCTTCGGTTCAGGTCCATCCCAGGGTCCTGGGATCGAGTGCCGTATCGGGCTCCCTGCTCAGGGGGAAGCCTGCTTCTCCCTCTCCCACTCCCCCTGCTTGTGTTCTCTCTCTTGCTGTGTCTCTCTCTGTCAAATAAATAAATTAAAAAATCTTTTAAAAAAAGTCAGTTTTCTTTTCTGTGAAATGGGGAATAATGCTTACCTTACAGGGCAGCTGAGTGGAATAGATGAGGTGTGGAACTGTGTTGGGCTGCCTACTATGCAACTCCATCAGGTACTTGGGAAGGACTAAAGGGAGTTTTCACCTATGCTCACATTTTGTCCAAAGGGCAAAAATAGTTGGCTTCCACCTTGTCATTTCTCTGATATTTGCAGTACTTCTCCCCTGATCTAGTACCATGTCAGCTAGGCATACTTAACCTTCTTCTGGGTTCTGATTCTGTTTTCATTGCTGATGTGAGTCCTCAAGGTAGCAAAAACCCACTGATTTCTCTTGAGTCCCTGGTGAGCTAAACCCTGCTCCTTTGACTACTGTCGAGAATGCCTTTCTCCCCCCTTTAAAGTTATATTTATCCAAGTGAGTACCACTCCCATGGTTCTTGGTCTTTTGTTGGTTCTAACAAAATAGCCCTTTTTGGTATTATTTTTGTGCTCCTCTTCGGAGAATTCAGACTTCAATGCACTGGGGCCTAGCTCAGGAGATATATCTAGATGTCTCACCACGGTGTGTCTAGAATTCCACTACTTCAAACCTCCCAAACACAAACAGGCTGAAAGCTTTGTTTTGCCTGTGTTTTTACCCTTTGGGGGGATTTTCTCAAAAGAGAGTCTGGGCAGGCTTACCCAACCAGTTTAACAGACTTACCTAGAAGATGTCCAAATTACATTAGGGGGACACATTTTAAAGCTGAAACACTCCCATTTTTATCCCTTCCACACCTGAAACATGAAATTGCTTTGTAAGTTCTTAAAAACTATATTATATGTTAAAAAAAAAAAAGCAGGAAGGGAGGAATGAAGGGGGGGAATCGGAGGGGGAGATGAACCATGAGAGACTATGGACTCTGAGAAACAAACTGAGGGTTCTAGAGGGGAAGGGGGGTGGGGGAATGGGTTAGCCTGGTGATGGGTATTAAAGAGGGCACGTACTGCGTGGAGCACTGGGTGTTATACACAAACAATGAATCATGGAACACTACATCAAAAACTAATGATGTATGGTGATTAACAACATAATAAAACTATATTAAATATTTGGCATTAAAATTTTTATCTGAGTGCATGCCCTTCTTATGACAATAATTTTGTCTTAATCATCTTGGAGCTCAGTTTCTAGTATAGTGCCTGACATAGCAGATACTTAATTATTCATTTTGATTGATTAACTATAATGGAGTTAGGAGCCCAGCTTAATATTGTTCCTAACTGACTGTCCTTAATCAAGTATACTGAGGCAAGTAACTCCTCAGAAAGTACTACTTTTACTTTCCAGAGGAAATGGCAAGAAAAGTCTCTAACCCAAAATCTTTAATTTCTTCTTTTTTTAAAAGATTTTATTTATTTATTTTAGAGAGTGAGACCAAGCCAGGAGGAGAGGCAGAAGGGGAGGGAAAGAATCTCAGGCAGACTCTGCACTTAGCATGGAGCCTGATGCAGGGCTTGATCTCATGACCATGAGATCATGACCTGAGCTGAAACCAAGAGTTGGTCACTGAACTGACTGAGCCACCTAGGCACCCCCAAGATCTGTAATTTCTTTTAAAAACCTTTTATATACCAGCATTTATGTAAACACAGACCTCTTACTTGCATCATAATTACCTAGGGAGAATGTTAAAAATGCTGACACTTGGGTGCTCTTCCCACTTTCAACCGCCATTATCACCTCTTGAATCACCTGATCAGGAACTACTGTTTTGACAGTTCCTCAGGTGATTCTGATGCATCTGAGTTATGACAACATAGGCATAGAGAAACACTAGCAGTGATTACAGCATTTTACAGTGTGATCTAAATTACCTTGCTTATTGATAATACAATGAATATACCTTTCCAAAATATAATATTTCCAAAATTAGATTGCATTAAACAATCAATATATATCTATAAACTAGTACTGCTTTTTATCTTTCAAAATATCCTATTAAATTAATGCATTATCATGAATCTCTTATTAACAAGTATATAATAATTATGTTATTAAATAAGGTAAGCATTATCATTTCTTTTTTTTAAAGATTTTATTTATTTGACAGAGACACAGCGAGAGAGGGAACACAAGCAGAGGGAGAGGGAGAGGGAGAAGCAGGCTTCCCGCCGAGCAGGGAGTCTGATGTGGGGCTGGATGTGGGGCTCGATGTGGGGCTCGATCCCAGGACCCTGGGACCATGACCTGAGCCAAAGGCAGACGCTTAATGACTGAGCCACCCAGGTGCCCCAGCATTATCATTTCTATGCAAGCGTATGCCCTTTTACACCAATGATTTTGTTTTAATCACCCTGGAGCTCAGTTTTTTGTATAGTGCTTGATATAGTAAATATTTATTTTATTTTATTTATTATTTTTTAAAAGATTTTATTTATTTGAGAGCGAGAGAGAGAGCACGTGAGCATGGGGTGGAGGGGCAGGGGGAGAGGGAGAAGCAGATTCCCCGCTGAGCAGGGAGCCCCATGCAGGGCTCCATCCCAGGACCCCAGGATCATGACCTGAGATGAAGGCAGATGCTTAACCAACTGAGCCACCCAGGTGCCCCACAGCTTCTTGAACATATGCAATACAGTTATAATAACTCTTTTAATGTCCTTGTCTAATTTTACCATCTTTTTCATATCTTGGTCAGTTTTGATTGATTTTTCTCCTCATGGTGGGTTAGATTTTCCGGCTTCTTTGCAGGCCTGGGAATTGTTTGGATGTCAGACATTGTTAATTTTAACTTTTGAGTATTAGATATTTTTGGATCCCTAAATATATTGGTTTTTATTCTGGGACAGAGTTAAATTACATGTGAACAGTTTGATATTTTAGGTTCTTGATTTTAATCTTCGTAAGGCTGGACCAGAGTAGTGTTGAGGGTTAATTGTACTCCACTAATGAGGAAAAATCCTTCTGAGTACTCTAGCTGATGTCCCATGAATTATGAAGTCTTCAAGTCTGGCTATTAGGAACATATAGTGTTCCTAAACATGTGTGAACTTAAATTGTTCCCTTTAATCTTTTGGGGGTGGTTCTTTTCTTGGTGTGGGGTAGTTTTCTCACAGGCATTTAATGATCAGTACTCAGATAATTACTCAGACGAGATTGGGTAGGCTCAGGGTTGTATGGTCCTAGACTACTCAGATAGTTATTCAAAGAGGACGCTGAGCAGATCATCAAAATTCTTTCTCTGTGAGCTCTTTTCTTTTTGATACTCTGCCCTGCAAACTCTAGCAGCCTTGACCTCCCTAGTTCCTAATTTCTTATCTTGATCTATGGAATACCACTGGGCTACCCCTGGATTCCCACTCCTTGCACTGTGGCCTGAAAACTTTCTCTGGGAAGTAGGCTGGGGCAATCATAAGAATAACCTCATTTGTTCCCAGTCTCTCAGGGATCACAGATCTCGTTGCCCAATGTCCACTCTTTTGAGAAGAGTTGGTTCATAGATTTTATCCAGTTTTATAGTTGCTTCAGATTGGAAGGTAATTCCAGTCTCTGTCACTCTGTCCTATTCAGGAGTAGAAATACTGGTATGTCTTGAATAAATGTTTAATGTGGCCATTATGACTCTGGAGATCCTCATCCCCCAACCCAGTTCTACCCTTGACTAAAGAATTTCATTCTTTTCATTCATGTCACTTCTCTAGAGGCAAAGACTTGCATTTCTCGAGGAGTGTAGCAGGGGCAGGATGACACAACAATTTAAAACATGAACAAAAATTTTGCATCATATTGTAAAAGAAAATTTGCATCAGATACTTGTTAAAAAACAGCAACGAAGACTTAAGATTATTGCAATAGGGATCAAGACTATTGCCTAGAGGGGAGAGATTGAACTCAATTCCAATTTTAGTATATGTGCTGCCGAAGCGAGCACTTGAACTCAATTCCAAATACAAGGACAGCTGGGAACTTACTGCCAATGGGAAGGGTGAGAGAGAGGATGGAAAATTATGAAGAATAGTTTGATTAAGTATCAAGGTGGGGAAACAGCAACTTGATTAGATATGAAGCTTAATTGGATATTAAGGTTGGGGGGGGGGATTCTTGATCACTTGGCTAACCAGAATTCCTTTTTAAAACAGCTTTGCAGACCAAGACCAGGACCAAGGACAAGACCTAGTAGAAAGAAGGCTCAGAGGAGTCCGACTAAAGTTTTGGTCTAGGGGGGAATCCTTGTCAGAATGTACCAGTGATTTTTGAAGCATGGCACACAGACTTCTTGCTTTAGAATTTCCTCTTTTGCTAACAATGCAGACATAGGCACCTCTTCCCCAGATTCCATGAATCAAACATACTTCCAACTGGGTCCCCAAATATGCATTATTATCATGCTCCCCTGAAAAATTCTAAAGCACAATAAGAGACTGAAGAACCACTAGTAATGGAGTAGAAATAAAATTATGCTGGTACAAACATGCCTAGAAAAAGAATGCAAAGAAATACATAAAAATGTCAGAGATCCTAGCAATGTGTATATAACATGACCTAAATTGTCTTTTTTTTTTTTTTTTTAAGATTTTATTTATTTGACAGAGAGAAACACAGCGAGAGAGGGAACACAAGCAGGGGGAATGGGAGAGGGAGAAGCAGGCTTCCCTCTGAGCAGGGAGCCCGATTTGGGGCTTGATCCCAGGACCCTAAGATCATGACCCAAGCTGAAGGCAGATGTTTAATGACTGAGCCACCCAGGCGCCCCAAAATTGTCTTATTCTATATTAGGCTCTATTTTTAAAAATCTTTCAACATTTCTTACATCATAAAATAGATGTGTAGATTTTATGTGATGGTTTTATTTTTATCTCAAAAAAGTATTTGAATCAATGGTGTATGTTACAGATCTTGTAATCTAATAATCAAGAAAGTAAGGTGTGTAAATATATATGGGAACAGAAAATATATTTGAAAAAAGTAATGGCAGAAATGTTTCTAAGTTCAAGGAAAACGAAAAACTCAAAGATCCAAGAAGCCCTCTGAAACTACGTAGGAAAACACAAATAAAAATAAGACCACACCAAAGCATATAATGACAAAATATCTGAAAACTAGTAATAAAGAGAAAATCTTAAAAGAAGCTGGAGAAATATGTCATAACATGTAAAGGAAAACAAAGATAAAAATCACCATGTGTGGATTACTTATCAGAAACACTGTGGGCGCCTTCGTGGCTCGGTTGGTTGGGCGACTGCCTTCGGCTCAGGTCATGATCCTGGAGTCCCTGGATCGAGTCCCGCATCGGGCTCCCTGCTCGGCAGGGAGTCTGCTTCTCCCTCTGACCCTCCCCCCTCTCATGTGCTCTCTCTCATTCTCTCTCTCTCAAATAAATAAATAAAATCTTTAAAAAAAAAAAAAAAAGAAAAGAAACACTGCCAGTGGGACATCTGGGTGGCTCAGTCAGTTAAGCGTCTGCCTTTGCCTCAGGTCACAATCCCAGGGTCCTGGGATCAAGTCCCACATTGGGCTCCTTACTTGGCAGGGAGCCTGCTTCTCCCTCTGCCTGCCGCTCCCCCTGCTTGTGCTCTCTCTTTGTCTCTCTCTCTGACAAATAAATAAAATCTTAAAAAAAAAGTACAATAGAAAGCCAAAGTACAATGGAAAGATATTTGAAGTGCTAAAAACACAAACTGTCAAACTAGAATTAGATATTCTGTGTAAATATCCTTCAAAATAATGACCAAATACTTCAGTATTCAACAAAGCTTTGAAACAGTTTGTTGCCTGTAGACCAGCAATATAAGAAATATTTTTAAAAATGTACTTAAGACTGAAGGAAAATAATGCCAGAACCTTGAATATGTGCAAAGGACTAAAGAGCACCAAACATATATGTAAATATATTTTTCTCTATTTTCAATATTTTCATTTTATTTTTCTTAAGATTTTATTTATTTATTTGTCAGAGTGAGAGAGAGAAAGCACAAGCAGGGGGAGCGGCCAGCAGAGGGAGAAGCAGGCTACCCGCTGAGCAAGGAGCCTGACGTGGGACTCGATCCCAGGACCCTGGGATTATGACCTGAGCTGAAGGCAGACGTTTAACCGACTGTGCCACCCAGGTGTCCCTCTATTTTCAGTATTTTTAAAGATTATTTTAAAAATTAAAATAATATAAATACAGTGTAGAATTGATATATATTCCAGTAAAATATATGACAAAAATAATGCAATAAAGGAGAAGAAAATAGAATATGATTATTATAAGATTCTTAACATTTATAAATGAAGTGCTAAATTATTATTTGGAAGTAGATAGTAATATGTTAGAAATACAGTATGTAAACACCAGAGAAACTAGTAAAAATAAAACTGTAGTAACAAGCCAAAAGAGGAGATAACATACTAAAAATGTTTAAATAATTCAAGTGAAGGCAGGAAAAGAGGAAAAATGTGAAAAAGAGACACAATCAAATAGAAAAAAAGAGCAAAATGGTAAAATTGAACCAAATTCTGTTGAAAATTACATTAAACATAAAGCATCATGAACACTCCAATTAAAAGACTAGATTGTCTGACCAGATAAAAAGCAAGACCCAAATATATGCTCTCTACAAGAAATGGACTTTAAATATAAAGACACATATAGGCTAAACTCAAAGGATAGAAAAGTATATTCCAAGGAAAACACTAATCATAAGAAAGGCAGAGTGTTTATACTCAGACAAAGTATACTTCAGAACAAGAAATATTACTACAGAAAAACAAGGACATTTTTATGACAGAAGAATTAATTTATCAAAAGTTCATAGATATCCTAGATATGTTGCACCCAGTAAATTGCTTCAAATGCTTAAAGCAAATCCTGACAACACTGAAAAGAAAAATAGACAAATCTGCAATTATGGTTGTAGATTTCAATGCTCCTCTCTCAATAATTGTTAGAGCAAGTAGATAAAAAAAAAAGGTAAGGATATAAATACCTGAACATTAGCACACAAAAATTTGCATACAAATGTTTATAGTAGTTTATAATTGCCAAAACATGAAAGCAACCAAGATGTCCTTCAATAGGTGAATGAATAAACAAAATGTGGTTCATCCATGAATGAAATATTATTCAGTAATAAAAATACATGAACTATCAAGCCACAAAAAGTCATGGAGGATAGTTTAATGCATATTGTTAAGTGATAGAAACCAATTTGGAAAGGGTCCACAGTATATGATTCCAACTGTATGACATTCTGGAAAAGGCAAAATTATGGAGAAAGTAAAGACATCAGTGGTTGCCAGGGATTCAGGGGAAAGAAAGCAAAGTTGAAAAGGTGGAGCACAGGGGATTTTTAGGACAGTGAAACTATTCTGTATCCATAATGGTGGATACATGCCATTATACATTTATTAAAACTCATAGAATGTACAATACAAAGAATGAACCCTAATATAAACTATGGATTTTAGTTACTAATAATGTATTAGTATTGGTTCATCAATTGTAACAAATGTACCATGCTAATGCAAGATGTTAATAATAGGGGAATCTTGGGGATGGGTAGGGTGTATATGGGTACTCTCTGTACTTTCAATTTACTATTTTTGTAAATCTAAAACTGCTCTAAAAAAAAAAATCTATCAATTAAAAAAAAAAACCTGAACAACATTATCAACTTGACCTAATTGAAATTTGTAGAAGTATTCAGCCAACAACAGCAGAAAAAATATTATTTAAAGTTGGAACATGGAACATTAAATAACATTCAAACACATTTTTTAAATAAACAAGTTTCAAAAAATATAAGAGGATTAAAATCAGTGTGCGGTTACCATTGGCAACGGAATTAATTTAACAATAAATAACAGAAAAATCTCAGAAAATCGTCTTATATTTGAAATTTAAACAACATGACTATAAATAATCCATGGGTCAATGAAGACCTTACAAAAAGAATTATAAAATATTTTGAACAGAGTAATAAACTGAGAACATAGTATATAAAAATACGTGGGGTCTAGATGTGTACACACTAGGACCAAGTAGGGTTTATTCCTGAGATGCAAGGCTGATTCAACATTCAAAAATCAACCAATGTAATCCACAAAGTAAAAATATATTATTATTTCAATTGACACAGAAAAGCATTTGACAAAATTCAAACCATTTCATGATAAAAATTCTCAGTTAGGAATAGAGAAAACTTCCTCCACTTTATACAGAATACTGACAAATTGCATACAGATAAGACTGTACTTAATGGTAAAAGACCTAATGTTGTCTTCCTAAAATAGGCAGCGAAACAAGAGTGTTTGCTCTCTTCACTCTTATTCAACCTAGCGCCGGAAGTTCTAGCCATTGCAGGAAGGCAAGAAAATGAAACGAAAGGCATGCAAATTGGTAAAGAAGAAATGGAGGAAGAAAGCAAGCTGTCCCGGGGCACCTGGGTGGCTCAGTTGGGTGTCCGGTTTTGACTCAGGTCATGATCTCGGGGTTGTGGAATTGAGCCCCATGTCGGGCTCCATGCTGGGCATGGAGCCTGCTTAAGACTTTTTCTCTCCCCTGCCCTCTGTCCCTCCTTCCCCCCTCTCTACTTCTCTTAAAAATATATATATTATATATATTTACATATAAAAGAAAGAAAACTGTCCCTATTTGCAGGTGACATGATTGCTTATGGAGGAAACCCGAAAGAACTTACATTTTGTTATCTTTTGTTGTTGTTATCCATTTATCATTTTATTTTTATTTTATTTTGTATTGACTTATAATGTATTATTTGTTTCAGGGGTACAGGTCTGTAACTCATCAGTCTTACACAACACACAGTGCTCACCACAACACATACCCTCCCCAATGTCCATCACCCAGCCACCCCATCCCTCCCACCCCCCACCACTCCAGCAGCCCTCAGTTTGTTTCCTGAGATTAAGAGCCTCTTATGGTTTGTCTCCCTCTCTGGTTTCATCTTGTTTCATTTGTCCCTCCCTTCCCCTATGATCCTCTGCCTTGCTTCTTAAATTCCGCATATCAGTGAGATCATATGATAATTGTCTTTCTCTGATTGACTTATTTCGCTTAGCATTGTACCCTCTAGTTCCATCCACATCGTTGCAATAACTCCCACAAGAATTTGCAAAGGAATGTGTTCCAAAGAACATCTTAAAAAATAAAATAAAACAAATAAAAGAAAATATAAAACATTATTTGCTGATGTGTAAAGGATTCCTTTGCTCTATACAAATGTCATGAGGTTACTTATGAAATGCTAAGAGGCTTGATTGTGTTGAGTGTGCACCAGGCTACAGCCTCAAAGGAGTTCATGTTAAGCTAAGGGAAAGTTGGGGTAACCAGGGGAAATTATCCCATGTCTCCAAGTCATATGGCTAGGACTACAGAAGACTGTCACATTCTCTGTCCACCAGGGAATATCCTAGAGGTTGGGATTGTATTTCTGGAGGTCATATGGTCTGGGTATGAGTCCCATCCTTGCCACACAAAATTAGCTGGTACTGTGGACAAACCCTCCAGCCTCCATTTCCTCTTGGGTAAAGCAGGCATAAAAATGGAACCTACCTCTAGGCTTGTGGTGAGGATTAGATGATGCAAGAAGAGCACTTACCACATTCCCTGTCATACAGTAAAGAGTATTTACGGAAAAAGTTACTTACAACACCTGTACAAACTGAGAAGCTTTTAGGTAGATAATGACAAAAATACGCAGAGGCAGACACAAATAAACTTGCTGTTTCTTTATGTTTTCTGCTCTTATGTCAAATGGTGAGGAGATCCATGGTTTTGTGAACAAAAGTCAAAGCCAGCTGTTCGGTACCAAAAGGCGATGTTAGTGAACTACATGATCGTCTCCCCTTTCAGTGTGTTCTTTGTTCTTTTCTTCTGAGGGCTGCAGATGACAACTGAGTTTGAGAATCTTTCATCTTAAAGAGGCTGCATCTCCTGGAGTTAAGTTGCCCAAAGTTGTCTCCAAACATGGAAAGCCATGCGTGACGCTAAGGTGATGAGGAGCAGAAGAGAAAGAATTAGCTGCAATATGAAACAGTGATAGGGAATCATATCTGACCAACCACCCATTGTGATGGATGGATATTTCACTCAGAGGACGCTCTCTTCACTTTGCCAGCATCAGTGAGTTCATCATTTTGTGTTGGAAGAGGAGCCTTCCCACAGCCACGAGCCCTTCAGGTTGTTGTCCTCTCTTCACTCAGTCTAAATTCACAGTGATGGGTGATTTGGGCCAGAGGTTTAAAGGGAGTGTGACCAGAGGAGTTCAATGTCTGTTGGCCTGGCAACGGGGCAGCTTCATTATTACCTGCCAATGGTGTTCACCCTGAAACCTCCCTTATTACCCTAGCATACAGACCTGCTCCTCAGCCTCTGGGCTTTCAGTTCAGCCTCGGGTGGAGGAGCTACTGCTAATTTTCCTAAGAACTTTGATCACTGGCTGATGTATTTAGTGTTCCTCATTTTATACTGAAGAGTGAGTTGTGATTCTTTTCTGCCAGCACATCAGGAGGGAAGAGAAGCGCTGTAGCTTTCATCAAAAGTGTCCAACCACTGCTTTACCACATGTGGTTATCTCCTTCTGGGCTTTATCACAAATCCTCACTCTTGCTTTGGGCGGATTATGCTGAACATAGGTTCCTCTGGCCTCAGGGCCCTTGAGGAGAGACTTCATCCAAGGGCCCTCTTTCCAATCCGCTTCCCCAACTGTTCACAGGGAGCAGGGGTAATTTCTCAGAAGCCCTTTGCCCAGCCCTCAATAAAGAAAACTCCCCTCACTTTGCCAGGAGGACTTAAATTAATTCTTTTAGGATCTCAAAGCCCTTAAATTAATTCTTTTAGAAAAACAATCTACCCCACAAACCACCTTACTCTATGACTAACTCTTTCCGTGTCTAAAACTGCTGGACTGAACAGAAGCTGTGATTTCCAGTTCTTGCCCAGAAACAGCCTTCTCCCACAGGTGGATTCTGCCACCTCCCTGCTCTTCTGGATTGATCCACCAAGCTCAGAAAAAATGCTCACCAGGAAACATCTAGTGCCTTCCTACGGTCCAGTGGGGACAGTGCAGTCACTTCTTGACTTGGGGCTTTGGCCTCTTTTCTTTCCAGCCTCAGTGGGCCTGGGAAGACAGAAGCTGAGTGGTACATTGGAAAGGAAAAGGAAGGGGGACTCATAATTTCTGAGGGTGGATCTGCTGAGAGTCAGGAATCTGGCAGAGCTTTACCTTACTGGCGGTGGAGGAGGCTGGAGACTCTGACCTACAGGTGTGAATATATTTAAGGGGCAGCATGATCTGGAGTATGTGGAGAAGAGAAGAAAAATACATGTATGTTTCTATTTTAGCTGTGAGTCAGTGTCATTTCTATATGGTGGAATGAGTGTCCTGATGGGTTGGGGGAAGGGAATAAGACAATTACATTTTCATTCAATTGAGTTCTGTACCCCACACATGGAATTTAGGGTAAGGGACTGAACTCACGACCCACCCCATCCCTGTGTTTTCTTAGTCCCTTATCTTACTCTCTTGTTTTACATAAGAGTGTTTCTTTTGAGCTCCTGATGGGCAAGATCAAAGCCTAATACTGTGTCTGCTAGACAGCATACTGGAGAAAGAGAGACAGGAGATCTCCTTAGGTCCCAATGCCAGACACAAAATAATAACTCTGTGATGTTCATGTCTCATGGATCAGTCACCTCACCCTGTTAGCCTTCCTTGGAAATAGATATTTTTGTCATGTGTGCGCTTCATTGCTATGTGGTAGAGTGATGACACTGCAAAAGGAAACAGATGGAGACTGAGAGCTTGGTGAATAAACCAACATCTAGAGCATGGGATCCAGTACTTGTGTTTCCTGATTTGCCGTTCTGGTGGTCAGGCACCTCCCATCTTTCTGTGCCCCTCTCAGGGTACCCCACATTCCTGACTTCTCTTTACATCCCTCTATTATCACAAAGCATGGGGGCAAAGGGTAGGAAAGGAGGCAAAGAGAGAGAACCCTGGAAAACCTAAAATTTTCTACTCTCCTCCCCTGGAGGAATTGGGAAAAAGGAAGAAAATCATCACCCGGTTTTCTCTTGTTCCATGTGCTGTCATGTTCCCTTACTTCTTGCAAATAACTTCAGAGGAGCCCTTGTCCATTGAACCCTTGAAAGATGAGGAATTGCATAGGATCAAAAGCTATTTCCGTGTATTTTGGACAGGACCCTGCAGTACCAGCCAGATCTTCTTGGGTTCTGGTGGCAGACCACATTCATTACTCTGGGATGACATTGCATTAGTGACCTCACTCTATGTGGCCTTACCTGTCAAAGAGGATCAGCCTTTTCTTCCAGCCAGCTAGGTTGGGGCCATAGAATAAAGCCATTCCCATCCAGAAAAACACTTTGAGTTTATAGAAGGGAACTACTTTTCCATGTTAAGTCCAAAGAATTATTTTAAGAGTCATGCTATAGGCTCACTGGAATTCTTCATTCAATCACTATATTAAGTTCAATTCAGTTAAATAAAAATTCATGATTTCCAGGTCTTGGGTGGGCTCTAGAGATATTTTTGTTACATGATAGGATACCTTCATGGTTAGTACCAGTGGGTTTTGATACCACAAAGTCCTGGCTAGGGTCCTGCCTCTGCTACCCACTAGTCCTGTAACACTTGACAAGTTTCTTAACCTCTCTGTACCTTGAATTTCTGACCCATAAATGATGATAAAAACATTAAAAGGCTGTTGTGAAGATCAAATATGTCAACGTCATTGAAGTACTTAGCAAGGTATCTGGCATAGAAATGTAGACTACAATGGACCTTCACTCTTTATTTAGCCATCTTGATGTTGAAACTACTTTTGGCTCTGGCTATACCTGGTGGTAGTGTAATCAGTGTCTACATGTTCTACCACGTCAAATGCATTCTTTTTAAAAAGGGAAGCAAAACCTAAGCAATAAAATTTGGGTTGAAAATGTAGATTTTTAAAATTAGATTTTTATTTATTTATTTTTATTTTTTTAAAGATTTTTTAAATTTATTTGACAGAGAGAGAGAGGGAGCGAGAGCAGAAATACAAGCAAGGGGAGTGGGAGAGGGAGAAGCAGGCTTCCTGCTGAGCAGGGAGCCCGATGCGGGGCTCGATCCCAGGACCCTGGGCTCATGACCTGAACCAAAGGCAGACGCTTAACGACTGAGCCACCCAGGTGCCCCGAAAATGTAGATTTTGATGAAGTTTATAAGAATGATCCTACTTCAGTTTGTTGAACTGATATACAGATGGAAAAAGACTTGATGAGTCTAAATTCTATAAGCCATTTGCATTTATTTAACAAATATTTATGGGACATCTATTACATGCCAGGTGCCACAAGCCCACAAACCATATCTTCATCTCAGAACATTCTCCTAGACTACAGACCCATATATTCAAGTACCTGCCAGAAATGTATAGCTAGAGCAGTGGTTCTTAAATGGTGGTGACTTTGTTTCCTACATCAGGAGACATGTAGAAATGTTTGGAGACATTTTTTGTAGTCACAACTGGGAGAGCTACTGAAATCTTGTGGGTAGAGGTTAAACATTCCACAATGCATAGAACAACTCTCACAACAAAAAGCTCTCTGACCCACAATGTCAATAGTGCTGAGTTTGAGAAAACCTGTTCTAGAGTAAAGTAAATATTACTACCCATCCCATATACAGAGATTCAGGGTGGAACTGAACTTTCGAGTTCAACAACCGTGGATTAGAATAACCATGCTGCCTTTTACCAGGCATGTGACCTTGGAAAATGTATTTAACCTCTATGACCATTAGTAGAGCATGTCTTGGGGGAGGAATGAGCTATAACAAGGAATACTGATACCTAACTTGCAGAACAGCTGTAAGTAGTTAGAGAAACAGTATGCAAAATTCCTAATATGATGTCTGACCAGTAATAGGCCCTTGAAGTGTTAGTTTTCTTTCCGCCCCACTTCCTAGCTTCTGCTTCTGAGATGACTTTAACCTAAACTACATTGCTCTAAACAGTCAGGACACAAATGGCTTCTGAAAATGTGATGACAGGAAGGAAAATAAACTCACAGAGACCCACAAGGTGTGTAAGAGTCAATGCCACTTCTGTGTTGTAGAGTTGTTTTATGGAGGTGGGATAGGGAAAAACTTGTTTTCTCATTTTCTTTTTTTTTTAAGATTTTATTTATTTATTTGAGAAAGAGAGTGAGGGAGAGAGAGAGCACAGGCAGGGGGAGGGGCAGAGGGAGAGGGAGAAGCAGACTACCTGCCCAGCAGGGAGCCCTACAAGGTGCTCCATCCCAGGACCCTGGGATCATGGCCTGAACCAAAGGCAGACACTTAACTGACTGCGCCACCCAGGTGCCCCAAGTTTTCTCATTATCATTAAATCAATGTACCTTTACTAACTTCTTTTGGCCTCTTGGAGAGTTAACATCAAGAGTGCACACTAACTGGGTATCTGGGTTCATCTTGTCAGTAAAGACAAATTCCCAGAGAAGCACAAATCATGATGATGGGTCTTCTGGAGAACACAATGGAGCAAAAAGAAGGAACTGTTGGTCCCTGACTGTTTTCTGTATCATGTTGGGTAAGATGTGTACCTTCTCCTGGGTACTGACTCAGTTTTAGAGCATGAGATTTGAATTGGTCTTCCAGAAGGTCAAATTTGGGTATAAGCCATTTAACTTCCCTCTTCCCAAGCTTTCCTATTATCATATAAATTCTCATATTCTAGTGTTACTGGAAAATTAGGTGAATTAAACTGTGTTGTAAAAAATCTGCAACATTTATCAGTCAGAGGGAAAAAAAAGTCTTGGCAGTGGTTCTTTTAAAAAATTCTTTATTTAGGGGCGCCTGGGTGGCTCAGTTGAAAAGCGTCTGCCTTCGGCTCAGGTCATGATCCTAGGGTCCTAGGATCGAGCCCCGCATCAGGCTCCCTGCTCGGCGGGAAGCCTGCTTCTCCCTCTCCCACTCCCCCTGCTTGTGTTCCCTCTCTTGCTGTGTCTCTCTGTCAAATAAATAAATAAAATCTTTAAAAAAATTCTTTATTTAAATTCAATTTAGTTAACATATATTGTATTATTAGATTCAGGGGTAGAATTTAGTTATTTATCAGCTGCATATAACACCCAGTTCTCATTACATCAAGTGCTTTCCTTAATGCCCATCACACAATTATCCCTTTCCCCCACCCACCTCCAGCAACCTCAGTTTGTTTCCTAGAGTTTAGTGTCTCTTATGGTTTGCCTCCCTATTTTCATCTTATTTTATTTTTCCTTCCCTTACTCTATGTTCATCTGTTTTGTTTCTTAAGTTCCACATATAAAGATGTGGTATACATATATACAATTGAATATCACTCAGCCATCAAAATGAATGAAATCTTGCCATTTGCAATGACATGGATGGAACTAGAGGGTATTGTGCTAAGTGAAATAAATCAGTCAGAGAAAGACAAATACCCCTCAGTGGTTCTTAACACTTCTGCTTGGAAGGGAATATTCAATTTCCTCTTATATTTCAATGGCCACATCCAGTCACATGTCCAAGCTTGATGTCAATGGAGTGGGATCAGTGGGCCTGGGAGGGACTTGAGGGACCAGCCAATCCATGTGACCCCATAGCCAGACTTCTTAGCCCAAGGGGCAGAATTTAATCACCATCATCTTACTCAACAAGAGGGGGTTGTTGAGTACATACTAATGAGGGCACAATATTGGGGAAGTATAAATCTATTATCTTCTAAATGGGAAGGTGCTTGTTATATTGTGGGGAGGCCAAGAGATAGACCCTCATCCATTCCTGTCATTTATCTGGAAAGGTGACTTAGGCTCTATGAGCCTGAACCTGGTTATCTGTGATGTGGAAGCCATGATATTTTTCTCACAACACTGTCCTGGGGGGCAAATGAGAAAAGATGTGAAATACATATGGGCTGTAGTAGGACTTCAACACGTATTAGTCCTGGCCCACCTGCGTCCTCCCTCCTAGAGAGGAGATGACATTGACCTAATCAAAGAGCATTATTAGCATAGAAAACACCTGGAAAGGGAGTAGCAAGAACTGAAATATATCCCTATATAACATATTTGTTTTGGTGCTAGTTCTGAATTACAGAATAAGTTACCTGTGGAAGTTGGGGAAAGAGAAGAAAAGTCACTACACCATTTCCTGTTAAAGCATATGCTTTCCTGTCCCTTTAGTTTATCATCTAGTTTGACACTGGAGGAAGAGTTTCCCATTGATTCTCAGGCAGAAGAGACAGTACAGAGCAAAATAACATGGATGCTGGTTGGAAGACTGGAGTCAAGACAACGGACACATCACTGACTACAGAACTTTGGATAAGTCACTCCCCCTATGCTGACCTCAGCCCTAACACAATGATGCTCTATAATTCTATAACAGTGGCCTGAGATTTGGGTCAGAAAACTCACTTTAAATGTGGGCATCAGCAGTTGAAGGTTGAAAGATTTTTTGTGTTGTTTTGTTTTTGTTTTGTTCTGAAACTACATGTGGTAGGCAAAATTCTAAGACAATCTCCAATGATCTTCATCCTTAGGTAATCCTCTCCCCTTTGAGTGTAGGTGGAATCAATGAATATGAGGAGATATCACTTCTGTAATTATGTTATGTTATATGATAAAATGGAGAGTATCTAGGTGGGCCTGACTTAATCAAACAAACCATTTAAAAGCAGGAAATTTTCTTTGGCTGTTTACAGGAGGGGAAGTAAGAGATTCAAAGCACAAGAAAAATTCACTTCGCTATTGCTGGTTCAAAGATGGAGGGGTCCATGTGGCAAGAAATTAGAATAGCCTCTAGGATCTGAGAGCACCCCTAGCTGACAGCCATCAAGGAAATTGGGACTGTAGTCCAACACTCATGAGGAACAAGAATGATCTTGGAAGTGGATTTCCCCCAGAATCTCCAAAGACCTCAATCCAACCTACATAGACACTTTGATTCCAGCCTTTTGAACCCCTTAGGAGAGAACACAATCATGCTATACTAGGTTTCTGACCTACAGACTTGTGAGCTAATAAATGGGTATAGCTTTCAGCCATTAAGTTTGGATGTAGATGATAACTACAGAAAATACATTACCATGATAACAGTTTTTATAGTGCATGGTGTGATTGAATATATTCACATTGGTATTTGAATGCACATTCTGCATTTCTAAATGGATAATGGGTTACTTGATAATTAGAAATAAAGCCTGTTAGAGCTTTATTCATGCCAAATATATTTCAGACTTTTAAAAAGGTATAGTAAGTACTACAATACACAAACATGTATATAACCAAAGTTATGAAGTAAAACATTACAGAAAGTAGATGCCCCTGTATAACTCTCTGAATGCCTCATCCCTAGAGAGACCCATTATCCAGGGATGTGAATACATCCCTAAACAAAACACATAACTGCTTTATATATTTTTAGTTCTAATTATATAAGTAATATATGTATGTATTGCTTATTGAAATTTTTCTCTCTGAAAATAGTGTTTCTAAGATTTCTCTAATAACGTGATCTTGGGACTGTTTTGATATTTTTAAGCATGCGACCATGAACATACTTGCACATGTGCCCAGGACTCTGCAGTTCAGACTTAAGAGTGCAGCAACTGACAAGACCTCATGTCCTTTTCTCATAGATGTTGCCAAATGTCTCTGTAAAGAGACTGTACAACTGTGTTCTCCCCCAGCAGTGTATGGATTTCTCATGGCTCCACAGTTTCAGTGTAAACAGGGTGCAGCATAAATACAAAGTCAATGAAAAAAAATACAAAGTCAATGACCAGGTTTTCTTTTGAAATTCAAGAATTATTTCAATATATATTTGGAAGCATGAAGTAAGGATAAAACTGAGCATTTAGAAATGGACATGTGAAACGTACCATTTATAGGGAAATAGAGAAAAAATGTAATCTAACATTCTAACAAGGTGTCAGATTAGCAAATATTAAAAATTCCATGAAACCCATTGTTTGCACAGATTTGCACTGGTGCTCTCATCTTGTAGTGGGTTGGAATACACATTAACAAAGAGATCTCAAAACTCAACTAGATAGTAAATATTAAAAATTATGAAATGTTTATGCTCTTTGACAAAGCAGTCTCACTTACGGAATTTATCCTCCTGATGCAGTTGGGGAGGCCCCTACATCATTATTCATCTGTCCACACTGCTCAGGACTGAGTTGATCATTGCCCTAGCTGGTTCTGTACCATCCATTCCTTAATTCAAACAGGACAATCTGTCTCATAGCTGGATATCAGCCTTGGTGGACCATCCATGGAGTCATTTTAAGCACTGATATGGAACAGCACTCAGGTTCCGCCTGGAAGGACGTATTGATCTCTGATCTCACCCTTGTCTAGGTAAAATCTTCTTTCCTCTCATTCTTGGGTCCTCAGAGACCCTCGTCTCCCCACCAGGCACAAGAAGCCCAATCCTTTCCGCAAACTTAAGTTTTCATAAGCATGGAAGAAACACAGGCTTCAGATACCTTCTACTTCCCACTCTGGCACAAACCTCCCCTGAGGTAAGGGAAAGAGGCACCAAGCCTGGCTTTCTACTGCAGGGAGGGTAAAAAAAAAGCAGAGCAGAGATTACTCACCTCAGCAGTATGTGTCCTGGTATCTTTCTAAAGCTCTGCAACCAGCAACTAAAGGTGCCCAGGATGCCTGGTTCCATCCCTGGCTCTGGCAGTGGGTATGGGGAGCAACCTCTTTGCTGTCTGTGTCTGTGTTCAGGAGCACATGCTTTGTACTGACATACATCCATGAAGATAGGATAGCGATACCTCACTACCAGGACTATCATGAGGATTAAATCCAGCCACTAAGTGAAGAAAGGACCTGGGCCCAGCTCCACCATCTGGTTCATAAATAATAACTGTTTTTCCTCCCCAGAGCAGGAAACTCATGTGGCTCCTTGAATTGCTCCCTTAGGCAGGGCCCATTAACCTGAATGCAGGTCAGAATCAACTTTGGGATCCTTTCCTAAACCCTCACCTGAAACTTCCTTGTTGGTGGAAATAGGGCCTCTATCAAAGGTCATTCAAATTATTAAGTTATAACAATATAGGCCTCAGAAAAGAGATAAACCCATTTAGCACCAACTGTGTATGTGAGTGTCTGTTGCCCTTTCATTCCACCAACACCAGGTATTATGAACTTATGTCTTTATTTTCAATCAATTTGTGTTCCCCAGACTTTCCCTATTGGAAGAGTCTTATCAGATGGTCTTTAAAATTACAGATTCACAGGCTTGTCCCCTAGAGTTGTCAGATTTAGTAAGTAGACATACATAAAATAGGATGCCTAGGTGAATTTGAATTTCAGACAAACAAAATAATATTGCATGAGACATATTTACACCAGAACGTTTTTATTGTTTATCTGAAATTCAAATTTATCTGAGTTAAATTTAATTTGGCAACCCTACATATGGAAGGCTATGTGGGGTAGAACAAAGATGCTCCAGTCAACAGCCCCAGCCGAGCCCCTATCCCAGCATGGCTCGTCATCCATGTTGAGTGAGCTCTCTTGGATGTCCCAGCTGAGTGGAGCTTCCAGATGACTGCAGCCCCTGGTGACAGACACCAAATAGAGCAGAAAAATACCCAGCTGAGCCCAGTCAACACACAGAATCCTGAGAGAAAAAATGGCTACTGTTTTGGGGGTGATCTGTTAAACAGAAATGGATGTACAAAACATGTGGTTTTGTTGAACTCTCCCTCTTTTTCAGTTTGTTAACATTGGATGAGATAGGGATTCTCTTATCCTTGAAGGCTTAGTAGGATTCTGTTAAAATTTTAGCTATTGTCTGCATGTAGGCTGATGTGCAGATACAGATTTTTTTTAGCATTTCCTCAATTCCTTCTTGTAGAAAACTCCATGGGAAATTTTCACAATATATGATTTTCATCTTACTCTTGGGATTTAGAATCTAATTCCAATCCCCCTCTATAAGATGAGCCTCCTTGTCAATAATGCCTGGCAAATGACTAAGATGCTGTTGCTAAAAACTTCAATGAGCAACATGGAAAGCCATATTCTCAGAAGATTCCCTGGTGAGTATTAAAACAGAACAAGGCACAGAGCTAGAACAAACAATCCTAAAATTTGTATGGAACCACAAAAGACCCCAAATAGCCAAAGCAATTCTGAAAAAAGAAAAAAAAACTGGAGGCATCATGATTCCAGATTTCAAGCTATATTACAAAGCTGTAGTCATCAAGACAGTATGGTACTGGCACAAAAACAGACACATGGATCAATGGAACAGAATAAAGAACCCATAAATGGACCCACAACTACATGGTCAACTAGTCTTCAACAAAGCAGGAAAGAATATCCAATGGAAAAAAAACAGTCTCTTCAACAAATGGTGTCGGGTAAACTGGACAGCAACATGCAGAAGAATGAAACTGGGCCACTTTCTTACACCATACACAAAAATAAATTCAAAATGGATAAAAGACCTAAATGTGAGGCAGGAAACCATCAAAATCCTAGAGGAGAACACAGGCAGAAACCTCTTTGACCTTGGCCATAGCAACTTCTTACTAGACATGTCACCAAAAGCAAGGGAAACAAAAGCAAAAATGAACTATTGGGACTTCATCAAGATAAAAAGCTTCTGCACAGTGAATGAAGCAATCAACAAAACTAAAAGGCAACCAACAGAAGGGGAGAAGATATTTGCAAACAACATATCTGATAAAGGGTTAGCATACAAAATCCATAAAGAACTTACCAAACTCAACACCCAAAAAACAAATAACCCAGTTAAGAAATGGGCAGAAGACACGAATGGACAATTTTCCAAAGAAGACATCCAGATGACTAACAGACAGATGAAAAGATGCTCAACATCACTTATCATCAGGGAAATACAAATCAAAACCATGATGAGATACCACCTCACACCTGCCAGAATGTCTAAAATTAACAACACAAGAAACAACAGATGTTGGTGAGGATGCAGAGAGAGGGGAACCCTCTTACACTGGTGGGGGGGCTACAAACTAGTGCAGCCACTCTGGAAAAACAGTATAGAGATTCCTCAAAAAGTTAAAAATAGGGGTGCCTGGGTGACTCAGTTGGTTAAGCATCTGCCTTCAGCTCAGGTCATGATCTTGGGGTCCTGGGATCGAGCCCCACGTTGGGCTCTCTGCTCAGCGGGGAGTCTGTTTCTCCCTCTCCCTCTGTGATATCTCTTGCTCTTGCTCTCTCCCAAATAAATAAAAATAAAATCTTAAAAAGAGTTATATGCAACTGATAAATTATTGAACACTACATCTGAAATAATATGTTGGCTAATTGAATTTAAATAAAAAATTTTTTAAAAAGTTAAAAATAGAACTACCCTACGATCTAGAAATTGTACTACTAGGTATTTACTGAAAGGATACAGATTCCAAGGGGTACGTGCACCCCAATGTTCATAGCAGCATTATCAACAATAGTCCAACTATGGAAAGAGCCCAAATGTCCATTGACTGATGAATGGATAAAGAAGAAGTAGTGTGTGTATGTATATATACATATATATATATACACACATATATATGTATATATAGATAAAATATACATGAATTATATACTTTATATATACATTATATACGTATATATGTATATTATATACATTATATATGTGTATATAGTATATATATACATGAATATTACTCAGCCATCAAAAAGAATTCACATTTGCAATGATGTGAATGGAGCTAGAGTGGATTATTCTAAGTGAAATAAGTCAGTCAGAGAAAGACAAATACCATATGATCTCACTCATATGTGGAATTTAAGAAAGAAAACAGATGAATACATGGGAAGGAGGAAAAGAAAAAAAGGAGAGAGGGAAACAAGCTATAAGAGACTCTTAACAATAGAGAACAAACTGAGGGTTGATGGAGGGAAGTGAGTGGGGGATGGGCTAGATGGGTGATGGGTGTTAAAGAGAGCACTTGATATGATGAGCACTGGGTATGTAAGTGATGAATCACTGAATTCTACTCCAGAAACCAATATTGCACTGTATGTTAACTAAAATTTAAATAAAAAATAAAACAGAACCAGCAATATTTATACACTTGGAGAAGTATTCCTCAAAGAAGGTGTCCTGAAACACTTTCTCTGGCTACAAGGATGGCTTTGCAAAGAAACTTCTTTCTTGGATAAACTTGGACATGGCTCTTTCACCAGATACTCATTGCAGACCTTGGCCTTTGTGACTATCTCAATGCAACACTGTGGGATGGCTAAATCTGTCCAACTCTGGGGTTTATTAATAGGAAATGCTTTGCCTGCAGATTCTAAGCCCTTTCTCTAATATAACTTTTATAAGAAAGTTGATATATTGTTCTCCTTATTCTTTTTTCATATTTTTAGCTGGTTTAGAGTTCAGATATGGAGCAGGGATGTATGTGGATGGGACCTTAAAAGCCCAAGCATTTTGGAGCAAGATCATAGGAACGTCTGAGAGCCAGCAAGACACAGAAAGGGGAGAAGAGCAGGGGGTCAATTGTGAGACCCACCCCTGAGGGTAGAGCAGAACTTTGCTCCATAAGGGCAACTTACCACCAGGGGTTTGAAGGGGGAAGACCTGTTATACAGAGAGGCTAGAAGTATTTTGGTTATGTATGGATGCCCCTCCATATGGAAGAAGTTATCAGGAATGAATGATCAGAATTCTCCAGTACAAACCAATGTATTGTTCAATTGACTAAGTCTGCCTGCTAAATTACTATAATATTCTAAGCCGGCTTCCTTGAAATAATTTCCAAATTGCTTAAATTACACCTTTTGTGTATGTATCTGGTCATTCAGTCACATGATTATAGACAATCTTTTAGTTTTCTGCCACAGATGGTTAACTGCTTAGCATGGCGAGTAACTTTACATGTTCACCCTCCCAGGGCTAGCTCATCTCCAAGAACCCCAAGATACCTCCCTAGGGTGTGCGTGCTGATACTACTCCCCTACTGCGTCTTTAAAGCAAACTCTACATCAAAAACAAATGATGTACTATATGCTGGCTAATTGAACATAATAATAAAAAAATAATAATTAAAAAAAAACCCTGCTAAATAAAGTCTCAACAACTCAAAAGAAAAAAAAAAAACAAACAAAATTCCTCACGACAGGAACATTCTTTGTTCCACCAACTTGGGCAGAGTTCCGACAACTGCCTATTTCAGTCTAGAGCCTCTAATTCCTATGCTTTGTCCTGTGGTGGCCCGAAGAGCGAAGGTGTTTTACGTTCAGCGAGATTCCCGGGGGTGGGTGAGTCTTGCGGAGGCATTTCCGGAGTGGAGGAGAAGCCTGCGCTTTGCAGTTGCCATAGAAACCTGACGTCATGCGGCGACCGTGACGAATTTTTCATGGAGACAGACTTGCCCTCGCAATGAGAGCAGGTACCGCCCTCAGATGTTTGGGACCCAGCTGAGGGTGGGGGGGTCCTCGCCTTGGGGGCTGAACCGCCCGGGAGTGTGAGGAGACAAAGGAATCCAGGTCCAACTCTTTTCCGCTTTGGGGCTCGTTGCCCCGGCTGTCTCATAGGTAAAGCCCCTGGGGTCCTGCCCAGCTCCAGTGAGTGTGGGTCTTGCTCCAGGGGTGTCCTGGAGCTGCTTTCCTCAAAAGGCGGGGGCTAGGGAGGGAAGACAGGTAAAATGATTCTGTGCCCCAGCTTCCCAGTCTGTACAATGGAGATGAGAATACTTCATCCACAGGATCGCTGAGAACGTTCAGCGATACAACTGAGCAAGCCCAGAGCCCTGTGGTTACTGGGGGGTCATGAATGCCTGTATGAATTTAGGCCATTTCTCACTCCTTTTCAATTTTATTGTTAGGAGATAGACAAGCAAAGGAGGAGAAAAGGGCCCTCGTGAGAAGCCCATTAAAACATGTGGTTGTTATGACAACCACCCAGTTGTATCAGTGTCATTGTCAGTAACCTAGTGCCTAGCATGGTACGGGGGCACGTAGTTACACCAGTAAAGCATAGTGATAGTTGGATCTGTCTCTTCCTGTGCAGCTCTCCTTACCAGTGGCCCAGCTCCAATCAGGTGCCTGAAGGAGGCAGGTTCTGAGGACTTGAGTCCTGATGGCTGCTGAAGCTTCTACTCCAGATTCAAGGGCAGCAGTCCTCAGGAGACCCCAACACTTCACATTCCTGGTGCAATATGACGCCTGGATCAAGTGAGTGCATAGATCTGAACAAAAGCATGTTGTGGAATAGCTCCTGTGAGGTTCACAAACTAGCCTAGAAGTAGAGAAGCTACTTTGATCTGATCATGAGAGAAGAGGTTTAGCACGTGGAATGTCATTTCTTCAGCAGCCACATGGTTTGTAGTAGCCCTTGAGGCCCATCTTGGAGAAGTCTTTTGTCTGAAAGCACTGAATTGTCCAGCTTGAGGAAGGAATGTGATCTTTTAACATGCATTTGGAGTAAATATACCTAAGTTGTTCTCCCTGGGTAAATATTCAGTGATTCTCATGTTTCACTCAGATGGGTGTTGAAAAATGCATTTGATTAGAAAGTCTTCCTAGCAATTTGAGAATGTAATATAGATTGAGAATGTAATATAGTTCCCTGGCTGCTACATTTTTATTCATTTTATAATGAAATACTTAAGAAGCCAGAAATTTTCCAAATATTAGTTAAGCATGTCAGTTATAAGAATTTATATATTTTTTAAATACTTCAGAGTGTTTTATTATTATGTATTTATTATATCCAGCCATATCTGCTATAATAACCAAGTATTCTTAAATATGGTTATGTTTACTTTCCCGGTATATAACAGTTTCAGTTCCTTATTACTTGGCCTCCACGCCCCCCCACCCGCCCCACTATGTATACCCAACAAGCACTGATCTTCTCTTACTATAGATTAGTTTTCATGTCCTAGAATTTTATTTAAATGGAATCATAAAGGTTTTTTTTTTGGCTTTTGGTTTTGGCCTGGCTTCTTTCATTGAGCCTATTTGTTTAGATTTACCCATTTTTTTTGTATATATAAATAGTTCATTCTTTTTTAATTGATGAGTAGAATCCTATTATACAGATATACTACAACTTGCTTGAAATTTGTTGCTTTAAAAAAAATCAAAGCTCCTATGAACATTTTGTATACATTTTTACATGGATATGAGCTTTCTTTCTCTAGTATTTCCCCCAGGGTAAATACTTAAGAGTGCAGTGGCTGGGTCACATGGTAGATTTAAGATTAACATTGTTAAGAAACTACCAAACTGGTTGTACCATTTTTTCTTTGCCACCAGCATTGTATGTGAATTACATCCTCCACAACCCTGCCAATGCTTGGTATGGTCAATCTTTTTAATTATAGCCGTTCTCATGGGGATGTAGTGGTATCAAATTATAGTTTTAATTTACAATTCCCTTATGATGTTGAGCATATTTTTATGTGCTTATTTGCTATTTCTATATGTTTGGTGAGGTGTTTATTCATTTGGTGAAGTGTCTACATGTTTGGTGAAGTGTCTATTCTCTATTTATTGTAGTGTTTTTTTTTTTCTAATTGACTTTCTATATAGATTTTTTATATTCTAGATACAGGTACTTTGTCAGATATGTAATTTGCAAGTATCTTCTCCCACTTAGTGCCTCATTTTTTCATTCTCTTCACAGTGTCTTAAGAAGAGCATTTTTTAACTTGGAGGAAGTCCAATTTATGTATTAGTTCACTTATAGATTGTAGTTTTGGTATCTCTTCTATGAAACCTTCACCTAACTCAAGATCACAAGGACTCTTTCCTATGTTTCTTCTAGAAGACTGTCAGCTTTAGGATATATATTTAGGTCTGTGATCCATTTTGAGTGGACTTTTATATGTAGTGTGATACATGGGTCACAATTGATATTTGTGTATATGATATCCACTTGTTTCAGCACCATTTGTTGATAAGACTCCCATTTCTCCACTGAATTGCTTTTGCCCCTTTTCCAAAAATCAGTTGTCCATATGTGTGTGGGTCTATTTCTGGACTCTATTCTTTTTAATCTACTTGTCTACCTTGATTCCAATACCACACTGTCTTGATTACGGTAGGTTTCTGAGTCTTAAAATCCGTAAGTGTTCATCCTCCAATTTGATTCTTTTTCGGAATTGTTTTTCATGGTCTAGATCCTCTGCGTTTCCATATAAACTTCAGAATTGGCCTGCCAATTTCTTTAAAAATATTTGCTAGGATTTTTATTGGATTGCATTGAATACGTGGATCTATATTTAGGGAGAAGTGACACTGAAATAATACTGAATCTTCCAACCCACAAAGACACTTGTCTCTCCATTTATTTAGGTCTTCTTTAATTTTTCTGAGCAATGTTTTGAAGTGTTTAGTGAACAGGCTTTGCACATCTGTGGACAGATGATCTGTAAGTATTTCATACTTTTTGATATTATTGTAAAAGGCATTGTTTTGTAAATATAATTCCCAAGTATTATATTTTCACCAAACTGTCAGCAGCCAAATGTTTAATAATAGCTGTTGCCGGATGTTTTTTGTTGAAAGCACAGACTACTCTAAGATGAAAAAGCTACCTGATGGATAACAAGCATTTGACTGTGTTTCTATGTCAGCTTTTTAACGTTATTGGCAATGTACTGAAACTAGGGAGAAAAATGTCACAGAGAAAATTCTACAGGTCATCTCCAGAAAAATCAGTCACTAAAAGAAAATAGTTATAGTAGCTTTCAACTTTATATGTGTGGTTAGAATTGAACCAGTTGAATAGTGGGGTTTTCCTTTTTTTCCTTAGAATTGATGAATTCTGCGTTCTTGAGTGGTGAGACAGAGGAAGGAGAGACCATGTACATATATGAGTATGTATGTTTGTATGTATGTGTATATTGTGGAAGCTGCCAGGAATCTTTTTTGTGAGGAATACTTCAGGTTAATTACTTTACTGTGGTCATGTCAGTCGTGTTCACTTCCTAACACATAATAGGAAGCAAATCACAGTGGTTGTTTTTTTCCACCTTCATTTGGCCAGCCTGGTTACCATGGTGACTCAGTGACTGCTGTGGTATCTGGTGGAGATTGAGCATTGTTTTGTAATTCTAGCCTGAATCCCTTACTAGGATCATGGTTGTCAAGTGTTGCTTTTCTAATTTCCTCATTCCTTCCAGGTTTATTAATTGAAATTTGGCTGGAGGTAGGGCTTTCTCTTCTCCCTGTTTATTTGTTTTTTTTTTTAATTTATATCAGTATGACTCATAGATTCCTATTTTGCAAAAAGAGTTACCATCTGATGCTATAATTATTTTTTTTATGCTCAAATGTCTCAGAATTGGCCAATGGAAGCCCCTTCAAGTTGACTTGTGTCTCTTCGACACTTTCTTAGAATTTTTTCTTTCTTTTTTTTTTTTAAAGATTTTATTTATTTATTTGACAGAGAGAGAGAGGGAGAGAGAAAGCGAGTACAAGCAGGGGGAGCGGCAGGCAGAGGGAGAAGCAGACTCTCTGCTGAGCAGGGAGCCTGATGTGGGACTCGATCATGACTTGAGCCAAAGGCAGACGCTTAACTGACTGAGCCACCCAGGAGCCCCTAGAATTCTTTCAACATTTACTTTGTTCCCTGAGGCTATCTTTTAATCTGTAGAAAGAAAATTATGATGCCCAACTCAGCATCACTTTGAGGAACTGAAGAGAAAATAACAACCTACAGCATGTGGCGTCTAGTAGGTCCTCAGTGAATGCTATTTCTCCATTCCAATTTTGCCTCCTTCATTCTGTCAAGGCAGTGTTTCTGACATGAACATCATAGCATGAGTACCGGAGACAATACTTGGACATGGAGCAGCAAGCAGGGATGAGCACACATTTCCATGATGTGAGAGCTTCATTGTCACTGCTGTGTATGGGAGGGGGCTGTGGGATGGAGCTGGGGAAGAGGCACAGCATCATTGGACAGCTTCCAGTGACCTGAGTGGGGACAGGCAAGCACATGCTCACCCATTGCCCCTGTGTTTCATGTGCTCTCCCTTTCTCTCACTTTATTCTTTATTCCATGTGCTGTCTGATCCCCTGACTCTCCTGGCTAATGGAGCAGCAGACAAGGCTGTGGACTCTGAGCCCCTGAAATAGGAGCCGATAGAGAAGAACGAAGTGTGATGTTGAGTGTGCTAGACTGGGTCCTAGAACAAGAGTGAAGAGATTAAGATCCTATCATTGGGACCATTTAGGTAAGTTACTACCCTTCCTTCAATGTCTTCTATACAACAGGATAACAATACCCAATTCTCCCAATCACCTGGGAATATTGCATGTTGTAAGTGTGATCCCATGGGGGGAAGCAATCTGTGGTCATAGGTGGGAGGGAAGGACCAGTGTACTTTTGAGTAATTATATTAACAGACACACCCCAGATACCATTGAACTCTGGTAGTCAAGAGATTAATGGTACACAAATGTCAGATGCTTAGGTCAGGATTTCTCCAACTGTAGTCCTCAGAGTTCATCAAAAACAGGAAGGTAGAATGGGAGGGGTTTACATTTTGAATAATATCTCCAGTTGTTTCTGGTACTCATCTAAGTTTAAAAAGTCCTGCTGTGAATTTGCAGCAAACTCTTCTTATAATTTTTAATCCTTTGATGTCTAATTTCCTTGTCAACTTCTTCTGAAACTCAGCTTTAAATATCTGTGTCTGCTTCTGTGTGTCAAATAGGTAACAATTCCTTCATGTAAGTCATATTTATTCAGAGATTTACATGTGAAACACTGAACTAGTCACTAGGACACAGCACAGAACAAGATAGGCAGGGTCCCTGGCAATAAACAGGTAAACAAATCAATAAGCAGGACAATTTCATATGGGAATGAGTGCTTTAAAGAAAATAAATGAATCCATTTAATAGGAAATGATGGGGACAGGGATTATTATGGATGGGTTATCCGTGAAGTTCTTTCTCAGGAAGTGACATGAGTTGAGTCCTAAACAGCAAGAGGAAACCAGGCCTGGGCTGGCCCTTTGGTTTGTGATGTGCATGCCACAAGTTGTTCCAGGAGCAGATGATGAGCTTGAGTGGCAAGAGCTTGGCAGACAAAGTGCTGATGGTCAGAGATGAGGTCAAAGGGCAGACAGGAGCCACATCACTTGGGCCATGTAAGGAAATTAGAGTCATTCTAACGGTGGAGGGTTACAGTATGGGAGTTACATGATCTGATTCATGTGCTCACAAGGTGACTCGGGCTGCTGTGATGAGAATGGACTAGACAGTGACAAGATGGCTGTGGGGATAACCATTAGGAGAATCTTGCAGTAGTCTAGGAGAGGGATGAGGGTGGATTGGCCCAGTGCTGCCACAGTGTGCAAAGGACAGGGGTGGTCTTGGACAAGACATGTTGGCAACAGGACAGGTGGGACCTGCAGTGACTGTGGGTGGGGGTATGTGATGATAAGGCAGAATCAAGGATGAGCCCTTGGCTTTTTGTTCAGCCAAGTGCAGAAATGGTGGTGCTATTTCCTGACATCAGTTGTTCCAAGCGCTTTTGAGATGTTCTCATGATAATTAGTTAGGTATCCAACAGTGGTTATTGTGAAAGTGATTTACAAGATGCAGCATTTGATGAGTAGGATTCAGTGGTAAAAACTATTATGCTTTATTAAACACACATACAAACTATAAAACTATACAAATCTCATATTGTATTTGTTTAAAGTAGCTAACATTTTTGAGCTTTTATTGTGTACCTAGCAGTGTTCTAAGTACTTTTGTGTATTAACTCAATTCACAAAACAACCCATGAGGTAGGGGTGATTGTGTTCTCCATTTTATAGAAGAGGAAACTGAAGGACAGGTTCTTTCAATCTCCTAAGATCACAGAGATCCAGGTATCCTGACATCTTTGCAGTAGAATTTTTTAAATAATAGGATTCTGGACTATTTATCCTTGTAAAGACCAAACACAAAGCAATATTTATTTAAAAATGTGTCTTCTACAGTACTGCATAATCCCAATTTTATACATGAGGCAACTGAGTGACTGTAAGGTAAAGTAAAAGTATTCAGACTCACACAGAACTAGGATTTGGATGTGGTCTGTCTCCAGAAGCCACATTCCTAACCAGTACACTTAGAAGAAGAAAAAGACATTTGTTGCACTACATCAGCCTACGATGGGTGATGTTAGGTCAGGGCCATCTGTATCTCTTTGGGTGGAAACTATGCTTCAGTAGGCATTTGCATTGTACCAGATGGTATTTATTTAAGAAAAACAAAAAGGTAATAATTATAGAAACAAAAGGGTGTCATAGATGAACAAAGCTAGACCCTGGTTAAAGTGGTAAGGACAGATTTTAATCAGTAATATACTTTTGCAACAGGGAAGAGTTGAATGTGAACTCATCACCAATTTGTACAGAGGTGACTGAGCATTTTAAAGGGAGTATAAGGGAATAGGGAGTGTAGTAAGTAGGGGCTCAGTAGAGTCAAGGAAATGAAAAATTACAAAAATAAGGAAGTGGGTTTGCTAACTGGCCTTTATTCAGGTTAGATTTCTACTCTCCCACAGATGCTGGAGGCAGGGGCCCTATCTTCAGGTGTTGGCTGGGACAAATAGTAAATTGTTCTGGCAGCCTTGAGTTTTCTCAGGCAATCACTTTAAGAGGATTTAGGGTCATCTTAGGGATGTAGCTTTGAGCTGTTAGAAACTAACAAACTGAGGGTTGCTGGAGTGGAGGGGGGTGGGAAGGATGGGGTGGCTGGGTGATGGACATTGGGGAGGGTATGTGCTATGGTGAATTATGTAAGACTGATGAATCACAGACCTGTACCCCTGAAACAAATAATACATAATATGTTAATAAAGAAAAAAAACTATGGTAGTGTTTAGTTCAAGACTTAACTGGCCAGGGTTGAGGTGTAGTCAAGAAAAGGGCTAAGAGGAGTCTGTCTAGAGTTTGGCCCAGGAGAAAATCTTTATCAAGGGTAATAATTATATAAAGAGGAATAATCACGATAGTTACTATGCATTAGACAAATTGGCTGTTAAAATAATTCCTTGGACTTTCATGGTAAATATTTTTTCCTCTTATGAGCTCCAAGTGCTTTTCAGATGAGAATCACATTGCTCTGTGCTCTAGGCTTTGTTGGATGGACGGCAGGGCTGATTTGACCCCTTTTGAAAGGTGAAGCTAGAGGAGGTGTGGTGACTTACCCAAGGTCACCTAGAGTTAGTAGGTTGGGTTGGCCTATGGGGCCAAGTTTGTCTCCTGTCTGGTACTCAGTTTTCTGTACATCAGACATAGCTCTGTCCTTGTTCCTATGTGCAGTGAATCACTCTAAGGGCTCAAAGGATACGTGCTTCTTTAAAGTTAACCTGTGAGGGGGCGCCTGGGTGGCTCAGTTGGTTAAGCGACTGCCTTCGGCTCAGGTCATGATCCTGGAGTCCCGGGATCGAGTCCCACATCGGGCTCCCTGCTTGGCGGGGAGTCTGCTTCTCCCTCTGACCCTCCTTCCTCTCATGCTCTCTGTCTCTCATTCTCTCTCTCACAAATAAATAAAATCTTAAAAAATAAATAAATAAATAAAATAAAGTTAACCTGTGAGTAAAAAAATAAAAGTAAAAAGTAAAAAATTAAGTTAACCTGCAAGTAATATACAAGGACACTTAGTCTCTTCAAATAAAAAGAAATAGGGTATTGATTATCCTCTCCTTCCCTAATCTCTATTGGGAGATTAGAAGAAAAATTCCTGGAATCTTGCATGCAGCGTGTACTCTTTTGTGACTGGCATCTTTCAGTCAACATAATGTGTATTTACATTATCATTGTCCATAGTTGTAAATTGTTCATTCTCATTGAGGTATAGTAAGAGGTACATTATGTGGATATTTCATAATGTATCTATCTGTTTGGAGAATTTACATATTTTTACATTTTTGATTTATTTTGAGTAATGGTACTATGAATGCTCTTTTATGTATTTTTTGATAGACATATATATTTTCATTTCTCTTGGACATATACTAAAGAAAGGCATTTCTAAGTCATACGTTGAGATCAGTAGACACTGCCAAGCAGTTTTTCAAGTGGTTGTTCCGATCTGTGTTCCTACCAACAGTATGTTGTGAGTTCTACTTTTTCCAAATTCTTGACAACACTTGGTATTTTCCATCTTTTTCATTTTTGTTGTTCTGGTGGGCATGTAGTGGTATGTCACTGTGGCTTTAACTTCAATTTCTCTGTCATAAATTTTCTTTAACTCTCTCTGAAGTGTTTAGTTTCTTTTAATCTAAAGAAGGTCCATTTTTTAACCTTCTGATTTATTTGCTGAAAAAACTAGATCTTTTTTCCTGTGGAATTTAAATTTGGGGTTTTGCTAATTATATCCTTATTATATAATTTATTATGTTCCTCTGGCCCTTCTATTGTCTTTAAATTGATAATTAGGTTTAGAGGCTTATTTAGATTCAGGTTTTTTGGCACAAGTACCTTAGATGTGGTGTTGTTTAGTTCTATAGTATTACACCATGAAGCTCATTTTGTCTAGTTGTCTCCTGTTGTGACATTAAGATTCATCACTGAGTTCTGAGTTAGCCTGATCCACTGATTATAAAATTTCCCATGTGCTTTTCATCTCATGTTTTATGCAATCTGTGAAGATTGTTGCCCGGGTCTACATTTCATTAAAGGCTGCAAAAAAGTGATATTCTAATTCTGATTTTGCTTGCATTCATTAGCTAAAATTCTTTTATTAAAGAAACTTAACCTCATCAACTTTTAGGTTGTGCTAAACTTGGTTTGCATAGGAAGGGAAGGATGAATGTGTAATTCTTTCACAGTATTTCCACTTTTCAAAATAATGATTTGTTTTACTAAAATCCTCCAAAGGTGAACAGTGAGTTTGTTTTATTTTGTTTTGCTTTTTGTTAGAGTGTCATCATGAACTCAAAGATCTTTATATTTGATGTTTTAATCCATTGTGGTCATTAATCATTTTGATGTTCAAAATGTTTTATGTTTGGCCAGTGAAGTTCCTTCAGATTGGCTTCTGAGTCTTTTTAATATGCTTTCTGGCAGGATAGTTTGATCCATAATTCATGATAGAATTCCTACCCCAGACCTGGAATCAGCCATTTCTCTAAGGAAGCCTGGTTCTTTTGAGTGGGACGTGACTTTAGAGGATTCAGTCAGGGTACTAGAGGTGCTCATTGCTACTTGGTTAGCCATTGTTTCTTGACCTTTTCAATGCATGTAGCCTGTAAATACTTATTATATATATATATAACTATATATATAACTATATATAAATATATATATAACTATATATATAAATATATATATAACTATATATATATATATGTAACTTTTAAATGGACGTTATTTTTTAAAGCAGTTTTAGGCACAAAACAAAATTGAGTGGAAAGTATAGAGATTTCCCATGTGTGCCATGCTCTGCACATGCATAGCCTCTCCCATTATCAAACTGCTACATTTGTTTTAATTGATCAATCTATTTTAACACATCATTATCACCCAAAGTCCATAGTTTATGGTTTATTATGGTTCATTCTTGGTGTTGTGCATTTTATGGGTTTGGAAAAATGTATCTACCATTATAGTATTATACAGAGTACTTTCATTGCCCTAAAAATCCTCTGTGCTTCCCCAATTCATCCCTCTCCCCTTTCTAACCCCTGGCAATCACTGATCTTTTTACTGTCACCATGTTTTGCCTTTTTCAAAATGTCATATAGTTGGAATCATACAGTATATAGCTTTTACAGATTGGCTTCTTTCACCTAATAACATGCAGTTATGGTTCCTTCATGTCTTAATAGCTTGATGGTTCATTACTTGTTATCACTGATAATATTCCATTGTCTGGATGTATCACAGTTTACTTGTCAATTTATTTAGTAAAGGACATCTTGGATGCTTCCAGATTTTGGTAAGTATAAATAAAGCTACTATAAACATTCATGTGCAGATTTTTGTGAGGGCATAACTTTTCAACTCCTTTGAGTACATGCCGGGGAGCATGATTGTTGGATTGCATGGTAAGAGGATGTTTAGTTTTATAAGAAACTGCCAAACTGTCTTTGAAAGTGGCCATACTATTTTGTATTCTTACTGCCAATAAATGAGAATTCTTATTGCACTATATCCTTGGCATCATTTGGTGTTGTCAGTGTTCTGGATTTTGGTCATTCTAATAGGTGTGTAGGGGTATCTTGTTTTAATTTGCATTTCTTTGATGATATATGATATGGAGCATCTTTTCACATGCTTACTTTAACCTGTATATCTTCTTGGGTGAGGTGTTTGTTAAGGTCTTTGGCCCATTTTTTAACTGGGTTGCTTGTTTTCTTATTGTTAAATTTTAAGAGTTCTTTTTGTATTTTGGATTAACAGTCCTTTATTAGATGTGTCTTCTACAAAAATTTTCTCCAACTCTGTGGCTTGTCTTCTCATTCTTTTGAGGTTGTCTTTTTTAGAGAAGAAGATTTTCATTTGAATGAAATCCAGCTTGTCAATTATTTCTTCATGGATCATGCTTTTGGTGTCGAATCTAAAGTTATCATCAGGGGCTCCTGGGTGGCTCAGTTCGTTAAACGTCTGCCTTCAGCTCAGGTCATGATTCCAGGGTCCTGGGATCGAGCCCCATATTGGGCTCCCTGCTCAGTGGGCAGCCTGCTTCTCCCTCTCCTCCCTGCTTGTGTTCTTCCCCTATGATCTTCTGTTTTGTTTCTTAAATTCTATATATGAATGAAATCATATGATAATTGTCTTTCTCTGATTGACTTCTTTCACTTAGCATAATACCCTCTAGTTCCATTGTTGTAAATGGTAAGATTTCATTTTTTGATGGCTGAATAATATTCCGTTGTATATGTATACACTCTCTCTCTCTCTTAAATTCTATGTATGAATGAAATCATATGATAATTGTCTTTCTCTGATTGACTTCTTTCGCTTAGCATAATACCCTCTAATTCCATCCACGTTGTTGCAAATGGTAATATTTCATTTTTTGATGGCTGAATAGTATTCCATTGTATATGTATACACTCTCTCTTTCTATATATATATATACACATTTTGATTTCAGCTGGATTAGATTTTAGTTCTTTTATTTCTCTAGTAAGGGATTCTGTAGTGTCTTCTATGCTTTTTTCAAGCCCAGCTAGTATCTTTATAATTGTTGTTTTGAATTCTTGTTCAGACATCTTACTTTTATGTCCATATTGATTAAATCCCTGGCAGTGAGTACTTCTTCCTGTTTTTCCTTTTGAGGTGAGTTTTTCCATCTTGTCAATATGTCCAGAAAAGAATAGATGAGAGAGAGAGAGAGAGAGAGAATACAAAAATAGCAACAACAGGGGCACCTGGGTGGCTCAGTCATTAAGCATCTGCCTTCGGCTCAGGTCATGATCCCAGGGTCCTGGGATCGAGCCCCGCATCGGGCTCCCTGCTCAGCGGGAAGCCTGAGAATCGCTCAACAGGCCCCTCCCCCAGAAGACCAGCAGGAACATCAGGCTAATACCAAGTTTACCGATCATAGAGAACTGCAAAACTCCAGTTCTTGGGGAAAACACTATATAGCATTTGTGGTTTTTTCTTAATATTCTGTAGTCTTTCAGTTTTATATTTCTTTTTCCTTTTCAGCTATTTTATCAATTCTTTTTTGAAGTCTTTTAATTTTCATTTTTACATTTATGTTTTATATATATTTTTTTTATTTTTGGCTTCCTTTCATTGCATTCAATTTTATTTTTGTATATATATGTTTTTCTTTCTTTCCTATTTTGGGATCTAGTTTCTTCTAACAAACAGACCAAAATGCACCCAGGATCTAGTTTATTGTTGTGTTCTGTTCTACTTCTTGTTTGATTTTTCTCTTATCGTCTCTTTGGTTTCTGTTTTCTTCTGTTTTGTTTGTATCTTTCAGGTGTTGTTGTTGCTATTTTTTTTCCAAAGATTTTATTTATTTATTTGACAGAGAGAGACACAGCGAGAGAGGGAACACAAGCAGGGAGAGTGGGAGAGGGAGAAGCAGGCTTCCCGCTGAGCAGGGAGCCCGATGCGGGGCTCGATCTCAGGACCCTGGGATCATGACCTGAGCCGAAGGCAGATGCTTAATGACTGAGCCACCCAGGTGCCCCTGTTGTTGCTATTTTCAGTGAGCCCTCACAGAAAAGCAGTCAATCACTCTTGTCTCCCTGGTTTCCGTCAGAACTCTGTGTTCACTCAGCCTATGACTGAGCATCTTTATCTCAGGCACGTGACCCTGTTTCGATTCTCCAAACTTTATGGACTCTTGTGGTGGGCACCTGCACTCTGGGGAGGGAAGGGGTTCTTGCCGATGTTCTGTCTCTTTTCTGGGCCTCTGCTCAGACAGTGGTCGCCCAACTGTGTAGTAGTTCACGGTTTATGGCAACACCAAGCAGAAAGCCATCACCTGGACTCACTATTTTCAGCTGGTTTCCCTGCTCCAAATGCTGGGGACACTGCTGCAGTCAGGCACCCCCATTCTTTTTGCAACCCCAGGGATCCTGAGACCACACTGTCCCACCTGGAATTCCGCCCCGCTTTGCCACCTGAGCACCTTTCAGGCAGACTTCTAGAAGTTCCGATTTTGCACTCCGCTGCTTATAATACTTTACAGTACCTGGCTTACGGAGGCTCGCCCCCCACCCCTGCAGTTTATCTTCCAATATATTGCCTCAGATTCACTTCTCCACACCTCCTACAAAAAGTGGTCATTTTTCTATTTGTAGAATTGCAGCAATTCTTTTCTCAGTTCTCCAGTTGATTTCGTAGGTGTTCAGAATGATTTGATAACTATCCAGCTGAATTCCAGGGACCACACAAAATTAGGGTCCCCTACTCCTCCACCATCTTAACTCCTCCAATTTTATTGGTCTTTTCAAAGAACCAGCTTTTGATTTCATTGATTTTCTCTATTGATTTCTTGTTTTTAATTTCATTGATTTCTGCTTTAAATTTTATTATTTTTTTCTTTTATTTTAGATTTAATTTGCTCTATTTTCTCTAGTTTTCTAAGGTAAAAGCTTAGATTATTGACTTTAGATCTTCTTTTGAATATATGCATTCACTACTATAAATTTCTCTCTATTTACTGATTTCATTGTAGCCCACAAATCTTGGTAAGTTGTAATTTTTGTTTAGTTCAAAATTTCTCTTGAGATTTATTCTTTGACTCATGCATCATTTAGAAATGTGTTGTTTAATCTCCAAGTGTTGTGGTATTTTCCAGCTATCTTTCTTCTTATTGATTTCTAGTTCAGTTCCATTGTGGTCTGAGAGCAGACATTGTATGATTTCTGTCATTTAAACTTTGTTCAGTGTGTTTTATGGCCCAGACTGTGATGTATCTGGGTGAATGTTACATGTTGAGTTTAAGAATGCATACCATGCTGTTAGATGAAGTAGTCTATAGATGTCCATTATATTCAGTTGATTGATGGTGCTGTTGAGCTAAACTATAATTTTACTAATTTTTTGCCTGCTAGATCTGTCAATTTTTGATAGAGGGCCGTTGAAGTGTCCAACTATAATAGATTTATCTATTTCTCCTTGAAGTTTTATCAGTTTTTGTTGTATATATTTTGACAGTATTTTGTTAGGCACATACATGTTAAGAATCATTATGTCTTCTTGGAGAACTGATTCCTATATAATTATATGATGCCATTTTTTATCCCTGATAACTTTCTTTACTCTGATGTCTACTCTAATAATATAACTACTCCTGCTTTCTTTTGATTAGTGTTAGTATGGTATATCTTTCTCCGTCCATTTACTTAAAAATTTTTTTTTATTGAAGTACAGTTGACATACAATATTATATTGGTTTCAGGTATAAAACATAGTGATTTGACCATTATATACATTACAAAATGCTCACTGCAAGAAGAATAGTTATCATCTGTCACCATACAGAATTATTACAATATTATTGATTATATTCTGTAACTGTACTTTTCATCCCCCTGACTTATTTATTTTATAACTGGAAGCTCGTACCTCTATCCCCTTCACCTATTTTGCCCATCCCCCCATCCTCCTCCTCTGTGGCAAATGCCAGTTTGTTCTCTGTGTGTATGAGTCTATTTCTATTTTTATGTTTGCTTTGTTTTTTGGATTCCAACCATAAGTAAAATCATATGGTATTTATCTTTTTCAGTCTGACCTATTTCACTTAGCATAATATCCTCTACTTCCATCCATGTTGTCATGGATGGCAAGATTTCATTCTTTTTTTTATGTCTGAGTAATATTCCATTGCGTGCATGCAGACACACACACACACACACACACACACACGCAAACACACATACATACTACAACTTTTTTATCCATTCATCTATCAGTGGATACTTAAGTTGCTTCCATATCTTGGCTTTTGTAAATAATTCTGCAATAAACATAGGGGTGTCCATCCATTTACTTTTAATCTATATGTGTCATTATATGTAAAGTGGGTTTCTTGTAGATATCATATTGTTGGGTCTTGCTTTTTAGCCCACTCTGATAATCTCTGTCTTTTAATTGGTACATTTAGTGATTATTGATATAGGGTGATTAGCATCTACTATAGTTGGCCCTGTGTTCCATTTATTGCCCTTGTTTTCTATTTCTATTTTTCTCCTACCCTTTTTCTGCATTTTGTACTTTTAATTGAGCATTTTACATGATTCCATTTTCTCTTCTTTCTGAGAGTGTATCAATTATACTTTTTTAAAGATTTTTTTAAAAAGTAATCTCTACACCCAATGTGGGGCTCAAACTCACAACCCCAAGATCAAGAGTTATAAGCCCTACTGACTGAACCAGCCAGGTGCCCCTATCAATTATACTTTTTTAAAAAAGATTTTATTTATTTATTTTAGAGAGAGAGCGAGAGAGTGAGCTGGGGGAGGAGGAGAGGGAGAGAGAATCTCAAGCAGATTCTGCACACGTGGAGTCAGCCACAGGGCTCGATCTCACGACCCTGAGATCATGACCTGAACCAAAATCAAGAACTGGACTCAACTGACTGAGCCACCCAGGCGCCCCTCAATTATACTTTTTATTTTTTTATTTTATTTTTTAAAAGATTATTTATTTATTTGAGAGAGAGAAAGGAACACAAGCAGGGAGGAGGGGCAGAGGGAAAGGGAGAAGCAGGGCCCCTGCTGAGCAGGCAGCCTGATGCGGGGCTGGATCCCAGGTCCCTGGGTTCACGACCTGAGCCAAAGGCAGACACTTAACCGACTGAGTCACCCAGGTGCCCCTCAATTATACTTTTTAAAAAAACTTTGTTAAGTGGTTGTTCTAGAAGTTGTCATATTTATAATTAATCCAATTCTACATTCCAATAACATTATACAGCTTTATGAGTAATGCAAATATTTCATAATAATGAAATAATCCTAATTCCTTGCTCCCATCCTGGTCTTATTGCTGCCATTCATTTTACTTATACACAAGCATAAGTGTATACATAAGCATAGATAATCAAGGACAGTGTTGCTATTATTATTTTGAACAAACTTGTTAGATCAATTAAGAATAAAGAAAAGTTTTTATTTTACCTTCACTCTTCCTTTTCTTCATGTAGATTTGAGTTTTCTACCTACATCATTTTCCCTGTCTCTAAAGAACTTCTAACATTTCTTGCAAGGCAACAAATTCCCTCTTCTTTTTTCCTGAGGAAGTCTTTATTCTGTTTTTGAAGGATAATTTCACAGGGTACAGAATTCTAGGTTGGTAGTTAGTATCTCACATCTCTTTTGGATCTAAGATGAGTTGTTGATTTTTTTTTTTCAATTCATTCAGCTTTTTAACTTTTTAGAATAGTGTGTTAACTTCCAACTTTTCACATGCTGGACCAGAAACCAGAAGTCCCATTTTACATTTTGATGAGAATATATACATCACTGGCTTCCAAAATGGGCTGTTCCTCTATCCCCTTATAGACAATCATTTTTTTTATCAGGTTTTATTTATCCTTTCAGTTTTTAAAAATATAAGGAAATATAACACGTATATTAGTTTTTACCCCTGTTCTTAGGTAAAAGGTGGCATATTCTGCACCAGTGCAGTCCAATAGAAATTTCTGTAGAAATGAAAATGTTCTGTATCTATGTTGCCCAATATGAAACATGGTGAGTGCTAATGAGGAATGGAATTTATTGTGTTGTTTAAATTTGGTTTGTTAAGTTTAAATGCCATGTGTGGCTAGTGGTTACTGCATTGGACAGGAGCAGCTTTACATACTTTTCTATACCTTGTTTTTCACTGAACAGTGTATCCTGGAGATCACTCCATAGCAGTAGAGAAAGGGAGTACTCATTGCTTTTTATAGCTGTATAGTACTCTAGGATGTAGGTATACCTTAAATACCTGTGTATTTTTACTAGATAGCATCAAATCCCCTCTACAGAGATTGTACTGTATCTCCAGCAACGCATCAGAATCCTGCTTCCTCACAGGCTCTCTAAGAGGAACCCTGAGGGGGGGGCGCCTGGGTGCCTCAGTCATTAAGCATCTGTCTTCTGCTCAGGTCATGATCCCAGAGTCCTGGGATCAAGCCCCTCGTAGGGCTCCCAGCTCAGCAGGGAGTCTGCTTCTCCCTCTCCCTCTGCCCCTCTACCCTGTTCATGCTCTCTCTCTCGCTCACTCTCTCTGTCTCAAATAAATAATTTTTTTTAAAAAAAAAAGAGGAACCCTGAGGGAAAGTGAATATGATGTGAGAAATCTATGAAAACTATTTCATAAATCAGGAAAATTAGATGTTTGGACAAGGGTCCTAATCCTTGTCTTTGAGACTCTGGCTCTATTCTTTTCTGTCTCCTGTGGATCTAGGCCCCTCCAACTGAGAGAGGAGGTTTTTTTTTTTAATGTATTTTCCCTTCCTTTTTTTTAAATAATTTTTTTATTATGTTATATTAGTCTTAAGATGAAGCAGAAACTCCATGTTACCTGAGAATACTAGTGGGAAGGACTTGCCTTCAGGGATGAGGCAGGCACAAAACCAGTTCAGAAATCCACCACTCTCATCTAACAAAGGGCTAAAGGAAAGAGTAAAATGTGTAGGTAGTTCTCGCCATGAGAAGAAACAAGACTGACCTTGTTCTTTACTTTCTATGAGTGAGATCTTTGAGGAGAAAGTAGGAGCCTGTTAGTGCTATGCAGGAGGAAGGAGGTGTGGGTTACAAGGTGCGACAGTTTTTCAAGGTTCAAATTCTCACCTCTAAACCACATGATTTCCTGTTTGGATGCTGAATTTCCGGGACTCAGGATGAAAGTTGGACTAAACTTGCTTGGAATGGAGTCCATTTGAGGTCAAGTTTCATCACCCCATGGGGTGAGTGCTAATACCCATCTTGCTGCCTGTGGACATTTCCAATTATGCAGGTCTAGAGATCAAGAGAGACAAGGTGTGGGATACAGATATTGAATTGGACTGACAGTGCCTGGTACAAAGTAAAAACCCAATACACATTAATAAATTAGTGAGATGTAGGAATAAGCAGAACAGGAAACCATGTATATGTCTGCTCAGTATTTTTATAAGCATATGAATTTTTCAAAGAGAATTTGATCACTAAGTACTTATTGTTTCATAATCTGCTTTGAGGAAAACATTTTGTGTCTGATTTTTAAAAAGTATGCCTTTTCATTGGGAAAAAAATAACCTATAGAAAATGGAGAAAGATGCCACCTGGTGATCAGAGTCAGTTGCAGGTGTAAAAGCCTCTTCTAGGGAACCTGGCAAAGGGTGAGGTAATGGGAGAGAGTGAGGGTAGTATATTGATTTTATTGTATAGGCAAAACTTTCTGGAGTTTTCTACACACTGGTGGTAATCCTGCTACATTCTTGCCTGTTGGGAATGAAAGGCTTATGTGCACAGTCTTTCAGCTCCCACTCAGTTACAGTAAGAATGGGCCTTGGGCCTGGAACACTTATTTTCCAAGAGATAAAGAGCCCACATAGCCTGTGCCAGGTTTGTTGCCTTGTGTGGGAATATCTTTCTCTGTTTCAGATTCAGTGAGTACTCGTTTTGCTTAACAGTGTGTGCCAGTGACCCTTAGGCACGGCCCCACCTTTCAGTATTTGTCACATCACCAGTTAATGGTTTAGTTGTTTAAGACATATCAAGCAATATCACAGTGCATTAGAAATTAAAATTATTCTGTCTCTCCTTTCTGTCTTCACCTTCTCCCCCTACATAATACAAATATAGTCACTGTTGATTTATTCATACCTATTCTCCAGACTTTTTTCTCTCTATATAATATACTAACTTATATTTAATCACACATAAATATCTATAAATCCATGTTGAGATATATATTCTTTTGCATAATGAGGCCCATATTCTACATTATTTTTTATATTTTTTTATTGTCTTTATTTTTAAATTTTTTTTAAGTAAGCTCTAGGCCCAGTCTGGGGCTTGAACTCACAACTCCAACATCAAGAGTCACATGCTCTACTGACTGAGCCAGCCAGGCACCCCCTACATTATATTTTTGACTTGTTTGACTGACTAAATATGATTCTTTTTTCATTTTATTTATGTGTGGTGTGTTTCTAAGTATTTGTTGGGGATTTATATTGCTTTTTATGTACATTGTCTTTTTTTCTTATTGAGATATAACTGACATATAACATTATATTAGTTTCAGGTGTACAACATAATAATTCAGTACCTGTATATTTTACAAAATGATCACCACAATAAGTCTAGTTAACGTCGGTTACCACACATAGGTACAAATTTTTTTCTTGTGATGAGAACTTTTAAGATCTACTCTCTTAGCTTCCATGAACAAAATATAATACTGCTTTACACATTTTCACTGCATACATACACAGCTATCTTCCACCTTGATGATTTATTTATGTATACCTAATATGTATATCATGCATAATATATATAAAATATATTTAATATCATATATATTGTTTATTATACATAATTAATTATATAATATAATACATATTATGTAATACTTATATATTATATAATTAATAAATGTATAATGTAATAATATATAATATGTAATGAATATTATAATATGTAATATATATTTACTATATATTATTATTATTTATTATATATATATGATCTAACTTTATATCTATTTATTAAAATTACATGTTGCATATGTCCCTCCTGGCCCTTATACTCAGGGAGTATTGTGAGGAGTTCCAGAAGAAAACTTCATTGATATTGCAGTTCAGTATGTGGTACATCATTCACAATGCCAGTGTTTGCTGCCTTCCCATTCCAATTCTTCTGATCTTTAACAAGGATGTTGTTTCTTAGTCTCAATAGAATTACTATATTTTAGTGAGCATTTGGGAATGTAAGAAGTAGAGAACACCACACACCACACACACACACACACACACACACACACACACACACAAACACGTATTACGTAGGAAATTTGGTGCCATCTGTGTGGTATGCAGTGTAAAGGAGCTGGGCTGGGGAAAGTCCTCACCCTTCACATGGTAATAATTGTATTTTTCCTCTCCTCTATTGGTGCCCTCCTTGTTCACATTAGGACTGCACATAATTGGGTCTGGAACCTATTGGAAGCTCCAGGAAGAGGTGACTGGGGGCTTGGCAGGGAAGAAGACTGCACTGAGAGTCAGGAGCTCTTCCTGGGTCTCAGTACCTGAGCCATCCCAGGATGAGTTCCTTCCCTTGCTTGTGACCTGCACTATGAAGCAGGTGTTCGCTGAGCATCCATCACTCTTTACACCTTCAGTGGCCTGGGGGCTGCAGAGGTCATGGTAATGGTTTCATAGGGTCCTCGTCCTTTTAGAAGTTATAGTGACCTTTGTAGAACCTCCTTAATATATAAAGAGGAGGGAGGGTTCACTGGAGTCGTCAGACACTCCTCAAAGAGGAACTGGGCCTGGCACAGTGGGCAGGAGTTATGGATGATGAATAGGAGGGTGGGGACAGGGAGTCCAAACTGACTGGTGAAGAATGGGGGCCTCCAGGTGAGCAGACAGGGCTCAGAGGTAACTGACTGGACACTCTAGGGGGCTGAGACCACCCTGGTTTAGGATTGATTGGAGATTTTAAAAGGACACATTTGCTTCCATGGGATGCTATGTAGTCCCTTTACACACTGAAATGACACAACTGTTGGTGAGAATATATTTTATATATATTATGCATGATATACATATTAGGTATACATAAAGTGCCCTATATGTCTCACTGGTCCATGGGGGCAGGAAAAAACCAGGAGCACCGACAGTAGTAAAGCTGATTTGATGTTCAGCTCCCTAAACCTTCATTAAAGTAGAAGCAGACATCAAGGGGAAGGATTTACCATTAATGGAACCCCACACTGGCTGGAAATGATACTTTTTCATTTCTCACTGACCCTGGGTCCCATAGAATCCCATGTGTCAGCAAGTTTCTGCCTGCCTCCTGCAGTCGCATAACCAGAACACTCTCTCTGTGCGTTAGCTCTCTCTCCATGCTTTCATTTGTTTCATTTCTGTATCCTCCCAGAGATCACTCGGTGAGGCTTTTCTCCTCCTTTGTTGCCTCAACTCCTTTCATAAGTTCAGTGGGTTATATCAGAGAACCACACAGCTTGGACAAGTTTAAGCAAAATTTAACGTTCACTGTCACTGTCTTTTACATATTGCTTTTGCACACTTATAATTTCTGCAGGGTTAAATGTGGCACCATGACCACAACTGGAGCTGGATTTGTTGACCAAACACCCCCTGATGATTGGGTAACTGTGCTGTGGTAGAAACATGAGCTCTGCATACTTTACACAAAAATGCATTTTGCTATTGTCCATACTACTTGACCTTTTTAAATGTGTTCACATTACCCGAACTTTTAAACTGTGTTCAGTAGACTCTGCACAGGATCTCACCTGGGATGTGGGTTTTTTTCTGGATTTCAGTCATGTTAACTGCATGCACATACACAGTTGGCCCTATCCTGGATTCTTTTTGGGTAGCTTCAGTGTTTTCCCAGGTGGACCCACAGTGCTCTTTCCATTTATCTCTAAATTCATCTTTCTGCCAGCTTACTGAAGGTAGAAATTAACAAACATGCAAAGGATGATTCCTAGGCTGTCCTGAGTCCTTTGACCTTAGAGCAGAAGTATCTAATAACCAGGGAATGGAGCTAATGAAGTAAGATATGTAGTATTTGTACAGTTTGGAACACCTGGAAAGCATTGCATTCCAATAGAGATATTTTTTAAGGAAAGAGAAAAGATCACTGAGGTCAAAGTAACCAAATGTCTTAAGAAGTGATGTTCAGTTCATAACCATCTAGTTAGAATATGGGGAAAAGGTATGCCCTTATCTCAGGATATCTCTCATTCATTTCTTGATTCATACATTCATGAATAATAGGTGCCCCAAACAGTGGTGAGTACCTGCATGCCCAGCACTTTCTGCTGGTGTGGTCAATACAATCCCTTTACCATCTACCATTTATAGTGATACAGTCTTCAGTATTTCCTTGACATATATTAAGAACCACATCAGATAGTGTTATAATTTTTGCTTCTACCATAGAACAGAATTTGGAAATCTCAAGAGGAAGAGGAAAATATTTAACCATATTTTTGTGCTTTCTGTTGTTCTTTTTTCCTTCCATATTTTCCTGAATTTCTTTTTATATCAATTCCTTTCTGTTTCCTGTACCCATTCTTTAGGGTATATCTGCTGGTGACAAATAATCTTAGTTTCCCTTCATTTAAGAATGTCTTTTTAGTGCTATTAATTCTTGAAGGATAATTTAGTTGGAGATAGAATTTGAGGTTGACCATTCCTTTATTTCAGCACTTGAAAAATGTGCCACTTCCTTCTGGACTACACAATTTTTGACAAGAAATATGCTATCCTTCATGCCATTTTCTTCCCCTAAGTAATGCATTCTTTCTCCCGATTTCAAGATGATGATGATGATGATGATGATTTATCTTTAGTTTTCTGAGCTTTAGAAGGAATGCCGTTAGTGTTTCTCCATTTAGTAGAATGCTAGCTTTTTGTCTGAGGTGTGTATACATATTTTCTTTTTTAATTTAAATTTTTCTTAGTTAACATACAATGCAATATTGGTTTCTGGAGTAGAATTCAGTGATTCATCACTAACATACAACACCCAGTACTCATCACAACAAGTTACATATTTTCATGTTAAGCAATTACCCACCAATTCCAATTTTATGGAGTTTTTTAAAAACATGAGTGAGTGTTGATGTTGATAAATACCTTTCTGCAAATGAAGATGTCATATAATTGTTTCCTTGGCTCTGTTAATACACTAGATTGTATTAATAGATTTCCTGATATTGAAACACCTTTGCATTTTTGGAACAAGCTTTATAAGGTCATCATCTATTTTTATGTGCTATTCAATTGTGTTTGGTAATATTTTATTTAAGAACATTCCTTCAAAAAAAAAAAGAACATTCCTTCATATTCTTATAGATACTATTGTGTAATTTATTTTTTTGTGAAATTGTTACTGTTTTTAAAATCAGTCTTATACTTCAGCATTTTACATATTTTCTAAGCCCATGAAATAGTTTAAACTCTTAAAGGTTTGGTGGAATTCTCTGGAAAGATCTCATCCTGTGCTTTTTCATGAGAGAATTATTTAAACTCATTCATTGTTTCTTCATGTAATTGGCCTGGTTAGACTCTTTGTTTCTATTGGGGTCAATGTGAATAAGTTGTAATTTTCAAAAAATTTATCCATTTTGTCTATGATTTTAAATGTACAGTTGACTCTTGAACAACATGTTTGAAGTGCATGGGTCCACTTACACGTGGACCTAAGTACTGCATTCAGTGCTTAGGTCCATAAATGTATTGGAAAATTTGGGAGATTTGCAACAATTTGAAAAAAAAAGCAGATGAATTGTGTAGCCTAGATATACCAAAAAAATTAAGAAAAAGGTATTATTGTGAGAATACAGTATGTAATACAGATAACATACAAAATATATGTTAATCAACTGCATGTTATTGGTAAGGCTTCTAGTCAACAGTAGGATATTAGTAATTAAGTTTTTGGGGAGTTAAAAGTTATACTCCCAATTTTCAACTGTGCAGGGGCTCAGCACCCCTAACCCCTGTGTTGTTCAACAGTCAATTGTACTTGAATGAAATTCTGCAGATTTTTCACGTAAGAGACTCGAAACTTTCCTTTCTTTTATTTTTTATTTTTTATTTTTATTTTTCTAAGATTTTATTTATTTATTTGACAGAGAGAGACACAGAGACAGAGGGAACACAAGCAGGGGGAGTGGGGGAGGGAGAAGCAGGCTTCCTGTGGAGCAGGGAGCCCGATGCGGGGCTCAATCCCAGGACCCTGGGATCATGACCTGAGCCGAAGGCAGACGCTTAACGACTGAGCCACCCAGGTGCCCCACTTTCCTTTCTTTTAAAGACATCCAAATCCCTTGGTTGGTTTAGGGAGCTGATTTTTTTTACTTTAATTTTTTCTTTTTAAATTTTTTTTCTAATTTTATTGATATACAATTGACATATAGCACAGTATTTGTTTAAGGGGGTACAGCATAATGATTGACTTATATATATTGTGAAATGATTACAAAAATTTTAGTTAACATCCATCATTTCATACAGATACAAAAAAAAGTTTTTTCCTTGTGATGAAAACCCTTAGGATCTATCCTATTAACAACTTTCCAATATGCCACACAGCAATGTTAACTACTGTCCTCATTTTTTACATTACATCTCCACTACTTACCTATTTTTTAAAATTTGAGTATAGTTGATATACAATGTAATATTAGTTTCAGGTGTACAACATAGTGATTCAACAAATTTATATATTATGCTGTGCTGACCAGAAGTATAGCTGCCATCTGTCACCACTACTTATTTATCTTATAACTGGAAGTTTATACCTTTATCCAATTCCCCCTCTCCCTAGCCCTCACTTCTGGTAACCACGAATCTGATCCCTTTTTCTATAAGTTTTATTTTGTTTGTTTGTTTAGATTCTATGTATAAATGGTAGCATACAGTATTTGTCCCTTTCTTTTTTTTATAGGGGAAGGGAAGGAAAAATAAAATAAGATAGAGGGAGGAAAACTATAAGAGACTCTTTTCTCTTTTTTTTCTTTTCTCTTTTTTCTTTTTAGAGAGAGAGCACGTGCACATGTGTGCGTGCGAGCAGGGGTGGGGGGCAAAGGGAGAGCGAGAGAAGGAATCTTAAGCAGGCTCCATCATCAGTGTAGAGCCCGAAGTTGGGCTCAATCTCATGACCCTGAGCCAAAATCAAGAGTCGGATGCTCAACCAACTGAGCCACCCAGGTGCTCCAAGAGACTCTTAACTATACGGAACAACCTGAGGGTTGCTGGAGGGGAGATGGAGGGAGGGAATGGGGTAATTGGGTGATGGGCATTAAGGAGGGCACTTGATGTAATGAGCACTGGGTGTTATATGCAACTGGTGAATTACTAAATTCTACCCCTGAAACTAATACTACACTATATGTTAACTAACTTGAATTTAAATAAAATCTTGAAAGAAAAAGAAGTATTTGTCTTTTTCTGTCTGACTTATTTCATTTAGGATAATACCCTCAAGGTCCATCCATGTTATTGCTGCTAATTTGTATTACAAGTGCTCTGCATATGTATATTTTCCTTTCCTTTTACTATTTTAGTTGCACAAGGAAAATATTTCAAAGCTGTTTTAATCCATGTGTGTTGGTTATCCTGGTCCCTAGGCTGAAGGAGCCTGTGACTAAAGTTGCCCGTGAATCCTGCTGTTGCAGCATTTTCCCTTCTGGAAGCTGTGGGCTGAGCACTGGGTGATCTCATGTAGTTTCTCCCTTTCTCTCCCCTGTGGTTCTCTGTTTGGCTAACTGGGGGTTAAACTCATGAACCTGCTTTTAGTTAAAGGTACCTTTATTTGGAGAGAACAGAAAGAAGCATGTTGTAAAAATACTTTCGTCTCATGACCTTCACTAAATCCTGGGAAGGAGAGACACTGTAGGACTGCAGAATATAAGGTTTATTTGAGAGACATGCTTGCCCTTCCCCTAGGCATCCGTGTGTCCCTGAAGCTGTCCAGTTAAGACTGCCATGTGGTAGATTCATAAATTAGTTCTAGGACCATCCTATTATCTAATTCCTTTGGCTTAGGGATGTTCCCCATTCTAACACTGAGCCCATTTCCTATGGGAAAGGCTGGAGATATTTATTTTTTCTGATTACTTTTTTTAACTTCCAAAACCAAGGCACTTTCATTGTAGATAAAAAATGGAAAATGAATGAAAGCAAAATAAAAATCATTAGAAACATTTGAAAGTCTACTATTCATGGATAAGTACTAGTGGTTTAATAAATTTGTAATTTTCAGAAATTTTGCCATTCAAATATAGCCATATATATTTAAGAATAGCAATGAGATGATGTCCTACTTACAGCTTTGTAAACTACTTTTTTTTTTTTTTTACAACAAACATGAAGGTCAATACTTGCCAATTAATATAAGCCCATATAATAAAAATGCTAGTAAAATCACTAATGGTCCATTATGGTATGATAATAATGATAAGAAAGGTTAATATTATTGCTGATTCCCTCTGTGCCCCAAACTGTTGTAAGTGCTAAACCTATACTTATTCATTTCAACCTCACTGCAGCCTAGGAGGAAGAGCTATTGTTGCTCAACTTTACACAACAGGGAATTGAGGCACAGTGAGGGCAGGGCTAGCAAGTCACAAGACTAGATTTGAACAGAATTTGTGTGGCTGCTGAGCCCCTACTTTTAACCAGTGTACAGTACTGCTTTTCATCTTATAAGATCCTCAACCTTCCTGTTGAATTAGGGCACAGCAAAAGAAAACTAATTAAGGTCCCATGTTTTTTTTCTCGGTTAACTAGGCAAAAATTTAAAATATTGATCTTCAGTAGTGTGGTTTGGAATTTGGGGAATGGTGTCCTCTTATCCTGTGGAATCTTGTATCTTGTCTCCCTCGCTGGGCCCTCCAGTATCTTGTCTCCCTTCCTGGGCCCCAGGGATGTTCTGTTCTAAAATGAATGGCTTACCTATGGTTGGGGGAGAAAATGCTTATGTTTCCCAGCCATTTTAATATTTTGTGTAATTGCAAGAGTAATCGGTGTTTATTATAGTTAAAAGTAGATGACATGGAAAGGAAAATAATACCTCAAAGTTCACCACCCAATGTAAAGCCTTTTTAATATTTTCATCTGTATCATATTCTTCCAGAAGTATTCAAGTATTCTTATGCAGGTACTTATGTATTTATGCATGTATTCATACATTTATATATTTATGTGCAAAACATAAGATCTCATCTTTATTTAACATTTAACTTTATAACTTGCTTGTCTCACTGTAGTAGATTGAATTGTGTACCCCCCAAATATTTCCAAATTCTACCACCCCCTCCATATCTTATTTGGAAATAGGGTCTTTGCAAATATAGTTAAGTTAGAGATCTTGAAAAGTTGTCATTTTGGATTTAGGATGGTCCCCAAATCCAATGACTGGTGTCCTTATAAATAAGGGAGAGGGAGATTTCACGCACACAGGAAGAAGGCCATGTGAAGATAGAGCAAAGTTATGTTGCCACAAACCAAGGAAAGCCAGTAGCTACCAGAAGTTGGAAGAGGTAAGGAAGGATTCTCCTCTCAAGGCTGCAGGCTCTAAGCCTGGTCCCACCAACACTTGATTTCAGATTTCTGGTCTTGAGAACTATGAGATCATAACTTACTATAGTTCTAAGCCACGAAGTTCCTGTTATTTAGTTATGGCAGCTCTAAGCACTAATACATTCATTAACCACATACCCCAAAAGTCATTGATTATGGATAAACATCAGTCTATATCTTATCTTTCATGCCTGAGAGGATAGTAATGCTAATAAGGACATATAAGAAAAACAAATATGGCTAAATTTTTCTTATGTGCTAATGATTTTTTTTTATTGAGTCATCTAATGCTCATAGCACCCCTATGAGATAGATACTGTTGCTCATTCTCATTTTATAAATGAAAAGCTGAGGGACACAGAGAATAGGGACTTGGCCCAGGACTGCACAGTTAAGGAGCAGGACAGCTTAACTTTGTATAGCACCACATTCTCCAGAGCGTGGAAACAGTCAAAGATTTGTTATGAAGCGACAGAAGCAGTCTGCAAAAGTACACGTCTTTTAGGTAGTCATTAAAGGTAATATTCATATCTTCATATATTTATACAAATAATGACTTGGTGACAAAAAGATGCCTGTGACCTTGGTGAGAGCACGTTCTGTTCTGGGGACAGAAGCTCTAGTGCAGTGAGATAAGAAGTCAGTGGAAAGTGAAGAATAACAGGGAATGCAGAAAATGCTTTCTGGAACTTTGATTTTGAGGGCCAGTGGGTGGGGAGGGAGGCAGAGAAGGGAGAGAAGGAAAGAGGGAAGGAGGAAGGCGGGGAGGGAAAGAGAGAGAAAGTCTATGACTGAATGAGGATGAAGCTAGTGGGATATCTCCAGTGGAACAGTATGGGTTTTGAGATCAATATATATTTAGCCATAGGTGAATGGAAGAGTGGATAATTGCATGTCAATGAAATGCTAGTAATTCGTGGATTGTTGCCTCTCAGAGAGGCAGTGGATGGCAGGAATCCTAATGTGATGTGGCTGGATAATGCATGCTCTGAGGACTCTGAGGACCCCTGCACTGGTGACTGTGTGATGGGTCCAGAATTTTCCTACAAATCTATCAGGATATGGAGCTGTCCAGGAGCAGCAGTAAGGCAAACACCACAGTGTGCTACCCTGGTGTTATCACCACTGAGCTCACCAGATGAGTCAGACAAGCCTGTCTTCCCAGCATGGGCAACTGTATTAGGGTCTGCTCAGGGGCATGATGTTGAACAGCTCTTATGAGATTCTGAATCACTTAAGAAAGTAGAGAACCTCCGTCTCCAAAAATTTGACTCAAGGCATGTCAGAGAGATATTTTCTTCCCTCCTCTACATATCTATAACCTCATTAAGAGAAACAACTTTTCACAGTGCCTGCCTTAGCCTTGAGGCTCAGCCAGCACCTACTGTTCTAGCTCAACATTTAAAGGGCCCCTGAAGTTCCACTACATGCCGTATGATATAGACAACTTTTCTCATTTAATCTTTCGAACAGTTCTGTACAAAAGTATGGTGAGTCCCACTTCACAAATGACCAGGTTCAGGTTGACAGAGCCTAAGTCATTGTTCCAAATAAGTGGCAAGATGGGAATGAGGTTCTATCCCTTGCCCTCCCTAGAGAACACAGAGCAGCCTCCCCTTTCAAAGATGGGTTTTCAGGGCTGGAGAAATGGTTGGATCACAACCCCCCTGCTATTGTGGCCCCTTGGGTACTCACTCAGGGGAGATGAAATTCTACTCCTTATGCTGAGAAACCTGGGTGTTGCACCACATCCATTGGCTGATCCCTGAAATGGGGAGTGGGGTTTGGGCAGAAGCTCGGGTGTTGACCTTGGGACAGGTTATCTTGAGGGAAGGAAAGTGATCTGTATAGAACTGCTTTAAGAAATTGTACTTTATGTTTCATCTCATCTAATCCTAACAGCCATTCAAGTTATTCAGCATTATTACTAATATCTATACCAGGATACTGATTTTAGAGGAGTTCATGTAAATTGGGAAATGCTTTTTGTCATCTCCCTATCAACAGCTAATTTTGGAATAACTCTGAAATTTTTCTGTAATTTTTTAATGCCTCCAGGGCTCTGAACACTCTAATCTCTCCATAAGATGTCATTACATGCTCCCAGTGTGTTATTCACCTTTAAAAAAATTATGCTCCATAAAGCTTTAAAGTCACAATATTATTGAAATTGAAAAGCAAATTTGAAAGTAAAAAACATAGGGGCACCTGGGTAGCTCAGTTTTTAAGCATCTGTCTTCGGCTCAGGTCATGATCCCAGGGTCCTGGGATCGAGCCCTGCATCAGGCTCCTGGCTCAGCTGGAAGCCTGCTTCTCCCTCTCCCACTCCCCCTGCTTGTGTTCCCTCTCTTGCTGTCTCTCTCTCTCTTGTCAAATAAATAAATAAAATCTAAAAAAAAAAAAGAAAGTAAAAATTAACAAAGAATTGTGTGAAGACATTGGGGAAAGTGTTTGCAAATATCTCAGATATGCGGTTAGGAGGCACCATTCTATTGACAACAGACCATTTGGGTCGGGGGTAGGAGTAGGTCTAGTGAGAGATGCAGGACAATTCACTTTATAAATATATTTTATTATTTGGAATGTTGTATTCAGGAAAAATGGTACTGTCATAAAATTTTGGAAACAAAAAAGACTTGTGAACAGATTGAGAAATGTGTACATATATTAGTTACTTTGTAAAGTCTCCATTATATTCAATTTCAAGGAGAAATGAAGATAGATAATGAAGTAGATTAAAAAAAATTAAATTGACTCTGTGTGTGTGTGTGTGTGTGTGTGTGTGTGTGTGTGTGTGTGTGTAATTCAGACTGGAGCAGTACTTTTAATCTCAGGTTTAGATATTCCAGAATATGTGCTTTTTTATATCCTAGAAAAGTGATTAATGCAGAGGGATTGTTCCAGTTAAATAAAACTGCAAGAAACACTGGCAAGCTCCCAAACCTCCACCCCACTCTCCCCCTTGCTCAACCCCTTATCTGAAACTTCACAGCTGCAGTATTAGATCTTCCCACCAGGTAGCACCACATCCATTTCCATAAGTGTTCTTTTAAGGGTACGTTTGGCAACAGAGTAAAAAATATCATGAAACGGTCTGTGTACTCTATGAAACCAATTCTGTTTGGAAAATTCATAAGTATATTAAAGCAGCTCCATCTGCTGTTGACCCCAAATCTATATCACGTTCATTGATTTATCTCTTCCCTCATCACTGTCCACTGATGTGCCCTGTAGGTCGTACACAGGGCTCTCTACCAAAGAACACGGTATTCACATTACATTACCCTACCCCTGTACAGACAAATCAGACCTTCTCTTCCACCCCACCCCATCTGTCATCCCCTGTCCATGATACAGGACACACCTGCCCAGATCCCGCTCTGACGCTCCATTTTCTCTCAGTCACCTCCCACCTGTCCTGAGCTGCTGTTCGCCCACCGCCCACTGCCAAGGCGCCACTGCCACCTGGTGTTTCATCGTCTGCAGACCCTGGAGTATATGTTTTTACAGTCTTCTTTTATATTATCAGGTTCCCCCCACCCCCACCCCAGGCAGAATTAGAATCATTCTGTACATAGCTTCATAGGCTGGATTTTAAGGGAGGGTATTGCTTTTTGTTTGGTTTTTTGGGGTTTTTTTGGCTCTTTAAATAAACGTCTTTTGGGGCGCCTGGGTGGCTCAGTCGTTAAGCGTCTGCCTTAGGCTCAGGTCCTGATCCCGGGGTACTGGGATGGAGCCCCGCATGGGGCTCCCTGCTCAGCGGGGAGCTTGCTTCTCCCTCTCCCACTCCCCCTGCTTGTGTTCCCTCTCTCGATGTCTCTCTCTCCGTCAAATAAATAAATAAATAAAATCTTTTAAAAAATAAATAAACGTCTTTATAAAGAATGAGAAAATGGCGGTACGTTGGTGCCACCTCGTGAAAGAAGCCTGAACTGCAGCTTGAACATTGCCGAGCTGAAAACTGGGAGGGAAGTGCCCAAACCTACCGGGCAGAACTTTCTGGAACTCTGGGAGGAAAAGGGGCATTCTTAGGATAAACTCTAGCTTTTACTGATCGTACTGCAATACAATCTTCTTCTATACCCAAGCAATTGAATTCTGTCATGGGGGAAAGGAAATCTTTTCCTCTTGGGAAAATACCTGTTTGCCTCCATTTGAACAATCATTTCAACATTCCTGATCTATAAGTGTGACAAAGAGGTGGTTGCTGAGTTGGCAAATGTAATTTCTGTGGAAGCATGGGGAAACACAGCCCAGTTAGATTAGAGATGAATACTAAGTTTGAAGGCAGGTGCAGTGGGATGTGAATGAGCATTGAGAATTCTTAGAATTTTGCTGCTAAGGGGAGAATATATGTAAAGAGGACAGGGATGTGGAGAGAAGCCCAGGGCATTAATGCATATTTTTAAATTATCAATGATAAGAGAATTGAGCAGGTTGAAATCTTCATGGGAAGGAGCCATCTCTTCTTAGATTTAACATCTCAATTTACAACCCCACCCTTTCAACACTTTACTTCCTTTCCTTTTTCATTCTGGAGAAGCCTAAAGCTTAACCAAAGTGATGGTGTAGAGTTTGGTCCTAATGCCTGTTAACTGGATAGACAGATGAATGGATGGATGGATGCAGGAGGTGTTAAACATGTGCTGGGAAGTCATTGATTTTTACATCTGAGGACAGCTCTTCATGCAGTTAATGAAACCATGGTGTTGGGTGGCTGTGAGGATGCAGCTTCTCAGGACTCAGCAACTGATGGCTGCAAGATGGGAGGCATTTCCTATGTGAAGGACCAGCCTGAGTATCCTGGTTACCATAGATATGTGAAGTCATTGTGGCAACCGTGGTGACAGACAGACCTGGCCTGGCAAGAAGAGCATATCCTGCCTCTTAGGTGTCTGGGACTCAACTGAGGGATCGGTCCTGCGGTGGGGGCTGAACTGCCCTAGGGTGTAGGGAGACAAAGGGATCCCAGATCCAAGTCACTTTTTTCCCGTTTTGGGACTGGGTGACCCTGTCTTGTAGGTAAAGCCACTGGGGTATGGCCCAGCTCCAATGAGTGTTGGTCCTGCTCAAGGGGTGTCCTGGAACTGCTTTCCTCTAAAGGCAGGGGTACAGGAGGGAAGACAGATAATGACCTTGAGCCTCATCTTCCCCTAGTTTAAAATGGGGATAAGAATGCTTAACTCAGGATCGCTGAGAACATTTAGTGATACACATGAGCAAGCCCATGGCCCTGTGGTTATTGTGGGATCATGAATGTCTGTATGAATTCAGCCCACTTATTATTCCTTTCCAACTTCGTTGTTAGGGGATAGATAAGGAAAGGAGAAGAAAAAGGCCAGGTGAGAATTCCATTATAATATGTGGTTGTTATGACCATGACCCATTGTATCAGTGTCATTGTCACTAACCTATTATCCTAGCATGGTGCTGGGCACTTAGTTACATCAATAAAGCATGTTGGTAGCTGGATCTGTCTCTCCCTATGTAGCTTCTCATGCTTGTGGCCCAGCTCATATCAGATGCCTGAAGGAGGCAGTTTCTGAGGATCTGTGTCCTGATGGCTGCTGATGCTTCTACTCCAGATTCAAGGCCAAAGTCCTCAGGAGACCCCAATACCTCACATACTTAGTGGTACATGATGCCTGGCTCAAGTGATTTCACAGATAGGAATAAAAGCATGTTGTGGAATACCTCCTGTGAGGTTCACAAACCAGCCTAAAAATAGAGAAACTGCTTTGATCTCATCATGGGAGAAGAGGTTTAGCAGGTGGAAATTCATTCCATCGGCAGCTACATGCTGTGTAGTAGCCCTCATGGACAATCTTAGAGATGCCTATTATTGCTGAAAAGCAATAAATTGTCCATTTGGAGAAGGAAGTGGGTCTTTAATATGCATTTTTAGTAAATATACCTAAAGTGTTCTTGCCATGTATATAATAACTTTCAATTTTCACATATCTCATAGATGGATGTGGAAATGTGCAGTTGTTAGATCTTCCTAGCAAATTCACATTGTAACATAGATTCTCTCCTGATACCCATGTTTGTTTTCCATTATATAATGAAATTTTTTAAAGAGCCAGAAATTTTTGAAGAATCAGTTAAAATGTCAGTTACTAGAATTTAGTATTTTTTAAAATATTATTACCCTAGACTTTGCCTTATTATAATGATAGCCACTTTCCATAAAATTACCACTCTTAAATATTATAATTTTTACCTAGGATATCATATTTTTGTATCTGTACTTCAGAAGGAAATGGACATCAACTCTCCCTAAATATCTGGTTAAGTTTCATTGCAAATGATTACTTCTTTTTTGGTTTTATGTAGTGTGGACCAATTTGATTAGATATAGTGTGGGTCTGTTAATACTGTAAGAACATAATCATGGGAATCTTCTACCTGATTTAATTGCATCAGACAAGTGTGAATATATAAATATATGTTAAATAATTCATTGAAGTGGGGTTGATACTGTACATATTTAAAGTATGTGCTCTAGTAAGTTTTGATATATGTATACACCTGTGAATTCAACACTACAGTCAAGATAATGAACATATCCATCATTTCAAAAACCTTTGTGCTCCTTTGTAATGCCCCCATCTACCTCTCTCCAGGCTTGCTCTCCACATCACCAGACCCTATTCCCAGGCAACCCCTGATTAGCTGTCAGTATGGATTAGTTTTCTTTTCCTACAATATTATGTAAATGGAATCATAAATGTGTATTCTTTTTTGTCAGTTTGCTTTCCTTTAACCTAATTATTTCTAGATTTATTTGTTGCATATATGAATATTTCCTTTTTTATTATTGACTAATATTGCATTATGTGGATATATACAATTTATTCTATCCATTCAACTGGTAATAGATATTTGGGCTTTTTCCAATCTGGGGCTCTTGTAGATGAAGATGCTATGAATATTTGTGTATAATCTTTGCTTGGACATATGCTCTCATCTTCTTCAGTAAGTACATTTAGAGTGTGAAAGCTGGATCATATGGTAGGTATAAGATAGAATCATATGGAAACAGACTAACTGCTTTCCAAAGAGGTTGCACCACTTTTCATTGCCACCAGCAGTGTATGAGAGTTCCATCCTCCACAGCCTTGCCAGGATGTGGTATGCTCACTGTTTTTATTTTATCCATTCTCAGAGGGGTGTAGTGGGATTACATTTTCCTAATAACTAATGATGTTCAGCATCTTTTCATGTGCTTATTTGACATTTGTGTATCTCTTTTGGTGACTTTCAAATATGTTGCCCAATCACTTATTTTAGTGTCTGTTTCTTCTCTTTTTAAAAATTTTAATTCCAGGGGCGCCTGGGTGGCTCAGTTGTTGAGCAACTGCCTTCGGCTCAGGTCATGGTCCCAGGGTCCTGGGATCGAGTCCCATATCGGGCTCTCTGCTCCACGGGAAGCCTGCTTCTCCCTCTCCCACTCTCCCTGTTTGTGTTCCCTCTCTCACTGTGTCTCTCTGTGTCAAATAAATAAATAAAATCTTAAAAAAAAAAAATTTAATTCCAGTGGTTGACATACAATGTTATACTAGTTTCAGTTGTACAGTATATTGATCCAACAATTCCCTATATTACTTAATACTCATCAAGATAAGTATACTCTTAATCCCCTTCACCTATTTCACCCATGCTCCCATGCACCTCACCTCTGGTAACCACCAGTTTGTTTCCCTTATTTATTTATTTCGCTTCTTAAATTCCACATGAGTATAATCACATGGTATTTTTCTTTCTCTGACTGGCTTATTTCACTTAACATTAGACTCTCTAGATCCATCTATGTTGTTGCAAATGGCAAGACTCCATCTTTTTTATGGCTGAATAATATTCCATTTGATATATATAATATGTATACATATTTGTGTGTATATATATGTATATACATATGTGTGTATAGTGTATGAAAGTGGTCCAGTTTCATTCTTTTGCTTGTAGCTGTCCAGTTTTCCCAACACCATTTGTTGCAGAGACTGTCTTTTTCCCGTTGCATATTCTTGCCTCCTTTGTCAAAGATTAATTGACCATATAATTGGGGGTTTATTTCTGGGCTTTCTGTTCTGTTTCATTGATCTATGTATCTATTTGTGCCAGTACCATACTGTTTTGATTACTACATATTTGAAGTCTGGAATTGTGATACTTCCAGTTTTGTTTGCTTTTTCAAGATTGCTTTGGCTATTTGGGGTCTTTTTTGGTTCCGTATAAATTTTAGGATTTTTCTAGTTCTGTGAAAAATACTGTTGGTATTTTGATAGGGATTGCATTAAATGTGTAGATTGCTTTGGGTAATGTAGACATTTTCACAATATTTGTTTTTCTAATCCATGAACATGGAATGTCTTTCTGTTTCTTTGTGTCATCTTTAATTTCTTTCATCAATGTTTTATGGTTTTCAGAGTAGAGTTCTTTCACCTCTTTAAGTTTATTCCTAGATATGTTGTTACTGTGGTGCAAATGTAAATGGGATTGTTTTCTTAATTTCTCTTTCTGCTGCTTCATTATTAGTGTGTAGAAATGCAATGGATTTCTGTACATTGATTTTGTATCCTGCAAACTTACTGAGTTCATTTATCAGTTCTAGTAGCTTTTTGGTGGAGTCCTAGGGTTTTCTATATATAGTTTTATGTCATTTGCAAATAGGGAAAGTTTTACCAATTTGGATGCCTTTTATTTCTTTTTATTGTCTCATTGCTGTGGCTAGGACTTCCAGTACTATGTTGAATAAAAGTGGTGAGTAGACACCCTTGTCTTGTTCCTGACCTTAAGGAAAAAACTCTCAGTTTTTCCTCATTGAGTACGATGAAGGCTGTGGGTTCTTTACACATGGCCTTCATTATGTTGATATTGGTAGGTATGTATTTATTGCCATTTTGTGGTTGTTTTTGTAGTTCTTCTCTGTTCCTTTCTTCTCTTGCTCTCTTTCATGGTTTGCTGGCTTTCTTTAGTGATATACTTGGATTCCTTTCTCTTTATTTTTTGCATATCTATCACTGATTTTTGATTTGTGGTTACTGTTCAGTTTGTATATAACATCTTTTTTGTTGTTAATGAAAATAAGTTTTATTACATCAAGTAATAAATACATACAAAGATGCAAACAATTTTATTCACTTTCTTCCAGATTTTTAGATCAACTTACAGGAAAGGCGGAACTGAAATCCATACACAGTCTCAATAGGAAAATTTTCAGGGTTTCTTGTTAGGTTAGGTTTGTTAGGTTGCTCTTTCTTCTGTATTCATAACTTGTGCATTTTTTAAATTGACCTTAAAGCACTGATAGTCATACAAGCAAATGATTAAGCACAAAAGAAGTTACATTAAATGGAATCCACACCATGTGGCAAACATATGCACTAAAAACAAAACCCTCAGAGTTGTTGTATTAGCTTATGAAAAGGAACAAAGAATAATCTGGGTAACCTAACTGTATTCAAAAGAGAGGATGAAAGGGAGACACTGGTATCTTTGCTGTGAGGTAAGTATCTTTTACATGCAACTTTTAAATCAATGCTTTAAAAAAAATCGTGGGTAGTTCCTAACTATTTAAAATGTAAATCCTAGTCATCTGCAAAATATTTCTCAATCTCAGAGCCTCATGAACCATGGGAGGGACACGGGAAGGAGAAAACAAACTGCTACCATTTTGAAAACAAGAGTTTCATCTGAGCGTGGGAGATGAGCTGTAACTTCTCATCTTGGAAGAAGATGGAAAACCTTCCGCACTAACAGGCAGCTAGGATCTGGCATTCCACTCCTTTTCAGCCAAGCACTCTCACACCAGTCCTCTGGTGTGAATAATGCCTCATTTTAGTCTCTCCATGGCGCTCTTGTTCCCTGCATAGGTGGGTCTAATTTCCTTCCCCAACTCCTCGATGATGGCTAGCAACTCAGCATATTTGCTTTTGGGAGCCTGGCTGTTCCCCGTTCCCTGGGTGTAGCCTAGAGATGGTAGCCCATAGTCACTTAGCAACTGGTGGTACTGTAATTATGTTGCCATACTGGTGGATGGCAGGTAGACGCTCCCAGCAGTATTGATGAAGGCCACGGGCATGTCTGTATATAACATCTTATACATGCAGCAGTCTATATTAAGTTGATGGTTGCTTCAGTTTGAACCCATTCTTTACTCCTCTTCCCCAACATTTTAGGTATATGGTGTCATATTTAACATCCTTTTATTTTATGAATCCCTTGACTGATTTTTACAGAAATACTAGTTTTTACTGCTTTTGTGCTTCCTACTTTTCTTACTCTTACTTACAGTCTTTCCTTTCCAACTCATAAAATTTGGCCCCTCTCACTTTCAAAGCCAAATGTTATGGGGATTTATCTTTCCTGTGTGGGCTTCCTGGTGTGATAGTCTGTTTCTTTCCCCTCTCCATGCCAGGGTCTCTCCCTCTGCAGAAGGTCCCAGGACTCCCTTTAGCTCCTAACTGCATCTCTGCCTTTCCTACCCTCTCTGATATGGCCTCTTTTCTTTTTTTTTTTTTTTTACATTTTTAAAAAATTTTATTATGTTATGTTAATCACTATACATTACATCATTAGTTTTTGATGTAGTGTTCCATGATTCATTGTTTGCTTATAACACCCAGTGCTCCATTCAATACATGCCCTCTTTAATCCCCATCACCAGGCCTACCCATCCCCCCACCTCCTCCCCTCTAGAACCCTCAGTTTGTTTCTCAGAGTCCATAGTCTCTCATGGTTCGTCTCCCCCTCCGATTTCCCCCCTTCATTTTTCCCTTCCTACTATCTTTTTTTTTTTTAACATATAATGTATTATTTGTTTCAGAGGTACAGGTCTTTTCTACCTTTAGTTGTGGAGTTTGCTCTGCCAGTCTTTGGGTCATTTTCTGGGTTATTTCCATTGATGTGAGTGTTATCTAGTTGGATCCATAGGATGAGGTGAGCTTAGGGTCCTCCTAGTCCATCATCTTTTTTGTAATTCTCCTCTTCTAATTGACATTTATAAGAATTTTTCTTCTAGATACAAGTCCTTTATCATATATATGATTTGCAAAATTTTCTCCCAGTCAGCAGCTTGTCTTTTAATTCTCTCAATAATGTCTTTGGAAGAACAAAGTTTTTAATTTTGAGAAAGTCTAGTTTTTCAATTTGTTTATTTATTGTCTTGATTTTGCTTTTGGTGTCCTATCTAGGAAATCTTTACCTAACTTGGGGTCAGAAGGATTTTCTACTGCGTTTTCTCCTAGAAGTTTTATATTTTAGCTTTTTATTAAGTCTCTTGTTCATTTTGAGTTGACTTTTGCATATGGTGTGCTATATCTATCACAGTTGATGTTTGTGCATATGGAGACCCACTTGTCCCAGTACCATATGTTGAAAAGTCTACACTTCCTGCACTGAATTGCCTTTGTAGCTTTGTCAAAAGTCAGTTATTCATTTATGAGTGGTTCTATTTGTGGACTCTTCATGTTGTTCCTTTGATATACAATTCTATCTTTATCCCAATACCACTCTGTCTTGATTACTGTGGATTTATGATGAGTCTTGAAATAAGACAGGTCTTATTTCAAGACCTATCCTCCCAATTTATTCTTTTTTTTCAAAGTTATTTTCATATTCTTGTCTCTTTTTATTTCCACATGACTTTTAGTATAAGAATGTCAACTTATGTTTTAAAATGTATGCTAGGATTTTTATTGGGATTGTATTGATTCTATAGGTCAGTTTGGGGAGGATAGATAATAATACTAGGTCTCCTCCCTCAAGGAGATGATATATCCTTACATTTATTTAGGCCTTGTTTAATTTCTCTCAGCTGATGTTTTGCAGGGGTCACAGTACTGGCCTTGCACATGTGAATATGCATGTGCTATATAGTTTTCTCTATGTAGTTCATACTTTTTATGCTATTGTTAATGGCAGTATTTTGTGTTACACTTTTTAGTTATTATATTTTCACTGAACTCTCAGTAGGAAAATGTTGCTGAGTAATGTTTCTGGTTGAAAGCACAAGTTACTTAAGGATGGAAAAAATACTTGATGTTTAAGACCTATATTAGTCAGGGTCTCCAGAGGAATAGAACCAATAGAGTGTTTATAGATAGATAGAGATATATTTTCAGGAATTGACTCATGAGATTTTGGAGACTTGGCAGAATCTAATGGGAGAACCTGCCAGGCTGAAGACTCAGGAAAGAGTTACAGTTGGAGTCTGAAGGCAGTCTGTTAGAGAACCACAAGGTACTGATGTTGTAGATGATGTCAAAGGCAGTCTACTGGCAAAATTCCCTCTAGATCAGGGAAGATCAGCCCTGTGTTCTGTTCATGCCCTTCACCTGATTAGATAAAGCCCACCCACGTTATGGAGAGCTAATTGCTTTACTCAAAGACTGCCCATTTCAGTGTAAGTCACATTCAGAAACACTCTCACAGAAATATCCAGTATAATGTCTGATGAAATATCTGAGCACTGTGGCCCCACCAAGTGGACACACAAAATTCATCATCACAATATTCATTTGCTTAGATTGCCTTATTGGCTTTTAGATGTGATTGGCAATATACTGATCCTAGGGAATCAAATGTCCCATGGGAAATTCTACAGGTCATCTTCAGAAAATTAGTTACTAACATGAAATAATTTAGTGGCTTTTAACTTTATTTGTTTGGTTTGAATTGAATTGTGGAGTTTTCCTCCTTTATCCCCAAACAAATCCACCTCAATTAATTCCTTGGATCTTGGGTGGTAAGAAAAAGAGGGAGTGAGCACATATGAGTGTGTGTGTGTGTGTGTGTGTGTGTGTGTGTGTGTGTATGTGTGTAGCTGTGAGGAATATTTCTTGTGAGGAATATGTGAGGTGAATTACTGTGAGTTATGTCAGTCCTCCTTAGTTCCTAGCACATGTTAGGAGACAAGTCAGGATAGTTGCTGTTTGTTTTTTCCCAGCTTTCCTTGGACAGCATGGTTACTCTGGTGACTCAGTGATTACTGGGGTATTTCATACAGAGTGAAAATGCATTTGTGATTCTTGCCTGAATCACTCGTTACCATGATAGCTTTTACGTGTTGATCTTATAATTGTCATTCCTTCTAGATTTATAAATTGTCATTAAAATATTGGGAAGTGGGGCACCTGGGTGGCTCAGTCGGTTAAGCCACTGCCTTCGGCTCAAGTCATGATCCCAGGGTCCTGGGATCGAGCCCCGCATCGGGCTCCCTGCTCAGCGGGGAGCCTGCTTCTCCCTCTCCCTCTGCCTGTCTCTCTGCCTACTTGTTCTCTCTCTCTCTCTGTCAGATAAGTAAATAAAATCTAAAAAAAAAATATTGGGAAGAGCTTTTCCATCTCTATTATTTATTCATTCATTCATTCATTCATTCATTCATGTATTTATTTTATTAGTATGACTCATGGATTTTTATTTTGCTCAAAGGCTTACCATCTATACACAGTATAATTGTGTAGTTTGATGCACACATTGTTACCGAATTGGCCAGTGTTTACCGCTTCAAATTAGGTTCTGTGTCTATTTGTCACCTCCCAAAATACTTTCAGTATGTACTTTGTTCTGCAAAATGGAGTATTTCCCAAAATATAGAAGGAATGTAATGTTGCCTCTGACATTAATTTGATAGCATGAGTACCAGATAGAATAGTTGGACATGGGGCGCCTGGGTGGCTCAGTTGTTAAGCGTCTGCCTTCGGCTCCAGTCATGATCCCAGGGTCCTGGGATCGAATCCCACATCAGGCACCCTGCTCGGCGGGAAGCCTGCTTCTCCCTCTCCTACTCCCCCTGCTTGTGTTCCCTCTCTCTGTGTCTCTCTCTCTGTCAAATAAATAAAATCTTTAAAAAAAAAAAAAAGAATACTTGGACATGGAGCAGCAAGCAGGGATGAGCCCACATTTCCATGATGTGAGAGCTTCAGTGTCACTGCTGTGTACGGGAGGGGGCTGTGGGATGGAGCTGGGGAAGAGGAAGAGTGTCACTGCACAGCTTCCAGTGACCTGAGTGAGGACAGGCAAGCACATCCTCGCCCTTTTTCCCTGCCTTTCGTGTGTTCTCCCTTCCTCTCACTTTCCTCTGTATTCCATGTGCTGAATGATCCCCTGTCTCTCCCTTCTAGTGGAACAGCAGAGCAGTGTGTGAACTGTGAGCCCCAGAAACAGGAAACAATAGAGAAGAACCAGGTGTGATGTCCAGTGTGCTAGACAAATTGCTGGAACAAGAACAACAAGATCAGGGTCCCATCGTTGGGATACTTTAGGTAAGTCACTACCCTTCCTCCAGTGTCTTTTATATAACAGAATAACAATACCCAACTCTCCCAACCACTCAGGAGTATTGTGGACTTTAAGTGAGATCCCATGTGAGAAAGGAATCTGTGGTTATAGGTGGGAGGGAAGGACCAGTGCCCTTTTGAGTAATTTATTAACAGAGACACACCACGTATCACAGAACTCTGCAAGGTAGGCATTAAATAATGGTACAGAAATGTTAGATGTTTAGATCAGGAGTTTTCCAAGTATGGTCTATATACCCCCTCATCAAGTTGGCATGGAGTGCTTGTTAAAATAACAGGTACAGAAGATCACCCTAGGTCTGCTGTATCCAAAACAGGGAGGTGGAGTGAGAATGATTTCTCCTGTGTGTTATGGTATTCACCCAAGATTGAATAGCACTGCTGTGAATTTGCAACAAGGGTTTCTTAAAATTTTGAATCATTTAATGTCTTATTTTGATGTCAGTTTCTTTGGAAGCTCAGCTTTAAATATTTGTGTGTGCTCCCAGTGGATCAGAAAGGGAACAATTCTTTCTTTTCAGTCATACTATTCAGTGTTTATTTGGGAAGGACTGCCATAGTTTCTTAAGGCTCATGTAACTAAGTACCACAAACTGGATGGCTTAAACCATAGAAATTTATTATCTCACAGTTCTGGAAGTTAGCCCTGATCAAAGTATTTCCAGGGCCATGCTTCCCCCCAAATCCTTTTGGGGACTATCCATGCTCCTTCCTAGGTTCTGGTGGTTTGCTGGCAATCTCTGCATTTATTGGCTTGCAGATGTTGGCTCCAATCATTGTCTTCATCATCACAGTGTGTTGTCCCTATTTTGTCTTCACATGGTTATCTTCTCATAAGGACACCAGTCACATTTGTTTGAGGACAGACCCTACTCCAGTATTAACTAATTGCATCTGCAGCAACCCTAATTTCAAATACGGTTATGTTCTGAGGTATTGGTGGTTCAGACTTAGCATATCTTTTTGGGGGTGATGCAGTTCAATCTATAACAGCCATTGAAGTAGCCACTTGCCATGGATGCATCACATTGAACAAGACAAGGCAGCATCCCTGGTGCTTTGTTTCTAGCCTGGAAAAACTGGCAATAAGCAGGTAAGCAAATTAATAGGCAGGAGAATTTCATATGGGATGAGTTCTTTAAAGAAAATAAATGTATCCATTGCGTAGGAAATGATGGGGACAGGGAGTGTTATAGATGGTGTTGTCATTGATGCTGTTTCTCAGGCAGTGACATTTGAACTGAGTCCTGAACAAGAGGAAACCGGGCCTGGGCTGGTATTTTGGTTTGTGATGTGTGTGGTGCTAGTTCCAGGAGCAGAGGATGAACTCAAGTGGCCAGAGTCTGGCAGACAAAGTGCCAGTCGTAAGAGATGAGATTGAAGGGCAGACAGGAGCCACATATTTTGGGCTGTGTATGGAGATTGGAGTCATTCTGAGTTTGGAGGGTTGCAGTATGGGAGCAACAAGATCTGATTCATGTGCTCACAAGGTGACTCTGGCTGAGTTCACAATTAGATATCTAAAATTTTTTTTAAATATCAGGGGAAAATGGTTTGTTTACTATGATACCCATCCTGCTAGGAAAATTCATAAGTGTATTAAAGCAGATTCATTTTCCACTAACCGCAGACTACCTGGTGTTCATTGATTTATCTCTTCCCTCATTATTGCCAGCTGATGTACATTGTGGACTGTGCAGAGTGTCCCTACCAGAAAACAGGGTGTTCACCTTCTATTACCCCATCTCTGCAGGCTACACAGACCAACTTATACTCCCTGTTTGTCATCCCCTGTCCATGACACAGACCACAGCTGCCCAGACCCCACTCCGAGCCCCATCCTCTCTTAGTTATCTATTTCCTTTTCTGCCCTGCATTGCCCTTTGCATGCCTGCTACAGACTGCCAAAGCATGCCACTGCCACCAGGTGTTTTTTTTTAAGTTTATTTATTTTTTTTAGTAATTTCTATACACAACGTGGGTTTCAAACTCATGACCCTGAGATCCAAGAGTCACATGCTCTTCTGACTGAGCCTACCAGGCGCCCTTGCCACCAGGTGTTTTGATGTCTCCGGACCCCGTAGTATATCACAATCTTATTTTACATCTATCATTTTTTCAGGTGTAAAGTCATTCTGTATAGGTTCACAGCCTGGGTTTTTAGGGTGGTTATTGTTATTTGTTGTTTTTTTTTTTTACTTCTTGCAAACATTCTGTAGGACCGAAGTTTGATGCTGGTGGTACGTTGATGCCACCTTGTGACAAAATCCTGAACTGCAGCTTGAACAGGATAATGGGAACAAGGGGCTGGTGACCCACAGAACTTTCTGGAAGTCAGGATGGAAAGGGGAAAACTCCTTGGATACAGTTATATTGATGGCCTGTCTCTGGACATTTTATATAAATGGAATCATGCAACATGTGGTCTTTTGCATATTTGGCTTTACTGTCATAGCATTTTCAAGGTTCATCCATGTTATAGCACATATCACTATTTTATTCCTTTTTCTTTTTTTTTTAAAGATTTTATATCTTCATTAGAGAGAGAGAGAGCATAAGCAAGGGGAGGGGCAGAGGAAGAGGGAGAAGCAGACTCCCTGCTAAGCAGGGAGCCTGATGCGAGACTCGATCCCAGGACCCCAGGATCATGACCTGAGTCAAAGGCAAACGCTTAACCAACTGAGCCACCCAGGCGCCCCTGATTCCTTTTTATTGCCAAATAATATACCACATTTTATTTATGCATTCATTAATTGATGGAAAATTGGGTTATTTCCATTTTTGGCTATTATAAATAATGATGCTATGTATGTCCATGTCCAAGTTTTTATATAGACATATGTTGTCATCTCTCCTGGCTGTGTACCTACAGTGGGATGCTGGGTCATATGGTAACTGCTGAAGCATTTCAGGAATTACCAGAGTGTTTTCATGACCCTGACAGTATTGAGGAGTACAGGCATAGTCTTGTTATTTTTTCTCCTGATTAGATTGAGGTTATGCATTTTGGGAAAGAACACCAAAGAGTTGAAGTGCCCTCGCATCACATTACATTTAGGAGGACCTGATACCAATATGGCATCACTGAGATGTTGACCCTCAGTATGAGGTTAAGGTGATGTTTGTTTAGTTTGACTAATGTACAGTAACTATTTTCCATTCACCTACTATATTCTTTAGATGTGAATCACTAAGTCAGTCCTGACCTCAGGGTTGGGAAATGGAATTAAGGTTCACCTCATGGAGACAAGGTATCTACATATGTTATTTTGAATTATTTGATGAAGATAGTTTGTCTCTTGTCACCTGTTTTTTTATTATTTCAAATGTTTATTTATATGAATCTTTATTCATATACTTATTTTGTAGATTGCTTTTTATTTTATTTATTTTTTTAAAGATTTTATTTATTTATTTGACAGAGAGAGAGACAGTGAGAGAGGGAACACGAGCAGGGGGAGTGGGAGAGGGAGAAGCAGGCCCCCCGCCGAGCAGGGAGCCCAATGCAGGGCTTGATCCCAGGACCCTGAGATCATGACCTGAGCTGAAGGCAGTGGCCTAATCAACTGAGCCACCCAGGCGCCCCTAGATTGCTTTTTAATGGATACATCCCAAAAGGAAGTCTACCATCATGATTTAAATAGTGTAGAAGAAAAATTTGACTGAACACTAAGGAAACGGCAAAAGAGTTCCCTATCTCCACCATTATATATTGCCACCATTGTAGAGTGTAAATACGCTATATTAGACAATACTTTTATACTATATTTAATCATGGCAGATTTTAGAAGCACATTATAATTTTACATGAGTTTATTGCATACTTGGGCTTTTTGAGGAAGAAATAAAGAATAGGTAAGACAGCTTATTGAAGTGACCATAAAAAAGTATTGATAACATGTACAAAACATATTTGTAAAATTTTTTTTCAATGAAGCAAAAGTATGAGATATGTGGGAGAAAATGTATGCTTCATTTGAAAGCCCATTATCTAAAGTAGTCTTTTAGTTATCTACCTCTGACTCTATGGAAGGTATCTTACAACTTAGCTTTTTTATATGACTGTATTGCAATACAATCCTTGTCTATACCCAAGCAATTGAATCTTTTCTGGGGGAAGGAAATCCTTTCCTCTCGGAGAAATACTTGTTTGTTTCTATTTGAACAATCATTTCAACATTCCTGATCTGTACCTATGACAATGTGGTAGTCATTGAGCTGGCAAGTGTAATTTCCGTGGAAGGATGGGGGAATGCTGCCTCATAGATGAGGAATGAAGACTGAGTTGCAGGACAAGTTCAGGGACATGTGAATTGAGTATCAGGGATTCTTAGAATTCTGATGTAAAGGCGAGAATATATGTAAAGAGGAGAGCAGGTAGAGATGTGGACAGAGGCCCAGGGCATTAAAGCATATTTTGAAATCCTCAATCGTAAAAGAACTGAGCATGTTGAAATCTTAATGGGAAGGCGCCATCTCATACTAGATTTAACTTCTGAATTAACAACCCTACCCTTTTCACACTTTACTTCTTTGTTTCCATTCTGGAGGAGCCTAAAACTTAACTAAAGTGATGGTGTAGAGTTTTTCTTAATTCCTGTTAATTGGATGAATGGATGGATAGATGCATGCATGCATGCATACATGTAGGAGGTGTCACACATGTGCGGGGGGGGAACTCATGGATATTTACATTCCAGGCAGAGCTCTTCTTGCAGCTGAGTGAAGCCATGGTGCTGGTCGCTGAGAGAATGTACCCTCTCAGAACTGTGCAGCTGATAGTTTTGGTAGTTTATATATGTTTCTAGGAATTCATCCGTTTCTTCCAGATTGCCTAATTTGCTGGCATATAATTGCTTATAATATTCTCTTATAATTGTTTGTATTTCTTTGGTGTTAGTTGTGATCTCTCTTCTTTCATTCATGATTTTATTTATGTGGGTCCTTTCTCTTTTCTTTTTGATAAGTCTGGCTAGGGCTTTATCAATCTTGTTAATTCTTTCAAAGAACCAGCTACTAGTTTCGTTGGTCTGTTCTACTGTTTTTTTTTATTTCTATATCATTGATTTCTGTTCTAATCTTTATTATTTCCCCTCTCCTGCTAGATTTAGGCTTTATTTGCATTTTTTTCCAGCTCCTTTTAGGTGTAAGGTTAGTATGTGTATTTGGGACTTTTCTTGCTTCTTGAGGAAGGTCTTTCTTTTTTTTAAGATTTTATTTATTCATTTGACAGAGAGAGAGAAACAGCAAGAGAGGGAACACAAGCAGGGGAAGCGGGAGAGGGAGAAGCAGGCTCCCAGCCAAGCAGAGAGCCTGATTCGGGGCTCGATCCCAGGACCCTGGGACCATGACTCCAGCCAAAGGCAGACGCCCAACGACTGAGCCACCCAGGTGCCCCTTGAGGAAGGTCTATATTGCTATATATTTCCCTTGTAGGACCATCTTTACTGCATCCCAAAGGTTTTGGACTGTCATGTTTTCATTTTTATTTGCTTCCATGTATTTTTTTTTTATTTCTTCTTTAGTTTCTTGGTTAATGCATTCATTCTTTAGTAGGATGTTCTTTAATCTCCATGTATTTGTGGTCTTTCCAAATTTTTTCTTGTGGTTGACTTCAAGTTTCATAGCACTGTGGCTAAAAATAAGCATGGTATGATCTCAGTCTTTTTGTGCTGGTTGAAGCCTGATTTGTGATCTAGTATGTGATCTATTCTGGAGAATGTTGCATGTGCACTCAAAAAGAATGTTTATTCTGCTGCTTTAGGATGAAATGCTCTGAATATATCTGTGAAGTCCATCTGATCCAGTGTGTCATTCAAAGCCCTTGTTTCCTTGTTGATCTGCTTAGATGATCTGTCCATTGCAGTGAGTGGGGTGTTAAAGTCCCTACTATTATTGTATTTTTCAATGTGTTTCCTTAATTTTACTATTAATTGGTTGATATAATTGGCTGCTCCCACGTTAGGGGCATAAATATTTACAATTGTTAGATCTTCTTGTTGGATAGATACTTTTATTATGATATAGTGCTCCTCTTAATCTCTTATTACAGTCTTTGGTTTAAAATCTAATTCGTCTTATATAAGGATGGCTACCCCAGCTTTCTTTTGATGTCCATTAGCCTGATAAATGGTTCTCCACCCCCTCACTTCCAATCTGGAACTGTCTTTTGGGTCTAAAATGAGTCTCTTATAAGTAGCATATCAATGGGTCTTGGGCGCTTTTTTTATCCATTCTGATACCTTATGTCTTTTGATTGGAACATTCAGTCCATTTACATTCAGAGTAATTATTGAAATATATGTATTTAGTGCCATTGAATTACCCATAAAGTCGTTCCTGTAGATTGTCTCTGTTCCTTTCTATTCTTTGTTGCTTTTGGTCTCTCTTTCCCTTTAATATGTCTTCAGAGCTGGTTTAGTGGTCATGAACTCCTTTAGTTTTTGTTTGTCTTGGAAACTCTTTATCTCCTTCTATTCTGAATGACAGTCTTGCTGGATAAAGTATTCTTGGCTGCATATTTTTCCCATTTAGCACATTGAATATATCATGCCAGTCCTTTCTGGCTTGCCAGGTCTCTTTGGACAGGTCTGCTGCCAGCCTTTTGTGTCTACCCTGGTAGGTTAAGGACCTTTTCTCCTGAGCTGCTTTCAAAATTCTCTCTTTGTCTTTGCATTTTGCAAGTTTCACTATGATATGTCATTGTGTTAACCTGTTTTTGTTGATTTTGAGGGGAGTTTTCCGTGCCTCTTAGACTTGAATGCCTGTTTCCTTCACCAGGAAGGGAAGTTCTCAGCTATAATTTGTTCAAATAAACCTTCTGCCCCCTTTTTCCACTCTTCTTCTATGATACAGATATTATTTTGTTTTACGGAATCGCTGAATTCCCTAAGTCTACCTTCATGATCTACTGGTTTTCTTTCCCTCTGCTTTTCAGCTTCATTATTTTCCATAATTTTATCTTCTATATCACTGGTTAGCTCCTCTGCTTTTCCATCCTCATGTTTATGGCTCCACTTGGGACTGCATCTGAGTTATAGCATTTTTAATTTCGGCCTGAATAGATTTTAGTATTTTTATCTCTATAGCAAGGGATTCTCTAGTGTCTTCTATGCCTTTTTCAAGTCCAGCCAGTATCCTTATAATCATTGTTTTAAATTATAGTTCAGACATCTTACTTATAACTGTATTGATATAACTGTATTGTATAACTCTATTGATTAAATCCCTGGCTGTGAGTACTACCTCCTGTTCTTTCTTTTGGGGTGAATTTCTCTGTCTCGTCATTTTGTCCAGAAAAGAAGAAAGAAGAAAAAAAAAAAACAGCAAGAACAACAACAACAAAATACAAAAAATCTAGATCCTGGGTGTGTTTTGGTCTGCTTGTTAAAAGAAACTAGATCTTAAAATAAGAAAGAAAAAAAAGTCTAAAAATAAAATAAAATACAATGGAAGCAAACAAAAAATAAAAAACATATAAATATGTATAAATAGATATAAAAATAAAAAATAATTGAAAAAATAAAATAAATGAAAAAATAATAAAAAATAAAAAATACAAGTACAAAGGAGGGTAGATTCTATTTTCCCCTAGAGCTGAAGCTTTGCAGCCCTCTATGATCAGTAAACTTGGTGCAAGGGAGCTGTTTATGCTGGTCTTCTGGGAGAGGGGCCTGTTGCGTTGATTCTCAGGTGGACTTGCCCTGGTGGAAACGCCCCTCCAGGACTCAGGGAGGCAGGGCTTGGTGTAAGCGGCTCCAGACTCCACTAGGTGGCACTGTTTGGTCCCTGAAGCCTTTCAGCACTGATGGGCAGGGCAGGATGAATACAGCAGCCCAGAAGCTGAAAATTTGCGCCTGCCTCTCTTCAGTGAGCCCTCACAGAAGAGCAATCAGTCACTCTTGTCTCCCTGGTTTCCGTCAGAATCCTGTGTTCATCATGCCTGTGTTGGAGCTTTTTTATCTCAGGCTCATGCCTGAGTTTCAAAAGTCCAAATTTTAGTGACTCCTGTGGCACAGATCCAACGCTGTTCCTCCTAGGGAAGGTCTCACTCCACCTCCGCCATTTGCCAGACCTGAACCAGAAAGCAGTCACACCACCACTCAGAAGTTCACAGTTTATGGCAATACGAAGCAGAAAGCTGGCACCTAGAGTCACTGTTCTCAGCTGGTTTCCACACTCCTATGCCTGGGAACAATGCAGCACTTAGGCACCACCCATTCTTCTTGCAACCCAGGGGATCCTCGGACCATGATGTCACACCGGGATCCTGCCTTGCTTTGCCACCTGAGCACCTTTAAGCCAGGCATGTCCCCCACTGTAGCAGACTTCCAAAAGTTCTGATTTTGTACTCTACTGCTTATAATACTTTGTGGTAGCCTCCATAAGCAGGTTCCCTCCCCGTGGCTGTATCCTCAGCTATATCACACTGGATTCAAGTCTGCACACCTCCTACCTTCCAAAAGGTGGTCGCTTTTCTACTTGTAGACTTGCAGGATTTGTTCTCTCAGACCTCTGATTGATTTCTCAGGTGTTCAGAATGATTTGATAACTGTCTAGCTGTATTCGAGGGATGAGATAAACTTGGGGTCCCCCTATTCCTCTGCCATCTTAACTCCTCCTCCCTGCAGACCTGATTTATCTTGTAACTGGAAGTTTGAACATTTTGACTACATCTACCCATTTTTTCTTCTTTATTGAGATATAATTAACGTATAATATTATGTTGGTTTCAGGTATACACCATAATGACTCTGTATTTATTTTGTGAGATGACCACCACAATATGTCTACTTAACATCTGTCAACATACATAGGTACAAAATTTGTTTTGTGGTGGTAATTTTAAGATCTACTCTGGTAGTACCTTTCAATATGCAATACAGGATTAATAAATATAGTCACCATTCTCAACATTACATCCTCATCACGTTTTTATTTTATGAATGGAAATTTGTACTTTTTGCCTTCTTCAGTCATTTTGCCCACTGCCCACCCCTCATATAGATATTTAATGCCTCAAAATATTCTGTTGTTTTTTTTTTTAAGATTTTATTTATTTGTCAGAGAGAGAGCACAGGCAGAGGGAGAAGCAGGCACATCTTCTTTATCCATTCATATATTGATGGATACAGGACTATTTCCATAGTTTGGGTATTGTAAATAATGCTGCTATAAACATAGGGGTGCATGTATCCTTTTGAATTAGTGCTTTTGTGTTTTTTGGTAAATACCCAGTAGTGCGATTACTGGATCATAGGGTAGTTCTGTTTTTAATTTTTTGAGGTACCTCCATACTGTTTGCCAGAGTGGCTGCACCAGTTTGCATTCCCACCAGCAGTTCACAAGGGTTCCTTTTTCTCCACATCCTCACCAACACTTATCATTTCTTGTGTTTATTATTTTACCCATTCTGACAGCTGTGAGGTGATATCTCATTGTAGTTTTTTTTTAAAGATTTAATTATTTATTTTGAGAGAGAGAGAGAGAGTGGGGGTGGGCAAAGGGAGAGGGGGAGAGAGAATCTGGAGCAGACTCCCTGCTGGGCATGGAGCCTGACGTGGGGCTCGATCTCATGACCCTGAGATCATGACCTGAGTCGAAACCAAGAGTCAGATGCTCAACTGACTGAGCCATCCCAGCATCCCTCATTATAATTTTGACTTGCATTTCTCTGATGATGTGTGATGTTGAGCATCTTTTTATGTGTCTTTTGGCCATCTGGATGTCTTCTTGGAGAAATGTCTATTCATGTCTTCTGCCCATTTTTTAATTGGATTATTTGTTTTTTGGGTTGAGTTGTATCAGTTCTTTATATATTTTGGATACTAACCCCTTATCAGATGTGTCATTTGCAAATATCTTTTCTCATACAGTAGTTTGCCTTTTAGTTTTGATGATTATTTCCTTCACTGTGCAGAAACTTTATTTTGATGTAGTCCAAATAGTTTGTTTTTACTTTTATTTCCCTTGCCTCAGGAGATATAACTAGAAAAAAGTGGCATCAACCCATGTCAGAGAAATTACTGTCTGTATTCTCTTCAAGGATTTTTATGGTTTCAGATTTCACATTTAGGTCTTTAATCCATTTTGAGTTTATTTTTATGTATGGTGTAAGAAAGTGGTTCAGTTTCATTCTTTTGCATGTGGCTGTCCAGTTTTCCCAACACCATTTATTGAAGAGATCATCTTTTTTCCCATTGGATATTCATTCTTCCTTTGTTGAAGATTAACCATATAGTTGTGGGTTTATTTCTTGGTTTTCTATTTTATTATATTGATCTATGTGTCTATTTTTATTCTAGTACCATACTGTTTTAATTACTATGGCTTTATAATATAATTGAAGTCTGGAATTGTGATACCTCCAGTTTTGTTTTTCTTTTTCAAGATTGCTTTGGCTATTCAAGGTCTTTTGTGGTCCCATATAAATTTTAGGATTGTTCGTTGGTGTTCTGTGAAAAATGCTCTTGGTATTTTGATAGGGGTTGCACTAAGTGTGTAGATTTCTTTGGGTAATATAGACATTTTAACAATATTTGTTTTCCAATCCATGAGCATGGAATGTCTTCCCCTTTGTTTTTGTTGTCTTCAATTTCTTTCATCAGTGTTTTATAGTTTACAGAGTACATGTCTTTCACCTCTTGGTTAAGCTTATTCCTAGGTATTTTATTATTTTTGGTGCAGTTGTAAATGGGATTGTTTTCTTAATTTCACTGCCTGCTGCTTCATTATTAGTGTATAGGAATGCAACAAATTTCTGTACATTGATTTTGTATCCTGCAACTTAACTGAATTTGTTTATGAATTCTAGTAGTTTTTTGGTGGAATCTTTAGGGTTTTCTTTATAGAGTATCACATCATCTGCAAATAGTGAGAGTTTTACTTCTTCCTTACCAATTTAGATGCTTTTTATTTTTTTATGTTGTCTAATTGCTGTGGCTAGGACTTCCAGTACTGTGTTAAAAAAAAAAAAAAGTGGTGATAATGGACATCCTTGTCTTGTTTCTGATCTTAGGGGAAAAGCTCTTAGTTTTTTTATAATTGAGTATGATGATCACTGTGGGTTTTTCATATAAGGCCTTTATTATGTTGAGGTATGGTCCCCCTAGACCCACTTTGCAGAGGGTTTTTTTAAATCATGAATGGATGTTGTACTTTGTCAAATGCTTTTTTTTACACCTACTGAAATGACCATATGATTTTTATCTTTTCTCTTATTGATGTGATGTCCCATGTTGATTGATTTATGAATATTGAAATGCTCTTGCAACCCAGGAATAAATCCCACTTGACCATGGTGAGTGATTTTTTTAATGTATTGTTGGATTTGGTTTGCTAATATTTTGTTGAGGATTTTTGCATCTATATATATGAGAGATATTGGCCCGTAATTCTTTTCTTTTTTTTTTTTTTTTTTTGTGGTATCTTTTCTGGTTTTGGTATTAGGGTGATATTGCCCTCATAGAATGAATTTGGAAGTTTTCCTCCCTCTTCTGTTTTTTGTAATAGTTTGAGAAGAATAGGTATTAAGTTTTTAAAAAAATGTTTGGTATAATTCCCTGGTGAAGCCATCTGGTCCTGGACTTTCATTTTTGGGGGAATTTTTTGATTACTTTTTTTTGATACTTAATTTTTGATTCCATTTCATTGCTGGTCATTGGTCTGTTCAAATTTTCTATTTCTTCCTGCTTTAGTTTTGATAGGTTATATGTTTCTAGGAATTTATCCATTTCTTCTAAGTTGTCCAATTCGTTGGTATATAGGTTTTTATAATATTCTTTTTCAATTGTTTGTATTTCTGTGGTGTTGGTTGTCAGTTCTCCTGTTTCATTAGTGATGTTGTTAATTTGAGTCCTCTCTCTTTTGTTTTTTGATGAGTCTGGCTAGATGTTTATCATTTTTGTTGATGTTTTTAAAGAACTAGCTCCTGGTTTTAGTGATCTGTTCTATTGTTTTTTAGTTTCTGTATCATTTGTTTCTGCTCTAATCTTTATTATTTCCTTTCTTCTACTGGTTTGGGGTTTTGTTCTTCTTTTTGTACCTCCTTTAGGTGTAAAGTTATGCTGTTTATTTGGGATTTTTCTTGCTTCTTGAGGTAGGCCAGTATTGTTATAAACTTCCCTCTTAGAAGCACTTTTGCTGCATCCCAAAGATTTTAGACCCTTGTGTTTTCATTTTCATTTATTTCCATGTATTTTTTTATTTTCTCTTTGATTTCTTGGTTCACCCATTCATTGTTCAATAACATGTTATGTAACCTCCGTGTATTTGTGCTCTTTCCAGATTTTTCTTGTGGTTGATTTCTAGTTTCATAGCATTGTGGTCAGAAAAGATGCATGTCATGTATGACTGCAGTCTTCTTGAATTTGTTGAGGCTTGTTTTATCGCCTAATATGTGATCTATTCTGGAGAATGTTCCTTGTACACTTGAAAAGAATGTGTAATTCTGCTGTTTTAGGATGGAGTGTTCTGAATATATTCATATATATGAATATATGAATATATATGAATATATATGTTAAGTCCATCTAGTACAGTGTGTCATTCAAAGCCACTGTTTCCTTTTCTGTTTGGATGATCTGTCCATCGATGTATATGGGGTGTTAAAGTCCCCTACTATTATTATATTACTATTAGTTATTTCCTTTATGTTTGTTATTAACTGTTTTATGTATTTGGGTGCTCCCATGTTGGGTGCATAAACATTTGCAGTTGTTATATTCTGTTGTTAGGTTGTCCCTTTTATTATTATGTAGTGTCCTTCTTTGTCTTGTTACAGTCTTTGTTTTAAAGTCTATTTTGTCCAATATAAGTATTGCTACTCTGGCTTTCTTTTGACAACCATTTGCATGATAAATGTTTCTCCATCCCCTCACTTTCAATATGTAAGTGTCTTTTGGTCTGAAATTAGTCTCTTGTAGGCAGCATATTGATTGGTGAAAAAGAGAAGTTTCTTAAAATATGTGTAATGTAATGATTTGGGGAAAGAATATGTGTAAATGAACACATTCTGTACAGCAGCATTCCTTCCTCTGAAGATGTGTATGACACTGGAGTAGTTAGTTATCCTTTGTGAGCTTGAACTTGCTCATCTGTACAATGGGCATATTGATATTTACCTCAGAGAACTGTTATGGGAAATGAGCAAACATTTAGAGAGCACCTGATACATAGTATTTCAGCAAATATATGTATGGTCTTCACTGTGTTATTTCACAAATGAGTCTAAAAATGAACATCTTATAGCGGTCTTTCAGATTGGGCAGAAGGAAAAGAAATGAATACATATTTATATGATGGAATAACTTTGGTATTTCTTTATAGGATGAATTACCTGAAGATGGTGGAAATGAAGAAGCAAATCATCACCTCTTTTTTTTTTTTAATGTTTTCTGTTCTTTTCAACTTTCATTTTGACACTAGAATAGCCATCTTCCTTTGAGCCCCAGAAAGGAGACAGTAGTAAATAATAGAGTATCAAGATGGATCTGCTGTCCCAAATACCAGATTGGTCCTTGCCCATAGGACCATGGGTAGTCCTTTCCCCTGCTCTGGCCTCAGTCCTAACAGAACAATGAGTATAAACCCAATGGTTAGGTACAGGGACTTTGGACTCAAAGTTGCTTGTCAACCTAGGAAAATTTAATGACTAATTTTATGATCTTTAACAAATATTGATTCATATGTGAAACCACATGTAATGAATATACATTATAGATGCATGCATAGAGTTTGTAATGGGAGGAAATGCACAAATGTGGTACTCTTTTTTTAAACTAATAAATGGTAGGATTGCTGATTGTGTATTTCATTCTAGATTTCACTGTTTTTCCCATAATTTCTAAATTAGTATGAGTCATTTTAAAAATCAGTATTGAAGGTCATAAAGAAACATTGCTTATAAAATATTTTAGAAATTCTTAAAATAATATAACACTTCTATATCTTCCTACTAAATAATATCACATATTGTTATAACTCATTTGAAGTATTTTCTGGCTGCAGTAGTCTTCTTATCCAGAGGTAGCCACTCACAAGAATTTAGATTTTTCATTCTCAACACATTTATAGTTTTTTTTAACATATGTATATATCCTTATGTGAAATATGCTATTATTCTCTTGCATGTTTTATCTATGTTTGCCTGGCTATAGTCTATGTGTGGGTTTGTGTGTGGATTTTGAACATTCTTTTAATTGTTTGAAGGTATTTCAGGAGACATTTTCACAATGTATGATTTTCATGCTACTTCTGGAATTTAGAAATTTATTCCAATCCCCTTCCATAAGATGAGCCTCCACTGCACTCATGCTTTTTAAGGCAATAAGAGTGTATTTATTGAAACTGCTCCCTGAGATACATGGAAACCCATTTCCTCAGAAAGTGGCTTGGTGATTGTGCAGTTGGAACAAGGAATATTATTCATTTTGAGAAGTTTTCTCAAAAAAGTTGTCCTAAAGTACTTTCTTCTGCTACAGGGATAGCCTTGCAAGGAAGCCACTTTTCCTGAATACATGTATACAGGACTCTTTCATCAGACAACAGATAAATACTCAGTGTAGTTCTTGACCTTTCTGACTGTCCCTGTGCAGCATTGCTGGGTGGAAAAGTCTGTTCAATTCTTGGGTTTGTTAATAGGGAGACCACCTGCCTTATAATGAATCTAAGCCACATTCTCCAATATCTCCTTTATGAGGAATAAAGCCGATGCATTTTCCTTCTTATTTTTTTGTACTGTATTTTAGTTGGCTCAGGGCCCAGATGTGGAGAAGGGTGTACTTTGGGGTCCCTTAAAGGTCAAAGCTTTATGAAGCAAGAACATAGGAATAGTTTGAGAGCCAGAAAGACATAGAATAAGAGAAGAGCTGTGGACCCACCCCTGAGGAAGAGGCAGAGGAAAACACGTGCTCCATAAGGGCAGTTTGCTACAAGAAGTTTGAAGAGAGAGGCCTGGGCTGTGCAACCCATTTGTCCTTCCAATCTCACTAATCAGATAAGTGATTCTCTAGGTAGAGGAAGGAGTGTTTAGAGAGGTTAGATGGGTTTGGTCATGGATGTGCCTACCTGGAAGAAAATATTGGGAATGGAGGACAAGAATTCCCCAGGATAAAACCAATGTATGGTTCAACTGACTAAGTTTCTGCCTACTAACTAACTGACTAGTAGTTTAGGCCTGCTTTCCTGAAATACTCTGAGACTTCTTGCATGACATTTTCTGTGTATGTATCTAGATGTTTCAGTCACATGATTATAGACAGTGTCTTTGTTTTCTGCCACACATGGCTAACTTCTTAGCATGGCCTTGATTTCATATGTTCATCCTCCAAGGGCTAGCTCACCTCCAAGAACCCTACTATACCTCCCTGGATCTCAGTGTACTTGTTTCCAAAAACCAAGTTCTGCTACCCATTGATGGAAAAGCCAATACTCAAGAGATGAGTTTTGATTGGAAAGGATATGAACTTAATTCAGAAGGCCGGCTGCCTGGGGAGAAGGTGGACTCTTGTACAAAGGCCAACTCTGAGATTTCTGCCTGGACCAAGGATTTTTTAAAGTGGTTTAGGGCAGTTAATCAATAAGGGCAGTACAGTGGTCCATAACATTTCTTGATTATGTGCAGACTCAATGGTGCCAGCTACAGACGTTATCTCTGTGCTAGGAGGTTGTGCTAGGGGGCCTGGTCCCTTAGTGCCCGGTGGTTGTGCAACAGGGTTTGGTTCCTGTTTCCTAATGTACAGGAGTGGTCTGTTCAAGAATGCATGATGTATAGATACGTGAAGGAAGGTTAATCAATTCACATGTGCTAAAGGTAGTTGCTAAAGTTTAAAGACTACTAGGTGAGCTGGAGGCACTGAGGAAGCTTCATGCCGTTAATACTCCCCTTAATACTGTCTCTTTAAGGCAAAGAAAATTTCTGACCACAGGGACATTCTTTGTTCCATCAACAAGGGCAGAATTCTGTCAATTACCAGGTTTCAGTCTAGAGCCTCTAATTACTATCTATGCTTTCTCATATGGTGGCCTGAAGAGCAAAGGTGTTTTGCTTTTAGGGGAAAGGAAGGGGTTGGATGAGTATGCACAGGCATTTCAGGTGTTGGAGGAACACCTTAAGCATCTGGGTTGCCGTAGAAACACTATGTCAATTGGGGTTTGTAACAATTTTTTATAGAGACATAGGTGCCTTGGTGGAGATTGCAGGGTCCTGCTTTCAGGTGTTTGGGATTCATTTGAGGGTGTGGTTCCCTGTGGTGGGGGCTGAACCGTTCTGGGGTGTGAGAAGACAAAGAGTCCAGATCCAGGTCACCTCTTTCCTGCTTTGGGGTTCAGTGCACCACCTGTTTCATAGGTAAAGCAATTGGGGTCCTGCCCAGCCCCGGTGAGTATGGGTCCTGCCCCAGGAGTATCCTGTAGCTGCTTTTTTCTAGAGGCAACTGCTCAGGAGGTAAGACAAGCAATGACTCTGAGCCCCAGCTTCCCCCTCTGTAATATGGGGATGAGAATGTTTTGCCCACAGGATCTCTGGGAACATTCAGTAATACACATGAGCAAGTCCATGAACCTGTGGTTACTGTGGGATCATGAATGTCTGTATGAATTCAGGCTACTTACTCCTTTTCCATGTTGCTGGTAGGGGATAAACAAGGACAGGAGAAGAAAAAGCCCTGTGAGACAGGAGGAGAAAAAGCCCTGTGAGAAGTCCATTATAATGTGTCGTTATAACCAGACCACAATTGTGTCACTGTCATTGTTATTAACCTAGTGCTTAGCATGGTTCTGGGCACATATACACAAGGAAAGCATAGTGATAGGTGGATCTGTCTCTTATAGATGAGCTCATATCATGTGTCTGAAGGAGGCAGGTTCTGAGGATCTGTGTCCTGATAGCTGCTGAAGCTTCTACTCCAGATTCAAGGGCAGCAGTCCTCAATAGACCCCATTACTTCACATTCTTGGTGGGATATGAACCCTGGATCAAGTGGGTTCATTGATATGAAGAATATCATGTAGTATAATAGCTCCTGTAAGGGTCACAAACTAACTTAAAGAAGCTGCTCTGATCTCATCATGGGAGAAGAGGTTTAGCGGTGGAATTTCATTCCATCAGCAACTTCATGCTGTGTAGTAGCCCTTGTGCCCCATCTTAGAAATACCTATTTTTTGCTGAAAACAATAAATTGTCTAGATGGTGCAGGAAGTTGGTCTTAATATGCATTCGCAGTAAATATATACCTAAATTGTTCTCACAGTGTAAATAATAATCTGCAGTTCCCTTGTATCTCATAGATGAGTGTGGATGTGCAGTTGTTAGATCATCCTAGCAATTTGGCATTGTAACATAGATTCTTCTCCAGTGCAGTTTTTGCCATATATAATATGACGTATATATAAATGTAGATATACGTTTTTAAAAGAGCCAGATAATTTCCCAAATGTTAGTTTGAAATGTCAGTGACTAGAATTTAATATATTTTTGAATTGAAATGTAGTTGACAAACAATGCTACATTAGTTTCAAGTGTACAACAGAGTTTCTACAAGTCTGTAAGTTATGCTATGCTTACCATAAGTATAGCTACCATCTGTCACCATACAGCCCTATTATAATACCATTGACTCTATTCCCTATGCTCTACCTTTCATCTTCATGACTTATTCCATCAACAGAAGCCTGTACTTCCCACATCTCTTTAAAATTTAATATTTTAAAAAATATTTATTACCTTAGAATTTGCCCTACTACAATGATACTCAACCTCTTTCCAAAAATTAACCAGTTCTCTTAAATATAATTATTATTTTCCTAATATATATTGTTTCAGTACTTCAGAAGGAAGTGGACACCAACTTTCTCTAAAAATTGGGATAAATTTCATGGCAAATGATGTTTCTTCTTTGGTTTATGTAGTGTGGACCAATTTGATTGGATATAGTGTGGCTCTGTTAATAGTATAAGAACATAATTGTGGGAGGGGCACCTGGGTGGCTCAGTTGTTAAGCGTCTGCCTTCGGCTCAGGTCATGATCCCAGGGTCCTGGGATCGAGACCCGCATCGGGCTTCCTGCTCAGTGGGAAGCCTGCTTCTCCCTCTCCCACTCCCCCTGCTTGTGTTCCCTCTCTCGCTGTGTCTCTGTCTGTCAAATAAATAAATAAAATCTTAAAAAATAAAAAATAAAAAAAAAAGAACATAATTGTGGGAAGTTTTCACACAATTCATTTAAATGCATCAAAGAATTAGGAATATATAAATATATGTCAAATACTTTATGAGGTATGCTTGACATGCAATGCACTACATATATTTAATAAGTATATGCTTTAATCAGTTTATATATATATGTACTTATGAATTTAGTACTACTGTCAAGATAATGAACATATCAGTCACCTCAAAAAACTTCTTCAACCCCTTTGTAATGCTGCCATCTGCCTCTCTCCAATGTCCCTGTCTATGTCTCCCTACCTCCTTCCTAGGCAACCACTGATCTTTTGTCACTATGGATAAGTTTTCCTTTCTTATAATTTTATGTGAATGGAATCCTACAATGTGTTCTTTTTTGTCAGTCTTCTTTTGTTCAACCTAATTATGTCTAGATTTATGCATTTGTTACATGTAAGAATATTTACTTTTTTCCTTTTTTTAAAGATTTTATTTATTTATTTATTTATTTATTTAGACAGAGTGAGCAGAGGTAGGGGAAGAGGGAGAAGGAGAGAATCTCAAGCAGACTCCCCACTTAGCACAGTGATCATAACCTGAGCCGAAATCAAGAGTTGGATGCTTAACCGACTGACCTACCCAGTCACCTCAATTTCCTTCTTTTTTTTATCATTGATTTATATTCCATTATGTGGATATACCACAATTTGGTGTTTCCATTCACCTAGTCATGCATATTTGGGTTATTTCCAATTTGGGGCTCTCATAAATAAAGTTGCTATGAACATTTAGGTGTAAGTTTTTGCTTGGACATATGGTTTCTTTCTTTAATACTTAGGTGTATTTACTCAGAGGAGTTATAAAATTAACATTGTAAGAAAGTGCTTAGCCTTTTTCCCGTGTGGTTGCACCATTTTTTGTTGCCACCAACAGTGAGTATATGAGAGTTCCATTCTCCACAACCCTGCCAGGACTTGGTATGGTCAGTGTTTTATTTTAGCCATTCTCAGAGGAGGAGTAGGATTACATTTCTTAAATGACTAATGATATTCAGCATCTTTTCATGTAATTGTTTGACATGTGCATATCTATTTTGGTGTATCTTTTCAAATATGTTGACTACTTTTTTATTGGAGTGTCTGTTTTCTTCTTATTTTCCTTTGTGAGATTTTAAATTCTGGGTACAATTCCTTTATCAGGTATGTGATTTACAAATATTTTCTCCTGGTCAGTGGCTTATCTTAATTCTCTAAACATTGTCTTTAAAGACAAAAGTGTTTAGTTTGAGGGAGTTTAGTTTTTTAATTTGTTCATTCATGGTTTTGATTTTGCCTTTGATGTCATATCTAGGAAATCTTCAGCTAATGTAGGATCACAGGATTGTTTCCTTTGTTGTTCTCCACAAGTTTTATACTTTTAACTTTTATAATTAGGTCTTTGATTTATTTTGATTTGATTTTTGCATATGGTGCAATAAAGGATTACAGTTGATGTTTGTATATATATAGACCCACTTGTCCCAGCACCATTTGTTGAAAAGATTATTTTTTCTCCATTGAATTGCCTTTATAGCTTTGTCAAAACCTCTTGTCCATATATGTGTGGGTCTATTTGTGGACTCTTCATGTTGTTCCTTTTATATACAGTTCCACCTTCATCCCAATACCACACTGTCTGGATTACTATGGATTTATAATGAGTCTTGAAATAAGGTAGTGCTTATCCTCCAACTTTATTCCTCTTTTTCAAAGTTATTTTCATAATCTAGGTCTTTTGAATTTTCACATGACTTTTAGAATAGGACTGTCAGTTACTTTTAAAGAATTTGTGCTAGGATTTTTACAGTGATTGCATTGAATCCACAGATCAGTTTGGGGAGAATAAATGTCTTAACAATACTGAGTCTTCTGACCCCTGAATACAGTATGTTTCTCTATTTATTTAGGCCTTGTTTAATTTCTCACAGTAACATTTTGCAGCGTTCAGAGCATAGGCCTTGCACACCTGTGGACTTAGGTATGCAACATAGATTATCTCTATATAGTTCATACTTTTTGTTGCTGTTGTCAATGGCTGTATTTTTACTACAATTTTTACTGAACTGTCAGTAGCCAAATGTTATTAGGGATTGTTTTTTGGTGAAAGCACAAGTTACTCTAGGACAGAATGCTCATGACAGAAAGCACAAGTTACTTTAGGACAGACCTAAAGCTTCTTAACACCTGTATTAGTCAGGGTTCTCCAAAGGAACAGAACCAATAGGATGTTGATATGTGGATAGAGAATTATTTTAAGGAATGGACTCATGAGAGTGTGGAGCCTTGGCAAAATCTAATGGGAGAGGCCACTTGGTTGGAGACTCAGGAAAGTTACAGTTGGGAGTGTGAAGGTAGTCTTCCTGAGTACTATGAGATACTGATGTTGTAGTGAAGTCAAAGGCAGTCTCCTGGACGAACTCCTCACTAAGGGGAAATGGCCCCTCTGGTCTATTTGTGTCTTCACGTGATTAGATGTGGCCCACCAACCCTAAGGAGGGCTAATTGCTTTACTCAAGATCTACCTATTGTAATGTACATATCATTCAAAAACACTCTCACAGGAGCATCCAGAATAATGTTTGATCAAATATCTGGGCACTGTGTCCCTGCCAAGTAGAAACATCATCACAATATTCATTTGCCTAGATTTCCATATTATCTTTTAGATGTGATTGGCAATGTATTGATCCTAGGAAGTAAAATGTTCCACAGAACATTCTACAGGTTGTCTTCAGAAAATCAGTCACCAAAATGAAATAGTTTAGTAGCTTTCAATTTTTTTGTGTGTGATTAGAATTTAATTGTGAAATTTTCTTTTATTCCCAAACAAATCCACCCACCTTGATGAATTCCTGGGTTCAGAGTAGTGCTTAATTTTGTAAGTTTCATGTGAGCTGGAGCCTCCCAGAATAAAAAGGAGGATGTATGACCTGGCACGTGTGCAACAAGGATCATTCTTGTTTGAGCTAGGATCCCCTTTATGTTTGAATCTAGAGAAAATATGAGGACTGTGTGCAGGGTAACTTACCTGCAATAGTTATTATAAAAACTAATTTAAATTTTCCTTCTAGTGACTCCAGTAAGGGGGAGAGAAAGGGGAAAAACCGAAGCCAGTGATAATGTACAAAACTTAGCAAAATTTCAGTTTGTGGAAAAAGTATTGTCAATTATTCATAATTATATGCAGTCAACCTTACTTCTAACTACAGTAAACTCTTGTTTTATTGAGATCCAAATTCCCTGCATATTACCTTTAATTTTTTGTTGGTGTTTTTATAACTTCTTTACCCAAATAATGCATTTTCATTATTGAAAGTATAGCAACTATGGGTGAGCAAAGTGAAGCTCCCTGTATTGTTCATTTTGAACCTACAGAATGACATACAGAGCAATATGTCAAAACCTTATTCAAATAAGCTGTCTTCAGAGTGAATACCCAGAGTCAGCACGGACTTAGCAAAACTTCTATGTTGCTTAATACTGTCAAGTGACAATCAGTGACCCTGAGACACTCCCAGGTTCTCAAGTGCCTTTGGGATCATGAAAGACAGGTTAAATAATGTGAAGTCTTGATCTGGTGTTCAGAATATATCAAAGTTATTGACAAATCAATGGTGCTGTACTATATATAGATACTCAATTGAAGAAAAGACCTGTTTTCTGGATAAGAGAGTGTTTACATATCTATGTGACAAGGGAGAGAGGACAGTTGCTGGCAGACACATAGTTAAAGGTTGCCCGGGAATATGAACTGTAGGAGTGAGGATTACATTGCCAGGTATTACAGTGTTCCATGAGCCTATAATTTTATAAATTTTGGATAGAGTGGATGACATACATATAAAGGGAGTTCTATGGAAAGCTCATGAGCAGACCCACACATATAACATTATTTCATATGGTACAGGTATGACATTTCCAATCAGATGCATTGATCAAGAATAAGAGTTGGTCAGCTGGTAAAGGGTTTGTCAAAAGGCGAAGTTAAATCATATCTTAACGCTTGTCACTTAAGAAGGCTTCATCTACTTGTTAGTACTTGATAAAAGCTAAGATAAAAGCAAAATCAAAACCAACAAAAATACAGGATCTAATCTGCACATATGGCATGATAATAGTTACATGAATTGTGTATGTAATGCATATATAGTACATGTGCAGACATCCGTTAGCAAAAAAATGAAAGTGTACAATGTTAATTTTGATGATTGTGAGATTCCTGAATATTGAATTTTTTCTCAAAGTGTAGTTGACACATGATGTTAAATTAGTTTAAGGTATACAGAATGGTGATGGCACAAAGGTATACATTATGCTATGCTCACCACAAGTGCAGCTATCATCTGTCACCATAGAACACTATTATAATACCATCCATTGTAATCCCTATGCTGTACCTTTCATCTCTGTGACTTAATCATTCCATAACTAAAAGTCTGTATCTCCCACTCCCCTTTACTCATTTTGCCCTTCCCCCAGCCCCTCTCTGGCAACCATCAGTTTGTTCTCTGTATTTATAGGTTTGTTGTAATTTTTTGTTTGTTTTTTTAGATTCCACTTATAAGTTAAATTATATGGTATTTGTCTTTCTCTCTTTGACTTATTTCACTTAACATAACACCACCTTGGTCCATCCATATTGTCGCAAAAGATATCATTCTTTTCTTATTGCTGAATAATACTCCATTTTTTATATATATCACATCTTCCTTATCCAGTCACCTATGGATTATCACTTGGGTTGCTTCCATACCTTGGCTATTGTAAATGATGCTGAAATAAACGTAGAGCTGCATATATATTTTTGAATTAGTGTTTTCAATTTCTTTGGGTAAGTACTCCCTAGCTGAATTACTGGATCATATGGTATTTCTATTTTTAATTTTTTGAGCAACATCTGTATTGTTTTCCACAGTGGCTGCACCAATTTACATTCTTACCAACAGGGCACGAGGGTTCCCTTTTCTCTACATCCTTGCCAACACTTGTTACTTCTTGTATTTTTTATTGTAACCATTCTGACAGGTGAAAGGTGATATCTCATTGTGGTTTTGATTTGCATTTTCCTGATGATTAGTGACACTGAGCATCTTTTCATGTGTTGGTTGGCCATCTGTATATCTTCTTTGGAAAAATGTTTAGTCAAGTCCTCTGCCCATTTTAATCAGATTATTTATTTTGTTTTGTTTTGTTTTTGGTGTTGAGTTATAGAAGTTCTTCATATATTTTGGATATTAACCCCTTATCAGATAAATCATTTGCAAATATCTTCTTCCATTCAATAGGTTGCTTTTTCTTTTTATTGATGGTTTCCTTGGCTGTGCAAAAGCTTTTTATTTTGGTGTAGGCCCAATAGTTTATTTTTGCATTTGTTTCCCTTGACTGTGGAGGCATATCTAAAAATATGCTGCTAAAGGCCAATATCAAAGATATTATGCATATTTTTTTTCCTAAGGGCATTATGGTTCCATGTCTTACATTTAGGTCTTTCATCTATTTTGAGTTAATTTTTGTGTATGGTATAACAAAGTAGTCCAGTTTCATTCTTTTGCTTGTAGTTGTCCAGTATTTTCAGCACCATTTATTGAAGAGATTATCTTTTCCCCATTGTATATTCTTGCCTCCATTGGCATATGTAAGCATGAGTTTATTTCTGGACCCTCTGTTCTGTTCCGTTGATCTATGTGTCTGTTTTTGTGTAAGTATCATACATTTTTGGTTACTGTAGCTTTATACTTTATCTTGAAATCTGGGATTGTGATAACTCCAGCTTTGTTCTTTCTCAAGATTACTTTGGTTATTCAGGGTCTTCTGTGGTTCCATACAAATTTTAGGATTATTTGTTCTAGTTCTGTGAAAAATGCTGTTGGCATTTTGATAGGGATTGCATTGAATCTGTAGATTGCTTTGAGTAGTATGGACATTTTAACAATATTAATTCTTCCAATCCATGAGCATGGAATATCTTTCCAATTATTTGTGTTGTCTTCAATTTCTTTCAACAATGTTTTATATTTTTCAGAGTATAGTCTTTTATTTCCTTGGTTAAGTTTATTCCCAGGTATTTCATTCTTTTTGGTGCAATTGTAAATAGGATTGTTTTCTTAATTTCACTTTCTGCTATGTTATTAGTGTATAGAAACACAACCAATTTCTGTGTATTAATTTTGTATCCTGCAACTTTACTGAATTCATTTATTTCTTCTAATAGTTTTTTTGATGGTATCTTTAGAGATTTCTATTTATAGTATTGTGCCATCTGCAAATAGTGACATTTAAATTTCTGCCTTACCAATTTGGATGCCTTTTATTTCTCTTCCTTCTCTGACTGGTGTGGCTAGGATTTCCAGTACTATGTTGAATAAAAGTGGTAGGAATGCACATCCTTGTCTTGTTCCTCATCTTAGAGAAGAAGCTCTCATTTTTTTCCCCATTGAATATGATGTCAGCTGTCTGTTTTTCATATATGACCTTTATTATGTTGAAGTGTGTTCCCTCTAAACCCACTGAGTGTTGATATTTTTGCCTCTGCACTTGGCTCCATGTTAAACATTTGTTAATATGAGTATGGATTATATTTATGATTAAAAACATTATCCCCTAAAACTCTGCTACTTATGAAATATTTCAGTTAAAAAATATTGTGAGCCATGAAATTAATCCAGGTAGGAAAATCTTAACACTTGTTTCCTTTTCTCCTTAGGATAATCAGTATCCAGAATGACATGATTATCATTTCCATGCATTCCTTTCTTACTTTATTCTGAATGAGAGCTTCCCTAAACAAAACATAGGGAATAAAACAAATCATGTTTTATATGATTTCACTACTTACAGATGCACACAAACACATTTACACATAAACATAGTAGATGTTCTCATCCTTCAACTTGCTAATTTAGCAAAATGTATGCATACATACATTCATATATATGTATTATAAATAATATATGTGTGTGTATAATTTATATATATATAGTGTACATATATATGATGTGTATATGTGTAGAGTGTATATATACACATACACAGAAAACCCAATCCATAATCTCAAGGGAGTGTTGGGAAGAGTTCAAGGGTAAACCTCCCTCCAGTTCCAGAAGGCTATTGGGTGCGTCACATACAATGCTAATTTTTGCTTCCTTTCCATCCTAACTGCTCTGAGTTTTAACAGGGATTTTGTTTCTTAACCCATTTATTTCTTCTTTACCTTTAACTATTCTTTCCTTCTCATTCTTATAGTTTTGGTTGTGATTCTTTATCATGCTTTTTTCTATTAAGTTTTTAATTTTAATTCCAGTGTAATCAGCATGCAGTATGATATTAGTTTCAGGTGTACAATATAGTGATTCAACAATTCTATATATTATTCAGTGCTCATCATGATAAGTGTACTCTTAATCACCTTTCACCTATTTCACCCATCCCCCCACTCACCTCGCCTCTGGTAACCATTAGTTTGTTTTCTATAGTTGAGTCTATTTTTTGGTTTGCCTCTTTTTTCCTTTGTTCGTTTTTTTTGTTTCTTAAATTCCACATATGAGTGTAATCATATGGTATTTGTCTTTCTCTACTGACTTATTTCACTTAGCATTATGCCCTCTAGGTCCATCCATGTTGTTGCTAATGGGAAGATCTCATTCTTTTCTATGGCAGAGTAATATTCCATTGTGTGTGTGTGGGGGGGGAGTATAGATGCAATATCTTCTTATCCATTCATCTATCAATGGACGTTTGGGTTGATTCCATATCTTGGCTATTGCAAATAATGCTGCAGTAAGAATAGGGGTGAATATATCCCTTTGAATTAGTGCTTTTGTATTTTTTGGGTAAATACCCAGTAGTGCGATTACTGGATCATAGGATAGTTCTATTTTTACCTTTTTGAAGAATCTCCATGTTGTTTTCCATAGTGGCTGCACCAGTTTGCATTCCCACCAACAGTTCACTAGGGTTCCTTTTTGTCCATATCCTCACCAACACTTATTTCTTGTGTTTTTTTATTTTAGTCATTCTGACAGGTGTGAGGTGATATCTCACACCTGTAGTTTTGATTTTCATTTCCCTGATGGATGATATTGAGCATCTTGCGTCTGTTGTTCATCTGTATGTCTTCTTTGGAGAAATGTCTCTTCATGTCTTCTGCCTATCCTATTTGTTAATTGGATTATTTGTGTTTTTTTATGTTAAGTTGTATAAGTTTTTTTTAATATATTTTGGATACTAATGCTTATGTCATTTGCAAATATCTTCTCCCATTCTATCGGTTATCTTTTAGTTTTGTTGATTGTTTCCTTTGCAGTGCAGAAGCTTTTCATTTTGGTGTAGCCCTAATAGTTTATTTTTACTTTTGTTTCCCTTGGCTCAGAAGACACACCTAGAAAAATGTTGCTATGGCCAGTGTCAGAGAAATTACTGTCTGTGGTCTCTTCTAGGATTTTTATGGTTCCGGGTCTCATGTTTATGTCTTTAATCCATTTTGAGTTTATTTTTGTGTATGGTGTAAGACAGTGATCCAGCTTTATTATTTTGCATGTTGCTGTCCAGTTTTCCCAATACCATTTGTTGAAGAGACTGTTTCCCATTGCATATTCTTGCCTCCTTCATCGAAGAGTAATTGACTAATCATGGCTTTATTTCTGGGCTCTGTTCTCTCCAGTTGATCTGTGTTTTTGTGCCAGTACCATTCTGTTTTGATTACTTCAGTTCTGTAGTGTATCTTAAAATCTGGGATTGTGATACCTCTAGTTTTATTCTTCTTTTTCAAGACTGCTTTGTCTGTTTGGGGTCTTTTTTGATTCCATACAAATTTTTAGGATAATTTGTTTTAGTTCTGTGAGAAATGCTCTTGGTAATTTGATAGGAATTGCATTAAATGTGTACATTGCTTTTGGTCGTATGGACATTTTCACAATATTTGTTTTTCCAATGCATGACCATGGAATATCTTTCAATTTGTTTGTGTCATCTTCAACTTCTTTCATCAGTGTTTTATAGTTTTCAGAGTACAGGACTCTCACTCCTTGGTTAAGTTTATTTTAGGTATTTTATTATTTTTGGTGCAATTGTAAATGGTGTTATTTTCTTAATTTCTTTTTCTTCTACTTCATTATAGTAGATATGAATGCAACAGATTTCTGTATATTGATTTTGTATCCTGCAACTTTACTGAATTCATTTATCAGTTCTAGTAGTTTTTGGTGAGTCTTTAGGGTTTTCTATATATAGTATCATGTCATCTGCAAATAGTGAAAGTTTTACTTCTTCCTTACCAATATGAATGTCTTTTATTTATTTTTATTGTCTGATTGCTGTGGCTAGGACTTCCAGTACTATGTTGAATAAAAGTGGTGAGAATAGATATCCTTGCCTTATTCCTGATCTTAGAGGAAAAGTTCTCTATTCTTCCCCATTGAGTATGATGTTAGCTGTGGGTTTTTCACATATGGTCTTTATTGTTTTGAGGTATGTTCCCTCTAAACTGCTTTGTTGAGGGTTTTTATCATGAATAAATGTTGTCCTTTGTCAAATGCTTTTTCTGCAGCTCTTGAAATGATCATGTGGTTTTTATCCTTTCTCTTACTGATGTTATGTATCACATTGATTAATTTGTAAATATTGAACTACCCTTGCATCCCAGGAATAAATCTGACTTGATCATGGTGAATGATTTTTTAAAATGTATTATTGGATTCATTTTTCTAGTATTTTGTTGAGGAGTTTTGCATCTACGTTCATCAGAGATATTGGCCTGTAGTTCTCCTTTTTTGTATCTTCATCTGCTTCTGGTATCACGGCAATGATGGCCTCATGAAATGAATTTGGAAGATTTCTTTCCTCTTCTTTTTTAGAATAGTTTGAAAAGAATATGTATTAAGCCTTCATGGGATCATCCAGATTTCTGGATTTTTCACTTAACTGGGACAATCCCTCTGTATCTATCACTTGCTTAGAATATAAAAAAACAGGGTCACATACATCTATGTAGAAGTATCTATTTCATTTTCTACAGGTTATTTTTTCTTAATGAAAAGATGTAACTTTCCGATAAAGTAACGCAAAGTTTTCTTCAAACCAGATTATGAAAGAATAGCTGTTGTGATCGAATGCTCTTTGAAAAATTCACATGTGAATAAAAAAACTGGAAGAACATATACATAATTTTATATCCTACTGATGCCTATATCTACATCTCATGTTTATTAAATGTGAATTAGATGTCTACTGTGTGCCAGAAATTGTCACTCCAATTCCATATCTGCATCCACATCTTCCCTGTCTTGATATCTAGACTGGATAACTGAAAATGTTCACAGATGGAAAGATGGATGTTAGTGGGCACCCCATGGGGTGTTTAGGTTGTCCTAAAACAGACTCCATTCGAAGCACTTTTTGACTAAGCTTAACCCTGAGTCCCAGAAACCCAGCATTTCAACAGGAAATAATTCAGTTGAAGGGGGAAGTTGTACCTTCAGAAATTGAAGCCACTTGTAAACCAGACCTCCACTGTCTTGAATAGCACTCAGAGGCTACTACCTTCTCTTGAGGAGACCTCACTCCCAGAGAGAGAGTGAAGGACAAGGTAACACTTGTGTGGTTTCAGTCTTGATTCTTTCATGGGTGCAAACTAGAAGTTTTATTTTCTCTTTAGTCCATGGCCAGGTTGTATGGTAGATTTCTTTCTTTCTTTTTTTAAAGGTTTTATTTATTTATTTGAGAAAGAGAGAGAGAGAGATTGAGAGAACGAGTGGAAGGAGGGGCAGAGGGAGAAGCAGACTCCCTGTGGAGCAGGCTGCCCCTTGTGGGACTCGATCCTAGGACCCTGGGATCATGACCTGAGCCAAAGGCAGATGCTTAACTGACTTAGCCACCCAGGTGCCCTGTGTGGTAGGTTTCAAAAATGATTTTGTGGCTGTCTTATCCTAGGAAGTTCATCTCTACCATTTAGTCCTCTGAGGGGGTCTATCTGAGGTGACATAGAGTTTCTGCTTCATTGAAGACCTTGTTTCCTGGTTGTGGGGGCCTGGACTCAGATGCACAGGAGAAAGAGGAGAGACAGTTCTCAAAGACAAGGCTGAGACCGGGACCCTGATCTCAACATCTAATTCTCCTGAGTTAGTAACATGGTTTCTGTACCTTTCTCACAAAACGGTCACCCCCTCAACTGTTCCTCTTAGGCTTGACACCCCACTATGATCCAACTTTCTCTTGTCCAGGGAAGTACAGCCAGTGAAATTCCTCTATAACCTGGTGGTAGAGGAAACTTTTCCAGCTATGACTAACAATCCATAAACAATTGGGGAGTGATATAACAAAAATTAAGCTGAATAAATTGCAAAGATCTAATTGGCTTTATTAAACGAATCATGAATCTGGCAGCATCCCATCAAACAAATAGAGGGGCATTCCTAGGAGATGTAAAAAAAAATGGAAGGTAGTTATAGAAGGAAGGTGGGGCAGGAAAGCTATTAGCAAAAGAAAAGAGTTATTTCAGGCAAGTTGGCTTTTCTATAGGGTGGAAAGCAAAGGGTCTTATACTGATTGCCTCAACTGTTGGGGGGCGGAATGGAGAGGGCCCACGTGTCGGATTAATTAGCACTGATTGAAAATTCCTGATTGACTGGTTAAGATTACATTTCTGGGGGAGGTTGAAACTGCAATTAGATTATGTTATTAAGTCCCCGTTTGGGAACATGGTCGCAGTAACACCATTTTGGTTCTGTGTTTGTTTGTTTGTTTGTTTGTTTTTTTAACAAGGGAAAGAGTGATGTATTTAATTCCATTTAAAAAATTACATGACAAAAGCAAAAAACAAGGAAAATACAATGGAAAAGTATGATTTGTAATATTTTAGACCTGCCTCCTTGAAATAACTCTGAGACTTCTTAAATGACTTGCGTGTGTGTGTGTGTGTGTTTAGATGGTTCAGTCACATGATTATAGACAATCCCTTAGTTTTCTGCCACAGATGGCTGACTAACTGCTTACCAAAGCCTTCGTTTTATATATTCACCCAGCAAGGGCCAGCTCATCTCCAAGAACCCTAGAATACCTCCCTGGGGTGTGTGTACTGATAATATGCCCCTACTGTCTCTTCAAAGCAAACAAAACTCCAGATGACAGGGACATTCTTTGCGCCATTAACCTGGGCAGAGTTCCACCAATAGCAGGGGTCCCAGTCTAGGGCATCTAATTACAATGCCTTCTCACTTGGTAGCCTGAAGAGTGAAGGTGTTTTGCTTTTGGCAAAAGACCAAGG